>NC_054478.1:46515058-47765058 GCF_017639515.1 Carcharodon carcharias | reverse complement strand
CAAGCATGGACAAAAGAGCTGAACTCAAGAAGGACGTGAGAGTAACTGCCCTTGCAATAAAGGTAGTGTGGCATCAAGGAATCCTGGCAAAACTTAAGTCAATGGGAATCAGAGGGAAACTCTCCGATGGATGGAGTCATACCTATCACAAAGGAAGATGGTTGTGGTTGTTTGAGGCCAATCATCTCAGTCCTGGGACATCACTGCAGGAGTTCCTCAGAGTAGTGTCCTAGGACCAACCATTTTCAGCTACTTCTTCCATGACCTTCCCTCCATCATAAGGTCAGAAGTGGGGATATTTACTGATGATTGCACAATGTTCAGCACCATTCACAACTCCTTGCACCACCCCCCCAACTGAACACCTGACCCCTCCCTGACCACCTGACACTCCCCACTGATCATCTGACCCTCCCACTGACCACATGTGCTCCCCGCACTGATCACACAATCCCCACTGACCGCATAATCCCTCCCACTGATCACTTGATCCCTCCCACTGACCAACAAATCCCACCCCTGATTGACCACAAGATAGTCTCCACATTGACCACTCAACACCCCTGACTGATCACCTAACCTCCCCCAATGGCCACACCTCTCAAAGACCACTCCCCCACCCCCAATCACGCCCCCTCCACCACTGAACCTACAGTAGGGCGGAACCTTCAGTCGAGAATTGCAAATTTCCACCCCTCTTTCACCTTCACATGGCCTATCTCCGACACTTCTCTTCTTTACCTTGATCCCTCTATCTTCATTTCTGATGATAGACTGTCCACCAATATTCATCACAAGCCCACTGACTCCCACAACTACCTCAAATACAGCTCCTCAACCCTGCTTCCTGTAAGGGCTTGATCCTATTCTCCCAGTTCCTCCGCCTCCATTGCATTTGTTCTGCTGATGCTACCTTCCAAAATAACACTTCTGACATGTTGTCCTTCTTCCTTAGCCAAGGGCTTCCCCCCACTACCGAACCTCTGCCCTTACCCCTTACCCTCCCTCCCAGAAGCATGATAGGGTTCCCCTTGTCCTCACTTTTCACCCCACCAACATCTGCATTCAAAGGATTATCGTCTGCCATTTCTGCCAACTCCAGCATGATGCCACCACCAAACACGCCTTCCCCTCATCGAAACCCCCGCCACCTCGTCAGTGTTCTGTAGGGACCGCTCCCTTCGTGACACCCTGGACTACTCCTCCACCACCCCCAATTCCTCATCCGCTTCCCATCTATAGGTGCAACACCTGTCCCTTTATCTCTCCCTCCTCACAGTCCAAGGCTCCAAACATTCCTTTCAGGTGAACCAGCGCTTCACTTGCACCTCCTTCAATTTTGTGTACTCTATTTGCTGCCCTCAATACAGTCTCCTCATCACTGGGGAGACCAGATGTAGACTGGGTGACTGCTTTGTGGAACACTTTTGCTCAGTCTGCAAGCATGACCCAGATCTTCCTGTCGCTTGCCATTTCAACACCCCATCCTGCTCTCACGCCCACATGTCCGGTCTTGGCCAGAGGCAATGTTCCAGTGAAGCTCAACAGAAACTGGAGGAACAGCACTTCATCTTCCGATTTGGCACTTTACAGCCTTCTGGACTTAATATTGAGCTCAACAATTTCAGACCATAAGCTCTCTCCTCCATCTTTACCCCTTTTTTACTCCAATTATATTTTTAAGTTTTCATTTATGTATTTATTTATTTATTTTTATTTTTAATTTAAAAAAAATCCTTTTTCCCCAACCCCTCACCCCGCACAGGGCCATCTGTTATTTGTTTTTTATGTTTTGTTTTCACAGAGCACTGACCCTTGTTCTGCTTTTCACACATTCTGCTATCTTATCTTCATGCCACGATCAGCACTCCCTTTAGTCTTTAACAGTACCATTAACACTCCCTTTTCCCTGTGTCCATGACATCTTTGTCAAATTTCTCCTTTGCTCTCACCTACCCCTGACCTTCTAATTTGCTCCACCTGCTCCACCCCCTCTTAAACAGTATAAAACCCATCACATTTCTACTTCTCTATCTCTGAAGAAGAGTCATACAGACTCGAAATGTTAACTCTGTTTCTTGCTCCACAGATGCTGCCAGATCTGCTGAGTTTTTTTGGCATTTTCTGTTTTTATTCCCATTTCCTTCAGTGGACCCTTCCTGCAAATATTTCCCCTGCCCTTGGAAATACAGGTGATGCACAAAGTGGCTGGAGATTTGGCATTAAAAAAATTAACCCACATTATTCCTTCACCTTTATATATTAGCTATGCTGAAATTTGAGAATTAACGAATTGAAATATAATGTGCAAGGTTGGAATTTTTATTCACTCTTTCACCTGTTTTATAATGAATTCACAATTTCTCTAGATTCTACCCCATCACCTGCTGTGATCTCTTTGAACTCATCTTGTCTATGAAAGCCAATCCCTGTTCCCTTCATCCTTTTCCCACCAAATTGTTGATCACTCAATTTCCCTTTCTGGCCCCCATGATATCAGTTCCCTCTCCTTAGGTACTGTCCCCCACTCTTTCAAATCTGCCATCATCACTCTTTTCAAACATCCAGCTATCCCTAACCCTAACCCCTCTGTCCTGTACAGCCATTTCATATTCAACCTCGTTTTCTTTTCCAAAGTCATTGAACATATTGTGACCTCTCAACTTTCCCACCATTTCATGTTTGAATTCCCCCCAGTTAGGTTTCCACCCCTACCATAGTACTCAAGCAACTTTTACCAAAGTCACAAATGACATTCTATGTGACTGTGACCATGGAAAACCATCTCTTTTCATCCTTCTCGACCTTTCTGCAGCCTTTAATGCAGTTAACCATACCATCCTCCTCCAATACATCACCTCTGTTGTCCAAATGTGTGGGGCTACACTTGCCTGGTTCCATTCTTATCTATCAAATCCCCCAATGTTAACAATCCAACAAGGATCAGTCTTTGGCTCCCATCTATTTCTCCTCTAAGTGCTGCCCTTCAATGACATAATAATTGAACACAGCATCATGTTCCACATATGCTGATGCCACTTAACTCTATCTCAACCCCACTCTTGCTCCCCCTCCACCCCATGGCTGAGCAGAAACTTCCCCCAACTAAATATTCGAAAAATTGAAGCCACTGTCTTTGATCCCTGCCCCAAACTCCTTTCCCTAATAGCCATTTCCATCCCTCTCCCTAGCAACTGTCTGAAGCTGAGCCTTGGCAGAGTGTTTAAACCTCTGACCACAAATCAGCTTCCCACAAAGACTGCCTACTTCCACTTTCTTGACATTATTCAACTCTGACCCTATCTCAGTTCAGCTGCTGCTGGAACCGTCATCCGTGCCTTTGTCACCTTTAGATTTGACTGTCTTGTCTGGCCTCCCATCTTCCACCTGAAATAAACTTTTGCATAACCAAACTTCTTAACTCACACTAAGTCCAGTTCACCCACTGCCTGTGTGCTTGTTGATCTACAATGGTTCCTGGCCTGATAACACCTCAGTTTAAAATCCTCATCCTTTGTTTTCAAATCCCTCCATGGCCTCACCCTTCCCTGTCTCTGTACCCTCTTCCAGCCTAGAGCCTGTGGGATCTCTGCGCTCTTCCTATTCTGGCCTCTTGCCTCATCTAATTCTGGTCTTTTCGTTGGCTTCGGTTGCCTAGGTCCTATGTTCTCGAATTCATTCCCTAAACTTCCCCATCACTCTGTTCTGTTCACAAGGAAGAACAGCTGGCAACACCCGGTTTATAGCTACAGAATTGACACTCCATCTGTCTGATCTGGTTTGTATGTAGTCTTCCAGCACTGGCTTGTAGTATTTCTTGTACTGCTGTATACACAAATAGACCTTACTTTGCACAGGCCCCATTGCATTGGAATAACAGGAAGAGTATCCAATAACAAATGCCTCATTTGCTGCTTCTTCAGTTGAAAAATATAGCTTGCAGGTTGGTTCCTGTTACTTTTAACCAAATTGAAAATTTCTGTCTTTAAGAACTAAATAATTCCAGGAAATACATTACATCTTGTTGCAGTGTAGTGAAAGCAAAGGGATATACAATCTTCTGTTGAGCAAGATGGATTGATCTCTTTAGAGGTGTGGTTAAATTTTTGCGCTAGTTTAAGATGCACACAAACATTTCACAATCATTTCAGAAAATCTTTATATTCTTTGTCCTGCTTAGTCATATCCCTGTGCACTATTCAGCCTTAGCATCCTATGTAAACAAATTTCCCACTTGCAAAAGTAGTGATGGAAAACACAGGTTTAGTTTTGCAAATGGGGAAAAAGGTTTGATACTCACAGGGATAGAAACAATCATACAACTGGGATTGTGATGAATAATAAATAGATTTTTTTTATAAAGTTGAGGTATCTGTGGCAGTTTGGTGACTGAAAAAATATAAAAATTGAATTAATATTAAACATAATTTCTGAGAAGTTTAAAAGAAAACTGACATTTCCATTTTTATCGGCCTCGCCACTGGGGCTTTGAAGATACCCGGTGAGTAGGTTTGCACGACTGACAATGTGAAAAATTAGCATTTAAAACATTGTTTCACTTACAGCAGGGGGTGCCTTACAGCTCAGTTGGAAAATCCTTTTTTTTAAAGTACAACATCGAGCTTAAATGCTTAAATGCCTGCAGCTTAAATGTCAGGATGTAAAATACATTTTTAAATATATTCACTTGAGTACCATCGAATATATTAGGAAGCAAATAAGAGCAATTAAAATTTCTGTTGAAGAACTCCCTGCCCTACATCTCTCACTTAAAAAACATTTCGTTAACAAAATTATTTACTGTTTGAGGGTAAAGCAGTGAAATTTGATTCCCTCTACAGTTCCATTCTAATTCATTTCCCTTATGTTCAGCGATTGTGTAAATGCCATGGATTGATTGCTATTTTTTTCATCCTTGTCTCCTCTGTGCTACTCCACATGAACATCACGTAACATTGATCCTTACTCTGTTCCAGGGTTTATCTACATTTGAGATACTCCTAAAGGTGCACAAGGTTCTTCATCTGATATTTTGTCTCTTAAAATTCCTGCTTTTCTTTTTTCCTTGATACACTTGGACTCTTTATCATATAATCCTACCCTTGCTGCAGGCACTTACTGTTTGCTGTGCTTATCATTTATTAATATCAATGCACCAGCATAAGGCAACCTACTTAGAAAGCCACCACAATACAATAAATTGCTATTGGGATAATTGCGCAGCGAAATCAAACAGTGGACACGGTAAATACAGCGAAAGAATACAGTGAAGCAGTGTTACAAGACACAAAAAACATCAATTAATCTGAATGTAATAAAATTAAGGGATTAAACATAATTCAGCCTATCATTTCTGATTATGTAGTGAGTTTAAAACAAGCACAAGGTGGTAGAGTTTCTGTTCTGTTGCACTGCTTTGCTTGGTGTAATTCTCCCAAAGTCGATGTAACCTACGCGAAAAAATTGAAGAATTTTATAAGTAAATTAAATTCAGTGCAAATCAAGTTTCCACGATCTTTTGCAGTACTTTAAAAGTATAATATCGGAAGCAGGCCTAGCCCATAAAACTGACCATGTTCCCAGAATGAATTCATCACCATTGGAAGTTAGGAACATAGGAGCAGGAGTAGGCCATTCAGCCCATTGAACCTGCTCCACAATATCAAATTCATGGCTGATCATCTACCTCTTTGTCGTTTCCCCCAATATCCCCATATTCCTTGATGTCATTAGTGTACACTGTCTTGAACATGTTCAATGACTAAGCTTCCACAGCCTCTGGGGTAGAGAATTGCCAAGATTAACCACCCTCTGAGTGAAGAAGTTCCTCCTTATCTCAGTCTTAAATGGCTTGCCCCTTATTCTGTGACTGTGTCTCTTGGTTCTGGACTCACCAGCCAGGGCAAGCATCCTAACCACATCTACCCTGTCATGCCCTGTAAGAATTTTTAAAATTTAAATGAGATCACCTCACAGTCTTTGAAACTCTAGAGAATATAGGCCTAGTTTCCTCAATTTCTCCTCATAAAACATGCAATCCCGCCATCTCATGGATTAGCCTGCTGAACCTCCATTGCATTTCCTCAATGGCAAGTAGATTCTTCCTTAGACAAGGAGACCAAAACTATACGCAATACTTCAGGTGAGGTCTCACTAAGGCTGTATGCAATTGCAGCAAGACATCCTTATTCCTGTATTCAAACGCTCTTGTGACAAAGGCCAAAATGCCACTTGTTCTTTATCTTTTGTTCAAAGGGGTTTGAGTACAGGAATAAAGATGTCTTACTGTAATTGTATAGAGCCTTAGTGAGACTGCACCTAGAGTATTGTGTACAGTTTTGGTGTCCTTATCCAAGGAAGAATATACTTGCCATCATGGAAGTGCAATAGAAGTTCACCGGACTAATCTCTGGGATGGCAGGATTGCATGTTTTCTAAGGAGAGATTGACCTTCCTTCCATCATAATGTCAGAATTGGGGATGTGCGCTGATGATTGCACAATGTCCAATACCATTCATGACTCCTCAGATATTGAAGCAGACCATGTCCAAATGCAGCAAGACCTAGACAATATCCAGGCTTGGGCTAACAAGTGGCAAGTAACATTTGTGCCACACAAGTGCCAGGCAGTAACCATCTCCGACAAGAGAGAATCTAACCATCGCCCCTCGATGTTCAATGGCATTACCATCATCCCCCGCTATCAACATCCTGGGGATTACCATTGATCAGAACCTGAGCTGGACTACCTATATAAATATTATGGCTACAAGGGCAGGTCAAAGGCTAGGAATCCTGTGATGAGTAATTCAACTCCTGGCTCCCCAGAGTCTGTCCAACATCTACAAGGCACAAGTCAGGAGTGTGATGGAATACTCCCCACTTGCCTGGATGAGTGCAGCTCCCACTACACTCAAGAAACTTGACACTATCCAGGACAAAGCAGCTCGTTTGATCAGCACCACATTCACAAAACTTCACTCCCTCCACCAATGACGCACAGGGCAGCAGCGTGTACCATCTACAAGATGCACTGCAGGAATTCACTAAGGCTCCTTGGACAGCACCTTCCAAACCCAGACCACTACCATCTAGAAGGACAATAGCAGCAGATAGATGGGAACACCACCACCTGGAATTTCCCCTCCAAGCCACTCACCATGTTAACTTGGAAATATGTCACCATTCCTTCACTGTCGCTGGGCCAAAATCCTAGAACTCCCTCCCTAACAGCACTGTGGGTGTATCCACAGCACATGGACTGCAGCAGTTCAAGAAGGCAGCTCACCACCACCTTCTCAAGGGCAACAAGAATAGGCAATAAATGCTGGTCCCGCCAGCGACATCCACATTCCATGAATGAATTAAAAAAATATAGGTTTGAGTGAAAACTGGAGAAAAGATACCTCAAAACTAGCGCACTTTTCTGTTCAATTTGTGCTTGGATCACCAATTGCGCCCCAAGCAAAGCCTCTACACCAAGAGGTTTATGGACATTGGAAAGTAACAAACTTCATTACTCTCTGGAAATCATGATAGTGTTACCTATCTTTGGTTTTCACAGAATCACAGAGTGCAGAAAAGGCCCTTTGGCCCATCGAGTCTGCACCAACACGTGAGAAACATCTGACCTACCTACCTAATCCCATTTACCAGCACTTGGCCCATAGCTTTGAATATTATGACATGCCAAGTGCTCATCCAGGTACTTTTTAAAGAATGTGAGGCAACCCGCCTCCACCAGCCTCCCAGGCAGTGCATTCCAGACCATCACCGCCCTCTGGGTAAAAAGATTTTTCCTCACATCCCCCCTAAACCTCCTGCCCCGCACCTTGAACTTGTGTCCCCTCATGACTGACTCTTCAACTAAGGGGAACAGCTGTTCGCTATCCACCCTGTCCACGGCCATCATAATCTTGTACACCTCAATCAGGTCTTCCCTGCTCCAACAAAAACAACCCAAGTCTATCCAACCTCTCTTCATAACTTAAATGTTTCATCCCAGGCAACATCCTGGTGAATCTCCTCTGCACCTCCTCCAGTGCAATCACATCCTTCCTATAATGTGGTGACCAGAACTGCACACAGTACTCCAGCTGTGGCCTCACCAAGGTTCTATACAACTCCAACATGACCTCCCTACTTTTGTAATCTATGCCTCGATTGATGAAGGCAAGTTTCCCATATGCCTTTTTCACCACCCCAGTAACATGCCCCTCCACCTTCAGAGATCAACGGACACACACACCAAGGTCCCTTTGTTCCTCAGAACTTCCTAGTGCCATGCCGTTCATTCAATACTTCCTTGTCAAATTACTCCTTTTATAGTTCATACTTTCTTGGATTCAGTATGAGTGATCACCTTATGTCCTGTATTATTTGGATTACGTTTTTTTTTTACCCAGTTTTGCATTCTTGCACACATACATGCATTGGGCTTAATTTTTACTTTTGGACCCGTTAGCAATTGGGAAGGCGGTAGCGGGCTGGGTACACAAAAGATCATGATGCAGCCACTCAGTCACAACATTAGTATTTCGCTTCTGGGTTCCCCAACCAATTGGAGCAGGCACAAGGAGGAATATTGTTTGTGGCAGACAAGAAAAGACCAGCCTCTTAAAGCCAAATAGGCTGTGCTGGAAGTGGCTAAGGAAGTGGGGAATACAAGTGTGGTCCCTTGGACATGGATACAATACCACAAGATGTCCAATAACCTCATAAGGGAAGAAAAGCTAAGTGCAAGTCAAATTCAAATGCCAATCCCCTCACTCTGATTTCCCCAGCCTTCTCCTGCACAGTACTCCATGGACCAACACACCATGTAGCTCCAACCATTCTGCTTTATCTTGGCATCTTCTTGCATCCCCATCTGAAAAGCCACTACTGACACTCACACATCTTATTGCCCTTTGACAGCCAGGCCTCACATTCAACTGCCATTTATATTGTCCTTCCATCCTCTCAAAACAGTCCATTTCCCATGCTCTTATCTCTCTTCTTCCTCTCCTTACATGAAAAAAGACTGGAGAACACCAGGGAAAGAGAGAGAGAACTGGGGATGTCCCTTAAGTCATATGTTACCCTGACCGCGGTAGAGGATGAAACAATAGAGATAAGCAGAATTTTTGAATGCATGGCCATTGGAGGTGGAGAGATGGCAGGTTGGGAAGGATTGGGGGGTAGTATTTGGGAATGGAATCCCCAGCTGCCTGTTGATAAAATTAAATATCAGATAGTTATATGACATGTACACTCATGTTGATTTGATGTCAACAGTCGGTGGACCGTAACTATCCTGCACATTAATGACTTTGAACCCTTTCACCTTCTCAGTTCAAATTCATGTCTTTAATTTCCCACAGATCCTCTAAGCATCACACAGGAGCTTGTGTGGGAGGAGGCCAAGGAATCCTCAGTGGAGGTCACGCATTCTGAGGAAACACCATCACATGACTCATGTGCACCCTCCATCAACTCAGGTACACACACTTTAGTGGATTCTTCAGGACAGGGTTGGTTGTCACATGGTGAGTCTCACACCACAAGTGAGCAGGAGCAGGCATTGAAGACAGGGACAGCAGTGGAGAGTCCCTGTCAGAGGGTGCAAGATCTCTAAGTTTTACTCGGCTGTACACAAATGTTGAACCTCAGTCATCATTGACAAAGAGGATGACTTTGGAGCAGCATTAGAAAATGTGTGAGGTTCTATTAGCATTTTCAAAGGCAATGTACACCACTGGGGAGCGATTAGAGGATTCCAACTCCACCATGCTTGCCATAATGTATCAGGCCTTTGCACTGATGTCCACCTCCATGGAGAAGCAGGGGAACATAAAGACAAGGAGAGTGGGGAATTTGAAGAAGAACAGCTAAGAAAAGCTAAGAAGAGATAGGCTGGGGAGTGACTCTCATGTGAAAAATCCGAACACAGCAAGGCCATTTGAACTCAGTGCTAAATTCAAACAAACCCCAAAAGTGTGCGTTATTAATTTTTAGAGTAGATGTAAATACTCTTGAAGGGCAGGTAAGCTACATAAAATTGTCAAGCTGTCAAGTTATTTGAGTGGCCAGCCTTTTAAAACTTGAAAAAACACTGCCTGCCTGTGTCTCTGAGATTTGAAGAAAAACTATTCTAGTGGTTTCAATACTTGCCTGTTGACGTAACACTGTCATTCATAATGATATCATTCAAGCATTATTAATGTTTGACTTTTTTCTACAATCTCTCTTTATCAAAGTATTGAAAGTTCGCAGTTTGATTCATAGCTCAACAGTGAAGTCTGTGATAGGTATTTAGAACTTCATTTCATCCCCAAATGGCTCCAGAGATCTGCCCATGGTGGATACTGTGTAAGTTGGCAAAGCGACTGTAAGGGACCATCGAGATGGATAGAGCATAGGGGCTAAAAGGGGCATGGATTGTATGAGAGGCCATTTGGGATGTGTGTTGTGAATGGATTGGCATGAATTAGCATGTCTGGGCATGGGGAGTGGGTGCAGGGGTGAGGGGTGTGAGGAGTAAGGGTTAAAGTGCAAAACGTTAAAGAAAACAACGGGGAAGGAGTCCCAGAGAATCAAAACGGGCCTTTTAAACAGTCCACCTTGGCACTTGCCAGCATCTGATAGGGTCCGGGGATGGCAGGCCTGACTTCATCCCGCACCAGTCCCCCTCAGAACCAAGATCCTGCCATTTGGCTGGATACTTTTCCTGAGGCAGGTGCAGCAAGGTTGGCAATTTTCTGACTCTGTGCACCTGCTTCAGGATAAAAATCCAGGCCCCAACATTAAGCAAGCAGAGAGTGGGTCACTCAAACATTAGTTAAGGAGGTTGTAGAGTGTGCAATATTTTTGTATACTGGCTCAAAATCAACAAAGCCCAATTCACTGAGCAAGCCCTGCATGTCAATTATCTTTTGTACTGAAATGCTACTGTTTGATTTTTGGTGAGAGGAAGATGGTTTCCAGGAGGCTACCAAGCTTGCAATTTGTCACTGGAAGAGCAAACTCCACGTTGGATACTCAGCAGACTTGGCAAGGGATCCATAAGAATGGCTTGACTTAAAGAAGAACATTCATATGCTTCAAGTGAGGTATTAAGAGTAAAATAGGGGAAATAGACAAGTGTGCCACAATGGGAGAGAGTAAGTATAACTGGGAATGGAATTTCTGTTAGCCAAGTCCTTTCATCCCATCCCAGTGGCTTTTAGGCTTAAAGGCAAAACTAATTCATGACTGGAGAGCACTACATATAGCAGGTAATGGACTATGTGAACAGAAGCAACCCACTAAATATGAGGAAGCTTTCGCTGAATGACTCAGTTAGTGAGGGTCTGGAAGATATTGGGTTTGTGAAATTGGAGGAATGTGCAGGAGAAAGGGTACATTCCAGAATAGTCATATAATGGGTGATTTTGAACTCCCCATGTCTGGCAGGAATGAGGTGAGAGTGGAGTTAATATTGTATCAGGAGATTTACCATCCTGTTCTTGCTTGATTCTTGCTTGCTACCATCTTAACCATTTGGTTCTTTAGTGTCAGAAGCACAAATGGAAGCATGTGGGGACCTCAGAAGTAGATATAAATCTGGATCCAATGGTGTCATTGGGACTGCAATACGCTTTTAGCATGTGAAAATTGTCCAGCGTTCAAATAAAACCTAAGTAAAACCGAATGGGATTGTTTTACAAAGGGCCATTGAAAAAATGAGTGAAGCTGAAGGAGGCATAGAAAAGAGAGAGAGACAACACCAGCTGCCATAGCCAGGGATGAGTTGTTTGCACAGCATTTTGATTGACTAGCTCATTTTCATCCAATGTTCCATAACCCCTTTCTGCATTAACATTCCTTATTCCCCCATTTTCCACTCCTACAACCCGGTGATAAAGAACTGCAAAACCATGGCCAACTGACATAATATGATACCCTGACACATAGTCATGATGCCATTTGTCATCAATGTCAACCAAAAGTGGTGCTGTTCAATGTTTTTTTTCAGTGCTTGTTTCAGAGAATTTGCCTCCTCTGAATCTCCTTCCAGAAGTTTCATGATTTGAGAAAGGCTATGTCAGCATGACATTGGCAGACAACACAGCAACAACGGACAGGCTTCATTGTACAATATTCAGTTGTCATGCTGCTTGTGCATTGTTTGATGTTGATGGAGTGCTAGAAATAATGGATACACTTCTCAGTGCTGACCCCAGCCTCTCAATCTTCAATGCCTTGTGCTCTGGAAGGGCCTTATAATGTTCCTGCTAATTCTACAAAGTGCATATCAGGTTTTGTGGTGGATTGCTGCATGCTGCACAACCTTCCCATCATAAGGGCAGAGCCCTTGCCACCACTTTACGGCCACCAGCTGAGGAGGAAGAGAAGAGGCACTCAACATAGTCCCTCACTGTTCAGGCTGTCCGTGATTACCTCATCTGATTATGTCACCAATCCCAAGTCTCCATTTGCCAACATTCCCACAGCTTACCTTCCTTCTACTACGGACAATCACAACAGTTGCTTGGCGGCAATGCAAAAAGAAAAATCCAAACCAAAATTTTAAATCAAACTGTGCCATGTTAACCATGTTGCCAAGCACCTGTCTCCTCTGTGCCTTTTGCTTGTCGTAGGACTCCCCCACTGTGCTGCACCAATGACTGGAAGGCTACTGATTTTCAATGTTGGAGACTGCAGATGGCCTTGCAGGATACCGTCAGCCAGCTCTGGGTCTAGGAGGCCCAGGTTCAGACTGCACCACCCTGGTAGATTGACATGCAGATCTTAGAGCATGCTCGGTGCCAGTATCTGAACAGGTGGCTGCAAGGAAGAGAGTGACTGATGGTGTATCATTGTGTTCACTGTCATCCGACTCTTCCACCTTTTGCTGTTCCACTACTGCCTGGCCAGTTTTTAATTTATGAGTATCTGAATGGAGAAAGGCACAGGCTAGGGGGCATGGTGCATTGAGCAGTGTCTGATGCTAATGGTTGTCGTTGGATGTGGGATTTGAAGATACATTTACTGATCTTGACCACTTGTGTGAGGTCATTGTACCTCTTGAGGCACTGCATCCAGGTCCTTGGGGCTAGACTCCTGGCATTGACTGCTTTCTGGTCCTACTGCCTTTGCCCCCTGGCATCCTGTAGAGAGATGATATTTCTCTCACCCTGCATGTCCTCCACCAAGGCCTAGAGTGTTATGTCGGAGAATCTTAGAGCTGTCCTTTGCAATGTTGTGCCAAATTAGTGCATCTCCCATGTCAAAATCAGTTTTAGAATGACTTCTAGCACCTGCTTCAATCACAATGCACCTCCCTCACTTAAGAGATGCAGGCTAGCTTTAATCCCTGCTGGCCACTCACAATTTTGAGACCCTGATAGCCACTTAACAGCGTTCTTAATACTGGCTGCTGCTACAATCATTTCAATTAGCATGCAGCCTGCAGCAGAAGAAATTGGCATGGATTACGATTTCCTTATCCATTTTTGGGTTTTTTGAATTTTGTGAGCAGTATGTCTGTCCTCCTTAGCGCTGCTTGGAGCTAAACTTGCCCTGTGGTGAGCTGTTACCTGATCTGTCCTTTCCAATGGTCCCTGATCATACCAATATACCTACATATGGACATATGAACTAGGAGCAACAGTATGCCATTTGGGCCCTTCAGCCCACTCTGCCATGTGATAAGGTCCTGGCTGATCTGATTATGGCCTCAACTTCACATTCTGCCTACCAGTTCTTCACTAAATGCAGACCGAATTAACTGACTCTTCAACCCACTGACGTGCCATGAGTTTCCCTGCTTGCACTTGGCAGCGATGGAGCACAGGACAGTGCTTGTTTCACAGAATTTGCCTCCTCTGAATCTCCTTCCAGAGGTTTCATGATTTGAGAAAGACCTAGAAATAATGGAAAGTGCTGTGTTAGCATGACATTGGCAGACAATACAGCAACAAAAGACAGGCTTTATTGTACAATATTAAGTTGTCATGCTGCTTGTGCATTGCTTGATGTTGATGGAGGGCTAGAAATAATAGATACACTTCTCAGTGCTGACCCCAGCCTTTCAATATTCAGTGCCTTGTGCTCTCGATTGGGGCCTGTGATATTCAGGGTTTCTCACTGCAGCTTTCCAGGACCAACACGTTAGCTGGTTCTCCCCTGAGCTCCATGTTTTACTCTTCTCCCTTATGTTCTGAACCATGATTTCTTGTAAAAAGAGAGGGAGGGATGTAGTGGGTGTTTATTGCAAAGGAATGTGTATACATTCTTTATATCATGTTTTTGTAGAATCAAGAGGGAAATAAAGTGCCAGGAATGAGAAGCCTGAAATGAGTCATCAGAAAAGGCCACTATTTTACAATTTCTATGACATAAAAACAGATCAGATCAGTGGAATTAATAAAGTGCAGAGCAGGTGTTCAGAATGCGAAGGAAAGTTCTGCTGACAGGTGTAATGCAGGAAAATTGATATACAAACATACGAAATAGGAGCAGGAGTAGGCCATTCGGCCCCTCGAGCCTGCTCCACCATTCATTGAGATCATGGCTGACCTGTTTTTGTTTTGAGTTCCACATTCCCATCTACCCCCAATAATCTTAGATTCTTGTTAGGCAAGGAAATAAATCCACCTCTGCCTTAAAAATATCAGTGACCCCGTATCCAGCGCCTTCTGAGACAAAGAGTTCCAAAATCACACAAACCTCTGAGAGAAAAAGATTCCCCTAATCTCTGTCCAAAAAGTGAAACCTCTAATTTTTTTTAATTCACTCATGGGATGTGGGTGTCGCTGGTTAGGCCAGCATTTATTTCCCATCCCTAATTGCCCTTGTTTAGAGGGCATTTAAGAGTCAACCACATTGCTGTGGTTCTGGAGTCACATGTAGGCCAGACCAGGTAAGGGTGGAAGATTTCCTTCCCTAAAGGACATTAGTGAACCAGGTGGATTTTTATGACAATCAGCAATAGTTTTCTGGTCTTAATGAGACTTTTAATTCCAAATTTCACCATCTGCCATTGTGGGACATGAGCCCGGGTCCCCAAAGCATTACCCTGGGTCTCTGGAAAGTAGACCAGTAACAATACCACTATGCCACCACTTCCCCTTGTCCCCCCTAGTTCTGGGCTCACCCACAAGGGGAAACATCCTTCCCACATCCACCCTGTCAATATCATTCTGAATCTTAAATACTTCAATCAAGTCACCCTTCACTCTTCTAAACTCCAATGGAAACAAGCCCAGTCTGTCTAACCTCATAAGAAAACTCACTGATTCAGGTATCAATCAAGTAAACCTCCTCTGAACTGTCTCCAACACAATTACATCCTCCCTCAAATAAGGAGACCAAAGCTGCACATAATATTCGAGATGTGGTCTCACCAATGCCCTGTATAACTGAAGCATAACTTCCTTACTTTTATGTTCGGTTCCTCTCATAATGAAGGATACATCCCATTAGCAGTCTTAATTACTTGCTGTACCTGCATACTAACTTTTTGTGACTCATGCACTGGAACACCTAGATCCCTCGCAGTTTGGAATCTGCAGCCATTCTCCATTTAAGTAATACTCTGCTTTTTTATTCTTCCTGCCAAAGTGAACAATTTCACATTTTTCACATTATACTCCACCTGCTATATTTTTGCCCATTTTCTCAACCTAACTATATCCGTCTACAACCTTCTTATGTCCTCTTTGCAGCATACTTTCCTACCTATCTTTGAGTCTTCTGCAAATTTAGCAATCATGCCTTCACTCCCCTCAACTAAGTCATTGATATAAATTGTAAAAAGTTGAGGCCCCAGCTCACACCCCATGTTATATCCTGCCACTCAGAAAAAGACGCATTTATGGATAATCTGTTTTCTGCCAGCCAGCCAATCTTCTATCCATGCTACATCTTACCTCCTATCCCATGAGTTTTATTTTCCACAACATCCTTTGATGTGTCACCTTATCAAATGCCTTCTGGGAATCCAAGTACAGCACATCTACAGGCTCCCCTTTATCCACTGCGCATGTTACACCTTCAAAGAACTCTAATAAATTGGTTACACATAATTTCCCTTTCACAAAACTATACTGACTCTTCCCGATTATCTTGAGTTTCTCTGAGGGCCTAGCTATAACCTCCTTGATGATTGATTCTAATACCTTCCCCACAATAGACATCAAGCTAACTGGTCTATAGTTTCCTGCTTTCTGCCTCCCTCCCTTCTTGAATAGAGGGGTTATATTTGCTACTTTCAAATCTGATGGAATCTTTCTAGAATTTAGGGACTTTTGAAAAATTAACACATGCTCATCTACTACCTCATTAGCCATCTCTTTTAAGACCCAAGGATGAAGCCCATCAGGATCTGGAGACTTGTCAGCCTGCAGCTCCATCAGTTTGCTCAGTATTGCTTCCCAATGATTGTAATTATATCACGTTCCTCTCTCCCTTCCATCTCCTAATTTGCAGCTATTATTGGAATGTTTTTTGTATCCTCCATAGTGAAGACAGAAGTAAAATATTTGTTCATTTCATCTGCTATTTCCTTATTATCTGTTATTAAACCCCCATTGTCACTTTCTATTGGATCAACACTCACTTTGCTTACTCTTTTCCTTTTTAATTTCCTGTAGAAACTCTTGCTATCCGTTTTACATTTCTAGCTAACTTCCTCTCAGGATCTAATTTCTTTCTCCTGATTAACCTTTTAGTTATTCTGTGCCATTTTCTATATCCTGACCAATCATCTGAACTGACAATCTTTGCGCAGTTATATGCTGTTTCCTTAAGTTTGATGCTTTCCTTAACTTCTTTAGTTAACCATGGATGGTGGGTGGGTCCTCCCTTTAGAATTTTTCTTTATTGTAGGAATATACTTACTCTGAGTATTCTGAAATATCCCTTTAAATGTCTGCCACTGCTTCTCCATTGATCTATCCTCTAGCCTAGTATCCTGGTTCACTTTAGCGAGCTCAGCTTTCATGCCCACATAGTTGCCATTTAAGTTTAAAATATTAGTCTTAGACCCACACTTCTCCCTCTCAAACTGGATGTAAAATTCAATCAAATTGTAGTCGCTGCTACCTAGGGGTGCCTTCACTCTGAGGTAATTAATTAATCCTGTCACATCATACAACTCCAAGTCTAATATAACCTGCTCTCTGATTGGTTCCAGAATGTGCTGCTCTAAGAAACTATCTGGAAAGCATTCTATTAACTCCTCACCCAGGTTACTACTGCCAATCTGATTTTCCTAGTTTAAATGTAGATAAAATCACCCATGATTATTGCCATCCCTTTATCACAAGCACCAAATATTTCTTCTTGTATATTTTGTCCTAAATTGTGGTTCCTGTTTAAGGGCCCCAAGACCACTCCCGTTAATGACTTCTTTCCCCAACTATTCCTCACCTCCACCCAAACCAATTCTACATCCTGATCTCCTGAACCAACGTCATCTCTAACTATTCCACAAATGTTATCTTTGATCAACAGTGCTACCCCTCCACCTTTACCTGGCATCCTATTCTTCTTGAATGTCATATGCCCCTCAATATTCAGGACCCAATCCTTGTCATCCTGCAGCTTTGTCTCTGTAATGGCTATCAGATCATATTTATTTACTTCAATATGTGCTATCAATTCATTTACTTTGTTATGAATGCTATGCGTATTTAGATACAGAGCCTTTAGTTTTATCTTTCTGTTACCTTTGTAACATCTTGTCTTGACTATTGATGTATTCTTAGGTTTTATCCAGTCCTGCTATTCTATGACGCTCATTTCCCATATTACTATTATGGTCTCCTGCCTTGAATCTACCCCTTGATTTGCCACATCTATCCAAGCTTGATCCCTTACCCTCCCTGTATAGTTTAAAGCCCCCTCTACTTCCCTAGTTGTGTGATTCGCAAAAAACACTTGTCCCAGCACAGTTCAGATGTAGACCATCCCAACGGTATAGTCCCCGCTTTCCCCAGTACTGGTGCTGGTGCCTCACAAACTGAAACCCACTTATCCCACACCTGTCTTTGAGGCACACATTTGTCCCTCTAATCTTATTTGCCCTATGCCAATTTGCACGTGACTCATGCCACAAAAGTAAAAGAATTCTCATAATATTATTGCGATTTATTGTAAAAGTAGGTTAATAGTGGGTTTTGGATAGTTTGTGTGTGAGTGTGTGTGTGAAAAAGTGTGTGTCTGTGTGTGTGTGTGTGTGTGTGTGTGTGTGATTTAATTGAATTGGAGACTGGTCTGGATCAAAAGAAGCTAGGTTTGAAATGCTAAATACATATATATGGCTGTAGTCTTAGAATGTGAAGTGAGGAGAATTTACATTTTTAGATAAATCAGGGTCGTTTGAATTTCAAAGAGGTGGTAGGACGTTACACCTAGCCTGAGAGGCTAGATCAAACAGTGTGTTTATTTTTCCCAAAGGTTACTGATAATATTAACACTATGAAAAGATTTATTTTATGAGAAAGGTAAAGTTCACACGACAATGGGACTTACATTAAAAGGGAAAAACATGTGTAAAGGAGAATAAGGCCTTGTAAGATCCATCCGGAGTGCAAAACGATCCTGTATCTCTGCATTGAGCCTGCTGTCCACGGAAACTGAAGCTGGGAAATGCCACTTTGAATTATTCCATTGTGGGGACCTTATTTTTTCTGAATTTACTAACCTTTATTTTTGATTTTAAAATTCTTCAGCTACCTGAGGCAGTTCTCTGTCCCACATTCCACAGCTGCAACATAACACCTGTCCTTCCATTGTTACTTATGTTATTTAGTTAACTTAATTTATTTACTCACTTCATTAACTTAGAATAGTCCCTATGTATACCAGACCTCTTTCCCCTCTGCGCTGAGTTCCCATGTGAACCTAATTCACCACACAACCTGTCTCTGTTTCATTCTGCCATAGTCGCCTGTCTCCTTGTGCGCCCCTTACTGATATATGAATACTTTTAAAAAATTTATTTGATCATGGTACATGGGCATTGCTGGCTAGGCCAGCATTTATAACTCAGCCCCAATTGCCCTTGAGAAGGTGATGATGAGCTGCCTTCTTGAGCGGCTGTGGTCCATGTGTTGTAGAGACACCCACAATGTGTGAGGAAGAGAGTTCCAGGATTTTGACCCAGTGACAATGAAAGAATGACGATATAGTTCCAAGTCAGGATGGTGTGTGGCTTGGAGAGGAACCTGCAGGTGGTGGTGTTCCTATGCATCTGCTGCCCTCGTCCTTCTGGATGGTGGAGTTTGTGGGTTTGGAATATGCTGACAAAGGATCCTTGCAGTATTCTTACTGTTCTGTTCAGGTAATTGAATCTTTTTCTGCATTGAATCTGATTTAACCTATGTCACGGTAGTCCAGAATTTTCTGGAGTGGGGCATCACATGGCATACCTGCTTAGTTAAACTTTCTCCTGCATCTTTCAGCTCAAAAGATTTTTGTCCACTAAGTTGGTGGAAGTGTGAGTTGATAACACCATAGCGAGCGCTACAATGTACCTGAGAAATTGTGAACAACAGGACATGTAGCTCTTTCATCAAATAGATTTAACAATTGAGAGTTAAACAAGTGAAGGACTGAGAAGGAGAGTTTGTGAACCCAATGTCAAATCAGGTACAGAAAGTGAAATGAAGGTAGATCAGATAAAGTAAGTGAAATAAAAATTGATTTATTAGAGAGAGAGGAAAAAGATACAAAAGGTGAAAAATGTAAAGTTTGATTTTTTTAGATTTCTAACAACAATTTGACAGCTGAATAAACGAGGCTGTGCCAGAGAGGGTGATTGATAGTCA
This sequence comes from Carcharodon carcharias, assembly GCF_017639515.1. Lineage (NCBI taxonomy): Eukaryota > Metazoa > Chordata > Chondrichthyes > Lamniformes > Lamnidae > Carcharodon > Carcharodon carcharias. The sequence continues at coordinate 47,745,261 of NC_054478.1, read as the reverse complement.
TTTAAAAAAAAACTTGAATTTACGTAGCTTTTGTCATGACCATAGCATGCCTCGAAGCATTTTACACTTTTAAAGTTAGTCACTGTTATAAAGTAGAAAATGAGGCAGCCAATTTGCTCATGGCATACTCCCTCAAAGAGCAATGTCATAATGACCAGATCATCTGCTTTTGTGATCTTATTTGAGAGATAAATATTGGCCAGGACACCAGGCATAACTCCCCTGCTCTTAGTGTCATAGGATCTTTTACATCCACCAGCTGATGGGATCTCAGTTGAACATCTCACCTGAAAGACAGCGCTGCTGTTAGTACAGCACTCCCTCAGTGTGGAGCTGGAGTTGCAACTTGATTTTTGTGTTCAAGCCCTGGAGTGAGACTTGAATCTGGAACCTTATGACTCAGACGTGAAGAGTGCTACCAGCTGAGCAACAGCTGAGACAATTAACAGTTATTAAATTGTTAAAATGGTACTTGCACTTAAATATTAATTATTAAACTAATGAGTTTAACGGGTAACTCATTTGAAAATGCAGCAACTTCCAGAAATCATGGGAAGGTTAAAGGTCATGCCATGTTCCCGAAGCTCAGCTGCGCTCTCCATTGGGTATTTCTTCCTCACCAGTTGCTGACTGATTTGTACATTAATAATGGTGTACTGCGTTGACACACCATTACTTTCAAATTCTGTATTTCAAAACTGGTTTTGGCTTTAGCAAATGACTTATGCAATACTCAGGCTCCTTCCAGATAAAACATTTGATTTCAGACAAAGGGCCTCAGCACAGAACAGAATCACCAAGTACATTAATTTGATGGGTCATTCCCTTGGAATGAGTATCTCCATTGCTCTATGCAAGGCTGTTATATAAAACTAGGGATGAACAAGATGCTGAAACAAGTTGAACTGAGTATTTGCAAATGCTGACTGGGTCAATTTTAAATTGCTTTTAAAACTGATAAAATTAACAGCATCTGCACAGCCATTAGATTGTCTACTTTAGAGCTCAGTTCCTCTTTGTGGGTTTTAGTTCTTTTTCAGAATGGGTCATTATTATGTTACAGTTATGCTGAAATCATTGTTTTCTCTTCCTCTGCTTTTGGTTTATTCCTTCCCTGGTCAAGGTCATTCTGTGGCCTTTTTGTCTCCTCTTTCACCCATTTTCAGTCCCATCTTTTCTTCTCGGTGGCCTTTTCTCAGACTTTCTACCCTTACCAATTCAACTTCTGTTGTTTTTTCCCAGAAGCTGTTTAAAATGATTTCCTCTGGCTTTCATAGTGGTTAGTTGTTTCAAGCGTGGTGGATTGTAACTGGTGTACTCTAGGGGTCAGTACCCAGAAGGAGAAAACAGTAAAAACTGGGAAATAAGAGTACTGTCTGAACCATTTTTTTTCCTGTGTACTGCTCTTAATATACTCAAATAATCTGAATTTGGACAGAGGAAGGACAGTATCCAAATTTATAAGTGACGCAAAACAAGGCAGTATGGTTAACTGTGAAGAAAGGAAGAGCTTGCATTTAGATAGCACCTTTTACATCCTCAGGACATCTGTGCTTCAAAACTGATAACCTATTTTGAAGTGTAGTTTCGGCATGTAGGCCAGAGGGTCACAACTCTTTTATTGGTGATGGCCCCTTCTCATGTGCATCCACCTTGTTTTAAAATGACTTTATTTTGACTAACACATAGGCCTGAATTTTGCGCTCGTTGGGTATGTGCGATCGGTGGGCCTGGGAGCGGACGGGATATGGGCCCCCGACCGCGATTGGCCCCGACCACAATTTCACGCTGGCTGGCCACTAAACAGCCAGCCAGCGTGAAACACGCCCTGAGAAAGGCTCGTCACTGCTGGTGGGGGGCAGGAAGAGGGCGGGCGACGACATCACTGTGGGTATGGGTGAGCACTTCCACTGAGCTCCCTGAAGACAGACAGCTGCCTCAGGGAGCTGCAGACCTCCAAATAATAAAATGTTGCAAAAAATGTCCATGCAGCACAATCAAGCACCAGAAAGTACACCTCAATAAAATGTTGTCCCCAGATATTTCTCCTTAAAACGTGAATTCCGCCCACCTGTTTTGCCCGTGCTACAAGCTAAAAGTCACATGGGGCAATGTAAAATCGTGGTCAGTAGGCTTTTTAATGACCTTAATTGGCCCTTTAATTGTTGGCGGGTGCTGCTCCGACATCCACGCGCGCCCACTGACCTCAATATTGCGCGCTTGCACAATGACGTTGGGGCACATGCCCAATGCCTTTTTGCGCTATTTTGCGTTTGAGTTGGGCGTGCACCTGACATCAGAACGCAAGATTCCAGCCATAAAGTTATACTAAAGACAGAAAGCAAGACAATTAGTTGAGTACCAAGACTAGTACTGAACAAACGTGAACATTGAAAAGCCTGTCTCAGTGAGCAGGATGAACCTGTTTGATGCTTGTGTCCAATTTGTGAAATCTCAGTTTGATTGTGGAGGTTTCCACTGCAAATCCGTCTCTACATTCGTACTTCTATTCTTGATTTTGATGTAAGGAAGTGAAGAATATCTCACTTCAAAAAGATGGGTTGAAAAATTATTTCAATTGCGCGGAGTCATGGAACTCTTGGAATTGAGAACAAGGCTGAACAAGAGACATGACTTTAAAATTATTACTCAATATAGAGTCATCAGGAATGCCAGACAAATTTTATTTTAAAGTCATGGCAATCTTAACTTTAGTTACGAGGTTCCCTGGAAATGAATTTTGAGCCCATGTGATTATGCTGCAGTTCATTTGCCTCTCAGCTCAACATTCACTGAATGTTGGGTATTCACTGAATATTGAGCTCCAGAATTACATTTTAACTTCACTGTCCCTAATAATGGAAGGTGATGGCGGAATATTCCGGCCTCGTCGCGTCGGGGGCGGGGCCGGGTCCAGAAAACACGACGAGCTATTCAAATGTCCATTCACTTCGGCGGAACCGGAAGATCCCGCTGGCAGCAGGGGCTGGAAAATTCTGGCCAATTCCTTAGTACTGCACTAAAATGGCAGCCTAGGTTATGGGCTTATATCTGGAGAGGGGCTTGAATCCACAACATTCTCACTTAGGGAACTACCACTAAGCAAAACTATCACTTCAGAAGGACAGTCAATATCTTCAAAAAGACACAGGTAAATTAATAAAAACAAAAAACTGCGGATGCTGGAAATCCAAAACAAAAACAGAATTACCTGGAAAAACTCAGCAGGTCTGGCAGCATCGGCGGAGAAGAAAAGAGTCAGTTCTGTTGAAGGGTCATGAGGACTCGAAACGTCAACTCTTTTCTTCTCCGCCGATGCTGCCAGACCTGCTGAGTTTTTCCAGGTAATTCTGTTTTTGTTTCAGGTAAATTAATAGGTTGGACAAATAAATGTAATTTAAAAATTAAAGCGGAGAAACATGAAGTATGAATCTTGGGAGGAAAAAGTCCCAGAATCCCTCAGACCATGGTCCTAGTACTTCAAACAAGATTATATCTACTGACATTCTCCAGTGATGTCCTTTCTAGATTGGAGAAGGGCATTTAATGACCATGGGACTAGTGGGTGCTTGTCACTGCTTCCTGGTTTAGTCCCTCCCTTTGCAAAGGAATCACATTAACCATGAAAAAAATGGCCTTTGGAGATCCTGATTTGTATGCCTCTTCTTTTTCATTGTACCAGCCTCCTAATTTATGTTAGTTATTGTGAAGCCAAGGGCATAAGACAGGGACAATGCTAAAAGCATTAAGAGTTCCCACCCACTTTGATGTGGGCATCTTTACAGGAGAGGTAATGGAGGTTCTGCCATTTATAAAGCTCTGTGGATACTAGTAGTGCAGGCCAGTACCTCATGTATTTGGGTTCTAGTCTCTTTTATGGCCCTTTTGCCCTACCCCCAGTGAAGTTGTGCAGGTGGTGTATTGCACTGAACATGAAAGCAGCAAAATTTCAAAGGCGTAGAGGAGCAGAGAGACTTAGGAGTTCAGAAAAACAAAATGGTAAGTTAATATACCTGTAAAAAATGTGATCCAAGATTCTATAAATAAGGATATAACATAACAGTAATAATAGTTACCTATTTTAATAAGATTTATCAAGTGCAGAACATTCCATTAAAATGAAACACATTAATTTCAGAAGTGATTATGGGCCCTGGCTCATCTCATTTCATTAGATTTTCATTTGAATTATCAATGTTTTGGGTATTCATAAGGACAAGTCTGTAGCATTGGTCTCGCAGGCAGTTAAAGGGAGAAAATGCTGACTTCTTTTTCTGGCAGCTATTATTATGTTACTTCCACTTATTATGATGTAAATGTTGAGAGAATTGAGTGAGGAAGTAAAGGCATGGGAGCGTGCTGTTTACTTACTTCCATGGTGTGGTTCCCAAGCTTGAAACTTCCTGATGCAATAGGGATGTGAACACTATAACTGTTGGGCCACCAGCTGCTGCAAATTGTTTTTGTGCAGGTGAAATGAAGGTAAATAAAATGTTTCTTCAGGATAATTATTATTAAATGAAACAGGATAATATTCTAAAACCCCTTCTGGTCTTATCAATAGAAATTGTTTACATCCATTTTTTTTCAGTTTTTTTCTCTATCTACTGGACTAACAAAGAAAGATTTCTGGCCAAGCTACGTCTATTAAAATCCCCACACAATGCAAAAATTGAAAACAGTTCGCATGAGGCAAAGCTATGTATAAAATCTGAGGAGCCATATGGCAGCAGTAGGGAAAAATGGATAGAGTTAAAGAAAGTTCAAAGTTCAAATGGTGGAAAATATGTTCAAAGAAGTAACACATTGTTGGGCCAGAATTTTCGGGTCGGCAAGCGGGGGTGGGACGGTGACGTGGGGCATGTGTTCCGTCATTCAGATCATGCGTTTGGCGGGCTTGCACCAGAGTCAGCTGCACGCCCGCCGAACTGTCAAAGGCCTATTAAGGCCATTTAAACACCAATTAAGCTAATTAACTGAGCTGCCCGTCCAATCTTAAGGTTGGCAGGTAAGTGAAAAGCCCAGGTGGCCTTCGCATTTATCATGAAGCCTCATCCACGGGCAGGATGAAGTTTCATGAAGGTTTTTAAAGTTTAATAATAATTTTAAATTAAACTCATTGACATGCCCCAGCACTGACACATGAGGAGACATTTCTTAAAAAATTATTTTTTTCTTTATTAAAATTTTTAAAAATCAAACTGATCTCCCTGAGGCAGCGCTTTGCCTCAGGGAGATTTCTGCGCTCTTTCATGCGCATGTAAAATGGCGGCACGCTGCCGGTTGCTGGCGGCGAATGGCTACGCGCCCACTTTCGTCCAAGCCCCCCGACAGGGAGAAAATCCTCCTCTTGGAGTTGAAATGGCCGTTAGAAACCACTAAAATTTTGCTCTCAATTTATTTGGAGTCAAACGTTTTTGTGTGTGTTACAGGGGGAGAATTTTCCTCTTTGGCATGCGAGGGCGGCCCCCGCACACCGTTGCGTAAAATGACACGCGGTGACATCGGGCATGCATCCTGACATCACCGCACGTCATTTCAATCTCCCGTTTGGCGGGGGGCACGCGCTAGAGGCGGCTGTGCACCCACCAAACTGTCAAAGGCCTGTTAAGGCCATTAATCCACCAATTAAATTAATTGACAGGGCTGCCCGTCCAACTTTAAGGTTGGTGGGCAGGTGAAGAGCCCAAATGGCCTTTGCATTTTTCATGAAACCTCATCCATAGGCAGGATGAGATTTCATTAAATAAATTTTAAAAAATTTTGACAATTCATAAACATGTCCCAGCTCATGTGACATTGCCACATGAGGGGAATGTCTGAATAATTTTAATTGTTCCTTTTTTAAAACTTTAAAACTGAACTTAATCTCCCTGAGGCAGCTCCGTTCCTCGGGGAGATTTCTGCGCTCTTTCACACACATGCGTGGAAGGGTCTTAATTGGCCCACCCACGTAAAATGGCGACGCACAGCCGATTGCTGGTGGCGATCAGCTCCGTGCCCGTCCGCACCTGCTCCCGAATGGCCCTCCCGACAGGCAGAAGATTCTACCCAGTGTGAACTAAAGGGGAAATGAGAAATCTTTCCACACATTTCTCCATTCACCACATGTCTAGGGGAATTCAGCTGGCTAGATTGAATATTCTGAAACTCTTTCCCTAAACCCCTGCTTCTCCACCTCCTTCTCCCTCTTTGAGGCCCTTTTTAAAACCCAAGTTGTTGGTCATCCTTCTGAATATCTTCTCAATTTGCTCAGATTAAATTTTTCTTTTCAATTATGCTTTTACAGAGCACTGTGGATGCTTTTCGACAGTAAAGGCATTATATGAATGCATTGCTGTAGTAGTAATAAGAAACAAAAATGCATTCTGCTGTAGTAGTAATAAGAAACAATCCTTTATGAAAAGATTGATAAACCTGCCTTGCATGGGGAGAAAGGACTTTGAAAAGATATTACTTGCAAGTGATGGGATGATTTGTTTTGTTATGATTTACAAATTGAGTGTTTGTAAATGAACAAAACTGATTTGTCAAACAGTTTTTATTGAGACACCATGCCTCTAAATACTCCATTTAGCACTATGGAGCCATTTCCAATGGAAGTAGCAGATTCAACTGCACCAGAACAATACATGGTTATTTTAAAGTCATATTGTGACTTTCTCTCTCTGGTGACATGCTTCCTGTAATTTAAGTGAACAAGGGAGCAGATTTTCCTTTGGCGTTACCTTGGTTCCTCCCCACTCCTCGGATTTCCTGCTGTTAGTGATGCCAGCTGTTCAAAATGACTACCCAAATAAGGATGGCATACTGAAATAATGAAAATATGCCATACAAATTTGAATTGGTGTTGTGGCTGTGCTAGACATTAGGAAACCCACGCCTTTCTGGTGTGTAGAGTGTTAAAGGATGTGGATTGGAGATTTCAATTTTAAATACACAAAAGTGTGCTGAATTGATTGTGATGTGGTCAATTTAAGCCCGTAGTCTGGCAAATTTTATGGGCTGGATTTTCCCCCTGTTGGGGGGGAGGTTGAATGGCTGACGTGCATAGGCGCGCTTCTGATTGGCGCCCCCAGTCGGGGGCATGGCGCCACTTTACGTGGGCGGGCCAATTAAGGCCAGCCCAGCGTGACGTCCGCACAGAAGCGCTATGTTTCATGCTTTTTCTAATTCGCGCCAGGGGTCCTGGCCTGCCCTCCAACCTTAAAGTTGGACGGGCAGCTCCACTAATTACTTTAATTGATCTGCCTTTGTCCTGCATAGCATTGCTCTTCTTATTTGCCATTTATATTAATGTTCTTCCTATTTCTCATTTCCTTTTTCTAATTTCTGCTGTTCAATGCTTGGCTTTTTGTTTGTTATCTTGTATTCCTTCTGCCACAGCTCATCAGCTGGACCCACAGTGATGTAACCGCATGACATGCCATATTGCGCCATTGCCTCTTGAGTATTGACGTTATCTTCATTGCCGATTAGCCCCATAGATTTGCTCCATTGATCGTGTCTGCTTCACTGTCACCAGTAGCCAATCTGTAACTACCAACATTGTTAACCTACTGATCTGTCCTTTCTAATCCCTTGACTTTCATCTATTACCCCTCAACCATCCCCATTATCCCCCTGTTACCTTTGTCTGCTCATCTTTTTCCTTTTGCAGTTACTTTTGGCTGTTTTAAGGGAGAACAGCTTTGTGCTGGCTGATCATTGCGATGGACGGGCCACATATCGGTGCAGTATGTGCGTAGTTGCTGTTGGCATCTTGTCGTGGAAAATTGCCAGGTTAGATTTCAAATGTTGGACATTGGAACCATAAACAAAAGTGGCATATAGGAGTTTTGGAGATTTGTTTCAGAGTCACTCGTGGGGGAAAGTTGAACTTGCACTCTTGACAGGTAGCAGTTTAAATAGAAAGAACAAAATAATTTATATACTTCCTTTCTTATCCTTGGGATGTACCACACTGCTTCACAATCATATTAGTTAACTTGATGTGTGGTCCTACCAACAACAAATGAGATAATGACTAGTCAACTTGCATTGGCGAACTTGCCAGCTCTTTTATGATTGGTGCCAAAAGTTACTTGCTTTCAAACTTGCATCTCTGACATTACAAAGCTCCATCAGTACAGCACTAAAGTGTCAGCCCAGATCACGTGCCCAGCTGATTTGGAGGGGGACCTGAATTTATGAGCGTGTGCCTCAGAGGTGAGCGTGCTATCACTGAGCCAAGCTGACACACTATATGCAGAATTGCCTTTGTAAGTATTACATTGTCAGCTTGAAATATAAAAGCTGACATAAAAAGCAGAAATTGTAACACCAGGAAGTAAGGTTTCTGGGTAGTTGTAAGATTTGAGTAAAACACTTTGATAATGTGTTGACTTGCTGTAAAAGGGAGTAGAAGTCAACATTTAATGTGTATAGTAGAATTGCAAAGAAATAACACTTGGCTGTTCAGCCCAATAAGTCAGTGTTGCTGTTTATCCTCCCATGCAAGCCATGTGCCTGCCCTGTTCCGATATCCTTTTATTCCCATTGCTTTCAGCTACCTATTTAACGTATTCTTAAATGTGGCGCTGAATTTTATGGGGTGGGTTGGGGAGTAATGTTTGCCCATCCCTGGAAGAAAAGCTGGTCTCAAATCGATGAACTTTAAATAATTAAGGTCACCCCCTCAGCCATAATGTGCTCCAGGTGGCCTTAACGAGGTAAGGGCTGGACCTCCGCCCCCTGATTGGGAGTTGCCAACCAGTCTGATTGGCTGGCAGCTCTAGCAGTCCCAGCAGCATCGGAATGGAATAGCGTCATTGTGTGTGCTGCTTGGGATGAAGAGGATATGGCCACTGGGGACTCAGGTAAGTCTAAGGTTTTGGATAGGGAGGGATGGGGGACCCTAGGAAAGAGGCAAGGGGGTGGGAGGGTGCTTTTGAAGGCGAGATGGGGTACAAAGAAGGAGGGGTAAGATCATAGAGGGGTTGTTCCAGTTCTGCACACATCAACCCCCACAAAGGAGGTAATCCCCTTCCTTCCCACCCTTTCAACAAAGCTTGTGATAAACGGCCTGTCCATTCTATTTTGCCTTTCATCGGCCATTATATTATGATGGTGGAGGTGTATTAAGGACCTTAAGTGGGTAATAACTGGCCAATTTGCCTAAGGGCAGGCAGCCTAGTGGGCACCTTACCCACCCCTCCCCATATTATGGGGACCGGGTCAGGGGTGGGCGGGCCATGCAGTGGGCAGAACGTTTTGTTCCGCGTGCAGGCCGACATGCTCGAGTGTAAAATCGTGTGCGATGACGTTGGTACATCGCGTACCTGCACAATATTTCAGTCGGCAGGCACACGTGAGAGTTGGCAGTGTACCCACTGACAATTAAGAGGGCTATTAAGCCCATCAAAGGCACAATTAACTGGGATTTTTGGCTGCCTGTCCAACGTTATGGTTGGTGGGTGGGAAGTTGGCCAGGCAGCCTTTGCATTTTTCAGGAAACCTCATCCAAGGGCAGGATGAGGTTTCCGAGATTAATTTAAAAAAGTTAAAAATGATTGCACACAAATCTCAGCATCCGAATGTTAAGGTGACTCATTCTGATGTGTAGGCATTTTTTCCAGGTTTTTAAGTTTGTTTTTATCGAATTTAAATTCTTCAGCTTCCTGAGGCAGCGGTCTGCCTTCAGGGAGCTTTCATTCAGAGTTCCCCTGCGCCCACGCTAGCCCTCCTCCCGCCCTCACCCTGGCAGCACTGAGCTCCTCAGTGTGCCTTTCACGTTAATTGGCCAGCCAGTGTGAAATTGTGGTCAGGGGCTGATCGTGAGCGGTGGTCCGTTCTCCTGCTGATCGCGGCCACCTGCCCGCCGACCTGAAAATCCCACCCAATGTATTTTACATTACCCTGTCCGCCGACCCTCCTCCACCAAAACATGCCCAGTGGGGAGCCATAAAATCCAGCTCATGGCCTCTATTTCAGTCATTAATCAGGTAGTACATTTCACAGCCCCATGACTCACAGTGTCAATCACCAGGAACAATCCATAATCTATCTTCATCTTTGGGTCCCCAGCACACGCTCTGCTTCATCACCATTGACTTCTCCCCCAGCCTTTGTCATTGTCACAGGTGGGACTAGGTTCTTCGTCACCTTAGGGAAGAATTTTCCAGTTGGCAAGTGGGGTCAGGGCCCGCTCTCTGACGTGTAAAATGATGGCCGGTGATGTCAGGCGGGGATCCCGACGTCACTGCGCGTCATTTAGAGTGTCAGATCGGCGAGCACGCTGCCACGTCGGCTGTGCACCCACCGAACTGTCAAAGTCTATTAAGGCCATTAAGAAAGTAATTAAAGTCATTAAGAATGCTGCCCGAACAAGCTTAAGGTTGGCGGGCAGGCGAAGAGCCCTGGCGGCCTTTGCATTTTTCATGAATCCATGGGCAAATTAATGGACATGTCCCAGCTCATGTGACAGTTTCACATGAGTGGACATGTCCTTAAGATTTTTTTTCCCCTTTATTAAATTTTTCAGAACTTAAACTAATCACCCTGAGCCACCTCTGTGCCTCAGGGAGATTTCTGTGCTCTTTCGCGCACATGTGCGAAAGAGCGCGGGCCCCGACTCAGGGAATCCCCTCCCCCCACCCGCACAGGAAGTGCACAGCACGTCCGGGTGTGCGTCATGCTGGGCGGGCCTTAATTGGCCCACCCACATGAAATGGCAGTTCATGCGTGCTCCCGCCCACCCCCACAGACCCCCGATGAGGGGAAAATACAGCCCTTAGTGTTTGTACTTTCTCGAATTGATTTTCTCACCATGTATCCTCTTCATCACAAAGACTGTCTATTTTCACCCCCCCATAACATCGTCCACCCTGCTCTAATCACAGCCCATCACCACTGAAACCGTATTTTGACTCTCCTTGCTGAACCTCCCATCTTTCATCCTGACTATTCCATAAACTCCAGTTCATCTAAAACCCCAGATCCTAACCCTCACCAAATGTTGCCCACCTATTCTTCTTCTTTGTGCTGACCTGCATTCACCCCTAATCCCCCAGCATTTCAAATGTAAAATTACTGACTTTGTTTTTAGATCTTTTCATGGCCTTGTTCTGCATCTTACTATCTCCGACAATCCTTACTGCAATCTCCAACCCTTTGATTCTGGCTTCCTGTGCATCCCTATTCCTTTTAGCACACCATTGACAATCATGTCTTCAGCTACCTACACATCGCAGCCTGAAATTTACTTCCTAAGCCCCTCTGCCTCTTCATCTTATCTTCTTCTTTAACACCCATTTGAAATTCAGCACTTCAATAAAGATTTTGGTCACCCTGTGTTATATATTTTCTTTGCTTGGCATCTCTGTGACAACTCTGTGAAGCACCTTAGGATATTTTCCTACCTTAAAGGTGCTAAATATAAGTTATTGTACATATGAACTCTAGCTGCTAGTAAGTTCCTGAACTGATTTTGAATAGCAGGATGGAATTCACGCCTAGAGAAGATGTCGCTCTCTGTTTAACTTGATAAAAGTCACTCAATGAGATTTATGACATTTAAATAGATTTTATTTCTCGCCAGACAATCAGATTTTGAGGTTCTTCAGAAATCTGTTTTATAGGTGGCAGAACTGCAAAGTTTTATTCTGGGCAAATAGATAATCCTCCTGTGCTAGAAGGGAGAGGAAGGTTGAATAATTTAATTGAAAAGAACTTGTTTTATGTCCAAGAAAATATTCCAGATATTGATCAGTCAGTCTCAATACTTTAAAGAGAGAGAGAAAAAAAAAATCACCTATCTGGGTGAATGGAGCTGCAAGTACAGTTTAAAGATATACCCAATGTGCTACATGATAATGCTGGGAACCAGGCATTCCAAAGGAAAGTAAAAATGAAATATGAAAATTAGGAAAAAGATTGCAATATCAGTTTTGCTGCTTTGCTCACCTAAATGTGGATTTATGAAATAAATTATCCTCATTTTGTCCTTTTAGCAAATCAAGTGAAATATAGGCCTGAATGTTAGCGAGGATGGAAAGGGTCTCCAGCTTAGCCAAAATGGCGCTAGAGCCCCAATTCTGGAAGTCTTGCCCCTGGACCCAGCATCCGCCATTTTTGTCGGGGGAATGGGGGACAGTTTGCACATCTGTGGTTCATGGAGGCAGCTGCACATTGAAAAGTGCAGCTGCCTTCAAACAGGTCCAATTTCAATTAGTGGGATGTCCAAAACACAACATTTGGACTTTAGACCTTTGAGGAAAAGGTCAAAAGCTGCCTGGATTATTTGGAGAAGCAGGGTACCCTTTTGTTTAGATCAGGGACCCCTTTTGGATAGGTTTGGTATTCATTTCCGATAGGTTCAGGTATCCCTTTGGAGAAGCTAAGATGCCCTTTGGGAGGAGTAGGGTGTCCTTTGCCATTGTCGAGAGTAGACATGAATGTATGTAAAAAGTGGATAAGCTCTGTCATACTGTCAAGTTTTCAAGGCATTAAAATCTCTTGCCCTTTAAAATCAAAAAAGTCTGTAGTTTAAAAAAAACAGTTCTTGCAATTTCGGTCTGCCTGTTGACATATGCCTGAAGGCTTTCATGATAGGGTTAGTGCTGCTGGACTGATTCCATAACCTATCATTATCAGAGTGGGGTGCCTGTCAGTTCATAGTTTGATTGACAGCAGCAAGTAGTTATATATTCTTTGATGCAGGGCTATGAATGTGTGTTACGGATGTGTGTTATCAAAAGGGATTGAAGTACTTGAAAGAAATGTTTGCTTTTATAAGGAATTAAGTAGTTGAATGAATTTACATGTACTGAATGGGCTTTTATGATGAGAGCTTTATTTTTAAAAGTTTCCACAGACACTTAGGCCTAAGTCTTCCAAGGAGTTTTCATCACTGTTGGATTACCACTCTGCCCCTATTTTTCTGCACCATGCTGAAGTTCCACATTTCTGGCCGAGACTTCGGTTTCTGGCTTCTCCAGAAATGCGGAGCATATCTGAAATGGAACTGTTTCTTCATAGCGCTGAACTGTCGGGGTAAGATAAACCATGTCCCCTTTTTACGGCGTGAGCTGCCGTATTCTAGTAAGTAAAGAATGTCCAAAGCTTCTTTGAAAAGCTATGGAGAGGAGTTAAGTGTGTAAGGGGGCAGGGGTGGTAAGGTAAGTTGGTAGGATGAGTGAGGTAAGTGGGTCAGGGTGGCAGATGGGTGAAGCAGTGATGTGGGTAGGGTGGTAGGTGGGCGGGGTGGCATGTGGGTTGGGTGACAGATGGATGAGGTGGTTGAGGTGGTAGTTGCGTGTTTGGGTAGGTGGGTAGGGTAGCAGGTGGGTGAGGTGGTAGATGGACTGAAGGGAAGTCAGGCTGGATCAGGAGGGGTTATTGGGGGTTAGACAGGTCGGGTTGGGGAGAAGTTGAGGGGGTTGCAGGGAAGAAGTCAGGGGAGTCAGTGATGGTAGTCAGGGGGTCCAGTGGGAAGTCGGGTGGGGGGGATCAGTGTGAGTGATTGGATGTTCAGTTTTAAAGCTACCCATGTGTTAGGCTAGGTTTTAATTTGTGTAACTATCCGGGTAAGTAAGTTGGAACTGTAAAAGTCTCTGACTCCAACTCAGCATTGGAGACTTTTGGAGGGTCCTGGGAAGCAGGGGAATTGCCCATTGGAAGTTTAAACTTCCCAGACATTTCCTGCAGACACAGTGCATTGGAACTTCTGAGATACATCCGATCTCTGGTCTTAGTTGGCACAAAGTTGGCGTAGGGTTTATAAAGGGCCATGGGGTAGAGGGCGATAGGTTGGTATGGAGGGTATGGTAGGCCATGCAGGGTGGGTCGGGGGGGTTGGTGGTTGAGGTGTCATGAGTTGATATGGGTTAGCATAGATGGAGCATGGGTTTTGTGTGGGGGGTGTGAGGGGTGAGGGCTAGAGGACTGTTCTTTTGTTTTGTTCTTTTTCTTAAAAGGAACACCAAGGCGAGCCTTTCATATAGCCCGCTTCCACACCTGACAGCCCTTACAGCTGCCTCTGAAATCCTTTCGGGGACAGCAGGCTGACTCCAGTTAACACTCACCCTTCCCACCTGGAAGAAAAATTAGAACATCTGGGGCACTTTCTTCTGATTCAGGTTTGTGGAAAATTCCTGACTTTCTGCTCCCAACTCAAGAGCACAAAATCCGGCCCATATGGTATGAAAAGACTGTTTTATGAAAATGCAAACGAGTAAAATGAATTAGAAACTCTAATATGATCATAGCTGTATATATATTTTATGTAATTTATGGAAATATATGCTCAAAATAATTTCCTTGTAGCATTTTGGAGGCACTTTCAACTTGGAGAACAAAGATTAACCATGAAAGCTTGAGAATTTTTCTTTATTAGCAGTTTTATTCCTCAGGCATTAAGCATGGAATATTTTTGAACTGTCAGAAACAATTTTAAAAATCAGTGCAGCTATATTTTCAATAACAAGAGGGCTTTCCAGATTTACCAAACTAAACTGTATGGAGGGAGACAGAAGAGCTATATGTAGAAATATGATTTTGGAATCAGAATGGTTAATTTTCACAGCCTTTGCCTGGAGTTAACGCAGTATTAATGGTCTCACAAGAATGCAAGAAATAGGAGCAGGAGTAGACCAAATGGCCCATCGAGCCTGCTCTGCCATTCAATGCGATCATGGCTGACCTTGGGCTTCAACTTCATTTGCCTGCCCAATCCTCATATGCCTTGCTTCCCTGAGAGTCCAAAAATCTGCCTATCCCAGCCTTCAATGTATCCAATGGTGGAGCATCTATAACCCACTGGAGCAGAGAATTCAATAGCTCCACAACTGTTTGAGTGAGGTAATTTCTCCTCATCTCCGTCCAAAATGACTGGCTCCTTATCCTGAGACTATGCGGCCGTGTATTTTAGATTCCCCAACCAACAGAGATAATCTCTGTGTTTACCCTATCGCGCCCTTTCAGAATTTTGTAGGTTTCAATGAAATCACCTCTCATCCTTCTAACCTCTAGAGAATATATGCTCAATTTACTTAGCATCTCATCATAGGATAACCCCCTCATCCCAGGGACCAATTTAGTGAACTTTCACTGTACCGTCTCCAATGCATATATATCCTTTCTTAAGTGTGGAGACCAACACAGCACATACAGTACTCCAGATGCGGCCTCAACGAAACCCCGTATAATTGCAGCAAGACTTCTTTATTCTTACGTTTTCAATCCCTTGCAATAAAGGCCAACATGCCATTTATCTTCCTAATTGCTTGCTGCACCTGCATGCTAGCTTCCTGCATTCCTTGTACAAGCACACCGAAGACTATTTGGACATTAACGCTTACAAATTTCACACCTTTTAAATAATATTCTGCTTTTCTATTCTAATGACCAAAGTGAATAACTGTACACTTCTCTACATTACACTCTATCTGCCATCTTGTTTCCCACTCTGTCCATATCTCTTTGCAGCCTCTCTGTGGCCTCCCACCTGGCTTGGTATTATCAGCAAATGTTGATACATTACTTTCTGTCACTTTGTCTAAGTCATTAATATAGATTGTAAATAGGTGGTGCCCCAGCATTGATCCTTGTGGCATTCCATTATTCATTGCCTGCCAACTTGAAAAAGCCCTTTTTTTCCCCACTCTCTGCTTTCTATCCATTAACCAATCCTCTATCCATGCTAAAATATTACCCCCAGCTCCATGAGTCCCTATCTGACTTATTAACCTTTTGTGTGGCACCTTTTCAAATGTCTTTTGGAATTTCACATCTATATCTACCTATTACTTACATCCTCAAAGATGTTTAATAAATTTGTCAGACAGGATTTCCCTTTAGTAAAATCATGTTGACTTGTTCTCCAGTCATAATGTGCTTTTCTAAATATATTGTTAAGACTTCCTTAATAGCAGATTCCAGCATTTTCCCAACAACTGGTGTTAGGCTAACTGGTCTGTAGTTCACTGTTTTCTCTCTCCTTCCTTTCTTGAAAAGCAGTGTGATATTTGTCAACTTTCAATCCAATGGGACAGTTCCAAAACTAAGGGGTGGAATCATCCCAGAATTGCACTAAGTACAGTAGCAGGCAGGAAAAAGAAAGTTCTACCTGCAGGCTGCAATTGCAGCTTTCCATGCATCCCAAACCCGCCTCATTAATCATGCATTCCCAGGTGTTTCAATGGCGGACGGGCTCTCATTTGCCAGCCATGCCACTATCTCGGTGCTTCCTCATGCTGGGCATCATAATTAAAGTGCAGCTCACACCTCTCAATGCTTCCAGCCCAGGACTGTTGCACAGAAGACATGACTCTGAAAGTCAAGATGAGTGCAGCGCCCCCCCATCCAGCTCAATGGCACGTCCTTGAATGCCTTTTGGACGCCATGGCATCCCGCCGCAATGTTCCCTGCACCTGCTCTGGCCATCGGAGGGGCAGCAAAATCACCAATCCGGCTTGGGAGGCGGTGACAGTGGTGATCAATGCCAACACCTGCAAAAGAGGACAGCCACCCAGTGCCAAAAGAGAATGAATGACCTCCCCTGTTCTGCCAAGGTAAGTCACTCTTCTCATTACTCTCAACTCACACTCACAAATCCATCAGACATCCATAGGGATCTCACTCACTGCCAGTTCAAGGGGGGTCACCATTCACTCTCTCGCACATGCCTTCATTGTCCTCATCCTATCCATGGCACCACTCACCATCCACATATGCCAGACATACTAATCATCTGGCTGGCAGGTTTCCTGCTTACACGTGTCTCCATCTGTATTCATATTGGACAAGTTGGCACACAACAAAAGGGAGAGGTTGCAGACTGCTGGAGGAACGCCTGAAGTCGAGATCCTCACGGATTTTGAAAACAGAGCCATCCAGCTGGCCGGCCATGATCTGGACTGGCGCTGTGCTGACGGTGAGTTCGGCGGTCCTCTACCAAGTGAGGGTCCAGCAGTGCAACATCCATCAGACAACCATGCAGTGAGTGATGTGTCCTGTTTCACATGCCACTGCCATGCACTATTTATCTCTCCTTGGTTTCTCAGGCACATCTTTGAAACAGCCGAGTGGGTTCACGACCCAGCTCCTCGAGTCAAGCCCTGAAGACACCTCGGAAGAGGAGTTTGCTGAAACCCCATTTAAAGACCCGTCACAGTGCTCACCCACACCTCTTACCAGTGCAGAGACATATGGGTACTGTTGGAGCCCAGAAATCTGCTGAGTCTGAGTCAGATGACAGGCCCCTGGACTCAGTTGTACCTCAGTTGCTGGAGCTGGGCAGGTGTCGGCATAGTGGTATAGTGGCATAATCACTGTACTATTATTGCAGAGAACCAGGATAATGTTCTGAGGACCCGGGTTCAAATTCCGGCATGGCAGATGGTGAAATTTGAATTCAGTAAAAATCTGGAGTTAAAAGTCTGATGATGACCATGAAACCATTGTCAATTGTTATAAAAACTCAGCTGGTTCGCTAAGGCCCTTGGGAAAGGAAACCTGCTGCCCTTACGTGGTCTCACCTACATGTGACTCCAGACCCACAATATCGTGGTTGACTCTTAAAAATGCCCTCTGAACAAGGGAATAAATGTTGGCCTAGCCAGTGATGCCCAGATCCCATGAATGAATTAGAAATAAATCAGGAAGGGATGTCTGCTGCATTTCTCATGATGGAGGAGTCCATCTGCCTTCAGTCTGAGGTGATAGCACTGGCATGCCAATGCACTGAGGTCAACACTGGTAGGATGGTGCCTGCCATGGAGACCTTGGTCCAGGACATAGGTTCTGCACAGGCCGAACTCCATCACTGATGCCATAGTTGGCCTCCAACAGTGGTAATGCGAGAGGAGTGTGGGGCAGGTCTATCTTATCCAGCTTCCCCTCTCCTCAAGGAGTCATCCATGGGCCCTTGGGTACCCATCAGCAGGTGCACACCCCAAGGTCATCTACCTAGGTGACTCTGTGAATGTCCAGCCCATCCAAATCCCCTTTTCCTGTGACCCCTCTAGCTCTAGCTCCACAGCAGGGTCCCACTGCCGCACAGCAGGACCCTGAAAGCAGGCTGGGGTCCTCCAGGGGACCACTGTCAAGGTCATCACAGACAGGGTGTAGCAGCCAATAAGCTACATCCACCTCTGCTGTGGATGCCGGGGAAGCACCACGAAGTAGCGGCAGAGTTAGGAAGGTTAAGAAGCGGTAGTTGCACAGCCTGGGCATGGGTGTTAATCACTTGTACATAATGCTCAATATTGTAAATAAGCCCCCAAGAATGTTTCCCTGCCTATGGCTTCTTGTCCTGATGAGCAGTGTTTGTGTCACTCAGATGTGAAACCTTGGGTCCTGCACAAGATAAAGGAAGGTGTCTCGGTCCAGGGCTTCTTCCCTGTGCAGTGTGTAATCTTCAGACCAAAGTGACGGTCTGGCCTCACACTCATCGAATATATTAATCATGCCTGCACCACGAAGGTGCTTGTCATTGCTGCTAGAATGCTGTGGGCAGGCATAACAAAGTTCCATCACTCTCTCTTTGTGCTCTCAGCACCAATGAGAGGGGGCTGGCCTCCCATCTGTATAATATCTGTGATCGGTGACGCTGTGCTCCTGAAGGTGTCAGGTCCTAAGGCTGACACAGGATCAGGCGCAATAAAAGTTTCATGGCTGCCCCTCCATCACATGACCCTGATCATAGAGTGCAAGCGAGCTGCCCTCAGTCAGACGGGAGTCAGACATTCACAGAGGCTATGTGAAAATCTATGGAGTGTCCTCACTGCATGTCGTCATCATCTCCCTGGAATCTAGTGACTATTAGGTCCTCTATTGCATCTCCATGGCAGGAGCATTATCACAGAGGGTATGTGAGCTATGGTGTCTCTCCAATGAATGTCATCATCATCATCCACAAATCTAGCAGCTATGAAGGCCGCCTTAGCGCACCTGCCTCATCTGGCCAGTGCGAGGGCCTTATCACTGGCAATCTCGCCTTTGAGGACCTCCTCTTCCTCATCCCCGTCGACATTCTCTTCACTGGAGGAGATGACCAGCTCCTCCTCAGCCAGCTTCTCTTCCTGGTGCAGCATCAGGTTGTAGAGGGCACTGCAGGTGATGATGATGCATGACGCACTCTTTGGATAGTAATGCAGGGCTCCACCAGATCGGTCCAGGCACCTGAACCCGAGGGTTTGCTCCACCAAGGTTTGAGTTGTAGCAAGAGCCTCATTGTACCTTCTCTCTCGTGCACTCTGACGTTGCCACATGGGTGTCATCTGCCACATCCTCTGCGAGTAGCCCTTGTCCCCGAGGAGACAACCCTGCATCTTTTGTGGACTCTGGAAGACATCAGGGATCTGAGATCTGCTAAGGATGTAGGAGTCATGGACACTCCTGGGAACTATGCGCAGACCTGCAGGATGCGTTTGTGGTGGTTGCACAGAAGGTGAACATTTAGCAGATAGAAGCCCTAGCAGTTGACATGATTGACTGCTTGTTGTCATGGAGATCTGAGCGCCATGTGTGTGCAGCCGATGGCACTCTGTACCTGTGGGGAAACCTGAGACCTGGGCAAACCTCAGCGCTCTTGCATCCTGGCTTTCCTGGCCCTGGGTGAAATGCACAAAGTTGTGTGCATCTGCAAAGATGGCTTCCGTGACCTCATGATGCATTTGTGAGTGGAGGATTGCAAATTCCCACAGAAGTCACCCGTGGAGCCCTGAAAGGAGCCACTGGTGTAAAAATTGACGCCGTGGTCACTTTCACAGCCATTGTCAGTGGCTCCTCCATGTCCCTGTGGCGCCAAATCCTGCAACAGGTAGCAGATGTGACCAATCAGTTCCCTGGACATACACAGTTGTGGTAACTTTGACAAACGAACCACAGGAGGCTCAGGTACAGGTTACGATTGTTTATTCACGCAATTGCGAGGAGAGAACCACCTCAAAGCAGCTTGAGGTAGCACTCTAACAAATTACAAGTATACAACTTATTTATACATTACTGATCATGTACAAGCACATTGTTCAGATTCCAATCTTGTCAGCATATTGGTTTTCATTAAACAAATATCTCTGGTTATAGGTATATACATCCCCCTATCCCAGGCAGAGCCTTTTCCCCTGATCTAAACTGGGACTATCTGTCCTTTTCTTATCAGTTGAAGAGCACACTTAATCCATATAGTTTTCATCCTCCATCTCCAGTCTGGTTCCCAGGGTCTTTCTGGTGATTGCAGGCCCTAAGGGTTTTCACAGTTCATCTGGTAACCCTTAACTGTTAATGTACTTGATGGCATTGGCTGCCTGGAGATTCTAAGTAATTGACTTTAAATAAATTCTTACTGTATTCCCCCAATCAATCCATCCTTTTGGCCCTTGGCCTAGCTCAAGGTAGCCAACTACAGTGGTACTGTCCGTCCCTTTACGTACCATCACCTGTTGATACTGGCCATGTATCCAGCTTTGGATTGTAAAGGTATTAGGTCAGACCATCTGTATCATCTGGCCCTTCAATTCAGGCCCCTGACTTGCTAAACCTCTTCTCTCCTGTTAAAATTCCCCCAGCGCCACCTCCTTTGTGACCTTCAGGTACGATGAATCAAGTATGTTAAATGTATAACTAGCTCAAGGTCCAGACCTTCTGGTCAACAGTTGCCAGGCCAATAGAATTAACCATTGATGTCCCTGTATCGAATATCATAGCGGCGTCATTTATCAGGCTGTGCTTAACTCGGTTCCCTCCTAAACCTGGAGGTATAACCATTGATCGCATCCCGCCATTAAACTGACCTGCTTCAGTCATTAACTGGCCCATCAGAGCCGTATAATGTGCATGAGTATGGATTGAGCACCACTGGGGCAGGATATGTTCAAGACTACGGGTACGAGCTCATGATGTACGTTATCGTTAAAAACCTTACTATAATTAACCAAAATGAGACCGTTCGTTGGACCTGGGCTCATAGCCAGATAAGGTGGGTCATTTGGTATGGGTTGAGAGGCTTCAATTGCCTCTGCTCAGATTGTTGATATAGTCGTGGGAGGTGGCTGGGTAGTGGTAGAGATCTTCTCTCTAGGGCGTATCTCCCATGTCCACCTACCATCACTATTTCCCCAAGCTGGTACATCATTATCACTGGTGCTACAAATGTTCCATTTAGAATTCTTAGGCTGGGAATGAGAAATCATCGGTGCATACATTGTCAAGCACGCTACATAAACATAACTCTTTGTTTCACAAACAAAACTAAACTCTTCTGCCCATTCTTTATGTTTAAAACACACAGTAGTTAGATGTGGAAACTTAACAATACAGCTAGCTTTCCTGAACAGCCCCCACCAACGTGCGTGTCATATCCCTGACACTTCCGCGTCCGATCAGAAGCAAACCCTTGCTACAATTCAAAATCAATTGTTCTCTGACTGTTAGATTTAGCATTCCACATTGTGTATTGCATTCGGCACTGTCCATGCTGTGCCAAAGTCCATCCTGCGGTGGACGAGCCGTGACAATCACCGACATTGTTGTCAGTAAGGCCATGCCCGCGAGCGTCGACATTGCAATTCACATTCTGTGAACTTAAGCAGAAACTGTCCCAGTCGTCACTAGTCAGTTGTTGAGATTAGACTTGTGGATTGAATCAGTTAATAAAACGCTTTAGTTGTGATCAGTGTTTCCAGTGCCCCTTTCCCCTAAAATCCATGCACGTACATATATCACTGGTTATGATTACCTCATACGGTCCCACCCACTTGGGTGCAAAACCAGGTTTCTCGGGAGCAAATTTAACCATTGCCTTATTCCCCACTTGGGGGGTCCATTATCATTCTTTGGATTTGCCGTTTCCATGTCCTTTAATCATCTGTCAGTCTCTGACTTCCTTCCTTAACTCATGCAACTGTTTACTCATTTCCCTCACATAGTCTTGCACCCTTCCCTTTAGTGGTCCTACATCTCCCCCTCCTACCATGATTCCCTCGGGTAACTGCATTGCTTTCCTTGTCATTAGTTTAAATGTGGTGAACCCGGTGGTTCTGCTTGGGGTAGCCCTAAGGCGCAGCAGAATATTGGACAACACTGTTACTCAACTGTTCCCTGTCTCTTGAATTGCTTTTGCTTTTGATGTTTTTTTAAAGTTCGGTTCATTCTTTCTACCATCCCTGAGCTTTGTGGGTGGTAGGGAATGTGGAATTTCTGTTTAATCCCCATAAATTTACACATTTCTTTAATGACTCTTCCTGTGAAATGAGTTCCCTGATCTGAATCCATCTGAACTCCCACTCCTTGCAGTCTACTATCCCCTGCTGCTGTCCCACGTCACGTCAATTCCTTAAGCTGTCCACACAACTGTATAATGCACCTCCTTATCCTATCCTTCAGTACCTTCACTTCCTGTGGCGGTTCTCTCTGGGAGCTGCTTAATTCTGCCTGTCATCAGGGTGTTAATCCTGTGGTCTTACTTTTTGTAGCTCGCAGGCGCATTCATATAATCAATAATACATCTATTTAGCCTTTTTCCAGCTTTCCCTTTATCTGTATCCACTTTGTGGTAAATTGTTGTTAAGTGTTATTTCTTCTTGCCCTTCAATTGCCTCAACTACAGATTCCACATAGTTTTACCTCTAAGTTTCTTCCCCTGACCATGATCATTCTAAGATTCTCTTGAGGTCAGTTTCTCTAGTACCTTGATCGTTTAAAATGTTTCCTTACTCTTTAGGCCATATTAACTATTCTATGTCAACGGGGATCTCTGTCTCTAGATCTTTGCTTATCCCCCCCTTTGTTGTTCCAATATCTCGGTTGATGGCCAGATTATCAAATTCAGTTCCTTTAAAACAGTTTGTATATTGTGTCCTCTTGCCCTAACTCTTTCTCCTACTCTTAATCCTTTCCTCATAACATTTTACACATGCAATAGCTACCATCTTATCTTATTCCCATTGTCTGGAGAGAGTTTACAGTCCAATAAAGTATCCTTATAGCAATTTTAAAACAGAAATCAGGCAATGACATGTTTTGCTTCCTTATCTTCTTCTCAAACAACATTTTATTGTCTCAAAAGTAACCCACTAATTTGTGTCTGATCCTTTGTTTTAAGAATTATCCCAGATTCATTAACTCGGCCAAAAATTGGATTTCTGCCAAACTTTCTCAAGATCTTGAGTTTAACTTATATTTTGGGAACAGATTGACAATTACAAAAAGCTTGCAGCATTTGAATTAGTGTCAATTGTTGTCAGACCTTTTAAAATAAAAATTCCCTTTTGAGAACTTTATCGGAAAACAAACCACAATTTTTTAAAAACTTTGTAAGAACTGTAATTTACACTCTCAAAAACTACCTCTTTCTCGTATGTATTGATTTGTATCCAGATTCAAAGTCCCATATGTTTATCGACACATTCTTTATCTTAGATAGCATCCTAGTTATTCAAAAATAATTTGTTAAATTATGCTGCACTTTTCACATCTCAAGATTGCCCCAAATTCAAATAACAGTGCTGTTGGGATGCAGATTTCCTTTCCTATTTAATTAATCTCTTCAAAAGAAACCCCTTTTTATCCAATGGAATCACCTAGACCATGGGTAGGATCTTACGCGTTGGCAAGCAGGAGAGATGCCGCTCGCCGATGCGTAAAATCATGCGTGGTGACATCGGGGAGAGGGGGGTGGCGGGACTCCCGACTTCACCCTGACCCTTTTAAGTTTTTAGGACATGTCAATGGCAAATTGAGGCCATTGACAGAGGCTATTAAGTAATTAAAGGGCCTGCCTGTCCAACCTTAAGGTTGGCGGGCAGGCCAGGAGCCTCGGCGGGAATTGGAAAAAGCATGAAACCTCATCCACAGGCGAGATGAGGTTTCATGTAGCTTTAAAAAAATTTTAATAAAGTTTTTTGTGAAACTTATGGACATGTCCCAATTCATGTGACAGTGTCACATGAGGGGACATGTTAGGGAAATTTTATTTTTCTATTGTTATCTTTTTGACATTTACAGTTGATCTCCCTGAGGCTGCACTTAGTCTCAGGGGGATGGGTGCGCTCTTTCGTGCGTATGCATGATAGAGCGCACTCTCGATTTTGGGATTCCCCCCCCCCGCTTGCAGAGGAAGCGCATAGCACTTCTGTGCAGACGTCAAGCTGGGCGGGCCAAAATTGGCCCACCCACATAAAATGGCGCCGCGCCCCTGATCGGGGACGCCGATAGGAAACACGCCTGTGCGCGCCCACCATTCAACTTCCCCCCCGACGGGGGAAAATTCAGCCCCATGTGTGTTTTCCTTTTGGTTTTCCTAGATTCCTTTTGAATTTTGGGTAATTTTTTCCCTCAGAATTTTAGAATACCAACTCATATGAGCTAATGTAACTCATATATATCAATCCCAATCAACTTGGAACCTGGTGCTAAGGGTTACTCCCCTATTCCTGGTTTGTCTCAAACAAAGACAAACCCTGTTTTATCTTTACAATACCTTAAAATTGCGATTTTTGCCAGAAGTCTCAACTCAAATCTTATACTCAAAACTTTGGAATGTTTAAGTATACTTTTCCTTTAATCTAATACGGGGCTGTCGACTCTAAAGTGCTGAACTCCAAACACAAATGACAATTTAGGGAAGAAAGCACATTAAAGCTCACATACAAATGCTTCCTTGCACACAAACACACACATATATAAAGGTATGTATTTATGTTCCTATAACATTGAACTTAATGACATATAACTCTCATACTCAAAACGAAACTTCAAGTAGCAGTGGGGGGAATAAAGGGATCTTGGAGGCTCCACCTGCAGGGATAGTCAAACTGACGGAAGCTCACATTTCCCCTGCTCCGCCTGTCACTGCTCATTAACCCCCTAGGCGTACCCCCTTTCTCTGTCTCTCTCTTCAGCACATACAGCTCTTGTAACTTAGATCAATTCATTTTTTTAAGTTACAGAAAATTCACTAGGGGACCTTCTGGGTCCCAATCATCCTTCCACATTTTCTTGGTTAATTTTGACTGTTGTTATGCCATGAACCTTGTGATGGAGTCTGTGGCTCCCAAGTCGAGTTCCATAGAACTTTCCTATTTTCCTAACGGCATTCTATTCTTTTATTCCGTCTGCTCTGCGCAGTTAGTTCACGTGGCTCTGACAACTTAGTTACTTGCGATCTACTTGTTTTCCCCAGGGGTCTGGCCTCTCCGCGGCTTCAACTATGGCTCTGTTTCAAACCGTAGCCCACCAGCGTGGCTCCACCTCCTCTCATGGTAGTGGTCTAGCCTCCCTGTGCGTCTTCGGCATCACTAGCCCGCCAGTGTGGCTCCGCCTCCTATCCTGGCGCCTCCTGTCCTGAGTCCTCCTCCTGATTCTTTTGATGCTTGACCGGACCATTCTCAGGTAAGCTTACTGCACTAGCTATGGGTGGTAAATAAAGTATACTCACCCACTTTGCAGAGCCGTCCTGAGGATCCAATCCGAGTATCCTGCCGACTACGCCAATTATTGTGGTAATTTTGACAAACGAACCACAGGAGGCTCAGGTACAGCTTACGATCATTTATTCATGCAATTGCAAGGAGAGAACCACCACAAAGCAGCTTGAGGTAGCTCTCTAACAAATTACAAGTATAAATCACTGATCATGTACAAGCACATTGTTCAGATTCCAATCTTGGCAGCATATCGGTTTTCATTAAACAAATATCTCTGGTTATAGGTACATACATCCCCCTATCCCAGGCAGAGCCTTTTCCCCTGATCTAAGCTGGGACTATCTGTCCTTTCCTTATCTGTTGAAGAACACATTTAATCTATATTGTTTTCATCCTCCATTTCTAATCTGGTTCCCAGGGTCTTTCTGGTGATTGCAGGCCCTAAGGGTTTTCATAGTTCATCTGGTGACCCTTAACTGTTAATGCACTTGATGGTATTAGCTGCCTGGAGCTGCCCAAGTAATTGCCTTTAAATAAATTCTTACTGTATTCCCCCTAATACAGTCTTCGGCAACACTGGTTCTCGGTCATCTGCAGGAATGAACGGCGGCATCTATAGGCCCTGGTTGCCGCTAGGCACTGACCAGCGACAGCTCACTGTGGTTCTTCAGCAATGTGAGCAGGAGTCCCAGCCACCCCTTCCTCCTGAGGGTGCTGCTCCTCCCTCTGCTAACCAGTCGCCTCCATCATTGTCTTCTCCTTCATCTCCACTGTCTGTAAGCCATGAGGCATACAGCTTGGTCACCAGACTCTATGTTCCTGATGTACTCCTCTTGCAGGATGATGAAAGAGAGCGACGCATGAGTTAACTTGGGTGTACTAAGAACCTGTCTTGGTTAAGTCTGAAGGCCCCTTAACCAATACCAGAGAGTGCTGGCAACCACTTGGATGGCCAAAGTTTAGTGTGCCGCATGGCTCTGAAACCAACCCCAACATCCGCCCCACACCACCTGACCAACTGGCGACAGCTTCGCCCATTGGACTGCATGCTGTGCCCTAAGCTCAGTCGCAGACATTCTCCTAACCACACAGCAAGGCTGCGTTGTTCACTTGAACCATGGGGAAGACTGGTCCAAACCGGAATTATGACATTTCAAGGGTCTATGAGCACCTCCACCTGTGCCTGCTCCATGGCCAGCTTTCACAAGGAGATTGTACAACTTGTGCAGTCTTTCAATTGTTCTGCAGTCCAGTAATACGTTCATTAGTTTGCAGTCTGTACCCAAGGGGTGAAGAGTTTTGGAGCATTTGGTGACACTTTAATGCCTCCGTGTTGCTTAAGTGGGCAAATAAGCTAGACGCCTGACTCCAAGCGTGTCAATGTGGCTGCGCTGAGCTGTCTCAGCTGAGGAGGAATGGTCACTTTATACAAGGTTTCCTTCATGTGTGGCTGCTTCCCTCCCACCCACTCCCCTACTCCCCTGCACGAACTTGTGCACTACCATCAACCACAGTGCAGCCCTTACCCCCACTACACAACTCGCCTTAACCACAGGGCAGCTCTTGCCACCCCCTACCCAATTTGCCTCAACTGCAGGACAGCCCTTGCCCAGGCACCGCCCTGTCAGCCAACCAGGAAAAATTGTTTGCCTATGTCCTCACATGAATGGATGGCACCTTAACCTTGAGGTCCAACAGGTAACCCTCTTGAGTGCTGAGCACTCACCTCCAAGTTCCCCTTGACGTGCAGCTCGCCAGTTGCATGCCTTATAAAAAATGTTGTGATACATGTTGGCATGCCAATGTGCTCAGATGATGCAGCGTGGGGGGTTGATTCCGGCGAGCTGGGCTTGTGATGATATGCAGATGCATTAACAATGACGTTCCCGATGTCCAGCGGCTGGAAATGCAGCCTGCCATTGACAGGCAGAGCGACGGTTGCAAACGTGTTTCACAATGGCGTGAAATTGATTTTTAGCCTTTTTGCCATATTTTCTGCTCATACCCGCCATGACACCCATCGCCAGCAGGCAGAGAAAATTCTGCACATGGAGTTTTGGAAAATCATAGCCAGGTATCCATTATCTCTGCAGCTTCCTCTTTTAGAACCCTAGGATGTAGGCCATCAAGTGCTGGGGATTTGTTGGATTTTAGTCCCTTGAGTTTCTCTGATACTTTTTCTCTAGTGATATTAATTTCCTCACTCTTTTAGCCCCCAGGTTACCATCTATTTCTGGTATGAAACTTGCATCTTTCAGTGTGAAGTCAGACACAAAATATTTGTTCAATGCCTCTACTATTTCACCATTCTCCATGATAAGTTCTCCTGTCTCTGATTCTAAGGGGTCAATGTTTACTTTAGCTTCTCTCTTCCTTTTTATTTACTTATATAAAAACTGATTGTATGAGCTTTTTTTTCTGGCTAGTTTAACCTCATATTTTGTTTGACCCTTTTTTACTAAATTTTTGGTAGCCCTCTGCCAGTTTCTAAAATACTCCCAATCCTCAGACTAGTAAGCTTCTTCTTTTAATCTAACACTATCCTTAACTTCTTAAGTTATGGTTGGGTCTTTCTCACTGAGTTTTGTTTTTCAATGGAATGCATTTCTGTTGAAAGTTTTGAATTGTTTCTTTAACTGTTCATTTACCTCCATACCTTTTAGTCTATTTATTCAATTAACCTTAACTTGTTCTCCCTTTAAACCTATGTACACTACAGCTTTGTTTAAGTTTAAGATTCTCTTTTGTGATTGGAGGATCTCACGTTCAACTTTAACATGGAATTCAATGGTATTATGATCACCAATTCCAAGTGGATCTTTTATTATGACATTACTAGTTAACCCTGTTTCATTACACAATACCAGATCTAAGATAGTTTTATCCTGAGTCAGTTCCACATGTATTGATCCAAGAAATTGTCACATAAACATTCTACGTACTCATCTTCTAGACCACTCTAGTCAATTTGATTATCCCAGTCTATTTAAAGATTAAAGTGACCCGCAATTATTTCATTTCCTTTGTTACAGGCTTCAATAATTTTTTTGTTTAATGCTCTGCCCAACAGTATGATTGCTGTTAGGGGGCCTATAAACTATTCCCACCACTATTTTCTGATTCTTGCTATTCCAATTTCCACCCATACTGATTCTATTTCATGATCTTCTGAGGCCAGATCCTTTCTCACTGAAGTCCTTCTGCCATCTTTTACTATCAGGGCTACCTCTCCTTTGCCATTCTGTCTGTCTTTCCAAAATATTGTGTCCAGTGGAACATTATTTCCCACCCTTGATCATCTTGTAATCATGTCTCTGTAATGATGATTAAATCTAAATAATTTTATCTCTATTTGTGCCACTAATTCATCTATCTTATTGCAGATGCTTTGTGCATTCAGATAAAGAACCTTTCAAGTTCACTTTTTTACTTCTATTCCCTGCAATGTCCTCATTTGCTGATTTACAAATTTTGTTCAACTCTCTGTCCCTTCCTGGTCCACTTTGCTTGTCTTTATCCACATTGCTATGCATTCTGATGCCTTGATCTTTCTCTTTGGATTTCTAGATCTCTGCTCACCTGAACCCTCCCCTACCTCTGTTGGTTTAAAGCCCTATCACAGCACTGGTTATGCGACTGGCAGAACACTGGTTGAACCCAGCCTGGTTCAAGTGGAGCCCATCCCAATGGAATAGCTCACTCTTCCCTGAGTACTTCACTGAGTCAGTGCACATAAATCAAGACACCTTGTTCCCACACCACTCATTGAGCCATGTGTTTAATTCTCTAACCTGCTTTATCCTGTGCTAATTGGCATATGGCTCAGTTAACAATCCAGAGCTGATTACCTTTGATGTTCCGCATTTTAATTTGGCCCCTAACTCCTCAAATTCTCTTAGGAAAACATCATTCCTGGTTCTACCTAAGTCATTGGACCATGACAACTGGATCCTCCCCCTCCCACTACAAGTTCCTCTCCAGCCACGAGAGGTGTCCTTAACCCTGGCAATCTTCGGAGCTCCAGGTTGCTGCTGCAGCGAACAGTGTTTATCCTCCTGACTACACTGTCTCCTATCACTACCGCATTACTTTTCACTCCCACCACTTGAGTGGCATCCTTCACCATGGTGCCATGAGTCAATCGACTCATTTACCTTGCAGTCCTTCTCCTCATCCATGCAGGTAGCAAGCACCTCATACCTACTGGACAAATTCAGGGCTGAAGCTACATAATGGTTCCCCACACCTGTCTGACTTGCAATCACAACCTCCTGTCCCTGACCATTGACTAACTCTAAGGTTCTGCCTAACCTAATGTGTGTGACTGACTCCTGGAAAAAAGTGTCCAGGTAATTCTTCCCCCTCCCTGATCCCGCAATGCCTGCAACACAGCACAGAAACCCTGAGCTGAACAAGCCTAAGCTGCAGACACTGCAAAAATGGTTGTCTGGGATTGCAGTGCATTCCACAGATTCCTATATGCGCAAAGTACACTATCAGCACTGTCATTTCAGTCCAACCTTATTTATTTAATTAGTAAATTAGTAAATAATTTACAAAGATAGAGTAATAGAAAGTTGCACTCACCTAGCTTGGAAACAAGGAAGAAACATCACCAACTACTAGGAGCTGAAAATAATGTTAAAAAAGGGGCACCTCTGTGCCTCTACACCAAATTCCCATGTGATCCAAATTCCAAACTACATACTCTGTCTACATTGCACTCCAGCATAGTTTCCTTTCCGTGCATCCCTTACAAGGTGTGATAGCTATACTGTCCTGTTAACATAAGCAACATTGCCGGCTCCATTTTGAAAGCAACTTACCACTATATTTCCAAAGCACCCACCTGTTTCAGGTAATTTGTCCCTTTTAATATAGAGATTTGACCCTGACTGGCATTTTAGGTCATAATTGGTAGGCAAGTACTTCCATGGGCTGCGGAACTGAAGAAACCTGCAGAAAGTAATAATATGCGCACACACCGATTCACCTTTGAACTGCATGTGGTAGGAGTGGCATTTAAGAGTAGTGAGAGGAAAGAGTGATAGTGGGAACTTAAGTGCCAGGGTTGGTCAGGGTGAAAGATGCTAGCATAGCTGAGGGAAAGAGAGAGGGTGGGTTGATAGGCGGCCGTGTGAACTGAAGGAAGAAATGAGAGGCACCGCTTGAACAGAGGGAAGAATGCATTATGAATGCAGATGGGAAAGAGTGCCAATATTATTTGAATGATGTGCCTCTGTTAATTGAAGGAGGAAGGCCAGTGGAAGGGCAGTATCTCTATGAAGGTGGAAAGGACAGCAATATTTAGGAAGTGATGTATTGTTGTCCTTTAGATATCAATAAAATCTATCGAGGTTTTCTCTACATTTTAATTCAAAATCTAACCAATTGTGAAGTAAAGTGGTGTTCAATGACAACCAACATGCACCATTTTGATGTAAATCATCAATATTTTCTAGTAGATGATATTCCCAAATAGCAATGTCTGTATCACTAGCTGGGTTGATAGGGTTACCCCATTTTGAAAAGGTGTGTACAATTTTGAATTTGCACATCCATTCTGTCTTCAGTCATTAACTCTGTAGGTTCAGTTGCACTGCTAAATACATTTTTTTGTTGATTAAACTTTAACAAGATGTCGATTTTAACATCTTGTTGCTCTTCCCTTGATACAGAACCCTTTGTGTGTTGAATCATTTCAGTTTTACAGTTTGTACATTCCAGTCTTTCATTGCCACATAAATCACTTTGAACAATTACCATTTATTCTTATAAAGTATTGATTACTTCTTGTGCCTTCATGCTCTTACACCACCGTCTGGTCATTGGCTTGCCTTTTATGTTACAATTTGGCTTCAACCACATGGTTATGATTTTCATTTGGCCAGATCTTTATGTGCCACAGAAACATAGGGGAGAATGTTTTTCTCCCTGTCGGGGGGAGGGGGGATTGCTGCGGTGGTGGTTGTTGAGCAGGCTCGCAGCCGACCATTAAAAGGCCAATTAAGGCCCACCCAGTGAGACGCGCGAAAGAGCAAAGAGCTGCCTCAGGGAGATTACTTTGATTTTTAAAAATTTTAATAAAGGGGGAAAAAAAATTTAAGGACATGTCCCCTCATGTGACAGTGTCACATGAGCTGGGACATGTCTATGAATTTTATTACAATTTTCTATTAATGTTTTAAAACCTTCATGAAACCTCATCCCATGGATGAGGTTTCATGATAAATGCGAAGAATGCCTGGGCTCTTCGCCTGCCCGCCAACATTAAGGTTGGACGGGCAGCTCAGTTAATTATTTCAATTGGAATTTAAATGCACTTAATAGGCCTTTGACAGTTCAGTGAGGGCATAGCTGACTCCGGTGCGCACCTGCCAAACTGAATATCTGAATGACGTGCAGTGACATCGGGACACACGCCCGATGTCACCATGTGTCATTTTACACGTCGGCGAGTGGGGCCCGCCCCCACTCACCGACCCGAAGATTCTGCCATTAGGACTTAGGAGCAGGAGTACGTCATTCAGCCCTTCGAGCCTGATCTGCCATTCAATAAGTTCTTGTAACAGTAAGTAGACTTAAAATAATAGCTAGAAGATATCTATGAATAAGGAAGTGGTCATGACCCATGTAATTCATTTATCCAGAACATCCAGAATTACCCCATTGCTGCAGCTAATTGTTTCTTTTGTCTGATTCTAGTCAGACTCTAATAGACAGTAGGACTTACTTCTGCACTATTTCAACTTTAATTTCATGTTACGTTCCTCCAGCTTCAAAATTACTGACGCCGCTGTCTTTCTCTGATCATACTGTTTGTTGGGGTCAATCCTATATAACATATGCATCCATTTTACTTATATTTACATATTTTCAAGGAACTGCAAATTAACTGCTACCTCCAGAAATGTCTTGCAGGACAATCCCACCCCATTTTACAATGTGAGATATGTTGTAATATGCCTTTAAGGGATAGCAGCATGACATCACTAGAAGGGAAGTGTGTCATGCGATCCAGTCTTAGTTTCACTTTTGCTTTTGGGCAGAGAGACACACACAGCTCTGCTGCTGATCTATTCAAGATTTCTACCTTTGTTTAAATGTTCCCACATGCCTAGTCTAAATAAATGAACCCACAATGTGTTTACACAATCCCTTATGAATGATTGGTGTCTATGTAAATATACAACATGACAAGAACTGGCTTTCTTAAACTCAAGGCAATCAAAGTTTTCCAATCTACAGTGCAGGGATGCAATGGCACATGGCTGCCTCTTACACAGAACAAAACTGAATCTGCTAGCCTAGCTAAAGGGAAAACATGTTTCTATAGCCTTCAGGCTAATAACATGCTGTCATATACTTGAAGAGATTCAATAAACAATTGGAACAGCTAAGGTCATAACTGGTTGTAGCTACCAAAAGGGCAGAATGACCTCCGATAACATTTTCAGGCTCACATGAAGAATTAAGAGTTTCCTCAACTGACAGAACCCAAGCCTGCAGTGAGCTAAATTAATGTGACCAAAGTAATCCCAGAGAGAGAAATTAAGATAGGTTCTTTCACTTGCTTTGATTTATGACAGAACTCTATGCCTGTCACAAACAGTTTGTACATTAGATTTTTGATTTTTATTTGAAAAGCTAATCAACATTGTTTCTCTAGATATGAAGTCTTGTTGAACGCTCCCACTAAATCCTATCTTGAAAGCATCTTGTAAAACAGTTTATTAGTATACCCTTTCAATAGTTCTATTTGTATGTACATTTCTATGAATAAAACTACTTTCTGAATACTGTCATGGATTTTGTGTAAATGCAGTGAAGATCTCCCTTGGCACATCTAGTTCCTTCTTCATGAAGCTTTTGCTGATCTGCTAAAATAAAATATTATAGCAAATGTGTGGATTTGAACACACAAATGCAAGAATATTCATTCTCATCTGTGGTGAGAGGGGTCTGTCTGGTAAAACAACTGGAAAGCAAGAAATTCTACTCAGAACGACAAGCAAGTAATTCGGAAGGTGATTTGTGAGGTACACTATATTACCAGAGAATGTGGAAGCAGACCATGAGCTCACCTCCTCAGTAGGAATTTTAGCATTCGATGTTGAGAGAGACAAAAAGAAATGATAAAGAGGATCGTTTTTTTAAGCAGAACCAGGTGTACCTAAAAATGAGGAGCCAAATGGGTGAAGCCCAACACAAGACCACATGCATGTTAAACAGTAAAAACAGCATGCTGTCGACAAAGAAAAGCAATTTCATAACTAATGGATCAGACCAAAGCCCTGCAGTCATACCAATTCTAGTCATGAATGTTGATGGACAATTAAACAACTTGCAGGATGGAGATGTTTGATGAACATCCCTATCCCCAATGATGGTGGAGCCCAGCACGTGAGTGCAAAAGACGAGGCTGAAGCATTTGCAACTATCTTCAGCCATAAGTGCTGAGTGAATGATCCTTCTTGGCCTCCTGACGTCCCCCGGCATCACAATTCGATCCTTTCCATGTGATTGCAAGAAACGGCTGAAGGCACTGGATGCAGCAAAGTCAGTGGGCCCCTGACAACATCCTGGCTGTTGTGCTGAAGACTTTTGCTTTAGAACTGGTCATGCTTCTAGCCAGACTGTTCCAGTACCGCTACAACAATAGGTATGCCCTGTTCACAAAAATTAGAACAAATCTAACCTCATTACCACCCATAAGCTGACTCTGAATCAGAAAAGTCATCAGCTCTCAGAAAAGGATCACTCAGCTCAAGACCTCATTATAGCCTTGGTCCAAACATAGAAACAGGGGCTAAATTCCACAGAGCGAGACAGACTGCCTGTGACATTGAAGCACCATTTGACTGAGAGTAGCATGAAGGAGCCCTAGCAAAGTTGAAATCAATGGAAATCAGGAGGAAAACTCTTCTGTAGTTGAAGCCATCCCTCGCACAAAGGAAGATGGTTTTGGTTGTTGGAGGCCAATCAACTCAGCCCAGGACATTGCCATAGGAGTTCCTAAGGGTCGTATTCTTGGCCTAATCTTCTTCAGCTGCTTCATCAATGACCTTCTTTTCATTATAATGTCAGAAGTGGGGATGTTCGCTGATGATTACACAGTGTTCAGTTCCATTCACAACTCTCTAGATAGTGAACCACTTTATGCATGTATGCAGCAAGATCTGGGGCTGAATTTTGTCAGAGCAGCGGTGACCCTGATGGCCAGCTGGAAAGCCAGTGGCAACCCTGCCTTGGCCACTTTCAGCAGCCCTAACCCAATTCTGCAGCCACCAACTGCTTGGTGTTGGGGCTCCTGTCTCTTTAAGGTTGGGGATCCCAGCTTCTAGAGCTGGTGGCCACTCAGAGGACTGGAAGCTCTTCAGTTCCAGCACTGCACCCAGCCTGCAGAAACATGGTGAACACCTCCCTGGAACCAACTTAAGTGGTGTCAGGGTCTAGGTCAGGGTGAGGGGGGCATTTCTTTGGGGGCGGCCCTTGCTGCAGGAGATTGGGGAGGCTCCGCTTTGTGCCACAGGGCGCCAAATCAGCAGAGCTCCCATCCTGAGCTTATGGGGAGGCCACCAGGTTTTACTGTGCACTCTTCCCTTTCAGTTCACTGCTGGTAAAATGCCATCAGCAGCAAGAAGAGGCCCTCAAGTGCCCCTTAGTTGGCCTCTGGATGGGGTTGCCATCCTCAACCTTTCCACTGCTGAGAAAATTGTATAGCATGGGAGGGTGATGGTACTCCACCTGTCCTCCTTCCCCCCCCCCCCCCCCTTAATTATGTAGCCTTATCCCAACTCTCTCCCCAGGGCCCCATTAAATTCTGCCCCTGGACAACATTCAGGCTTGGGCTGATAAGTGGCAAGTAACATTCCGTGCCACACAAGTGTGCTCTGGGGAAAGCCTGTATTTTATTTTTGTGCAATATTCCTTTAAGAGCAAAGTGAAAGAGGAATAATTGGTTTTCTGGTTATGACATCAGCTTAGTTCCATGAAATACTCATGTGACTTGAGGTTGCCATGGGAATGAAAAGCTAAGAAACAAAAAGGCAAATAGAAAACTAATTATAGGTGTGTCGGGTTCCAGCTTGTCCAGTGGCAGGCAGTTCAGAATACACAAGGGTTCATGTGAGAGGGAGCAGGCAAAGCTCTCAACAAGTGGATCAGTTTTTCGTTTGGCAGTTCAGAACAGATTCTGGTGTTGAAACAGGGCTCGCAATAGAGCAGAAACTGTGTTACTGTGTATAATGTGCAGTTGAGAAGGACAGAGGGCTGAATACAGGAAGAGCAGGACAATGTGTATTGGACAAAACCCACTGCTGCTGTCTCAATTTGTCAGAGCCAACCAGACAATTTAAAGGTTTGGGGAAGGGAGCCTCTGCGGATTCTGTGCCATCAGGACTGTCATCACCCAAGTGAGAGAAGATTGATAGACGTACATCTTGTCAATGTTAACCATGTCCAAGGACTTTGATAGAATATGGCTGCAGACTCAAGGAGCAAAATGATTGAGTGGGAAGTGAGAGATCCTACATAACAGAGACCAAGTTGAAAAAAATGTGGGATTGCACATGGTGTCACATTTGTGTGGGAATTAATACAAGTGCTTATAACTGCATGAGGCTTGCTGTATTGGCTACTTAAAGTGAAATTGACCTTTCTTATTTGAAATATCCGTTGCCTGTTAATTAATGTTTGCATTATGTTGATTTTAGTTGGTTTGTTATGGTAAAAGTTTTAAGAAGTAAAATCTCATTCATCGGCTTTCTTTCTGTTGGTGTTGTGGGGGTTGCTTTCTTTTAAGAGTTATCAGTCTCTACAGGGATTGTAACACAATTCTAGGCAAAGATCATTTCGAAAAAGAGACAATCCAATCATCTCTCTTTGACATTCAATGGCATTACCAATGTCAAATCCCCAACATCAACATCCTGCAGGGTCACCATTGACTGGAAACTTAATTGGACCAGCTTTATAAACACTTTGACTATAAAAGCAGCCCAGAGGCTGGGAATTCTGTGGCATGTAACTCATCTCCTGACTCCGCAAATCCTGTCCACCATCTGCAAGACACAATGCAGGATTGAGATGCGATATACACCACTTCCCTGGATAAGTGCTGCTCCAACACACTCCAAGAAGCTTAACACCATCTAGAAGAGTTTTTCATTGATACCTTGCTCATTTTGCAGTAATACCTTGCCTTAATATTCTTTTCTCTCCATTATGGCTGCTTACCTATCAGCTGGGAGAATATCAACTCCTTTCTCGGTATCAAAATTATCCTGAGGCGTGGGCAACCAAAAGTGTACTGAGCCCAGGATGTAAAGGAAGGTATTTCTGCCTTGATGGTGACTTGCCCAGTAGGGGAATGGACAAAATGCAGCGTACAGACTACTATGTATGA
Organism: Carcharodon carcharias; assembly: GCF_017639515.1. Lineage (NCBI taxonomy): Eukaryota > Metazoa > Chordata > Chondrichthyes > Lamniformes > Lamnidae > Carcharodon > Carcharodon carcharias. Next base: position 47,708,448 of record NC_054478.1, on the reverse strand, counting down.
GTCAGGATTTCTGCCCTGTTAAGGGGGCAAGCATGGAGGTGGGTGGGCACATAGTTTCACATTGCCAACTGGTGTGTTGGTCTGCTGCCACCATCCTGCATCTGAGCCACTTTGCTGAAGGCCGATTCAGTGGCAGAGCTGACACCTGCCGCAAGCGGCAGAGAGCTCTTTAAGTTGATTTAAAGGCTAATTAAGTCAATTATCAGAGGTTGACTGGAATTTTCCAGTTTGCCTGCAGACCGCTTTGCAGCAACAGGAACACGACAGCTGTCTGGAGACAGCCTCCCTGCAGCAGCTGTGACCATTCTGTTCATTTTAAATTCATTAAAATGGCTGAGTGGGTGCCCCAAGATGGATGCTCCCTCTCTTTCCGTTATCTGCAAAGGTAGGCTGCAACTCCTTCCATGATGGAGGGCCTCCTATTGGCCCTCCAGCTTCGAGAGTCTACCCACCATCCTTAATTGAACCAGTGAGCCATCCCATGGTTACTAATTAGCCAATTCAGGCAAAATCACTGTTAGACGGCTGCTCCTGTCACAGTATGGAGTCAGGACCCCTACTTGACCCTGTTGCTGGGGTCCCAACTCAAAGCCCCAAATCTTGCCCATGGTCTTCAGAATTAGGAATCAGCCAGAGCTGAATCTCAAAGCGATGATTCTGTAAAAAATATGCACTCTGATGCATGAACTACCAAACAGCTGGTTTTTCTACATACTTTCTATATAAAACAAAATACAATGCTACTTGTTAGTACCACAAGTGTACATCAAACTTGATATATAGTGTTATTCTGTTAAGTATACCCTATCAATAAAGATATATTGGCAGGGGTGTTCCTTGAGGAGACCTGGCAATTCAGCAGAATCAATGGTGTAGTTACAAACCAAGCATGAAAAATGCTTGATTTGCACTGCAAGCATCACGAACAGAAACTGATGAGTTTGCATTAAAAGTTTAGTAATGGCACTCACTAACTTGCAGAATAGTTTATCTTGTGAACAAAGCTTCTGGCGTATATTGTGATATGACAATTATAATGGGGTCTGCAATATAATTAACAAACAATTTCTTCAACATTGCTCATTATTTTAAAAATATCATGTACCTTAAAATGTACTAAGCCTAAACTTTTAGTTTAGCTATTGGCTTTGCTTAATACTAAAGAAAATGTTACAAACAAGGAGCTATGGTCTGCTTTCATCTCTCTTGTTACATTTCAGAGGTGACATGTTTTGTTCACAAACTGCTAGTACTGTAAGACTTAACTTTCTATCCCTGACAGGTTACTTTATGGTTCAGACATGAAAATTATGAAAAATAATGAGCCAACATTCAAAGCTCAAATTAAACGCTAATGGCTTTGCTAGATTTCAGCAATATAAGACACCTGTTACAATACCCTTGCAATACACCCATTACAGTTAGTCACAAACATGTTACAAGTATCTATAAGTCATATCACCCAACGAGAGGTCAACCTCTTCGCCAATCACACTCTAGCACCTGACCAGGCTGCTGGTTTAAGCGCTGGGTTACCTTTTTGCAACAACTTTTATACTCTTTCTTTCTAAGGCGGGTAGGATGTTTCATTAATAAGATCGCATTGTCCTATCATGTCAACCATGAGCTACAATAGTCCAATGTGGCAGCCAATTTTTTTGTTCAGACTTTGGTTAATTTACTCACTTCTCTGACACTGTCCATACTTTCAAAACCCCTTTTTGTAATTTCCATCCTTCTTGGGTGTTGCCTATGATTTCAAAATCTTTAGCAGTAATTTTTTTTCCTTGTCATAGGGCAAAAATACTGTTCAAGTCTCTTTCCAAGTTGCTGACTTTTTACAAACTCTGTTTGGAGAATTAAAGGCAGCGTAAACACCTAAGACCATTCAAACCATGTGAATGAGCATTTTTAAAAACATAGCAATTTTCCTCATGCGTTCTCAAGACGTGATGGGAAGAAGAATCGTCCCAGCTTTGCACTAAGTGCAGTAGTGGGTGAGAAAAAGGGTGTTTTACCTGCTGGCTGTAATGGTAGGTTTTCATGCTGTATCGCCCCAATCCCGCCTCATTAATCACGCGTTCTGGGGAAACATGCCAGGTTGCTGGCGGGGCGGCCTCTCGTTTGCACACCCCGCCTTCACATCAGGCCTTCACTAAACCAGGCACCATATTTAAAGGCTGCCCCTGCAAAGAGCTAGCACTCCTCAAGGGACAGGAAGCTGCTGCGAAGTCATGGCTGCCAAAGGGAGGAAACATATTGCCCCCAAATTTAGTGGCACCTTACTTGAGCGCTTACTGGATACAGCAGAGGCCTGCCATGATGTCATCTCCCCTGCTCTGGGTGAAGGCCAGCAAGTAAGGTGACAAAACCAACTTGGGAGGCGGTGGCAGTGGTGGGTCAGCGCCAATGCCCTGGAAAAGAGAACAGCCACCCAGTGCAGGAAGAGGATGAATGATCTCCTCCATTCCACCAGGGTAAGTCACTCTTCTCATCACTCTCAACTCACACACTCACAAACCCATCACACACCCACAGGGATCTTACTCACTTCCAGTTCAAGGGACATCAACATTCACTCTCTCACACATACTTTCATTGTTCTCATCCCACACAGGCCAAGCATTCTGCTCACACTGTCTCCATCTGTATTCGCATAGGACAAGCTGTCACACAACAAAAGGGAAAGGTTGCAGACTGGTGGAGGAATGCCTGAACTCAAGGTCCTCATGGACTTTGAAAATGGAGTCATGGCAAAGACCTGGACCAGTTCTATGCTGATCGTAAGGTTAGTGCGCTGCTCTAACAAGGGAGGATCTAGCAGTGCAAAATCTCTCACACAACCGTGCTGTGAGTCATGTGTCCTGTTTCACAGTCCCCTGCCATGCACTGATTATCTCTCCTTGCTTTGCAGGCACAGCTGGGAAATAGCCGACGGAATCCACGACCCAGGTCCTTGTCTCAAGCCCCAAAGACACCTCAGAAGAGGAATTTGCTGAAATCCTCATGGGAGGCCCATCACAGCGCTCAACCGCACCCTCCACTACTGCAGAGACACACACTTTGGTGGGACCAAGCTTTAGAGTAGCCTCAGGATCACATTCTGGTGAGTACTTTGCACTGTCTGATCTGCATCAGGCGGCGGCAGGGACTTTCCAGGTTTCTGGCACTCTGAGGACTGCTGGAGACCATAAATCTGCTGAGTCCGACTCAGATGAGGAGCCTCTGGAATTAGTCATGCCTCAGTTGCTGGAGCTGCAAAGGCAAGCTAGGGAACATCAGGAAAGGATGTCCGCTGCACTCCTCAGATTGCAAGACTTGAAGGAGGAGTCCGTCTGCCTTCACTCTGAGGTGATAGCACTGACATGCCAATGCACCAAGGTCAACACTGGCAGGATGGTGGCCGCCATGGGGACCTTGGTCCAGGAAGTCACTCCTGCACTGCTGCGAGGGCTCAACTCCATCACTGATGCCATAGTTGGCCTCCAAAAGTGTCAACGTGAGGGAGGTGCAGGGCAGCTCGATCTCACTCCAGCTTCCCCTTCTCCTCAAAGAGTCACCCAGGGGCCCTCGGACACCCAAAAAGAGGAGAATCAGCAGGTGCACACCCCAGAGCCATTCCCTAGGTGACTCAGGCAGTGTCCAGCCCATCTGAATCCTCATTTCCTGTGACCCCCAGCAGCTGCAGCTCCACAGGCCAAGGAGGGTGTACCTGCCACACAGCAGGACCCCGAAAGCAGGCCAGGGCCTTCCAGGTCTCGGCCCTCCAGAGTACACCTGACAAGTCATCACAGACAGGGTGTAGCAGTCATCAGGCTGCCTCCACCTTCATTGTGGGTATCGGGGGAGCACCAAGACGTATTGGCAGGGTTCGGAATTTGCGCAGCCTGGGTGTTAGTCACTTGTATATAATGTTCACCATTACAAATAAACTCCCAAGAATGTCTCCTTGCCTTTGGCTCCCTGTTCTGATGAGTAGTGTTCGTGTCACTCAGATGTAAAACCTTGGCCCCTGCACAAGATAAGGTGTCTCAGTCCAGGGCCACTTCCCTGTGCTTCGTGCAACCTTCCCAGCACACTGATGGTGCGCCTTCAATGTCACTGGTCACATAAGTCATGCCTGAACCTTGATGGCGCTTATCATCGCTGCCAGAATGACCTGGGGTGGCACAGAATTCCGTCATTCTCTGTGTGCACTCCCAGCACCTTTTGAGGCGGGGCTGGCCCTCCATCTGATCAGCATTTCTGTCCGGTGACAGTGTGGTCCTGAAGGGTCCAGCTCACGAAGGATGCCATAGGATCAGGAGAAGTTAGTTTTCCCGCTGCATCTCCATGATATGACCCTGTTCATAGAGTGCTAACGAGGTTCCATCGGCCAGACAGGAGTCAGACATTCACATAGGCTGTGTGAGAATCTATGGAGTGTCCCCACTGCATGTCATCATCCTGCTGGAATGTAGGCACTATGGGTGTCTGCTGCATCTCCATGACAGCAGGCTTATCACAGAGGGTATGTGCACTGCCATCAGCCAGACCGGAGTCAAACGTTCACCGATGCAATGTGAGGATTGATGGTGTCTCCTCATGCATGTCATCATCATCCTCACAAATCTAGCATCTATGAGGGCCTCCCGAGCATGCCTGCCTCGTCTGACCAGTGCGTTGGCCTAATTGGCCATCACTCTTGCCTTCGAGGACCTCCTCATCCTTATCCCTGTTGACGTCGTCCTCATCAGGGAGACATGCAGCTCCTCCATCTCCTCCTCAGCCAGCTCCTCCTGCTGTTCCAGCGCCAGGTTGTGAAGGGCACAGCAGGTGATGACAATGTGTGACACCCTCCGTGGACCGTATTGCAGGGCTCCACCAGACCGGTCCAGTCAATAGAACATCATTTTCAACAATTCAATGGTTTCCTCCACCAAAGTGCATTATACCTTCGCTCTGCTGAAGTCTGAGGCTGCCACAGGGGTGTCATCAGCCACACCCTCTTGTCCCTGAAAGCCAACCCGACAGCCTCTGTGGACCCTGGAAGACTTCAGGGATCTGAGACCTGCTAAGAATGTAGGAGTCATATACACTCCCTGGGAACCGTGTGCAGACCTGCAGGATGAGTGTGTGGTGCTGCACATCAGCTGAACATTCAGCGAGTGGAAGCCCTTGCAGTTGACTTGGTTGACCACTTGTTGCCATGTAGATCTGAGCGCCATGCGAGTGCAGCTGATGGCACCCTGCAGCTGTGGGAAACCTGAGACCTGGGCAAATCCCAGCACTCTTGCATCCTGGATTTCCTGATCCCAGAGGAAATGCACAAATTTCTATGCCTTCGCGAAGATGGCATCGGTGACCTCATGGATGGATTTGTGGGTGGAGGCTTGTGATATCCCACAGAAGTCACCTGTGGAGCCCTGAAAGGAGTCACTGGTGTAAAAATTGAGTGCTGCGGTCACTTTCAGGGCAGCGGATACCCTCCATGCCCCCGTGGCGCCAAATCCTGCAGCAGGGTGGCAGATGTGACCTACCAGTTCCCTGGGCATGTACAGTCTTCAGCGACACTGGTTCTTGGTCATCTGCAGGAATGAAAGATGCCGTCTACGGTGTGCACAGGAGCCCCAGCTGCTCATTCTTCCTGAGGGCGCTGCTTCTCCCTCTGCACAGTCAGGCACTTCCTTTGCTTTCTACTTCTTTGTCTCTGCCTTCTGTAAGCCATAAGGCAAAAAGCTCGGACACCAGGCTCTATGCTCCTGATGTACTCCTCCTGCCGGATGAAAGTGAGAGATTCATGGTTTAGCTTGGGTATACCAAGAAACGCTCTTGGTTAATTTGAAGGCCCCTTAACACATGCTAGGGAATGCTGGCCACCACTTGGATGGCCAGAGTTTAGTGTAGTGCGTGGCTGCCTGAAACACCACTCACCTCCTTCCCACTCTGCCTGACCAATTGGCAGCAGCTTTGCCCACTGGACTGCATGCTGTGCTCTCAGCTGAGGCGCAGGCATTCTCCTAACCCACACTGCAAGTCTGCACTGTTAGCTTGAACCATGGGGGAGACTGGTCCAAACGAGAATGATGATATTGCAAGGGGCTGTGAGTGCCTCCACCAGTGACTGCTCCATGGCCAGTTTTTGCAAGGAGCTTGTACAACATGCCCAGTCGTTCAATTGTTCTGCAGTCCACAAAAATGCTCATTAATTTACAGTCTGTGCCCGAGGGGTGAAAAGCTCTGGTGGCACTTTCATGCCTCTGTGTTGCTTGATGGGCAGAAAAGCTAGTGGCCCGACCCCACGCATGTCACTATGGCTGTGCCTGAACTGTTTCAGCTGCAGAGGAATAGTCACTTTATACAAGGTATAATACGTAGCTGCTTCCTCCATCTCCCCCACCCCCCACCTCCGGCGCATGCTTGTGCGTTATCATTGACTGCAGCATAGCCCTTGCCCCCCCCAAAACATACCACAATCTTAAATTGGCTGTCAGCGCAGTTCTTATCACATTGAGCATTATTTAGCAAATGTTGTCCAATCATGGAATTTAAATTTCAAATAAAGCTTAGCAGTTAACTGTCAGTCACCATCAGTGGTGCATTCTCCATGGCAATGCCACTTGCCAATCAATTAGCACTCTCTTCACATACAGTATAAATTGTTGTTTTTCCCTTATATTGGTATTCTTGCGAGTGTCCTGATGAGTGCAAGATGAAAAACTAAGACATGTCTCTTTTTTTCAGCAATGCTCAAGCTGATAAATCTACTGGACCAGATGAGCTACATCCCACAGGATTGAAGGAGGTGGCTGTAGAGATAGAGAATGCATTGGTGGTTATCTTTCAAAATTTTATGGGTTGAATTTTATGGCCCCTCCCGATGAGATTTTTCTGGTCCTGGCGAAGGTAATGGACTTTTGAATGGCTTGCCACATTTCGTGGCGCAGCCCCTGCCATGATGGGTCCATAAAATTCCACTGTATAGATTCTGGAAAGGTTCTTGCAGCCTGCAACGTAGCAAATGTAACCCTACTATTTAAGAAGGGAGGGAGAGAGAATATGGAGAACCGCAGACATGTTTGTTTGATGTCAGTATTAGGGAAAATGTGAGAATCTATTATAAAGGATGTGATAACTGGACACTTCGAAAATAATGATATGATTGGGAAGAATCAACATGGATTTATGGAAGGGAAATCATGTTTGAAAAACCTATTGGAGTTTTTTGAGGATGTTACTAGCAGAATAGATATATGGATGTGGTGTATTTGGTTTTTCAGAAGGTTTTTGATAAGGTCCCAAACAGGAGGTTAGTAAACAAAATTAGAGCACATGGAATAGAGGGTAATATATTGGCATGGATTGAGGATTGGTTAAGGGACAGAAAACAGAGAGTAGAAATAAATGGGTCATTCTCATGATAGCAGGCTGTTGCTAGTGGGGTACTGCAAGGAGTGGTGCTTGGGCTACAGTTGTTCACAATCTATATCAATGATTTGGATGTGGGAACTAAATGTAATATTTCCGAATTTGCTGATGTCACAAAACTAGGTGGAAATGTCAGTTATGAGAAGGATGCAAGGAGGGTTCAAGGGGATTTTGACAAGCTAAGTGAATGGGTAAGAACATGGCAGATGGAATATAATGTGAATAAGTGGGAAGTTATCCACACTGTTAGATCAAAAGAGGCAGAGTATTTCTTAAATGGTGAGAGTTGGGAAGTGTTGATGTCCAAAGGGACATGGGTGTGTTGGTTCATGAGTCATTAAAAGTTAGATTGCAGGTGCAGCAAGTAATTAGGAAGCCAAATGGTTGGCCTTCATTGGAACGGGGTTTGAGTACAGGAATAAAGATATCTTGCTGCAATTGTGTAGCGCCTTCGTGAGACTGCACCTGAAGTATTGTGCACAGTTTTGGTCTACTTATCTAAGGAAGGATGTACTTGCCATAGAGGGAGTGCAACGGAGGTTCACCAGACTAATCCTTGGGATGGTGGGATTGTCTTAGGAAGAGAGATTGAGGAAACTTGTCCTGTATTCTCTAGAGTTTCGAAGAATGAGAGGTGACTTCATTGAAACCTGCTACAGAGTGTGGCAGGTTAGAAGTGGATAGGATGTTTCTCCAGGCTGGTGAATCTAGAACCAGGGGACACTGCCTCAGAATAATGGGCAGGCCATTTAAGACTGAGATGAGAAGGAATTTCTTCACTCAGAGGGTGGTGAATCTTTGGAATTCTCTACCCCAGTGGACTGTGGAAGCTCAAGATTTGATCATGTTCAAAACTGAAATTGATAGGTTTCTGGGTACTAATGACATTAAGGGAAATGGGGATAGCGGGGAAAAATGGCATGGATATAGATGATCAGCCATGATTTGTTTAAATGACAGCAGGTTCAATGGGCTGAATGGTCTACCACGTCTCCTATTTCCTATGTTCCTAGCTGGTGGCTTCTTTTACAGCTGCAGCCTATGGGTTGAAGGTACTCCTGTAATGTTGTTAATTAGGAAGCCCAAGGATCTCGACCCGGCAACATTGAACGAGCAGTGATATATGTTCTTGTTGGAAGGATGTGTGACTTGGAAGGGAATTTGGAGATGATGTTATTCCCACACATCTGCTGCTTTGTCCTTCTAATTGTTGGAGGTCATGAGTTTGGGCAGAGCTGTTGAAGAAACATTGGTGAGTTTCTGCAGTGCATCCTGAAGATAGTACACAATGTGGTCACTGCTGCACTGTTGATGGAGGAGAAAATAGATGCTTAAAGTGGTTTTGACACTGTCAGTCAAGTGGGCTGCACTGTCCTAGATGGTGTTGAGCTTCTGGCGTGCTGTTGCAGCTGCACTGAGCCGGAAATTGGAGCATATTCCATCACACTCCTGACTTGTTCCTTGTAGGTGGTGGAGAGATTTTGGGGAGTCAGAGGGTGAGCCACTCACCACAGAATACCCAGCTTCCGAGTGCTCCGCTAGTCCGAGGATTTTAGGTGGTTGGTCGAATGGATTAAAAATAGAAATATGATAGCCATTACTAAAATGTAACTATGTAAGTTGAAAAGTTAAGTATCACAACAGTTCCCACTGGCATTGTTAGATCTGATGTGGCAAAAGTGAAAAAAATTAAGCAATTGGAAACCCTGGTTATAATCCCATGAAATTCCTGTTTATTTATTTGAGCTTGGCTTTCCTTTGTCATTGCTGCAATTAAAAGCTGTTCATCTTCTGAATATTTAGCCCTTAAAGCAGCCTTTAAGTGTCAGCATTACTCTGCTATTAGCTCTCTTACCTCTTACTCAGTAGCTTGGAGGTTCGAGTCCGACTACACAGCTTGGGTACGTAATAAAGTCAGGCGCTTGAGTGCAGTAATAAGTAAATTGGAGGCTTTGTCTGTTCATATGGCTGTAAAATGCCCAATGCTTCAAAGAAGATTGGAGATCTCTTCTGGCCAATTTTCCTCCCTCAGTTAACATCACCGAAAATTAATGAATTGTTTATTTGATTTGTGTTTCTGGGACATTGCTATTGAACAAATTGGCTGCTGTGTTTACCAATGAAACGTAAGTGACAGCACTTCAAAAAGTAATTCATTGTTTGTGAAGCACTTTGGGTCTAGAATGCTATTGGAGATGTTGTTATTCTCTTTAAGCTGACATTCCATGCTTGGTTTATGTTTATAAAGAATACAGGACAGTAAAGGAAAAGGTGTACTCTAGATAGAGAGCTTAAATTGACTATTCAGCTCTGTCTAACTACTCTGAGGATTCATGTCCCTGGTTAACAAACATTGGAACAATTTTGGAAAAAATACTTCAACTTGTTTGTTAATAGTCAATCATGAAATGCCCATGCAGTTACAGAGGGCGATTGGAAAGTCAGTATTTTATTCTAAGTTAGACCTGGGGCTGAATTTTCTGGTTGGCGGGGGTGGGGGGGTGGAGTGGGGTGGGAGCGGGTGTGGGTGGGCACGGACCCGATTGCTACTCGCGATCAGTTCCGCGCCACCATTTTATGTGGGCGGGCCAATTAAGGCCCGACCAGCGTAATGCATGACTCCTGAGGATAGCGGGAGTGGGCAGGGGGCAGCGGGAGTGTATTGTCTGACGGGTCCAATGGCAACCCAGCGGCCTTTTTATCTGAAACGCTGGCAGCCTTTGCAAGGCTCCTCACAATGGCAAGTGGAAGGGCTCACTGGCGGGCTTCTGGTGAGCAGACCAGTCCAGACGGTAGGCCAGCGGAGCAGGCGAGCTGGAGGGTAGGGCAGCAGGACAGGCCAGACCGGAAGGTAGTGTGCCCCTCTTTTTTTGGGTGACTGCCTTGCTGCCCTCCTTGAGGAGGTGGCAGCATGGCGGGAGGTGCTGGTTCCCCAGGATGGGAGGAGGAACCCGCCCAACATGACAAAACGTGCCTGGGAGGAGGTGGCGGAGGTGGTGAGCTCCCACAACGTGGTGCAGCGCACCTGGATCCAGTGTCACAAGCACTTCAACCATGTGTTGCACTCTGGCAGGGTGAGTACCATGTTGGCATTGGTCACTTAACCCAGCAGGTTGGCTTACCCTCCTGCTGTGGCTCCCCAAGTCTGAGTGTAATAACTACATTGAATCATTGATGGTATTTGTACTTTGCTGGGTTGGCCAGCAGATATTGCCCAAGCTGAGGTCAGCCTGAGAGGGTGGTGAAGAGATATGTTTTGCTCCCACAGCATGTGTTACACTGAGTCCCACATGACTGGTTTGGGGGCAGCCTGGAGGAGTTGCACCTAGGCGCAGTGCTGGAACTCCAGGACATGTCCAAGTCAGGGTGATGACATGCTGGGAGGGGAGCTTCAAGGTGGCGTGGCACCGATTGATCTGTCCTCTGTGTTCCACGTGCATACGCCTCCTTGCTATGGAAGGATATACCATGTGGTGCCTAATGTGATGTAGGCAGCATGTGGCCAAGGGACAGGGTGCAAGAGTCGGCAACAGGCCTAGCATCTTTATGTAAGAGTTCGGCAGCAGTGGGGTGAGGAGGCTCTGGAACCCTGATATGTCCCACTCTGGTGTGGGTTGGGCCCTGCGTGAAGAGAACCCATGTGCAATTTGCACTAATCAATGCTCATCTCTCATTTTCAGGAGAAAAATGCTCATAACATGGCAGAGCGTGTGAGGACTGGCAGCGGCCAGGCGCAGATCGGCATTCTTAGCTGCTTCGAGCAGGAAGCCCTGGATCTGGAGAAGCACCATGCGCCCACTGGTGTCGGTGAGGCTGGGGTGCCACGGCCAGGTATTTATGTCCAACAGTGAGGTCAGCATTGTTCTCCCAACAACAATAGTGCTGCTGAACATTAATTTCGCAACATGGCTTGACCATTGGTTATGGAAGGATGAGTGCATAATGATCCAGGGTACAGGGATGAACTTTGACATTGTCTCCACGTTAACTAATCCACTGTCCTTGTTCTTCCTTTCAGTATCATCAGAGCAGAGCCGGGAGGAGGAGCAGCAGAGGCCCCCTTTCACACCTGAGAGGCTTGAAGTCTCACCAGCGTCACGCCATCTCTGCCAGGCAAGGAGCAGTGCAGATACAAGAACCTCGGTGGGAATTCGAACATTGGCAAGTGTCCTGGGGCACAAGGTGAAGGCACTTCACAGTTGCTGGAGGAGCTGGCAGAGACAGAGAGTGCCCATGGCGCCAGCAGTTGAAGGACTGCAGGGGACCAGACACATGCTCAGTCAGTGCCTGATGATGTGCCCCTGGAGTCGTCCGGAACGCAGCAGGTACAGGAAATGTGGCCGGGTGTGCAGGAGCATCTGGGGGAGATACATGAAGCTATGCTTGGCTTGGTCTCCGTGGTGGAGGAGCCTACGCAGACAATTGCTGAAGCAATGAGCCACATATCCGAGCGCCATATGTCCTCCATGGAGAGAGTGGCGACCCTCATGGAGAGGCTACTCAAGGAGACGTATTAGGGCTTCCTGGGGATGCGCTCAGACCAGCCAGCCCTCACATCGGCATTGACCTCAGCTGGTCAATGCCAGTATGGGCATCAACTTTCCCAGTTCGGTGCCCATCCAGCCATGGTGAGCAGGGAGATCCAAAGTGACCTCATGTCGGTGCAACAGCTGCCTGTTGTCTCTGCGGGCACCTCTGAGGGTGCTCCGGATGAAAGAGATAGCTCCTCCACCCCTCTCCCAGTGACCGTAGCATCCTGTGAGGCTGCGACGACTGGGGAGATGCCAGTTGTGGAACTGGCAGCTCCCTCCCAGGCAGGGCCAGCAGAGGATCCATGGGCCAGAGAATGACTGCCAAGGTCATCGAGGCCAATAGGACAGCAGAGTCAGCAGGCTGTTTCAGATGCCACTCCGAGCGATGGGGCAGCACCAAGACATAGCTCCCGGAAACAAAAATGTACCTTAGGCACACCATGAGTTTTTCACTGGTGCTTTTGTGTTGGCCCGAGATGAGGTCCTTAGGATTTGTTTTGATTTGTAACACTATTGCCTTTTTTTTGTAATAAGTTAGTTTGCTTGACATTAAATTCAGATATGTCACCATGGCTGAGGGTGCCTCTTTTCTTCTGCATGTGGATGGTTACCAAAACCATGAGTGCTTTGCTGGACATTCAGCTTTATTAACAAGGCCCTTAGTGACTGTCCCTGACCTGGCAGATTTTGCACTTAGGTGTCGAGTATGGAGCCTACAGCCCAGGCTAGCTGAAGGTTCATTGGATTAAAGCCTTCTGGGTGTCCCTGCCTCCCTGGAGTATGCCTGGGTCAGCATCTACCCCCTTAGCATTTCCCTGTGCGTGCTCATCCTCGGACTCACTGCTGGACTCATCATGTACAGCTGCAGCCACTGCGTTAACATCTTCATCGTCCACTGCGTCCCCCTTTTCCAGCGCAAGATTGTGGAGTGTGCAGCATGCAGCCACTATAACTGAGATACGATGTGGGGGGTCCTGCAGCACGCCCCCTGAGCGGTCCAGGCACCGGAAGCGCATCTTGAGAAGACCGATGGTTCTCTCCATCACAGCCCTTGTGGTGCCCTGGCTCCTATTGTACCACTGCTCAGCTTCTGTTCTTGGATGGTGGAGAGGTGTCATGAGCCACCTTCTGAGGGGATTGCCCTTGTCACCCAGCAGCCATCCATCCAGCCGGGCTGGAGCACTGAAGAGCCCCAGCACCTGCGAGTGTCTGAGGATGTAGGTGTCGTGGGAGCTGCCTGGGTACCTCGCACAGACTTGTAGAATCAGCATCCTGTGATCACACACTATCTGCACGTTCATGGAGTGGAAGCCCTTCCTGTTGATGAAGGCACGGGGCTCACCTGCTGGTGCCTTGATGGCCACATGTGTACAGTCTATTGCACCATGGACACGGGGGTAGCCAGCAATCGCCACGAAGCCTCTGGCTTGCTGTGTCTGGCTTGCCTGGTTCCAAAAGTAATGGACGAAGGTCAATGCACGCCTGAACAGAGCGACTGTAACCTGCTTGACACAAATGTGGACAGCTGATTGGGAGACACCGCAAAGATCACCCACCGAGCTGTGGAAGGTGCCAGAGGCATATAAGTTGAGGGCAGCTGTGAACTTTACAGCCATTGGCATGGAGTGTCCACCCACACAGGAGAGATCTCAGGTCCAATCATCTGACAGATATAGTCTCCCTTGAGAGCCGGAGCCTCCTTCGGCACTGCACCTCAGACATATTGAGGTAGCTGCTTCGCTGCCTGTATACCCTGGCAGCAGGATATGGCATCTTCTGCAGACCCTTGCACCTTGGACTTCCTCTTGGCCCTGCGCCCCTTGTGCCTGCACCTGTCCTCCCAAAGGTGGCTCTCCTGGAGACTGAATGTGCACTCCTGGCCTTCTCCCCCTTCTTGCCCTCCCTTGCTCCTCAGAGGAGCTGCCTCCAGTGGAGAGTTCAGCTCCCATTCCCAGGCTAAGGGAAGGCTTCCTGAAACCTGCAGGCCCAGAAAAGATTCCTCACTGCAGAGTGCTGACCCCCCACTAGAGCTATACCTTGAGTGCCCTACCATCCATTCTTAATTAGCACATTCGTTTAGATAATATCACCAACTTCAACACCTCTGTGTTCTTTTGTTCTTTTGTCTGTGACATCTTTTGATTATCTGCTCCTATCACTGCTTGCTTGTCCCTACAACCACACCACCCCCCTACACTTCTCTCCCCCCACCCAACCCCCCACCCCCACAACTTAAACCAGCTTATATTTCACCCCTCTCCTTGGATTCATATAGTTCTGTTGAAGGGTCATGAGGACTCGAAACGTCAACTCTTTTCTTCTCCGCCGATGCTGCCAGACCTGCTGAGTTTTTCCAGGTAATTCTGTTTTTGTTTTATATCTGAATGTTGAGAGTCCAGACAAAGCAGCTGGTATGTGTTTTGAAGTACTGCAGATCACACAGGCAAGTTTCAAAAACTTTGAAAAGTAAATACTTGACAGTGCACACTCGTGACCCCAGTAAGCCCCTTACCCAGCCCGTGGATGAGGTTAATACAAATGTGTCCTACCCGCCTGCCCATTGTGCCCGTGCGTCGACCCGAAGATTGCACGGGCACCGGAAAATTGTCGTAGATTGGAGATTCAAGGGCCTTAAGTGGCCTGTTAATTAATGGTGGGCGCGTGTCGGACATTATTGCGCTCCCGCCCAGTGAAATATTGCGATGGTGCACTGTGACGTCAAGACGCTCGCCCAATGTCATCACGCGTAATTTTACGTGTGGACGTGTGGGGCCTGCCCCTGCACGCCAATGGGAAAATTCTGCCCCTGGAGTTAGTGAGTTCGTGAATAGTAATGTGAATAGATGTTTACCGCAGCAAGTTTGACACTACACTTCTCAGAAGAGCTGAAGAGAAATGAGTTTTAAAAAGCCCCAGCAAGATATCCCCCGATCATATGGCAAAGAAAAGTATTGGAGCATTTTACTTTTATTGATTCAATTCTGGGCCATGAATGATAAAATTATTCTTGTATTTTTTAAATTACTTTATTGAAGTTGACGGAGCAATATCCAGGTAAGAAAACTTCAGGCATCATGAAAGGATTTCTAACCCCATGGGATGTGGGGGAGAGGGATTAAATTCTTATCGATAGAAAACCTAACACCAACCCCTCAGAGTATGTCTCCTCCTAGTTTAACCAATGTAGGGGTCAGGCAAATACCATGCCCTTGAGAGGGAGGTCCGAAAGTATAATATTTAAATTGGGCTGCAGATTTAATGGCTGCTAAAAGGAGTCAAATGCTGCAGGTTCGAGCAGTTAAGTGGTTTTGAGGCACTGCTTACGGACAAGGTTGTATGCTTCCCCTCAGTCCCCAGACCCCCACAGCCCATCTAGCATGTCTGTTTAGAAAGGCCATTCCATCTGGTTTGAATTCTGGACCTATTTTACGATCTGAATTTTGGCCTCACCTATGATCCGAATGGTATAGTTGCCTTGTGTTATGAATTCTAACTCTCTCCTGTGATCCGAACATCAGCTACTGTGCTCCAATGCTGAACCGCAATCATCCCCAACCAACTATTTCCCAGGTGGTCTATTCTCTCTGTGATCTCAATCTCCTATGATTGCAGCTCTGGCAGCATCTGTGGAGAGAGAAACAGAGTTAACACTTCGAGCCCTTATGACTCTTCTTCAGAGTCCCCTACAATCCTTACAATCTCTATCCCCCAAGGTCTCCAGTCCACGTAATCTCGATTCCCCATGAACTCTATACTCCACCATCTCTAACCACCATGTATCCCCCGATCTCCATTCTCGTGATCCCCAATCTGCGTGATCTCTGTTCCCTGCAATCTCTACCCTCTACGATCTCTCTCCCTGGTGATCTCCATTCCCCACGATCGCCATCCCCATGATCTCTTTCCCTGCCATCTTTTTCTCCCGTGATCTTTTCCTGCGTGATTTCTTTCTCCCTAGCACCCCAACCTACCACCACTGAACAATTCCTGTCTCACTCCTCTTTCTCTCTGTACCTGGCTGGCCTATTGCTGGAGCCCACAACAGCCCAAGCTTTCAATCTGACCAGTTGCTGGGTGGGAAATGGATGAAAAATTCAAATGAGGTCCTGTCATTCCCTATATTTCCAGGTTTCTGAGCTGCAAAAAGTTGCCCCTCGTGGTAAATATCAGGGCCCTTGTGTTTTAAGCAATATCCTTTATGGCTGTTGCATTTAATGTACCACTCCGGCACAATGCCATCTGAAAATAGGTTTTGTTGATATGGCGACACACAAACAATTTGTCTCTCAAGATACTGGTTATTATTTCAAATCTAATTTTAGCATTAGTTACATTGTTGATATCAGTGGGTCTGCAATTATTAGAACATTTGACAGAATCCAGGAATACAATAAAGAAAAAAGCAAAATACTGCGGATGCTGGAAGTCTGAAATAAAAACAGAAAGTGCTGGGAAAACTCAGCAATTCTGGCGGCATCTGTGGAGAGAGAAAGAGAGTTAACGTTTTGAGGCCATATGACTCTTCAGAGCTAATGAGTAGAAA
Source organism: Carcharodon carcharias (assembly GCF_017639515.1). NCBI lineage: Eukaryota > Metazoa > Chordata > Chondrichthyes > Lamniformes > Lamnidae > Carcharodon > Carcharodon carcharias. The sequence goes on along the minus strand of NC_054478.1, from coordinate 47,691,966 downwards.
TTTGATGGATTTTATACTATTTAAGAGGGGGTGGAGCAGGTGGAGCAAAATAGAAGGTCAAGGATAGTTGGGAGCTAAGGAGAAATTTGACCAAGATATCATGGGCACAGGACAAAGGGAATGTTAATGGTAGCGTTAAAGACTAAAGAAGTTGCTGATTGTGAAAAAAGGTAAGGTAGCAGAATGTGTTAATAGCAGAACAAGGTGAAAGCAAAACATAAGAATAAGTGACAGATGTCTCTGTTAGGGGGCCAGGGTGTGTAGTGGTATTGGCGAAAGAAATAAAAAAAGTTTTAAAATGACAATTGGGTTAAAAAGGGTAAAGATAGAAGAGAATGTTCATGGTCCGAAGTTGTTGAACTCACTGTTAAGTTCAGAAAGCTGTAAAGTGCCTATGTGGAAGATGAGGTGCTGTTTGTCCAGTTTGTATTGGGCTTCACTAGAACATTGCAGCAGGCCAAGGCCAGACATGTGGGTATGAGAGCATGATGATATGTTGAAATGGCATGCAACAGGAAAGTCTGGGTCATACTTGTGGACTGAGCGAGACAGGAATTGTTCCGCAAAGTGATTACCCAGTCTGCGTTTGGTCTTCCCAGCGCAGAGGAGTCTGCATTGGGAGCAGCGAATACAGTAGACTAAATTGAGGGAGGTGCAGGTGAAGCACTGCTTCACCTGAAAGGAGTGTTTGGGGCCTTGGTCGGTGAGGAGGGGGGAGGTAAAGGGGCAGATGTTGCACCTTCTGCGGTTGCCTGGGAAGGTGCTGTAGGAAGGGGAGGATGAGTTGGGGGTGATGGAGGAGTGGACCTGGATGTCACGGAGGGAATGGTTTCTACGGAATGCTGACGGAGGATGAAGGGAAAATGTGTTTGGTGGTGGCATCATGCTGGAGTTGGTGGAAAAGGTGGAGGATGATCCTTTGAATGCAGGGGCTGATGGGATGAAAAGTGAGGTCAAGGGGGACCCTATCATGGTTCTGGGAGGGAGAGGAAGGTATGAGGACAGAGGTGCAGGACATGGACCCTGTCAACCACAATGGGGGGATCCCTTGGTTATGGAAAAAGGAAGACATGTCAGGGGCGTCGTTTTGGAAGGTAGCATCAACAATAGAAATGAGAAGGAAGCAGAGGAACTGGAAAAATGGGATGGAGCCTTTACAGGAAGCAGGGTGTGAGGAGCTGTAGTTGAGGTAGCTGTGAGAGTTGGTGGGCTTGTAATGAATATTAGTAGATAGTCAGTCGCCAGACATGGAGACAGATAGGTCAAGGAAGGGAGGGGAAGTGTCGGAGATGGGCCATGTGGAGGTGATGGAAGGGTGGAAATTGGAAGCAAAATCGATAAGTCTTTCCAGGTTCAGACAAGAGCATAAAGGGGCACTGAAACAGTCATTGATGTAACCAAAAAAGTGTCGTGGGAGTGTGCTTGAGTAGGACTGGAACAAGGATAGAATATAGATTTCTGCCAACATTTGAACAAACGCAATAACATCATAAGAACATAAGAAATAGAAGCAGGAGTAAGCCATTCAGCCTATCAAACCTGAGCACCACTCAACAAGATCATGACTGATTTTTTTTGTGGCCTTAGCTGCACTTTCCAACCTGCCCCCAATAAACCTTGACTTCCTTATAGATCAAAAATCTGCCGCACTCAGCCTTGAATATTTTCAATGATTCAGCCTGTACTGCTCTCTTAGGAATAGAATTCCAAACACAAGCGACCTACTGAGAGAAGAAATTCCTCCCCATCACCATCTGAAATGGGGGACCTCTTATTTTTAAACTGTACCCCCTAGTTCTAGATTCCCCCATGAGGGGAAACATCCTCTCAGCATTTACTCTGTCAAGCTAGCTAAGAACTTTATGTTTCACTAAGGTCACCTCTCATTCTCGTAAACCTTAGTGAGTATAGGCCCAACTGCTCAACCTTTCCTAATAAGACAACCCTTTCATCTCCAGAATTAGCTCAGTTAACCTTCTCTGAACTGCTTCCAATTGATTACAATTGCATATCCCTCCTTAAGTAAGAAAACTAAAACTGTACACAGAACTCCAGGTCTGGTTTCACCAAGGCCCTGTACAGCTGTAGCAAGACTTCCCTCCTTTTATACTCCATCTCCCTTGCAATAAAGGGCAACATTCAATTCGCCTTCCAAATTACTTACTGCACCTGCATGCTAATTTGTGTGCTTCATGTACAAGGTCACCCAGATCCCTCTGTACTACAGCATGCTGTAATCTCTCTCCATTTAAATAATATTCTGCTTTGCTATTTTTCCTGCCAAAGTGGACAAGTTCACATCCCCCTTATTAATGAAGCAGTAAGCTTATATTACTGAATTTGCAGCTAAAGATTATGCAGACCCTTGTATGCAATGCACTAATTATTCATATGCCTGTTTGTGGTTAGAATAATTTGATGAAGCTGAAAGACCCATACATGTACTAGATACCTAGTTCATCATGATTATTCGACATGTTGGATTAAGTTCATTTAATTTGACAAAAAAGAATCTATCAGTAGAAAATGAGATAAGGTATTATTCACTGAGTACACTTTTTGGGAGAGATTGTAACAAGAAGATTAGTTCGATGTGGAGTAACACAATGACTGTTAGTTCTGCAATGTCTTTCCTGGAACAGGTCTCCACTCCAGTTCTAAAATCTGATGTCCAAGCGTGTGCTCTTCAGAGCATTGACTCTGGTCCAATGAGCACCTTGTTCCACCTCTGTTTTACTATTAATAGCAGAGTTTACTGCTACTCAATCCCTACTCTTTGGAGCTTCCAGATCTCCTGCATCCTCCTACTTCTTTCTTCACTTCTCAAAGTGTCCTTAACTCAGCCTTTCTCCCAATTTTACAAATGCTTGTTGTCTACGTCTCCTCGGTGCCACCTTAGTGCACTTTCTATGTTAAAGGGTGCTATGTAAATGCAAGTTGTGATCATTAAAAGTTGGGAGACCTTTTTGAATGCCAATCTCAACTGGTGCTTGTACTTGGTGTGCCTTGAGTATATGAATACTGTCAGCTTTATTGTGATCATCTGGCGAAAGAAAGAAAAAAACAGTTTCCTTCCCTACATAACTCAAGTGTTCCTCTTGGTGGACTCATACATGAGCTGCATGTGAAGATATCTGCAAGTTGTATTGTCCTGACAATTGAGTGGGGAGAACACATTTCTTACAGAGAAAGGGAAAAAAGAAATTGTGTAAACTTACTTAACAGCTTGTAATTTTATAATTAAGTTTCAATTATAGAACATCTATTGATTGTGTACTAAGATAAATAGAGATGAAGGAGGCCATTCAGCCAATTTATCTCATCGTTCTATGTTAATTTATTTTAACAGATCAATTTAGCTATCAAAAATGAAATGCTGAAATCTGTTTTATGACGTGTACATAGATATCAAAACATTATATTTCTGTTTGTTTTATAAGAATAAAAATCATTAATGAGGTAAAATTTAGATACTGAAGTTAAGCAACATCTCATTTATTTGGTGTTAGCCTGTGCCCCATTGTCCTTTTAAGAGCAACAGTCCTCAAAATTTGTAATCAATTTGTATTATTTAATTAGAATCTTGTAATGGGTTTTAAACCCTGCAGCAGAGCAGCAAACAGTACAATCTTTCTCAAACACTTAAGACACTTCAGCCTGAGCCTTGATTATCATTAAAAGTGTTCTGTTTTAATCAAGGCCTGGCTGAAATCCAATTGAAGTCTGTTGCCTGGAATGAATAAAGACATCAGACAACTTAGCATCTCATTATAAACCCAGCTCACTGGAATCACCCTCCATACTGGATCATCCGGGTGTGTCAGTGTGATTATGTCCTGACATATTTCACAACTATACATAAGCAACATGCACCTGGTGAGCTGCACTTCACTCGGGACCTTGAGGTTTGTTTACCTACCTTGCTTTGGGCAGCACTCACGGTAATCAGCGCTAGGTTTCGCAGGCAGCGCCACATCACTTTTAGAGGGGCTCACAGGCAGGTCTGTAACGACCTGACAAGCCATAAGGCAGGGGTGGCTTTTCAATGGTTGCAGGGGTAGGGTTTGCTTGGGGAAGGGGAAGAAGTGGCCTCAGGCAAGGGAAGAGCCTACAGGGTGAGGCCTCTACTGGGGAAGGGGGTATCCCAGGGTGTGTGTGGGGACACATACTGTGCAAGTGGCCAGTTGATGGTTGAGGGTTAAGAAGACTGTCTCCAGAGGAAATGAAGCCAGGTGGAGATGTGAGGGTATGTGTGAGAGAGTGAGTAGTGATGTCTCTTGAGCTGGCAGTGAGTGAGATGCCAGTGAATGCATGAGTTTAGAGTGATAAAATGGTGGCCTAACCCTGGTGGTACAGATGAGATCATTCATCCATTTTCTGCACTGGTTGGCAGACCTCTTCTGTGCAGCATTGGCACCACCTTGTCCACCGCCTCCCAAGCCGGAGTGGTGCGACTGATGGGCTTCATGCGGCTAGAGTAGGGGTAGCGGACATCGCAGTGTGCCTCCATGGTGTCTAGAAGGCGTCCCAGGGATGCGTCACTGAATCGGGAGGGCTGCACGCTTCTTGGCTTTTGAGGCCATGTTTTCACCGGTGCCCTCTTGAGCTGCAAGCATTGAGAAGCGTGCACGTAGCTGCAGTTTAAATATGGCGCCCTGCATGAGGAAGCGGCGAGGTAACGATGTGGCGGGCAAATCAGATGCTGTCTGACTGCCAGCAAGGCGGTGTGTTTCCTGTAGCTGCATAATAATGAGGCAGGAATGGGATGATATGGTGTAAAAACCCACCAATGCGGCCGGTGAGTTAAACGACTTCTCTCCTTCCCGCTACTGCACTTTCTGTAAATCTGGGACGATTCTGTCCTCAGAGTCATGCTTGTTTCACGAAACTGATTCCTTCCCAGCTTGACTCTATATTTTTTCTCCATGTCCAATCTCTTCCCACCTACGTCTGCGAATCTTCCGATACCATTTCCAATTTCCTTTCACTAACTGGCTCCTTTTTGTTATGGACATTCAATCCCTCTATATCCCAACCAGGACAGCCTGAGGGTCCTTCAGTTCTCCCTTGAATAATGGCACAACCAATCCATCACCATATGCCTCCATCTGCTGACCTTGTTCTTACACTAACCAATCTTTCCTCTAACTCCACTCATTTCCTCAAAATAAAAGAAGTCGTAAAGGAACCTGTATGGTTCCTAGATATTCCTGTCTTTTTGTGTACATTGTGGACAATCTTTGTTCTAGTCCTACTCAGACCTTCTCCCCCACCTCTTTTTTCAGTAGATTGATCACTGGATCAATGTGTTTTCCTGCTCGTGCCCTGGACTGGAAACTTTCACCAACTTTTTTTTTTCCAATTTCCACCCTTCCCTCACTCTCACATGGTACATCTCCCACTTTTCCCTTCCCTTCCTCAAATTCCCTAACTCCGCTTCTGGGAATAGGTTGTTAGATTGTTGACCAATGTCCGCCACAAATGCCTGCTGACTATCACAGCTACTTTGACAACATTTTCTTCCACCCTGCTTCCTGTACGGACTCTATTTCATTCTCCAAGTTTCCCCTTCTACATTGGATCTGTTCTGACAATGCTACCTTCCATACCAGTACTCCTGATATGTTGTTTTTCTCAGCGAGGATTCCCCTCCTCTGTTGACAGTGCTCGCAAACTTGTCCATTCCACTTCCCACATTTCTGCTCTCACCCCTTCTCCTCACTGTTAAGACCACAGTTGGCTCCCTTTTTCCTCAACTTCCACCTCACCAGCTTCTGTATTCAATGGATAATCCTCCACCATCTCCTCCATTTCAAGTGTGACATCAACAATAAACACATCTTCCTCTCCCCTCCCCGTTCAGCATTCCAAAGGAGCTATTCCCTCTGCGACATCCTAGTCTACTTCTCAATCACCCTCCCCAATACCATCTCCTCTTCCCAAGGCACCTTTAACTGTCGGTGCAGGAGATGCAACAGCCGTTCTTTTCCCTCCTCCTTTCTCACCATCCAAACAACCCTTCCAAGTGAAACAGCAAGTTGCTTGTGATTCTTTCTGTTTAGCATAATATATTCATTGCTCAAAATTTGGTCTCCTCTACTTTTGGAGGATTTGACACAGATTGGGTGATTTGCAGACCACCTCTGTTCAGAGTTCGCAAGAGTGAACCTGAGCTTCCAGTTGCCCGTCATTTGATTCTTGGCTCCATTCCTACTCTGATCTCTCTGTCCTCAGCTTCCTACTCTATTCTAGTGAAGCTAGGTGGAAGCTCGAATGACAGAACCTCATCTTTCAATTAGGGAGTTCAGAGCTCAACATTGAGTTCAACAATTACAGATTATAATCACTGCTCCTATTTGTTTTGGAAGCTTTGGTAATCCCACTTACACCTCCTCTAGACCCATTTTGTATTTCTTTACTTGTCCTATTACCATGCCCTTAGGCCTCGCACCATCACCCCTTTTGTCAATTGATCTCATCTGCTCTATCATAAACCTCCCCAATTCTTTCCTTCCTGCCCCCTTTTTCCTGCCCCTACCTGTGGGTGTCGCTGGCAAGGCCAGCATTTATTGGCTATTCATAATTACCCTTGAGAAGGTGGTGGTGAGCTGCCTTCTTGAACTGTTGCAGCCGAAGTGACGTAGGTACATCCACAGTGCTGTTAGGAAGACTACTTACTTACTGTACCAACTTAAAGCCTGTTACAACTCTAAGTTTTCCCTGTTCTGACAAAAGCTCATTGACCTGAAATGCTAACTTTATTTTTCTCTCCACAGATGCCACTAGAATTGCTGAGTATTTCCAGCATTTTCTGATTATATTTCAGATTTTCAGCTCTGCAGTATTTTATTTTTGTATTCTTAATCAGCTGATTATTCTCTAAGAATTAGCTTTGATTTTCCATATCCATCACTAAATTGATGAGATGACTAAACACTGTGCACCTTAACTCTTTGCATATGGTACATCCCTTGCAGTGTTCAAAAATGTTTCAACTCTTCAATTCAGATGAATAATTTTTCCTAGATTCTACAGGTAGGCTCTGAGAAGAGCTGATTACAAAGATTACCCTCACTTAGTAACAGATCCACTGTGTGCTCCCAATTCAAAAGAACATTTTTAAGCTTCATGGTTGACAGAATTTAAACTTACCGGCATTGACAGCAATGCCAAACTTCAAGTTGCTTATTTCTCTGAACGTCTTGTAAAACGTTTTGTGTATGGAATTTTGCAGACTTGACCCAAGTGTGACGCTGTTGACACAAATGTCTGATAGAAGTCTTCATATCAAGGATATGTTGTGACTGTTTGGGACATGGGAAAACTATCCTTTCTAGTGAGACCAATTGAATAACTCATTACCAATAATTTACAGTCAGCCTCATCTGATACACTTGATGCCTTTACTCACCATGAGCAGAGATATCACTATGCTCAATAATCTTCACTGACCCATTGATTATGTGTTCAGATAGGCTTGCCATTCTCAGCCTAACTGGGAAATGTATATTTTCATTTTATTCTTTCATAGCAAAGCATTTTTAACATCAATAATTGCTTTTCTTGCTTTTAAATTACAACAGCTTTTCCAATCTCTCAATGAATACTCATTCCTTTAGTTCTAACAACACTCTACTCTCACTTGCCATTCAGCATTTTAAGTTAATGTTGCTTCTGTGCTGTAAAATACGCTTTTCTTTTTCCTTTGAATCAGATTCTGAATTATTTCTCTTGTTCGGAAGATTATCTGCTCTGTCTCTCCTTTTGTTCCTGGTACTTTCTTTTTCATCCACACTTTGTGTCGTCTTTTAACTTGGGCTGTGTGGTGCACTGTCAAACCTGGTAGGATGTGGTTTTATGCCCATGGCTTCTGATGTGATGAGTTTCTGACTTTAGCTGTGCTGTTAGAGAGAGAGGCAGGGTCCACCCAGTGTGAAGGGAAATCAGTGAAAATCACATCAGGCTTTTCTCTCACTCCCCAGCGACTAGTTTAATAACAACAGTCTGGATTTTCCCATAGGTATTCATTGGAAAAGATTAATGCCAGCATTAAAATAATTCTACTTGGAAAAGCTGATGTTTTCTTCTCCAAGGGTTAGGAATAGGCTGCTTGAAAAAAAAACCACTCATGTCTAATTGAACACTAAGTCTATATTTATGCTGCTGTGGAATTTAAATAGATCATTGTTAAATTATAAAGAGGTACTGCTATCATGAAATATTGTTTGGGGATAAAGAAAACTACGTGCGACTTCAAACCTTCTAACTCAGCCTTAATTCTAAATATCTTAATTATACACCATTTTAATGATGTTGTTCTTTGAAATATTTTGTATGAAAAATATTAAATGGAGGACTCTAAACAGACCAAGCATTTCTGGCAAATTTGGTTATGTCTTGTTCACTCTGTCAGTCATCCCTGACTCTCTCCACAGTTGTTGATGCAGAAGGAAATTACCTGGAGACTGTCTGGCACCAAGAACAATAGGACTTGATGGTTTCTGTCAATGCCCACTTCCGACTCTGCTAATGGAACTAATAGACCCTTCAGCAAAGCAACAAGCCCCACCTTTTCTCCCAGGGAGTAAGTTACAGCACTTCAGTCAGGAGTTTTTAATGCAGGCAAGAATTCCTAACTGATTGGGGAATCCCACATGGAGCACAAAATCTGGCTCTATACTGGGTAAGTGGTACTGAGGTAACGACTCCTGCATTCCAAAGTTAAGAGTCAGAAAGCTACAGGCCATAGTGGAGGTCAAGCATAACCCAGGCAGAGTGCCTCAGAGAAAGAGCTTGGTTACCATTGCCACAAATATAATATTTTATATTCAGCAATGTAGCCTTAATTGGCCTGCCCACATAAAATGGCAGGGCGCCCCCCCAACTGGGGATGCCGATTGGCAACCCGATCCTGCACATCACCCCCTGCCTGGGGGTTAGGTAGGGGGGGTTGGTGGGGAAATGTTGTCCTCTGTGTGTGTCTTAAAGCCAGCTAGTCTGGGTGCATTGATGTATAGTAGTTTTGAGATGTTAATTAGATAAAAGTAAGGACATTAAAAGGTTAAGTGTAAACTTGGATTTGTTGAATAAGCCATTCAAAAGAATGAGTAAAATCTTGCACCTAGCTGGGAGATGCCAAGCAATGTGTTTATATTACTAATTAAATTGGTGGAATGAATGGATAATTGTTGGGAGAGGTAAAATTAAAAAAACCTAGTAATGCAATGGAAAATTTACATTCAAAGGGGAAGCTAGGTAAAAGAGAAAGGAGTTTATGTGTATAAGTCAGAGGTTTTTAAAATCTAACCAGCCTGTAAGCCTACAACTATGTCTGCAAAGGAACCAAATTGTAAGGGACCTCATTTTGAATTTGTAAGGTCAAATGTGCTTTGCCAGGTGTCTGTTTAAAGTCTATGGGTTATTGATGCCTTTGGTGAAGATTTACCTGGGAGTGATTAATTTGAGGATTTGTTTAAGAGTTATTATGATGGTAATTTGTAGACATGTGTATGTGTTTAATTTGTTGTTAAATTAATAAATGTTTAATTTAGTTTTATATAAAAACCCTTTGAGGCTTGGTGGATTTATTCCTGAATTCAGAGCTCCAACATACCAATTGAAAAGCCGTTCTGAAGAAGAGTCATATGAACTTGAAACATTTCTCTCCACAAATGCTGTCAGAGCTGCTGAGTTTTTCCAGCAATTTTTGTTTCTGTACCAATTGAAAATATAGGTTATGATAATTGTTCAAGTTTCCCACTTGGATTTAAACAAATCAGCCTTTACCCACTGTAGTTGTCATAACAAGGGGGTCCAGACATCAGGGGGAGGTCTGAGATTGAGGGGGGGTTCGGAGATCGGAGGGGGGGGAGGGGTGCTCTGGGGTCAGAGGGCGGGGTCTGGAGGTTGGTGGGGAGATTGAGGTTGCGGGAGGGGTCTGTGGTCAGGTGGGTCCAAGGGGGTTCCGGGATCTGTGATTGGGGTGCGGGTCTGAGGTGGGAGTGGTCTGGATGTCAGAGGGTCTGAGATTTGGTGATTCCGGATATCAGGTAGGGCTGAGCCGGAAGTCGGGGCGGGGGAGCGGGTCCGAGGTCGGGGGGCGGGGGGGGGGGGTCCGAGGTTGGGAAGGGCGCCTGAGGTCAGGAAGGTCAAAGATCCGAGATCGGGTGGGCGGGGTCTGAGGTCAGGGTTGTCCGGAGGCTAGAGTTGGTACTCCAAGGTCGAGGCAGTCTGGGGGCCGGAGGGTCCGAGATCGGGGGATCAGTGGGGTGGGGGTGGGGGTCCTGAGTTCGGGTGGGGGGTGTGGGGCAGAGATTGGAGGGGTTCAGAGGTCGGGTGAGGAGGTGGGGTGGAGGTCGGGAGTCCTTAGGGTAGGTGGGGGATCTGGAGGTCAGGGGGGCCCTGGAGGTGATGAGGTTCGGGGTTCAATGTCGGGAGGTTGGGTCGGAATCCGAGGTTGGGAGTGGGGGTGGTGATCCATTGTTGGGGTGGGGGGGAGGTGCTGAAGTCGGTGGGGAGGTTGGGTTATTGGGGGTCGGGGGGGATAGGGGGAGTCCTGTGGGTTGAGGAGACGGGGGTGTGGGGGAGTCACGTGGGGTCAGTCTGGGTCTTTGTAATAGTTACCAAGAAGTTAGAAAAGGTTTTAATTCTTCTAACTTTTTCTGGATAACTATTGGTATAATTCTGGTGGAACCATTCAAAGTTTGCAATCTAAATCACATTTTCAGATGGTTCCCAGCGCAGCGCAATTGTCCAGAGGAAATAAGCACTTCTGGACAATTGCTGTGCAAACCTTTACCTGAGAACTTCCCAGAGGGATTCCCCAGGACATCTTTGGGGTACTGGGGAGCGCGGAAGTTATGGACAATGCATTTAATTTCTATTGGTATAAGCGATTAAAACACATATACCCCTTTTCCACTGTTTCTGTAAAATATTTAGCTAACACTGGTGTACTAGCTTGGCTCAGTTGATATCACTCTCGCCTTTAGATCAAAAACTTGTGGGTTCAAGCTCTACATCAGAACTTCAGTGTCTCAACAGGGTTAATATTCTAGGACAGCACAGTGGTATTGTTGTATTGACAACACTGCTGTTCTTCAAATGAGATGTTAAACTGAGGGCATGTCTACACTGTTCACGTGAACGCTAACTATCTCAAGGCACTTCTTGAAGTAGTAGACATTACTCTAAAGTGTCCTTACCAACATTCCTGCTTCAGAAACAAATTAACTGACCATTCATCTTGTTGCTATTTATGAGATGGGGTATTAAGTTGGTGGCATTCTTGTCCTTAAAAACTTTTTTTTTGAAGCTCGGTGATAAATGAAATTAAACTATTGTAGTAACAGTCATATGGTTCTCAATGTATTATTAAACATTTGCTATGTTAATTATTATCCTTGTATATCTGCATGTTATTTTAAGGGGAGAAGTGATATTTGTGTTGTTTGAATTCCATCTGAACAACTACATTCAAGGTTGGGTACCAAACCTCAGGAAAGATTTATTGACCTTGCAAGGGGTATGGCATTGTTTCAATAGAATGGTACAGGGTCTTAAAGGAATAAACTATGAAGGCAAGTTGCATAAGATTGTGTTGTAATCCCTTTAATTTTGAAGACTGAACAGTGATCTAATCAAGGTATTTAAAATGATTAGTGATTTAATGGGGTTGATAAGAGAAATGATTTCCTGCAATTGGTAAATCCAGAATAGGACTGTATTGTAGTAAAATTTTCGCTGTACCAATTGGAATTGAAATTATCAAGCACCTTTCCACATATAAGGTAAAGGAAATCTGCAAATTTCACTCCAAAAAGGATTTCTGTGCTGGATCAGATGTGGTTTTCAAGACTGATATCAATAGATTATTGTTGTACAAAAGCATTAAGGGATGTGAAATGAAAGCAGGTAAGTGTAGAGCAGCCATGATTGAATTGAATGGCAGAACAGACTCGAGGGGCAGAATAATTATTTCCTGTTCCTATATTTCTACACCAAATTAACAAAAACATTAAGAATGATTCTCCTTTTTGTGTTTTGCAGGGGAGGTAACATTAGATGAACTATGTGGAGAGTCACATCTTTCCAGCCATGGTATATGCGAGCTGTCCTGTCCAACTGACTGTGTTCTAAGTGAATGGTCAGAGTGGTCAGTTTGTTCACGCTCATGTTCTAGCAAAAATGCAGAGGGCAGGCAAAGCAGAACCAGATCCATTATAGCATTAGCTGGAGAAGGTAAGAATGTCTCTGTTCAGAACATTAGCAACTTTCCAAGAATGCCTCTCACTGTGAATAGAATCAAATTATAAGTGTGACATTAAAGGTTCATTGTTGCCCATCTGTAAAGGATAGTTACATCAAAAACTGTGATATTACCTTAAAAATCACCCAAGCTGCTTTTATTGATAGTAGCCAATAAGAAAGTGATTGTGACTACAGTTCTATTTATGAAGCATTTGCAGGCAATTTAAAATAGGAAGGATCTATCTGTAGAAAATACTGTTTAAATAAGCTCTTCATATTATTAAAAGAATTTAAACAGATTCATGGCCTGAATTTTTTGTCTTGGGCTGGGGAAACATGAATCAGGGCCCTTTATAGCTTCCGAAATCTGAGCACATTGTCGAACCACATTCTCGCCATATTTTCATCTCCGAGGGATCTGGGTGTGGAGGGCTTCCGTTTTGAGAGCTGCAATGCAGTGCTCGAGGAATGCATGTGGCGAGGCAAGTTGGTTGGAAGGCTGTTTCAGTTCTCGGGGACAGCAGCCCAGCTCCCAACATTGTTCTTATGCACCTGAATCTCACTCCTCATCCCCCACCCACCCCCATTCCCCCTCTATGCTCCCTTATATCCTCCATATTACCCCAAGTCCCCTCCATTATCCTTCATATACTGCATTCTCCCTCCATGCTCCCTCCGTGCCCCTCAGATCCCCCATGTCAACACATGCCCCCTCATACCCCTCCATTTCCCTGTGCTAATCTAGTATCCAGTATGGTCAGGGGATCTCTGAAATGGACATTATAAAAAAAACTTCAAAACCTAATAGAGCTGCCATTCAAAGACACTTCATACTGAAAAAAAATTCCAATAGTAAAAGCCATTCAAAAATTGTAAATCACCTCGTGGTCAACCAGTTGTAAAAACAAACACACATACACCTACCATAGTGAAGACACATAATCCTTTAATAACCTCTTAAAACTATTAATCAAAATGTGAACATGGCTCCTTGCTGAGATAAGTGGTTCTGGAGCTTTTGAAACTCAACGAGCTTTCATAATTGGCTCAGCTGTAATAACAAACCCTGGGAAATCTAAACAATGGACTCTACTGAAACTGAAAAAATTGGACATCCTCTTTTAAAGCTGAAGATTGTGTTTCATTTCCATTTCAAAGCAGACTGCCTCTCAATCAATGGAATGGAGCAGGTGTTAGATTTTTTCTTCATGTTTAACAGCAGGGCAAATTTTTACAAAGCTTAAGATCTCCTGACATTCAGATCACAGTCCAAAACATGATACAGATTTTCCCAGGACATTTTTTCTAGTTTTGAATACATTATGGCACTTTCTCCAATGGGAAAGCTACTCCAATGCATCCCAACACTAACAATGCTGGTCAATACAATGGTCAATTTAGTTTTTCAGGGCAGAGTCCTGTGATGAATCACTGCAGTTAAAACTCATCTATATTATAATACAGCACCTAATAGTGATGTTTGACATCATTAAAACATTTAACATTTAACTGTCAGACGGTTCTCGACTCCTCAGAAACCTTCACTTAGTGGTTTCACACTCCAATGAAGCTGCTTTTGTTTTTAGTGTTTACAAAACCTGCACCAGCGCATGAAAATAGCAGGGGAGAGGAATTTCAAATTTTCTATGGGGTTGGCAATGGCGGCCCTGACCTCAGAAGAGGTATATACAGGTCATAACCCTCAAAAAGGCCTAAAAATAGTGCTGAGTCAGGAAGTAAGTGGAGATCCATTTTTGCAGTCAAAAACTTCAAGATTTCTGATTTGCTGACTCCATATTCTGCCTCCATAGGGAGAAAAAATATGACCCAGGATCTTTCAGCATTTTCTGTAGTGTATATAGACTGCATTTTTATTTTCAGGAGCTTATTGTAAATTGGAAATACCTGAATACAATACTTTCTTAATAATGAATAACATTGCCTGGTGTGAGCTCTCTCTCTGATAGTTTTTTGCCAGTTAAGATCTGATACCTACGATCTGAGGAACACGAAAATTGTGGTTAATTGTGTGGAACAGCGAGCATCACTATATTTAACATCGAACATTTGACTATAGAAAATCAATATGTGTCAAGGCACATAATCACAGAATGGTTACCCATAGAAAAAGACTATTCGACCCGTCATGTCTGCACTGGCTTTCTGAAGGAGCAATTTACCTAGTGCCACCCCTTGGCATTCTTCCTGTAGCCCTGCACATTCTTCCATTTCAGATAATAATTCAATTCCCTTTTAAATGCTTCGATTGAACCTGCCTTCTCCACACCATCAGGCAGTGAGTTCCAGATCATAACCAGTTGTTGTGTGAAAAGGTTTTCCCTCATGCTTCCATTGATTCTTTCACCAATTACCTTAAATCTGTGCCCTCATGTTTTCAATCTTACCACTAATGGAAGTCGTTAACCCCCATCTACTCTGTCCAGACCGCTCATGATTTTATACACCTCTATCCAATCTCCTCTCAACCCTCTCTTCCCCAAGGAAAACAGTCCCAACCTCTCCAATCTATCTACGCATTTGAAGTTCCTCATCCCTGGAACTATTTTTGTAATTTTTTCTGTACTGTCTCTGATGCCTTCATATCTTTCCTAATGTGTCATGCCGAGAATGTGACATACTCCTTAAATTTCTATGCTGTTCCTCAGGAGAATTTCAAAGTGCTTTTTGGAAGAAAACACAAGACTCAAATTGCAGCAGTAAGCTAAAATCTGGCCATTGCATTTTATTTAAGTTCCATGTCAATCATCTATATACATACACATATTACATGTATTTATATTTATTATTGATTACACATGTTACCATAGAAATATTATCAATCGATAGTTATATAACTGTTTGTCCATTTCCCCTTGCTTTCTGTTTGAATGTTCTGAACTGAAGGTCATTTTTATTCATACAGCAGAGTATGGCTTCAGCTCCTATTTTACTTAAAATCTATTTTATTCAGTGTTTCTAGTTCATCAATAACCTCTGTCCCTATACCCTGCAACTATAAAATAAGATGAACAGTTAGGTTGGAACAAATTGCAACCAAGGGCCTCAGCTAAAATTATAAACCATCAGAACAAACATCATGTGAACCTGCAATTCTGTCACAGCTCATAGCTCTTTCTAACTCAACTGTTGGTTGATATAGTAGTTAGGCTATTTTTGTACTTGCAAGTAATTACAATACTGTAACATCTGCTAAGGCTCTGAAGCCTGCCATTGTTTGCAATTATCTGCAGTGTCAGTCCTTTGAAGACAACAGTAGTTCTTATGTTACCTGATTGGATAAGGGTTATATGATTTAAATAGAACAGGGTACAATTATGTCACAGGACAAGAAGGGGCAATAATACAGAAAAAGGTGTTAGTACATTAATGGAAAATGACAGACTGAATTATAATGAATATAGAGTCTTATGAATTCAGCCCACACATTAAGGATTTTGGATTTAAGTGTTTGCTTGGCTGCAGAATCCTGTGCAATAATTCAGTATAAATGAATGTCTGGAAGTGATGGTGCATATATTGGGTTTGGAAATCAAATCTTTTATTGTTGAGAAGAGTAATTTGTACAGAAAACAATATTCCTAGTCATTTCACCCTAAGATTCAAATTGCATAATGATAAATGAGAGAAGTGACAAACTTAATCTTGGTCTCCAGCAATGGCTCAGCTGGCTAAGGTGATAAGTCACTGAGCCATACTGACCACAAGAACACAATGCTCTATTCCCAAACTGAGGCATTGGTTGATCTCGGTTACATTGATGGTATAGATATACAATTTCTTTGTACAGTTTTTGTCTCCTCATTTGAGAAGGGGCACAATTGCATTAGGAGCAGTTCAGAGAAAGTTTATTCAACTGATTCCTGGGATAAAGGTGTTATATTATGAGAAAAGGTTGGACAGGTTAGGCCTGTATCCAATGGAGTTTAGGAGATTGAAAAGTGATCTTATTGAATCATATAAGATCCTGAGGGGACTCGATGGGTGGACGCTGAGTGGATGTTTTCCCTTGTGGAAAAGACTAGAACTAGGGCACACAGTTTAAAAATATTTTTAAGTGTCTCATCAGCATAACTAACAGAGCCATTGCTGGAGACCAAGTTTAATTTTGTTACTTCTATTGTTTATCATTATGCAATTTGAATATTAGGCTGAAATGACTAGAAAAACTTATACAAAAACAAAAACAGAATTACCTGGAAAAACTCAGCAGGTCTGGCAGCATCGGCGGAGAAGGAAAGAGTTGATGTTTCGAGTCCTCATGACCCTTCGACAGAACTTGAGTTCGAGTCCAAGAAAGAGTTGAAATATAAGCTGGTTTAAGGTGTGTGTGTGGGGGGCGGAGAGAGAGAGAGAGAGGTGGAGGTGGGGGGGGTGTGGTTGTAGGGACAAACAAGCAGTGATAGAAGCAGATCATCAAAAGATGTCAACAACAATAGTACAAAAGAACACATAGGTGTTAAAGTTAAAGTTGGTGATATTATCTAAACGAATGTGCTAATTAAGAATGGATGGTAGGGCACTCAAGGTATAGCTCTAGTGGGGGTGTTTTTTTTTAAATAATGGAAATAGGTGGGAAAAGGAAAATCTTTATAATTTATTGGAAAAAAAAGGAAGGGGGAAACAGAAAGGGGGTGGGGATGGGGGAGGGAGCTCACGACCTAAAGTTGTTGAATTCAATATTCAGTCCGGATGGCTGTAAAGTGCCTAGTCGGAAGATGAGGTGTTGTTCCTCCAGTTTGCGTTGGGCTTCACTGGAACAATGCAGCAAGCCAAGGACAGACATGTGGGCAAGAGAGCAGGGTGGAGTGTTAAAATGGCAAGCGACAGGGAGGTTTGGGTCATTCTTGCGGACAGACCGCAGGTGTTCTGCAAAACGGTCGCCCAGTTTACGTTTGGTCTCTCCAATGTAGAGGAGACCACATTGGGAGCAACGAATGCAGTAGACTAAGTTGGGGGAAGTGGCAGCATTTCACTTGCATTTCCCCCAACTACGTAAACTGGGCGACCGCTTTGCAGAACACCTGTGGTCTGTCCGCAAGAATGACCCAAACCTCCCTGTCGCTTGCCATTTTAACACTCCACCCTGCTCTCTTGCCCACATGTCTGTCCTTGGCTTGCTGCATTGTTCCAGTGAAGCCCAACGCAAACTGGAGGAACAACACCTCATCTTCCGACTAGGCACTTTACAGCCATCCGGACTGAATATTGAATTCAACAACTTTAGGTCATGAGCTCCCTCCCCCATCCCCACCCCCTTTCTGTTTCCCCCTTCCTTTTTTTTCCAATAAATTATAAAGATTTTCCTTTTCCCACCTATTTCCATTATTTTTTTTAAAAAAACACCCCCACTAGAGCTATACCTTGAGTGCCCTACCATCCATTCTTGATTAACACATTCGTTTAGATAATATCACCAACTTTAACTTTAACATCTATGTGTTCTTTTGTACTATTGTTGTTGACATCTTTTGATGATCTGCTTCTATCACTGCTTGTTTGTCCCTACAACCACACCCTCCCTCCACCTCTCTCTCTCTCTCTCTCTCTCTCCACCCCCCCACACACACACCTTAAACCAGCTTATATTTCAACTCTTTCTTGGACTCGAACTCAAGTTCTGTCGAAGGGTCATGAGGACTCGAAACGTCAACTCTTTTCTTCTCCGCCGATGCTGCCAGACCTGCTGAATTTTTCCAGGTAATTCTGTTTTTGTTTTTGTTTTGGATTTCCAGCATCCGCAGTTTTTTTGTTTTTATCTCTGAGAAAAACTTATATTCTGTTTGAATTATTTTTCACAGCAATAAAGGATTTTATTTTCATTACAGATGAGATGAGGAGAATTTTTTTTCTCTCATAGGGTCGTGAGTCTGTGGAACCCTCTTCTCCAGAGAGTGCTGGGGGCAGGATCATTGAGTAATTTTAAGGCTGAATTAGAAAGATTCTTGACTGATAAGAGAGTCAAAGGGAATAGGAAGCGAAGTGGAGTTGAGGCTATAATCAGATCAGCCATGATCTTATTAAATGGCGGAGCCGGCTTGAGGGGCTGAATGGCCTGCTCTTGCTCCTAATTCAAATTCTCATATGTAATAGGAGAGTCTGGATTCTTGGATTGAGGAAGAGAAAAATCCTCTAGTTTTTACTGGACGCATGATGATATCTAACTGATAAAAGTGAATTGTGGGCAAAGGCAAATGTGGCTGTGCATGTTGGTTGGCTATCTTCTATGGTAACCAGAATTGTCTCCTTAACTGTAGATTGTG
This sequence comes from Carcharodon carcharias, assembly GCF_017639515.1. Lineage (NCBI taxonomy): Eukaryota > Metazoa > Chordata > Chondrichthyes > Lamniformes > Lamnidae > Carcharodon > Carcharodon carcharias. Next base: position 47,673,436 of record NC_054478.1, on the reverse strand, counting down.
AACAGAAAGCATTTCTTGTAGGCTTTGAACATGCAAAAGGAAATTAATCTGAAACGCAAGCACATGACCTTTCACACATGCAGGCCCCTTACTGAATTTGAACCATTGCAAATTAACATTCAGCTGGGCTGTCATTTTAAATGGTTATATTTTCCCTTTGCCATTGTGAAAAGAATGTGACAGATCTTCTGTTGGCACCAACCATCATGTATCATCCATCACCCACAAAGATACTGCTTTTTTCTCGAAGACAAAATACCAGCTGCTGCTTTCCCACTTGGTCCCACATATTCTTGTCAGAGAACAATTGTTCTGACTGCATGAGCAGTTTTCTTATAGTGAGGCACGCTAATCCAATCAGTCTTTTGTGTGTGAGAGTGCTGTTATCATACTATCCTAGCAGGCTGCTTAGCACAAAATGATGTTTTCAAAAACAGCTAGCAAGAATTCCTTTCAGTAACAATATTGTTTTTTTAAAGATTTTTTTGTGCTTGATTATTGATCAAAATGAAGGACAATGATAGTTGGGATGAAGCATTTCCTAGCAGCAATGAGTTCCAGAGTCATTTCTGAATCTAAGTCATACCCAATGAGGCCAATAGAGGACATTGTACTATTTGAAACCCTTTAAGTTACTTCACCAGCCTGAAAAACTCACCATTTACAAACAGTACAGGGACAAATGTATTTCAATGGGGTTTTTTTGCTGTTTTTCAAGATAAGGAATGTCCGTAATTATTTGAAAATGGAACTTTCACTTTGGCACCCTACAACCACCTGCATCAAATTTTCTCAGCTCAGGAATAATATGGTTAAATGGCCAGAAAAATTCTCCTTTTCCTTTGCTCGAATGGTGCTTGAACTCCCTAACCTCATTAAAATGCTGCTGTTCACTAGTGTGCATTATTCTTTTTAAAAAAAAAACTAACCATATTGTAGCCAATTCTGTGAGGCAGCTGTCTTGGTACCAGTTTCCACCATATGGCACAGTGTTGTGCTGAGTAACCCTGCCAACTTAAGGTCAAGTGCATTATTTGTAATAACAGCAATGTAGCTTGTCCAGGGAACTACATCATATCTTTGTATGTTTTGTATCAGTCATATTTTCACTGCTGTTAACAACTGAAAATGGAAGTAATGCCTGTATAATAAAAATCGTCAACAAGAGAAGGACAAATTTTTCACCTTAATTGAATGAATTTGTGTGTTTTTTTAAAAATCTGGAACATCTGCAGACTGTTCTTAGGACTTTAGGATAAGCTGCAATCTGTTAATGGATTATTAAACCACAAAACAGTTACTGGGCTACTAAATAAACACTTGTAATCTGTTAATGAACAAGTGAACCACACATATGCAATTTTGTTAATGGGATATTATAAATTTGCTAAGGAGTTATCCTTCTACACATTCACAATATATTGGTCTACTTAACTGAAATTAGATCATTGAAGGTGGCAGGACGGGTCGAGAGAGCAGTTACTAAAGCAGATGGTATCCTGGGCTTTATCAATAATGGCATGGAGTACAAGAGCAAGGAGGTTATGCTGAGCTTATATAAGACACTAGTTATACCTCTGCTGGAGTATTGTGTACAGTTTTGGGCAACACACTATAGGAAGGATGTGAACACATTGGAGAGAGTGCAGAAGAGGTTTACAAGAATGGTCCAGGATGAGAAACTTCAGTTATGAAGATAGATTGGAGAAATTGGGACTGTTCTCCTTGGAGATGAGAAGGCTCTAAGAAGAGATTTGATAGAGGTGTTCAAAATCATGAGGGTGCTGGATAGAATAGATAGGGAGAAACTGTTCCAAGTCATAAAAGGATTGCGAATGAGGGGGCACGGATTTAAAGTGATTTACAAAAGAAACAAATGCGATGCGAGGAAAATCTTTTTCACTCAGCGAGTTGTTCGAGTCTAGAATGCACTCCCTGGAAGTATGGCAGAGGCAGGTTCAATCAAGGCATTCCATAGGGCATTAGCTGATTATCTGAATAGAAACAATGTGCAAGGGAAAAGGCACTAAGTCACAATGCTCATTTGGAGAGCCAGTGCAGACATGATGGGCTGAATGGCCTCCTCCTGTGTCATAACATTTCTGTGATTCTGTGATTCCATATATAAAAGGAAGAAAGAAAACATGGTAGTAACTATTAATTACTAAGAAATCGGCAAGAATGCAAGTACAAAAAATGTTTATAAATTCTGTGCTCTTGAAATTATAAAAAGAATACCCTGTGTCCTAGGTGGAAAGCCATGTCCTAGTAGCCGAGCTTTGCAAGAATGGCGATCTTGTAATGAGCATAGCTGTATGGTGTTCTATTGGGATACATCACCTTGGGGTCCTTGTACTGAAGATACGTTAGTGATGCCCCTTAATGCTACAATCAGTTGGAACGGTGAGGCCACCTGTTCTGTGGGCATGCAGACTCGACAGATCCATTGCATGAAAAGCAAAGTTGGACATGTTACTCCCAAAAGGTATTAGTACTTCTTTTTTTCAGGGTAAGAATTTAGATAAATTATTAATAACAAAAAAAAATTCTTGCTTGGCCTTGTCTGTTTAGATTCACTCCGTGCAATATAGTAACGTGTAACTTATTAAGTTTGCTGTTTGTGAAGGTTGTTGCTGCTCCACTGCAATGTTTTCATAATACTTACTCATCGTCAGGCAAGATCCCAAGTTAGAAACCTGAATCTAGCTTGATCTTGTGTGAATGCTTTTGCTTCTGTACACTCTGACCAACCCATTTTGTTCCACTCTTTTTCAGAACGGAAAGACCTGTGGGCTGAAATAAATTGTTCATCATAATTCGGATGCTCTGACACAGCTTGGGTTTAACAAATGTCACTCATTCCCTTCTGACTCCACAAAAAAGAAAATTTAGCAAAGTTCTGGAGCCATTTTTTGAGTGGCCTCCATGGATTCCTTCAAGAACCACTGGTTAGCAGTTGAAGATGCTGAAAGACTAGTCAGAGCGTGCAATATTAAACATCTAAACAAATTTAGGAGCCCGGATCAGAAATGGGCACAGGAGCCTCAGCTCAATATTAAAATGAGGCCTGCATTCATTTCAGGCAGCTGCCAGGGCCACCCAAAAAAGTGTCCCAACAGATTGGGCAAAGGCCTCTACGCTGTTGAATTGGTTATTGTAAAACAGGCATAGAAATGACTCCCAAAGACCTACTTTAAGGCTTCTGTACATTAAATAATAGTACAACGGGTGAATATGCTTTATTTTGATGAAAGAAGCAGGAATTTGCAGCTCGGGGTCTTCATTCGGTAAGTTCCTAATGTCGGTTGAGAAGATGGTTGGAAGGGTGAAAATATAAGGTGCTTTAACATGGAGAAGAAAAGAAAATCAGAGAAACTAGTCAACCTATGCTGTCTTTAGGCCCTGTTAAAAGTAGCTTTTACAGAGACGATGGGCAGAATTTTCCCATCCCTTCTGCAGCAGGTTTTGAGGTGGGCAGGAGCAGAGAATCCAGTGGGAGCCAAAAAGTCGCAACCCGTCGCCATAAAAACAGTTTGCAACTCTCCCAATGGCAGGTTATCCCACCAACTAGTGGCCTGAACTCCATCAGTATTCATTGACATCTCATGAATGCTAATTAAAACAGCTGTTTGCAGGAATCTCCTCACGCCTTCCAATCTTATGTCGTGCCAGCAGGAAATTAGGTTGACCTCAAACCCGTTTGAAAATGCGTGGTGTGCACAAGTTGGGACTAGCCTTTAGGGGCTTGCTCAGCTCAGGGACACCTGATGAGAGGAAGATGATGGAGGTCGACAGCTACTGGCTCCTGGAGGAACATGTGCATCGTATGGCGGGTGGAGCCTCATCCACATGGCTCCTCCGCGAAGCAGCTTTCGGAAGGTGGGAGGTCTCCATGCTGCAGCTTCAACTTCACTGAGGCTTTGGACTTTCAGGGGCTGTGCTGGGGCTTCAGCCCATCTTCCAGGAAATTCAGCATGGGGGGGTGGGAGCCTTGAACTGCAGGATGGGAGACACCAGGAGGCACTGATGGACAGCGAAGGGGGTGTTGACTTACAAAGCCTTTAAAAGGACGCTGAAAGAAAACAGTAGACAATGTGCAGTTAAGGTGAATATATTTGCAGATGTTCAATTGGTGACAATTATTGTCTTCGCCCGTGCAACAAGCTATGATAAAATTTTTTTTTTCATTTTTCTAGGCCTTCAGCTCCTTCTAGGTGCTGCCCTGGTATCTGCAGCAGGGGTGGAGGCTGCCTGCGGAGTTGTTTGCTCTCTTGCCTTTGATGACTTTGGTGGTCATCCTCTTTGAGGGCTTCAAACACCACTGCTTGATGTTCCCCTGCTTCTTGCTGGCTGTCCACCATGAGTTGGAAGGCTGCTTCCAGAGGCAGACTTGGACTGAGCGGGTGATTGTTCTCCAGCCCTCTGAATGCTGGAGACCTAGTCTGTCCTTGCCTCTGACTGCTGCAGTGTTCTCCAGCAAGTGAGCCTAAACCTCACCTAGGGATGTACCCCACTGCGCTGAGCGTCTATGCACTGCTGGAGGGTGCGGGTGACCACTGTGATGGTTCTTCATCATCTTCCTCCTCGGGCATGGTCTGAGGGCTAAAAGCCTTGGTGGTGATTCTTGTGGGCCTCAATCTGCAGGTGCCTATTAAATAGAGAATGAAGTTTTTGTTGATGAGCATGAGGAATATAAGACTGCATGTCACTCACTGTGATTGTTGGGATATGATGAACTGGTGGAAGAGTGATCCGTCCTGGATTTCTGAGACAATCCGATCTCCCCTTCCCCACAGGAGTGATCCTTGTGCTCCCCAGTGATCTGGGCTGCAGCTTCCTCGGACTTGGTGAGGCCAATGATGTCAGCCGTGTCCCCCCCACGATCTTGGAACATTCCCACCTGTTGTGGGCTAGCTTGGCCTGGATGCAGACACAAAAAAAGCATGTGATGAGAAGGGATGGCGCATAGGTTAGCAAAAAAATCATACCCCCTCTGAGAGGTGAGCCCTCCCCAACAGGTATGAAGATGGAGAGTGTGCAACATGATAGATGGGGTGGCATTGATGTAAAAGGTTCCTTTAGTCAATAAGTGCTGATGTGTGCCTCCTGGTAATGGTTGTGTGAGATCCCTGAAGAGAGTAGCCATTTGAGTACATGATGCCATGATAAGAGTTTGATATCAGAAGGAGTTGAAGGATGACTTACCCTGGCAGAGTGGATGAGATCATTCATCCTCTTCCAGCACTGGATCTCACCTGGGTGCAGCTGGCAGTTGCACTGACCTCCTTGGCAATGCCTTCCAAGTCCAAGGCGTCTGGTGTACTTCCTGGAACCGTACCTGGGATAGGTCACATCCCTATGCACCCACACTCTTCTGATCAAGGCCTGTAGGGCATCATGTCTGAAGCGAGTGCAGCCCTCTTGTGCATGGAAGACACCTGTAATGGGCTCTTCGAGACAGGTGGGCTGCAGAAGGCAAGATGTGTGTGTTTGATTGGCATTTATATATGGCGCCTGGACCTTCAACCCCACCAGCTGATGGCGGGGCAGAAGAATCAGCTCCTGACTCGCCAGGTCATTCAGCCCAATACTCACCTGTGCATAATTAATGAGCTTCCAAGCGTGGAATTGGGTGCGAGTTCCCATCAATCTGAGCAGCGAGGTGAGTGCTGCCAAAACCACTTAGTCTCATAAATGGAAAATCCCACCCAATAGAACAGGCTATTTATTTACCCTGATCAAGAAGAGGTGCACAGTTTGATATAATGTGAAGAATGGGAGAAAAAGAAAAACATTATGGCCAGGATTTTCTCTTTGGCATGCGGGGGTGGGCCCCGCACACTGATGCATCAAATGATGCGCAGTGACGTCGGGCGTACATCCCGATATCACCAAGCGTCATTCCGATCTTCCATTCAGTGGGCATGCACCGGAGTTGGCTGCACGCCCGCCGAACTGTCAAAGGCCTATTAAGGTCATTAATCAACCAATTAAACACATTGTCAGGGCCGCGTGTCCAACCTTAAGGTTCGCGGGCAGGCGAAGACCCCAGGTGGCTTTCACATTTTTCATGAAACCTCATCAACAGGCGGGATGAGGTTTCATGAAGCGTTTATTAATTAAATAAAAGTTTTCATGAAAATTCATAAACATGTTCCAGCTCATGTAATGCTGTCACATGAGGGGACATGTCTGAATATTTTTCTATTTTTCAAAGTTTCATTTTGATCTTGATCTCCCTGAGGCACGGGGTTGCCTCAGGGAGATTTCTGCACAGGTCCCAACTCTGCCTCCTCCCCCCACCCACACAGGTAGCGCTGAGCGCTACCGGGTGTGCATCTCGCTGGGTGGGCCTTAATTGGCCTGCCCACATAATATGGTGGCGTGCAGTCGATTACGAGTGGCGATCGGCTCTGCGCTCGCTCCCAACCGCCCTGCCCGACGGAGAGAAAATTCTCCCCTATAGCCATCTAAAATAAATTGGCCCAGAGAAGAGCTACACTGAGAACTGAAAGAATGCTCTCTTGTCTCATTCATTCTTTCCTTTTGACTTTCACTATTTTTCTTTGTCACTGCAAGTTGCTAATTTTCTGAAATGCAGTCCCTGCTTATAGATACTTTCTCTGTATTCTACTGCTCTTCAATTTCCTCTGGTTGTCTTCCTACTCTGTTGCTGCTCATCTACCATAGATGCTCAAATGCATCATCATCATGACAGCTTTCTTATAAAAATGCCAAATGCATCCTTTTATGGTATCCAATGAAGGCTAATGTATGTTAGAGGAACAGCACCTCATCTTTCAATTAGGCACTTTACAGCCTTCCAGACTCAATGCTGCGTTCAACAATTTCAGATCATAACCACTGCTCCTACTTTTTTGACAGCAGTTGTTGGTCATGAATCTGCTATTCCCATTTACACCTCCTCCAGATTGATCTTTTGTTTACCATCCCTTTTTGCCTTGCAGCATTGTCCTTCTTGTAATTTAATGCCTCCTTCCTTGTTCTCTATTACAGATATTATTCTTGCCTTCCCTTACCCCTTTCCCTGACTCTGTGCTTGCTTACATCTCTAACTTTTTCCAGTGCTGTTGAAAGGTCATCGATCTGAAATGTGAACTTTTCCTCTCCACAGATGCTACCAGATCTGCTCTGCATTTTCAGATTTCCAGCATCTACAACATTTTGCTTTTGTTGACATGAGCCATTTTTTTAAGTGCACATTTGAGCCAAGCTAATAGAAACTGATTGAATAAATTCAGTGATATTTGCCAATTAATAAAACAGGTAAAATTCACTTTTCATGTCAAGGATGTTCTGAAAGATAAGTGCAATGTATTTTAAGTTCAACGCATAAAACTTTTGCTTCTGTGACATATAAACAGAAGCAGCTTCTTTAACGTGTAAAGAGAAGAAACAAAGATCAGCACAATGACAGGCTAATAATGACACATCAGCACTAATGGACAACACATTAAAATGTCATAGCCAATCTTTTAATCATGCTGATGAGTTTTTCATATGCAGACATCAGGAATAATAATTACAATGTACAATGCTAATGAGGTACCGAGGTTCAACTTTCAGATCCCTGTCATTCCTTACTAATAAAGCGAGCATATTTTTGCTTATAAATGCAGCTGAATGTTGTCAAGACTTTCTGCTCAATTATATTTATTTTAAATAATTGATATCAATAATGAACAAAGCTGGTTTAAGTCTGACTTCTGAGTGAGGACAACATTTAGCTGAAAGTCCAAAAAGAAAGGACTACAATGAGAATAAACTTCTATTAGAAAACTATACAATTAATTTTAGATTGAAGGAAAAATGAGTATTGTTCCATAGATCACGTTAAGAACTGATGCAGGGAACTAGTTTTCTTGAATCATTTTATATCCATATTAGAACAATTTTCTCAAACTTTCATGATGGTTCACTGGATTAGTGTGTCACAGTGTAGTAGTGAAAATTCCAGCTAATCTAAAGTCATGATGGTTCATTGGATTAGTGTATCACAGTGTAGTAGTGAAAATTCAAGGTAATCTAAATTAGGATTGCAGTAAAGGTGCTACAACTGACTTCAGTGTTTTCTTTAGCTCAGTGATGACACTCCATCTACTTAGCTCAATTTTCAGAAAAATACTGTATGTCCAGCTAAAGGAACTGTCAATTGATATGGACATAATTTGGATCAAGGTCCTGGTGGTGAAAGGCCCTTAGCTGCCCAGTCCCTGAGCTGATGTTGATGAGCAAAATATTGAAATAAAAAAGTTGATGTTCTGAAACATTACTGTCACTGCTGCAAGCTAAAAATGGTTCTTCCTCCAGAAGTAATCCTGCTAAACTTGCTGATCAACAAAATTGACAGGTAAACACCTTCCAGCAATAATAAACATAGGAACATTGTTGTTCAGTAAAGGATTTTGTAAAACATAAGTCAACACAATTCTCTTGCAATGTCTGGGACTATAATTACACCACACTACTGAATGTGTGCCTAGAATGTTTTATGATTAACATGCAATGTTAATTTGTTTCAGCAGTCCACATCTTGGAAGAAACACATTCTGCAAATCTGAAAATCTTACTGATCAGGAAATTAGCCTTGCTAAAAAATCATCCTGTAAAAATGATGGTTATGAAGTTTTTTGCTTCTGTTATACTTGCTGTTTGTAACAACAATTCCTGATATGTGCCTCTTTTCCAATGCTTCTAGGTGCCCTGAAAGTACCAGGCCTGAAACTGTTCGGCCATGCCTATTGCCATGCAAAAAGGACTGCATTGTCACTCCTTTCAGTGAATGGACACCTTGCCCTACCAAGTGTCAGCAAGGTAGTTGCTTTGAGAAATTATCCTCCATAGAATTATTATTATTATTATCCTCTACTAGAACAAACCCTTTAAAACTCATGGATTGAAAGAATGTTGGGTTTTTTTGGGAAAGAATTTGCTCCTCCCAGAGCACATGTATCTCCATGAAATTATCCTTTGGAAAAGAATAGTGTTGAATAATAAAGAAAATGTAATACTTTGCAGAATATATCTCTATTTGTACACTATGATAGAAATATCATCTATAATTAATATTGATTTTTCTTTTAGATTGTGCTTTCAAAACCTTGTTTCAATATGTCACCTGGAAGTTAATTGTTTGCCAAGTAGCAATTCACTGTTTCCAAGGTAATACAAGAGAACATGGACAGGTCTATGAATTGACTGGAACCCATACAAACTAATGGACAATGCTGGTCCATCTGTCATTTTTTGTTATGTAGGACTTCTAATTTGCTGAATTAAAGATTGCGTTATTGACAAGCTCATTTAACATGCTGCTATACAGCACATTAAAGAAGGATCTTCAGTAAGTTTTAGGCTTTCTTTTGTAGGGGCCTTGAAAGCTTGTACATCATGTTACAATTATAGCAGAAACCTTGTCTTAACTGAACTCGTAGCACTGAGAAATATCGACTTCCTGCTACGCAAATAGTTCCAAGTTTTCTACTGAAGTGAGTCTCTATTAAACTTGGAACCGATGTTCCCTGGATGTCTCTGAGTAAAGTAATATCACCAAGTTCAGAGACTTATCTTTAAGCTCACCTTTTGTAGAATGAAGTGGAATCATTCCACTTATTTTCAATGCAACTGTGCAGAATTTACATTGCCTCAGAGCTTTCGTTCAAAGTATTGATCAGCATGGGTCCAGAGAAGTGATCACACTGCAATCCTTTAACACCTCCTCAAAGGACTCAAAATATATGTGTCATGACTGTGAATTTCAATCTACACTATCAAGAGATCATGTTGAGCCTAATGTAAAATTCCTTGCAGGCAATGAGAGTTTGAAATGCAAATGTCACTGAAATACATTTTGGATATTACTGCCAAGGCAAAGTACAGTGGATAGAAATTAAAACAAGTATATCACTGCACTCAGAGAATTTGGGCCAAATTTTGGCAGGTAGCTCAAGTAGGGAAATTTCCAAACTTGCCGTATCCACTCCCTAAAAATTGTCTCGAATCATGTGCTTTCCACTCTGATAGGTGGTGGGTATGGGATGGTGTTTGGTCCACTGACCCTGGAAGTAGAGCACAGGGGGCCAAGGGGCAGGCAAGTGCCGAGGCTGGCTGGTTAGAAGGCTTGCCTATGTTCTCTGGAACTTTATTCCGGTTGTTTAAGAATCTTTAAGGTTCATTATTCCTCACCATTTACCACCCTCCCCCCCCACCCCCACCCCACCCCACCATGGCTGCTCATACCCCCCATGCCAACTCTTGCCTTCTATGTCACCTCTATGGCCTTCATGCCCCCTCCATGCCCAATTTAAGCCACCTCTTTGCCCTTCCATACCCATTCAGCTAATATGTATTATGTGCAGAACCAGTGAGCCATATAATAACAATTACTGTTGTGGAATTGTTGAAAAAAAGAAAACGCCCATTCAGAAATCTTCTTTGAAAAAAAGACCTGCTGTTTCAGTAATCTGATAAAAGTGTGAATCAGACAGCACAAATGGAGCTTCAGTAACAGAGGCATTAATCACTTCACATCTCTTAATCTTGTCCAGATAAACATGGAGACATTCGCGTAAGAGATTACAAAAAGAGCAACATATTATAACCACATAAAAATGTCAGTCAAGCAAAGTCAACAATCCACTTCAGTCAAAACAGAACTCCTGCTGAGCTAATGCATTTGTCAGTTTTGGCCATCAGCTAGGCATTCATAATGAGCACAGGAGAATTGTTTCAGTAGAAACAAATGACCCGACACCTGGGCAACACTGCCTCCGCCTTTTAGGGATTCCCTGGCCTCATTTTTTGGTGTTCAGGTAATTAACTGCCTGGCACCGGGGCTCCTGTCCATTTCAAAGATGGAAGCCTGTCCCAAGCTGTCGGCCAATCAGAGGTCTGGCAGTCCTTCAGTCTCCGTGGCGCTACACGGAACAGTGGCCACTGCTATTACTGCAGCCATACAAAATGTATACCAAACCTTCCACAGCTAAGTGGGATTGGGATTGCTGGGGCCAATCAAGCAGTCCCCAGCAAGAGATGGGTGTTGGGGAGGAGTGTGTGGTTGTTGAGGGCAGGGTGGTGTTTCCACAGGAATGGCCCTTGCTTCCTGGGGGCACCTCTGTGGACAACAGAGTGCCTGATCAGAAAGGCCGCTCCCTCCTAACCCACAGGGAGGTCACCAGGATTTTTTCTGGGCGGTATCCCCACATGGTGGAGGGTCCACCAGCCATTGGTAAAATTCCAGCAGTGGCAGGAAGAGGCCCTTAAGTGGCCATTTAAGGGCCTCAATAAGCGTGTGGGTGGGTATAATGTCCTCTACCTCTGCCACTGCTGATCATAATCCATGGCTTCAAGAAGGCAACGTGTATTCTCTGACTATTCTTTGGAACTCCCCATCCCTCCACCACCTCCCAGCACTTCCCTGAATGACTGGTAAAATACAGTCCCTGGAATCTATTATTAAGGAAATCTTAACAGTGCCCTTAGAAAATCCTAGTACGATCAGACAGAGTGAACAGGGTTTCGCAAAAGGGAAATTTTATTTGACAAACTTATCAGAGGTTTTTGAGGATGTAACTAGTAGGGTAGATAAACTGGAGTCAGTAGATGTAATATACTTGGATGGCCAAAAGATATTTGAGAAGGTTCCATACAAAAGGTTAAAATGCAAGATAATGGCTCATGGAATTGGTGTTGTATATTAGCATCAATGGGGAATTGGTCAATGGACAGGAAGCAAAGAGTAAAAATATCTGGGTATTTTCAAGTTGGCAGGCTATAACTAGAAGGGTGTTGCAATGTCAGTGCTAGGGCCTCAACTATTTACAATCTACCTTAACGACTTAGATGACAGGACCGAGAGTAATATATCCAAGTTTTCTGATGATACAAAGCTTGCTGGGAATGTACGCTGCGAGGAGTACACAGAGAGGTTGCAAAGAATTTTGACAGGTTACGTGAGTGGGCAAAAGGTGCTCGTTGGAGTATAATGTGGGAAGTGTGAAGGTGTTTACTTTGGGAGCAAGAATAGAAATCAGAATATTTTTAAAAGGCATGAATCTTGTAAACGTTGCTGTTCAGAGAGACTTCAGTGTACTTGAACAAGGAACACAGAAAGTTAGCATACAAGTGCAGTAAAGAATTAAAAAGGCAAATGATACGTTGGCTTTATTGTAAGGGATTTGGAGTACAAAAATAATGAAATCTTGCTATAATTGTATAGAGCTTTTGTGAGACCACATCTGGAGTACTGTGCACAGTTTTGGCTTCCTTAAAGAAAGATATACTTTCTTTGGAGGCTACAGCAAAGGTTCAGTAGATTGATCCCTGGGATGGGATGGCTGTCCTATGATGAAAGGCTGAGTAAATTGCATCTATATTCTCTGAAGTTAGAAGAATAAGAGGTAATGGCATTGAAAATACAAGATTCTGAATAGGTTTGATAGGATAACACTGAAAGGCTGTTTCCCCTGGCTGGGGCATCTAGAACAAGGAGGCACAGTCTCAGGATAAGGGATTGATCATTTAGGACTGAGATGAGGAGAAACTTCTTCACTCAAGAGGGTTGTGAGTCTTTGGAATTCTCTACACCAGAGGGCTGTGGATGCTCCATCATTGAATATACTCAGTGCTGAGACAGACAGATTTTTGATCTCTCAGGGAATCAACTGATATGGGGGAGTGAGCAGGAAAGATCAGCCATGATTATATTGAATGGCAGAAGCTGCTCAAGGGGCTGTATAGCCTACACCTGCTTCTATTTCTTATGTTCATAGTACCAGCTTTTATTTTCAGGTTATTCCCTGGCATTCTGGTCGAGACACCCAACAAGCCAACAAAATTCAGCCCCAGTGTTTTCATGATGACGGATGTTAGGCTAACTGGCCTGTGGTTCCCTGTAAACTTTCTTTGTCCTTTCTTGGATAGTTGTATAATACTTGCTAAGATCCTTCTCAAATCTAGGGAAACTTGGAAAATCATAGCCAGCACATCTCTCTGCAGCTATCTCTTTTAGAACCCTGTAGGATGTTGGCCATAAAATCCGGGGGATTTGTTGACTTTTAGTCCCTTAAGTTTCTCTAATATTTCTCTCTGTTGCTGTTAATTACTTTTAGTTCCTCACTCTTATTAGCCGCTTGGGTACTCTCTCTTTATTGTATGTAACTTGTGTCTTCTACGGTGAAGACAGACTCAAAATATTTATTCAATGTCTCTGCCATTTCCTCATTTCCCATGATAATTTCTCATGTCTCTGCCACTAAGGAACCAATGTTTACTTTAGCTATTCTTGTCTTTTTTATATACTTTATATACTTACGTACTTTTATACTTCTCTACTTTTATATACTTACGCTCTGTTTTAATACTCCTGACTAGTTAAGTCTTAGTATTCTGGTTATTCCCGTTTCTAACCTTTTGGTCAACCTTCACTGGTGTTTAGAATACACATAGCACTTCCTGTCGGGCAGGCCGCTGGGTGGGCCTTAATTGGCCTGCCCACTGTAAATGGCGGTGGACCGCGTTTCAGTGGCGGGGGTCGGCTGTCCGCCTGCCACCGAGCCGGTGGGGCCCGCTGGCCCATCAAGGGCAAAATTCTGCTCTTTTTGTTTTTTTTCATTGTGTTCAGGACGCAGGGCATCATGTGGGGATGGCACCGAGTCGGAGTTTGGGCCAGTGATAAAATTTCGGTCTGACTGGATTTAACAAAAATGGATTCACAGGACTGGCTTTCCTGGAGCTTTAAAATGATTTTATCTCACCCTGCAGGCTGCTGGCTCTGCTTTGTTGAAGCTGATCTTCCAAAACAGATTCAGTGGAGACTTTTGCTTTAGCTTAAATTCAGCGTTTTTCCTGCCCCCGGCTCCCATTTCTCCGGAACTTCTCAGGTGAGGCTTCTCAGCATCTTGCTTCTTAAGTGAGGTTGTTTCAGGGCAGAATCATTGCTGGTGCCCTTTTCTTGAGAGTTCTTCAGTCTTTTAGAGAGTATGTGGATTTTTATCTCCCACTGCCACCATGATCTGTCTGTTGTCACTACCCATGGTGTGTACTGCTTGGACACCAAGAAGTAGCCTTGTTGAAATTGCAAAGTAGTCTTTATGAACCATACTGAACTATCTATATATTTATTGTAAAGGGTAAAGGCAGACCCCATACAAGGCCCTTACATGTTGCTACCTATCTCTAGACTGGCCTTAGCTGTAGGCCATGTTCCTTCTTACTTCAGCATGTGGGCAATCCTATACTCACTCCCATGTTAACTCTCTAGGTACAACATCCTTCCACTATAATGTATACCCTATTGATTCACTTTCCTTTTAGGAATCAACCTGCTGTTCTTACTGAATCTGGCCTTATGTGACACAAGTCCCACACCATGGTCGGAATCTTGTGGAAGTGATGGTAGTCTTGGACGCCAGCTACAAAGCTGGCTAGACATTCTCTAGTCACCACCTTTAGAGACAGCCTACTGTACCATGTGCCACTCAGGCACTGAACAGCCTAGCGGGGGACACAAACCAGGGATCAAGGGCCTGAGAGGTAGACCTCCCACCTGCTGAGTGCTGCTGGCCAATTAGATGCTGGCAGCTCTTCTGTACTCAGCAGCACCACCAAGATGACAATGGCTGCTGATATTCCGACACCCAGCCGCGCCTTGGATTTAGGGGGGGACTCAGGCACAGGTGAGTGATAGCGGGAAGGGAGTCACAGAATGGGAATCATGGGTGAGGGGGGAGGGGGTGTCATCAGCAAGAGCAGGGGGATGGCTCTCCAGGCACACCCCCCTCCCCCCCAATTTTCTAATGCTAGGTTCCTCTATTAGGCACTGCATGCTTTTGATCGAGGGACCCCCTGGAGTCCGCAAGCAACCATGTCAGGGTTTGCTTGTCGTGCTCCATGCATGAGGAGCCTCCTGACCCCAGCAATGGCAGGATGAGGCCCTTAAGTGGGCATTAATTGGCCACTTAAGGGCCTCAAATGGTGGTGGGGTGGGAAGGTCATCCACAGGCTTAGTCAGCACTCACCACCCTCCCACCAATTTAAATGACCTCCGCTACCAGATTCACCACAGGGGAGGGCACTAATTCCACACCATGATCTTAACTGCCCTTTCCAGTAGCCAAACAAGCCACTCAGTTATATCAAATTGTTAAAATAATAATAAAATCAGACAAAGCTCTTGGGCCTACAAATTAGTCAAGCAACAGCCTGGCATGGTCAAAGCCGCAGGATCATACTTTTTAGCCAATGTCCTAGACTGCATGATCAGCATCCTGTCTCACTCTCAGGAGGGACCTACCAGAGGTCGGGGTTGCAGTGATGTACAGTCTGGGAGTCCTTAACCTTTACTCTCAATTCCATGGGCCAGAATTTTGATATTGGCATGCAGGGGCAGGCCCGACATGCCAACGCATAAAATGACGTGTGGTGGCATTAGGCTTGCATCCCAACAGCACCATGCTCCATCATGAAATTTTGGTGGGCAGGCACGCTATGAGCTCTGATGCATGCCCACCATTAACTAACAGGCCACTTAAGGCCCTTGAGGCATTAATACACCATGATTTTCTGGAGCCTGTGCGATCTTCAGAGTGTCACACGGGTGCAACGGGCGGGCAGGTAGGCCACACTTTAAAAAACCTCATCCATGAGCGGCATAAGAGGGGTGAGTGGGCTTGTGAATGCTACTTGTTAGTTATTTATTTTTTAAACTTACTGCTACTTGCTTGTGTGAACAGGAGAACTTCAAATCTCTTCGGAGCTGCTTGTACAGGAATAACAGGCTTCAGGTCTGGAGTAAACATCATTCTTGGGGCCTTGCAGGTTTCAGGAAGCCTTTCCTTACACTGGAAATGGCAGTTGTGCTCTCCACTGGAAGCACCTCCTCTGAGGAGGAAGAGAGGGCCAGAAGGCGGAGGAGGCCAGGAGTCCATATTCAGCCTCCAGAGGAGCCACCTTTGGGAGGACATGTGCAGGCACAAGTGGCGCAGGGCCAACAGGAAGTTCAAGGCGGAAGGGGCCGCAGAAGACATCACTATCCTGCTGCCAGGGCATACAGGCATCGAATCAGCTACCTCAATATGTCTGAGGTGCAGTGCCAAAGGAGGCTCCATCTCTTAAGGGAGACAGTCACCTCCGTTTGTCAGATGATAGGCCCTGACATCAGCTCCAACTGTGTGGGTGGACACCCCATGTCATTGGCGTTGAAGGTCATGGCTACCCTCAACGTCTATGCTTCCGGTTCTTTGTAGGGGTCAGTGGGTGATCTCTGCAGAGTCTCCCGGTCAGCTGTCCACAGTTGTGTCAAGCTGGTGAAAACGCTCTGTTCATGTGTACATTGACTTTCATTCGCTACCGCTCGGACGAGGCCAGCCAGGCTGAGCAAGCCAGAGGCTTCACAGCGATTGCTGTGTTCCCCCGCATCCAGGGTGCAATAGACTGTACACATGTGGCTATCAAGGCCTCAGCAGGCGAGCCCAATGTCTTTGTCAACAGGAAGGCCTTCCACTCCATGAAAGTGCAGATAGTGTGTGATCACAGGATGCTGATTCTACAAGACTGTGCAAGGAACCCAGGCAGCTCCCACGACACCTACATCCTCAGACACTCCCAGATGCTGAGACTCTTCAGTGCTCCAGCCTGGCTGGATGGATCGCTGCTGGGTGATGAGGGCTATCCCCTCAAAAGGTGGCTCATGATGCCTCTCCACCGTCCAAGAACAGAGGCCGAGCAGCCAGACAATAGGAGCCACGCCTCCACAAGGGCTGTGGTAGAGAGAACCATCGGTCTTCTAAAGATGTGCTTCCGATGCCTGGACCATTCAGGAGGTGCACTGCAGTACCCCCCAGATTGTGTGTTGCTGATAATGATTGCATGCTGTGCCCTCCACAATCTGGCGCTGGAAAGAAGGGATGCAGTGGAGGAAGAAGATGTAGACGCAGAAGCTCTGGCTGCAGACAATGAGTCCAGTAGTGAGTCCGAGGACGAGCATGCTCAGGAGAATGCTGAGGGGATAGACGCTGACAAAGGCAACCTCCAGGGAGGCAGGGACACCCGGGAGGCTTTGATCCAACAATCCTTCAGCTAGCTCACCACAGATGGACCTCCAACACAGATGGACCTCCAACACATGCTAGGGCTGCAGGTTCCATACTCGATACCTGAGAGCAACATCTGCCTGGTTAGGAACATTAACTATGTGCCTTGTCAATTAAGCTCAATGACAAACAAGCCATTCATAGCATCATGGGTTCCTGTACACCTGCAGAAGTAATGAAGCACCTTGAGCCTTGTTCAGAACTAAAACATTTAATGAATTCATGAAACAAAACAGAAATGAAAGTTCATTCTGAGGTTTTGAGCTGCACACCGACTAATAAGCAACTAATACCGGGGCAACAGAAAACCAATGAAAAACCCGCGGTGTGCCTAAGGTGCCTTATATGCTTATGTTTTCGGGCGCCAAGCCTAGGTGGTCTCCCCTTGCTGGCACACGCATTGGAGACAGCCTGCTCACTCTGCTGTCCTGTTGGCCTTGATGACCTTGGAGGGTCCTCTGGCCCTTGGAGCCTGTGATGGCCCCGCCTGGGAGGGAATGGTCAGTGGCACGGCTGGCATCTCCCCAGTCACCGCAGCCTCATCGGATGCCACAGTCACTGGCAGAGGAGCGGAGGAACTGCTACCCGCAACCGGAGTGCCCTGAGAGGACCCCACAGAAACGACAGGCAGTTTGCATGCCAACATGTGGTCACTTCAGACCTCCCTGCTCATCACTGATGGATAGGCACCAAGCTGGGAAACTGGGGGCCCAATCCATCTCCCACACTGACACTGACCAGCTGCTGTGAGGGCTTGCAGGTCCAAGCGCATCCCCAGGAAGCCCTGATTGTTCTCCTGGAGGAGCCTCTCCATGAGATTTGCCACTCTCTTCATGGAGGAAGCATTGTTCTCAGCCATGAGGGTCAATGCATTGCTGATGCTCCACATAGACTCCTCCATCAAAGCCTCCCAGGTGTCCCTGCCTCCCTGGAGGTTGCCCTTGTCAGCGTCTATCCCCTCAGCATTCTCCTGAGCATGCTTGTCCTCGGACTCATTACTGGACTCATTGTCTGCAGCCAGAGCTTCTGCGTCTACATCTTCTTCCTCCACTGCATCCCTTCTTTCTAGAGCCAGATTGTGGAGGGCACACCATGACATGCATTCCCTCATGTAGCTCTGCTGGATCCTCCCGCACACCCTGCTGGACTTCCATCATCTGCTGCCTCAGAGACAACTCCAGAGGCACAACATCAGCCACCAACTGAGCATGTTCCTGGACCCCAGCAGTCCTCTGACCGTCGGCGCCTTGGGCAGTCTCTGTCTTTGCCTGCACCTCAAATGAGTGTGAAGTGCCCTCACCACTGTGCCCGGGGACACTAGCCGAAGATCTTCTCCCCACTGAGGTGCTGGTATCTGTACTGGTGCCTGCCTGGCTAAGATGGTGTGACGTTGATGCATGTATCTCTTCAGGGCCCTCCAGTGTCAGTGGCGGGCCCTCTGCCTTCTCGGTTCGGGCGTGCTCTGGTGAGGCTGAAAGGAAGAGCAAGGACATTTGATTAGTTGAAGTCGAGGCACTGTTAATGTGCATGCCTGGCCCCCAGATCAGGATGGGCTCCTCCTTCCATAATTAATGGGAATGCCATGTTGGATGCTGAATTCAATAAACAGTCAACAGTGGAATGTTTGCACTGACAGACATTGTGACCTCAGTGCACGGCACTCCTACCTCCCACTGGCACCCCAACCTCACTGCTGCCAGTAGACCTGGGTGCATATCTCCTCTCCAGCTCAAGAGCCTCCTGCTCGTATCTGGTGAGAATGAGTAATTGGGCCTGCCTTCCGCCAGTCCACATCCATTCAGAGTTATTGTGTGTGGTCTTCTCCTGAAAGGAGAGGGGAGCATTGATTAGTCCACCCTGTACCTGGATTGCCATTGCAGCCCTGCCACCCCCACCTGAGTGAAACATTGCAGGCCCCTCATGTGAATCATGGCCCTGGAGCCACCATACACTCACTCCAAGCAGCCAGGGCTGACCCCCTTGCTCAGATACTGCCTCCTTCCTATTTGCCACTCACACTGTATCACCTTCTAAAGCAAGGAAGCACTACCACCTAGAAAGACAAGGGCAGCAGATGGAAGGCTGCCCAGCCACCTTGAAGCTGCCCTTCCAGTCAGTCAGCATCCTGACTTTGAAATGTTTCACCGTTCCAGCACTGCGCCTCGGTACAGACCTTTCAGGTCACCCCCAAAACAGTACTGTGGGTGTAAGTGCATTACATGAAGCAGATACAGAAGCCAGCTCAGCACTACCCTCTCAGGGGCAACTAGGCATGGGCAATAAATGCCGGCCCACCCAGCGAAGGCCATATGTCGTGAATGATTCAATGCACTAACAACATTCAGAGTTGGGGGGGTGGTGGGGGGGCAACCTAACTGCTGTGCTAAGGGACCCATGCCAGCATGGCACTCACCCTTCCCGATTGCAAGAGGTTGTTGAACTGAATCATGAGCGCTGACCCCTTCTGCCACCTCCTCCCAGGCACGTTTCATCATGTGGGAGGGCCTCCTCCTCCCGTCCCTTGGCATGATGATTTTGGCCTTGCTGGCACCTCCTCGAGGCAGTCATCCAAGAATATAGGGGCATAATGCCCTGCTGACCTGCCCTCCTGCCTGGCCTGATGTCCGAGGGCGCCATCAGGAACCCTTCTGTGTGCCGTCGTTGCCAGCCTTTGGAAGGCTCCCTGCCCAGTTTTTCAACAGGACCGGCAGTTATCGGAGTCTTGCCCCCTTGCTGTTCCTGAGAGCCGTGATTCACTGTGGCTGGGCCTTAATTGGCCCGCCCACATAAAATGGTGGCGTGGAGCCGATCGATGCCTGCGATTGGCTCCAGGCACGCCAGCGCCCGCTCCTGCACAGCCCGCCCGACGTGCTGAAAATTCTTCCCATGATGTTTCATGATGGCTTCATATCAAACATGGACAAGGAAACCCTTTGCTGATTATCCTTACTGCACTTCTTCCAGCTGATGACCAGTACTACATTGAACCCATCACTATCAGAGATACCAGCCTTCAGCCAATTCAATTACAATCGGGTGGCAACCAGAAATACTGAGTGCATTGTGCACAGCAAAGACTATGGACCCTGACAACATCCCACCTGTAGGAGACCTGAGCATCCACCTGACAATATGGAAAATTGTTCAGGTTTGTCTTGCCCAAAAAGAAAGTAGGACAGATACAACCTTGCCGATTGCCACCCCATCAGGCTATTCTTAATTGTCAGCAAAGTGATGGAAACAATGTTATCAAGTATCACTTACTCACCAATAAGATGCTCACCAGTGTTCAGTTGGGTTCTGTTAAGACCACTCGGCCCAGAACCTGTTACAGCTTTGGTACAAACATGAACACGAGCTGAATTCCAGAGGTGGGGTAAGAATGATTGTCCTTGACATCAAATTCCTATTTGACCAATTGTGGCACTGAGAACAGCTAGTAATGCTGGTCAATGAATATCAAGGGGATAGTGGTTTGAGTCATTACTAGCACAAACAAAGGTAGTTACAGTTTTTGGAGGTCAATCATCTCAGCCCGAGGAAAATCACTACAGGAATTCAGCAGGACAGCGTCCTAGGTCCAACTACTTTCAGCTGCTACGTTAATAACGTGCCCTCCATCATAAAGGCAGAAGTGAAATTTTTGCTGATGATTGCACGTTGTTCAGTCCATTCATAATTCCTCCTACAATGAAGCAGTCCAGGCCTGCATGCTGCAAGATTGGGATAAATCCAGTTTGGGTTGATATATAACAAGGAACATATATATATGCTGCACAAGAGATAGCCTAACTACCTCCCTTGGACATTAAATGGCATTACCATCTTAGAATCTGCCACTATCAATATTTAGTCGCTTGGCAGCACAGAATTTGAGTTTTGTGGCAAAAAGAAACATGCTGTTGAAACTTTTTGTCTTGCACTCATCAAGACAGATTTGCAAGAAAAGCAAACCTCAAAGGGAAGAGAATTTATTCTGCTTGAGAAGAAGATGCTGATTGGTTGGCAAGTGGACTCGGATTGGTAGAAGTACACCAGGGAACAGTTAATTTCCAAGCTATTGTTTAAATTCAAACCAATCAAATTGACACTGATTGATCAAGGCATTGCCATGGGGAATGAGCCAGGAAATGGCTCCCCCAAGCTTTTGTTTAGTTGGAAAAGGTGCAATGTATAGGCATGTTATTTCTGTTTGCAAATGACAAGGCACTGTGTGTAGCTTCTAGCATACACAAGTGAGCCACAGTGTGAGCCCGACTAATAACATTAAATTGGCTGTTAGTGTAATTCTTTGCATAATCCGGATTGTTTAGCAAATGTTGTCCAATTGTGGAATCACATCTAATACTGGACACTATGGGAAGAACTTTGCAGGATCGGCGGGGGGTGGGGGGGGGTGGTGGTGGGGGTGGCGGCGGTCAAGAAGTTGACTTCACACTGGCGGGCCAATTAAGGCCCTGCCAGTGTGATACATGAGCGGCAGCGCTGAGTGCTGCCTGTGCGGGTAGAGGGAGGAAGACGAACAGGCTTAGAGCGAACTTCGCGCATGCGTGCGAGAGAGCATTGAATAATCTCCCTGAGGCAGGGAGATGAAAAGATATTCTAAAAAATAATAAAGAGCAGAAAAATGTAATGAAATACCTCCCCTCATGCGACTCTGTCACATGAGCAGGGACATGTTTTCAATCAAAAAATAAAGTTTTTACTTAATTTGTATTTGATTTTGGAAACCTCATCCCCCTCCATGGACGAGGTTTCCAAAGAAATGCAAAGGCCGCTTGGCCTTTTGGCCTGCCCACCAACCGTCCTACTGACAGGGCAGTGAAAAGTTTATAGTTTTTGCCAGTGTGAGATTTGAACTCTTGATCTTGGGGTTACAAACCCAGTACCATAACCACTTGGCTATTTAGGCCAAGCCCTGAAAAGTTTGTCAGTTGATAACTTAATGACCTTAATAGGCCTTTTAATTGCCAGTAGAGTTGGGCGCGCCCACCAAGCTAAAAATTCTGACCTATAGAACCATAGAACCATAGAAAAGTTACAGCATAGAAGTAGGCCATTCGACCTATCTTGTCAATGCCAGCCCGAGGACACCCAGGTGCCCTTTCTAATCCCACCTTCTTGCACCCGGCCCATAGCCCTGCAGCTTACAGCACTTAAGCTGCAGATCCAGGTACTTTTTAAAAGATAATGAAGTTTCTGCCTCTGCCACCAATTTGGGCAGCAAATTCCAGACACCCACTACCCTCTGTGTAAAAGAGTTCTTCCTCATGTCCGCCCTACACCTTCTTGAATCTATGTCCTCTGGTTCTAGAATTCTCCATCAAGGGAAACAATTTTATCCTGTCCACTCTATCTATTCCCCTCATAATTTTGTACACCTCAATCAAGTCACCTCTCAGCCTTCTTTGTTCTAAGGAAAATAACCCCAACCTATCCAATCTCTCCTCGTAGCTACACTTTTCTAACCCTGGCAACGTTCTTGTAAACCTTCTCTGCACTCTCTCCAGAGCTATTACGTCCTTCCTGTAATGTGGTGACCAAAACTGCACACAATACTCCAGTTGTGGCCTCACCAGTGTTTCATACAATTCCAACATTATATCCTTACTTTAATATTCTATATCTCTGCCAGTGAAGCAGAGCATTCCATATGCCTTCTTTACAACCTTGTCTGCTTGAACCACTGCCTTCATGGACCTGTGTACTTGTACACCAAGATCTCCTACTTCATCTACCCCTCTTGGTATATTGCCATTTATTTTGTAATCCCTGTAACTGTTTGACCTCCCTAAATGTATGACCTCACACTTCTCTATGTTAAAATCCATCTGCCACTTTACCGCCCACTCCACCAATCCATCTATATCGTTTTGGAGATTATGGCTATCCTCTACACTATCCGCTACTTAGCCAATCTTTGTGTCATCTGCAAATTTCCCAATCGCGCCCCACGCGTTCACGTCCAAATCCTTAATATATAACACAAACAGCAAGGGTCCCATCACTGAGCCCTGTGGAACACCACTTGAGATAACTTTCCATTCGCAAGAGTATCCATCAACCATTACCCTATGTTCTGAGTTTTGCCAGCTTGAGGGGCAAAATGGCCAACTTTCTTACTTTCTTATGTTCATGCCATGACTGAAGCATGTCCTATTTACAGGTTGCGCATGAAGCAAGTCACCATGGTTTCATTGACACAGCTCTCCAATACTCAACCTTCACCTCCTAGCAAGATAAAGGCATGGACCAGTGAACACTATCACCTATAAGTCAACCATCATCCTGACTGGGTATATATTGCAGCTCTATCACTGTCGCTAGTCAAAATCCTGCAACACCCTACCTAAGAACCTTATGGGAGTATCTTCACCGTATAGACTGTAGAGGCTCAAGAAAAATGACTACCATTAACTTCTCAAGGGAAATAAGGGTATTAAATACCGCCATGCCAGTGACAGCCAAATCCCAAAGGATAATTAAAAATGGAGAGCCTAAGTGATATTGCTATATCACAGCATCTACTCTTTTGTGGTTGATACTTTTCATTTTAGTTTTATATGATGGAAATATTCTAGAACAGTGACATTTCCAGGTGAAAATAACTGAATTTCATACATATGGACATCAATCACTAATTTCCCATTTTATTGTCCACTTTTCAAGCAGGCACTATGTTTGAAAAATGGCTTTAAAAATGAGGAAGAAAGTAATTGATGGTCTTTTCATGCTGAACTTCTATAAAAATAGCTAAGTGAACTCTGTTTTGACCGGTAAGGACAGATGTCAGGACTCGGCCTTTCTTTCCCACTCCTCCATTGATCATAACAGGGTTTTTTGTAATGTAAAAGGATGAAGGTATAATTCAGTGTCTATACTTAACCGTTTACATGCTGATTGCAAAAACACTCAGTCCGACAGGCTTTCCTGAGTTTAAACACAAAAGGGTTAGCTTTCATTGTGCTAAAAAGCCACTCAGTTAAAGATATTTAAAAAAAGGTAAACCCATATCCCAACCTTTGCAACACCGCACCCCCACCAACACTGCCCCCCCACCCCTACACACACACACACACACACACACACACACACACACGCAGACATGCAGAATTACAAGTTATACAGTAGAGGAGGTTAATTTTTGGTCAAATTAAGGTTCAATGAGAAAAGGCAAAAATAGTGCATTCACTGTTCATGATTTTTTCACTATTCATAGCTAAGGCAGTTATTTTAATGATGGTCCTGGTTTTTCCCCTGGAAATGCTGCTTGAGATTTTGAAGTGTCCTTCAAACTTCTCTGTTTCCTCCAGTATGATATAAGCAGGGGAGGTACTTTTGATTGAAATTCTCTATCTCAGTGATATATTTCAAACTCTAAGAGATAGGGATCTGAACTTGAGAACAGCAGGGAGAGAGATGGTGTTACTGCTCCACTTGCACACTTCTTGTTGTTGCAATAAAAGACATTTCAAAAATGGTGATTCTGGTCACATAACCTCTCACTCAATGATGAATCTTCAACAGCGGGTAATTGAATAGCTCATGTCTGGACAGATCTTGGCTATTGTATTAAGGCCTAGGTGATTTAGTTTATTTAATGTCTCAGACATCACTTCTGAATGCACCATTCTTCCCTGTGCTGACCTAGGAAGAACATATCAACACCTTCTATATAGCCATTGTCCCAGTAGACTTTCTGTCTCTGACTGAAAGGTAGCTTTGCAGGAATGAAAATGGCGAGAGCCAGTTAATCTTTGAGACAATTATTGACATCAGCAGGTTTGAAATTCCACAGGAGGTTTGCCTTGGCATGTCCTATCTGTGACCCACATTGGAAACTTCCAGAAACTGACCAATTTCTAATGCCAGGTATGTCAAGTGACCCATGGTAGCCATCTTAACTCAGTGCCCTTGCTTGCTTTAAAAGTCCTTTTGAAGTTCAATATTTTTCTGAGCAACCAATAAAATTAAAGATTAATTTTCCACATGCACACATCACATCATCATGACAACTCTCCAAGTTGAAATGGTGTATATCATAAACAGCATCAGATAGGTGCCTTGAGCAGTCCCTCAAGAAATTGGCTCTCATTTTCACATTAGTATTCACCTTTTCTCATGTGTGATCTAACTGAATTTAGCCAAAGTAATGGGAATTTAAGGTGTGGACTTCAGTTGATTGTGAGATCTGAACACAAGTCAATTAACAGTCCATCCATTCTCTTTTAACACTGCTGCATTGCTTTCACTCTTCATGAATTAAATTGAAGATGGTACAAGTTGCAGTGGGCAAAAGTTACCTAATCACCTTGCCTGGGAGTTATAAAATTCAATCTAGATAACACTGTAATATCCTAGGTGCTGCAAAGAGATTCTGTGCTCCTGCACTCATAGTGGAAAGCAGCATTCACAGGTAGTGCATCATGAGTCCTCATGGCTTTCACTCTATTCATTTAAAGAGTGGAATATGCTAGTTGTAGCTCTCTAATTTCCTGTCATGTGTTCCCTGTGAGCACTGTTTCCTATTCAGAGCACAGCAGCAGGGAATTGGCTTTTCTATCTTTGCAAATGTTCTTCCGATATAAAGAATTATTTTGAAATGCATTCGCTACTGCTAGTTCAAATACAATGGTCATTTTCCATGTAGCAAAAATTAAGAACAACCGGTTAATTTATTGTTAATGATGTTGGTTGAGGGAAGAATATTATGAGACCCAGCAAGGTTCTCTTTTCTTCTTTGAATAATGTTCTTGCATCTTTTGATGTTCACTATTTTTTATATTTAAATGTATACATTCTATATATTTAAATATCTCATTCGACAGACTGCACCTCTGACAATATTACACTGAAGTCTCATTTTCATTTATTTCCTTGAGTAGGTCTTGAACATATAAGCTTTAAAATTAGATCACATATTGCCTGCTTTTCAAGGCTATGGTTACCATTTTGCCTCCAAAATGGATTAAATGCTGTGCATGTATATTTCTGGCACTGGGTGCATCAGGTGTCATTTTGTTCAGGGTGTTAGCGCGCATGTAGGGAGTATCCGTCAGAAATATGCAGAGTAGGCAGGTGGTGACTTCATTCCGCATGTTTCACTGATCTGATGCCAGCGCTGCAATTTTGAAGCTTAATACTGAAACTGATGCTTTTCTTAACCTAGCACAGCTGAACAGATGTTCAGCAGCAGGACGAACATCCTTTCCCGCACTGGCGCTGTTTAAAGGATCTATTTTCAGGTTAATAGCTAATTGATTTCTTCTGGCTCTTGCTGCGATTTTAGAAGTATTTGGTGTTTTCCAGAGTTGTTTAAAGATGCTGAAGCCTACAGGGAGTGGTGCTGCAGGTATTGAAAGACATCTTCCTGATGTCAGGGACTCTGCACAAATCACTTGACCCCCAGACATTGGCATAGTAGTTTACATCCCCCTGAGACAACAACATGACAGGGTGAATAAGCAGAAACAACAGAAAACAATACAAGCTGCTGCAAGGGGGAAGAATGATCGAATGATGAGGGAGGAGAAACGCTCTCAGCAGATGACCTCATTACACTTTGGTCCAAACATGGACAAAAGACCTGAATTCCAGAGGTGAGGTGAAAGTGGCTGCCCTTGACATCAAGAAAACATTTGAATGAGTGTGGCATCAAGGACACCTAATAAAATTAACATCAATGGGAATCAGGGGAAAACTTTCCACTGGTTGGAGTCATACTTAGCACAAAGAAAGATAGTTGTGGTTGTTGGAGGCCAGTCATCTCAGCACCAGAACATCAATGCAGGAGTTAAACCATGAGACCATAAGATGTAGCAGAAGAAGTAGACCTTTCGCCCCATCGAGGCAGCTCTGTCATTCAATGAAATCATGGCTGACCT
This sequence comes from Carcharodon carcharias, assembly GCF_017639515.1. Taxonomy (NCBI): domain Eukaryota; kingdom Metazoa; phylum Chordata; class Chondrichthyes; order Lamniformes; family Lamnidae; genus Carcharodon; species Carcharodon carcharias. The sequence continues at coordinate 47,646,441 of NC_054478.1, read as the reverse complement.
GATAATTCTCAACTCTACTTTCCTACCTTTTCCCCATAGCCCTTGATTCCCTTACTGATTAAAAATCTGTCTATCTTAGCCTTGTATTTACTTAACGACCCGACCTCTAAAACCCTCTGCAGAAAAGAATTCCGCAAATTCACTACCCTCTGAGAGAAGAAATTCCTCCTCAACTCTGTCTTAAATGGGTACCCCCTTACTCTGAGATTATGCCCTCTGCTCCTAGACTCTCCCACAATCTCTCAGCATCACCCTGTCAAGCCCCATAAGAATCTTATGTGTTTCAATAAGGTCGCCTCTCATTCTTCTAAACTCCACAAGTACAGGCCCAACCTACTCAACCTCTCCTCATAAGAAAATCCCTCCATACCCAGGATCAACCTAGTGAACCTTCTCTTGGCTGCCTTAAATGCCAGTATATCTTTCCTTAGAAAAGGAGACCAAAATTGTTCACAGTATTCCTCAGGGTAGTGTCCTAGGCCCAATCATCTTCAATTGCTTCATCAATGACTTTCCCTTTATCATAAGGTCAGGAGTGGGGACGTTCACTGATAATTTCACAATGTTCAGCACCATTCACGACTCCTCAGATACTGAAGCAGTCAATGTCCATATGCAGCAAGACCTGGACAACATACAGGTTTGGGTTAATAAGTGGCAATTCATGCCACACAAATGCCAGGCAATTCAGCAACATTACTATCGCTGAATCTCAAACCATCAACATCCTGGGTATTGCCATTGATCAGAAATTTAACTGGATTAGCCAAATAAATACTATGGCTCCAAGAGCAGGTCAGAGACTGGTAATTCTGTGGCGAGTAACTCACCTCCTGACTCTCTAAAGCATGTCACCATCTACAAAGCACAAATTAGGAGTGTGATGGGATACTTTTCACTTGCCTGGATGAGTGCAGCACCAACTACACTCAAGAAGCTCAACACCATCCAGGAGAAAGCAGTCCACTTGATCTGCACCCCATCCACCACCTTCAACATCCACACCCTCCACCACTGATGCACAGTAGCAACAGTATGTACCATCTACAAGATGCACCGTAGCAACTTGCCAAGCCTCCTTTCACAGTACCTTCCAAACCCACAAACTCTTACCACCTAGAAGGATGAGGGCATCAGATGCATGGGAACGCCATCACCTGCAAGTTCCCCTCCAAGTCATACGCTATCCTGACTTGGAAATTATATTATTAATCCTTCGCTGTCACTGGGTCAAAATCCTGGAACTGACTCTCTAACAAAACTCTGCATGTACCTACATGACATGGACTGGAGCAGTTCAAGAAAGTGACTCACCAACATCTTCTCAACAGCAATTTGGGATGGGCAATAAATGCTGGCTTAACCAGTGATGCTTGCATGCCATGGAAGAATGAAAAGAAATGAGGTCAAATCTGCCCAAAGTGTCCAGGTAGCAATCCTCCTGCCTGAAGCTCAGTTATGAACAGTATGTCAGATACCCCTCTGCTTCACTAAGGGCATCCTTACTGAAATCTGCCATCTGCTGCAGTTTCAAGTGCAACCTCAGAAAAGATCAGGGTTGGCATTGCCAGTGGCTGTAAAGGTGATCGTCGTCATGAACTTCCATGCATCTGATTCCTTCCAGGCTGGAGCAGGAAAACCTTGCTGCCAAACAAAACGTGATCAAGCAATGCTTCCACTCCCTACCGTGTTCTGGAAACTGGAACTACTCAACAGAGTATGTGTCAAGATTCATGGTGCTCTTCTGCATATTCCACAATCTCGCCATCCTAACAATAGACCCCTCGCCACCAGCTATGTGCCAAGCAGCTGACAAGGAGGAAGAAGGGAGGCAACCAACATGGCAATTTCTGGCTGGGCTGTCCATGATCCACTCATCCAACTGTGTTACCAGTGAATACAACCCCAATTCCTCATTTACCAACAGTCCCACACCTTACCTTTGCTCTGTTACTGATCAGCACAGCGCCTTCTTGGTGTTAATGTAAAAATAAATTATAAAACAAACATTACTATCTAAATTTATAAATTAAAAACTTCCATATTGCACAAAAATGTGAACATATCACCTTTGAGCATTCCCTTAGAGTCTTTCTTCTCTGTGCCTTTGCCCATCCTCATGCACATACGCAGTTCTCCCCCAGTGACTGCAGCACAGCTTGTACAAAGCGACTGATTTTCAGTGGTGGACTATAGATGGCCTTGCAGGATGACTTGGAGCTTCCAGCTCTAGCCCTTGAAGACCTGACTCCAGACTGTATCAACTTAGCATGGGCAGCAGCCACCTATCCTTGCTGGTTGACAATAAACAGCAAGGGTGCTGTGGAGTGGCAGTGGCGTGAGGATGAATGCTATCATGCTGAGAGAGGATAACAGGTTTGGGCTCCCACAAAGCCACTACTGCTTTCTGTGGGTGGTGCCTCACTGATCCTGGCAATGCGTTGGAGAACAGATTACTGGACTGCTATGACACCCTTCAGACCCCCTTTGAACACTGGCACCTGTAGCTATGATGTCAGTAATATTAAGAGGATTTGCTTCTTAAAGATACAATTTCTAATTTTTCTTTTTCTGGCTGGATTTTAAAAATCTGGAAGCCTCGGAGAGACAAAGATGAAATTGCCTAGATTGCTACAATACGCACAATCTCACATTCCACCAAGTGGGATGTAAAAACAGACACTCAACACCCTGAGGAGCATGAAAGGCCCCATCCCTATTGGCTATGAAATCCGATAAGCCTATCCTCTTACTTTGCTATCTGTGCTGGTGTATGTGTGTGGGCCCAGATAAATGCGTGTGACGTATGAATGGTGGTTGCAATTTACCCCTAATTATTTTTAGTCTGGGAAATAGTTTCAATAAACTTATCTTGTTCTTTGTTTCACCTAAGAAAACCTCTGACAAATTCTTTACAATCTGAAAGTGTAAATAGTGGGACTCCTACAACATTGGCAAGCACGTCCTCTTTAAATTCACTAAAAACCCTGTTACAGTTAAAGTTGGAATGGGAGAATAGGAGAGTCATTTCACACCACCACAAGGTTGTAACAGTAGTATGAGCCTTCATAGCTGCAAGCTGAGTCTACATGACTTCAGTTTGAGTTTCCACTGCAGCACCACTGGCTGGCTTTGCTTGTGCTGAGTGGAATAGAAGCTGAGACATTGACCATCAGATGCTACACCATGGAATGGTCAGCAAGTGCCCTCAAGGAGTTGGCTATCATTTCCACCCTGGAGGCAATGTACTTCAAGCCCTACTCAGATAACTTGTGTGAAGTTAGTGTTGGACTCCTCCATGTTTCTTTGACTGCAGCTTTTCTGACGGACCTGCCAATGCACCAAGCATTTTATTTTGCATACTCGTCAGCCTTCTGTATCCTGCCCTATCAAATTCCCCTGCAGTAAAACTCTTGTATGGCCTCACCCTCCGGTGAGTGTTACCCTTGCTTCCTGTCTTGGCTGCAACCCACTCATTCCTGATGTTTCACAAGGTACATATCCTGCCATTGAGATACACTTTAAAGTATTCGTAGTATCAGGATCTGAGCTGGTGGCTTTAAATGGGAGAGTGAGTGATGGTGTTTCTTCATCATCAGTGTCTTCTGATTCTTCCACCTCTTTCTATTCCACAATGCCTGACCAGGAGGCAGTTTTTGGGTATCTGAAAGGAGAAAGGCATAAAGCTAGAGTTGTGGTGAGAGATGTGGGCGAAAGCAAGAGGTGCATGATTACACTAGCAACAGCTTATAAATCAGAAGAGATTCTGGGATGAAGGTGTGGGATGTGAGAAAGAGGATTAGTTATGACGAAACCATCACCTTTGACGGTTTCAGCCACGCTTCTGGCCCGGCTGCAGCAATGGCCACTTTATCAGGGTAAGGACATGCAGCGGCTCCTGTCCAGTTAGATGCTGCTGCCTCTAGTAATGTGCCACCTTATCCTGAAAAAGAGAGGAAAATGTATCAGTGATTGTGATGCAACATGGCAGACACCGTGTGGTGTGTTTGGGTGGAGTTGTGGTGCAATGAGCAGTGTGTGAGGCTGGTGATGCAATTGGTATGATATGCCATTTGAAGAGGCATTCACTGACCTTGACCACTCGTGTGAGGTTATTAAACCTACTGTGGCGCTACACCCAGGGTCCTCCAGATTAGTCTCCTAGCATCGATCTCCAAGGCCAATTGATCCCACTGCTTTCTCAGAGTTTGCCTGGAGGGCACCCTGGCCCCATGTGGATAGATAATATCTCCTCTGCTTTCCACCTCCTTGACCAAGGCCTTCAGCCTAGTGTCGGAAAATCTTAGAGCCCGTTGCCATGTTTTGCTATTCCTGTGCTTTACCCAGGTTGAACTCAGTATTACATTAACTTCTAGCTCTTGCTCCAGCCAAAACGTATACCCCTTTTAAGATGTACAGGCTGGCTTTAGAAAAGTGCAGGTTCATTTGAACTCTTGCTAACATCTCATGATTTTTCACCCTCTGCTCAGGTGCGCAGTCACTTAACAGCGCATTTAGCGCTGGCTACACGCTACAATCATTTAAATGGGCAAGCAGCACAAAGATTACATGCTGCCTGCTTTGAAAGGACCAGCAGATTAACTGCTTAATGCAATCCCCTCACCTGGTTTTGTTTCTTATCTAACTATATTGCCATCGCCTTCTGACAGAGCATTGCAACGCTGAGAGAAGCCTATCACTGCCAATGCAAGTTATAAAAGGAACAAAGAAAAATCGCAATAAGATCACTAGTGTACCTCCTATGGCGCTACTCACTGACAGTCACAAAATTATAGCTGATGCTCACTGTTTTACCTGACACTTTGTGTTGCTATTTTTTCTTTCTTCACCTAGCTTTCTCTCTCCCACTTTATTTTCCTTTTCCATTCTTTGTTCTTTATCATAATTTCTTATTCTTTCTCTGTCTTTTACTTTCTGTTTTCAGTTGTCTGCTATTTCTCACTCCATTTTTTATCCTCCTTTTCAAACTCTCTTTTCCTTATTTGCCCTCAAACTGTCTTTATCAGTCTCTCCATTATGTTTTGGAAAGGAGTGTACTGTCTGATTGGTGTGAGATATGGACGGTGTCAAGGAGGAATTTAACTCGAGCCAAATGCAGCACTTCTTGTAAGGCCTTGGTGGCAGCTAAATGGAAGGTGGATTGGCCACACAGCCTGTATGTTTTCCATGAGCAAGTATAACAAAAGGATGTGTACTATATGGACAATATTTAATAAGTTTTAAATGAGTTCTACAATGCAAAAGGTCTCCTGAATTGACCTGCCTTGGTTAAAACTCTGATAATATTAGACACTGTAGTTGAAGAGCTGAGTGTTGTCACACCATTCATTATAACCTGTAATTAACAAGTGTTTGACAAGTGGAAAAATGCGTGCTGCTAGTGGCTATACAAACTATAACACATAACCCCTTAAAATGCACCTCTGGTTGAAAATGTATGGGTTTTATTTTCAATCACAATTTGTATTCAAGAACACTATAAATATGTATACACCTCAAGAATTGTATTAAATCTGAGAAAAGTTAAACATGCAGATCCTCCTTAAAAAAACCCAAGATAAACGAATTCAAATTTAATGAATAAAGTCCAACAGCAACTGTCAAGAAGATTGTTTTACAATTACATGAGTAAAAAGCTGCTTTGCTCCAATAACTGTAACACAGTCCTGTTAATTAAATCTGACTGATTGCTTGCACAGTGAGGCTGTTGACCAGTGTCTCTCTGAGGTTCTTGGTGACATTGCCCTTGAATTTTGTTAACTCAACCACGCACAGTGATTAAAAGTGCACAGTGAACTGAATCCATTAAAGAAACAAATCTAATTTAGTGAGTTCAGCTGGATGAGTGAAGTCAAATCTTTAACTATTCAAATTCAACATGTTCTTCCACCAGCAAGCAAAGTCAGGAATAGTATTGCTCCCTCATCTATGAACATTTGTAAGCATCTCTGGTAAACGTAAACTTTGGAAATTTTAGGCAGATATAGCTTCTACTCATTTGTTGAGTTCTAATGCTTTGCATTGACATTATGTAAAAAAAACTCACAAGTGACAATGAACAGCGGTGCAATGTAGCACTTCTGTGTACGATGGTTCTGTGCAACAGATTGGTAGGATGGGATCTGTGCTTCTGATTTTCTCCATGGTGAGTTCTTAATCTCAACCAGTCTGTCAGAGGGAGGCAGTGACTGGAAAATGCTTACTTCCCTACAGAGAATAGCAAATTCAAATGACAAGGGATTCTGGGTCAGTACACATTTTTTTAAAAAGCGGAATGGGTAGACACCAGGAATAAGGTTGACTGCCTACCATTTTTTCTGGAGAATGTTGTCTACTGTGTGTCGGTGTGGGGGGGGGGGGGGGGGGGGGGGTGTGGGGGGGGGGGGGGGGGGGGGGGGGGGGGGGGGGGGGGGGGGGGGGGGTGGGGGGGCGTGGGGGGTGGGGGGGGGTGTGGGAGGTGTAAGAAAGAATCACTAAAAAGGTGAATTTACTTTGAAGTGCACCCTCATTTTCCTACTTTAATGTCAAGCTTCAACATTACCAAATTCTCTGACCATTTTTCCATCACTTTTTTCTTCAGGTAATTCTTCTTTTGCCAAACAGTCTCGCTACAGAATTATCATCCAGAAGCCTGACAATGGAGGACAGGAGTGCCCAGATACTCTGTATGAAGGAAGAGAATGTGAAACACGTCCTCTTTGCCCAGACTATAGGTAAAATATTTGAACACAAGAAGTGGATTGAAATTTTATTTATTACTAGCAGATTCTCAGTGTATGGTTTAAATAATTAATTATGGAATTTGAAGTCACAGAATAAAAAAAAATTGCCAATTACAAGGTGGATTATTTGTTAAAACATTGTCATGGTTTACTGATATTTCAATGTGCTCCATGCACAAATCTCAGTACGAACAACATTAACAGTTAATGTCATTATTTGGTGATGTATATTGCAAATGTTACTATACCAAAGGCATACAGTGATAGATTGTGGTAATATTGTCATGTAGATTTTAACAAAAATGCTTTTATCTCAAACATTTGTACAAAGGGAAATAACATATATGTCAGGCACATATTAAAAATGTAACTTGTTCAATTGGTGAACCATTGAATGGCCACAATTGTGCTGTGAGATCAGGCCAACCAGCTTCATAACATTTTTGCAATCAAAAAACTGCAGAATCTTACATTTTGTTAAAGTACTGCACATAACTTTGAAAAAATATATATCTGTTTTTAAAAATTAGAGTATTTTGCAGAAAATCCTAACTGCATGAATACACAAAAAGAATTTAAAAATACATAGTTGGTGCTTACATTTGGTTGTTGGTTAGCGTCAGCCATAATCTCACCTCTTGTGCCAAAAGTTGGAGATTCAAGTCCCACCCTGGAATAAATGGTTCCCCTTTTCCCTCAGAGACCCTCCCCACACTCAAGTTTGTGAAATTAGATTCACAAGAGTATTTCTTGAAAGACCAGTGAAACAAGTTTCTTATAATTCACAATTGCTTTATTGAATCACCTACAACCCCACAGTACCAAAAACCCCAAAATTAAAACAACCCGTTCCCAGTACCCGATACAAAGTCACCAACGATTCAGGCTTAAACTTACAAAAACATAGGCAAGACACCACATCCTGTCCTGAAACCTTAAGAAAAAGACCCTCAGACCAACATCACTATAATTTGGCTGAAACAAGCAATCCCCAACATGGCTGTTATGTCCAGTATTGACTATAGGCCTGAGTCAAGGTGACCAGCCTGACCCTCCTTCCAACTGCAGCCCAGATACTCAGATCTGCTCTGCTTTTATAATAATTTAACTCAGACATGTTAAAACATATTTCCTCTTGTTCTAATGTCCATTTATTTGATTCCACGCAAAGTCAGACCAATGTCATCAGCTCCTACTGGTTGAAACAATACAGAGTTTTTCTTGGAAGATGTATCTAGATGAATATTATCAGTTGTCATTGTGTGAGCAATTCTCCTGCTGTTTGGGGTGGCACAGTAACAGTTCCTGGCTCCAAAGGTAATGAAGGTTTGAATGATCCTATTCCAGTACTGTTGCCTGTGGTGCAGACCTTAGTTGCATAATTCCTTAAGTGTATTGTAATGATGATATTTGTGTCATTGTATTGGGTAATCAGACTTCTTGATAGCATTAGTTGATGGAAGGTAATGTCATTTCCCTGGTACTATCATTCCCTGGTAGCAGTCAGTCAATGTCCAAACACTTTTGAGGAGTCACTGTTTTTTCACTAAATGTCCAAATTAACCCCTTGCTGCCCAGCCCTGTACTGCTGACTGCAGCTTATCTTTTTGTAATTTATAGTTCCAATCTTGAGGTCAAAACATGTCCATGAGTTTTGAAATCATGTCCGTAAATTTCCCAGTTCGAGTGGATTCCAATCCTACACATTCCAGCACTGAGGACTAATTCACCAATGGAGGTACCATGTTAGAACATAAGAACTAGGAGCAGGAGTAGGCAATTCAGCCCCTCGAGCCTGCTCCGCCATTCATTATGATCATGGCTGATCTTATTTCGGCCTCAACTCCAATATCCTGCCCTCTCCCCATAAACTTTCAACCCATTACTAATTAAAAATCTGTCTAACTCCTCCTTAAATTTATTCAGCGTCCCGGCATCCACTGCATTCTGAGGTAGTGAATTCCACAGATTCGCGACCCTTTGAAAATAGTAATTCCTCCTCATTTCTGATTTAAATCTACCACCCCTTAGCATAAAACTATGACCGCTTGTTCTAGAATGCCCCACAAGGGGAAAGATCTGCTCCACGTCTACTTTGTCCATCCCCTTTAGCATCTTATATACCTCAACTAAATCTCCTCTCATCCTTCTAAACTCTAGCAAGTTATAGGCCTAAACTGCTCAATCTCTCCTCATAAGACAAGCCCCGCATCTCTGGAATCAATCCAGTGTACCTCCTCTGAACACCCTCGAGTGCAACTACATCGTTCCTCGAGTAAGGGGACCAAAACTGTGCATAGTACTCCAGGTGCGGTCTCACCAATACCTTGTACAGTTGCAACAACACTTCCCTATTTTTATACTCTATTCCTTTAGCAATAAATGCCAAAATTCCATTTGCCTTCCTCATTACCTTCTGTACCTGCATACTAGCTTTCAGCGATTCATGCACGAGGACACCCAGATCCCTCTGCACTGAAGCATTCTAAAGTTTTTCTCCATTTAAGTAATAAGCCGCCTTTTTATTCGTTCAACCAAAATGGATAACCTCACACTTATCCACGTTAAACTCCATCTGCCAAATTTTGGCCCGTTCACCTAACCATCTGCAAATTTAGCTATAGTACCTTCTACCCCTTAATCCAAATCATTAACATAGATTTTAAATAGTTGGGGCCCAAAGACGGAACCATGTGGCACCTCATTAGTTACAGCTTGCCATCCAGAAAATGACCCATTTATCCCGATTCTCTGCTTTCTGTTGGTTAGCCAATCCTCTATCCAAGCTAAAATGTTACCCCTAACTCCATGTGATCTTATCTTGTGTATTAATCTTTTATGTGGCACCTTATCAAAGGTGGAAGTCCAGATATACTACATCTACAGGATCCCCATTATCCACTTTGCTTGTCACATCTTCAAAGAACTCTAGCAAATTAGTCAAACACGATTTACTCTTCATAAAACCATGCTGACTCTGATGGATTGCATTTTGACTTTCCAAATGCCCCATTACTACTTCCTTAAAAATGGATTCCAACAATTTTCCAATGACAGACGTTAAACTAACTGGTCTATATTTTCCTATTTTGTGCCTCCCATAATTTTTGAATAAGGGCATTATATTAGCATTTTTCCAACCCACTGGAACCTACATAAGCAACTCTGTTCAGGACCTCGAGGTTTGTTTGCCTATGTTGCTTGTGGTCATCAGCGACAGGCTTGGCAGGCAGCACCACATCACTTTTAGGGGGGGGTTCATGGGCACCTATCAGACCAGCCATAAGGAAGAGTTGGATTTTCAACGGCTGCAGGGCTAGGGGTTACCGGGGAAGGGGGAGAAGTGGCCTCAGGCAAAGGAAGAGGCTCCTGGGTTAGGGCTATACTGGGGAAGGGGGGTATCACAGGGTGTGTGTGAGGGCACATATTGATCTGTGCAAGTGACTTCAAGATGGTGAGGGCTGAGGAGGCAGTCTCCAGTGTAGATGAGGCCAGATGGAGATGTGAGGGTGTGTCTGAGAGAGTGAATGGTGACGTTCCCTGAGCTGGCAGTGAGTGAGATGCCAGTGAATGTGTGATTGGCTTATGAGTGTGTGAGTTTAGAGTGATGAAATGGTTGCCTTACCCTGGTGGCACAGATGAAATCATTCATCCTCTTTACTCATTGGATATACAACTTCTTCTGTGCAGCATTGGCACTGACCACCACTGCCATCACCTGCCAGCCAGCGTTTTTTAAAAATTCATTCATGGTATGTTGGCTTTGCTGGCTGGGCCAGCATTTATTGCCCATCCCTTGTTGTCATTGAGAAGGTGGTGGTGAGCTGCCTTCTTGAACTGCTGCAGTACATGTGGTGTAGGTACACCCACATAGGAAGGGAGTTTCAGGATTTTAATCCAACAACAGTGTAGGAATGGCGATATATTTCCAAGCCAGGATAGTGAGTGGCTTGGAGGTTAACTACCAGGTGATGGTGTTCCCATGTATCTGCTGCCCTTGTCCTTCTAGATGATGTTGTTTGGGGATTTGGCTGGTGCTATCTAAGGAGCCTTGGTGAATTCCTGCAGTGCATCTTGTAGATGGTACACAATGCTGCTACTATACATAATTGGTACAGGGAGTGAATGTTCACGGTGGTGGATGGGGTTCCAAACAAGCGGGATGCATTGTCCTGGATGACATCAAGCTTCTTGATTGTCTCTGGAGCTGCATTTATCCAGGCAAGTGGATAGTATTCCATCACACTCCTGATTTGTGCCTTGTCGATGGTGGACAGGCTTTGGGGAGTCAGGAGTTGAGTTACTCGCCACAGGATTCCCAGCCTCTGACCTGCTCCTGTATCCACACTATTTATGTGGCAAGTCCTGTTCAGTTTCTGGTCAATGGTAACCCCCAGGGTTACCTGTTAATTGTGGGGGATTCAGTGATAGTAATGCCATTGAACATCAAGGGGCAATGGTTAGATTCACTCTTGTTGGAGATGGTCATTACTTGGCACTTGTATGGCGCGAATGTTACTTGCCACTTGTCAGCCCAAGTCTGGATATTGTCCAGGTCTTGCTGCATGTGGACATGGACTGCTTCAGTATCTGAGGATTCGCGAGTGATGCTGAACATTGTGCAATCATCAGCGAACATCTCCACTTCTGACATTATGTGGAAGGAAGGTCATTGATGAAGCAGCTGAAGATGGTTGGGCTGAGGACACTACCCTGAGGAATCCTGCATTGATGTCCTGGAGCTGAGATGACTGACCTCCAACAACCACAAGCATCTTCCTTTGTGCTAGGTATGACTCCAACCAGTGGAGAGCTTTCCCCCTGATTTCCACTGACTTCAGTTTTGCTAGGGCTCCTTGATGCCACAGTCGGTCAAATGCTGCTTTGATGTCAAGGGCAGTCACTCTCACCTCACCTTGGGAGTTCAGCTTTTTTGCCCATGTTTGAACCAAGGCTGTAATCAAGTCAGGAGCAGAGTGGCCTTGGCAGAACCCAAACTGTGTGTCAGTGAGCATGTTATTGCTAAGCAAGTGCCACCTGATAGCACTGTTGATGACCCCTTCCATTATTTTATTGATGATTGAGAGTAGACTGATAGGGTGGTAATTGGTTGGGTTGGATTTGTCCTGCTTTTTGTCTACAGGATGTACCTGGGCAATTTACCACTTAACCAGGTAGATGCCTGTGTTGCAATTGTACTGGAACAGCTTGGTTAGGGGCACGGTATGTCCTGGAGCACAAGTCTTCAGTAGTATTGCCAGAATATTGTCAGGGCCCATAGCATTTCATTATCCAGTGCCTTCAGCCTTTTCTTGATATTGCTTGGAGTGAATCGAAATGGCTGAAGACTGGCATCTGTGATGCTGGGGATCTTCGGAGGAGGCTGAGCTGAATCATCCGCTTGGTACTTCTGGCTGAAGATTGTAGCAAGTGCATCAGCCTTATCTTTTGCACTGATGTGGGATGTGGATAGTTGTGGAGCCTGCTCCTGCACTCTCATTAAACCCTGGCAGGATAGCAATGATAGCGTAGGGGTTATGATGAGCAATTTGTGGAAGCTGGTTGGTTCAGTTGGCTGGACAGCTGATGTGGATTAGATTGGCATCAACAGTCTAGGGTTTGATCTCCGTTTCAGCTGGGGTGAATTTGGGACTTTATTTCTAGCCCTACCTGTGGTGGAGACCACGTGCTCTGGTGAGGCTTGCCTTCGGGCAGAGAACTGAAGAAGAAAATACAAGTTTTGCTCCGAATGTGCAGAACTATAAACTTAATCTTTCCTGTGGGGCTTTACCAAATTCCGTCTGAAAGTTGAAGTACACAAAGTCATAGGGTTTACGATGATTGAATTGGGTTGCCACTTCTTCAAATAAATCAAGAATAGTCAGGCAGGATCTTTCTCATCAAGATGTGTGTCGACTTATGATCACAATGTTGTTATTGTATAGATGATATTGAAGTTTATTCTAACTAATTCCATCACTTTACAGGAAACAAGTCTAAGTCTGGAATTGCTTGTCCTCATCAGTGCTTCTGCATGAAACAAATATTAATTTCCTCAGTTTTGGTGCCTTATTTCTACAGCATGAGCCAGAGCTCCTTGAAGGAGTTTAAAGGAAAACCATCTTAAAATGCATAGATCTGAAGAACAAATTCTGTGACAGTATAGATGAAATTATCTCCACCTTGTTCATTCACTTCACTTAGGTGGAAGACGCACAAGTGGCATCATTGTATCTTGGCACCTGATTATGTTAGACAGGGAACGATTGGAGCAACCGAGGCCTGTGGTTCTGGTTTGCAAACCAGAGGTAAGATTCATTTGTGATTTTTCATATTTTGTCAGCAGCCATTTGAGAGAATTTCACAAAATAATGCAAATTTCAAATTTTCTCATTAACCTTCCAAGTCCAACCACAAAGGGATTGACTCACACACACCAATATCCATTTGGCAATGTCTCAGCATTATATAATAATGGAGAATGTTGTTGCTATAATGAGCCAGAGTGAATTATTTGTGCTTACATTGAGGAAATGTTCCATTAATGGCGTGTTGTTACAATAGTTTCTCTGACATTGCAGTTGTCCGTTTTTTTTCCCTTTTCCATTCGTACTTTGAAAATGCAACGTTGTTTGGTTTCAGATTCTACCTCGTTTGTAGACTTTTCCACCATGCTGTAAGGTGTAAATATACCAACTTCTTGAATCAGTTAGTTGTAGTATTACAATATGATAATATGCAATATAGACATGGCACATGTTGCTGAAGAAATTAAAGAAGAACTGCTGTGTTATTGTGAGCCTTGTTTATGGGGTGCTTTAGTATTTGGTGAGATGATTGATCCAATGAAGTTTGTGCCTGTGACCTGAATTGATTAGATATTGTACCATGTTATTGTAACATTAAGATAACAAGTGAACTGAGTTCAACAACCTTTGAGCCATCCAATACGTGGCATTTGGAGTAAGGAATGTTTGGTTTCCAACTAGATGTTGTTTTAATTTATGCCATGCATCTTTATGTAACTCAAATTTCCCCTGTCTCCATCTGTGTGTGCATTTTGGTTTCCATTCCAGAATTGGACACATGGGAGGGAAGAGGTTCTCCTGGTGCATGGACGTGTTAGATTGATCGATCTTTTTCTGTGCTGTAATATGTGTTTTAAAACTACTTTTATGTCTTGTTAAATCTCTTTCTTGGGTTTTTCTCCCCTCCATCTCTGTTACCTATCATGGGAACTTTACCTCATCCAAACTACCCCACCCATCACTAAACTCTGCTGCCATCTCAGACTTAAATTTCCTTTCAATAAGCCCAGAACTGTCTTTGTTCCCTTTCTTCATATTCTCCAAAGGATCTTTAGAAACACTTACTGCTGTTGCTTGAAAAACGCAACCTTAACTGTCCCATCTTCTTCTTTCACTCATCTTCCCAGTTGGTGTAGCCACAGGGGCTAATTTTGCCAACTTTTTTCCCCTTTCACTCAACTTACCCACCGCTGTCCTCTTGGATTTTGTTCTGGACTAACAATCACTGTCACTAATAGCATTACCACCAGAATGCCTGTTCTTCATAACCAAGACCCTTGCAATCCACAGCCATATTGTGGATCATGTCATGCACATTCTGGTATTGACAAAAACATGGTTCATGGATAGCTCCCCAATGAGAAATAATGTCCACCACCTGCCTCCCCCAAACTGCTAGGGTGACAGTGTGGCCATTATCATTAAATAATTTCATAGTCTGCCTTGCTATTCCTGTGCTACTTCCTCATCTTTCATGCACTTTACTTTATTCAACCCCTTACATCCCTCTTTTAAAACCCTTATTATCTATCCTTCCCTATTCCAAGCACCACCTCAAGTTATCATGGAGGTATCCTCTTCCCTGCTTTGCATCCTTCACCTCGACACTGAGCAACTCCACATCGTTTTACCAAGATTTACTTTTTCATCTCAGATCCACTTGCCTTCAATCTTTTTATTTCACTGTCCTTCTATCCTCTGGGCCATATGTTAACTGAGGTTGCGAATAGCTCCCTCTCCTCAGATACTTTTCCTTGCACTGTTAAATTAGCTGTCCTTACCTTACTTCTCAAATATTCCAGCCTCTGTCCTTGCAAACTACCATCCTATCTCAAACCTCCTTTTCCTCCCCAGAGTTCTTGAACATGTTGTTGACTAAATTTGTTCCCATACTTCCTGCGAGTCAATGTTTGAATCTTTCTGTTCAGGTTTCTGTTGCTGCCACAACACTGAAATAGTCCTCAGCAAAGTCACAAATGACATCTTTTGCGACTATGACCATCCTTGCTTTCATTTCGCTAATCATTGCCAGAACAACTCTATTAATGGGTTCCAAAACAAAAACAGAATTACCTGGAAAAACTCAGCAGGTCTGGCAGCATCGGCGGAGAAGAAAAGAGTTGACGTTTCGAGACCTCATGACCCTTCAGCAGAATTAATGGTTCATTGTTTTTATTCATTCATGGTATGTGGGTGTCGTTGACTAGGCCAGCATTTATTGCTAATCCCTAATTGCCAATGAAAAGGTGATGGTGAATTGCAATCCCGAACCATTGCAGTCCATGTGGTGTAGGTACACCCACAGTGCTGATAGGGAGGGAGTTCCAGGATTTTGATCCAGTGACAGTGAAGGAACTGTGATATAAGTCAGGATTGTGAGTGGCTTGGAGGGAAACTTTCTGGTGGTGAAGTTCCAATCTATCCACTGCCCTTGTCCTTCTAGATGGTAGTGGTTGTGGGTTTGGAAGCTGCTGCCCGAGGAGGCTTGGTGAGTTCCTGCAGTGCATCTTGTAGGTGGTACACACTGCTGCTAATGTGCATCAGTGGCAGAGGAAATGAATGTTTCCCTGAAAGTTTTCTCATCACTCCTGGTCTTTGTCTCAACGTAACAGTCATAGAGATAATGCACATAGTATCTATTCTCTCATAACTCCCCGAAACCATCCTATAAAACATAAGAATGAATGACTCCTTTACTTGAAATGCTCAACGGACAGCCTTGAGTAGGCATGATTTCAATGTTTATTGGTCTGAAATTAAACTACACTCTATATTATATATATATATAGAATACCTCATTCTAAAATGGAAGCTTTATTCTAAAATGGAAGCTTGTAAAAGCACTGAGCTCAACTCTTGTATTAAATGTAGGCAATGTCCCACATATTCATAGGTCTACCCAAATCTTAGCCCATGGGTAGTTCCCTATGTTGTAAACTATCTCCCGCCATGCATAATGTTTGTTTTAACTGCAGAAATGAGACAAGAAAATGGTTTCCTTTACTACTTCTCAATCTTAATCTCCAACAATCCTCGACTACCTGGCAATGGCCTTATCTAAGGTTCTCATCTTTTTAGAATCACATACCTATCTTGAGTTATTTGCTCTTCTAGCCTAAGCATGTGGTTAATATTACATATCCTGATGCAGGGATAGAAACAAATTAGAAAGCTAGAGTGGACTGTATGATCAAGAACTAATGAACTTAAAAGATTCACCAGATCTTTTGTTACCATCATCCATTTAGTGGATATTCTTGTATTCTAAGAATTTTTCCTTGCCCACAGTTATCCCAATTTCATTGTGAGCTTGAAGGAAACTAACCACAAATTTTGAAAATCCAAATTCCATATCCTTCTTGACTGTAATTTGCATCCCTCTGATAGGTACCAGTGTGTTTAACTCTACCCTGACTCTTTCATTCTCTATGGAGCATGTGTCAGTACTTTGATTGAAAAGTTTTCAATTTCCTGAACCAGATTAACCATATCATTTATTACTGTAATGAAGTAACTAAGCATGTGATAGACTTGTTATGGATGGGGAGAGACATGTTGGGATAACTTTCCCCTTTCTCCTCACCTCTTGGCTGTCTGCAACAAGGGAGTGTTTTAAACCTTTTGAGTGATGTGATGTTTTAGTAATAAACACAAAACAGGCTTTCAGGTAAGTTTAAATCAGAAGTAAAGATAATGCATTGTATTTTCATCCTTGAGGTGGGCAGCGGGAGTTGGGAAAATTCCTGCCTCGACCTGCCCACATTGTAAGAAAGTGCCCACAAGGGCACGATTTTCATTGTGTGGGGCAGGTGCAGGCGGCAGTCAGGTCAGCTGACCCAGGAAAAGAGTTTGGAGGCAGTCACAGGGCTGCCAGGCATGGGGGCAGGCTGTTTAAGAGGGCCAACTCAATGCTGTTGAATTTCGTCCCAGTTATAATAAAACAAGAAAAGACCCTCCAGCCCTCACCCCTCACACTTCCTCCACATGCTCTCCATGCCCCATCCAAGTCACCTCATGCCCCACACCCACTCCTTATGGCCCTTCATTCCCCCACATGCCAAGGTATGCCCCCCAAAAAAACCCTATGGCTTCTCATGTCACCCATGGCACTTTCATGCCTATTCAGCCACTATACACTTTGCAGAAGCAATGAACTCTATAGTAATAGTAGGGTGTGTAAAAATAGCTTTAAAAAAGGAGTCATTCATTAATAACTTTTCACTTAAAAAAAACCCTTTTTACTACAACTCAATAAAAATGTCAATTATCCAGAACCTTTAAAGTATTAATAGCTGAATTTGCAAGCATGTGAAATTTCTCTATCTTGTGCAAATAAACATTGTGAAATTGACAGCATAGATCCGGGTTCCAGATCTGTCAATTAAGAAATGTTTTCCCTGGAGTTCAGGAGTTTCAACAGTCTAATGGATTTCTGGGCTTTCAGCCAAGCCTTATTATGCATTCTTAGCTGAATGGGCATGAACATGCTGTAGCTTTGTTTGGGGGCGTGAGAGGCCATAGGGGTTGTTTTGGGTGCAGACCTTGGCCTACAGGGCATGAGGGGGTCATTGGGGTTGTTTGGGGGGGGGGCAAAGGTTGGCACAGGGGTCATGAGGAGGAATTGACCTTTCAAAACGTTTCCTCAAGCAGACTATGGTTCACGGCACCTCTGAAGTGCTTCTTCAGCTCTGAAGAAGAGTCATACGAACTCGAAATGTTAACTGTTTCACTCTCCAGAGGTGCTGCCAGACCTGCTGCATTTTTCCAGCATTTTCTGCTTTTATTTCTCTGCACCTCTCTTTGTAAGAGTTGAGCTCACACGCACTTTTTCTGGGAGACTATTGATTTTGACTTTTGGTAAATACACAGACAATAGGGCTGTAAACTCCACAAGTGGTTTCGATGCCAGCATGCCTATTCAAGGGAGAGCACCCCACCCACAGTCATTTATATTAAGGGTAGAATTTTCCCCCCATTGGGGGCGTTGTGCAGGGGCGGGCATGAGCGGGTGCGGACCCAATCAGCGCCCCTGATTGGGTCCGCGCTGCCATTTTACGTGGGTGGGCCAATTAAGGGCCGCCCAGTGTGATGTGCGCTGAGAAGTGCTGAGCGCTACCTGTGCAGATGGGGGAGAGGCTCCCTGAATCAGGGCCTGCGCTCTTTCACGCATGCACGCAAAAGAGCGCAGAAATCTCCCTGAGGCATAGAGCTGCCTCAGGGAGATTAGTTTTAAGTTCCAAAAATTTTAATAAAAGAAGAAAACCTTTTTAAGACATGTCCCCTCATGTGACAGTGTCACATGAGCATGGACATGTAAATGAACTTTAATGACAAAATTTATTTAATTTTTAAACCCTTCATGAAACCTCATCCCGCCCGTGGGTGAGGTTCCATGAAAAATGCAAAGGCTGCTTGGGCTCTTCGCCTGCCCAACAGCCTTAAGGTTGGACTGGCAGCTTTCTCAATAGGATTAATTAGTTCATTAACGACCTTAACAGGCCTTTGACAGTTTAGCACATGTGAAACCGACTTGGCTGCGTGCCTGCTGAATTGAAAATCTAAACGATACGTGGTGACGTCATTTTACGCCTTGGCAAGTGGGCCCCGCCCCCGCTTGCCGAGCCGAAGATTCAGCCCTAAGAGCTTTCTGGAGACCTGAGGCACTTCTTTGTGCAGAAGTCACCTGACTCATGACAGCCACCTTTGCAGCACCATCCACTTTTGAAAGTCAATTTCAAAAAGTCCACATTGACTGAAGTCCATATCTTGAAAGTTAGGAATGTGATTTCATTACTGGGCATGACAAACGGAGAAAAAAACGAACATTTATTTAGCATATTTAACGTCATGAGATATCCCAGATGCTTGTTAAGTGCAATATCAGTAAAACATTGTTGACACAGAACCAGCAACTCTTGCATCTTCATCATGCAATCATACATTTACATACATACACATACACCCAACCCCACCCCATCCACTCCCCGCCCCCAATATCATGCCACATGTATCATCAGACGCAAGGATTGGTGTTGTCTCGAGATCTTTGCTTATCTTCCTGATGTCTTGGGCAGTGACCACGCTATCAAATGCAATTTTCTTATTGTTCAACGTTGGTGAGGACAGAAATATTTCCAAGAGAAAGCTATAATTAACAATTCTCACCTGCACTTTACTGACCTTAACTCAAATGTTCATCAGCAATTGATTAATATCTTTTGGTGAAAAGTGTCTAAGTAATTAACGTTATTCATGGAAGCACTCACATATCTTTTCCTAACCATTTTGGATCGAGTCCAACTCACCACCTAAAACCTATTTGGTGGTATAATTTTCTTGTTCCTGTCTTATATCCTTAATCGCTTCCTTTTATCTAATTCCACACATTTAAGTATATTTCTAATTCATCTTATTCATGGAGGAACTTGATTGTCCAATGGAATGTTATGAGTAACCTTTAAAACATAGATGAAAGGTTCCTAACTTGCTCCGAATTATAAACGGATTTTATGAAATTTTACTTAACTTTTTCTTGGACCTCCTTTTAATTACTAAAATAACCCACCACGTTTTTTATTTATCATTTCAAAATTATCCCAAATTCAACAGTGTGTTGTTGGGCTGACAGGGTATGTCAATGTTCAGTTTTATTTCAATTTTTCCCAGAAACATTCATCCTTGATACACAGCATTGAGAATGAGCCACCTACACTGGATTCCTTTCTTAGCTTCAGATAAATTTTCCCTTCTCAGAATGTTTGAGATGGAACCTCATCAACATATCTTTATAATTCCAATTTTAGAAACAAATAACGTCTTGGCTTGCTGAATTAACAGTTGAGACAGAAGTGCTGACAACTGCTTTTAGAGCTAACTCCGAAATCCCCCCCCCCCCACACCCCTCAAGCAATCTGTCTCACATGATAAAAAAATGACCCTGAATGCGCTAAAACTGAACCCTGAGAGAGAAAGGGTAGAGTTTAATGCTGTCACCGGCAGAGTGAGTTTAATGGCAGAGGGCCACTTAATCACGTGTGAGGGTGGCAGGTGGGAACCCCACTGCCTCTTGCCTCCACCCCAATTAAGTCCATGGTGGGAAGGGCCATTGTCAGCCTTCCTGCCCTGCCACCAATTAAGGCCTCAACTTGAGCAATTAATGCCCACTTAAGGATCTCATCCTGCCGCCACTGATATTAACCCAAGGGCAGGCAGAGGCCTCGCCATTGAAGGAACACGACGAGCAAACCTGTATGGGGTTACTTGCAGGCTCTTGAGGAGGGGGGGCCCTCATTCAAAGGCACTCAGTGCCAGATAGTGTGACCCAGCAACAGGAAGCGGGAAGGAGTGCTGGGAATCACCTCTCTGCCCTTGCTGCTGATGTCCTCCTACAATTGCTGCCCATGCTCTTCTTCTGCGACCCTCACCCTGTGACACCCTCCCACCATCACTCACCTGTGGCCTGGGATCAAATAATGATATTAGGCCTCAGGTGTGTGTCAGACTGGCATCAACTACTGCACCCTTGATGGCACAGCCATTTAATAGAGCTGATTGGCTGGTAGCTCTTGGCAAGCAGAACTTTGGCCCCTGAAGTTCCGGTAAGGTCTGTCGCTCTCTGGTTAAGTGCCTGAATGGCATTTGGTATGTTTGGCCTTACCTAAGAAAGGCATCATGGGATTCTCGCTTGCTCTCAAGCCGGTGGACGAGACCCCCATTGCCTCCTTTAGATACCGCCCAAAGTTTAAACCCAAATCACCACCACACTGTGACATTAGAAGTGTCTGATTTTAACTGTGTAAGACAATTACTTTTGAGACAGTAAAAATCAGGCCTTTGATGGCTGCTGATGTCAACAAATATGGTATTAAATTACTAATAATACTATATCTCTGCCTCACCAATACTTCCACAACAAAGGTTGCTTCACACTCTGTGAAGTCATTTTTCTAGCAAAGAACACCTGCAGTCTGAAAATCAATGCACCTCAGTTTTAAAAGTAAAGAACAATAGAAAATCCATTGTGACTTTTTGTCAGAGCCCAAGTGGTTAATTTGTTAATTCATGACTTCCTTCTGTCCCTATGGGAAAATAGTCAATAAAATTAAGTTATCTAAAATTTAATAAATGTTTGACGTGTTTACATTCAACAGCGCAAAAATTGTTGTTTCATGGAGATTGAAGCAGAATTATTATGGTATTGGAACGGGAAAAACCACAGCTACTAGTAAGAAGGGTCAACTTGCTTACTTTGAGAAGTAGACAGACCCAAACACCTTTTGAAGCATCAGCCATGGATCAGTTTGTACAGTCTCTCTGAATCAGAAGATTGCAGGCGGAATTTTACATGCCCACTGGCGTGGGGCATGTTTGTTGGTGTGATCGAACAATATGGCGAGAAAGCCAAAAATTGGTTTCACAATGTCATGAAACCAGTTTGCGATTGTCTGCTCAGCTTGTTGATGGCGGGCCATATTTCCTGCCATTAAACATCGGGAACCTCATTGTAATACATCTGCAGATCATTATAAGGCCAGCCCACCGGAATCATCCCCCCCCCCCCCACCCCGCCGTGGGACTGTCCGATGGGCAGGAAGCATGCCGACATATTGCACAACAGCGTATATAAGGTATGCACTTTAAGGGGAGCTCAGAGGTGAGTGCACAGTTACGTTGTGCAGCGCTAGCGAGGGTCGCCTATTTGACATCGTGGTTGGGGCAACTGGGGTGGTGGGGAAAGAAGGGCTGCCCTGTGGTTGAGGTGACTTGCAGGGGGGAAGGGCTGCCTTGCGATTGAGGCGATTTGAGCAGTGGAGGGGAGGGAAGTGGCCACGCATTAGGGAAACCTTGTGTAAAGTAACCATTCCTCTGCAGCTGAGACAGTTCAGATGCAGCCACATTGACATGCATGCAATCGGGCCTTGAACTTATCTGCCCACTCAAGCAATGCAGAGGCATGAAAATGCCACCAAATGCTCCAGGGCTTCTTACCCCTTGGGCACAGACTGCAAAGTGATGAGCATTTTAGGGGACTGCAGAATAGTTGGGTGACTGGGCACATTGTACAATCCCCTTGCTAAAGCTAGCCATGGAGCAGTCACTGGCAGAGGCAGTCACAGCCCCTTGCAAAGTCATCATCCCGGTTTGGACCAGTCTTCCCCATGTTTCAAGCTAACAGCGCAGCCTTGCAGTATGGGTTAGGAGAATGCCTGCACCTGAGGTGAGAGCACAGCGTGCAGTCCCAATGGGCAAAGCTGCCGCCAATCAGTCAGGTGGAGTGGGGCGGAGGAGGGTGGAGTTTCTGGCAGCCATGCAGTGCATTAAACTCTGGCCATCCAAGTGGTGGCCAGCACTCTCCGGGATGCATTAAGGGGTCTTCAGACTTAACCAGGACAATTTCTTAGAACACCCAAGCTGAACACCTGATGTTCCTGAGCTTGCCTTTGCAGCTCCAGCAACTGAGACATGACTGAGTCCAGGGGCTCATCATCTGACTCAGACTCAACAACGTTCTGGCCTCCAGCAGTCCTCCGAGTGCCAGGGACCTCAGAAGTCCCTGTGGCCGCCTGCTGTGGATTAGACAGTGCAATGTGCTCACCAGATTATGATCCTGAGGCTACTCTAAAGCTAGGTCCCACCAAGGTATGTGTCGCTGCACTGGTGGAGGGTGTGGGTGAGCAATGTGATGTGTCGTCAATGAGGCTGCCTACAGATACCTCTTCTGTGCTTGCTTTGGGGCTTGATTGGAGGCCTTGGGTTGTGGACTCTGTCAACTGTTCCGCAGACGTGCCTGTGAAAGTAAGGAGTGATAATTAGTGCATGGCAGGGGACTGCGGAACAGGACACATCACTCACAGCATGTTTGTCTGATGGATGCTGCACTGCTGGATCCTCACTTGGTGGAGCACAGCCAACCTCACTGTCAGCACAGGACCAGTCCAGATCGTGGCCAGCCAGCTGGATGGCTCTGTTTTCAAAGTCCGTGAGGACCTTGATTTCGGGCATTCCTCCACTGGTCTGTGACAGCTCCCTTTTGTTGTCTGCCAGCTTGTCCTGCATGAATACAGGTGGAGAAAATGTAAGCAGGAGGCCTTCCAGGCCAGATGATAAGTATGCCTGGCATGTGTGGGTGGTGAACAGTCCCATGGACGGGATGAGGACAATAAAGGTGTGTGTGAGAGAGTGAATGGTGATGTCCCTTGAGCTAGCAGTGAGTGCAATTCCTGTGGATGTATGATGGGTTTGTGAGTATGTGGGTTGAGAATAATGAGAAGAGGGATTTACTCTAGTGGAACGGAGAGGATCATTCATCCTCTTGTGGCACTGGGTGGCTGTCCTCTTTTGCACGGCATTGGCACTCACCATGGCAGCCACTGCCTCCCATGCTGGATTGGTGATGCTGCTGCCCCACCTGTAGCCAAAGCAGGGGTAGAGGAAATCACGGCGGGCCTCCACAGCATTTAAAAGGCACTTGTGGGACGCATCACTAAACCATGGGGCTGCAGTCTTTCTGCCTTTCATCCTCTTCCTGTCTTCCCTGCAGCAGTCCTGGGCTGGAAGCACTGAGAGGTGTGCACTTGGCTGCACTTTAAATATGGTGCCTGGCATGATGAAGTGTCGAGGTGATGGCGTGGTGGGCTAATGAGAGCCCACCTACCATCAAAACGGTGTGTTTCCTGGGAATGCGCCCGCTATCAATTAGAAGGCCTATTAAGGCCATTAAAGTAATAATTAAGTTCATTTTCATTTTTTCACTGTCCATCCAACCTTATGGTTGGCGAGCAGGCAAAAAGGCCAAGTGTCCTTTGGATTTTTTAAGAAACCTCATCGAAGGGCGGGATGATGTTTCCAGCAGCAAATAAAAATTAAATAAAGATGTTTAAATTTCCTTAATAACATGTCTGTGCTCATGTGACGGAGTCACATTTTAAAATTTAACGTGAGTCACATGAGGGGACATGTTTTTTAATATTTTAATATTTTAAAATTCATATTTTTAATTTTTCAAAATCTTCATCTCCCTGAGGCAGCCCTATGCCTCAGGGAGCTTTTCCTGCATGCACCTGCGTGTTTGCGTGAACTTGCTCACCTGCCTTCCTTCACCCCCCATCCCTCCCACAGGCAGCGCTGAGTGCTGCGGCATGCCTTTCATGCTGAGCACGCCTTAATTGACCCGCCAGCGCGACATCGCGGTCATGCCCTGATTGTGGGCAGCGGTTGGCTTCCCAACCACTCCCACCCGCCCCCGATGAGCCCACCCGACGAGGGCAAAATCCTGGCCTAAGATATCCATTTTTTCCAAATGATAAAGAACCCAACACTGTTACATTTTTTAAAGAGCCTTTGTACCTTTAATATATGCACTACTGTCTTTTTGTTTCTACCATATTTAGAAATTTAAAATCCATTATAACAGCAGAAATCATTAGCAACATCACTGTTAACTTTAGAAAGATTCTCTTAATGGAATTTTAGTTCCTTTGTGCCATTTTAATACAAAGAATTTTTTCCAGGTCTTGAACTTCAGATTAAAACCAATTTTTGTTAAAGCGTTGAACATCTATTTAAGAGAAGTCCAAAATCCTAATTTTGTTAATTCTTTGGTTCGTTGGTACAATCGGATTACAAGCTGTCTCCAGTTTGTTGTATAGAGATAGCAATAGATCCTCAGATCTTTTTTCTCAGTCACTTTTTGTATGACAACAGTCAGTCATAAGATCAAAGGATGTTTTGCCACCAATCATTACATTCTAATACAACAAATATAATTAAGCAAACATAGTAATAAAAGCAAAATATCGCGGATGCTGGAGATCTAAAATAAAAAGACAGTGCTGGAAAAGTTCAGCAGGTCTGGCAGCGACTGTGGAGAGAGAAACAGAGTTACATTTCAAGTCCAATAAGACTCTTCTTCAGAACTGAAGGAAGGTAGGAGTACACAGCATTCATACTCTTCAACACCTAATACAATTCTAAATACATCAGTTACATTCAGCATTACCACTTTAATCCATTCTAAATCATTAAACCTTCAAGAAATTTAAATATTCTAATTTAAAAAAATATATATATATGATAGTCTCATGACTGGAACTAGAGACCTCCATATAATTAACAATTATTTCACCATGGCCACAATAAATGCCTGCTTTTTCACAATTTAATGGGATAATTAACCTCAATAACTTTAATTCAAGCCAGTATCTTAAACTAAATGTAATACAGAACAGATAAAATTATTAAAATAGTCATGTGCTTATCTTTCTTTTTGTTTTATCTTCAGATGCCTTTCCAAATAACAGTAAAATAAAAACTAAATATGCCCGAACAAAATGTTAGCCTTCATGGCTAAACAAAATATTTGTAACATTTTTATTCAAAAGAGTAATAGTGGCGCTTTCCAAAGTTCGTGGGCACCAAAACCCAAACAGTTATCCTGAACTGTAAAATCATCCTTACTGGGCGAAATCTTGTGGAGGCGACAAGTGTCTCTGTGGCCAGCTGGAGAGTCCACAAGCCTCCTGCTTCATTCTTTTCAAACACTGTACGTTGAGTCACTCTGGCACTTAAAAGGCCAGTGACACAGGCTTTCCTCCGAGATCAAAGACCCGAGGGATGGAAATCCTGCTTTCTGGCTAATCAGAGGCTGGCAACTCTTTTGTACTCAGCAGTGCCACCCAGGAGGTGGTGACTGCTGCTGGCACAAGTCCTAGGTTCGAGGAGGGACCCATGCCAGAGGTGAGTGATGGTGGGAAGGGTTGGGGGACTGCAGGGGTGGAATAATGAAGGGGTCAAGAGCAAGTGCAGGTGGTGGCACTCAGCAGGGCTCCCATTCCCAATGCTGGTTTCCTCGATCAGGCACTCAGTGCCTTTGAACGAGGAACACCAATGGGAGCCTGGGTTTGCTTGTCTTGCTCCCTGCATGGCAAGACCCTGATTGCTGCTGGGTTAATACCAGTAGCAGCAGGATGAAGCTCTTATATGTATATTAACTGGCCACTTCAGGGCCTCAATTAGCAACAGGGCAGGAAGGTATCCATGGTCTTCCCACCCCAGGCTTATTTGGAGTGGCAACAGGAAGGTGGTGGGATCCCCACCTGCCATCCTCCTCCCCAATTAAATACACCCCTACCACCAAACTCACCATGGGGAAGGGCACAAGATTTCACCCAGTAGGTATCAGATTTGCAGTAATCAAATTAAGACAACAGTATAGGTAGGTGAACCCACATCTCTCCTCTTATACTCCTAACTCTAAGGTTTGGGCTGAACCTGCCCAGGAGGAGAAAATGGTTAAATCTCACACTCCTCTTCTTGATAGTCTATTGTAACATCAATAAACCTACAAACACTGTAAGTCAAACTCCCTCTAAGTCAAAACAGTACAGTATTTACTGAGGGATAGGAAACAGAGAATAATGGTTAATGGGCATTTTTCAGGCTGGAAGAAGGTTTGCAGTGGAATTCCCCAGGGGTCAATATTGGGACCCTTGCTTTTCCTCATAAATTGAAATAATCTAGATCTTGGTGCGCAGAGGACAATTTCAAAGTTTACACATTACACAAATCTTGGGAGAATTGTAAACTGTGTGTAGGACATTGACACATTGGTGGAGTGGGCAGATAGGTGAAGTTCAATGCAGAGAAGTGTGAGGTGATACACTTTGGTACAAAGAACATGAGGAGACAGTATAAAATGAAGGATACTATTCTAACGGGTGTGCAGGAGCAAAGAGACCTCGGTGTAGATGTACATGAGTCATTAAAATCGACAGGACAGGTAGAAAGAGCTGTTTCTAAAGGATAGAGTGTTCTAGGTTTCATTGATAGGGGCATAGAGTTCAATAGCAGGGAGGTTATGATGAAATTATATAAGACACTGGTCACACCTCAGCTGGTGTATTGTTACAATCCTGGGCGCCAAACTGTAAGAAGGATGTGAATGCATTGAAAAGAGTGCAAAAGAGGTTTATGAGAATGGTTCCAGGAATGAGACATTTCAGTTACGAGGAAAGATTGGAGAAGTTGAGACTGTTTTCTTTGGAGAAGAGAAGGCAGAGAGGAAACTTGATAGAAGTTTTCAAAATCATGAGGGGTCTGGACTATAAAGCCATAAGACCATAAGACATAGGAGCAGAAATTAGGCCATTTGGCGCATCGAGTCTGCTCCGCCATTCAATCATGGCTGATAAGTTTCTCAACCCCATTCTCCTGCCTTCTCCCCGTAACCTTTGATCCCCTTACCAATCAAGAACCTATCTATCTCGGTCTTAAATATACTCAATGACCTGGTCTCCACAGCCTTCTGTGGCAATGAATTCCATAGATTCACCACTCTCTGGCTAAAGAAGTTTCACCTCATCTCTGTTCTTAAAGGTCTTCCCTTTACTCTGAGGCTGTGCCCTTGGGTCCTAGTCTCTCCTACTAATGGAAACATCTTCCCCACGTCCACTCTATCCAGGCCTTTCAGTATTCTGTAAGTTTCAATCAGATCCCCCCTTCATCCTTCTAAACTCCATCGAGTATAGACCCAGAGTCCTCAAACATTCCTCATATGTTAAGCCTTTTATTCCTGGGATCGTTCTCGTGAACCTCCTCCGGGCCCTCTATAGGGCCAGAACATCCTTCCTGAGATACGTGGTCCAAAATTGCTCACAATATTCTAAATGTGGTCTGACCAGAGCCTTATAAAGCCTCAGCAGCACATCCCTGCTTTTATATTCTGGTCCTCTCGAAATAAATGCCAGCATTGCATTTGCCTTCCTAACTGCCAACTCAACCTGCAAGATAACCTTAAGAGAATCCTGGACTAGGACTCCCAAGTCCCTTTGCACTCTAGATTTCTGAATTTTCTCCCCATTTAGAAAATAGTCTATGCCTCTATTCTTCCTACCAAAGTGCATGACCTCACACTTCCCCACATTGTATTCCATCTGCCACTTCTTTGCCCATTCTCTTAACCTGTCCAAATCCTTCTGCAGCCTCCCCACCTCCTCAATACTACCTGTCCCTCCACCTATCTTTGTATCATCTGTAAACTTAGCCAGAATGCCCTCAGTTCCTTCACCTAAATCATTAATGTATAAAGTGAAAAGTTGTGGTCCCAACACTGACGCCTGCAGAACTCCACTAGTCACCGGCTGCCATCCTGAGAAGGACCCCCTTAGCCCCACTTTCTGCCTCCTGTCAGACAGACAATCTATCCATGCTAGTACCTTACCTCTAAAACCATGGGCTCTTATTTTTCTGAGCAGCCTCCTGTGTGGCACCTTGTCAAAGGCCTTCTGGAAGTCCAAGTAGATAACATCCACTGGCTCTCCTTTGTCTAACCTACTCGTTAACTCCTCAAAGAATTCTAACAGATTTGTCAGGCATGACCTCCCCTTGATGAAACCATGCTGACTTTGCCCTATTTTACCATGCACTTCCAAGTATTCTGAAATCTCATCCTTAATAACGGACTCTAAAATCTTACCAACGACCGAGGTCAGGCTAATCGGCCTGTAATTTCCCGTCTTTTGCCTCACTCCCTTCTTAAACAGAGGGGTTATGTTAGCGATTTTCCAATCCTCTGGGACCCTCCCTGACTTGAGTGATTCCTGAAAGATCACCACTAACGCTTCCACTATCTCTTCAGCTATCTCCTTCAAACTCTGGGGTGTAATCCATCTGGTCCAGGTGATTTATCCACCTTCAGACCTTTCAGTTTTCCTAGCACCTTCTCCTTGGTAATGGCCACCATTCTTACCTCTGCCCCCCGACTCTCTTGAACTTTGGGGATGTTACTCGTGTCTTCCACTGTGAAGACTGACGCAAAGTACCTATTCAATTCCTCCGCCATTTCTTCTACTACTACTTCTCCAGCATCATTTTCCCGCAGCCCAATGTCCACTTTTGTCTCTCTCTTACCCTTTATATATCTAAAAAATCTCTTCCAATTTTTTTTATATTACTGGCTACTTTACCCTCATATTTAATCTTCTCCTTCCTTATTTCTTTTTTAGTTGTCCTCTGTTGGTCTTTGTAGGCTTCCCAATCCCCTGGTTTCCCACTGCTCTTCGCCGCATTGTATGCTTTCTCTTTAGCTTTTATGCTGTCCCTGACTTCCCTTGTCAGCCATGGTTGCCTTGTCCTCCCTTTAGTATCCTTCTTCTTCCTAGGGATGAATTTTTGCTGTGTCTCCCAAATTGCTCCCTGAAACTCCTGCCATTGTTGTTCCACTGTCTTTCCTGCTAGGCTCATCTCCCAGTCAATTCTGGCCAGCTCCTCCCTCATGCCTCTGTAGTTGCCTTTATTCAACTGTAATACCGTTACATCTGATTTCTGCTTTTTCCTCTCAAATTGCAGGGTGAATTCTATCATATTATGGTCACATCCTCCTAAGGGTTCCTTCACCTTAAGCTCCCTCATCAAATCTGCCTCATTACACATCAATAGAGTAGATAGGGAGAAAATGTTCCTGTTCGTAAACAGATCGAGAACCAGAGGGCACTGTTTTAAAGTGTTTTGCAAAAGAAACAAATGTGAGGTGAGAAAAATCTTTTTTCACACAGCGAGTAGTTAGGGTTTGGAATGCACTGCCTGGAAGTGTGGTTGAGACAGGTTCAATTGAGGCATTCAAGAGGACATTGGGTGATTATTTAAATAGAAACAATGTGCGTGTTTACAGGGAAAAGGCAGGAGATTGGCACTAAGTTAAAATGTTCATAGTGTCAGTGCAGACACAATGGGCCGAATGGCCTCCTTCTACATCGTAACAATTCTGTGATTCTGTGACATTGCTCCCGTAACCTCAGAGCTGCACTCCTGCTGTTAAACCTTTAAGAGTTGCTGCCCTCTGTTTTCGATTCCTTTAGCTTATTTGTCCCATTTTAGTTCATCCAATCCCCTTATCAAACTTATTTTTTGAAAAGGTCCACACTATGCAATGCTGCTACTGCTAAACTCACATTTCTTTTAAAACTACAAAAATCACACCCATGACCATGATTGCCACAAACCCCTCCCTTTTTTGATTCATACTTCTTCCATATTGCAACAATCTCACATCCTGAATTCATGAATAGTTCATTAACATATGAAAGTATTTAGATGGGGAAGATTCTGGCCTTTCACGTCATTGGGATTTACTCCAATGAAACAGCTCTTTGCGATTAACATTTACAAGGAATGTGGAGGCAGCCACATTTACAGTTCTAAAGCAGTTCACAGCAATCCAATGGTTGAGACAAATGCTTTAAATCTTGGATGGATGCATTTCATTGTGTGAATTAATTGCCTGTTTCATCTGGCTAGCATATTGTAAAAGTAACTCATTGGATGGAATAAAATGGTGGGGAGGGAGGTGGATGACACCCTCGCACCACCCCCTCCCATCCAGAAATCACACTGACTCGCCCGGACTGATTAGGGCCGAGTGGGACTTCCGCCCAAACCCCCTCTCTGGAGCTGCCACCAATCTGATTGGTCAGCAGTTCCATCAATCCCAGTAGTGCTGGGAAGGCATCAGTGGCCACTGCTGAGACTGCAGAAGAAAAAGACAATAACGGCCCTTGGATCCCGGGAGCGGGTAAATCCAGGGTCTTGTGCCGGGAGGGTTTGAGTAGGTTAGTTAGAGGTTTGGGATGGGGAGGGGGATGGTTTAGGGGAGGGAGCAGGTAGGAAGGAAAGGATGTTTCGATATAAGGGGAGCTGCCCTACGATCAGCCAAGGATAGCACCCGAAGAGCAACGCACCCCTTCCTTCCTGACATTTAAACATTAAGGTTTAAAAAGTCAGGCTTCCCACACTCACCCTGCTGCTGACGCCAAACATTTAATGGTATGGGCAGCGCATTGTCAGGGTTAATTGGCTTGATAACAAACCTAATTGACCCTTAATTATGCATTTAAAAATGGGGGTGGGCTGCCCACCAGGGAAATGTAAAATTAGTTTCAGTTCCAAGGTTCCATGGAATGTTGGGAGGCAATACGTGGCCAATTAATTGGCTAGTCAGCGTGAAATCACGGTTGTGGTCCGATCGCGGGCGGCTTCTTGGCCACTCCCAGGCCTGCCTCCCATGCCTGTCCAACGAGGGAAAACTTCTGCCCTTGGGGCAAATAAATTCAAATCCAAAAAAAAAAATTGCTCCAAATATCTCAAAAATGGTACATGTGCGTATAGGTATATGACTAAAAAACTTAAGACAGCACGTGTTTATAGAAAAGACATTGATTAAAATGTGTAATACAGCCAGGATCAAAGACTTGACTACAGAAGCTTAAATTGCTTTTAGCTCGAAGAAAGATGACAGAGTTGACACCTGTAACTTTTTAAATAAAAACATAAGCAGATCAGGCAGCACCTGCCTTTAGCTATTTTCCCCCTGCAACAATTTTAATTCTTACTGTGAACTGTTAAGTTCTTTCTCTTCCTCCTAACCCTTTTGTTACATCTTAACTTGCCCAACAGAATGTTCTTTATACAACTCTTAGGACTGAACCACAGGATCACAGGATGACTGAAGCTAACCTTTCCTCCTGTTTTTTATTCCCAGCCTACATTTTGTCTCCAACCTCACAGAAGTCTGCATTGCCATCCCTTTATTGTGCTTTTTTATTAAAAAATTCTAACAACTTTTCATGAAGGCACAATGCTTATATAAAGAATCTTTTAGCCCAGATAGCATGCCCCCAAGAATGACATCATGGCAGCAGCTTAAAAGTAATTGTTATGAAGTTATATCTGCTGTAGCTATTTCAACTAGCAGGCCTGACTGACCCTTAACATAGCCTTTCTGTTTTGTTTGGTAATTCTGATGCAAGAAACAGAATCTCATCAGACTAGCCTGGAACCACCCGCACTTGAGTTCAAAGTGAATTGAGCCGTTTCAGTCAAAATACTTCCACATTAACTTTAATTGCTTGAAACATGCTGCTTTAGGTGCCCTGGCTGTATCCATAACTGCAGTGGTTGAATATGGCCAGGGAGAGACTGTTTTCTTAGTTACTGCACAGCCTTCTTAGACACCTAAATGATGGGCAGGAATCATACACGCACTTCCAAATGGAAATGTGCTGCTCTTGAGAAAGGACAAACAAGCAGTGTCCTTTACCCACACCCGAATCAGGCACTGGGACAATTGCATATGAAATAAGGAGTTTAACACCCGCTTCAGATTGTGGCTGCAACTTTGGCTTGCCCCAAGGCCCCCAGCACCATTGTTGATTACCTCCAGGAAAACCAACACTAAACACCACGTAAATGAAAAAGGTAAATACTGATCAT
The DNA here is from genome assembly GCF_017639515.1 of Carcharodon carcharias. Taxonomy (NCBI): domain Eukaryota; kingdom Metazoa; phylum Chordata; class Chondrichthyes; order Lamniformes; family Lamnidae; genus Carcharodon; species Carcharodon carcharias. The sequence goes on along the minus strand of NC_054478.1, from coordinate 47,614,127 downwards.
CATCATCTCACTGTCCTGAGATCACTGACCCCCAGGCTTCTCAATCTTCTGACTAAAGGCCCAAAGGTACACTCGAGGATCCTACTGCAGTACCATCTTTGAGGCTCGAGAACCAAAATCCTGAGCTCCTAGGATGTCACCAGTTGATTGTGTTTTGTTAACACTGTGAAGGGAGGCTGTCTCGAATCAACCCCCAAATTTCCTAGCCTAGCTATCAGTTCACACAGACAGGGGATCAAAACTTGGATCTTCTTGGCCTGTATGACCCAGTTAGTCTCCATATAAAATTTCCTAGCTATCAAGAAAGTACTTATGTGTAATTTAAGCAAGATTGATTTGCAACAAATCAGATTGCAATGCACAGTGACCCTTTGAGAATTCGTTATGCATTTTGCTCCTGACTAATCTGCAATGCAAATATAGTTTGCTGCAAATTTAACAGCAAACCACAAACAACTGGGAATGATTCCCTTGATGCCCACAAGCAATGACAGTGGTACTTCTAAATAAACGCAATCACTTAATCCAGGTGCAGTTTGTTTACATTTAATTATACGAAGTATCATGAAGCATGGTGCTCCAGTGAGTTATGCACAGGCATTTTTAAAACCTCAGTTTGGTCCTCTGGAGATTGATTTCTTTATATTTCTCTTCTCATTTAGAGTTGAGACCAGTCTTTTGCTAAGTTTGACTGTGTAATACAATGACTGATTAAAAAAAGAGTGAAACCTCACAGGATCTGCTCCACATATTTATCTTATGTGGAAAGAAACACTTGAACTGACAGCTGATTTGTAGAACCACAATTTTGTGAACCTCTGCTGTACGTTCCCTGCAGTATTTTGTACTTAGTTTAGCGGCAGAATAGACAAATGCCTGCTGCAAAGGGGCTACCTGTTCAGCGAACCATGTAAGGTTTTAAACTATGCTTACCTGAATGTGGGGCCAAGAGGAGTAGGAGAATTCTTTGTCACCCCACATTTAGAACAATAGTCAGCCACTGCTTGCCTCACAAAACACTGTCACTACATTATCCCCATCCCCCAACCTACCACAACAATTGTCACTACCTCTTGCCCTCATCATAGCTGACATCTCCCCATGTCCTGATTGTTAGTGCTACCTTTCCCCCAATTATAGTCGCCAGATCTCCATGCCCTAATCACCAGCACTGCCTCCCATGTGCCTGATCAGCACATTTTCTGCTACCACCCAATTGTCGCTGCTATCACTATCATCTCACCACTCCTCAAGCATCAATTCCTTTTGGAACCAGTTGTGTCTCCTCTTTTCCTCACATTCCCAGTTGCCCTTTTCATCATTTACCTGTTTGCAGCTTGCCAGATTGATGTTCATGAGGATGAGGCCCAATAGTGGGTATTTGTCTGATCTTACTATTGATACACCCATTGAATTTGGAGGCCTCAGACCTTCAGGTGACTTCCTGAGTAGAATGCACACTGTCTTCCCCTCCCCTCCCCTCCCTCACACGTCCTACACTCTGTCCCCTTCCCATTATTCCCCAATTACCCCTTTCCCGGTAAACCATGACAAATTGTTAACATTAATTTTAATAAGTTAGTTATAACTGTGTCTAAAGTGGTCTGACATGGGACGAATTGAGATCATTGCAAACAAACTCACAACAATGCTTTTGGAAGGAATGTCTTACTGACTAAATGTATTGTTAATTAGAAAAAGGAACATCCTCAGCAAGATATGTGAGTAGTTAGTCACTGTCATTAAAAATGGTGCAGCTGAAACAACCTGGCAATGTTCTTCATCTCAGCATAAAATCTTAAATCAAAACAAAGTTCAAGAAATAGACACCTCAGTCCCATAACAATAATGGAGCCACAAGATAATTTGACAGCAGCTTGAACTGTATAACATTCTATAACTAAAGCGATCCTCCCAGCAGCCGTTATGGGTCAATATTGATGTCAGCTTATGAGAAAGAGACTAAATAATCAGAAAATGTCAAGCATGAGCAATCTTTTCACTGACATTGCTTCCATGTGACTAGTCTGGTAGAGGACTCAAAGGAAATGATATTTATTATATCTTGTAACTGCCAATCTTAGAAGTTCAAAGTCAGAATATTGATTCTGCTTCCTTTAGATGACTATTAATGTTTTACTATTTAATTACCTTGAAAGCTGATTGTATTTACTTCCATTCATCTTTTAGTCAAAGAATATTCTAAACATGGTGAGAAGACCACTGGCCTTAATGAGATAGTCTAGTGCTCTTGCTGCAGATATTTACACGTTCGTAGTTAATAGACCATGGTTGATTCATCACACACAGGCAACTAAAGATCACTTCAACATTATGTTGAATTCCCCTCCATTAATTAGTTAATTAATTACACAATACTTTTTATTGGACCAGTAAATTCCAAGTTTTCAGAATGTTTTCCAGGGCTGTGCTGCTTTTCTGATGTGCACAACATACCAGCTACATCTATGAGTGGAGATGGAGTTTCTCAGCCTGGGCCACTTTCATGAACCTGGCCTACTGATAAAGTCTTGCTTTAGAATGCGATGGGTATGGACATAGGCACATAGATGCAGACTACAAATTGGAGGATTTAAAGCCACTGGAATAATGATGGCTGGTTTTAATGTTCAGCCAAATGTTTAGGCATGTATACCCTGAGTAATGAAGCAGTTGTCAAAACAGCACAATGTATCCTAAGTTATTGCCAAATATGCCCATTAAGAGATAAATAGTGACTTGAACAGTTCTATTCTATAACAAAGTGCATTTTTAAAGAAGTTATGGTTGTCATAGGAAGATAGTGGACAATACACCTCCCTTATTTCTTCTCTAGTGTGATGAAAGGTTGAGCATAAGGCAAATGATAAATAGAAGCAGGAGTAGACCATATGACCTGTCCTGGAAGTGGATTATGTTACAAAGTAATTCGAAGAGCTAATGCAGTTTAATTGATCATACACCATTAGTTCCTAGTGTTTGTTTTATGTACAATATGGATATAGAGTCATAGCGTTAAACAGCACAGAAACAGGCCCTTCTGCCCATCATGTCTGTGCTGGCCAACAAGCACCTATCTATTTTAATCCCATTTTCCAGAACTTGGCCCATAGCCCTGTATGCTATGGCATTTCAAGCGCTCATCTAAATACTTCTTAAATGTTGTGAGGGATACCTTGATGGGATTCAGCTACCGTTGATGTCAAAACCATTGATTATCCATACATTGCAGCTTGAAGCAACATTACTCACGCAAAAGCTACATTTCATATCATCAGTGTAACTTATTCTCAATTAGGTAAAATAATGGAATGCATAATGAGGCTTGGCTGAGAACCCAAATATCCATTAGTCGGCTGAAAGGGAAAATATAGCTTAATTGACAGCTTTTCTCTTAGACATATTTCTCAATTACTTAATGTTTATTTACAAAAGATAAAGAAGTGTTAACTGCTTGCATTTTCAGTGTTTTATACTTTAAAGGTGTACTTTTTTTATTTATTCATGGGATGTGGGCATCACTTGCTAGGTCAGCATTTATTGCCCATCCATAATTGGCCTTGTTCCAAAGGCATTTTAAGGGTCAACCACATTGCTGTGGGTCTGCAGTCACATGGAGGTCAGACTACGTAAGGATGAGGAGAGTGAGAGAGGAGGACCCTGGGACAGGCAGTCAGCAGCACCCAGAGGAGAGTGTGAGAGGAAGATCCTGGGACAGGCAGGCAGCAGCACCTTGAGGATCTAGTCTGTCTAGAGGATCTAGCATCTGGTCTATGCTCAAGTAGGAGTAAGAGTAAGATAAAAGTAAGGGCCCATATTCTATTTAGTTAAGATATGTCTGGGGAGCTCAGTCATGTGATTTGCACATCCTGCACTATGTGGGAAATCCTACACGCTCCTGATAGCCTGGATGACTGTGTGTACAGGAGGTGCCTCCGACGGAGCAACTTGAGTTCCGGGTTTTGGAGTTTGAGCAGCTGGGGGCACTATGGTGCATTCACGAGGCTGAGAGGTTCGTGGATAGCACATTTCAGGATGTGGTCACCATGCAGCTTAAGGAAGTGCAAGCAGAGAGGGAATGGGTGACTGCCAGACAGAAGAAGGGGGTCAGGCAGATAGTGAGGAAATCCCCCAAGTGCATCTCGTTTGCAAACTGTTTCTTGGCCTTAGAAAATGGAGAGTGACGGTTCCTCTGTGGAGGTCAACCAGAGCCAAGACCATAGCACTGCGCGTGGTCCAGCTGCTCAGCGGGGGGAGGAAGGGCAATAGTGGTAGGGAATTCGTTAGTGAGGGGAGTAGACAGGCGCTTCTGTGGCCATATATATGACTCCAAGATGGTATGTTGCCTCCTAGGTGCCAAGGTCATGGATGTCATGGAACAGCTGCAGGATATTCTGAAGGGGGAGGATGAACAGCCAGAGGTCATGGTCCATGTTGGGACCAATGACATAGGATGAAAGAGAAATGAGGTCCTGCAAGCAGACTTTAGCGAGTTAGGTAGGAAATTGAAAAGCAGGACTTCAAAGATTGCAATCTCCAGATTACTCCCAGTGCCACATAGTAGTGAGTTTAGGAACAGAAGGATAGAGCAGATGAATACGTGGCTGGAGAGATGGTGCAGGAGTGAGGGCTTTAGATTCCTGGGGCATAGGGACTGTATCTGGGGGAGATGGGACCTGTACAAGTTGGACGGGTTACATCTGAACAGGAACGGGACCAACATCCTCGCGGGGACGTTTGCTAATGCTGTTGGGGTGGATTTAAACTAAATTGGCAGGGTGATGGGATCCTGAAAAGTAGTTCAGAAGGGAGAGAAGCTAAGATGGAATTAGAAGTTTAAACGCTAACAAGTGAGTCTGGAAGGCAGAGGAAACATAAGCTAAATAAGAAAAAGTGTGTTTGGCAAGGCTAAATGGAATACATTTAATGCAAAGAGCCTGAAGAATAAGACAGGTGTGCTGAGGGCACAGATAGGCATGTGGGACTATGATACCATAGCTATAACCGAGACTTGGCTAAAAGAAGGGCGGGATTGGCAGCTCAACATTCCACATTATAGGGTATTCAGCTGAGATAGAGAGGGAGATAGAGGAAGAGGAGGGGGTCGCAATATTGATCAAAGAATCAATTATAGCAGTGAGGAGGGATGATATCTTGGAAGGATCATCAAATGAGGCCATATGGGTAGAAGTAAAAAATACAAAAGGTACAAACACATTGTTGGATGTGTTCTCTAGGCCCCCAAACAGTCAGGGAGAGATAGAGGGTCAAATAAGTAATCAAAGTTCAGAGAAGTGTAAGAATAATAAGGCAGAAATAGTAGGAGGTTTTAACTACCCAAATATTAACTGGGCTAGTTTTAGTGTGCAAGGTAGGGAGGGGGCAAAATTCTTAACTTGCATCCAGGAGAACTTTTTTAGCCAGTACGTAGAAAGCCCAACAAGGGAGGGGCAGTTCTGGACATAATATGCGGAAATAGTCCGGGCAGGTAGAAGGCGTATCAGTAGGAGAGCATTTTGGAAATAGTGACTATAATTCAGTTTGATTTAGGATAGTTATGGAAAAGAATTAAATTAGGCCTGGAATAAAAGTTCTAAATTGGGGAAAGATTTACCAAGATGAGATACAATTTGGCCCAAGTGGACTGGGAGCAGTTACTTGCAGATAAAACTGCGTCAGAGCAATGGGGGGCATTCAAGGAGGAAATAGCGAGAGTGCAGGGCAAATATGTTCCCTATAGACAAAGGGGAGGACCAGGTCTGGAGAATCCTGGATGTCAAGGGACATAAAGGTCAGGATTAAGAAAAAAAAGAGAAGCTTATGGCAGATACCGAGGGGCTCAGTACGGCACAGGGATTCATGCTGGAGCCTTTGCTGTTTGTGGTGTACATAAATTCTTTGGACTTAAATGTAGAGGGTATGATGAAGAAGTTTGCGGATGACACGAAAATTGGTAGCGTGGTAAATAGTGAGGAGGATAGCTGTAAACTGTACGGGGATATCAATGGACTGGTCAGATGGGCAGAGCAGTGGCAAATGGAATTCAAACCGAAAAAGTGTGAGAAAATGCACTTGGGGAGGGCTAACAAGGCAAGGGATTACACTATGGATGGTAGAACCCTGGAAAATACTGAAGATCAGAGGGACCTTGGCGTGTATATCCACAGATCCCCGAAGGTAGCAGGGCCGGTAGATAAGGTGGTTAAGAAGGCACATGGGATACTTGCCTTCATTAGCTGAGAAATAGAACACAAGACCATGGAGGTTATGCTGGAAGTGTATAGAACGCTGGTTAGGCCACAACTGGAGTCCTGTGTGCAGTTCTGGTCACCACATTATAGAAAGGATATGATTGCATTGGAGAGGGTGCAGAGGAGATTTAGCTGTATGTTGCCTGGGCTGGAGGGTCTGAGCTATGCGGAAAGATTGGATAGGCTGGGGTTGTTTTCCTCGGAGCAGCGAAGTTTGAGGGGGGAACCTGTTGGAGATGTATAAGATTTTGAGAGACATAGATAGGGTGGCTAGGAAGGCACTTTTTCCATTAGTAGGAGGGTCAATAACCAAAGGGCATGGATTTAAGGTAAGAGGTAGAAGGCAGAGAGAGGAGTTGAGGAGAAACTTTTTCGCCCAGAGGGTGGTGGGAATCTGGAACTCACTGCCTGAAAGGATGGTTGAGTCAAAAGCTCTCGTAACATTTAAGAAGTATTTAGATACTCACTTGCATTACCATAGCTTCCAGGGCTATGAGCCAAGTGCTGGAAAATGGGATTAGTGTAGTCAGATCTTTGTTGACTGGTGCAGACACGATGGGCTGAATGGCCTCCTTCTATGCTGTAAACATCAATGATTTCCTTACCTAAAGGGCATTAGTGAACCAGATGGGTTTTTGTGACAGTCGGCAATGGTTTCATGGTCGTCATCAGACTTTTAATTCCATGTTTTTATTGAATTCAAATTCCACCATGTGCTGTGGTGGGATTCAAACTGAAACCTCCAGAATATTACCCTGAGTCTATGGATTATAAGTCCAGCAACAATACGACAAGGCCAACACCTCCCCTTGATTGCTACTTTTATAGGGCTGTAGTAAAAGCAATTTTTTAGGAAAGTTATGAATGAATTATTTTTTAAAAGCTTTTTTCACACATGCCATTGTTACCATGGGCCTCATTAGTCTTGTACAGAGTGTCTTCTGAGTGAATTGGCATGGAAGTGCCATAGGTTGACATGAAGAGCATGAGGGTCCATTGGGGCTGAGGCGAGCCTTTTCCTATACACGCCAGCCCCTGTGGCAGCCTCCAAGCTATGTCCAGGCTTGACAGGCTCGACAGGGTTGACTCCAGTTAGCACAGAATCCCCACCTCCCAACCCCCTGAATGAAAATCCAGCTTTTGCCAGCACTTTCTCCCGAAATGGCTGTGCTGAGCCAGGGAATTCCCCAACTCCCGCTACCCTCTAGGATGAAAATCTAGCCCAATATCCCTGTGGATTTTAATTCTGCACCCACACTGTTGACCCTTGACCAGGTCCCTCACAGCTGTACACTGCTATGGCACAATGTGTGACTGAGAGGGAGGTAAGCCCAAGGGCTGTCAGTGCTTAGCATGCTACCTTGGAGTCATAGCCACAACATACATGACACAAGCATTTGTGCAGAGATTATTTCTCCACCGCACCTTATCGGTAATCATTTATGAAATGGTGAAAACGGTTAGCATATAAGCACACAAAAGTGAGAGCATTGTAATCTGAATGGCTCACGGCCCTTTTCACCTTACATTTTTATTCATAGAATGTCACACATAGGAGACGTGGTGTGAGGGATGGGTTTAGCTGCACCTTGCTTTTCTGACTAGGACCTTCACGTTTTGGTGGAAGAGCTCCAGAAATGGAGATCAGTCCTCTACCCTGCTGGCCGCTGTAACGTCCCTGCTGTAACCAAGAAGGCTGGGATTCAAACCGTGGCTGCGCTGAGTGCAGCAGGAGACCAGCAGCATGGATTCAGCACAGGAAAAGATTCAATAACTTGCTGCATTCCAGCAAGGTGAGTAGCTTGGCTCATCCATGCAGAGCTCCAAGGGAAAGAGCATATCTGAATGCTGCAGCTAAGGTGCAAGAGCTTCAACATTCAGGCTTGTATGTGTAAACTGCTCATATAGATGTGTACAGACACATGTGAATGAGCACCATGATACACATACGCACAGGAGAGCAGTATCCATCCGTGTACTATATATATGAGGCTAACGTAAATTCATGTTGTCATTGCAATTGAAAAAGGCAAAAAAACACATGGTGGCCTGGTTGAGATGCATCCATCCCGTGGAATAGATGGCCATGGAGTTTGCTAGGGTGCCTGAACAGCTGTCATCAAGCAGAGGAAAAGATGTCAGAGGAAGCAGCATTACATCATACTAGCCCATGTTCCACCAATTCAGATATAAGCCCTTCGGAGGGGTGTAGCACATGTAGAGATGGTGGTACAGGCCGAAAGTCACCGCACCAGATTGCAGGAGAAGGTGTCAGAATCAGAGACAGCTGTGCACAGTCCCCCTCAGAGGAAGGAGGAAAGTCACGATGATGCACCATTGGGCAGGAACGTGGAGCCTCAGGAGTCACCTTTTAGGTGACAGCATTTAGATAATTAGCAGCAGATGTGTGGACATCCAGTGGAATTCCTTGAGACAGTGGCAGCTCTTTGCTTGTGAATGGAGGATTCCATCACTGTCCTGAGCTCTACATTGTCCCGGGGGCTCAGTGGCATGAGCTCTGACCATGAGAAATTGGTCAATCTTGTGAAGAGGCACATGTAGTAACACTCAGAGTGGATGCAAGAGCAGCGTTTTTATCAGGAAAGAGCGCGAGCTTCCCTCAGTAGCCTGGAACTGTCCACTCAGAGTATGAGCACTGACATCAATGGAATACATGGAGGAGCCGCAGACCCTCAAAAGGACAGTCACACTGTTGGCGCAGCGGTTGCTTGAATGCATGGCTGATGCTCACCAGCAGCCAGCCCCATTAACACCACCTGAAGGCCAGCCCAGGGCTGTGCAGATCACTGAGGAAGGTGAAGATATCGAGAATTCCTCAGTATCCTCATCTTCGTCCACTTATCCAGTCCTTCTGCCAGAGATCTGCTTCACATGTGCTAATGACCAGGGCTGCCCATGCAGAGATGCAGAGGATGCAGTCTGAAGGAGGTCCCCAGTGGGTGCTTGCATGACAAGGCTTGCACCAAGCTCCTCATTACTATTACTATAGTCCTCTGAGGCAACGGGGGTGGGGGGAGGCACTTTGTAGGAGTGTGCAAGAGTGAAGGGCGTCAACTCACCTGGGACATTAATGGTTTCACTGTGGTTACACTTTTCACTTTCTATATATCGCATATGAGCACTTCTTTAGTACATTTACTTACACTTCTACATGCTTCAGTGTAAGTATGCACACCAGAGAGCTCATAAAGAATGGTAAAATTATGAAGATGGTTCTTACCAGTAATAATATGGGCTGATGCTGAGTTCCATCTCGACGTGCCGTCAAGAGCATCAAGGTTGTTGGCTGATTTGTGATGCTATGGAGGGCTCAGCAGCTCAAGCACTGAGATGTTCCTTGAATCTTTCATTGTCCATCCCTACTTGACTTTAAGAGGCTCAATGATCAGACTCCATGAACAGATGCTGGGCAGCAGGTGCATCTCAAGCATGAGCGTTGGGTGCAAGGCATTCATCTGCACTCCAGTGTTATACATTGGCCTAGGTGTAGGCTTTGCAGCTCAAGTGGCCATGTATTGTGCAGGTAATATTGGTCACCTGCTGTGCCCACTACTCTGGAAGCATTTTAATTTCAGGTTTCACAGATATGCTTTGTGCAGTAAGCAGAGATATATGGAAGCCAGGAATGGTGCATATGGTGCCCAAGCCAGAAACTGGACCATTGGCTGGAATAAATTGTGTGCAAGTTCTTTTATAGAGCTGTTGTTGCACAGTTATGGGCTCCTCATTTGTGAGATGCCTTATCTACATATATGCTCCAAAATATAATCCTATCAGCATGTATAGAATTTGAGTATAGGCTCTTCATTGTAGCGAAAATCTGGGCCATAATTGTAGGTACCTATTCTTTTTTGTAGATTTTGCTGTGGTGATAATGATGGCAAAACTGTCAGTGTTTGCTGTCACTAGTCCACTGAAACTGACAGCAGCTTCAGGAATCTAAGCATGCATAGAATAACATGGAAATTCAGAAGTTGTTCTCAGTGATTGTGCAATTTTCCATCGGGTGTGTGGCTGAGGACCCTTCTTGATCCACTCCGGCCCTAGACTGCAATTAAAGGGAAATCTTTGAACTGATGAGAAGTTGCACTCTTAAGATGTTAATCCTATTGTAAAAACTATTTAAAAAGTTACACCTTGTTGACTGAGATGTAACTGGGTTTTTAACTAATTGCTAATTTCATAATTACTACTAAGCACCCTCTCTGCCCCGAAAAGCTATTTTGGGTTTCCGGAATGTCAAATTTCTCTATTATGAGAAAAAAAAATCAACAGTTTAAAAAATATTTTATTGTTATAAAGACTCTTTATCTTTATTTCAGCTTCTTTCTTAGTCTAATCATAACCACTGATTTCACTATCTGAAATTTTTAATGAAAAGTGAAGGGATTCAGTACTTTTAACTTTCTTGTTTGCTCTATGTGAATGTTATGATGTGGCAGATGATATGTGCCAGGCAGATCAAATCCACCAGGGAAACTTGACCACGTGGTCCCAACTATCTGGCAATTTGTATTTTATTTTGAAATGTGTGCCCTGAATTCAGAAGTAATAAGACTACCATGATTTCAGAGGTTTTTGGAAAACTAAATTAAACATTTATTAACAAAAGAAAAGACTTCAAGCAAGTACATAGGTCTACAAATTACTACTATAATAACTCCTAAAACCCCTAATTAATCTGGCTCCCAGTTACACCCCAATTAAGGCAATAGTAAAAACAAATAGATTTAAACAGACCCAGGCAAAACAACAAAATACCCTGGATAGGAGAATTCCAAGTGAGTTTTCTTAGCTTTGGTTCCTTTAGGCAGCAACTCGATGCACAGAGGCTGGAGGCTTTTCACACTTGTGTTAGATCTTAGAATGCCTTCTCCTCTTACACATAGCCTCATCTCCTTTATACATGTTTCTCCCTTTTTAATGCAAATTCATTGTTCCAATATGTCTTTGGAACTTTACCTTTCTCATCATATATATCTTTTCATAGTACTAATTTTATCAGTAACCTTTGGGAAAAATAGACACACTGTTTGGCTTGGCTTCTCCTGGCTAGGTATAACATCTTACAATCTCTTTGAAATTCAAACTAACTTAATTTATCTAAAAATGCACACATTCCTTACACCTCACATTCTAAAACTTCAGCTTTGTTTACGTATTTAGCATTTCAAACCTAGCTAATGTTGATAACTCAAAGCCTCCAGACCAGCTGTCTCCAATTCAATTAAATCTGCCACCCCCCCTCCCCACACACACACACATACACACAGAGAAACCAATCCAAACCCCATTATTAACTCACTTTTACAATAAATCACAATGATATTATGAAAATTATTATATTTTCATGACAGTGAATACTTCAGTGAGATTAGCAGCTTAACTGTTTGCCGGTATCACTGCTGCTGCGGGCCTGGAGAGCCTCCTGACCCAATGGTAGAATTAAACTGCTTTATGGAAAGGGGAAGTCTGCAGAGATTGCTAGATCTTTGGGGGCAGTTTTCCTCGAGGTCAGTGGTGAGTGCCATTGCTTCACTGCAGGCCGCAAAATCTGGGCCTAAGTGTAATTTTCACAATTTAAGAGTATTTAAGGGTAAATGGAGTAAATATTGCTAAGTATCTTTATATTAAATAAATATATAAAATAACAGCTGTCACGAGGCTATACCCATTTGTTTTTGAAACATGATTTTTCAACTTTCAACTGACCAAAAATTTTGCAATCTGAACTGAGACAGAGCAAACTGTTTTTACATGCAAGGTGATACTCCAAGGTGAAGGTGAGAAATAAACAAATCACTCTCGGGAGAGTGTGAATAGAGAGACATTTCCTATAGTTCAGACACCCGCCGAAACTCGTAACTGCCTAAGTAAGAGACATTAAAAATGCAAAGTACTTGATATTGAAACAATGGCAGCCACAGACAGATACATACAGAACCTCTTGGAAATATACAATGAGTGAAATATTTCAGGGGAATTCTGCCCAGCCACTTGAAAGAGGTTAAGTGATAAGAGGGATTGCAAAGAAGTCTTCAACAGAGGAAACAGGCTGATGACTGCTTTCTCTCTCCCTTCCTCTCTCTTTTGGAATAAGCGTGTCACCTTGTTTGGGAAGCCAACTCTACCAGAAACCTACCAGCGAACTGAGATCTCACAATAATTGCAATATTTCCTACATTTGACAGCATCCAAGAAATCAACTAACTAAAATTGGATGCAGTGTTTAAAATTGACACCTCAAGGACAATCAAAGAACTTAACTATATATTTGTTCACCTTTTTTAGTTGGGCCCTAACTCCCCTTATTTTTGATATGTCTGTGCGTGTCTGTGTGTAAGCGCGCGCAAATGATTGCATGAGGGCTGAATGCTTGACATTGCATTTTACTTTTTTTCTTGCATTTAATGGTTTATAAATTTGTTCTTTCTTTGACTCACAGAAACGTTATTTGATTGGCTTCTTATTGTGCACAGCTTAAATCGTTAAATACATTTTGATTTGAAAAAGCATATCCTCGTGAAAAAGAAACTTAAACCTTTATTGTGACCAGCTGAGGAGGTTGAATAGAGGGGAGCCAGTTCACCCCTTCTCACCTGATCATAACACATTATTATTAGTCCATAATGATCAAGAGGTCTACTTACCAAATAAAACAGCCATGGTTGACAAAAGAAGTGAGAGATATTTAGACAAAAGAAAAGTGCAAAGAATAGTGTAGATCCAGGGAACTGGAAGTGATATGCATAACAGCAAAGGAAGATAAAAAAAATATAGTAAGAGCTGCAAAAAGGAATACAAAATGAAACTGGCAAGAGATAACAAAAAGTTTATACAACTGGAAGAAAAGGGTAGTCAAGGGTAATGTGAGCTCTTTAAAATAGATGCAGGAATATTTCTCATGAAAATAAGAGAATGGCTGACTTGTTGAACAATTACTTTGTGTCAGTCTTCACAGTAGAGGAAGATGATAATATACCTAACATTCCAGGGAAATTAATAATGAATCAAAGATTGGAACTCACTGAAGATAACATAAAAGAAAACAGTACTGGGAAAAATGACACCAAATACTGACAAATCCCCATGACTTGACTGCTTTCTCTTTAATGTTTTAAAGATGAGGAAATTGCAAATCCTTTAGTCATAATCTTCAAAAATCCTCTTGATTCAGGAATTCCCCTTTTAGAGGGTAAAATTGCAAGCCTAAATCCACTACTTAGGAAAGGTGAAAGAGAGGAACCAGGAAATGATAAACCTATTAGTTCTTTTTAGAATTTATAATTAAGGACAGAGTGACTGAACACTTAGAGAAATTTGACTTGATTAGAGAGTCAACAAGGACTTGTAAAGGGTAGGTAATGTATAACAAATCTAATTTGATTTTTTCAAATAAGTGACCTTGTTAAGAGATTGGTTAGGTGACTAAAGACAGTAGGTAAAATGCTTACTAACTGTGATATTGAGTTATCCTTCTGTTATCAGAAGCATCATTCCTGCATAGCTTCCAAGGGCAGAGATTTAGAGTCTCAGTCATCAGTGCAAAACCGGCAGCGTCAGATTGTTCATCCATTATACACAGCATCCGATACTTATTTCCAGCAACTGCAATGGTACTATGAGGTGCTGTGAGGAAAAATCAGTTCTCAATGGGTCTAGCTTTCAATGGAAATTGGAACTTGTCCAGTTGAGCTGCTACCAGTCGGCCAGTTGAGCAGCTTCTGGTCAGCCAGTTGAGCTACTCGCAGTCAGTCAGTTGAATTATTTCCACTTGAGACCTCAAGCTAGTTCCAGTTATGTCGAGTTGGTGTAGTTAAATTTACTGGCCCTGGCTGATCAACTATCCTGAAATAAAAGAACACTTTGACCATGGGGCTGGGTACAGGGTGGGGTATTGGCGACCATGACAGTAGTGCGTGGGAGTTTGGTAAATGTGAGGTGGTGGTGAGAGGGGTATTGGTTCTTTTAATTGAGAGCGGCGGCTGGGGTTACAACTTACCTTGTTGAGACCTTCTGCTGGCCGACTCACTCAATTGCAGTGTCACTTGAATCTCTCAAACTCACCCTGCTGACTCCCAGGATTAGTCTCCACAAGCTGTCCTAGGAAATATAGAACACAAGGTGTCCCTTTTGAGACAACAGTCAATGGACAGTCCCTTAAAATATGAGACATCTATCAACCCTGAAGCTATGTATTCAAACCTTGCGAAAGGGAAAATCTAGAAAATTAATGCACTCCATTCACATATGTAGTACTAATAAATAAAAGACAAACTACCAACAAGGTGTCTGTGTGCTGAGTGAAGTGTAACTTGATTGGACTGCACTGTAAGTTTCAAACTTTCTTGTGTTGCAAGAAAACACAAAACACATGATGTAAAAGCCAAATAAACATTGCAGGAGCCAAAAAAATAAACATAGTTAAAGTGCAGAAATGTTAAATTGCAGCTATTAATCAAAATACTGAACTTAAGCATTATTTACATTACACTTTGGATGCTTCACTGGATTTTTTGTCTCTTATTGAGGTCCTAAATCTTCTTGGACATTATTCATTTTTTCAAGCTCTTTATTAAAAGTGTCCTCCTCTGGGTCTGGAGGTGGAGGGTGAAATATGCAATAAAGTAAGAGACAAAATTTGTGCTTGAAATTAGTTGGGGGCTTCCAAAACAGGTGACAAAAGGTCTCCAAGCCAAAGTCCTGCTGTGAGAAGTTGCATCCTTGATTGTGCCTGCAATCAGATAGCCTGCCAGTTCATTGGCCCCACATATGCCAAGAGCCAAAGACTTGATGAATGTTGAATTTGTCCTTTGGATTTGTGCCTTATTCCACATTCCCCGGTAACTCAATAATAACTAGTAGTTTCACCTGTAAGTAAAATCAGGGATTCAATATCCTACATGTAAAATTGCAAGATAATACAGAATCAGATTAATTGCAGACTCTTTGTGATGTTATTCAGCAGTTCAGTCTCAAGAAATGACAAGTCATTAGTGATGGAGGCAAAGTTAACATTGCACCTACTGTCATAATGATCCGTTACTTTTTGCTGAAACCAATATTGATAATCAAATGCTTTGAAAATTAATCCTAAGAATCATTACCTTGCCATCAATTGCAATGTACAACTGCTCACTGGTCTCTTTTGCTCCATATAAGGGGTTTTCTGACACTGCCTGGATGGTGCTGGAGATGCAGGCATCTCCAACGCTCTTTCCTTGTGTGGTGCTGGTGCATCACTTCACCTAGCAACATGGTGAAAAATAATTTTCATCATTCATATATCAGAGTTGGGAGGTTGTAGCACAAATCAATTCACTCTATCACCTATTTCCGACTAGACATTGCTGCATTAGTCACAGAAAGAGGTGTACCATGTAACATGAAAATAACGGTTTTTGACAGTTCCACAATTTCCTCCTGTAGCTGTGGTTCATAGCCTCCTGGTCCAAGAAAAAGCAGCTGGAGGCTATCAAATCTTCCTTGCAGCCACTCTCTCTTCCATTGTTGCTCTCAGACTTTTGTTGCAAGCAGACTTCTCCTTAATTCTGCCTGAGGCAAGAGATTTTTGAAATCATTTAGCTCTGACTTGAGATCTCATAAACCATTCGCAACAGAAATCAATGAGAAGATATTTACCCTGGCTGCATCTTTGAGCGCTCTCTTCATCCAGTGCGGGTGTATTGTCACCACTGCTGCTATCTTTGACAGTGCTGTCCACAATCTTGGGCACCTGAACCTTGGATTGCTCTGTACCTTCCATCTGATCACTTCACGGGTGAATATAGATCAAGAACAATTTAGCAGCATTACACAGCACATTTTAGATTTACCTTTCTCATCTTTTGGGGCATTATATCAGGCAAATGGTTTCTAAGTGCTATGAAATTCACAAGTCTTCTTGCCCCTTTTGATGAAAAGAAAGTTTCCTTATATTTTTGAAATCTACCTGAGCTTAAAACTCAAAATTCACTTTCTGCCCTACCTCTTGTAGTCCATTGCTGTTTGATGGGGTCCATCGCACCGCACATGGATTTACGATCAGTCGCTGATGTGATGCTGTACAAATCAACATATGCACTGTTGATCGAGGAATTGATGAAAGCAAACTCAGACAGGCATTGAAGAATTAAGTGAAAAAGGAGCAAAGGTGTTATTTTAGCATTTAAAGAAATGATATTAAAACAGCTCCATAACCTCAGACCTGTCTTTAGTAAAACTGTTAAATACTTGCCTCCCCCTCACAAAGAAAATTCAAAAAAATAAATTTTCCCTCCTTCACCCAGAATCCAACACTGCAGGGGCCAGGACACACACGACTGATTGCCAAATACTGTGGCCAATCAGGGTGTAGTGGACACGTCCTCCTCCAGCTGCATTCTCTCTCCCCTTCTTAAGGTCACATTGCTATTTTCAGTCCCTCCAGGCTTCTTCAAGGCCTCTCTGACTGTCTTACTCATGGTCTCCAGTAATGAGTGCCTCTCTCCCACTCACCATTAATGGCTGCTCCTGCACTTGCCTCACCCTCCCCAGCATTCGACGCCCTGCTCCCACTGTTTCCTGCCCTCCTCCCAATCGCTGAATTTCTTGTTGGGCTGCTCGGTCTCCTTCAGACGGCACTTCCTGCACAGCTCATTCTGACTAAGGGCTCGGGAGGTGTGACCAGATGGACGGCGAGTGGCCCAACAAGAGTTTCGGCAATCAGGACCAGGTCGACAAGCAGCGGGAGGGAGGCATTGAATGCCGGGAAGGGCGAGGTGAGTACCAGGGAGGCCGGCAATGGCCATAGCCAGAGTGGGAAGGAGGCAGTGAGTACTAGGGAAGGGTGAGGCGAATACTGGGGCGGGCGGGAACGGCATTACTGTCGAAGGCGAGATGGCCCAGAGAGGGAAAGGGAAGCAAGGGGTTATCTTCTCCCATTGTATTTGTATGTTTATTTCTAATGTTCATCATTTCCTATATTGCTTGTATTTGGATGTTTATTATGTTCAATTCTTGTTTTTGTATTCATTTTTGTGAGTTTTGTTCCACCTACATCTGCAACTTTTTTAACTCATGCTCTTAACTGATATCCTTTCTTGACAGGGGTTAGCAAGGAATATGAGGTTACTTCCTAATGATTTTGTATGTAAGGAATGCTATCACTGAGTTTTGATTGACACTACATTATGGCAACCAATTGCAATGGGTATTCCTATAACGGCTTTTCTCGTGCCTCTCAATGAGAGAAATTATTTTGATTTGTTTTTCCTATCCCAAGAAGTTTTCAATATAATACAGTTTATCTTTTGCCAATATGTGACACTTTGTATGTGAGTGTACTCAAAAAAGTCAAAAATCTTGAAATGGTTAAATGCACAGCATTAATAAACTTGTATCTGTGTAATACATTCATATATGCGAGGTGAGGAGATAAATATTTTTGTGCTCTTTGTAACACATTGCAAACATGATGTGAAGATGTGTACTGACACACCGATGCCTTTTTGCCTTGCGCATTTACTCAGGCAGCATCTTTTGATTTAAGTCAATCCAGTTGGCTTCAATTGGTACAGTTTCCAGTTCAAAGAATCATTGAAACAGCTACATGACAACTCGTTCCACTTAATTCCAACTAGTTCCAGTTTTCCTGTCAATTTGTTCCAACAGAAGTGAATTGGTTGCAGTAAGGTTCAAATGATTACAGTTGAAGTCAACTGGGCAAGCAGAATCACAACTGTTTCCCTTTGTAGGCAGCAGTTATTCCAATTGTACGCAGTTGAACCAGTAACAAGTCAACTGGTTCCATTGGTATTCCAATGTCCCCATTAAATCCAAATGGACAACCATGGAAACGAACTGATGTCCAGTTATAATTCCCAATTATTCTACTTGAATTCAGTTAAAACCAGTTGCACCATTTTTCTGGCTGAAACCAGTTGTGGCCAGTTGGTTTCCCCAGCTGGCTCCAGCTGATTTTTCTTCAGGCTAAAGCCACGTCATTTCTGCACCATGATTTCCTCAAGCTCAGCTGTACTGTCTGACACAAGCAGCTAACTGGTAGCTGAGCCAGAGCTCCTATAGGCACTTCAACAGGTATTTTGAGAATAGAATTGTGAGGGATCTTTTGGTTGGGAAATAGCATGCAGAAGACAAGTGGAAACTTAGAACACATAAACAAGTTATAAGGGAAACACCAAAGAATGCATTTTTAACCAGGACCTTTTTGATTATTTTACTGATCCAAAAGTTATTTTGGCATAGATCAGCATCTAAAATATAAGTGCACTTTCTTGTTTGTGTAGTTCTTTTTTTGCTTTTCTTCCCAGACTACTTGGTGATCTTAAGGCATGCACATCCTTCAATCAGGAAAACAACCTTTTCCACGTCTCTACCAGTATCACTGTAAGCAAGGGTGGCCCAGGCATTTCTCTCTGTCTGATTATTTTCTTTTCCCATCCCTCAGGAGAAGATGTCTGGCTCCTGCTTGATACTTATCCACAGCAGTGCAACTGAACTTGGAAGATCAGTGGTGTGGATTATTGAATTTGCATTCTCCTTCTTCTGTGGCCCAATGTATTAAGGTTCCCACATTACCTGGAATATCACTTGCTACTACAGTTCATTTCTGTCAATGTTACACTTGAGTAAATCTGCTGATGGCTGAAACTGTATTTCAGTCTGGATTTTGCACACAGTTGCTAGTCCACGAACTTGGTTACCATTATTTATGTGTTTTATAAAGAAAAGCTGTAAACTTCAAATTCTAATGGCCAGGGCATAGAACAGGCAGAGCCTCCAATGGGGCTGGAATTTGGGGAATAACCTGGTTCTATTGGGGATCCTGCTCTGTGCAGGACCTTACATTCAGACAGATGAGAAATGAGTCTGTCTCCTCTTCCCACCTACTCCCCTCCCCACCCCACCCAACCTCCTACCTCACATCAAAGGAGTATGTCCACAAGACTTTCCAGCAGCTCTAGGGATTATATTCAGTATGCCCTTATAATCCCTCAAAGAAATTCTTGCTAGCTAAGATCTGGCATGTATTCCATTGAGACCTTTGAAAGGACTTAGCAAAACTGCTTCACTAAAGTAATTGATACCAGAGGGGTTAGATTAACTTAGCTATGATGTATTCTGGCTACCTGAGGAGCTGAAGAATAAAAATCTGACTTTTTAAGGATTTTCTCAAAGCACCACTGGTTGACCCTAAAGGAACAGCTTTGGCCATTCTCTCTTGGGGATCAAGGCAGGCACTGCTATTGCACCCTTATAGGTATAAATGATCTGTGTTGACCATGTCATACAATTTGGAACAAGGTGTGTCCCTCATTATTGGCTACAGAGCATACCCACTGAATTTTGAACTCTTTGGATGGAAATTCATCCGGAGATGATGTGTAAGAAGGATATAATTCTGCTCATCTGCAGTTCTCCCCAGGGTTGTAGTAACCTGGCAGTACTGATTTTTCAAAACTCACATATAATGGGTACTAAAATGAGATACAGCATGAAGGAGTCAATCTCTTCTCATGAGAAAATGAGGTGAAAAATTCAACAAAAGGTGTAAAAAAGATTAGATGACATAGAGAATTCCTAAATATACTTTCAACTTTAGCATCAAAATCTACCCCTCACTGCTGAATCAAGAGACATTTTTCTCAATTGGCTGTGAAACTGAAATAGGTCTTGGGAGTCTCACATTTCTATGTGACACGGAGCATAAAATGTCCACAAATGGGCAACAACTGAGACTAAAATGGCAGTTTGATTCAGAAAGGTCATAAGGATGTTTCGTGTCAAAATGGAATATCTCAGGTGCCCTGAGGTTATACTTGAGGCAACATGTTAGGACTGACTAGCGGGTAGCGAGGCTGCCGCACTGATCAAAGTAGTTGTTCCTGACACTGGGGCAGAATTTTTCTTTTTGTATCGGACCCTGACATTGGGGTATAATGGAAGTCCTGAGGCCACAATGTGTGGGGAATAGTCACCTGCAGTGTTTTCCTGCAAATTGGCTAATTAGTAGCCTGGGCAGGCTTGCTGTCTGATTCAGGACAGTGGCGGGCTCTTAAAGGGCCAGTAGGAGTCGAGAGAGAGAGAGTGAGAGAGTGGGTGCCTCCATTTTGAGATGCTGTCCGGCAACTTTTAAAACATCTAAAATAAAAAATTGGTCTCAGCAGCTGAGAACCCCACCAAAGGGTGACCTGCGGCCACAGCTGTGACCAAACAGACAGGGAGGGCCTTAAAGCTTGTCTCCAGGTTGGTGGTCTGGATCCCGGTGCCTTGGGGTGCCAGGCCTTAATAGGCCATTAACCCCTTAAATGGCTACCAGCACTTGTGAGTTGCCCTCCAGCTGCTTTTTCCGCCTCCCAAAAATTGACCCGGGGACTGGAAGGTGCCGACAAATTGGCATGCCAGCAGGCAGTGTGAATTTTCGTGCCCATCCGCCTCTGTACCCAGAAGGAACAAACAAGTTGGACCAGTACTCTTATTTTTCAGTTTTTACTGCTGTTCCATTTTAAGCTATACAAGACCAGTTCAGCCCAGTATTCTTATTTCACAGTTTTTACTGTTTTCTGGGTACTCATCCTCTGGGGGCGCGAAAATCCTGCCCTGGGAGGCAAATTGAAAATGTGTTCAATTCACCAGCCTGCCATTCCTCAGTTTGAGCACCAATGTTTGTCACAAAATCAATATAAAATGAAAACTGGTGCAAAGTGTGTTTGGACATTAACTCGGGAATTCATAGTAAAGATGTTGAAAACTGGCAAAAATACATTGCTGCAAGTACGAATTGTACCTGAGTGCACAATACAAGGTCTAGTACAGTGAAGAATAGATTGATGGTGCATTATAGGAGGAATCCTTTCAGACACCATTGAAATTTTAATAAGCATTTCACTTTCTTCACCCTCCATGTTCGATTAACTATTTTTATTATACAATTTTGCTTCTGCTGCAAACAGTACAATTTTGTAATTCTTGCATCTTTCTTGCACACACAATTTGACCAAGGCTATAAAATTTAATTGACTGTTACAAATCATGGAAAAGGAAACAAACTGCTGCTACAAAATAAAGGTGTGGCAATGGCAGAGGGAAATTAAGTAATGTACCAGTAGTCCCTGGGTTAAAAGTTCATGAGCCCCACTCTGGTGCAGAATGGTGATGCATTCTTGTGGAATACCTGGCTGCAAGATTGCCTTAGCTTTGAGTATGACCCAAATTTCAGGGGTTGAATTTAATGGCCATGACAGTGACCCTGTCCACCGGCCGGAAAGCCATGGACAGCTCCACCATGGCCAAATTTCATACGCACTGACAGAATTCAATGTGAATCAGGCAGTTAACTGCCTGCTGTTGGGGCTTCCAGTCCTTTAAGGATAGAGATTCTACCCCCAAAAGCTGCCAGCTAATGAGAGGCCCGATAGCTCTTCAGTTCCAGTGGCGCTACCGGGTGTTGTGGCCATTGC
Source organism: Carcharodon carcharias (assembly GCF_017639515.1). Classification (NCBI taxonomy): domain Eukaryota; kingdom Metazoa; phylum Chordata; class Chondrichthyes; order Lamniformes; family Lamnidae; genus Carcharodon; species Carcharodon carcharias. The sequence continues at coordinate 47,592,394 of NC_054478.1, read as the reverse complement.
AGCAGGCTCCAGTGCAGCCAGCTTGGTTGAGACGCTGGAGTGCAGCTAAGTTGTTTGGGCTTGCCAGGGTCAGTCAGGCATGTTGCAGCAAGAGGGGTGGGGGTTCGTTGCGGAGGGCTGGGAGGTGTCTTTCAGTGGGAGCAGCATTTGCCGGCACGGAGGGGGGAGGTGTGTCCCGCCATGGACAACAGGGTGCCCAATCAGGAGGGCTCCCCTTAAAGCCCATCGGAAGGCTATCTGCTTTTACTGGGCAGCTTCCCCACGTGGTGTATATCACCCTTGTGAGGCCCTGCCGTCTCCCAGCTCACAACTAGGGAGAGAATTAAATTCCACCCTAGGGACAGAGCACTACTGGACACACAGTTACTGAGTGCAGGAGCCAGATGAACATATCTCAGATGTCATCCAATGGGCCACCCATAAAGTTAAACAGTGCTGTCTGCTGATTGTGATAACTCAGACTGAGGATGGCAAGGGTGCAGAATGTACTCTGGGTGGGGAACTTCTATGTCCATCACAAGAGTTGCTCAGTAGCACTACTACTGACTGAGCTGGTCAAGTCCTGAAGGACATAGCTGCTAGACTGGGTCTGCAGCAGGTGGTGAGAGAAGCACCAAGAGGGAAAACTTACTTGACTTTGTCCTCACCAATTTACCTGTTACAGTGAATTTGTCCATTACAGTATCAGTAGGAGTGACCACCCTGGAGATAAAGTCCCATCTTCACAGTGAAAATACTCTCCATTGTGTTGTGTGGCACTACCACAGTGATAAATCAGGTAGATTTCAAACAGATCTAGCAACTCAAAACTGGGCATCCATCAGCCATCAGCAGCAGAATTGTATCCAACCATAATCTGTAACCTCATGGCCTGGCATATTCCCCACTTTACCGTTACCATCAAGCTGGTCAACCCTGGTTTATTGAAGAGTACAGGGGGGCAAGCCAGGAGCAGCACCAGGCATACCTAAAAATGAGGCGTCACTTTGGTGAAGCTACAACTCAGGATTAGTTGCGTGCCAGACAGCATAAGCAGCATGAGATAGACATGGCTAAGTTATCCCACAACCAATGGATCAGATCTAAGCTCTGCAGTCCTGCTACACCCAGGTGGTGGATAATTAAACAAATAACAGGGTGAGGAGGCTCCACAAATATTCCCATCCTCAATGAAGGGGGAGCTCAGCACATCAGTGCAAAAGACAAGACTGAAGCACTTGCAACTATCTTCAGCTCGAAGTGCCAATGAATGATCCATCTCGGCCTCCTCCTGAGATTCCCAGCATCACAGATGCCAACCTTCCGCCAATTCGATTCACTCCACGTGATACCAAGAAACGGCTGAAGGCACTGGATACTGCAAAGGCAATGGGCCCTGACAACATCCTGGCAATTTTACAGAAGACTTGTGCTCCAAAACCAGCTGCACCCTGAGCCAAGCTGTTCCAGTACAACTACAACATTGGCACCTACCCCACAATGTGAAATATTGACTAGGTATGTCCAGTCCACAAAAAGCAGGACAAATCCAACCCGGACAATTACCGCCCAATCAGTATACTATGATCATCAGTAAAGTGACAGAAGATGTCATTAACAGTGTTATTAAATGGCCCTTACTCAGCAATAATCAGAGCCCATTGATGCTCCATTTGGGTTCCCCAAGGCCACTCAGCTCCTGACCTCATTGCAGCTTTGGTTCAAACATGAACAGAAGAGTTGAACTCAAGAAGTGAGGTGAGATTGACTGCCCTTGATATCAAGGTGGAAGTTAACCAAGTGTGGCATCAAGGAGCCCAAGGACCCTTGTGATTGTTTGAGGTCAATCATCTTACTCCAGGAATATTGCTGCAAGCGTTACTCAAGGTAGTGTCCTGGGCGCAACCATCCTCTGCTGCTTCATCAATGACCTTTGCTCCATCAAGGTTAGAAGTGGGATATTCACTGAAGATTGCACAATGTTCAACACCATTGTTGACTCCCCAGACCCTGCATAAGGGTATGGACTGCTTCAGTAAGACTTGGACAACATTCAGGCTTGGGCTTACAAATGGCAAGTAACATTTGTGCCACACAAGTGCCATGCAATGACCATCTCCAACAATGGAGAATCTAACCAGTGCCCTTAAAATTCAATGGCATTACCATCGCTGAATCCTCCACTATCAACATTCTGAGGCTTACCAGAAACTGAACTGGACTAGCCATATAAATACGATGACTACATGAGCAGGTCAGAGGCTGGGGGTTCTGCAGCAAGTAACTCACCTCCTAACTCCCCAAAACCTGTCCACCATCTACAAGACACAAGTCAAGAGTGTGATGGAATACTATCCACTTGCCTGGATAAATGCAGTTCCAGAAACACTCAAGAAGCTTGATGTCATCAGGAAAATGCATCCTGCTTTATTGGAACCCCATCCAGCACCTTCAACATTCACTCCCTCCACCACCGGCACACAGTAGCAGCAGTGTATGCCATCTACAAGATGCGCTGCAGCGACTCACCAGGGCTCCTTTGACAGCACCTTCCAAACCTGGGGCCTCTATCACCTTGAAGGACAAGGTCAGCAGCTGCAAGGGAATGACATCACCTGCAAGTTCACCTCCAAGTCACTCACCACCCTGACTTGGAAATATATCACCATTCCTTCACTGTTGCTGGGTTAAAATCCTGGAACTCCCTTCCTAACAGCACAGTGGGTGTACCTACATCACATGGGCTACAGCGGTTCAAGAAGGTGGCTCACCACCACCTTCTCAAGGGCAATCAGGGGTGGACAGTAAATGCTGGCCTAGTCAGTGACATTCTATATGTAACATAATTAAATGTTGCATATTGTGATATGAATTATTTTAATATGAATACTTTGTGCTATCCACCCCTTCCGCCATGGACTTTTTTTCACATTGGTGTTTTAATGGTTGCAGGGTTGTTATATGGATGTTTTGCTGGAGTAGAGGGGTGGGTATGTCGCGCTTGATAGTTCTTGGTGCTTAGTGGCTTCAAGAATTCTATTAATGTAGTCCTGCAAATGTACATATTATCTTCTTCTTATTTATTTCAAGCACTTGCCATAATGCTGAATACTGCTTTGAGTCTGTGTCTGTGGGTGAGAGATAAGGGTGGAAATTAAATGTTATGCAAGAAAACCACATGCCCTTGTTCTGATATCTAGCTGTTAATCCTATTACCTGAGAAATCAATAGCTTCTTAAAAACCTATTTCTTTAAACATGATTTTGATCATCTTGCAAAATTTGTCCCATCTCCACATGGTGCCCTCTTTCAGTTCATTGTGAAGCACCCTGAAATATTCTTGTATTTGAGGAGCCAAATGATGATGCTAGTTGTAATTCCACAGTAAAGAGATCGGGCAAATTAAAAAGAGGTATCAAGAAAGATGAATGGAAACAGTGGAGTGCATCAAGAAATGCTATGGGATGTTCTCTGCCAGCTACCTGCAGACACCCACCATTTCTAGTGTTTTCCACCAAAAAGTGACACTGGGTGTATAATGTGTCTGCCCAAATATTGGTCATTCTCTGGCCATTCCTCAGCAGACTCCTGGATGAAGGCCAGGGACTCTGACAGATTTATTTATCATTGGAACTGGTGGAGCTAGAGGCTCACCCCTGCACCAGGTGGAAGTCCTGCCATGCCACACACATGCTGGCGATATGGCTGAGCAGAATGCCCAGATGAACATATCTGTGGAAGATGAGAGAATAAAGGAAAATTTTAAAACTAGAATTTCTAGGTTAGGAGCAATTAACTGCATTGTCAACATTGTAACTTTAGGCTCTGCTTACCCTGTTTCATGTGTGCCATGTTGTCATCTGTCAGAGTGTTCAGTCTTTGAGTAATATTACTACATTTCCCTGCAGGCACAACTTTGCGGTACTAAACTCCTAATACGGGAGAATTAAAACATTTTGAGAAAGTGACAGGAAATGCAGTAAACAGTGGTAAAGCTGTTAACCGAGCTAACATTGCCTTTATTATCTGTTATTACTGACTGCTCTATTCACAAAAATCTTAATTATTCTTCTTAAAAATCTCAGATAATTAGGAGGAAATTAAGATTACTCACTTTGCTGTCAGATCTATGAAAAGCTGCAGAACTTGATTTCTTATTCTTTGCCTGAAGTACAAGAAGTTAGGAAGCTGCTAGGAGGTAACAAGCTAAAAGATCAGACTGGCTTCCTTCTTACCTCCTGCATCCTGATAAGTGAAAGTGTGTGATCTGAATTTTTCCAGATGTAGCTTGTAACCAATTGATCATTTTCTGACACTTGAAAAGGTTATGAAACTTACAGTACCTGCCTCCAATAACGATTGTTAAATCTGTGTAGCCATCTTTTCATTCAGCAATGCAGCAAACAAAGACTGATGTAGCTGAATTTACCGTCAGCTCATTGTAAAATTCCTGAAGAATAGGTTTTGCCGTGTACTGAAAATGTTGAATATTATTGTTTCCCCTCTGGCGACACAGAGTTAGATGTAACTCGGAGAAAGAAGTGGACGAATGATTGTTTCTTTGTAATGGATGTGGAAGATCACATTAAATGACTCATGATTGCTAGTTTAATTCTCAGTGGACACAATTTCCAAGAATAAATTTGGCCTAAATTCTGCTTTAGTAGTAATTAAACATTCTTGTCTGCAGGAAATTTAAATTATTATTAATGCAAGGAGTAAGTATTTTAAAGCAGCAGACTCTTCTGAGATTGCCAACATACATTATCTTGCATATATATTAATTTTAAAATCCAATTGCTCTTCCTGAGCTCATCCACTTTCTGTCTACATTACTTTAAACGGTATCAGTCAGTAACTTTTACTATACCAGGAGCGCTTCCCTAATAATGAATGCTGTGATCAACAGGGAATGAAGTCTTTTAGTGAACTGCGCTTTTCCTTAGACAAAAACTTTCTGTTGAGGTTACCTTTTGCTTTCTATCACCAAGACAATTTTCAATCTAGCTAGCTAATTTTCTTTCAATTCCATACGCTGTAAGCTTCTTCGATAGGCTGTGTCTGGAACTTCACCAAATGGATTTGGGGCAAATTGCAACTGACCTGTGCTAAGCATAGACCAGAAATGATTTCTATGCAGATACATCAGCTAAGTGAATAACGAGTTAAATATTTTCCTCTGCCGATTATATTATGAAGATTCGATGAAATGTAATATGTACAGGATTAGTTACTATTGACACTAATTTTAAGAGATCCTGAAGAAAAGAGCCATCAATATCTTGTTTAGAACTAGCACCCAAAGCAATTCTTCAATGAAAATGAATATCAATGTTATTCATTAAACAAATCCTCGAACAGGAAGCTTATTGTGTAGGGGAAACTAGTAGAGATAACTGAATCAGACAGTGTGATTGAAAACCAGAGAAGCTGAGAAAAGCTTAAGTTGTGGGAACAATAATTTCTACACAGCACCGAAGGTAAGCAAATGGAAATCAATTGATTCATATTCATTTTATTGTGGATAGTTGATTGCATTCTGATAGTAAGGGTTGCAAAGCATTTTTATTGAAAATGCAAAACTTTTTATCACAAGAGCGGTACAGAATTTCATTTTGACAATATATCATTATGAGTAAAATTCCAATAACTCTGAGTGAAAAAAGTAACTAATTGCAACAGTATGACATGCTGCAAGATACTGACAGGATGGGGGGAATCTGCAATTACTGTCTGCACTGCCACAAAGTCAAGAGAAAAATCTTTTAGATGATTATCCCCACAGCTATATAATGTTCAGACCCTTAGAAGTGAGACCTACGATCAGAGAATTGTTTCTTTACACTCAAGGTGAGTATAACTTAAACCCAGATATAAACAAATTAAACAAAAAAGAAATTTATGTATTGATATAATCCCTCATGATCTCAGGATTTCCTTTCGCGCTTTACATCCAATGATGTACTTTTGAAGTGTAGCCACTATTGTAATGTAGGGAACATGGCAGCCAAGTTGTGCACAGAAAACAGCAATGTGATAATGACTAAATAATCTGTTTTTAGTGATGATGGGTGAGGGATAACTATTAACCAGGATACTAGGGATAACCCACCTGCTGTTCTTTGAAATAGTGCCACGGGATCTTTTGCACTCACCTGAGAGAGCAGAGAGGGCTTCAGTCACAAAGACGGCATCTCCACTAGTGCAGCCCTCCTTCAGTGCTGCTTTGGAGTATCACACTATATTTTTGCGCTCAAGTCTCTAGAATAGGGATTGAACCCACTGTAATATAAAGGGTTAACAGATGGATGTGCTAATCTATGGGGCACATGATGACTTGGCATTAGCGTCAGGCAGTCATATGCTCAGTCCTGTGGGCAGCAGACATGTAGCCCTGAAGGGAGATGTGCCTTCCCTGCAATTCACTACGTACATTCTATAAACAATATAAATAAACTAGGTAAAAAGTTAGTACGCTGATACGTCCACCACTCTTCCTTGCTGGAAGATGATTGAATATGATTGAGTTTGATTGCTATGATTGATTGAATATTGATTGAATGATTCAGTACAATTGAATCCAGTTTGAAAGGGAGAAAAGTGGGTCTAAGACTAGTATATTAAACTTAAATAAGGGCAACTATGTGGAGATGAAAGCTGAGCTAGCTGAAGTGAACTGGGAAACTAGGCTGGAGGATGGATCAATAGACAAGCAGTGGCATACATTTAAGGGAATATTTCAGAGTATTCAGAATAAGTATATTCCTACTATAAAGAAAAAAACTGAGGGGAGGACCCACCATCCATGGTTAACTAGAGCTGTTAAGGAAAGCATTAAACTTAAGGAAAAAGCATACAACTCAGCAAAGATGAATGGCAGGACAGATGATTGGACAGAATATAAAGAATGGCAGAGAATGACTAAAAGGTTAAACAGGGGAAAGAAATTAAAGTATGAGAGGAAGCTGGCTAGAAATGTAAAAATGGATAGCAAGAGTTTGTATAGGTATTTAAAAAGGAAAAGAGTAAGTAAAGAGAGTGTTGGTCCTCTAAAGAGTGACAGTGGAGATTTAATAATAGGTAATAAGGAAATTGCAGAATAAATGAACAAATATTTAGCTTCTGTGTTCACTATAGAGGATACAAAAAAAAATTCCGGTAATAGCTGCAAATCAGGAGGTGAACGGGGGAAAGGAACTTGGTGAAATTGAAATCAGGGAAATGGTACTGAGCAAATTGATGGAGCTGTGAGCTGGCAAGTCTCCGGGTCCTGATGGACTACATCCTAGGTGGCTAATGAGATAGTCGATGCACTGATGTTAATTTTCCAAAATTCACTAGATTCTGGAAAGGTTCATTCAGATTGGAAAGTAGCAAATATAACCCCTATGTTCAAGAAGGGAGGGAGGCAGAAAACAGGAAACTATAGGCCAGTTAACTGGACGTCTGCCGTGGGGAAATTATTAGAATCGATCATTAAGGACGTTATAGCTGGGCACTTAGAAGAGCTCAAGGCAACTGGGAAGAGTCAGCATGGTTTTGTGAAAGGAAAATTTGTTGGAGTTTTTTGAAGGAGTAACATGCACAATGGATAAATGGGAGCCTGTAGATGTACTGTACTTGGATTTCCAGAAGACATTTGGTAAGGTGCCACATCAAAGATTATTACAGAAAATAAAAGCGCAAGGTATAGTGGGTAACATATTAACATGGATAGAAGATTGGCTGGCTAGCAGAAAGCAGAGAGTATGCATAAATGGGTCTTTTGCTGACTGGTAGGTTGTGATGAGTGGGGTCTCACAGGAATCTGTACTGGGGCCTCACCTTTTTACAATTTACATCAATGACTTAGATGAGGGTAGTGAAGGCATGGTAGCTAAATTTGCAGATGACACAAAGATAGGTAGGAAGTATGTTGTGAAGAGGACATGAGGAAATTGCAGATGGATATAGATAGGTTGATTGAGTGGGCAAAGATCTGGCAAATGGAGTTTAATGTGAGAAAATGTGAAGTTGTTCACTTTGGCAGGAAGAACAAAAAAGCAGAGTACTACTTAAATAGAGAATGACTGCATAATTCTGAGGTGCAAAGAGATCTAGGTGTTCTAGTACATGAGTCACAAAAAGTTAGTATGCAGGTACAGCATTAAGAAGGCTAATGGAATGCTATCCTTTATTATGAGAGGGATTGAACATAAAAGTAAGGATGTTATGCTTCAGTTACACAGGGATATACATTGAATATTGTGTGCAGATTTGGTCTCCTTATTTAAGGAAGGATGTAAATGCATTGGAGGCAGTTTAAAGACAGTTCACTGGATTGATACCTGGAGTGAGTGCCTTATGAGGAAAGGTTGGACAGACTGACCTTGTTTCCACTAGAGTTTAGGAAGTGTGAGGGGTAATTTGATTGAAGTATACAAGATCCTGAATGGCCTTGACAAGGTGGGCATCGAAAAGATGTTTTCTCTTGTAGGTGAATCCAGAACTAGGGGGCACTGTTTTAAAATTAGGGATCATCCTTTTAGGACAGAGATGAGGAAAATATTTTTTCTCTCAGATGGTTGTGCAATGTTGGAATTCTCTGCCTCAGAAGGTGGTGGTGGTGGGGTCATTGCATATTTTTAAGGCAGAGGTCGAAAGATTCTTGTTCGACAAGGGACTCAAAGACTATCAGGCTTAGATGGGAATGTGGAAATCGAAACACAAGAAGATCAGCCATGATCTTATTGAATGGCAGAGCAGGCTCATGGGGCCGAATGTTCTACTCCTGTTCCTATTTCTTATGATCTTATGAATCCTAGCTTAGCACATTCCACAACATGGTGGCAGTGGTGGCAGAACCCAATTAGTTCATTATTGGTGCCATATAATTGGTGACAAACACCCACAGTCCAAGATGACGGTTATCCTAGCTTGGCACAATTCTTCATCAGGCAATTCAGCGACACACACCACAGATGGGTAGCAATGGTAGCACTGTAAGAACCACTGCCCCTAGCCCGCCCATTTCCAAGCCTCGAAAACCCCCACAAAGATTGCTGCTGGATGACGTACCATGAAAATTCTCTGCAGTTCAAGTGGCCTCAGGTCTTTTCACCCCCACACACCCAGTTTCTTTTCCTTCTTTTGTGAGGCCACATGCAAATCAGATCACTGATACCAATGTCTCCTGGGTCTCAGGTGGGGCCGGTCACTCACTCCTGACCACTTGGGATCCAATAACTAGTCCTTATCGACAACAGTTCTCAATGCAACATCGTCTTGGTCAGCCTGTCCCAATCGAGCAAATTCGGTCCTCCACCTTGCCACATGCCGAAGTGCTGAGAAAGTCCACTTGTCATGCAGGCCCAAACTTGGTTACTCCACCTGTGCCAAACCCTGCTAAAAATATACGAAGGTGGGAAAGCACTCTGCTGCCATTTTGAAATGTCTGCGCTGTGGCACAAGGTGACGGCACAAGTGGCAGGACTGTTTCAGTGCTGAGTGTTTCAGGTGCAGCAGGGCAGGACATTTGCAGCATTAGTCTCAAACAAATGGTGCAATTGACTATGCCACGAGTGGATAATGCCTATCTCATCCTTCCTAGGCAAGGTTCGTCAGTATTTCCAGGACTTCGAGTCCATCAGTTTAGCAGTCAGAGGGATCCTAACATGCTTCAAATTTGACATGGGTGCAGGGGTATCTGTACTGGCTGACAACCTCACATGGCTCCACACAATTCCTCTTCTGTCTTCCAGTATAAAACTCCAGGGGCCAGATCACAGAAACCCTTTATGTCATTTACAACAAAAGCATATCAGGAACGCATGTGTACAGTTAGACATCATACAGAAAGTTGATGAGATTCTTCTACTGGACCCAGGGTTACATTCCACCAGGAATTTCCGCAACATTTCCAAGGGCTGGGGAAGCTGAAAAATGAATTTTACATTTCTCTGCTCCCAGATGCCATGCCAGTGTGCCACACCTCCTATTGCTAAAGGTTGAGAAGGAACTTGACTGTGTGTTACACAGGGGTATTATTTCCCCAGTCACACAACCAACCCACTGGTGTTCTTGCTGGGTCATCGTTCCCAAGCCCAGTGGCCACCTTTGGCTTTGTGTGGATTTTACGCAGCTTTATAAAGCTGTGCAGAAGGAGGTCCACCCAATGGCGTTGGTAGATGACAATTTGGCAAAGCTCGCCAATAGCCTCATTTTACTAAGCTTGATGCAAACAGCACCGAGTTACCCCTCAACAAGGAACCTAGGCTCCTGATGACCTTTAACATGTCCTTGGATTGATTTTGCTTTAACTGCCTCCCTTTCAGTATCTCGTCTGCCCCTGAGTTATTCGGATGAGTCATGTCAACAATCCTTGAGAGCAAACAAGGTATTACCTACCACATGGACAACATCCTTATACATGTCTCCACAGGAGCTGAAGGGTAAGCGAAGTCCTCAGAGTTCTCCAGGAAGCAGATCTTATGCTCAACAATTGTGAATTTGAACATAAAATTCCTTGGGCCAGGATTTTCCATTTGTCAGGAGGGCTCGGCGGGAGGGGCGGGGGCGGTTGCGGAGCCGCCTGCAATTGGCTCCGCACCGCAATTTCATGCGGACAGGCCACTTAAGGCCCACCCTGCGTGGATTGCGAGCGGTAGCACTGAGTGCTACCTGTGCGGGCGAGGGGAGGAGGGAGAGTCGGGCCTAGTGTGCAGTTTGCACATGTGCACTGAAAGAGCGCTTCAATCTCCCTGAGGCACGGAGCTGCGTCAGGGAAACTGAAGCTTTTTTTGAAAAAATTAATAAAGAGCAGAAAAATTCAATGAAACACGTCCCCTCATGTGACTGTGTCACATGAGATGGGACATGTTTTTAAGCAGAAATGAAACTTTTTATTTAATTCATAATAGCTTCAAGAAACTTTATCTCGCTCGTGTATAAGGCTTCCTGAAAAACATAAAGGCTGCTTGGCCTTTCGCCTCCCTGCCAGCTGTAAGGTTGGATGGGCAGCGTAAATATTCAGGTTAATTCCCTGGTCAATGGCCTTAATAGGCCTTTCAATTATCGGCAGCTGACTCTGGCGTGTGCCTGCTGAACAAAATATTGTGTGGCTTTGTGATGACGCAAGGACGCGCGCCCAACGTCATCGCACGTCATTTTACGTTCCGGCGTGGATGTAAAATTCTGCCCTAGGACAGACACATCATCCGATGGCATGGTATTATGGTCCACCTATAGAAAACAAATACCAATCATGAGTTTCCCCAGCCTATGTGCGTTATCAATATTCAATGTTTCCTTGGGATGGCAAACAAGGTGGGGAAGTTTATCCCTAACTTGGCCAGACTCATGGAACCCTTGAGAGACCTCCTGCAGAAGGGCCAACAGTGGTTCAGGGACGCGGAACAAATCGAGGCCTTTCAATCCATTAAAGATTGCCTAGTCTCCTAAGACGTCTGGCGCACTATGACACCATGTTGCCTACTGTCTTCATTGACCTTAGTGGTGTTCTCATTCAGCTGCAAAAGAATGATAATAGAATACCTGTCTATTTTTCATCAGGAGCTCTCACAGACACTGAATGAAGGTATGCCACTATTGAGAAAGCGGTACTGGTGGTTACATGGACTGTCGAGCATTTTTCTGATTACTGGATCGGGCTGCCCTTTCAAGTGGAAACAGACCACAAACCCCTCATAACACTCCTTAATTGCACAGAGATTGTTAAAATACCCATCCTCAATCAATGATTTTGCCTCTGGCTGATGCAGCACCAATATAGACCTATCTATGTCCCAAGCAAGCAGACCAGGGCTGATGCTCTCTCCAAAGCCCTGGTCAACTCTGCTGTCACCCTTGATTCTACACTGGTGTCAGGAGTGAAAGCATTTGCTCCACCATCATGAGTCTCTTGCTCATATCCACCACAAAGCTCCAGGCTGTTCAAAGCGCCCAAAAAGAGGATGCCAAATGCATTCAAGTGGAGGAATTCTGCTTTCAAGTGTGGTCCAGATACAACCCTACCAATCATCTTATCCACAAATACTATGAGAAATGAGCCCATTTGACCATTGTGGATGAGCTCCTAATTTACAATCATCATTTGGTCATCCTATGCCCCATGTGACAAGATATTCTTCACCGTCTCCATGGAGGTCACCTCGGTATCACAAAATGCAGAACGAGAGCCCTATAATCAGTGTGGTGGCTGGGCATCACACAAGCGGTCCAGGATTTGTCCTATGCTGCCATACCTGCCATTCATACTCCAAAGCCAACAGGAGCCTTGGTACCATCTGTTTTTCCTCATCGCTTGTGGCAGAAATTAGGCCTCGACCTCTTTGACTTCAATGACAAAACATGCAGGATGTGATGACAGGACACTTAGAAAATATCAACGGGATTTGGCAAAGTCAACATGGGATTTATGAAAGGGAAATCATGTTTGACAAACCTACTGGAGTTCTTTGAGGATGTAACTAGTAGGATAGATAAGGGAGAAGCAGTGGATGTGGTGTAGTTGGATTTTCAGAAAGCTTTTGATAAAGTCCCACATTAAAGTTTAACATGCAAATTTAAAGCACATGAGATTGAGGGTAATATATTGGCATGGATTGAGAATTGGTTAGCAGACAGCAAACAGAGAGTAGGAATAAAGGGGTCTTTTTCGGAATGGCAGGCGGTGACTTGTGGGGTACTGCAGTGATCAGTGATTGGGCTCCTGCTGTTCACAATATGTACCAATGATTTGGATGAGGGAACCAAATGTAACATTACCCAGTTTGCTGATGATGCAAAACTAGATGGGAATGTGAGTGGTGAGGAGGATGTCAAGAGGCTTCCAGGCAATTAAGACAAGTTGAGTGAGTGGGCAAATACATGGCAGATGCAGTATAACGTGGGTACGTGTGAAGTTATCCAGTTTGGCAGGAAAAACAGAATGGCAGAGTATTATTTAAATGGTGATAGATTGAGAAATGTAGATGCACAAAGGGACCTGGGTGTCCTTGTACACCAATCACTGAAAGCAAGCATGCAGGTACAGCAAGCAGTTAAGAAGGCAAATGGTCTGTTAGCCTTCATTGCAAGAGGACTTGAGTAAAGGAGCTGTACAGGGCCTTGTTGAGACCACACCTGGAGTATTGTGTACAATTTTGGTCTCCTTACCTGAGAAGGGGTATACTTACCATAGAGGGAGTGCAGTGAAGGTTCACCAGACTGATTCCTGGGATAGCAGCATTGTTATATGAGGAGAAATTGGGCCAACTAGGCCTGTATTCACTGGAGTTTAGAAGAATGAGAGGGGATCTCATTGAAATGTATAAAATTCTGAGAGGGCTGGACAGACTGAATGCATGGATGATTTTTCCTCTGGCTGAGGGAGGGTGGGGGCAGTCTAGAACAAGGGGTCACAATCTCAGAATACAGGGTAGGCCATTTAGGACTGAGATGAGGAGAAGATCCTTCACTCAGAGGGTGGTGAACATGTGGAATTCTCTAATACAGAGAGTTATGGAGGCCAAATCACTGAATATATTTAAGAAGGAAATAGATAGATTTCTACTCTCTAAAGGCACAAGGGGCATGTGGAGGGAGCAGGGGTATGGCGTTGAGATAGAGGATCAGCCATGATCATATTGAATGATGAAGCAGGTTCAAAGGACCAAATGACCTACTCCTGCTCCTATTTTCTATGTTTCTAAAACCAACACGTCAACTATTTCACCAGCCATTACTTTCAATACCCTAGGATGAAGTCTATCAGGAGCCACAGCTCCAACAACTTGCTCAATTGTAATTTTCCTAAGTTCCTCCATCCCTTCCATTTCCTAATTTACAGCTATCTCTGGGGTGTTACTTGTATCCTCTATAGTGAAAACTGATGCAAAATAACTATTCAATTGATCTGCTATCTCCTTATTTTCCATTATTAATTCCCAAGACTCACTTTCTATAGGATTAATGCTCACTTTGTTAAGCCTTTTCTTATTTAAATATCTATAGCAACTCTTACCATACGTCTTTATATTTCCAGCTAGCTTTCTCTCGTATTCTAATTTTTCCCTCCTTATTAATCTTTTTGTCATTCTTTGCAGTTCTTTATATTCTGTCCAATCTTCTGGCCTGCCACTCATCTTCACACAAGTATATGTTTTTTCTTTAAGTTTGATGCTATCATTTACTTTTTTAGTTGGCGGGTTCTCCCCTTGGAAGTTTTCCTTATCATTGGAAAATATCTATTCCTTATATTCTGAAATATCCCTTTAAATGTCTTCCATTGCATCTCTATGGACCTATCCCTTAAATTTATTTGCAAATTCACTCTAGCTAGCTCTTTTTTCATGCCCTCATAATTGCCCTTATTTAAGTTTAAAATACTAGTCTTGGACACACTCTTCTCTCCCTTAAACTGAATGTAAAATTCAATCATATTATGAATGCTACTACCTAGGGGTGTCTTCACTATGAGGTTCTCAATTAATCCTATCCCATTTCATAGTACCAAGTCTAGTATAGCCTATTCTCTGGTTGGCTCCAGAGTATGCTGTTTCAAGAAACTACCCAAAAACATTATATGAACTCCTCATCAAGGCTACCTTTGGTCATCTGATTTTTCCAGTCTACCTATAGATTAAAATCCCTCATGATTATTGCTGCATCTTTCTGACAAGCTCCCATTATCTATTGGGAGTGTTGTAAACTGCGAGGAGGACAGTGTAGAACTTCAAAAGGACATAGACAAGTTGGCGGAGTGGACAGATAGGTGGCAGATGAAGTTCAATGTAGAGAAGTGTGAGGTGATGCATTTTTGTAGGAAGAACATTGATAGACAATATAAAATAAAGGGTGAAATTTTGAAAGGGGTGCAGGAGCAGAATGGCCTGGCTGTATATGTGCATGGATCATTAAAGATGGCAGGACAGATGGAGAGAGCAGTTAATAAAATATATAGTATCCTAAGCTTTATTAATAGGGGCATAGAGTACAAGAGCAAGGAGGTTATGCTGATTTTGTAATATGAGACATTCATTAGACCTCAGCTGAAGTATTGTGTACAGCTCTGCGTGCCACATTAAGGGAAGGATGTGAACACATTGGGAGAGTGCAGAAGAGGTTTACAAGAATGGTTCCAGGGATGAGAAACTTCAGTTATGAAGATAGATTGGAGAGGTTGGGACTGTTCACCTTGGAGAGAAGGTGGCTAAGAGGATAGAGATGTTCAAAATCATGAGGGGACTGGACAGAGTGGATAGGGAGAAGCTGTTCCTGCTGGTAGAAGGATCAAAAACGAGAGGGCTCAGATTTAAAGTGATTTGCCAAAGAAGTAAATGTGACGTGAAAAAAAACTTTGTCACACAATGAGTGGTTCAGGTCTGGAATGTACTGCCTGGAAGTATGGTGGAGCCAGGTTCAATCAAGGAATTCAAGAGGACATTAGATGGTTACTTGAATAGAAACAATGTACAAGGTTATGGGGAAAAGGCAGGGCAATGGCACGAGATCATAATGCTCATTTGGAGAGCCAGTGCAGACATGATGGGCTGAATGGCCTCCTTCTGTGCTGTTGAAAGTCTGTGATTCATCCTTTATACTCTGTCCTACTGTGTAGTTACAATCATGGGGCCTCTACATCACTCCCACAAGTGACTTTTTACCTTCATCATTTCTCATCTCAACCCAAACTGTTTCTACATTCTGGTTTCCCGAACTTAGGTTATCCCTCTCTAATGTGCTAATACTAACATTAATTAACAGAGCCACCCCTTCACCTTTTCCTAGCTCCGTGTCCTTCCTAAATGTCACATACCCTTCAACATTCAGGTCCAAATCCACGTCATCCTGCAGCCATCTCTCTGTAATGGCTATCAGATCGTACTTATTTATTTCTATTTGTGCTCTCAGTTCATCTGTTTTGTTTCGAATGCTATGTGCATTTAAATACAGAGCCTTTAATTTTGTCCTTTTATTATTTTTGTAACACCTGGCCTTATCTTCTGATTTACTCTTAGATTTGTACTCTCTATCCCTTCCTATCACATTCTGGATATCATTTCCCATATTAGTACCTTTCTCTCTTGCATTGCCTCTATTCTTTGATTTACCACATCTTCCCAAATTGGAAGAAGGGTCATATGGATTCAAAGTGTTAATTCACTCTCTCCACAGATGCTGTCAGACCTGCTGAGTTTTTCCAGCATTTTCTGTTTTTGTTTCAGATTTCCAGCATTCGCAGTATTTTGTTTTTTTTCCTAAATTTGATCCCTACTCACTGTGTACATACTGTAAATAGTGTAAGTAAACTAGGTCTTAAGTAAGTATTCTGATACGTCTACTGCTGGAATCCTAGTTTAGCACATTCTATAACACCCATGACCTTCTTATTCAGAGGCGAGAATGTGAGAAAGGAGGGAATGCGAATGTGAAGTGTGATCAGTTCTTGCAGTGGAAGGAGAAACTTGCTTTACTGGTGTTCCCTGACACCTCTTCTTCAGAATCCTTGACCCCGATGGGTCCTTTTCCAGGCATCGCACAATCTTATATTCCTGTTCTCTCCGTTCCATACATTAGCTTTAGACTGACTGATCAAAGCCCTTTCCTGTTTACCTCGGCAACCGTTTAGCCCAATCTGCTCAGTTAGAATTGAGTGCAGATCATTGCCTCATACACTTTTGAAGTTCTCTAACTATTATGCTGTGCCTGTAGCTGTATCTTCATAAAGTTCCTTTTAGAAAATGTCATTGGTTTAAGATTATTATGCTCTGTCTGCTTCTACAATCTGAACAAAATGCCATTTCTGACAACCTGATAACAGGACCTTTCCTGAACAAATTGTTATTACTTTTGCTGCTCATCTAGATTTTCATTTCTGATTCTTTTAGTGTGGCACAAGTGTGCCAATTACTTCCTACCAGTGTTGGGAGGTCCAACCTATTTTCAGGTTCATGTCTTGTTTGAGAGTAGCCAGCAAATGACAGCTCATTAGTTGGCTCTGGGTGAAGGTCAAGTATAGGCCTGCAGCAGGTGGTAGCATTTTATTGGAGCCAGGAAGAGCTGGGCCCGGATAAGAAAACAGAATAACATTTGGGACATTTTGTAAAATGGTTTGGCCACTACTCACCTCTTTCGCATTTACACGTACGTGCAGCCCCTTTGCATTTCAAAGTTATAGTCGAGGTCCTACAACAATGCAGGATCACAATTTGTATATATTAAAAACCACCAGCGCTGCTCTTCCATTTACTTCCATCTCAGTTTTGAACTGCCAACTCTGTTTTTTTGGTGAGAAACAACCAGCTGGCAATTATAAATTGCCTCTGTTTATATAGATATTGTATGTATATGTATAATATGTGTATTAAGAAAATAATATGTCCTTATAGAATTCCAATATGTCCAGTGTGAGTGATCTTTTATAAACCAGGTGGACTTGGATTTATTGTTATTACTCTTGCTAGATGCTCTTGAATTGTTCCTTTGTAATGGCTAATCACTACAAAATGCCCATCTAACAGATGTGTGTAATTTGCATGATATGCTTTCGACCTTTTTTTGAAGATGATAATTACATCTGTTATCTTCAAATCCAAATTGTGTCCAATGAGCCTTGCTAAATTTCCCCCTCACTCCCTACTTCTCAGTTTATTTATTATAACATCTGTTTGCATAATATATTGAACATAATCGAACATTCATACTTCAGCTAAGTTCATCAATTCTATTATAGAGATTTTGTCCACATCAGCTTCCTTATTTAATCCCATGCTCTTGCAGCTTGCCATAACCTTTATTTTTTTTTGTCAAGCAACTAATTAATTACCTTTTAAATGTGTTTACAAATTGTGCCTTGTAATGGTTTGTGTCAAAAAAAATTCCCAATTCTTAACATTCTCTGTGAATTATTTTGTAAAGTGTTCTATTATTCTCTTTGTGATTATTTAAAATTTGTGCCCTCTTATTAGCAGTTTTCAGTGGATCACTATTTATCCTTCACATTTACCCTTCATAATCATAAAAACCTCAATCATGTTAACTCCAGTAAAAAAATGACCCAACTTCTCTGGACATTCCTCATAATTGTAATCCTTTCTACCTAGTGATATCTTATTGAATCGATGTTGAACTGGGAATGCTTATTTCTTCTTTCAGCTCCATCTCCAACTTGTTCATCCTGTCACTGAAGCATGAAACCATTCCAAAGAACTTTATTCTCCCATTGTTAATTTTTGTATTATTATGGTTACCAATGTGAGAGTGGGGGGAGGAATTGGAGGAAAGACGAACAAGGAAAAGGATAGTACATAGAAGCTGAGGTAGAAGTGGTGATGGGAATGAACATGTAGTAGGAAGTGGAGAGATTGAGAAAGTGAAGGATAAGAGCATGTGATGGGTATACATGGATTGCAAAAGCATGAGTGATTGGGAAGGGAATTAGAAAAGAGCTCGTAAGAGCCGTACTTTTCCTGTAACCCCTACCACAAGTATAGTCTGTTGTTCCTTTGCCAATAATACCACTTGACCTCTTACTAAAATCAAAAGAAGAATAAATCAGAAGAGAACAGAGAGAGGAGCAAAAAGAGTTAAAGTGAAAAAAGTAGAAGGGAAGGGAAAAGAAAGAGAAAAACAAGAGGGATGACAGAAAGAGAAAAACAGGAACGATTAGAAAGTAGGCACAGATAAGAAAGTGACCATATTTTCCAATTTAGCATGAGCAATACCAGGGTAGATTGAATAATATGTTTATAATAATGGTAAAATTGCCTTTTCAATCATCAGGAACATTTATTGCAAAAATTGTAACAATGTAGATATGGTAATTGGCTTGAATATGCCCCATAAACAAATCCTTTTCAAATTTGTCTTGCATATCTTTCTAGGTTTTTCTCTGATGTTTATTCAAGCTTTATTTTTTTGAAACATTTGCGTACTTTTGTGCAATTTAATGAACAATGATTGCAACCTGATCCATGGGTCTCTTTACATTTGAATGAAATATATTAATGCCTACATCCATATTCGAAAAGACATGCAGTAAACAACAGTACTTAAAAAAATCTGCATTTTGGGACAGAATTTAAACCTAAGGGTGAGATGATTCCAAGTTCAGTTTTAATAGAATCACAATACCATTATTGGCAAGCAAAAAATGACAAAGAAACAGTATCAGTGAGGAACATTTCCAAAGATATCAACTTTTCACCAGCTGAAGGCCCTGTGACCGGATTTAATTTGCTCATCTATAATGTTTGCTCAACTGCTGTTGAAGGACATTTTTTAATAAAGCAAATACCAGTGTGTGTTGTCAGTTCTCATATCACACTGTGTGTTCACTGAAAGTTTGCATAATGTCTCCATTAAGGGGAGTGCCACAAAAAGTCCTATTTATTTACACCTGACAAAGACATGAAATCCAGTCAGAATATTGTGTTCAATGAGTACAGAGACAGTTTAGGTAGTCAGCAGAAAAATTGACAACTTGCATTCAGGTTGTATTACTAAATTTGATATGTGACAGAAATATGGCTTAGAGAAAATGGTAAATCATGGAAAAAAATAGACAACAAAGAATGTGCAACACCAGCATAAACAGAAGAAGGTAATTGCAACATAAGGTGCTGATAGCTTCATGAAGTCTTCTAAAATGAATGGTGCTATCATCTCCGAATTTCAGGACATCTTTGCATAGTAAAGTAACAATCATATATACATGTTAATTACTCAACTGGTTTTGGTTTAACAGAAGAACAGAAGCTTCAAAGTTTTGCTTTCAGTTGAAACTTGGGAATGTTTACTAATGGGATTGTTTACATCTGCTGTTGCAGAGTTTCAATTTTACTTGAGTTCGTTGCAGTTAGCACAAGCTCCATCATTTATAAAAGTCCAAATGTTAGTGTGTTGAACAGGATCAATCACACGAATATGTCTTCTTCTTAAATATCACTTTTATCAATATACCAGTTCTTCTACCCAAATGTACTATCTCACATTCCATCTGACAAATTTCAAGATAATAATCTGGTTATGCTTTCCAGAGTAGCTTCCTCTTCACAGTGAACTAGCTTCCTATTTTTGTCTCAATCGCAAATTTTACTATTGCATTTCCAGTATTGAAAGTGAAGAAAAAATCGTCCTGAATACACAACCGCTGTATACATTCTTCCAGTCTGAAAGCAAAATCCTTTAGCCAACATTGTAAGCGTGTTGTGTTCCTTTTCCATGGTGTCTGACTGATTTTATCAACAAGCCTTCTATGCAAAATCTAATCATTTTGAGAAAATTCATGTACACAATATCCGCTGCTCTTCCTTTACTCCATTAATTTTACTCAGGGAGCTCTATTATATTTTTGTAAGACATAACATACCTTTTACACATCTGTGACAGTTATCTGTAATCTTTTAATTTTTATCTACATATTAATTTCATCCAACATTATGGCCTGTAGAAGCACAGTCATCTTTAGTAGAGATTTAACTGCTTTATCCATTTCATAACAGAGATATTACATTGGCAAATCCTCAGTCCTCTAGTATAACTTTTATATTCAAGAATATTTGAAAGATTGCAGTCAGGGCATCTGCTATTGCCTCTCTGGAGATATCTTATTCTATGTTAGGGTAATTGAAATCCTCCACAATCACTACTGTGTAGTCCTTGGATCTTTCTGTAATCTGCCTGCAAATTCTATTTCCTCCTTCCCATTATTTGGTGGCCTATAGCAAGCATTCAGGAAAATAAGAGCTCCTCTATGGTTGCCGGCTTGGGGAGTGTTTAACTGTTTAAGTGATGTGACTATTAAATACACACACAGACAGGTTTTCTTGAGTTTTTTTAAGAAAATAGGGTAGTATTTATTGTACTTAACCAGGTCTAAGTAAAAATAATAAAGACATTCCAACTTTCACGCACACACACATTCAAAGGTCACACACATACCGCCCCACACCCCACCACCCCTCCCAAGAGTGTTACAGAGTGGGAGGGTAGATTGAACAGCCTCTTTAGAGTCCCTTTGAAGCTAAAGATCTATGGGTCCTGTAGGTTGATGGCTGAGATGGTTTCAGGTTGAGCTGGTGGTCCTTCATCATTGAGTTGATTTAAGTATGTTGACGGACGATTTATATTTTCTTCTGGAGGCAGTGGCCAGAATCTTCGATTCGCCGTGCGGGAGCAGGTCCCGCTCATCGACGCGTAAAATGACGCGCGGTGACATCAGGCAATGCGTCCCGCCGTCACCGTGCGTTATTCAGATTTTCAGTTCGGTGGGCGCGCACCGGAGTCAAAGCCATTTTGACTCCGTATTATGGCCATTTAAAAATTAATTAATCAACTGAGCTGCCCATCCAACCTTATGGTTGGCAAGCAGGCAAACAGCCCAGGCGGCCTTTGCATTTATCATGAAACCTCATCCAGGGGCGGGATGAGGTTTCATGAAGGTTTTTTAAACTTCAGTAAATGTTTTTAGTAAAATTCATAGACATGGCCCAGCTCATGTGACACTGTCACACGAGGGGACATGTCTTAAAATTTTTTTTCTTTCTTTCTTTAAATTTTAAAAAAATCAAACTAACCTCCCTGAGGTAGCTCTGTGCCTCAGGGAGATTTCTGTGCTCTTTCGGGCAAATGTGTGAAAGAGCGCAAGCCCTGGCTCAGCTGACTCCCCTTGCCCGCACAGGGAGTGCTCAGCACTTCCCGGTACATGTCACGCTGGTCAGGCCTTAATTGGCCCACACCCACTCCCTTCCAGCCCCCACCCCACTGACGGCGAGAAAATTCTCCCCAGCATCTCTGCCTGTGGCATGTGGATAGTCAAACAACAGAAAAGGCTCAACTTGCAAGTTGGTGGGGGGAAGGAGAGAGAAGAGAGGTCCACACCAGGGGTCTTCCCACTTCAGTGTCTTTTCTGCTTCTGTCTGTGGCCTGGAGAAAACTGTTTCTTAAAACACAAAAGAGGGTCAGCTGGCTTATCATGTGATCCTCTCTTTCTAGCTGACCAGTGACCCAAATATGGTTATGATAGTGAATTCCAGATGCAACTTGATTAGAAAGCTGGGTGAATTCCTCTTGCAGCCAGAGCGCTTTGTCTGAACTGATAACTTCTAATGCTTGTTCTACACCTAGTTGAGACTGGATGTCCTGCGAATGGCTCAGGAGATGTGGTTCATTCACACTTCTTCAGGATAATTGCCTTTGATGGGGTTTTCCTGGACACTTAATAGGTTTGGATTTTGTCATGTACAGTGATGCAAATGTTCATGCAAAATTGCAGTTTCAAGGCACTGAACTGTTGCCTCATTCTTTTTAAAGTTCAACCAAGGGTTTTTAGCCAGCAAATTGTTAAAGACAGGAGAGAGGGGCAAAACTAAATCCCTTTATCCTCTTGTCAAATATTCATAAGCAGAAATATTTTATTTTTGTTTTAAAAATAGGCTGTGGTGCTTATTCCAAAAACCCTTTGTTTGAGTAGGAGATTTTTAAAGTAACTCGCAGCAAATTCTCTTAGGATTAAATTGGAAGTTTAGTTTATTTACACTTTCAAACCTGAGGAGATGATCAGAACTTCACACACATATGCACATGCGCACTCAAACGTGCGTGCACACACACACACACACATACACAGCTATACAGTAAGAAAATAGGAAAGAGGGATTTTACATATATTAATAACTTAATAGTAAAAAGAACCACAGAAATGGATATCAATTCATGTGATTTCCGGAGTCTCGAAAGTTTAAATTCGGAGGGGCTTCCCTCAGGGAGAAGTTCCAGTTCACATGGGTTCCTGGTTGAAGGCAAAAGTCCAGAATTCCTTTAAGGTTGGATGGTGCTGCAGTGAGATGAGGTTGATATTCAGAGACTTGGTCCACTTGGCAGGTGGTGGCCAGTGGCTTCCAGATAAACAGGCTTCGAGGAGCACTTGTTGCAGGCTGCTTGGTCAGCCTGGAGTCCTGCTGTCAAGGGTTTGCAAATAGGAAATAAATCAGCTGACTGGCCTGTTTTTGAGTTCTCAACTGTATATAGAGATTTCAAAATGATCACTCGAGTATGCGATTGCCTTCCTCCACAATGATTTCATAAAGAGATTTTTTCAGGTGTCTGGATCTGGCTTTTGTTTTGTGGCTTATAATGTCCCAATGAATAGCTTCTGAAAGAGTCATCATCCATATTAATGACCCTAGTCCAGATAGCTGTTGACTTGGTAGACCCTTAGACTCCGCTAGAGGGGTAAACTTATTCAGATGCAAATAGCATCCATTTTCTTTCAGTAAAAAGACTCTGACAGTCCCAGGTGTGAGGTTCTATGAGAAACATATAAGGGCATGCCTCCAGTGAAATCCATATAATGTCTCAGTGATCACCCTACTATTCCAGACATCAAGTAACTTGTGGCAGCCATTTATTGATTCAGCAAAGTTAATTTTTAGATAAGCAAAAAAGAATAAAGTTTGATTTACACCACTTATTCTTTCATGTCTTAGGGATATGTCAAAACACATAAATTAATTTTCAATAAAAAGCAGAGTTGTTTCAGTATAATTACCACACTGACATTAACCTGGTAAAATGGAAATTTGCCCAGAGATGTCCTTCCCACAAAAATAAGCAGGACAAATCCAATCTGGCCAATTGCTGCTCCAGCTGCTTATTTTCAATCATCAGTAAAACGATTGAAAGGGTCATTGGGCATGCTATCAAATGGCACTTACTCAGCAATAATCTACTAACTGATGAGCAGTTTGGGTTCTACCAAGACCACTCACCTCCAGACCTCAC
This sequence comes from Carcharodon carcharias, assembly GCF_017639515.1. Taxonomy (NCBI): domain Eukaryota; kingdom Metazoa; phylum Chordata; class Chondrichthyes; order Lamniformes; family Lamnidae; genus Carcharodon; species Carcharodon carcharias. The sequence goes on along the minus strand of NC_054478.1, from coordinate 47,568,652 downwards.
TACTGCCTAGGTCCAAACATGAACAAAAAAGCTGCATTTCCATAATTACATCTACAAATAATTAAAATTACTACATAAGATCTGTGTCACACGTCAATATCAAATCCCAGTGCTCTCCAAGCCGTGGCAAGTGTGAAAAGTTTGAGAAAACTCTGTTCCATGACATATTGCCTCAATTCTACCTAACTGTTTAATTTAGATTAACAGAATACGAGACCAGGTTTGTGAACTTAATAAGTATATAACTGTTGATTGAACAAACTATTGTTAACTAGTGGCAAAAGAAAGAAATATGAACTGCTAATTTCTAACACTATAACTTAAACTCTACCCTTTTCTTAAAACACTACACACACATACAAGACACAAAAGACACACAAAAACATGGATTTTAACGGTGGGATAAAACAGTTCAATAGCACCAATCCAGAGTACAAGATTCGATAGGTTGATTTTGACCAAAACTTTCCAAATTCCTTTCAGTTCTTATTGATGACACGAGGTGGTCTTCCAGCACTTTTGGCATTTAGTTCACTGGCTGAGCACTTTCAATATCTGTAACAGCAATTTTCCCCTTTGCCTCTTGACAAGGGTTTTCAGAGAGAAAGCAGGTTATAGAGATATGAGGAGAAAAAGCCAACCAGCTATTATTGTGGAATTACTGGAATCTTCCACACATAGGAGCAAGAGGTTTTAGGTCTTGTTCCTTTCAGGCTAGGAACCATTCTGCTCCACTGCTCTCTCTCTCAAAACCTGGTCACATGGTCAGGAGCAAATTAAAACATTGTTGTCAGGCAGCTCCCTTGGTCTATGACTCCTTTCCGGCACCATTCTGTATTTCATAGCACACTCTGTTCCATGACTGCAACATTGTATATATATCTCATCCTGTTCCAGTAGACATGTCTTTCAAACTGCAGCCATTGTAATTTTAATCCACAATCCACCAGAAAATAAAAAGATATGTTCTTTACAATAGCCCAACAGAAATAAAAATATATGTTTCCTACATCTGTCCATATTTAACATTTTAAAAAGCAGATTACATAATTACTGAATATGTACCTTCGGGCAGGCCAATTTATTTCTACTAATGCTCATGGACAGTTCCATTTTGCAAATATTCAGATCTATATTCTTAATAATCATACCCTCTTGTAAAAATAACCATTTTTCTGTTACTAAATCCATTGTTATTTCACTGCAGTGAATAATGTGAAAAATTCATTATGACATTGTGTTAATCCTTTGCTTCATTATTGATCATGGGTTTTAAGCCATTCCTTTGAGAAAATGCATGCTACTTCTGTAGGTAAAACAGAAAAATAGTTACTTTTACAAGAGGGTTTGATTATTAAGAATATAGATCTGAATATTTGCAAAATGTAACTGTCCATGAGCATTAGTAGAAATAAATCGGCCTGCCCAAAGGTACATATTCAGTAATTAGGTAATTTGTGGCAATTATAATAAACTGATCCTGTGGAGCATAGTGAGTTTATAAACCTAAGTGATTCTGCATCACTGCCATTTCATTGGTTCTACAATCATAGTTTTTATGCCACACATTTTTTAAAGACCATTTACAATTCTCCTCAAAATACTTTATTCAATTTTTGGGAAAACAATTGTTTGAGACTAACAGTGAATAGTACAAGCGTTATTAAAAAAGAAGAAAATGCTTGTGTGTACATAAAAAGAATATGTATTTGTAGGGAAATGCAGGGGTCAATTTGTGCAAATCAAATTCTCATAAATAACAGGTAGATATATCTATTATAGTGATGTTGGTTGAGGAATAAATGTTGGCTAGGAGAACTTCCCTGTGCACGGCACTGTGGAATCTTTATACATCCATCTGAGAAGACAGACAGCTTTTCAGTTTAATGCCTCATTTGTACAATAGCAACTTAGTATTGTACTGAATTGGAAGCCTAGATTAAATAATCAATATCGGAGAAGGATGGGAAAGGGGTTGGGGAGTGGCTTGAACCCACAACCTCCGACCCATTTGCAAGAATAACTACTCCTAAGCAAGACAGACAGCTTAAAGTCCAATAACTTTCTAAATCTCAGTATATTAGTTGCACTATTAGTAGGAAACATTAAAATGTACAGAGTTAGAAAAGGCAAGTCTCTTCCCAGCTTCTGAGAAATATCATGTTCTGTGATACTTCTCATATCCTTCAATCAATTTCTTTTTCAAGTACTTATGCAACTTGCTCTTGAACTTGTTAATATGATCAGCCTGCACGCTCTCTCTCAGCAGTCCATTCTGTTGTTTCTGTTAGGGTGACTTGTTATGATTTAATGTGGCCTACATATAGTTAGTTATATGTAGGGACATAGAAAAACATATTAATGTGCCACTTTATGAAACAAAACATTTTCTCACTGCGTTATCACTCACACTGCTTATGCTGAAATGAGTGAACTGGTCGCAGAGATGTCCACATCACCTGCACCATGACAGGCATACTGAATGCTGGACTGATCACCACCTTATCCAATCTACCATCTCCACCAGCCTGACCCCAAACAGTGGAGGCAACAAAAGCAATGCTGCAAGAAAATTAACATCGAAGGCCTCAAAGATCTCAGCGAAGTGGCCCTGCACAGTCAGCACCTTACTGCCAACCTCTCAACCTCCAGGTACCAGGAACCTGTGTGCCTGGTCAACCCTAAAATCCACCATAACAAGCATCTGCGAAGAGGTTCTTGATCTCTCTACCAGGAGACATCCTGACTGGTTTGATGAAAATGAATATGAAATAAAGGACGGAATCAATCATAAACACAAAGCTTTCATTATCTGAAAACTTCACCACGGCTCAGAAGAAAAGCAGCAGTCCTACAGGCAGCTGAGTGCAGCTGTATAACATAAAACCAGTAACATGAAGAACAAATAGTGGGTATAAAGAACATGAGAGATTCAACAACTCACAGACTCCTTGAAAATTGTGGAGGGCTAGGACATGCTTATTATAAGAATTAGGAGCACGAGTAGGCCACTTGAGCCTGCTCTGCCATTTAATAAGATCATGGCCGAGCTGAATGTAACCTCAACCCCACACTCCTGCCTACCCCAGATAACCTTTCATCCCCTTATTAATCAAGACTCTATCTAACTCTGCTTTAACAATATTCAAAGACTCTTCTTCCACTGTCTTTCGAGGAAGAGAGTTCCAAAGACTCACAACACGCTGAGAGAAAAAAATTCTCCTTATCTCTGTCTTAAATGAGTAACTACTTATTTTTAAACAGTAACGCCTAGTTCTAGATTCTCCCACAAGAGGAAACATCCTCTCCACCCTATCAAGACCCCTCAGGATCTTAAAGGTTTCAATTAACCCCCAATAGAGCTGGCCAGATCATGAGTGCAGAATAGGGCTCCTGACCCGAACCAATCCCCACCCTTAAAAGGCATTCCTGAAAATTGGAAACCCCAGGAATGTGGCCAGGAATCCCAGAATTTGGAGCTACCTGCCATTTTTAAAGGGCTCTCAAGTCATCCTGACTCAGTGAAAATCCAGGCCTATGTCTCTGAATATCCTCAACCCCATTCCTCAATACACCATCCAGCTCGGTCCAGAATGATGTTGAAAAAGCCATTTGACAGCTGAGAAACAAAAAAGGAGGAGATAGAATCCCTGCCAAAATCCTCAATCACAGTGGAGATACAGTCCCAGCAGGCTGCACAACCTCATACCCCTCGCCTGGGAAGAGGGGTGCATATCGGGGGACCTCATGGATGCTGCGATCGTGATTATATTCAAGTAAAGAGACAAGTCCGATTGCAGTAACTACAGAGGAGCATCCCTGCTGTTCACCACAAAGAAGATCATTGTAAGAATCTGCCTCACTTGCCTCCTCCCAGTGGCCAAAGAGTTCCTTCCAGAGTCACAGTGCAGTTTTTGCCCATTGAGAGGCATCATAGACATAATATTCACTGCTTGACAAATTAAGAAGAGTGCAAAGAACGGCAAAAACCACTGCACACGGCCTTTTTCAATCTCATGGAGCCTTTGACTCTGTCACCCACAAAGTCTGATGGAGTATCCTTCACAAATTTGGCTGCCCTTAGGAATTTGTCACCATCATCTGCCCACTCCACGATGAGATGCAAGCCGTAATCATCACCAGTGGAAACACCACAAACCCTAGCTCAGTGAAAACTGGGGTCAAACAAGGCTGTGATGTGCAAAGGTTGTACTTCTCCAGTGATTTGAGGTGTCTGCTCTAAGTTGTCAAACTCATCGAAGCATATACGGGCGTGGGGATCACTGCTGCCAGATAAACCACGACCTTAGTCTCAGGTTTGAGATTCTGGTCCTCAGTCAGTTAAAGGCTGAGCTGGCACATTGGAGGTGATGATGATTTTCATCATCTGTGTCTGCCTTTATCTATGCCTGCCTTGCATTTTTCTTAATTTGCTGAGCAGTGAAGATTATGTCTGTGATGCCTCTCAATGGGCAAAAACTGCACTGTAACTCTGGAAGGAACTCTTTGGCCACTGGGAGGAGGCAAGTGAGGCCGATTCTCCAAATCCAGTGACAAGAAAGGTGGTCCAACAGCAGTGTCCTCTCCAAAGCCAACTTACCCTGCATTGAGGCACTAATTAGTCAAGACCAGTTCTGCTGGACAGGACATTATGGTCATATGCCTGACACCAGACTCCCGAAGCAACTTCTCCAACTCAAAACTCAGTTATGGTAGAAGACTCCCAGGAGGATAGTGGAAATGCTTCAGAGATTTTTTCTACTTACTCATGGGGTGTGGTTTCACTGGCTAGGCTAACATTTATCGCCCTACCCTAATTGCTCTTGAGATAGTGGTGGTGAGCTGCCTTCTTAAACTGCTGCAGCCCATATGGTGTAGGTACACCCACTGTGGTGTTAGGAAGGGAGTTCCTGTATTTTGACCCAGCAACACTAAGGAAAAAGTCTCTTTAACCAATATATTTACTGTAACTCAAGCAGTTCTGTATATTGATATACTTTTTCAGCAGTTAATATTAACTTGCAACTACTGTAACTGGACTGCTTGCAAGCTAATTGATACAATTCAGGTACATAGGAACACGGGTAGACCATTCATCCCAAGGACCCTACTTTGCTATTCAATACGATCATGGCTGATCATCCACTTCAATGCCTCTTGCGCACACTAGCTCTATATTCCTTTATGACATTGGTATTTAGAAATCTGTCAATCTCTGCTCATTAGGTTTACCTATATGCAAATTGAAGTCACCCATGATTACTGTATTATCCATGCTATATGCTTCTCTAATCTCCTGTTTAATACCACGCCCCACACTACCACTACTATTTGGTAACCTATAAATAACTCCTACCAACGTTTGCTGTCCCTTGCTGTTTCTTAGCTCCATCCAAACAGATTCCACATTTTATTCTCTGATCTGAAATCCTCCCTCACTAATGTACTGATCTCATCTCTTATTATCAGAGCAGCACCATCTCCTTTTCCTTTTTGCCTATCCTTCCTAAAAGTCGAATATCCCTGAATATTCCGTTCCCAATCTTGGTCACCCTGCAGCCATGTTTCTGGAATGACAATTAGATCATACCAATTTACCTCTATTTGTGCCCTTAACTTTATATTTTTGACATTATTCCACGTCCTAAGTCTAGTTGATGCTTGCCTTTGTTTCACCTGCCTTCTAATTTCACTTTTCCTTTTCTACTTGTTGGATGCGCACCCTTATTAGTCTTACCTTTGATTCAAAGTTGGTATTATATATTTCTATAATTAAATTGAATGAATGCACCTTACACGTAAAAAAATTCCAAACAAAATATTAGACTGATTGCTGTTCCAGAGAATGATGTAGCCATGGTGTTGGCTGCTAATTTGCTATTCTAACTTTGAGAAAAATTCAGTTATGCATCAATGTGCAACGCAGCATTAATTGTATTTAATAAGGAATGGGTGAAGGGAGATGTTGGAGCTATGAAATTACATGTTTTTAATCTGTATAACTCCTGCCATTGGCAAAATAATTGCCAACATGGATTCTTTGCAATAATCACTGAAATATTTTGATCTATATTTGAAACATCAGCAAAATTGACACTATTTGAAAAATGCTTGATAAAATTTGCACAATCAACTATTTTTGGAGTAGTCTTGAAACTAAAATATTGTTGATATCTTTTAAAATTCAGCACATAAATGCTGTTGTAGTCTTTCATACAGTAATGCTGCTTGCCACAAACACTTACAGTTTCCTACAACTCCCAACAATTGGCAGTGTCCAGCTAATAATCTGATTAAGAAGTCCATGCTCATGGATGGATTTTATCAGAATTACATGATACTTTAAGAACATAGGGCAGGATTTTTCAGTCAGCGTGCAGGGGTGGACCCGATAAGCCAATGTGTAAAATGACACATGATGATGAGAGCATGTGTCCCGACATCATCGCGCTGTCTCATGATGTTTCATTCGGCTGGCGCGCGCCGGAGTCGGCTGCACACCCACTGATATGTAAACGATTTATTAAGACCATTAAGGAACTGGTTAAGGTAATTGTTAATGCTGCCCATCCTACCTTTATGTTGGCGGGCAGGCGAAAAGGCCAAGCGGCCTTCGCGTTTTTTAGGAAACCTCATCCACGAGCGGGATGAGGTTTCCTAAAGCTTTTATTAATTAAATTTTAAAATTTTCATGAATATAAAAACATGTCCCAAGTCATGCGACACAGTCACATGAGAGGACGTGTTTAAATAATTTAAAAAATCTTTTATTCCTTATTTACAATAGTGATTCAATCTCCCTGAGGCAGCTCCATGCCTTGGAAATTGAAGGGCTCTTTCGTGTGCATGTGTGAAAGAGCATTGGCCCTGACTCTCTCTCCTCCCCCCATCCGCATAGGTAGCACTGAGCACTATGGCTCGCATCTTACACTGGGTGGGCGTTAATTGGCCCACCCACCTAAAATGGCGGCGTGGAGCTGATAGCGGGTGGCGATCGGCTCCGTAACCGCCCCCGCCCGCTCGCACCAAGCCCACCCGCCACCTGAAAAATTCAGGCCATAAGAAATAGGACTAGGAGTAGGTCATACATCCCCTCGTGCCTTCCCTGCCATTGAAGAAGATCATGGTTGATCTTTTACCTCTACTGAACTTTCCTGCCCTGTCATCATATCCCTTGATTCCTTTTTAGTGCTTGAGTTCAAAGGAAGCCCAGCTTGTTAGAATGAAAATCTCCTCGCTTTACAGGATCCAACATAAAATTAGTATGAGCCGTCTTAACCCAATTTAAATTGGTTGTAATAGCACACATTTCCAATGTTTATATCTCTCTCATGTAGCCATGAGTAAATGGTACATATTGGTCTAGGGTACACCAGTGATCCCAAGCAACCAATTCCAATACATCTGATTGATCCTAAAAGTAAAATACTGTGGATGTTGTAAATCTGAAATTAAAACAGAAAAATGCTGGAAAAACTCAGCAGGCTGGCAGTATCTATGGAGAAAGAAACAGAGTTAACGTTTCGAGTCCATATGACTCTGCTCTGAAAAAGAGTCATACGGACTTGAAACATTAACTCTGTTTACCTCTCCACAGCTGCTACCAGACCTGTTGAGCTTTTCCAGCATTTTCTGTTTTTACATCTGATTGACCTTGTTTAGTTTAATTTATAAATTTACTTAACAGTATTTATTATTGCTTCAGGAAGAGAAATGTTTGGATTTGATGAGAAGGGGTAATATGATTTTGATTTCTTACCATCGTTGAAGAGAAAATTAAACGAGAGGTTGCACTTAACTCTTCCTACTAGATTTAGTGCAGCATTGGCAAAGATCCTGGGTCAAGTTACTTGTTGGCCTTCTGGGCTGCAGTGTAGTTTGTAAGTGAGGAGTGGCCCAGGGAGATTTGGAGAATTGGGAAGGAGTTGAAAGGTCTTGTTCTTTTGAAGAAAAGAAATGTATACAAATGATATTACATGATACATATTGGGATTCAGTAGCACCCTGAAAATCCCAATGAGTCCATTGGGCCTACACATCCATGCATTCCCAACTCACATGGCAAGAGGGATTTTTTGACAAATAATTAAATTCTATTAATATCTCATTTATTTAATATAAAAATTGATTTAATGATAATTCCATTTGCAAGACCATTTCTCTTTATGATATATATTAATAACCTGGTCTTGGATACGCAGGGCATCATTTCAAAGTTTGCAGGTAATAACAAACTCAAAAATGTAGCAAACAATGAAATGAATAGTAACACTCTTCAGGAGGAGATGGACAAACTGGTGAAATTGGCAGACAGATGGCAAGTGAAATTTAATACTGAGAATTATGAAGTGTTACATTTTGGTAGGAAGATTTGGAAGAAGAAATACGAACCAAACTACAATTTTAAAGTTGGCACAAATGAAATATTTAGCTGTTAAATTTCATCCTGATGGGATTTTGAGCTTCATAAATAGACATATTGAGTACAAAAGCAGGGAAATTATATTAAACCTTTATAAAGCACTGATTAGACCACAACTAGAATATTGCATCAAGTTCTGGTCACCACACTTAAGGAAGGATGTGAGGGTCCTTGAGAGGGTTCAGAGGAGATTTACCAGAATGGTTCCAGAGATAAGAAATCTTAGCTATACAGTTAAGTTGGGGAAGCTGGGGTTGTTCTCCTTGGAGCAAATGAGATTAAGGGGAGATTTGATAGAGGTGTACACAATAATGACCAGTTTAGATAATGTGGGCAGAGAAATGTTCCCATTAGCTGATGCTACAAGGACTAGGAAACACAGATGTAGGATTTTGAGCTAAAATGTTGCATGGGAGATGTGAGGAAGAACTTTTTGATGTAGCGAGTGGTAATGACTTGAAACTTGCTGCCCATCAGGGTGGTGGAAGTGGAGACAATCAATAGTTTCAAAAATAAATTGGATGGGCACTTGAGAATAATAAAGTTACTGGGCTGTGGGGATAGAGCAGGGGAATAAGACTGACAGGATTTCTCTACAGAGAACCAGCATGAACTTGATTGGACAAATGGCCTCCTTCTGTGCCTTGATGATGCTATGACACTATGATGCTAAGTTAAGTAGGCCATTAAAAAAGTATAAGGAATCCTTGGCTTTATTAATAGAGGAATCGAGTTCAAAAAGAAGGATGTGATGCTAACGTTTATGAAATATTTGTGGGCCTCTGCTGGATTATTGTGATAATCCTCAATATCACACTTTGTAAACTATGTCAAGGCCTTGGACAGGTTGCAGAAGAGGTTTACTAGGATAGAAACATAGAAAATATGAGCAGGAGTAGGCCATTCGGCCCTTCAAGCCTACTCTGCTATTCATTATGATCATGGCTGATCATCCAACTTAATAGCCTGCTCCTGCTTTCTCCCCATATCCTTTGATCCCTTTTATCCCAAGAGCTATATCTAACTCCTTCTTGAAAACATAGAATGTTTTGGCCTCAACTACTTTCTGTGGGAGTGAATTCCACAGGCTCACCACTCTGTGGGTGAAGAAATTTCTCCTCATCTCAGTCCTAAATGGTCTACCCCATATCCTTAGACTGTGACCCCTGGTTTTGGACCCCCCCACCATTGGGAACATCCTTCCTGCATCTACCCTGTCTAGTCCTGTCAGAATTTTATAGGTTTCTATGAGATCCCCCCTCATTCTTCTGAACTCCAGTGAATATAATCCTAAATAACTCAATCTCTCCTCATACGTCAGTCCCGCCATCCCAGGAATCAGTCTGGTAAACCTCGCTGCACTCCCTCTATAGCAAGAACATCCTTCCTCAGATAAGGAGACCAAAACTGCACACAATATTCCAAGTCTGGTCTCACCAAGGCCCTGCACAATTGCAGCAAGACATCCCTGCTTCTGTACTCGAATCCTCTCACTAGGAAGGCCAACATACCATTTGCTTTCTTAACTGCCTGCTGCACCTGCATGCTTACCTTCAGCGACTGGTGTACGAGGACACCCAGGTCTCGTTGCACATTCTCCTCTCTCAATTTATAGCCATTCAGATAATAACCTGCCTTCCTGTTTTTGCTACCAAAGTGGATAACCTCACATTTATCCACATTATAATGCATCTGCCATGCATTTGCCGGGTTTGAAATAGGTCAGTTGTAAGGAGAGACTGGAGAAGCTGGAGTAGTTTGTTTTAGAGCAGTGACGTTTAAGAAGTGTTCAAAATCATGAATGAGTTTGATAGAGAAAATAAAGAGAAACTGTTTCCAGTTGTAGAAGGGTCAGTAACCAGAGGAGACAGATTTAAAGTATTGGCAAAAAACATTAGAGGCCACATGAGGAAACTTTTTTTTAACACTGCAAATTGTTATGATTCAGAATGTACAATCTGAAAAAGTCGTGAAAACAGATTCAGTAATAACCTTCAAAAGTGAATTGGAAAAGATCAAAGTAATTATTTACATGACTCTGGGAAAAGAGCAAGACAGTGGGATACATTAGGTAGCCCTACCAAAGAACTGCGCAGTCACAATGGGTCAAACAGCTTCCTCCTGTGCAGTCCCATTCTATGATTCTATATTTTAAATGACGAGGCAGGATACTCATTGTTGAGGAACTGTATAAGATTATTGCATGCTGCACACAAACTGGTGAACCAAAATGTTGCAGAACTCAGTGTCTCATTAAGCTAGCTGGTTGAGATTCTTGTGTGACAACAAGTTGCAGTTTAAAAATGGTTTAACCCTTCATTCACCAAGTGAGTCATACATGTGCGGTGCTATTTTGATGTTAGGGCTGGTTCAGTATTGGAGGTGAATCTTGACCCTGCATCTCAACCACAAAATACCTGGGAATTCACACACTGTGCAAAAAAGAAAAAAAAATCCTTTGACCAGCAATGAGATACCTTATCTTTATGAGCATGTAATTCATGTCTCACAAAACCAACAAAAATCAATAAAGAATTTGTATGTGAAAATAGTCCTGAAAATGAACGTTGTAAACATTGACATCAACTTCTCATTGAAAATAGCCCGGTGACTCTCAAAAGTAAAAATGAAAATGAGCAGCAATGCATTCAATTGTGGTATCTTTATTTGCAATGGAAGTATTATCTTTGAGGATTTTCTTCAATTATTCATGAATCATGATATTGGACCATAATAATTGCATTTCCAGCAGACTCGGCCTAAAGGTTGAAAGTACACGCAGTTTGTTGCATAGTTCTAAAATAATTGCTACCACTGGAGAAAACTACCTACACTGTTTCCCGCAGTGAGTATAAATGCTGTGGGGCAACATTATAAATTAAACGGAACAGCAAGATCAAAGGGATGCATTGGAAATGGCTGCTTCACCTCACTAGTGTATTCAGCATCAATACCTTTCTTCCTGGTAGCCAACACACCTAGCTATATTTTACATATATGAATAGTTTCTGCTTCTTAGTTTAGTTAGACACTCATGACCTGTTTGTAGTTTTATTTTCCTTTACAAAAGTTGTAATAATACATGACCTTTTCATGATTATGTATTACATTGATTCTGCAACACAGAAAAAGGTCATTCAGTCCAAATGACCTATGTCAGCCAGCATTTATGCTCCACCAGATGCCCGCCAGGCCAGATGAGAAGGATGCCTGATTTCTGTTGGTGGTGAGTGGTGCCGTGGACGCGTTGAGGCCATTGAAGGTGTGTGTGAAAGAATAATGATGATGATGTCCCTTGAACTGGTGAGAGAGATCCCTGTGGATGTGTGATGGGTTTGTGAGTGTATGAGTTGAGAGTGACGAGAAGAGTGACTTACCCTGGCGAAACGAAGGAGATCATTCACCTTCTTTCAGCACTGGGTGGCTGCCCCCTTGTTGGCACTGATCACCGCTGCCACCGCCTCCCAAGCTGGATTGGTGATGTTGCTGCCCTTATTATTGCCAGAATAGGTGTAGAGGACATCACAGTGGGCCTCCATGGTGCCCAAAAGATGTTCCAGGGGCGGGTCACTGAATCAGGGGGGCTGTAGTTTTCTTGCCTCTCGGGGCCAAGTCTTCTGTGCAGCAGTTCTGGGCTGGAAGCACTGAGAGGTGTGCACACAGCTGCACTTTAAGTATGGCGCCTGGTGTGAGGAAGCAGCGAGGTGACGGCGTGGCGGGTAAAACCTTGTTTTTCCTGTCTGCTACCGTACTTTGTGCAAATCTAGGACGATTCCACCCTAAGTGTCTTTTAACTTTGTCCTTAGCTACTTGGACACAATTGTTTGTTTATATATTCTACCTGTTCACATTAAATATAATTGTTCCTATTTCCATAATTCGTGCAACTCACTTGTAGTTCCCAAACTGTATCCTCAGATTCAATCAATTTCATAATTTGCAATTGTTTGGTCTGTGAACGTGGAAGGCTATTTTATTTCTTTTAGCATCGGACCCAAAATAAATATTTTCAGCTCGATGATTCATGTGTACACTCTACTGTAGACTGTCATTGGGTGAAAGACTTGACTATGCCAATGCCCTAACTTGAAGCAAGCTCCATTTACTCATCACCACAGTGTTTCCTGGTATACATTGACTCTGGTCCGGTAACATCTCAATTTTAACATTTACACCCTAGTTTGCAATCCCTCTACGGCCTAACCTCTCCCTACCTCTGCACTCTTCTCCAGCCCTCTGACCCTCCAAGATCTCTGTGCTCCTCCAATTTTATCCTCTTGTGGAAAGAGCAGGGAGTAAGACTAATTAGATAACTCTTTCAAAAAGCCAGCAGAAGCACATTTGGCTGAGTGGCCTCCTTTTGTGCTGTACAATTCAACAATCTAATTTTGCCTATCTCTGTCTTTATATACACGCAAGTCAATCTCCTCTGAATTGAACATGGCAATTTGCAGATTATGGTGTTTTATAACAATGGGAATGTTACAGTAACATTCTGATCTTCATGGTATTACTCCTGATCTGAATCCGTGGTACAATGCAGAGAGCATGCTATGTAGTCAGAGGTGCTGTCCTTTGAAGGTGTCACTTAACAGTGCAGTGATGTTGGCTTTTGGATTACCTCAGCATAAAATTCACAGAGACGTGGTGGGTTGAATGGTTCATTACAGGGAATCGCAAGGTGTATTGAGATTTCTTCTGAATAGAGTAGTTAAGTGCTCAAAGTAGTTTTGTAATTTACTGAAATTTGGGCTTTACTTCTTAATAAGCCTGATAAGTGGTTTATAACCTGCTAATGTGATGGATCCATTTATTATTGGGACCAAACAATTGCCAGATCTCTAGTATTAATTGACAGTGACTTTATCAGCAGCTTATAAAGAGTTCCTTGTTCACAGCAAGTGGACGACCTCCTCTGCATACAGGATCACAATTCGGTTCATTAAAAGTACAGACTTGGTTTGATAGTTCAGATGGGTGTTCAGGGTCCCCTTGCAGAGTTCAGAAGAACTTCTCCTAATGCGTCTCGCCAACATTTCTCACTCAGCCAGCACCACTGTTCATTTTTTAATCATTGCTGAGTATGGGCTATTACTGCTGTGGAGTTGCTTCCATGTTTGCTTACCACAGTACTGGACTTCAAAAAGAACTAAGATGCATGTAAAGTGCTTTGAGATATTTCAACTTACAAGTGCAATATGATCACAAGACTGTCTCTCTCCATAACTGCTTCTTTGTTCCTTTCCCAAGTTAGCTCTTTCTATGTATGTCTTTATGTTCCACTCTCCTGTCACTTGGATTGTCACTCTTTTTACCCTGTAGCATTAACATCTCTTCATTTGTTTATTTATTCTCCCATCTTTCTGTATCTCTCTTTCTGGATCACTCTCTCCCTGCTGTACCCTCTCTATTCTGTATGTGCCCTGTCATCACTGTATGACCATCATGTATGTTCCTTTGCAGATGTATTTCGAATGTATATCTTAACTCTATGTATTCCTAAGGTACCCAGCAAGATGCCAGCTGACTTGTTGCAGGTGATGTTGACATGTTCTGAAGAGGAGACATGTTGGACTTGAAATATCAACTCTGTTTTACTGTCTCCACAGATGCTGCCAGACCCACTGAGTTTTTCCAGAACTTTCTGTTTTTATTTCAAATCTCCAGCATCCTCAGTATTTTGCTTTTATTATGTTGCAGGTCAGAGTGGGTACTAGGATCATGTGAGGAAACTCTACGCTGCAGCTACAATGTGCATAAGCTAGAGAGAAATTAGAGTTTTGGGAATGGGAGTTGAGAGGGTTGGGGCTGAGTGAGGGAAAAGTTCAGTCATAAGAAACTGTGTTTTATCTGTATTGTCATGAAGGTAGATATAGATACACTTATTGGCACCTCTTAGTCCTTTCTTATTCTCATAATTCATGCCATACAGCTGCAGGTGAGGGGAAAAAAATCCTGAAAAATCCTCCTTAAAGTGTCCAGATGCCTTCATTCTTTTTTCTTTTGCCTTGCTCTTTACTTTGTACTGCTTCCCACCTTTCGCCCTATGCTCTAATTGTACTCAAGGGATCTGTCAATGATGAATTATTATGGATTCTGAGCAACCTGATAAATGCACCTATAAGGACTGTATTGGAGGAGTCATAGTAAAGAATCATGCTCACCATATTAAAAGTGCTGTCCCTTGTGTTTAGTGAAGGAAACATAATGGGAGTGTAAATCACAGAAACCACAAAGTGTTGGCAGCTAGATAATACGTTTTAGCTCTTTGTGTTGAAGTTAGAAGAGGAGATGTGTGAGACACTGGAGGGTATGATCATTCACATCTTAAATCACACTGAGAACAGCCAGTTCTGTGCTAATACACCATCTAGATTGTACATTTTTTAATAACCAAGAGGCACTTCAGCAAAATGAGAAATGTAAAATATTTTCAGTTCTAACTACATGTGGTCTGTAGCTCCCTATTTTATCTTCGAGATTTTACAGGTTATCCATAGATTAATATAAGTTCTATTTTCTCATGAATATGCTTTTTTAACCTTAGCGGGTGTAACTTTTAGATTTCATTGCAAACAGTCAAACTTCACTTTTTATTTTTTAAGCTTTCAGAATTTACTCAAAACTCTCAGAATATGGAGCAAAATTTTATGGTTCCTCACTGGCAAGTTTGCAGGCAGCGGGGAGGCTGTCAAATTCCTCAGGTGGCCTTCCCACCGCCCTTCTGCCTGCCTCCGAATTGTCCATAATTTTACATGGGGCGGGAGAGGCCTAGGGCAGCCTGCCTGCCTTTGCCCCTATTGAG
Source organism: Carcharodon carcharias (assembly GCF_017639515.1). NCBI lineage: Eukaryota > Metazoa > Chordata > Chondrichthyes > Lamniformes > Lamnidae > Carcharodon > Carcharodon carcharias. Next base: position 47,553,425 of record NC_054478.1, on the reverse strand, counting down.
GCCCTTAAGTGGCCAATTATATTGTCCGAGTGAGGGGTAGAAGCCCCGCCTCCACACAGTTAATGCTCCTCGGAGCGTTAAATGGCAGTGAGGCTGCTGCGATTGGCAAGGATACGTTTGCCACTGACACTTCAGGTGGCAGAGCAGGAAATCCCGCTATCCAAAATATGCTGCCCATGGTGTTAGGATTCCCCATTGAGTCCGATAACTTTTAAAAAGATACCTGAATTCCCAGTGACTTACTGAAAGGATCACAGAACAACATTTCAAGTTTTAAGACTTTTACTGTAACAAGCAAGCTAAATGCAACATTGTGTAAATGTTATTCAGCAGGCAACTTATATTCTAAACTGCAGGAATGTTGCCCCCATTTAACTTTTCAGATGACCAAAAGTCCTACACCATAGTTATATTTTACTCTGTCCCTTGGTGGACACTTCATTCTCCAGGAACCAGTGTAAAGTTATCCTCAGCTCTGATGGCTTGCTTCCTTTTTCCTTTTCCAGCCATATAGCTTGTAATCCTCGAAATGATCTTCAGAGTGAGGGTTATCCTGGCAAATTCTCCCTCTAGCCAAAGCTAGGTGACTCTTCCAGCATCAGTTAAGCCCTCACAAACTTGCTTCTTCATCCAATCGTGAGCTCCCACCCACATTCTACGTGGTGAACTGTAGAGACTGTCTGGCTTTATTTGTCTGCTCTCTCTCTCTCTCTTTCTCTCTCAGATTCTTGCAGAATGATTAGGTCTGTCAGGTTCAAGAATATTTTAGGAAAACCTGCAATCCAATCCTACAATGGCTTCCTATGGATTATTTGTTCCTATCGCCCATCCCCATGGCAACTTCAATCACATGGGCCTTGTATCCAAGTGGAATTGCAAATTAACTTTTCTTTAGACTCCAAACTCCAATCTATCTTGAAATTAAGTAGTATAACCATTTCCAAAACCTGACATTCCTAATACCTCACATGATACTTGAAGACAAACAGCCTTTCCACCGTCAGCACAGTTGCTCTGGTCATTATTTATACGTGTTGATATTTCACACATTCTTCCCAACAAGACAACCTGTCCACACACCCTACCCCCACCCAACCTTTAACCTTTAACAACCAAGCTACCCAAACTTGTTGTCGGGCAGAATTTAGAATAGATCACATGACCCCCTTCATTCCTCCATTTCTGCATTTTACCCTTAATTAAAGAGACAGCTCCAAAACATAACAAACTTATAAACATTGCATTTGTAAAAATGCAACAATGACTTTCATTACCACCTTGAAATGTGTGTAGTGCATTTTTATCTGGTACATACAGAGCCAGGAAGATCGAAGGTTACACTGAAGGGGCTGTTTGCAAAACATTTTTATGTTTAAAATTTTTGAGTAGGAAATGAAAACTGTATCATTATCATTTGGGATGTGAAGTATTAGTTGTTCTGCCATTGGAGTTGTTGATAACTTATAATGAAAATTCTATTTGTACATATTCGTAGTGCTGGTGCTGGATAGTTGGGCACAGAGAGAGGATTGGAATTATATGTAAGATATGAGAGTGTGGTCCTGAGGTTGGCTACTGATGTTGTGAAGTAATTGGAATACATAAAATTTTGTCGCTGTGTTTCAAGACAACTCAAAACAATGAAAAGCAAGCATTGCAGATCTTTATTTGACACTTTGATTATAATTAACTTTTCCTGACTAATTGATCATGGAAATTCTGCCCTTTTGGCAATGATTAATGCAAGGGTAATAATTTATAAATTTTCATTAGCATTTTTAGCCTTTAGTTAAATAGTAAATCATTTGTCTTGCAATTGCATAACATTTTATCACCAATAGCTTCTTTTACCTAATGCAGTGAAAGCCTTCAAGGCAAATGAGGCAGGAACCTTACATCAACTAAATATTCAAATTGTTGCTCTTTCCCTCTTTCTGATCTTGTACTAATCTGTAAATGACCATAGTGGAATATTTTAATACTTTATTTATATGAAAGGCTTGCAGATCTCCATTTGCTTCACAACAGGGAGGATTCTTCCCTCGTCAGACGGGGGTGGCCAGTAAGCCGACTGCCGCCCGTGATCGGGGCCAGACCACGGTTTCACGCTGGTAGGCTAATTAAGGCCTGCCTAGTGTGAGTCGTGCGCAGCAGCCTGTGTAGGGGGCAGGAGGAGGAGAGTGCAAGTTTGCGCATGCGTGCGGGTGCATGCTGGAATAGGTTCCTGATGCATAAAGCTGCCTCAGGGAGATGAAGAGCTTAGAACATTAAAAATAGAGATGCTTAAAATGTTATACAAAACACCTCCCCTCATGTGACTCTGTCACATGAGCAGGGATATGTTATGAATGAAACGTTTTAATTTTCATTTAATTTTTAACAGCTGTTGGAAACCTCATCCCGCCCGTGGATGAGTTTCCTAAAAACTGTAAAGGCTGCTTGGCCTTTTCGCCTGCCCGCCAACAATAAGGTTGGATGGGCGGAGAAAATTTTCTTTCAATTATAACTTTAATGGCCTTAATAGGCCTATTAATTGTTGGCGGGCGCGCACCTGCCCGATGAGCTAAAATTTCTGGCCTATGTGTATCTAGTACAATTGTTAGTATCTTCATTGCAGTGGAAACAATGATGTTTTAACACCAGAATATCTCTCACCTTGCTCACAGCACATAAGAAGTATGCTGGTTTTTGATGCTGATTCACACGGTACATTATTCTGCTGCTAAGGCCAGAATTTTCCATTTGACTGTGAGGGGGGGTTGGAGTGGAGCGGGAACGTGTCTGCGCCACCATTTTATGCCAATTAAGGCCCGCCCAGCATATCTCCCAAGGATAGCGGGCGTGCACAGGCTGCTGGGTCCAGTGGCGACCCGGCAGTCTGTTTAAAAGAAGGCCTGGCAGCCTTTTGTAGGCTGCTCACAATAGCCAGTGCTAGGCTGCAGCAGAGGGGTTCGGGTGAGTGGGCCAGGCTGGAGGGTAGGCCTGTGCACCCCTCATTTTTCTGATGACTGCCTTGCTGCCCTTCTTGAGGTGGCAGCATGGCAGGAGCTGTTGGTCCCCCAGGATGGGAGGAGGAGGACCCCCCCCGCCACAAGACCAAATGTGCCTGGGAGGAGGTGGCGGAGGTGGTGAGCTCCAGTGCACCTGGATCCAGTGCCGCAAATGCTTCAACGATTTGTTGCGCTCTGGCAGGGTGAGTACCATGTTGGCATAGGGCATTTAACCCAGCAGGTAGCCTTACCCTCTGCAATGCCCCACCCCCAAGCCTCAGTGTCGTGACTGCATTGAATCATTGATGGCATTTTTCCCTTGCTGGGTGGGCAAGCAGATAGTGCCTATGCTGAGGTCAGCCTGAGTGAATCATCAAGAGATGAGTTTTCCCCCGCAGCATGCGTTGATATAAGTCCCACATGACTGGTTTGGGGGCAACCTGGAGGAACTGCACCTAGGCGCAGACTCAGAACTCCAGGATGTGTCCTATTCAGGGTGATGAGATGGTGGAAGGGGAGCTTCAAGGTGGCGTGTCAATGATCCATCTGCTGCCCTCTATGCTGCATGTGCTTGTACCTCCTTACTATGAGAGGAAATACTGTGTGGTTCCTAATGTGATGTAGGCAGTATGTGGGGGTGGGTGGGTGGGGAGCAGGCCTAGCATCTTGGTCTGAGTGATTAGCAGCAGCGGGGAGAGGAGGCACTGGAGGCCTGATATGGCACATTCTGGTTGAGCTGGGCCTTGCATGAACAGAGTCCATGTGCAATTTGCCCTAATCAATGATTTTCTCTCTTTTTCAGGAGAAGAATGCACAGAATGTGACTGAGTATGTGAGGACTGGAGGTGGCCAGGCACACCTCTCCATTTGAAGCCGCTTTGAGCAGGAGGCCCTTGAACTGGAGAGGCACTATGCACCCAGGTCTACTGGTGTCAGTGAAGCTGAGGTGCCATGGCCAGGTATTTATGCCCAACAGTGAGGTCAGCATTGTCCTCCCAACAGCCATAGCACTGATGGTTATTAAATTAGTTATTGTTGCAACATTGCTGGACCATTGGTTATGGACGGTTGAGCACATAATGAGCCAGGGGGACAGAGATGAACTTTGTCATTGTCTGCACGCTAACTGATCCACTGTCCTTGTTCTTTCTTTCAGCATCATTGAAGCAGGGCTGGGAGGAGGAGCAGCAGAGGCCTCCTCTCACACCTGAGGGCCCCGAAGTCTCACCAGCATCACACCATTTCTGCCAGGCAGGCACCAGCACAGATATTAGCACCTCGGTGGGTATTAGTCTAATGGCTAGTGTACCAGGGCACAGCAGTGACGACACTTCACAGTTGCTGGAGCAGCTGGCAGAGACAGAGGGTGCCCATGGCTCCAGCAATCGGACGACTGCAGGGGACCAGGCACATGCTCGGTTGGTGCCTGATGATGTGCCTCTGGAGTCGTCTGCAACGCAGCAGGTGCAGGAAATGCGGCCGGGTGTGCGGGAGCATCTGGTGGAGATACACGAAGCTATGCTTGGCTTGGTCTCCATGGTGGAGGAGTCTACGTGGACCATCGCCGAAGCAATGAGCCACATGTCCGAGCGCCATGTGTCCTCCATGGAGAGAGTGACGATGTTTGTGGAGAGCCTACTCCAGGAGACCTGCCAGTGCTTCCTGGGATGCGCTCTGACCAGCGAGTCCTCACATCGGCAATGACTTCAGCTGGTCACTGCCAGTGTGGGAGATGGTGTGGGCATCAAGTTTCCTAGCTCATTGCCCATCCACCCATGGTGAACGGGGAAGTCCGAAGTGACTTCACGTTGGCACTGCCTGCCGTCTCTGTGGACTCCTCTCAGGGCGCTCATCATGAGGGCAGTAGTTCCTCCGCCTCTCTCCCAGTGACCATATCATCCGATGAGGCTGCGATAACTGGGGAGATGCCAGCTGTGGAACTGGCAGATCCCTTCCAGGCAGGGTTAGCACAGGCTCCATGGGCCAGAGGACGACTGCCAAGGTCATCGAGATCAACAGGACAGTGGAGTCAGCAGGCTGTCTCAGATGCCACTTCCAGCGATGGGGCAGCACCAAGACAAGGCACCCGGAAACAAAAACATAAGGCACCTTAGGCACACCACGGCTTTTCACTGGCGTTTTTGTTTTAGCCCGAGATGAGGTCCTTATGATTTCTTTTTGAATGTTAACACTATTGTTTTCCCTTTGTGATAAGTTCTTTTGCTTTACACATTAAACTCAGATGTGTGACCATGGCTGAGGGTGCCTCAATTCTTCTGCATGTGTATGGTTGACAAAAGTGTAATGAGTGATTTGTTGGACATTCAGCTTTGTTTACAAGGCCCTTAGTTAGTGCTGATGACCTGGCAGATTTTGCACTTCGGTGTTTAGTATCGAGGCGGCAGCCCAGGCTTGTGCTGGTGATCCATCTGTGGTGTCCCTGCCTCCCTGGAGTATGCCCGGGTCAACGCCTACCCCCTCAACATCTCCCTGTGCTCATCCTCGGACTCACTGCTGGATTCATCATGTGCAGCTGCAGCCACTGTGTCGACGTCTTCATCATCAAACAGAAAATACTGCCCTAAGGATTTCCTAACAGATCCCTGTAATGACTACACCCTGAAGTTGGTTACAGGGTGTTTTGTCTGTAGATTGGAAAGTGCTTGCAAATTGTCAGCTCTTCCCCTTGTTGTTATCAGGATCTGAACATTTAATTTAAAAAAATGCTGATATTTTTTCTTCATTTTTAATATCTTAAAACATGTTGCTTGCCGATTGATATGTTTCCTATCCAGTTGTGATTTGTTTCAGTCTTATTAATATAATATTTGAGCCAATAGGTGCCAGTGATGCACAGACAACGCATGTATGACATTTTCAAGCGTGATTGATGCACTGGGATGCAAGACAATATAGATTTTTCAAGGTGTTATTTGCAATCTGAACTTTTTATGATTGGCTCTTCTGATGAATGTTTATGTTTAGCATTCATATTGGCTCCTACATTAGTCATCATCTCCTTGTTCTGTGCAGAAGGACATTTTGTAGATAGATAACATTGAAATGGGTTGGAAAACAAAATGTTTATATTATGAAAACAATAGTTTTTCTCACATTAAATGAAGGCACATTAATGAATATAAACAGTAGCATGAAACTGATAATATTTGTCTTAAGGTTATAGATGCTGTTTTTAAATTTGTACTGTTTTAAGGATTTTGTGTTGCACATTGATGTAAAAGTGTACTGTTAAAAAGCATATGAGTTTATGTCTACATTCCTTCACCACAAATCATTTTTCTTTGTTGTGCACTGGGGAAGGTACCAGCATAAGTGAGCTATTTCTTCATAAAGTGAGACCCTCAAGATTGTCCTTGTGAATAAATGGCCAGTTGAATAGTCAAAGAAAACTGGAAGCAATTGTTTGCTCACTTTTTTAGTCAGAGAATGGTCCAAATGAAAGAACATCAATAGTCATCACCTATGCGGCTGTGGTGTTACCACTGGCAGGAGTGTGATTATAAAGTGACAAGCTTATGATGACTTTTTTCATTATAGGTTTGGAAATAGGAATTTGTTATACAAAAACAACAGGAAGTTTATGTAGATCTAAGTTTTTTTGATATGCTAATATATTAATGATTAATAAGACTAAGAGGAGAATGTATGATTTTAAAATGGGTAATGAATCACATCTGTGTATCCTGGTCCAATATCCCCCCACCCTTTAACTTCTCTCCACTTGTAGACTGCACTTGGCCTTGGTTCCCCAGGTACAAAGTCACGTAAACATTTCTATTTCACACTTCAAGCAAACAAAAGCCTAATTTGTCATCAACAGAGAAAGTCTGTCGGAACCAAAACATAGGAGAGTCAGTGTGCCCGCACCTTCTTTGACTAAACTGACTCAGTTTTTACTAATTCAGTAAATCGCCTTAAAGGGACATGCACACACACTTCAGTAAAGGAATAATGGATTGTGTCTTATATGGTGTAATGTTTCGACCCTCAGGCAATGGCAGCTCCACTGCCTTACCACGAGGAACACCAAGGCAGGTTATATACCGCACTGGCATTATCCAATATTTCTAAAACTGATTCGGAACATTTTCCTTGCATAACAATAACACAAATGTAGGAAGAAATGAACAAAATAAGAAAACAGATATATGTGTGCGCTGTTTAAAATCTGTGCATTCCTGGCCACATGTGAAATAAATAATTCAATATACATTAACAATTCACAAGGTTTTTGAACATATGATCAACATAAATAAATGGCTGCACAAAGAAATTCAATCAGGGTAAAGAAGGATTAATGCTGGAAGTGGGGAAGTCACAAATAAGTAGAGTTTTAGCCATGTCAGAAACAAATAATTTACTGGAGTGCTGTTTCTGTTTAAAAGCCAAACAGTGAAATCTCACTGTGTTCTAGAAGAAGCCTGTGAAAAACAAGTTAACAGTCATTAATAGTTACTGACCTAGAAGACTTGGGAACACTGTAAGCAGCTAATTCAAACAATGGATCAACCATACCATTGTATAATACCATCCACCTGATTCTTGTGTACCAAATAATATGCTGGAAGAGTTAAAGACTTGTTTATACTTATTTGTCTCTATGTTTTTTTGGATGGGGGAAGGCTACCAGGCATATACAGAGTTGCTCACTAAAAGTTTCTCCCTTACTCCTCATGAAGAATTAGGCAAATTCCAGAACTCCAGAACTACAACAGACTAATTTCCTCTTATCTTTCAAATGCTATAGTCAAATTGCTTTTCAGAAATCTATCTAACACTTTCTTGAAGGACTGCAAGGAATTAGTCTTCATTGCTTCCTTTGGTATTCTGTTTCACAAGTTGGTTACCTTCTGGGAAGAGTAAAACTTTTAGACATTTGCCCCTTTTGAATGGTCCTTAGTTCCACCTTATCCCTCACTAAAGTAGCTTTTTGGAAACTAGTAAAGTATTTTCAGGTCTCAGATCATGTGATTACCACCAAGCCTGCTCTCCCATTGAATAAGATCATGACTGAACTCCTGGAAGTATCACTTACTGAACAGACTAATCAGCTGACCAGAAGAGAAGTTGATGTTAACCTGTAATGACATACATATTACAAACTCCATCATTTCCAACACTTTTCTGGACATTTAACTGCCCAATGTTTTAAAATATTATTTAAATAGGGAGGTGATCTTAAAAGAAATTACATGAAAGTACTTTTAATGTCCTACCTTTATTTTTAGGTGTGACCTGTAGAACAGGTGGTGACCAGAATGTGGAACTTATTGGGTGCTTGAGGTGGGCAAGCCCAATGCCTGCACTTGTGCAGAAGTGTCACATCCCCTGCCGTGATGATTGCATGTTGACAAACTGGTCCAGGTTCACCCCCTGTGCAGCAAGTTGTGGATCAACCCAAAGTCGAAGAAGAGCCCTCATAGGCAAGTACTGGACATTTAAAATTGCAACAGGCTTGACATATTATTGTCAATTATTACATTAATATTAGTGGCCTAACATGATTTCCCCAGTTCTTATAATTAAATTGAAAAGATTACTTTCTTTCTAACCATATTTTTGGAAGCTCAGTTATACTCTTAAGCTATGAATAATTGTCATGTTTTTGGCTCATTAATTGGGCCTGTCATATTACTATGTAAAAGCACAGTTTGTAGATCAGAGGTCATAAAAAAACTTTTTTGAATTTTCCCAAGACTGTAATTTATTGTCAGCCTTGAGCTGAACCTATAACATCATGTGAATCATAGACATTAGAAAAACTGTTAAACACGGTTGCTTGTCATCGAGCATAATGAATGTTTATTTTTAAAATTGCATATTTTTCAAGTTTTGGACTACATATTTTGTTGCTTTGCATATACTATAATCACAGAAGTATGGTAGCACACTTTTTAAACAATTGGCTATACATGAATCTGAGAGTGCAAGTAATATGTGATAGGACACTGACTCATACATCCCAACCCATAGAGTTTGCTCAGTTAGTCTCCTAGTCAAAAAATCTAAAGTAGTTATAAGGGGGGACTTAAATTATCATAATATAGAATGGGATAGTAATGGTGTAAAGGGCAGAGAGAAGCAAGAGTTTCTAGAATGTGCAAAAACAAAATACCATGGATGCTGGAAATCTGAAATCAAAACGAAGATATGGGAAATACTCAGCAGGTCTGGAGTAGCTGCAGAGAGAGAAACAGAGTGAAAGCTTCAAGTTGTGGCCTTTTATCACTGTACTGGAGCACATTTCTAGAATATGTTAAGAAGAATTTTCTGTATCTTTCCAATCCAATGAGGAAGGAGGTATTGCTGGATCTTGTTCTAGTGAATTAGTTGGGTTAAGTGGATCAAGTTTCAGGGGAACATTTTGGCAATAGCGATCATAGTACTTTAAGGTTCAGGTGTGTTATAGCAAAAAGACAAGCAGTTGAACCAGAACAAAAATAATTAATTGGAGGAGAACCAACTTCAATCCAGTGGGATGGATCTGGCCCAGGTAAATTGGAATCAGTGATTTGCAGGCAAAACTGCAAATGAATAATGTGATACCTTTAAAGAAGAGGTAGTTCAGGTAAAGTAATGGTACATTTCCATAGGCGGAAAAGGTGGCAAACTAATCCATAGCTTCCTAGATCACAAAAGAGATAGAGTAAGAATAAGCAGAAAAAAGGGGTGCATATGACAGACATCAGATGGCTAATAAAACTGAGAGCCAAGCTTACTATAGAAGGTTCATAAAGGAATTGAAAAAAACAAATAATAAAAATGAGTCAGAGTATGAAAAGATGCGGCAGCCAAAAGAAAAGGGAATTGAAAAGTCTCCTATAGTTATATAAGTAGTAACAGTGCGGTAAAAAAAGGAATGGGGCTGACTAGGTGCCTAAAACAGAATTTATTCATCTAAGAAAGAGGCATGACTAAGGTACTAAATGAGATACTTTGTATCTGTGTTTGCCAAAGAAGATGCTGCCCAAGTCATAATAAAAGACAATGTAATTGAGACACTGGAAGGGCTAAGAATTGATTTTAAAAAGGAGGTATGAGATAGGCTAGCTGTATTTAAAGTAGGTAAGTCACCCGGAACAGATGAGATGCATCCCAGGATATTAAGGGAAGTAAGGGTGAAAATTCTGGAGGCAATGGCCAAAATCTCCCGATGCTCCTTAGATAGAGGACTTATGCTAGAGGACTGGAAAATTGCAAATGTTGCACCCTTGTTGAAACAATGGTATAAGGATAAGTCCAGCAAGTACAGGCCAGTCAGTTAACCTTGTTTGTGAAAAATGTTTTTAGAAATGATAATTTGGGACAAAATAACATTAAATTAGACAAATGTGTATTAATTAAGGAAAGCCAGTGCAGATTTTTTAAGGTTAAATGATGAAGTAACAGAGAAGATGGCTAAGGATAATGCAGTTGATTGTGTATATGAACTTCCAAAAGGCATTTGAATAAGTGCTACATAACAAGCTTGTCAGAAAAGTAGAGCCCATGAAATAAAAGGACAGTGCAGCATGGATATGAAATTGACCAAGTGGTAGGAAAAAGGGGGCAGAATTTTCATTTCGGCACTCGAGCTTGAAATGGCTCGTGTTGATGTCGGGCGAATATCCTTACATCAACGCGCAGTTGCACAATATTTCGGCCAGCAGGCGCACACAGGAATTGGCAGCACGCCTGCTGACAATTAAAAGGCCTGTTAAGGCCATTAAGCATCAATTTAAGTTAAATTTTTCGCTGCCCATCCAGCCTTACGATTGGGAGGCTGACGAAAAGGCCAAACAACCTTTGCAATTTTTTGGAACCAGCATCCACAGGTAGGACGAGGTTTCCAGCATCAAATAAAAATAAAATGTTTTAAATTTCACTTATAATATGTCCCTACTCATGTGACATGTGGGGACATGTTTTATAACATTTCTCACAGCTTTATTATTTTTTTGAAATCTCTTCATTCAGCAAGAAGTTTGTGCTCGCCCCCCGGCCCCCCCCACCCCACCCCACCACACACACACAGGCAGCGTTGAGCACTGCCTCCTGCGTTTCACGCTGGGCGGGCCTATATTTGGACCGCCAGTGTGAAATGACCATCCGGCCTCAATCACGGGCGGCAGTTCGCTTCCCAACTGTCCCTGCCCACTCCCCACCAAGCCCACCCAGCAAGGGCTAAATTCAGCCCAGAGAGTATCGTGAATGGCTGTTTATCCACCTTGAGGAAGGTATATCATGGGGCTCCTGCTTTCCTTGATATACATTAATGACCTAAACTTGGCTGTGCAGGACATAATTTCAAAATTTGCGAATGACACAAAACTTGGAAATATTGTAAACTATGAGGAGGGCCATGATAAACTTCAAGAAGACATATAGACAGGCTGGTGAAATGGCTGGACAAGTGTCCGATGACATTTAATGCAGCGAAGTGTGAAATGATTCATTTTGGTAGCAAGAACAAGAAAAAGCAATGTATAATAGAGGGTACAATTCTAAACGGGCTAGAGGAGCAGAGGGACCTCGGGGTATATGTGCACAAATCATTGAAGGGCAGGTTGAACAAGCAATTAATAAAGCATAATGGGATCTTGGGCTATATAAATATGAGCACAGAGAACAAAAGGAAGGAAGTTATGCTAAACCTGTAAAAAGCACTGGTTTGGACTCAACTGGAGTATTGTGTCCAGTTCTGGGCATCACACTTCGGGAAGGATGTGAAGGAATTAGAAAGGGTGCAGAAAAGATTCAAGTAGTTAGTTCCAGAGATGAAGGATTTCAGTTACATGGATAAATAGGAGAAACATAAAAACATAGAAACATTGAAACTAGGAGCAGGAGTAGGGCATTCAGCCCTTCGGGCCTGCTCCACCATTCATTATGATCATGGCTGATCATCCAACTCAATAGCCTGCTCCTGCTTTCTCCCCATAACCTTTGATCTCTTTCGCCCCAAGGGCTATATCTAACTCCTTGAAAACATACAATTTTTTGGTCTCAGCTACTTGCTGTGGTAACGAATTCCACAGGCTCACCACTCTCCGGGTGAAGAAATTTCTCCTCATCCCAGTCCCAAATGGAGAAGTTGGAGCTGTTCTCCTTGGTATCATGCCCAGTAAAAGCATGTCATATTTATAACTTTAAACATGGATTACATTCAGTGTAGGATTTTCTGGAACAGCCTTTTTTTAAAAAATGGATATTAAATGGGTGCTAGGATGACTGCTGAGGGGCAGATCACTTTTTCAATTTCTATATAGACTCAGAAGTATCTCAAGTCTCTGGAAAAGTCCTAATTGAATGACCATGGGTGGAGTGCCCCCTTTGACACAAAACTGTTTGTGAAATTTCTATTATTTGAGCACTTGCCCAAAACTCAAAATCTATGTACTCCAGGACTCCCTGTTTATGAACTCAAAACTTAACAAAGAGTACTATAGCAAAACCAGTTCATCATAAATAAGTGTGAATGGCCTCCACCCATTCCCCCATTGTGTAACAATGGCTTCGAACTTCAAATCATTCTGGGTGGACAATAGATTTATTGATCAGGTAGTCACCAGATTGAAACTGATTTCAGCTAATCAACCTTACTTAGCCCAAGTACCTGGGATAACCAAATCAGTCTGCAAATAACACAACAAAAAGCTGCAGCAGCAAAGGCAGCAAAATGTAAGCCTCAAGACTGGAGACTGCAATATTGTAAGGTCTCCAATCCTATTCAAATCTATCAGTACAGAAAACTGACTTCCTAGTAATAATACTGCTGTTAGGTAATGGAGATATTTAAGTAAGTTATGTTTGTAATTGTTAGTGTTAGGAATGAGTTTTAACTTTAAAGTTTAAGTTTGATTTGTATTTCTGCATATGTGTGTTAAGAAAAGTTTAAGTTGAGTTTTAGTTTAACCTTAAAAGGTGAAACCTGGGATCTAGTTTCATTTTGAGTGGAGTCAGCAGATCTAAAGCTGTTTGTATACCTGCATTTCTAATGAGTTTTTTACGACTGTTGAAGAGAAGTTAAAGCAAACACAAGAGCACTGTTGCCTAGCAACAGGGGTCCAGAGAGGCAGATCCCACATACACATACACAGAAAAACTAAAGAGAAAGCAGTTTGAGTTTAGTTGAAAGTAGCTGCCAGGGAGAGACTAGAGCAAAGGGACAGAAAGCAAGTCCCAAGCTAAAGAAGAAAATCCCGAAATCCATGGGAGAGGAACAGAAGAAAGTCCCAAGAATACCTTCTAATCAAAGGAAGGACAGGGATTTGGAAAAGGTCCTGTTAAGTGAAGTTAAGATGAGGAGAGAGGAAGGCTCCAAGCTTCAAGCTTAAAGGAAGAAAAGCTACAGGAAGCAGATGTAAAATAAGAGGCCAGAAGTTCCAAATAGACAGCAGAAGGTCTGTAACTCTTTGCTATGGGCATGTCAAGCAGTGGCGTGTTGTTGACAGCTGAAAAAGCTTGAATGCACATGGTGATCCAAGGGAGAGGAACATCGGAAGGGGAGTTCAGAACCGTGGAGGTGGACTCTTGTGGAAGGTGTCTGAGAGGAAGTGTCGACTTGGGAGAAGATTCCAAAATAAGTTCTTGGAGAGTAGAGATTGGACACCCTTGTGTGAAATATGAAGTTTCAATGAGACCATTTGGTTCACCGTGTAACAAGCGTCTGGGGGCAGTTAAGGAGAGATCCATAGCATCTGTTTGGAGTGGTATCTGTCACTCGGTTTCAGAGTGTGGTGTGCCTGACTATGGGTTGTCTATCTGTGTACATCTGTAAAGGTATAGTTGTGGGTGAAGGAGTTTTGTAATATAATTCATCTTTTCTTGTTTAATCAATGTTTTATTCTTTTGTTAAAAGTTCATCAGCTGACTCCGGTGACTCTGTACAGTAGCCCTGTCCACGTATCTAAACAAAAAATAAAAGTTAGGAGCTATCAGGCTGGGTTCCACCCTGGGATCTGGCTTGTCCAGTTGTAACATCAGCTGGGATCATAACGCAAGCAACTAACTTTGTTACCTACTGGAAATCCACCTCTTTGAGGGAATTCTGCAACAACTTTGAAAAATGACTTTGGTGATTGAATTTGCATAGCTACACTTCAAGAGTGGAAAATAACCTCGTCTTCACCAGGCCTGCATAGAGACGAGCCAATCATGTGACTTATAAACTACTGATTTGTTTGTAACTTGTAAAAGTGCACTATCCTCTTTAACTGTATTTTTCCTTAAGGTGTGTGTGTGTGTGTGTGTGGGGTGATGTAGCATTAGATTTTCAGGGTGAACATTTGAATAGACATCCTCTTAATTTAAAAGCACAAAAATCATGTTACTGGTTATTCAAGTTGATTGTACCTTCAGGGGTAAGAAACACCCACACCTGCCTTTGAAAAACACACTGATTACGGACAGTAAAGGAAGGGAACAGGGGTTTCAATTCTCTCTCATCCCTGCCTGTAACAATGGAGAAGGGAAGATTAAGAGATTTGATAAAGATGTTCAAAATCATGAGTGCTCTGGACAGAGTAGTTGGAGAGAAACTGTTCCTGTTGGTGGAAGGATCAAAAGGGCACTGATTTAAGGTGACTGGAAAAAGAAGCAAAGACAACATGAGGGAAAGCTTTTTACATAGGTTGTGCTTAGGATCTGGAATGCATAGCCTGAGAGTGTGATGGAGGCAGATTCAATTGAAGCCTTCAAAAAAGAATTGGATAATTAACTGAAAAGTAAACATTTGCAGGTTTATTGGGAGAATTGGAGCAGTGGGACTAGGTGAGTTGCTGTTGCAGAGAGCCAACATGGACGGGACAGCCAAATGGTCTCCTCCTGTGCTATAACCATTCTATTCTATAATTCTGAGTGCCATAAAGGGTGTTAAGATCTCAAAAATTGCTCAGTGTCTCTGTTCCTGGAAGCCATCCAATCTCACTGCTGGCCATGCATGACTGGATAGGTTTGGATTCAGTGATGATGTCTGGCACACAAAAATAGTTCCCTGGTAATCACTTATCATCCAAACTTGCATATTTGGTTGGTAACTTTGGATGGAGGCTTTCCTTATCATCAGCACGTTATATCTGCAAATGTTATTGCATTTACATTGGGTGCCCATGGCTTTGTGGTAGCGGCTGTTGCGTGAGAAATTCTGAGAGCCAAGAGGTCAGCAAGGACATAGGAGAGAAGAAACCTAAGTGGGGAAACCTATCATACGGGAAGGAAGTTTGATTCCACCAGTGACCAACAATAACCCACCAAAATGGAATTCATAGTTTATGGTAATACTGGCACTGCTCAGATTCCCCTCATAACCAATAGTACAGGTACAATACATCAGATTTTTTTCATTCTTTCACAGAGCTTGGGCATCACAGGCTGGGCCAGCATTTTTATTACCCACCCATATTTGCACTTGAAAAGGTGGTGGTGAGCCACCTTCTTGAACTGCTGCAGTCCATTTGTTCTAGGTACACCCACAGTGCTATTAGGGAGGGACTAACAGGATTTTGACCCAGCAGCAGTGAAGGAACAACAATATAGTTCCAAGTCAGGATGGTATATGACTTGGAGGGGAACTTGCAGGTGGTGGCGTTCCCACGCATTTGCTGCCCTTGTCCTTCCAGGTGTAGAGGCTGGGGGTTTGGATGCAGGCGAAGGAGCTGTGGTAAGTTGCTGCAATGCATCTTACAGATGGTACACACTGGTGCCACTGTGCATTGCAGGTGGAAGGAGTGGATGTTGGAAGTGATGGATGTGGTGCCAATCAAGCGGTTGCTTTGTCCTGGATGGTGTTAAGCTTCTTGAGTGTTGATGGAGCTGCACTCATCCAGGCAAGCAGGGAGTATTCCATCACACTCCTGACGTGTGCCTTGTAGATGGTGTCAGGCGATAACTTACACGCTGCAGAATTCCTAATTGCTGACATGTTTTTGTAGTCATTGTATGTATATGGCTGGTCAAGTTCAGTTTCTGGTCAATGGTAACCTCCAGGATGTTGATAGTGGGGGTTTCAGTGATTGTAATGCCATTGAATGTCAAGGGGAGATGGTTCAATCCTCTCTTGTTGGAAATGGGCATTGTCTGGCAATTGTGTGGCACAAATATTACTTACCACTTCCCAACTCAAGCCTGAATGTATGTCCAGGACTTGCTGCATATGGGCATGGACTGTTTCAGTATCTGAGGAGTCACGAATAGTGCTGAACATTGTGCAATCATCAACGAATATTCCCACTTCTAACCTTATGATGGAGGGAAGGTTATTGATGAAGAAGCTGAAGATGATTGGGCCTCAGACACTACCCTGAGGAGCTCCTGCAGTGATGTCCTGGAACTGAGATGATTGACCTCCAACAACCACAACCATCTTCCTTTGTGCTAGGCTTGACTCCAACCAGTGGAGAGTTTTCCGGAATTCCTATTGACTCCAGTTTTGCTAGGGCTCCTTGATGCAACACTCGTTCAAATGCGGACCTTGATGTTAAGGACAATTACTTTCGCCTCATCTCTTGAGTTCAGCTCTTTTGTCCATGTTTGGACAAGGGCTGTAATGAGGTCAGGAGCTGAGTGGCCCTGGCGGAACCCAAATTAAGCATCGGTAAGCAGGTTGTTTCTGATTAAGTGCCGATCGATAGCACTGTTGATGACCCCTTCCATCACTTTGCTGAAGATCGAAAGTAGACTGATGGGATGGTAATTGGCCAGGCTGGATTTGTCCTTCCTTTTGCGGACAGGGCATACCTGGGCAATTTTTCACATTGCCAGGTAGATGCCAGTGTTGAAACTGTACTGGAACAGGTTGTCTAAGGGGGCAGAAAGTACTGGAGCACAAGTCTTCAAGACTATTGCTGGAACATTGTCAAGGCCAATAGCCTTTGCAGAATCCAATGCCTTCAGCCGTTTCTTGATATCACATGAAGTGAAATAAATTGACTGTGATGCTGGAGACCACAGGAAGAGGCTGAAATGGATCATCCAGTTAGCAACATCTGGCTGAAGATTGTTGCAAATACATCATCCTTGTCTTCTGAACTGATATGCTGGGCTTCCCCATCATTGAGGATGGGGATATTTGTGGAGCCTTCTCCTCCAGTTAGTTGGTTAATTGCCCACCATGATTCATGACTAGATGTGACAGGACTGCACAGCTTAGATCTGATCTGTTGGTTGTGGGATCGCTTAGCTCTGTATATCACATGCTGCTTTCATTGTTTGACAGACACATTTTTATATTCATTCATGGGATATGGACATCACTGTCTAGGCCAGCATTTATTGCCTATCCCTAATTGTCCTTGAGAAGGTGGTGGTGAGCTGCCTTCTTAAATCACTGCAGTCCATGTGGTGTAGGTACGCCCACAGTGCTGTTAGGGAGGGATTTCCTGGATCTTGACCCAGCGACAGTGAAGGAACAGTGAAATATTTCCAAATCAGGATGATGAATGGCTTGGAGGGGAACTTCCAGGCTTTGGTGTTCCCATGTGTCTGCTGCCTTTGTCCTTCTAGGTGATTGCAATCGTAGGTTTGGAAGATGCTGCCTAAGAAGCCTTGGTGAGTTCAGGGAGTGCAACTTGTAGATGGTACACACTGCTGCCACTGTTCATCGGTGGTGGAGGGAGTGACTGTTGAAGCAGTGCCAATCAAGTGGGCTGCTTTGTCCTGGATGGTGTCAAGCTTCTTGAGTGTTATTGGAGTTGCACTCATCCAGCCAAGTGGAGAGTACACCATCACACTCCTGACATGTGCTTTGTGGATGGTGGATGAGCATTGGAGAGTCAGGAGGTGAGTTACTCAATGTAGGATTCCTAGTTTCTGACCTGCTCTTGTGGCCACAGTATTTATATGGCTAGTCCTGTTCAGTTTTTGGTCAATGGTAAACCCCAAGAGTGTTGACAATGGAGTATTCAGTGATAGTAATGCCATTGGATGTCAAGGGACGATGATTAGATTCTCTCTTGTTGGAGGTGGCCATGTTACTTGTCACTTGTCAGCCTTAGCCTGAATGTATGTCCAGGACTTGCTGCAGTTTGACACAGACTCCTTTGGTACCTGAGGAGTCGCGAATGGTACTGAACGTTGTGCAATGATCTGCAAGCATCCCCACTTCTGACTTTATGATGGAGGAAGGTCATTGATGAAGCAGCTGAAGATGATTGTTGGGCCTAGGACACTTCCCTGAGGAACTCCTGCAGTGATGTCCTGGAATTGAGATGATTGACCTCCAATAACCACAACCATCTTCCTTTGTGCTGGATATGACTCCAGCCAGTGGAGAGTTTTTCCCCGATTCCCATTGAATCCAGTTTTGCTAGGTTGACTTTGATGTCACAGTCAGTAAAATGCAGCCTTGATGTCAAGGGCAGTCACTCTCACCTCACTTCTAGAGCTCAGCTCTTTTTTCCATGTTTGAGCCAAGGTTGTAAGGAGGTCAGGAGCTGAGTGACCCTGGCAGAACCCAAACTGAGCATCAGTGAGCAGGTTATTGCTAAGGAAACTTGATAGCACTGTTGATGACCTCTTTCATCGCTTTACTGATGATGGAGAGTAGACTGATAGGGA
Organism: Carcharodon carcharias; assembly: GCF_017639515.1. Taxonomy (NCBI): domain Eukaryota; kingdom Metazoa; phylum Chordata; class Chondrichthyes; order Lamniformes; family Lamnidae; genus Carcharodon; species Carcharodon carcharias. The sequence goes on along the minus strand of NC_054478.1, from coordinate 47,534,880 downwards.
AGTAATTGGCCAGATTGGATGTGTCCTGCTTTTTGTTTACAGGACATAGCTGGGCAATTTCCCACATAGCCAGGTAGATGCCAGTGTTGTAGCTGCACTGGAACAGCTTGGTTTGGGCGCGCGGCAATTCCTGGAGCACAAGTCTTCAGCTCTATTGCCGCAACATTGTCAGGACACATAGTCTTTGCACTATCCCATTCCTTCACACATTTCTTGATATCAAGTGGAATGAATTGAATTGGCTGAGGACTGGCATCTGTGATGCTGGGGACCTCCGGAGGAGGCCAAGGTGGATCATCCACTCAGCATCTCTGGCTGAAGATTGTTGTGAATGAGGTTGCAGATTGTGGCTGTGTACAATTCTGCTGCTGTTGATGGCCCACAGAGTTTCGTGGATGCCCAGTTTTGAGTTGCTAGATCTGTTTGAGATCTATTCCATTTAGTATGATGGTAGTGCCACACAACATGATGGAGGATATCCAAAACAAAAACAAAAACAGAATTACCTGGAAAAACTCAGCAGGTCTGGCAGCATTGGCGGAGAAGAAAAGAGTTGACGTTTCGAATGGTTTTCGAAAAGTCAACTCTTTTCTTCTCCGCCGATGCTGCCAGACCTGCTGAGTTTTTCCAGGTAATCCTGTTTTTGTTTTTGTTTTGGATTTCCAGCATCCGCAGTTTTTTTGTTTTTATCTATGATGAAGGATATCCTCAATGTGAAGGCGGGACTTCATCCCCACAAGGACTTTGTGATGATCACTCCTACCGATACTGTCATGGACAGATGCATCTGCGGCAGGCAGGTTGGTGAGGATGAGGTCACGTATGTTTTTCTCCCTTCTTACCACCTGCCGCAGACCCAGTCTAGCAGCTTTGTCCTTCTGGACTCAGCCAGTTTAGTCTGAAGTGGTGCTATGGAGCACTCTTGGTGATGGACATTGGTTTCCCCCCACCCACCCTCCAGTCTAGAGTACATTCTATGCCCTAGCCACTCTCAGTGCTTCCTCCAAGTGGTGTTCAACATAGAAGAGTACTGATTCATCAGCTGAGGGAGGGCAGTAGGTGGTTATCAGCAAGAGGTTTCCTTGCCCATGTTTGACCTGATGCCTTGAGACTTCATGGGGTCCAGAGTCGATGTCGAGATCTCCCAGGGCAGCTCCCTCTTGACTATATACCACTGTGCCATGACCTTTTTTTGGTTTGCCCTGCTGGTAGAACAGGACGTACTCAGGGATCAGAGAATCACAGAATTTTAACAGCACAGAAGGAGGTCATTTGGCTCATTATGTCTGCACTGGCTTTCCAAATGAGCATGATGACCTAGTGCCATTGCCCTGGCTTTTCTCCATACCCCGGCATATTGTTTCTATTCAAATAATCACCTAATGCCCTCTTGAATGCCTCAATTGAACTTGCCTCCACCACACTAGCAGGCAGTGCATTCCAGACCAAAACCACTCGTTGTGTGAAAAAGTTTTTTTTCACGTCACATTTGCTTCTTTTGCAAATCACTTTAATTCTGTGCCCTCTTGTTCTTGATCCTTCTAAGAGTGGTAATAGCTTCTCCGTATCTATTCTGTCCACCTCCTCATGATTTTGAACATCTTTATCAAATCTCCTCTTAGCTTTCTTCTCTCCAAGTCCTAACCTCTCCAATCTATCTTCATAACTGAAGTTTCTCATCCCTGAAACTATTTTTGTAAACCTTGTCTGCATTCTCTCCAATGTGTTCTTTGTTAGCCTTCCTATAATGTGATGCCCAGAACTGTACACAATATTGCAGTCTAATGAGCGTGTTATATAAATTCAACACAACTCCTTGCTCTTGTACTTTATGCCCCTATTAATAGAGCCCAGAGTCCTAATGCTTTATTAACTGTTCTCTCCACCTGTCCTGCCACCTTCAATGATCTATGCACACAGGAATGTGTTCTCGAAAGGCTAGAAACTTCGATGGATAGAAAACACTTCAATATGTATTCTAAAGTAACCTTTTTCTCTTGATTTCATGTGTCCCCTAATCATTGAATTAATGTTCTGAATTTTTTTCCAAAAGCCGGCAAGATCTGAAATCCGGCACAGACTCAGCCCTGAGGTTACCCATTTTGAGAGATTCGACCAGTAATATGATAACTCACTAATATTTTATATATAACTAGTCTAGTCTTTGGTTTAATAGCCATCTGCGAAGTACCTGAGGGTATAATAACCCCCAGTGCAAAAACACCCTTTGTTCCTTCCCTTTGGTTGTTCCAGTGATAATCTGTGATCTCTGTCATCTTATTCCCCATTTCCTCACCAATGCAAACAAACTTTCACCATTTTCCTCACATCACCTTCAGCTTCTAAGAGTTCATTTTCATATAGTGATTGGTAACTGTTTATGTTAAAGAAACTCAGAGTTAACATTGGATCCCTCAATCCATAAAATGCACATAGTTCTAATGCTGCTGACACAAGAAAAGCTCTGTAATTAAGAGTCTTGTGCCATGTGTGTATCCAAAAGCACCTTTTGTATCACATTTCAAAAATATATGACTGATGTAATCTCCAGATTAATATATTCTTTTAAATATTTCACCATCATTGAGCTGTAGGCAAAGCTAATTTTATCAGGAATCATTAACTTCCACAAACCAGCAATCTTTAAATCTTCTTCTGAAGTGTTTTCTGACAGCTAAAACTAACATAGATAGATGACAAAAAAATAATAAATCTGAAAAAATTGAACCTTATGCATAAAATCAGCCATTTTGTTGGAAATGCTTGCCAAAAGTTTCTCCTGAGTAAAGCCGTACCCTTTAACAAGAGTTTGGAACTTATTTTGTGGCTGTATAAATGGCCTCAATTTAATAGTGCAGTACACTTCTCAGACTGCATCAATGCCACTATATGCTTGTTACACTGGTGTATCAAAGAGGCTAGTTGCCATCATAGTTCCTGTCTCCATGGCATCATCAAACAGAGAAGCTGCTAGTTTTCCTGATGTCTAATGTTTAAAATACTCCAAGAGGCTAATGGCATTTTATCCTTTATAACTATAAAACTGGAACGTAAAGGGGAGGAAGATTTGCTACAGCTATACAAAGACCTGGTTGACCAGACCTGGATTATTATTTCAATTCTAGGTGCCGCAGCGTAGAAAAGTTATATTGGTCTTTGAAGGAGTACAGCACATCTTCACCAAAATATTGCAAGGCCTCCAAGCATTAGATTATGAGGAAAGATTACATAAGGTTCCCTGGAATATAGAAGGTTAAGGGTTTGATTGAGGTTTTTAGAATTTTGAAAGGAACTAATAGAGTAGTTATAGGGTAGACTGGCAGAATTTTTTAAGGTGGGCGAGTCTAGGACAAGGAGATTTGGGCCAGATTTTCGCTACCGAGGCGGGTAGTTTGGGTCAGGAAATTTCCTGGCTCAGCAGACCTGTCACAGTATAACTCACCTGGTCACCCAGAATTTTTGTTCTGGGCAGGACACAAGTGTGGGATAGAGTTGGTCCCCTGACCACAGAAGCAGATTCTAGATGGCCCCAGGGACAGGTGAGCACCAAGGCAGATTTGTTAAGAGCCCACTTCAGTTCGCTGGGCCTTTGTTCTGGTTGTAATAAAAGTAGTTAGGCCTTCTAGCCCTCACCACTCTCACCACCTTACCCCGCCCCCACCCATCACCCCTATACCCTCCATTTCAGCACATGGCTCCAACCACACCAAGGCTCCTAATACTCTCCATGCCAACTCAATGCCCAACTCATGCCCCCACCATGTCCAGTCACCCAGTTGTGCATAACCAGTGAGCCATTTAATAACAATGGCAAGTGTGGAACAACTGAGAAATGTTTTTTTGAAAAAACTGTTCTTCCTGCAATTCTATAAAAGTGTCAATCAGACAGACCATTAACGTATCAATAACAGAGGCTTCAAATACTTCATACCTCTTAGTCTTGTGCAAATAAATATTGAAACGTTGACAAAAGAGATTCAGATTGAACAAGTTATTATAACCACATAAAGGTGTCAGTTGAGCAAATTGAACAATTCACTTCACTTGTCAAAACAAATTCCAGGGCCAGACATCTGGGTTCCAGCTGACCATTAAAAACATTAGCTCAGCAGGGAATTTAAAGCCTCCCGCACCCTTCCCGATGTACCGGTGCCGGTTCTGTTGACTGGACACGGAACGCTTGACTGCGGGGGACCCCCGGGAGGCCACTGACAAGTCCAGTGGGTTTGCTGGGCAGCTTTCCAAGGACACAAGAAGCCATGTGGTCCTCGTTCATTCCCAGACCACCACTGAATTGCAGTGGGTTCAGGGATAATGGGCGTCGGTTGGTTCATTAATGAGCCTAATTGACACCCAACTGCCAATGGCCGGGAATCTTGCATCAGCTACTTCTGCCCTCCAACTTAATCAGAGTAGGTTTTGTCACTGCCACGAGATTGACATAGGGCCTCACCCTCAGTTAAGTTGGCTGGGCAACCATGGCTCCTGCCACAATGAGCAACATTTAATCCAGCCCCCCCGTCACCTTCCAGACTCCCACTGATTATGTCAGAGGCGGGAAGGGGTGAGGATGGCTTCCCTGCCTTTTGGCCAGCTGAGGCCCTTAAGGTGGGTGGATGCCATGCCATGTGGGCAAGCTGTCAGATAGACCCCAGCAGGAATGCCTGCTCTCTGATTGGAAGTCCCTCCCACTAGGGCACAGCAGAGAGATCCACCAGCGGCTAGGGCTGCCCCAGCGTACTGACCCATGTCTGCCCTTTCAACTGACCTTCCCCCCACCCCCACCCCCACCCCCACCCCCCGCAACCTCTTCAGGGCCTCCTTGACTTGTGCCAGCAACCTGCCTCACCTACCTTCACTCCTGGGCCCCAGCAGCGACCTGCAACCTGGGGCTACTGCAGGACCGGCAGCGGCCAATGCTCCTGGTAGCACTGCCAATACTGGAGAATGAGCTCCTGGAGGTGGAAAATTCCCTCTGACCATGGCAAGGACCCCTTCACCAACGAGTTAAGTGTCTGTATAACAATAAATTGGGCCTGGGTGTGAGTGGGGTGGGGGGAATGACCATGGCAGGTTTGCCACCACTGCGACCATTAAATTCAGTCCTTGATTTCCCAGGGAGGTAACTGCCCTTTTTCTAAATTAGGTGAACTGACACAGCAAAGCTTCTTGAAGCTACAAGAAGAAGGCTGTTTGTCACAGAGAATGGCTAAGCAAGGTGTTTTATATCAATTTCAGATATCTTCTGGAATTGATTTCTCTCTCAAAACTTCAGTAGTTTTTGAAAGCAATTCTGGATTTGGAATAGTAAACAGAAACCAATTTTCTCACTGGGTCCAGGGCTCAGCCATCATGTTCAAATGGAGTTTAGAAGCCTGCAGTGTGAGACGAGCTGTCACCCAGCTGTGACTTTCTGGGATTGGGCCAGTTAGTGTCAAGAAGGTGAGCCCACTGTCTAGTTAAGGGTGGCTGACAGGCTTTTGAGTCCCAAAAACTTAGAAAAAGCAGCAGGCTGCCTTTACAGGTAAGTGAGAAGGAGATCGAGATCGAGATCTACAAGATTAAGGTGTCCGCTCTCTTGCTTTTTTAATTCCAACATAAAAAGTCCTTTCAGCAGCCAGGCTACCATTGCTGAGGGGCAGCCCCTGCCTGCCTGGAGCGTTGACTCCTCCCCATCCTCCTGCACACCCCACCCTCGGCCTGCACAGGGAGGCCACCTCTAGTCAGCTACACTATTCCCTCATGCTTCCGGGGACCTGGAGGCCAACTGGAAAACTCCAGTGAGCTTCTGACAATAAGCCTTAATAGGACTTAGAGAGGTGAGGCTATCTGTTACTTGTGGGTGGCTGGCCCTGCCACCTCCATCCTGCCTCTGGGAAAATGGCCCGGGGGTAGGATAGAGCCTGGGAACAAGCATGCTGGTCTGTGGCACAAATTACAAGCTGCCACCTTTGTTCCTGCCACCACTGGGGCCTAAAAATTCAGCCCCAGTCATGGTTAGGAATGAACTGGTTATGGGAGAAGCTGAAAGAGCATCAATTCTTTATCATGCCTAATTATTATAAGGTACCAGTAAGTAAAGCAAATAGGATGTTGGATTATATTGCCAAATCTATTGAGTTTAAATCACCAGCATAATGGAAGTTGCAGTGTCCTGGTCAAGCTTTCTCTGGATTACAGCATACAATACTGCTTTGGTCACCGTGAGACAAGAGGGCTACCTAGACCCAAAAGGCAGTCCAGAGAACAGTAATAAGGCTGATTCAAGCCTTGCTACTCTTTGAGGAATGGTGAACATATTGGGGTTTTTCAGCCTGAAAGACAGACCTCAGAGGGGCTTTTCATAGAGAATGCTTAAGATACTTGGCAGGATAGAGAAAGAAAATCCATAGCAATATTTTCAGATACACCAAGGCAAGACAACACATGTTTAGAATTGTGAGATACAAATTCAGCAGAGATGTCAATAGCATTCCTTTATGTAGAAGGTAATCGACAACTGAAGTGTGTTATGAGAAACTGTGATTGAGGTCAGGGCACTAAACCTATTTTAGAAACAACTGAGTGTAGGGCTAGTATTCTGAAAAAAAAACAGAGCAAATTATTTGAATGATGAAGATTGTGGGAGAATGCAGGAGGACATAAATTGCCTGACAGGAGAGACAGATATGTGGCTGGCTGGCCAGATGCAGTTCAAAGTAAAAGAAAAACAAAGCACTATAATTTGGGAGTAAGAAATATATTTTTGGGAGAAAGGAAATCAACCTTATATGTTAAAGATTTACTTGGAATAGAACAGCATAGGAAACTTAATGTGTAGATACTCCAGTTTTCAAAGGTAGCAGTGCATGCAGTTAAGATAATAAACAGGATAAATTAAGTCCTTGGTTTTGTGTGTCGGGTGCAGAAATCAGAAGCTATGAGATAATATCGAACTAGTAGAAGACTTGGTTTTGTCACTTTTGTAGTATTATTTGCATCGGATAATAGAAAATATACAAAAATAATGGAAAGTATGCAGTGTAAGTTCACTAGTACGTTCAATGGATGAAACAGAGGCTTGAGAATTTATGACTTTTATTGGAGCTGAGAGGCTTGAGGAGTGACTTGAGAGATATTAAGGTTGTGATGAAATAGTTTGTTTCCATTGTTGGTAAAACAGTAAGAAGTGGGCAAAAAAAGTCACAAAAAGACTGAAAGGGGAGTTTAGAAAGAATTCCTTTACCCAGAGTGTGGTCAGAATATAGAATTATTTGCCAAAAACAGCAGTTGAAGCTGGGCCCATAAATGTTTTGAACAGTGAAATATATAGTTGTTGAAGAAAATAATACTGAGTATGGGAATTGAACCAGAGTGTAAGGTTAGACCAGTTACCCCATGTGTTGTGAAATGTAGTAATTTTCTATGGTTCTGTGACAAGTAACTTTGGTATATGTTAGTAAAGAGGTGACAAGGATGCTTTATTCATAATTGGCCAGATCTAGGTCTGAGCAATGAAGTGCACTTGCCCATTAAGTTTCTATGGGCTTTTGCATGGTAAGTTGCTGTCTGCCAACCAGCCAAAAGGCATAGCACCTTCTATGGGACATCTGTGACCTGTATAAACAGGGCAAACAACTGTGCATCTCCTTGGCCAACTAGATTGTAGGATTGTTGATGAGTAGCACAGGAAGCAGGCAGTGCCAGTTAGAATATTGAATTCAATGTTAAATCAGATACTTAATGCAAGACAAAAGAAGCTGGGAATAAATAATAGAGATAAAGGCAATGTAAAGAAAAAATAAAAGAAACCTTTTTTTTTTAACAGACTCCAAAAATAATTTAAAGATGAAGGAATGAGATCCCAAACTTTTAGAAGTTAGTTTTCAGTGACAAAGAGATTGTTTGACAGTAATTAATTCTCGCTCGATCTTTAAGAGTGTATTAGACTCGAATGGACAAATCCTAACTTTACTCCATTTCTATAACGTAAGTACAGCAAATTCATGCTGTCAACACATTTGAGTGGTGAGTCAAATGACAAGACTCCATTTGTATTGCAGCTTTTGGAGGAGCAGAAAATTTTCGACAGTAACTTCTGAATTTGCGTTCAAGGCACTGCCATCGGAAATTATTGTTTAACATGCATATAAATAAATAAGTGAGCACTGCTTAGCCACGCTGTTATCTTCACAGCAAAACCAAGCTCACTGTTCGTAAAAATAGGGGTAAATGTTTTGGTTAATTAAGTCCAGATCTTCCATTACCTCCCACCAGAATAGCCAGGCATTACCGAGTAACAGCTATTTTATAAGTTTAAGGACCTGCTTTAGAAATGTTCTTGTGTACAGTAGTGCTAGTCCAGTAAGCAAAATGATCATCTTATGTTTAGGAGTGTGCTTTACTACCAAACATCTAACTAGACTGATAGTATAATTCAAAGGTGTAATAGGAGTTTCCCCTTAACATCTGAACTAGATACCTGTGTTCCTTGCATGTGGGCTTCTTCAATCTCTTTGAAGACAATCAGAAAAACATCACTAGCTAAGGTGAGACCTGACCTGATTTTTAAGTTGCTCTTCTACACAGTGATTGGAGATCATACAAAACAACAGTCATGGTTGAATTCACTTCGATAGAACCATAGCACAGAAAGAAGCTATTCAGCCTATCATGTCTGTGCCGACTGAAAAAACCAGCCACCCATTCTAATCCCACCTTCCAGCACTCAGTCCATAGTCTTGCAGGTTACAGCACTTCAGATGTAGATCCAGATACCTTTTTAATGAGTTGAGGGTTTCTGCCTCAACCATCAATCCAGGCAATGAATCCCAGATACCTAACACCCTCTGTGCGAAAAAGTTTGTCCTAATATCCCCTACTAATCCTTCCAACTTTGTTCTAACACTGTCCTTACATAGGGCAGAATTTTCTGCCTGTCGGGCGGGCGGAGCATGAGCGGCCACGGGCGAGCGCGGACCCGATCAGCGCCTGCCAGTTAAGGCCTGCCCAGCGCATTTCCGACTCCCGTGAATAGTGGGAGTGTGTGGGCTGCGGCGGGCGTGCATAGACTGCTGGGTCCAATGGCGACCCAGCAGTCTGTTTAAAGGAAGGCCTGGCAGCCTCCTGTAGGCTTCTCACAATGGCCACGTCCAGGTCACACCACAGGGGGTTGGCTGAACAGGCCAGGCTGGAGGGAAGGGCAGAGGAGCAGGTCAGACTTCAGGATCTGCCACAGGAGCAGGGCTGGCTGCAAGGTAGACCAGCAGGGGGCCAATGTGCCCCTCACTTTTCTGATGAATGCCTTGCTGCCCTCCTCGAGGAGATGGCAGCACAGCAGGAGGTGTTGGTCCCCCAGGATGGGAGGAGGAGGTCCCTCCCACGTGACCAAACTTGCTTGGGAGGAGGTAGTGGAGGTGGTGAGCTCCCGCAACGTGGTTCCAGTGCCATAAGCACTTCAATGATTTGTTGCGCTCTGAAAGGGTGAATACCATGTTGGCATTGGGCATTTAAACCAGTAGGTAGCCTTAGCCTTTGATGCACCTCTGCTCAAGTCTTACTGTTGTGACTGCATTGAATCATGTTGGGCATTTCTCGTACACTGGGTGGGCAAGCAGATAGTACCCATGCCTACATCAGCCTAAGTGGTTCATGAGGAGATGAGTTCTTCCCCACACCATGTGTTGCTCTTAGTCACACATGACTAGTCTGGGGGCAACCTGCAGGAGATGCTGCTAGGCGCACACTCAGTACTCCAACACATGTCCTATTCACGGTGATGAGATTGTGGAAGGGGAGCCTCATGGCCAAGAGCCATCTGCTGCTTCATGTGGTTGCGCCTCCTTGCTATGGGAACGAAGACTGTATGTTTCCTAAAGTGATGGACACAGTGGAGAGGGCATTTCACAATCGCTAGAGGAGCTGGTAGAGGCAGAAAGTGCCGATGGTGCCAGCAGTCGGAGGATTGCAGGGGACCAGGCACATGCTCAGTCGGTGCCTGATGATGTGCCTCTGGAGTCATCCACAATATAGCAGCTGCAGGAAATGTGGCCGGGTGTGTGGGAGCATCTGGGAGTGTTGCATGAGACAAGGCTTCACTTGGTATCCATGGTGGAGGAGTCCAGGCGGAGCATGAGTGATGCAATGAGCCTCATGGCAGAGTGTCATGCTTCCTCCATGAGAGTGGCGACACTCATGGAGAGGGGCTTCTAGGAGAACCAGCAGGTTCTCCTGGGGTTATGCTCAGACCTGCAAACCCTCACAGTGCCAGTGGCCAGAGCTGGTCATTGCCAATATGGGAGATGGTGTGGGCTTCTAGCTTTCCAGCTCGTTGCCCATTCATCGACGCTGAGCAGGGAGGTCCTGGGTGATCTCACGTCAGCGGAGCAGTTGCCTGTTGTATCTGCGGGCTCCTCTCACAGCACTCCGGATGAAAGTAACAGCTGCTCCGCCCCTCTCCCAGTGACCGCTTTATTGGGTGAGGCTGCGACAACTGGGGAGATGCCAGCTCTGGATCTGGCAGATCCCTCCCAGGCAGGGCCAGCACAGGCTCCATGGGCTAGAGGATGACCGCCAAGGTCATCGAGGCCAACAGGACAGCAGAGTCAGCAGGCTGTCTCAGATGTCACTCCGAGCAATGGCACCCAAAAACGTAAACATAAGGCACCTTAGGCACACCACGGGTTTCTCACTGGTGCTTTTATGTTGGCACTAGTTTAGGGACTTTTTATTTGTTTATGCTTGAAAAATGTTTTGTTTTGAATTTGTGTGATGTTCTGATGGTGGAGATTAAAACCAGATGTGTTACCATGGTTGAGGGTGGCTCCTTTGTTCTGCATTTGTATGTTTTACATACATGTCATGAGTGTTTGAGTGGAGATTGAAGTTGAGATTGAAGTTTATGTCCAAAGCCCTCAGTTGCAGTTGATGACCTGGCAGATTTAGCACTTAGGTGCCGAGTATGGAAGTGCCAGGCAATGCTGGTCCTCCTGATCTATTTGTGTGGAGCTAGCTGAAGGTTCATTGGATTGAAGTCTCCCGGGTGTCCCTGCCTCCATGGTGTAGCCCTGGGTCAGCATTTAGCCCCTCATCATTCCCCTGTGCTTCCTCATCCTTAGAATCAGAGTTGGACTCATCGTGTGCAGCCACATCCACTGCGTCAAAGTCTTCATCGTCCACTACATCCCCCCCTTTCCAGCGCAAGATTGTGGAGAGTGCAGCATGCAACCACTATTACCAGCACACAATCTGGGGGGGTACTGGAGTGCATCCCCTGAGCGGTCCAGGCGTCGGAAGGGCATCTTGACAAGACCAATGGCTCTTTTCACCACAGCCCTTGTGGAGGCATGGTTTCTATTGTAGTGCTGCCTAGCTTCTGATATTGGATGGCGGAGAAGCATCATGAGTTACTTTCTGAGGGGATAGCCCTTGTCACTCAGCAACCATCCATCAAGCCGAGCCGGAGCATTGAAGAGCTCCGGCACCTGGAAGCGTCTGAGGATGTAGGTGTCGTGGGAGCTGCCTGGGTACCTTGCACAGACTTGTAGAATCAGCATCCTGTAATCACACACTATCTGCACGTTCATGGAGTGAATGCCCTTCCTGTTGACGAAGGCACCGGGCTCACCTGTTGGTGCCTTGATGGCCACACGTGTACAGTCTATTGCACTCTGGACGCGGGGGAAGCCAGCCATGGCTGCGAAGCCTCTGGCTCGCTGTATCTGGCTTGTCTGGTCCCAGCAGAAATGGACAAATGCACACCTGAACAGAGGGTCTGTGACCTTCTTGACACAAGTGTGCACAGCTGATTGGGAGACACCGCAAAGATCACCCTGGATCTTTGGACCGAGCCCTGGAAAGAGCCAGAGACATAGAACTTGAGGGCAGCGTGACCTTCGGAGCCACTGGCATGGGGTGTCCACCCACACAGTTAGGAGAGATCTCAGGGTCAATCATCTGACAGATGTAGTTGACTGTCTCCCTTGACAGCCGGAACCTCAGTCATATTGAGGTAGCTGCTTCGCTGCCTGCATATCCTGGCAGCAGGATAGTGGCAACTTCTGTGGCCCCTTCCACCTTGGCCCTGCGCCCCTTGTGCCTGCGCCTGTCCTCCCAAAGGTGGCTCCCCTGGAGGCTGATTGTGCACTTCTGGCCTCCGCCTTATTCTAGCCCTCCCTTCCTCCTCAGAAGAGCTGCCTTCAGTGGACATGCCAGAACCCATACCCAGGTTAAAGGGAGGCGATAAAGATTACTGACTGCAGGGTGCTGACCTGAATGTTGAAAGTAAACAGAAAGCTGCTGGAATTTGTTTTGAACTGCTACTGATCACACAGGCAAGTTGAAAAAATTTTCTGCAATAAATACTCACAGACCAGATTGACAAACCCACTGAGCCCTCTTATCCCGCCCGTGGATGAGTTTTATTAAAATGTCTCTGTTGTCTGTCTGTTGCACCTGTGCGCTGAGCCGAAGATCACACGGGCCCCTGAAAATCGGCATCAATTGCCGATTTAAGGGCCTTAACTAGCTCGTTAATTAATGGCAGGCACACATCAAACTTCATCGCGGCCCCGCCCAGCGAAATATCATGGTGATGTGCCCACCACCCGCACGTCAAGCAGAAAATTCTGCCCATAATCATACAAAATAAAATACACACCTCCCCTTATCAGTAGGTTATCTCAGTTGACTAAACCAAAATAACTTATAACTAACCTCCTGCATTCTCCTTTTGACCCTGGCTAAAGGTTAACAGCAAATTTCTGTTTAAAATTTAATTGGCTGCCTCTTTTTCTAGATGGAATTTTATCAATGTAGTCCCTGCTGAAACGAAACTATTTCTAGGCTGCAGATTGTGAGATCCTGTAGCTATCTCCAGCCAATGTCTGAAAGGTGCTAGAGGCAAAGAAATTCAGGCCTGTGGTCACCTTGAGGGCTACTGGCAATTTGTACCCACCCAACTGCTGCTGCCAGAGCCTCCTGTGGCACTGTTGTTCAATTTAAAAGAGCGCGGAAAGCGAGGGGAGTGCATTTTAAAAAGCCTGCAAAGAGTGAAGGTGAGCAGCTGATTGGTGAGTAAGAGTGGTGGGTACTTTTAGTCTTTAGAGTAAAATTAAGGTGTTTAGTTTTGTGTTTAGGTCTCTAGTCTTTATATTTTCTTTCCAAAAGAAAGCTTGTTAAGTAAAAGATTGATGTTGGATTAAAAATTAATAACGATGAATTATAAAGAGTGGGGGATTCTTCAAGTGCAAAGAGCAGGGATACTAGAGTAATTAATTAATAAATTAAATAAAATACAATAGTGATGGCAGGATGGGTAATGGGTTGCTCCTGCAGCATGTGGGAGCTCCTGGACATCAAGGTGATCCAGAGTGAACACATCTTTAGTAAGTGTTTGCAGGTTGAGGAACTTCATATCCAAGTTGAGGAGCTGGAGTCCGAGCTGCAGACATTGCACCACATCAGGGATGGGTAACGTTATCTGGACACTTTGCTCCAGGAGGCGGTCACACCCCTCAGATTAGGTAATTCAAACTTGGACTGTGATCAGGGACGGGAGGGTATGACTGCAGGTGAGGAAGGTATGGGATCCCAGGGGGTAGCGTTCAAGAAGCCTCAGGCCCTGCAAATGTCCAACAGTTGTGAGGTTCTTGCAAGCTCTGTGGATGAGAGCGGGGACTGCGGGGAGGATGAGCGAACTGACCCTGACACCGTGGTACAGGAAGCCAATCAAGTGGGGGGAGGAAATAGGAATGTGGTAGTGGTAGAGACAGTATAATTAAGGGGATAGATACTGTTCTCTGCAGTTGTGAATGTGAGTCCCAAAGGCTGTGTTGCCTGCCCAATGCCAGGGTTAAGGACATCTCCTCAGGGCTGGAGAGGAACTTGGAGTGGGAAGGGAGGGATCCAGTTGTCGTCGTCCATGTCGGTACCGACTACCTTGATAGGACTGGAAAGGAGCTTTCAGCTCTGCTGAAAGAATTTGAACAGTTAGGAGCTAAGTTAAAATGCAGAACCTCCAAAGGTAATAATCTCAGGATTACTACCTGAATCATGGGCAAACTGGCATTCGGTAAATAAAGTTGGATTTGTGTGGGAGGAATGGGTGTCAGTTCATGGGACACTGGCGCCAATACTGGGGTAGAAGGGAGCTCTTCCAGTGAGATGGTCTTCACTTGAACCGGGCTGGGACCAGTGTCCTGGCGAATCGAATAATTAGGGCTGTAAAGAGGGCTTTAAACTAAATAAAGTGGGGAGGGTTCTGGAGAGGTGATACATTGACTTAAAAAGCAAAAGGATATGGCAGCTTTTCGGGGAAGCTATTTAGGTATTGATACCCAGAGTGTGACAGGAAGGGACAGAGTATACAAACATTAAAAAAAGCAGTTAATAGGGTCAAAGCAGGAAAAAATGGTAAAAAGTCAAAATGAATGGCTCTTTACTTAAACGCATGCAGTACTTGGAACAAAATAAATGAATTAATAGCACAAATATACGTTAATGGGTATGATCTTATGGCCCTTATGGAGACATGGTTACAAGGAGATCAGAGCTGGGAACTAAATATTCAGGGCCATGTGACCTTTCAAAAGGACAGGCAGGAAGGAAAGGGTGGTGGGGTAGTTTTGATAGTGTGGGATGGAATAAGTACGATCGCAAGAAATGACCTTGGAACAGAAGATATAGAATCCATATGGGTGAACGTAAGAAATAACAAGGGGAAGAAGACAGTGTTGGGAGTAGTCTATAGGCCCCCTAACAGTAGCTATACTGTAGAACGGAGAATAAATCAGGAGACAATGGAGGAAGCATGTAAAAAAGGCAGTACATTAATCATGGGTGACTTTAATCTTCATGTGGATTGGGAAAATCAAATTAACAGAGGAAGCCACGAGTAAGAATTCATAGAGTGTTTTCAGGACAGTTTCCTAGAACAATGTTGTAGATCCAACCAGGGATCAGGCTGTTTTGGATCTGGTAATGTGTAATGAGGCAGGTTTAATAAATGACCTCAGAGTAAAAGATCCCCAAGGAAACAGTGACCATAACATGGCAGAATTTACCATTCAGTTTGGGAGTCAGAAACTTGGGTCGGAAACAACTGTGCTAAACTTAAATAAGGGTAATTACAATGGAATGAGCGCAGAGTTGACTGGAATGGACTGGGAAAGGCGTTTAGCAGAAAAGATGAGCAATGGCAGACATTTAAGAAAATAGTCCATGACTCACAACAAAGGTATATTCCAATGAGGACGAAGCATACTAGTAATGGGGGAAACCAACCATGGTTAACCAAGGAAGTTAAGAATAATATCAGATTTAAATGAAGGCCCGGCAGCCTTTGCAAGGCTGCTCACAATGGCTGGGAGAAGAGCATATCAAAGGGTCAATATGCCTGATGCAAGTCCAGAGGCTAGGCCATAAGGACAGGCCAGGTCAGGGGGTAGGCCATCGGGGTAAAGCAGGCTGGAGCGTAGGCCAGTGGGGCAGTGTGCCCTTGTTTTTCCGACGAGTGCCTAGCTTCCCTCTTGGAGGAGGTGGCAGCGTGGTGGGAAGTCCCACTTCCGAGAGATGGGAGGCAGAGGCCTCCCCACCTGACCAAACGTGCGTGGGAGGAGGCGGCCGAGAGTGTTAGCTCCCATGATGTGGTGCGGCGCACATGGCGCCAGTATCGCAAATTGTTCAATGATCTCCTGCACTTGGGAAGGGTGAATACCATGTTGCCTCAAGTCACTTAATGCCTTCAGTGAACATGTCAGAACCCATACCCAGGTTAAAGGGAGACGATAAAATTCCTGACTGCAGGGTGCTGATCTGAAGGTTGAAAGTAAACAGAAAGCTGCTGGAATTCGTTCTGTACTGCTACAGATCACACAGGCAAGTTGAAAAGATTTTCTGCAATAAATACTCACTGTTGACGAAGGCACCAGGTTCACTTTCTGGCCATATGCACGCAGTCAATTGCACCCTGGATGCGGGGGAAGCCAGCAATCGCTGCAAAACCTCTGGCTTGCTCTGTCTGGCTGGCATCATTCCAGCTGTAGTGAATGAAAGTCAATGCACACTTGAATAGAGCATCTGTCACCTGCTTGACACAAGTGTGGACAGTTGATTGGGAGACTCCGCAGAGATCACCCACCGACCCCTGGAAAGAGCCGGAGGCACAGAAGTTGAGGGCAGCTGTGACCTTTAGAACCACTGGCATTGTGTGCCCACCTGCACAGTTTGCGGAGATCTCAGGGCCTATCATCTGACAGATGTAGTTAACTGCTTCCCTTGAGGGACGGTGCCTCCTTCACCACAGGACCTCAGACATACTGAGGTAGCTGCTTTGCCACCTGTAAACCCTGACAGTAGGATATTGGCATCTTCTGTGGCCCCTTATGCCTTGCGCTTCCTGTTGGCCCTGCTCCTCTTGTGCCTGCACCTCTCCTCCCAAAGGTGGCTCCTCTGGAGGCTGAATGTGGACTCCTGGCCTCCTCCCCTTTCTAGCCCTCCCTTCCTCCTCAGAGGAGGTTCCTCCAGTGGAGAGCACAACTCTCATACCCAGGGTAAGGGAAGGCTTCCAGAAAGCTACAGGCCCCAGAAATGATCTGACCAAGGCTTTTACTCCTTGCCTAGCAGCGGTTAGGAGCTTTGAAGTATTCCTGCTCAAACAGGCAAGTATAAGTAACTTTCACACTTAAATACCTGAAAGATCACATTCGCGACCCTGCTCACCCCTCTTATCCCGCCCATGGATGAGGTTTATACAAATGTCTCCTACCTGCGTGCCCATTGAGCCCGTGCGATGTCCTGAAGATTGGACTGCAAAGAATTGAATTCAATTGTTGCCTCAAGGACCTTAACTGGCCTGTTAATTGATGGCGTGCCCGCATCCGAAGTTCTAGCGTGCCGCCTTCCCAAATATCGTGATGGCGCGTGGTGACGGGACGCACGCCCGACATCACCGTGCATCATTTTACACATAGGCGTGCCAGGCCTGTCTTCACATGCCAACAGGAAAATTCTGCCCAGAGAGTTTGGGTGAGGGGGGCATTTTCAGGATGACTACCTGTAACTAATGGAGAACCACAGGGATCAGTGCTGGGGCCTCAATTAGTTACAATATATATTAATGACTTAGATCCAGGAAGTGAATGCACTATCACCAAGTTTGTGATGACACAAAAATAGGTATGAAGGCCAGTTGTGAGGTTGACACAAAGAGCCTATAGAGGAATGTAGGCAGGTTAAGTGAGCAAAAACTTGCAAATTGAATATAATGTTGGAAAATGTAAGATTATGCACTTTGGCATGGAGACTAGAGGAGCTGAATATTATTTAAATGAAGAAAGACTGCAGAAAGCTGTGGTACAGAGCGATTTGGGGGTCCTCGTATATGAATCACAAAAAGCTAATCAACAAGTTCAGCAGGTAATAGGTAAGGCAAATAGAATGTTGGCCTTTATTTCAAGGGGAATGGAGTATAAAAATAGGTAAGTCTTGCTAAAACTATACAAGGCACTAGTTAGATCACACCTAGAATACTGTCAGCAGTTTTGGTCCCCTCATCTAAAGAAAGAGGTACAGGCATTGGAGGCAGTCCAGAGATGGTTCACTAGGTTGATCCCAGGTATGGAGAAATTTTCTTATGAGGAGAGGTTGAGTAGGTTGGGCCTGTACTCATTGGAGTTTAGAAGAATGAGAGGCAACATTATTGAAACGTATAACATTGACAGGGTGGATGCTATGAGGCTGTTTCCCCTCCTGGAAGAGTCTAGGACCAGAGGGCATAATCTCAGAGTAAGGGGTCGCTCATTTAAGACAGAGATGAAGAGGAATTCCTTTTCTCAGAGGGTAGTTAATCTGTGGAATTCTTTACCGCAAAGGGTTGTAGTGGCTGGTTCATTAAGTATATTCAAGATTGAGACAGATTTTTAATCAGTAAGGGAATCGAGGGTTATGGGAAAAGGCAGGAAAGTGGGGTTGAAAATTATCAGATCAGCCATGGTCTCATTGAATGGCGGGGAAGACTTGATGGGCTGAATGGCCTACTTCTGCTCCTTTGTCTTATAGCCTTATGGTCTTATAGTTATGCTGAGGAACTGATTTTCTGACTGTAAACCCTGTTTGGGGGTATCACCTCCTTCAAGCTGGATCTCTGTATCTGTTTCCACTGTGCTGTGAGTGACATGGGGTAGCAGAGAAGGCAAATGTTGCTACTGCTGCTCTGCTGGTCTTGGTATTTCTGTCGTCTTCAGAGATCAGTGTAATGGCTGAACAAGCTGCTCCCAATCTGCAGTGAAAGCTGTGAGCTGTTAAGTTTACAGCAAGGTAATTAAGTCCCGAAGTAAGTCAAATGACTTCCAACATTTTGCCCCTATCCTGTAAATCAGGGAATTCACAACCTTGAGACAAGTGCTGAGAGTACAAACCTTTCCTGTAGGCATGGCCACAGCTATCCTATTTCACTATTTAAATGCTTTCTAGAATGACAGTTTCATTAAGAACATAAGGGCCTAAACCCTCTGATCAGGGTCCGAACCCTTATTTCCTATTGTATTTATCTACCCTACTGGGTAATACTAAAAAAAGCCCACAATTTTCCCTTTGTAAAACAACATTGACTCTGTCTGATCATGGTAGGATTTTCTAAGTGCATTGTTAAGCCTTCCCTAATAATAGCTTCCAGCATTTTCCTGATGACTGATATCGGGCTAACTGTCCTGTAGTTCCTCATATTTTTTCTCTCTTTTCATGAAAACTAAAAATTAAAACATTTCTAAAAGGTAGGATATTTTGGAAAATCATAACCTGTGCATCCATTATCTCTGCAGCTACCTCTTTTAGGAAGCTAGGATGTAGGCCATTATGTCCTGGAACTTTGTTGGCTTTTACTGCCAAAGATTCTCCAATAGTTTTTCTTTACTGGTATTAATTACCTTAAGTTCCTCCATTTTATTAATCATTTAGTTACCCTCTATTTCTGGCCTGTTATTTGTGTTTTCTACATCTCTGCCATTTCTTCATTCACCATGATACTTTCTCCTGTCTCAGCCTCTAAGGCGCCAATGTTTTCTTTAGCTATTCTCCAGGAGTGCAGTTCAGACCATGGCACTAATGGGCAAGGGAGGGAACAGCAAAGAATAGAAAAATATTCATTATAAAAGATTCCATAGTCAGGGGGTATACAGGCATTTCTGTAACCACCATCACTGATCCCCCATTCTGCTTTGCCTCCCTCGTGCCAGGGTAAAAGAGGGTGCAGAATATTCTGCCGAGGTCTTTGCGTGGACCTTATTTGTTAATGCACTATTACTGTTAACTCTCTAGCCATTCTCATCCTACTCTGCTTCTCTTTACCCAAATCGCTAAATTCCCTATTGTCTTGACTTTTGATTTCCAAATTCCCCTTCATCTGAACCCTCCATGCCCTCTTTAAGTTTAAAACCCTATCCACAGCCCATTGCACAATACCAGGACACTGACCCCAGCCCAGTTTAACTGGAGCTTATCCCAATGGAATGGAACGCTCTTTCCCAAATGCTGATGTCACTGCCCCTTGATTCAAAACCTCTTCTTCCCATACCATTCTCCAAGCCACCATTTAATTCTCTCCTTGAGCCTAAGCCAGCGATTATTACCTTTGAAATTCTGCATTTCAACTTGAACACTAACTGCTCAACATACTTCAGCAGAACATCATACCTCGTTCTACCTATATTGTTGGTTCCTACACAAACCACATGATTGGATACTCCCCCTCCAATTCCAAATATTTCTCCAGCTGTGAAAAGATGTTTTTAAACTTGGCACCAGGTACCAGAGGCTTTGGATTGCTGAGTCATGGCTACAGAGAACTATATCTTACCCCATCTCAATACTGTCTCCTATCACCACCACATTCCTTTTCACTCCCCCCACTTGAATGGCTTCCTGCACAATGGTGATGTGGTCAGTTTGCCCATCCTCCCTGCAGTCTTTGTTCTCATCCACAGAGGTAGCAAATAGCTTGTAACTATTGGTCAAAGTTAAGGGCTGAAGCTCCTTCATCACTACATCGTGGATCTCCAACCCTGCTGGTCTCACAGCCACACCCTCCTGTCCCTGTCCACTGAAAACTGGGCCCAGGAGAGGTAGATGCATAAGCTGTGAAACACCAGGGCCTGGGGGCTAGTGGGGCCTGGGTTTGTTGTGAATGGAGTTCTCTCATTGTTGTCCAGAATGAACAGCCAGAGCTTCACACATGAAAGACTGACTTTAAAAAAAAAAGAACTGTCAGTTAATTCTGATTTTTTTAAAAGTCCGCTGGCAAATAATGAAGCTTCCTGAAAGTCAGTAGCAGCAGTTCCTATTCGCAACAACTGTTAGTGAAACTGACAGTTCTGATTTTTTTTTAAAGCTGGTCAGGAAGGTCTTTCCTGCTCTCAGCACTTTGCAGGTTTTTTTTAACAAAGAAACCATTAACTGCCAGTTGAACTGTCAGTTGCTGAGAGTGGGAACTGACAGCAGAACAGTGATTAGGGGAGCAACAAGTGTGGGAAAGACGCAGCTGCTCCTGCAATCATAGATTCTGGGCACAATTTTTAGATTGGCATGGGGACGTGTGTCTGACCCGATCGGACGTGAAATTGCGCGAGATGATGTTGGGCAAGCGTCCCAACATCATCTCGCGCTCGCGCGATATTTGGGTCAATAGGCACGCGCAAAAGTTGGAAGAGTGACTGCTCACAGTTAAGAGGCCAATTAGTATAACTAAAGTTGCAATTGTCTATGAGTTTCGTGGTTTGTCCAACCTTATGGTTGGCAGATGGGCGCGTTGGCCAGATGGACTTTGCATTTTTCATGAAACCTCATCCAAGGGCGGGATGAGATTTCCATTATTAAATAAAATAAAAATCTATGGACAGCATTTTTATCATGTTGATGCTCAGGTGATTGATTGTAATGCTTGTTAAAACTTTATTTCATTGTTTTCAAGTTTTCAGCTCCCTGAGGCCTTCAGAGAGCTTTCATTCAGAACTCACCCACACCCGTGCTCACGTCAGCACACACCTGCCCCCTTCCTTCCTCCACCGTGGCAGTGCTGAGCATTTCAGCGCGTGCTTCACACAGGCTGGCCGTTAATTTGCCAGCCAGCGTGAAATCATGGTTGGGGGCCGATCGCGGCTGGCGGTTAGTTCCCTGGCTGATCCTGGGCCCACCGATTGCTCCGGCTGGCCGACCTAAAAATCCTGCCCTCTGTCTCTCCCACATTGGAAAAATGCAAGTTCTTCCTTTCTTCCCGTGATTTGCTTGCCAAGCTGGTTTTCCAGTGGCTGGCTGTTCCTCTCTCCCTCATGGTGATTGGTCTGTAAAGATCATCTAGCAATGCTCTTCATTTTATATTTGAAAAAGAAATGAACAAGTTATGATGTATTTGAAGCTCTCATGTTATCTTCCCTTGAAGTTGCTAAGACCTGCTGAATGCAAGCTATTGGGAAACCAATGAGACAAAACAAGACTGGGCATTCAGTGCTCAAGTTAGTCATTGATTCAACTCCTTCAATCACAGGTTCCCTCTCTCCAGCTCTTGCTGCTCTTTCAGAGACAAGATCTATGATAGGAAGAGTGACAAGGGTGGGAGAGAGGGAAGCTGTGATTGGAAGAGTTGGAGCAGTTATTCTGGTCATTTCCGCTGGCGACCATGCAGGAGTCTTTCAGCTGCACTGAACGACTTGTGACAATATCTTCTGGGAGGCCAAGGAGAAGAAGCAGAAAAAGAAAGAACAGGAGGCAGTCTCTGGTAACAAGACAACCGCAGGCCCATGGGAGCTGTCACTCTGTCTTACGCCAGGCAGGATCTGGCTATTGTCCGCATCCGTAGCACCAACCACTCCCAGAGGAACCAGAACTTCGCTTCTAGTAATACAGAATTATCTCGAGTGAGGTGAGTGAGTGCTGTGACAGTGTGTCCAGGAGGGAGGAGGGAGCTTAGGCAGCAGCAAGTGAATGGGACTGTCCCCTATCCTCCTTCCTTCCTCACCTACCTCCCTCCGTTCATCACTCTTTCCCTCTACAACTCTCCAACAATGAAACAATGTGAGCTGCAGCATGGAGGCGGTCTTTCTTTTCTATACTGCATAGTTAGTCAAAATATGTAAAACAAAACTTGAAAGATTTTCTATAATATTGAATCCTTCCTGCCAATATGAATTTACTGTCACCATGTACACATGGTGCAATGAGGCAGTCACCAAAATCAGTGTTATCATCTGCCCAGGTGTTATTGATATACTATCCACTCCAAGGACTACAGCAGTTCAAGAAGGCAGCTCACCCCCTTCTCAAGGGCAACTAGGGATGGGCAATAAATGCCTCCCTAGCCAGCGATACCCACATCCCATGAATGAATAAAAAAAAATCTAATGGGATATTTTCCTGTGAACTTAACTTAATAGTTAATAGCATGATGCTATTAAGTTAAAATTTGTAATCTCTGGTTTGTTTAAAAATCATGGTGAGATCACCTATTGGGTACACACAAACTAACACGGCTTTATATCATTGCTGCTCTTAATACTAATGACCCATGCTGCATATATATTGGATGATATTTCTAACCAGATGCCAACAATGGGCGTTATCATTTTACTAGGACCTCGCTATGATTGTTTGGTGAGTTGATTAGTGAATATTGAAAGAAAAAAATGTAACATGCATGATTGATGGGGAGAATTAAAGGTGGGGCGGGGGAATAAGAGACCCAGAAATAGGAGGAGCACCAGGGCACATGATTTCTCCCCCTGGTCTTGCTTACCAACCCTAAAGTTCTACATAACCTAAAAGTTGTGACTGCCTCCTGAACAAAGTGTCCAGGTAACTCTCCCCTCCCTGAAGGCTGCAATGTATGCACTCTGTCTGCAGCTCAGAAACTCTGGGCCGAAGTTGCTTGAGCTACAAACATTTAGCACAGATATGGTTGTCCAGGACTGCAATGCATTCCACACATTCCCACATGTTGCAGTCACATCACGCCATCTGCCCTGCCATGTCATTCTAACCTTCTTTATTATTAGTTAGCTAGTTATTAATTTAGTAAAGCAATAGCAGGTTACAGTCTCCTAGCTTAGAAACAGACCTAAAATACTCAAGTTACTGGAGGTAAAGCAAAAAGAATAAAAAGCAACCTCCTTCCCCTCTGCACCAAATTCCCTCTTGCACCCAATTCCTGACTTTAGAATTCCATTTACCATGCATACTGTGCCCTGACCACTCTGTGTTCTTATCTTGTACATCCAGGCGAGATCCGTGCAGCTCAGGAAATCAGCGTACTGACAGTTAAATCTAGAATAGCAGATTAAATGGCCACCAAATTGTTTTTTAAAAATCTAACCTGATACCTTCCCGCTCGCTTCCAAATGTGCCCCTGGTAAATGCGTTAGAGAGAGAGAATAGGCCGAGTTCCTCACACATTGTAACTTTTGGGACTTTAACGCCCTGCATGAACTGGGGTCCATCCTCCTTTAATAGGTAAAATTCCACTCTCTGTCTCTATTCCCAGTCAAAAGGACAGTGCTCAGAAAACTGGGTATTATACTTACTTATTTCTGAGATAGGTTAATTATTATAATAATTGCTCACTATTAATAGTCAATAGGAAGATAACATCAAAGCTTGGCCTCCTAGCATCTTAACTATTATTTTAGTCACTTTTGTTTTAACTCGGGTGAGAATTTGCTTTATAACTTCATCATGTAGGACCAGCCCCTTTTCCAAATATTTTTGGTGGATAAATAGTCAAGAACAGTACGAAAGGGGAATAAGAGGTCATTTATTAGTTTGGAATTTCAACATGTGTCTGATGTTATGCCTGGCACCTTCAGAATTGATGATTGTTATATACATTTGGGTAAAGAACAAATGGTAGGAATAAATGTAATAGGATATTTTGCACATGAACTTCTAAATGATTATCAAACACTATCAGAAAAATGAAGAGTTATGGTTTAAGTAAAGAATGTAAAGATTTTTTTCTGTTCGATTAGGAAAAAGCAAGAAGAAAGATAAGTGCCACAAGGATCCACTAGTTGAGACAAAGACTTGCCCATGTGACAAATTTATCGGTCAACCACAAGGAAATTGGTCAGATTGTATTCTTCCTGAAAACAAGGTGAAACTGCAACTTGGCATGAAGTTTCAAGTAGATGTCAAAGACTGCGGGCAGGGTGTACTTTACCGAGCCATAGCCTGCTATGATCAAAATAAGAAGTTGGTGAATCCTTGGCTTTGTAGCAATTCTGGTATGTCACAGTTGTTACAATTCTGATTATAATCACAATGGTACTAAATATTTTTGTTCTTAAAGATCCAAATTTGGTACATATTGTAATTTAACTTATTTTTTGGCAGGGCCAAGCTTATTTATTGTGTGTCCATCAAAGGGCTTTGAATGCTAAAGAACGCAACACTTTTTTCCACTTGGGTCACAGTATCGATAGCAGGTATTTCCAGGTTAGCTAGAAAATGGCCAAGTGCAAAAAACATCCGATTCTAAGCTAGCAATACCATGAATGTGTTAAAGCACAGAAGGAGGCCATTTAGCCCATCAAGCCCATATCAGCTCCAGCAGGAGCAGTTCCGCTAGTCCCCTTCCCCACCCTTTCTCTGTTACCTGCTTATACCCAAACTTCAGAGGATGGTCCCTTTTATTGAACTCATGTAATTTTGTTTCTACTTCTCATGCTGAACATCCTTTTGGCCTCTGAGATTTCTGGTTCTGTGCAAAATTGCATTGAATTATGAGTAATTTTGTGTTATATGCTTGCATTTAATAATAATGTGTTACATTTGATGTTGAATCTGAGCTAGTTTTAAACCCTGGTCTTGTAGATGAAAAAAACAGTGTGTTAATCAAAGCTTCACCCCCTCTCTGAAATATTTTTTTATTAAAAAGGCACTTTTCTAAGGGAGATCAAGAACTGTAGTTTGAGCACTCTGATCAAATTGCTGTGCCCCTGATTTACTGATATTGGATATCAATGCAATATACACAAGTTACATTTCACAGGTTGCACTATAACAATCAAAATTGATTGGCAATGGATAATATCAGAAATCCAAATTTTGAGGAAGCACATATTTTAAAGTAGCAAATGTATATTCATTATTTGCCAAGTGGTCAAACTTGATCAGGGGTCAACAGACTATACTTTGAGTTCAGGGCTTTCCAAGTGATTTAATGGTCAGGACCTTCTACTCCCTGTTTTAATTAAAATTACTGAAAATAAGCTCCAAAGGATGAGAATAACATAACCTGCAGTTTTATTTCTTGAAGATGGTTTCATAGCTCAGTCTCAAGGTGTCATGAATGGTTATGTACCAGGTTCACACTGAAGCAAAGGTAAAACCAATTGCTGTCCCCAGAAACTGTGCATCGTTGCTATTCTGCTATATTTTCAATTCTTGTGACTTATTAAAAAGTTGCGATTGATGGTCTCCAATAAGTCAACACAGTTGATGCCAAAATATAACAACAGCAACAGGCATTTATATAGCACAGTAAACAAAAGTCACCAGGTGCTTCACGGGAACATTATGAGACAAAATTTGACACCAAACCATCCAAGAAGAGTGTAGGACAGGTGACAAAAGCCTGGTCAAAGAGGTAGGTTTGAGGGATGTTTTAAAGGAGGAGAGAACAATGGTAAAGTGGTAAGGTTTAGGGAGAGAATTTCAGAGCTTAGGGCCTTGGCCGCTCAAGGCAGAGCGTACAATGTTGGTATGATGGAAATTGGAGCTGCAGAAAAGGTCAGAATTGGAAGAACTCAGAAATCTAGGAGTGTTGTTGGGCTGGATGAGGTTACAGCAATGGAGAAAGGCAAGGCCACGTAGAAATTTGAAAGCTTGGATGAAAATTTTAAGTCTGAGGTATTGCCAAACTGGAGTCAATGTAGGTCAATGAACACTGGTGATGGCTGAACAGGAATTGGTGAGGGTTAAGATACGATAAGCAGAATCCTGGATGAGTAATGTAAATATCCAGTTTTATTTTAGTGCTATTGCACATACATCTTAATTATACCAAATCCAAAGTTCGTAATATGCTGATGTGTATCCAATTTTGTGGCTTGTAACTAAGTTATGCTTGTCAATCATTCTTTGGCAAAAACCTAAGTGATTGCAAGATAGCTTGCCATTCCATGTATAATGATTTTGGATACATTATAGAGTTGATAATTTTATGATTAATATCATAGACTCATTAACATTGCAAAGCTAAAGTGTTTCTGAAGGCTTTTGCTGTAGTATGGAAATTAAAATTATTGTTCTGGGTTACAATGTCATCTTATATTAATGGTATGATTATGAAGACTTCATTCTGTAAAACATTACAGGTCATTTTCCTAATTCATAATCACCATATAAAAATGGGTAAAGTATGGACATGAACCTAGTTTGTAGACAGTTTTCCCTTTTAAACCTTAGAGCCAAATCAAGATTTTGAATAACATAAGATGTATGTGAATGTGAGCTGCTTACAGATAGGTATCTTAATTTCTAAATATTGTCTGATTTCTAGCAGTGGTTTAACAAAATTATACTCAACTCTTGTAAATATATTACGAAATTGGCTCGACACTTGAGGGAAATAAACTTGCAGAACTATGGGGATAAAGGGGTGAATAGGACTGACTAGATTTCTCAAAGGGCAGCTGGAATGGACTCAATGGACCAAACAACCTCCTTCTATGTCATGATGATACAATGACTCTATATGTATACCTTTCAAAAAATTGTTTACATATTAGTCAGTAAGATCAGGAAAGGTGTATCAAAATAAAGCTGTCTAACATGTTACGTACAGCTGTGACATGGCATCAACACAACAACATGGAACATGGTCAGGTATAGCCTATCTATAAGAATACAGGATAATTTAACCAGCTAATCAATGCGTTATCAGCTTCCTCCTAATCATCAGTAATGGTAGATGATGTCACTAATAGTACCATCAACAACAAATATAAACAAGAATCTGTATTTATGGAATGCCTTTAAGTTTAATAAAACATCCCAACGCACTTTGCTGAGGCATTATAAAACAAAATATGACACCAAGCCACATAAGGAGACATAAGGGCAGTTGACCAAATCCCCGGTCAAAGGGGTAGGTTTTAAGGAATGTCTTAGAGGAAATATTAGTGGGGAGATTTAGGGAGGGAATTCCAGAGCTTGGGGCCTAGGCAGGTGGAGGCACAGCCACTAACGGTGCTTACAATCAAAGATTCTCAAGAGACCAGAATTAGAGGATTTCATATATCTCAGAGGGTTGTGGGACTGGAGGAGATTACAGAGATAGCAAGGTGTGAGGCTGTGGAGCGATTTGAAAACAAAGATGAAAACTTTTCAATCAGGGAATTGTTTATCTGGCATCCAGTTTAGGTCACTGAGTACAGGAGTGAGGGTGAACGGTATTTGGTCAGATTAGGACATGAGCAGCGGAGCTTTTGATGACATCAAGTTTACAGAGAATAGAATGTAGGAGGCCAGCCAGGAGTGCATTGTAATAGCCAAGGCTCGAGGTGACAAAGACATGGATGAGTATTTCAACAGCAGAAGAGCTGAGGCAGGGATGAAGAGGTGAGATATGTAGTCTTAAAGTGTGGATATGTGGTTAAAAACTCATCTTGGGTCAGGTATGACACTAAGGTTGTGAACAATCTGATTCAACCTCAGGTTGTTGCTAGGGAGAGGTTTGAAACCAATGGCAAGGGAGCGGAATTAGTTTTGTGGATTGAAGGCAATTGCTTCAATCTTTCTGATATTTAATTGGAGGAAGTTTCTGCTCATTCCATACTGGATCTTGGATGAGCAATTACACAATTTAGAAACAGTGGAGGGGTTGAGGGAGATGTGGTGAGGTGTAGCAGGGTGTCGGCAAAGTACTTGTGGAAACTGATGTCTTGTTCTCAAATAATGTCATCAAGGGGTGGCACGCAAATGGAAATAGATTAAATTCTTGTGAGAACACCAGAGATAACTGTGCAGAAATGAAAAGAAAAGCCATTGATAGGAATTCTCTGGCTACGATTAGATGGATAAGAATAGAACCAGGTGAGAGCAGCACCACCCAGCTGGATGATGGTGGGAAGATGGTGGAGAACGATGCTTTGAACAAAGGCTGCAGAAAGGTCAAGAAGGAGGAAGAGATATAGTTTGCTCAAGTGACACCTACATAGGATGCTAGTCATGGTTGTTTTGGTGGGTGGGTGCAGTGATCATTACAGGACATCGCTGCATGAGCTCCTCAGGAAAAGTCCTCAGTTTCACCATATGCAGTTGCTTTATCTATTACCTCGTCCCCAGGCAAAAGTGAGGGTTTTCACTGATGATTCAACAATATTTAGGTCCATATCATTCAAAGAAAATATACAAAAAAGGTTATGTTAGGGATTGAACCTGTTATTATGGATAGAAACTTGAGATATTAGATCTATTTCCATTGAAATAGACAATACCAAGAAGAGATTTAATAGTTGTTTAGATTGAGCGATTATAAAAATCCTATTTTCTCTGGCTGGTGATTAGGTGACAGGGGTCATCAATTAAATTTCCTTTAGGAGACTGAAGTGAGAGGTTAGGGAAATCTCTTTACATGGATGGTTGTTGGAGCACAAAGTGGTTTTCCAGGAAAGCTGACTGAAGTAGAGACTATTGTATCTTTTAAGAGAAAATTGGATAGATATTTGAAGCAGCGGAAGCTGCATAGCTACAATGTCAGACCAAAATGGTGGGTTAGTTTGGATTACCCCAGCATAGTGCTGACATAGGCACACTGGACTGAATGGTGGTTTTATAAGTGCAGAATGTCTTGGGAAGAGCATTAAATTCAAATTCATCTGCAAGCCACTCACCAATCTGAATTGCAAAGATATCACATTTCCTTCATCATGAAATGGGGTAGATGGCAGCATAGTGGTAATGTCACTGGATTAGTAATGATAGGCCCAGGCTAATGCTCTAGAGGCATGGATTCAAATGCCTTCATAGCAGCTGGTGGAGTTTAAATTAAATTAATAAACCTGGAGTATAAAGCTAGTCTCAGTAATGGTGACCATGAAACTCATCTGGTTCACTAATGCTATTTAGGGAAGGAAACCTGCTGTCCTCCAGACCCATAGCAATGTGTTTGACTTAACTGCACCCTGAAATGGCCTAGCAAGTCACTCAGTTCAAAGGCAATGAGGGATGGGCAACAACTGCTGGCTTCACCAATAATAGCCACATCCCATGAAAGAATAAAGGATCATCATTGTGTTAGTATCCTGGGGTTTTCTATCAAATGCCATTCCATTGCTGAGTACTTAGACAATTGCTATGTGAAAATGGTTTTACTTTTCATAATTTCAAAAAAAGAATGAGAAACCATATTGTGCAAGTGGACTCCATTCAGACTATTTATTGGAATTTATTTGAGTTTAGGAACTTAGGAACAGGAGTAGGCCATTCAGCCCATCAAGTCTTTTCAGCCATTCAATTGGATCACGGCTAATCTCTATTTTAATGCCATCTACCTGCCTTGTTTCTATATCTGTTAATATCATTTCCTAACAAAAATCTAAACCTCTTGGTTTTGAAATTTTTAATTGACCTAATCTCAATAACTTTGTGGGGGAGAGATTTCTAGATTTCCACTGTCCTTAGTGTGAAAACTGTTTTTTTAACATTTACCCCGAAGAGCCTACCTCAAACTTTAAGGTTATGCTTCTTTGTCCTGGACTCAGCCACAAGAAGAAGTTTCTCTTTATTTACCCTATCAACTCCTTTAATCATCATCTGTGTGCAAACCTAATCTTATGCAACCTATCCTCATAATTTAACCCCATGATCTATCATCCTTAGATTGTTTTCAATGCCTGTTTCAACACCAAATCTAATTTCATAAAATGCTCATTAAAAAATGTAAAACTGTGAATGAGCTAGCTGATTGTTCAATCTAACATCTTAATTTTATATTCTATTTATTTTCTACCTGTTAATGGAGTAGCTTATTTATTATAGATATATGTGTATGTTACCTATCCTTTGGTCTAATTTAAATGACTATATCTGAATCACCAGCAAAACAAATTAGTTTGTTGTGTAATTATATATTTTAATAATACTAATCATCTATGACAGCAAGAACTCAGAAAATTCATGTTTCCAAATTACAATCTGAGACATGAGCTACTTTAAAATGAATGTGTCAAGCTTGTAGAATATCTAGCGGTAAAGTTTTAAACCACTAAATTATATTTTTCTTTTAATCATTCAAATTAGGGTATATCGAAGAGACTTGCAGTTTGCCATGTCCTTCAGATTGTAAGTTAAGTGACTGGTCAAACTGGTCGGCATGCAGCAAATCCTGCGGAAGTGGGATACAGATCAGATCCAAGTGGCTGCGGGAGAAGTCATATAATGGTGGTCGCCCATGCCTTAAACTAGATGTGAAGAATCAGGTGAGGTTTTCCAAGTAACCAATAATGAATTACTAAGTTCAGCATTGAGCATTGGTGTCTTATTGGCAGATAGCTCAATTACATAAAGAATAAGAATTCCTTTTTTAATGAGCTCAAGCTGTTAAATTTGTCTTGCAGTACCTAGTTTGCTCACTTTAATACAATTACTTACATGTGATTCTTCCAAAGCCATACTGAAACAGTGCAGCCATTAGTAAGTACCATATGCTTTGATTGTGCCTTTATGAGTTAGCTGTTTGCCTCCATTTACTTGTGCTTATTTCTTGAGTCCACCATTTTAATTCCATTGCCTCTTATTTCTATTCATTTAACTATTCAGCCAATAAAAATGGAGCAGTACTTAAGTAGAAGAGTATATATTGCCATTTAACAGCCTTCCATCACTTTTATGTCTTGAATGAGGGTCACTTCACTAACAGTTTAACTGAATCCAATAAAATTAATCATGGATATTGGCTGCAGGAAGTTGACTGAGCAAAGCAGTAGCCATGAATTCTTACTAAGAATAGGCATGAAAACAAGTTTGGTCAGAACAGGAGTTTGGCGTTGAGACAGAATGGACCTCAGTCTGCAAGATCAGGTTGGTAATAACTACATGACCATATTGTTTTGAGAGAATTTAGATGGATTATATCAGCAAGAGGCATGTGAGTTGTGAAAAGGCAGCTGAGTGAATACAAGGATATCGACCTGAACTTGCTTGAAGCTATTATCACTTATTTGCGTTTACCACCTTTATTTCATAGGTCAGTGCAGATCTCTATTATTTGTAAAAGGTACATGGGATTTTGGGGGAAAAGGTTGTTCAGGACAATCATAGATCTCCCTAGAGACATTGCGTACCATAAGTGAGGAGGAAAGGTCTTGTACCACAGATTAGAGGTAGTTAACCCATAACTGGTGGAAGAAAAGCGAAACAGGGGAAAGGATATGTTTGACTTCTCCAAGTTAATGCAAGCAATTCATCAGGAACAAAGATGGGAAAATGCTTCTCTCTCTGTTCTACTTCTGTAAATTAAACATATTAAAATAATACTGAAAACCCAACAAATCATATTGGATTCATGTGTATATCAATGTTTACTGATAAACTTTAATCTTGAATATCAATAATTTAATAGTTTAAAAGTTTGAACCTTTCTTTTGAAAACCATTCTAATAATCAATTATCTGATGGCCAAGTACATGATAAAGATTGTAAATTATGTTCCACCATGTGTAGCAAGAATCTTGGTATCAAAATTGTAAAAGAGCAACTTTTGACCTCTGATTTACTGGACTTGTCCGTGCAGTTGTATGAAGGTTTTAATGTAGATGTTGCACAGATGATGCAATATACATAATTAACCATTAATTTCTTTAAAGTAACATATAACATAAAGTAACTTGGACAATCACTTCAATATGTTCCAAGGATTAAATGATTTTCAAAGGTGCATTGCCCTTATAATGTCTACAGGGTCAAAAATCCCTGAATGTCAACACATCGGGCCAATTCAAGGCATCCATAAAAAAGTAGCAGACCGAGTTAACAAGATCAGGTGAAGGAATTAGTAGCAAGTATACAGACGGCCACCACTGTCATCTTCTATATGGACATATTTGATTGCTTTTTATGCCTTGTTAAAACTGTATAATCTATAATATTAGCACTTGGCTTAATCTGTATTTTTGATGGAAAGTTAATTTAAGCTTCAGGCTTTCAAACATTTTATAGCCTCTTATTACATATTTCGTTTTGTCATTTTAAATAAGACCAATAATGTCTACTTTGAAGGGCAATAAATAAGTGATAATACAAAGATTGCATACTTAAAACACTTAAGATGAAATGGTTTAATCATTTTGGTTTTATGAAGTGTAATACAATTGCTACTTTAAATTAGATCATTGCTTTCTCCATAAACATCCACTGTTATGGTCCTAAATCTCAAGTAACTTGAGGAAAGAACATTCCCTTGAATGCTAATGAAGTCAGGCAGTTTGGCTGGACCTGTAGCATTGTTTGTATTTTACCAATGACTGGAGAATTCTGGTGCCACTGCATTTTTACAGTTAAAATTGTATGTTTAAGTCACCTTTAGAAAGCACAATTGCCTTCCTCACAGACCAGTCTTGAAAACTGTAAAAAGCTGACCAACTGTTTCAAGAAAGGTCTTTTACACCTGCCAACTCAAACTCAGGCTTGAATATAGGACATTATAATAAACAAAGACAAGGGGCAGAATTATCCATGCCCACTAGTGCCTGGCTTTCTCGGTGGCGTGAGCAGACAATATGGCGAGAAGGTCAAAAATTGGCTTCACAACCTTGTGAAAGTAGTTTGGATTCGTCTGCTCAGCCTGTCAATGGCGGGACGTGTATCCCGCCATCGGATGTTGGGAAGCTCATTGTAATACGTCTGCATATCATTATAAGACCAGCCCGATGGACTCATCCACCCCCCCCCCCCCCCCCCCCCCCTGGATTGTCCGTCCATGTTGGCGTGATTGCACACTGGTGTGCAATGTCTCGATAAGTGTGACATGCAGAGGTCGAGTCTTACCGCCAGGGCCTTGCTCGCATCGTGGACATCTGAGGAGCAGAAGATGCTGGAGCTCGACAGCAATGGATCCTGGAGGAACGTCCATGGAATGCTGGATGAATTCTCATAGACACGCCTCTGCTGCGAAGCAGCCCACAGAAGTTGGAAGGTCACCCATGAGGGTCTGCTCACAATGGATGATGGTCAAAAGTGGGTGGCGAGGAACAACCAGCTGTGTTTGGGAGAGGGAGATGTACTGGGGGAGGGAGGGAGGGGGGGTAGGGAGGTGGGAGAGAAAGGTCTACAATCGAATGGGAGAG
Source organism: Carcharodon carcharias (assembly GCF_017639515.1). Taxonomy (NCBI): domain Eukaryota; kingdom Metazoa; phylum Chordata; class Chondrichthyes; order Lamniformes; family Lamnidae; genus Carcharodon; species Carcharodon carcharias. Next base: position 47,501,572 of record NC_054478.1, on the reverse strand, counting down.
GAAGAGGTGTCAGGATGACTTGAGGTTGGGAGAGGGGAATGAAGATATCAGGATGGGGTGGGGTTGGGAAGGTGGGAGGAATGAAGGTGTCTGGGGGCAAGGTTGGGAGCAGGGGAGGGACTATGGGAGAGGGGGTAACAGGGGAGAAGATGACAGCTGGGGAGTTAGGTGTAAGGGGAAAGGAAGGTGTAAGGGAAGGAGTACGGAGAGGGGAGCGAGTAAGGCTGGAGGAAGGAGTTGAGAAAGGGGAAGAACTAAGCCTGTAGGAAGAATTAAGGCTGGAGGAAGATGTAAAGCTGGATGGAAGAGTCGGTGGGGGGAGGGGAAGGACTAAGGGTGGCAGAAGAAATAAAGGTGTCTGAAGGAGTCAGGAAGGGGGAAGGATTAAATGGGCATGGAGTCCGAGTGAGGGAGGACCAAGGGGTGGAAGGGGTTCCAAGTTGGGGGGAAGGGGTCCGGAGGGGGGGATATCCAGATGAATGTGCAAGGGAGGGCTCTGATGAGTCCATGACTGCCTCCTGGGGAGTGAAACGAAGGCGAGCATGGTACAAGGGAATGGTGAGGATGACCAATGGCAGAGTGATGTGGTAGGGTGGGAGCGTGAGGGTTCTACGGTATCGGTAGAAGGGATGGCGAACGTAATAGGTGGTGACTCGGAGGCAGACACGGATCCTGGGGGTGGGAAGGAGGAGGTTGGGGAGGTGAATGTGGATGGGGTGGGATTTCGGGAAGGAAGGGAATGTGCACATTCACCTAGACATCCCAAAGGAAAAGGGTTGTGACTGGTAGGTCATGGAGGGCAAGTGGAAGGTGATGCCGGGGGGGGTCAACTGTGATGCGGGAAAGGAAATGGGTGACTGGGGGAGGGGAAAAGATGGGGGAACTTATGAAATAGAGAATGAAGACCAGGTTGGCTAAATCAAAAGTGAAACGACAGTCGTGGTGGGTGAGATCAAGTGCTGCATGGGAGTGTGATCATTGGGTGAGTGGAGATGCAGGTCAGCTCAGGTGGACAACTGAAAGCGAACCCCAGCAGGCAGCATTCAAAATGCTCAGGACATTGAGGTGAGTAAAATACGTAAAGGATCCACATGCATGGGAGTGTGCTTGCACGAGGCTCTGAAAGGCCCTGCCACACACACACACGCACACGCACACGCACACGCACACACACACACCTCTCCCTCCAGAATTGCTTGTCAGCCAGCAGCTCCTTCTGTGGTGACATAAGACGAGATTGAGGGGCTTACAGACAAAGGAGGTTTGGAGCAAAAGGACAGCCCCTGAGATTCCTGAGTGGATGTCCCAGGGGTGTCCAGCTGCTACTCCTCCCTTAGAGTGCTTGGGGGCACCAGCCTAACTCCTGGGGGGGAAAGTCAAAATGCCCTGTTTCTCTCTCGCATTGCCACTGCAGAAACTCATCCATGGCTCCCACGATGGAGTGCATCTCCGCACTCTGCTGGACCAGGGTGTCCATGGCATGCACCATCCTCCTGCATGGAGACCTCCATACACGTGCTTTATCAGAGAGCAGGCAGACACATTCCTCTGACTCGCATGTCACTCTATTGAGGGCCTCCAGCAGTTCTGTGTGATGCTCCCACACCTTCTGCTGATTCTCCAGGATGAGTTGGAAGGCCAAATTCAGAGGCTTGTCGTCTGACTCAGACCCCACAGGTGCCTGGTGCTCCAAGTGCTGGGGCGCTCAGCCGAACCTGCCTTCTGCTGCTGCAGACATTTGTCTGTGCGGTGACCACCAGATTGTGAATCCGAACCTGCTCAACATCCCACTGATGTGTGTGTCTCTGCGCTGGTGGAGGGTGTGAGTAAGCGCTGTGATGGGTCTTCCAGGCTGCTTATTCCCAGCTCTTCAATGGAGGTGTCCTCTTGGCTGGAGTCGAGGACGTGGATGGAGATGAAGTTGGCTGAGGGTGTAGGTTGCTTCGCAGAGCTCCCAGTGAACCAAAGTAGAGAGAAATAGTTCATTGCAGCAGAGTCAAAAGCAGGAGAGAGAGCACTCGCATTTGCATTAAGAGAGGGATGATTTGGTGCAGGATCCTCACTAGAGTGTTCGCTACTGCCGACCAATAGGCAGGGTCTATATCTTCACGGTCAGTGCAATGGCACACTCCTCAAATTGAGTGAGGGCGTATTGTAGGCCACTTCACCCCTGGTCTGGAACCTCTTCCTGCTGATATGAGCCAGCTTCTCCCACATGAAAACAGATGGAGAGAGTTTGAGCAGGACACGTGGTACTGTGTGTAATGTCTGTGTGATGAGCAGAGACATGGACAGGCTGAGGACACGAGCTCGAGAGGATATGAGTCTGATGGACATGTGAGGGTGTGTGATGTCCCTTGAGGTGTGAGACCCCTGTGGATGTGTGATGGGTTTGTGAATGTGTGATTTGAGGTTGATGAGAAGAGTGAGTTACCCTGGCATAACAGATGAGACCATTCATCCTGTAGTGGCACTATGTGGCTGCTCTCTTTTGCAGGGCATTGGCGCTGACCACCACTGCCACTGCCTCCCATGCTGGATTGGTGAAGCAGCTGCCCATCCTGTGGCCAGAGCAGGGTTAGAGGACATCACGGTGAGCCCCCACAGTGTTCAAAAGGGACTCAAGGGACAAGTCACTGAAGCAGGGCCTGCAGTCTTTTTGCCTTTCAGGGCCATCCTGTCTTCTGTGCGGCAGTCCTGGGCTGAAAGCACAGAGTTGTGCGTGCGGCAACACTTTAAATGTGGTGTCCAGCATGATGAAGTGGCGAGGTAATGGCGTCATAGGCGAATGAGAGCCACCCGCAATAGAAACGACATGTTTCTCGGGAATGCATAATTAACGTGGTGGGTTTAGGATGATACGCCGTGAAAAGCTGTCATTGTGGCCGGCGGGTAAAACGTTGTTAGTGGAAATCTGGGTCAACTCCGCACAAGGGGTCAAACAGTAAATGCAGTGGAACATGTGCCTGTATAATTTAAGCTGAAGATATGTTCAACTTTACATCAATGGCACTGTAGGAGCAAAACAAATTATAGTACACCAAAGTTGATATTGCAGCAGAGATAGATTTAGAATTATGGAGGGGAATCTGAATGTTGAATATGTATGATTTAGGCCTGGATTTTTCCTCTCTTATGGCTTTTTTCAGGTAGATTTGAGGTGACTGGAAAAGAAAAAAAATAGGTTGGTGAAGCACTGCATCAAATTCACACTTTTTAACAACACCCATAAACATTTTCCTCTGGGAGTGAGGTCAATGCTTGGGAACACCAGCTCAAAAACTGTCATCATATGCAAATCCATGTAGTTTTAATGTTGCTGTCATGTCAGACACACAACTTCCCTCCATCACTGTCTGTGGCAGCTTATTACTAAGAATGCAGTACAGTACGAAGTGTTCATTATCAGCAATTGGCTGCTGATAGATGCATTTGGATTTAAAGAGATATTGTAACTAATTTAACTTGACTGGCTAGGAGTCACTTTTTGTATGCTTTGTTTCAGCTAAACTTTGTATTGTCCCTGTAGGTTTATAGTTTTGCAGCTTGAGGCATTCACCAATGAGGCAATGGAATTAAAATGGTAATTCTGACCTACTTGTGCAATGTAGAGAAAGAAGTGGAACGTGTAGAGACGCAACTCAGGGAGGCCATAAGATGACATTAACAGGCACCTACCAATAAGTAGCTCTTGTATTCCTATTTGCAGCTTGTTTCCCACTCTGAGCATCGAGTGGTGTGTTGGAAGGCTGCATGTTCCTCATGAGACTATAACAGAGCTAGATCACATTCTTGCTGCAGACCTGGAGGATACCTTCAGATGCAACCCATTGCCAATGTCTGTGAAAGCAGCACCTGCCCTCAGCCTACATACCAATGGTTATTTCACAGCGTACTGGTGAACACATACAACATTACCCAGCTGCCCGTCCACCAGTGCATCAAACATGTGACCAATGCATTCTTTGCTTGAGCTGTTCCTAACCTCACTGCTTAACATTGTGGCAGGGCTGTCAGCTTTCATACAGTGACCTCATTCCCCAGGTGCAGGTTGTTATCAACTTCTCACCTGTCATACTCCATATGCTTTTCCACAAACTTTTAATAATAGTATCAGGCTATCTTGTTCAGCAATATTAAACATTTAATAATGCACGTGTTACTCATCTGGAAAGTAAAGGGACCCTAGCACTGTTATAGAAGAGACAGGATTCCTGACAATCGTATTAAAGAGAAAGAGGCCCTGATACTCTATTTGAAAAAGTGTTGTAATCTGGTTCCAGGAGGGAATTGGACAGCGACTTGAGATGAGCAACTTCTAAGCTAACCGTCAAAAAATAAGGATATAGGACTAAGCACTACTGCTCTCTCTAAGGGCCAGCATAGGCATGGTGGGCTGAATGGCCTCAGATTCTACTTTGAGTTTCCATTATTCTACAGCATTGGGTTTTCATGGAGTCGGGGGAACTCCGTGGACCTTTAAAATGGCGATCGGGATCCAATTCCTGGATTCTGGATGCCTTTCCTGGGGTTTCTGATTTTTAACATTTTAATTTTCAGCAGTTTCTTTTAAAGGTACGGCTTGTTTGGGTTGTGAGCCTGCACCCTGTAGTCCTGACCAGGCCAGCTCCGTTGCCCTAGTCCTGCACAATTTTCATGGAACTGGGCCAACTTTTCAAAGAGCCATGGTTCATGGTGCCTCAGAAGTGCCATGAACTATAGCCTACATAAGGGAACTGTTTGAAAGATAAATTCCGAAGGTCCCCAGAATGCCGGCCCCCCCCTCCCGATGCCAATGTATGTCTCCCCAACAGGTTCCTATGGCCTTTCCTGCTGCCCATGTCAAAGTATGCTCCCTGCTGCCCTATGGCCTCTCATGCCTCCCATGCCTAGCTATGGCACTTCCATGCCTGTTCACCTCCTATAACATGCATGGAACCAATGAACCATATAGTGACAATAGGATGTGTAAAACAATCTTTAAAAAACAGTAATTCATTGATAAATTTTCACTTCCTTAAAAGGAGCTCCTTTTTATTACAAGCCAATAGAAGTGTCAATCATCTAGATTCTTTAAAGTATCAATAGGAGAAACTGCAAACACCTGAAACCTCTATCTTGTGTAAACAAGCATTTTGTATTTGACAGCATAAATAGTGGAGCCAGAGCTGTCAATCAAGCAACCTTTTCCCTGGAGCTCAGGTGTTCAGTACTCTAATGGATTTCTCAGCTCTCAGCCAAGCCTCATACTTGTTTGAATATTTTTCATATTATTAGTTAATCACCACTAACCTCACTGCTCAGTTTTGTCAAAAGGAAAACTCTCCCAAGGCTAAAGGCATACTTGAGGCAATTGAACATTCTTGTGGTTATCAGAGGCCAATCATTATAGGTCCAAAACATCACTGCTCCAGTGAAGCATTCTCATAGTAAACATCTCCAGCTACTTCATGAATGAATATTCCTCCATCTTATTAGGTGTGATATGTTCATTGAGAACTTCAGTGTTCATTTCTGCTCACAACTCTTCTGATAATGAAGCAGTCTGCAGAAGAATCTGGTTAGCATCTAGATTTGTGCCATGTATACGCAAGGTAATGATAATTTCCAACAGGAGAGTGCCCAGTCTCCCCACCCCCATCCCTTGACCTTCAATAGCATCACTATTGCCTTGACATCAGCATCTTGGAATCAATGAAGTTGTACTGGGTCAGCCATGTCAGTACCATGGCTATAAGAACAATACTAAGGCTGAGTACACTGCATCAAGTTGTTTACTTCCTGACCCTAAGTGCGTCATGGCATACCTGGGGGAGATGGTGGCCTTGTGGTAATGTGACTGGACTATTAATCCAGAGGCCCAGGTTAATGTGGTGGGGACAAGGGTTCACATCCCACTATGGCAGGTGGTGGAATTTAAATTCAATTAATAAATCTGGAATTGAAAATCTAGTCTCAGTAACAGTGACCATGAAACCATTGTCAATTGTTGTAAAAGCCCATCTGGTTCACTAATGTTCTTGAATGATTTCCTTCTCCTTTAAGGGAGGAAATCTTCTACCCTTACCTGATCTGGCCTTCATGTGATTGCAGACCACAGAAATATGGTTGAAATGTGGCAAGCCACTCAGTTCAAGGGCAATTAGGGATGGGCAACAAATGCTGGCCTTGGCAGTGATGCCCACATCCAATGAAAGAATTAAAGAAGAACATATTCATCACTTGCCTGGATGGGTACAGCTGATATAACACTCAAAAAGCTTTACATTATCCAGGTCAGAGAATTTCATTTGATTGATGGCACTTGTTATGACGTGACAGGTGATGTGTGACCAAATCCAAGGGAAACTTGGCCACATTATCACACTGGTTTTGCAATTTGTATTCATTGAGAGAAGGTTTGGGCACTGAATTCAGAAGTAATGAATCCACTAATGCCTTTAGAGATTTTAAAAACTAAATTAAAACATGTGTTAACAAAAAATTTCAAGCACATACATAAGATTACAGTTACTTAATATTATAACATCCCAAAACTCCTAAATAAACTAACTTCCAACTACATACCCCCTTTTAAGGCCTTCAATAAATACATTTTAAATTTAAATAACAAGCCAGCAGGTTTACCACAGCACCCACTCAACAGTGGAATTCCAAAGGCTTTTCTCCAACTTTAGTTACTGGACACAGAGGACTTTTTCAAAAATGGCTGGAGGCTTCCCCAAGGCTGTTTCACACACCTGTTAGATCTTATATGGCCATCACCTTCCTTCCTTCTTTATACATGTTTCTCTCTCTTTAATCTGTACGTTCTGTTGCTCTATATGTGCTTTTCCCATAATATAGAAATCTTTCATGTTGCCAAAATGGTCAGTACCTTTTGGGAAAACATAAACCTTGCCCTATTTATCTTGTTAATTGTAAACATCCTACCATCCATTTAAAACCCAAGCAACTCCTTCACTTATCTAAAAATGCAAATTTCCTTCACACCCTACATGCTAAAACCTCATTCACATTTATTCATTAGCATTTCAAATACCTTTTATCCCTAACTTCTTTTGATAATTTCAAGCTTGCAGTCTATCTGGTTCTAATTTAATCATTCATGGCCATAAACCTACTGTACAATAAACCACAATAATATTATGAAAGATATTATAGTTTTATGACACTGCTGTATTTGCATCACCACCAGTGTGCCGGGGCTGAAAACACATGGCAGTCAGGGACCTCCCTCTGCTGTGATCTATACCACGAAGCCAAGAGAGCATTTGTTGAAACTTATCATCTCCAAGATACATTCCAGTCTGATGAAAGCAAAATGTTACAGATGCTGGAAATCTGAAATACAAACAGAAAATGCTGGAAAAACTGAGCAAGTCTGGCAGCATCTGTGAAGAGCGAAACAGAGTTCATGTTTTGAGTCCATATGAGTCTTCAGAGCTAAAGACAAGTAGAGATGTGATGGGTTTTATACTGTTTAAGAGGGAGTGGAGCAGGTGGAACAAAATAGAAGGTCAGGGATAGGTGACAGACAAGGAGAGATTGATAATGATGCCACGGACACGAGACAAAGTGAGTGTAACAGTACTGGCAAAGGGTAAAGAATGTGCTGATAGTTGCATAAAGGTAAGATAGCAAATGATGAAAATAGCAGAACAAGGGTCAGCACTTTGTGAAAGCAAAACATAAAAACAAGTGACAGATGGCCTTGTGGGGGAAGGGGGGGTGGTGGTGTTGGGGAAGAAGGATTTAAAAAAATGAACAAATAAGTAAAAGAGTGAAATAAAATTTTAAAACTAATAATTTAAAAAAAAAATAAAAATTGGATTAAAAAGGAGTCAAGTTGGAGGAGGGAGTTCATGGTCTGAAGTTGTTGAACTCAATGTTAAGTCCACAAGGCTGTTAGGTGCCTAATCGAAAGATGAGTTGCTGTTCCTCCAGTTTGCGTTGGGCTTCACTGGAACATTGCAGCAAGCCAAGGACAGACATGTGGCCATGAGAGCAGGATGGTGTGTTGAAATGGCAAGCAACAGGAAGGCCTGGGTCATGCTTGCAGACTGAGCGAAGGTGTTCTGCAAAGTGGTTAGCCAGCCTGCGTTTAGTCTCCCCAATGTAGAGGAGACCGAATTGGGAGCAGAGAATGCAGTAGACCAAATTGAAGGAGGTGCAAATGAAGTGCTGTTTCACCTGAAAGGAGTGTTTTGGCCCTTGGTCGGTGAGGAGGGAGGAGGTAAGAGGGCAGGTGTTACACCTTCTGCGATTGCATGGGAAAGGGATGCAGAGTTGGGGGTGATGGAGGAGTGGACCAGGGTGTCACAGAGGGAACGGTCCCTATGGAATGCTAACAGGAGGGTGAGGAGAAGATGTGTTTGGTGGTGGCATCATGTGGAGTTGGTGGAAATGGCAGAGGATGATCCTTTAAATACGGAGGCTGGTGGGGTGAAAAGTGAGGACAAGGTGGACCCTATCATAGTTCTGGGAGTGAGGGGAAGGGGTGAGGGCAGAGGTGTGGGAGATGGGTCAGACATGGTTGAAGGTCCTGTCAACTACAATGGGGGTTACCCTAGTTAAGGAAAAAGGAAATGCCACCACCAAACATATCTTCCCCAGCATTTTCTGTTTTTATTGTATCCCATTCTGATTTAGAAATACATGGCTCTTCCTTCATGGTCATTGAGTGAGAATCTTTTAGTTCCTAAATAACCCCAATATGTGAGCACAGCCACCACTAGAACTGTAATAGTTTAAGGAGAATCCCCATCACCACCTTTTCTGGACAACTAAGGATGGGCAATAAATGTGATTTGTCCACCTTATCAGTATCCTGGCAACAAATATAAAAATGTTCTTTCCATGCCATTGTGCAAAATTCTAGGCATAATTTCATTAATCATGTAATGTAGGTGACCAAAAATCTGATGCTTACAACAAGCTGAAATAGCATGCAAGAGTAAATTAAATAAGCTCTTTTAAAGTGACTATTGCCAGTTACAGAGAATGTCCCCCCCCCTCCCCCCCCCCCCCCGGCTTTTGCAGTGAATGACAGTATTATTTTGTCAACTAAATTATGGTTGTTGGTCTGAGTGCTATACCCTCCCAATCAGCTCCACTAAATGGATGTTTAACCCAACTTCTCTGCACTGATTGTATAGATTCCTCCCACTTGCAATCCATATTAATCAACCAGTTGGCTAATCAGTCAATATATATTACTACAATCAGACTTCACTGAGATGAAAATGTGAGAATTAGTTATGGGACTTTAATAAGGATAATGTCCTGTAATTTCTGAGATTGAAAATAAAGGTTCAATGGAAAAGAATGTTGTAAATAATGTTATGATCCAGTTTAGGACCAGTAAGTTTTTGTTTAAAGTAGACAAAGTTTGAAATCTCAGTTACCTATGAGGAGAATAAAGCCACAAGATTACATGGTTTTAAACAAACATAATAAACGTTACTATACGAAGTCAGAAATGTAATGCAATTTACAATACCTATCCTATACTCTAATATTCAGAATTAACATGAGGTATATATGAATTATAGGCAAACTATGGTCGAACAGACCACACTGCACATTAAATGGCAAATGAGACCAACCCACCCAGATGTCAATGACCACTGTGAGTCATAAAATCTCAATAAAACTATCTCCTTCAGGAGGGATTTAAACTCTTTTCTTTCGAACATATAGCTTCTGAATTCCCTCAAATGCCATTCCAAATTGGGCTGCCTCAATGACTTCTTACCTTCCATTAGTTCAATCTCTTCCTCCTGAGACTGTATTCCATTGGATTCACTACACTGCTGCCTCAAATTACTGGCACAATACCAACTCTTTCACAAACCACTAACTTCACTACGATTAAACTTTAATCTTCCCAGAACTAAAAATTACCTTTAAAATATTGAACCATGAACCAGATATTCACAACAATAATTATGCTGTGATGGATTTTGAGAAAAATAATCACTGCAGGAAATTATGAATTATTCAAATAAAAGAAGTGCATCATAGTGAATAAGAAAACCACCCTTTCCCAATTTTGATTATGTTTTGGGTAGTGTTTCTTACTGATCTGCTGGAGCTGGTAAAATGATTTCTTTTATTTATTACTAATCATCATAAATGTCGTGTAATAAAAGCTGAGATTCTTTAATGGCCTGTCAGTCAATGCATAATAATTTAAAAAAAAAAGTTTTAATAATGTTAAAAGGTATTTTGAATGGATTTTCAAGGTAGTGATTTGTCTTTAATTGTTGCCTCCCTGTAAGCAACCATTGTTGTCATAGTCTCTACAGCAGATGTTTGTAAGTGAACGTCACAGCTGTTAAAATTGTTCTGAAAAATGTGACAGGAGGGAGATTTATTTTTTGCATTTGGAGTACTTTCTGCCAGGAATCTGTGAACTTTACAGGGAATGGAGGGTGCAGATTAAAAATAATTCCTTGGGTTAAATAGATGATGGTGTCATGTTGTGCATTGCTTTATGATTGGTTAGCGGGAATTGGCCTGTTCCTCTAATGACTTTATAATGGATGTGCTGATACTAATACATTAGTCTAATGTGTCAACCTGCTACTATAAACAAAGTAATTTGTAAAATATAGTTTGTTTCGGCTTGAAGTTATTAAGTTATTGAAGCCGCTGGGATTATAGAACGCCAACCTCTTAATGATTGCCAAGCAGATACCTTAATTTTAAGTTATTTTCTGAAACAGATCATTATTAAAATCATAGACAGCTAACACTTTGAGCCAGATTTAACACTCCCCTGCTGGCATGTTTGAAGCAGGAGAGAATATTTAATCCAGCGGGTGGCCTCCCCAACGCCTATCCTTCTGACTCTGCCCTCACTGCAGTTATACCAGCGATGATGGAAAGGGGGACCATTGGGTGGCCCACCTGCCAGCACCACAAGTGAGGCCCTTTAAATGGGTAATTTAATGGGTAATCCTCCTGCTGCCAGGTTTTAACCAGCAGTGGGAGAGGCTCAAACCAAGCAGCCAGCCCAATAGATTTCTTGTGAGGGCTGGTGCTGGATGGTGGGGATGTTTCCCTCCTTAACATACCCCCAGGACCGATTGCAGGGCCCCTGCAAGGTGTAACCCCCTTCACCCAGGTGTAACCACCCAGCAGGTACCCCACTCCGGCCACCTCGTCACAAATTGGCTAGCAGTTCTCTGGGGGACTTCCATACCTTAGGAATGGGAAGTCCCACCTCGCCTCCCTTAATTGGCAACTGTGAGTATAATGACAACTGGGCAGTCATTGGTCTGCAGGGTAAGCCTCCTACCCTGACATTTTAGCTGGGATGGGGCAGAATTTTTTGCTAAGCGCCCGACCTGCTCGAGTGTAAAATAGCGTGTGATGACATCAGGTGAGTATTCTGACGTCATTGCGCAGTTGCGCGATATTTCGGTTGGCAGACACGCATGGGAGTTGGAGCTGGGCCCAGCATCAATTGCTAGGCCAGTTAAGGCCATTAAAAAGGCAATTAAGCTGGATTTTACATTGCCTGTGTGGTTTCGTGCTCATTGCAAATTGGGCAGGCAGGCAGCTGACAACTTGCTAAACCTCAACCAAGGACAGGATAAAAAGGATCAGCAGCATTGCCAGTGTGAATAATGAGGAGTTTTGGAGATTGGTTGCTTATTGGTACTTGACAGCTTCATCTCTGTTTGGGGCTTCATTGTTAACATTTCCAGGCTTCATTTCGGGACTATTTGGTGTCCTCAGGGACCCCGGAGGGTTCAGACTATGTGGATCCTTCCGGGTTTCAGACAGTTTTCTGTTGCCCTGGTAATGGGGATTGTGGTCTCTGCTGGAGACACCTGCACTGAGGAGGAAGAGACGAGCAGAGGGAAAAGAGGACAGGGGCCCCCATGCAGCTTCCAGGGGAGGGACCTGTGGGAGGAGAGGCAAAGGCACAAGGGGCACAGGGCCAGCAGGAACTCCAAGGCAGAAGGGGCTGCAGAAGATGCCATTATCCTGCTGCCAGGACTTCCAGGCAGCGATGCAGCTACCTCAATATGTCTGAGGTGCAATGCCGAAGGAGGCTCCACCTCGCCAAGGAGATTGTGGCCTCCATTTGTCATATGATTGGGCCTGAGATCAGCTATGACTATGTGGAAGGAAACCCCATGTCAGTGGCTCTGAAGGTCACAGTGGCCCTCAACTTCTATGCCTCCAGCTCTTTCCAGGGGTCAATGGAGGACCTGTGTGGAGTCTCCCAATCAGCTATCTACAGTTGCGCGAAGCTGGTGACAGAAGCTCTATTCAGGTGGGTACTGACCTTTATTCTTTACCATATAGACGAGACCAGCCAGGCTGAGTGAGCCAGAGGCTTTTCAGCAATTGCTGGGTTCCCCCATGTCCAGGGTGCAATCAACTGTACACGTGTGGCCATCAAGTTGCCAGCGGATCAGCCAGGTGCCTTCGTCAACAGGAAGGGATTTTACTCCATGAATGTGCAGATAGTGTGTGACCATAGGATGTATATTCTGCAAGTCTGTGCAAGGTATCCTGGCAGGTCCCATGACGCTTACATCCTCAGGCACTCCCAGGTACCGAGGCTCTTCAGTGCTCCAGCCTGACTGGATGGATGGCTGCTGGGTGACAAGGGCTATCCATTGAAAAGGTGGCTTATGATGCCTCTCTGCCGCCCAAGAACAGAGGCAGAGCAGCGTTACAAAGGAGTCATTCCCCCATAAGGGCACTGATAAAGTGAACCATAAATCTTCTGAAGTCGCACTTCCGCTGCTTGGACCATTCAGGGGGTGCATTAAAATACCCTCCAGACTGGATGTCATTCATAGTGGTCGCATGCTGCGCTCTACACAATCTGGCACTGGCAAGGGAGGACCCACTGGAGCAAGAGGATATTGGCACAGCTGCACAGGCCACAGATAATGAATCCAATGGTGAGTCAGAAGAGGAGCACAGTGGAGAACACTGAGGACATGGAAGCAGACCTTGTTAACCTCTAGGGAGGCAGGAACACCAGGGACACCTTTGATCCAATGCTTCTTCAGCTAGGCTGCCAAAGATCTGCTTCCACCTCATGCCAGGGCTGCTTCCTCCATCCTGGATGCCTGAAATGACCCTTTCATTTACACCCAAAGTCCACTCATGACTGTGCAATAAAGTATCTAGCCACTCACGTCCAGCATTACATACAGGTGCACCCTGCACCAGAAAGATAAAAGGTGAAGCATACTCATGCCATCAGAACCAAAGCAAATTTAATGTTTTTGCCACATTGAATGCATAATGATATCACCATTACTGGTGTTGATGTCCGCACCAGCAGACATATAAACCAAACATAAATGAACAGAAAATGACCCGGGAACTGTCCCTTTTGTGTTCATGGTAACTAACTTACGTTTCCAAGTGCTACATCTTGGTGCCCCCCATCCCATCACTGGCACCGGTTTTGGACACAGCCTGCTGACTCTGCTGTCTTGTTGACCTTGATGACCTTGGAGGTCGCCCTCTGGCCAGTGAAGCCTGTGCTGCCCTGCCTGGGATGGAGCGGCCAATGCCACAGCAGGCACCTCCCCACTCATTGCAGTCTCATCAGATGGCACTATCACTGGCAGAGAGGTGGACGAGCGGCTGCCATTATCAAAGTGCCCTGGGAGGAGCCTGCAGAGACAACAGGCAGCTCATACGCCAACGTGAGTTTGCTCTGGACCTTCCTGCTCACAATTGGGCATATAGCTGGGATACTGGGTGCCTCATCCATCTCCCACACTGGCACTGAGCACCTGAGGTCATTGCCTGTGTGAGGGCTTGGAGGTCTGAGTGCAACCCCAGATTCTGTCCCTGGAGCTGGAAAGTTGCCACTCTCTCACTGGAGGAGGCAGTGCACTCAGCTATGAGGGTCAATGCAATGCTGATGCTCCAGATATACTCCTCCATAACGGAGAGCATGGCATGCAAACCCTCATGGATCTCCACCAGATTCTCCCGCACATCCTGCTGAACATCCAACATCTGCCTTTGTCTGAGCATTGTCCTGGTTCCCAGCAGTCCTCCAACTGCCGGACCCTGGGCACTCTCTGCCTCCTCCTGCGCCTCAAGTGAGTATGAAGTGCCCTCCCCAATGTGCACCGACGTTCTAGCTGCAGCTCTAATGCCCACCATTAGTATCTGCACTGGTGCCTGGCCCAGAGAGCAGGTGTGACGTGGGTGCAAATGAAGCCTGGTGGTCCTCTGTGGCATCAGGGGTGGTCCTTCCTGGTCCAGAGAGTGAATGCATGCTGGTGAATCTAAAAGGGAGAATAAGGACATGTCATTAGTTAAAGACATCACTCTGTCACTGATCATGCCAGGTACCCTGATGGGATAATGGAGATCTGCATCACATTGTCTTTCAACGATCATTGGGGACTCCCGATTTGAGGCTCCCATCACTGAAGAGATGACACTACAATTGTTGCACAATCTGAAACTCTCACCTCTGTGCACTGCACTCTTACCTTCATTTGGCACCCCTGCCTCTCCATGACCGGTTATACAGGGAGCATGCTGGCTCCCCAGCTCAAGGGCATCCTGCTCAAACCTGTGAGCAGCAGCAGGTTGGGTGGATCTCCACCTGTCCATGACTTCTCTGCTTGGTTATGACCTGTCTTCTCCTGAAAGGGTAGAGGAGCATTGATTAGTCCACTCTGTACCTGCAGTGCCATTGCAGCCTTGCCAACCCCAGCTGAGGAACACCTCACAGGGCACATCTGAGTCCTGGCCCTTGAGCCACAAGACACTCTGTCCAAGCAGCCAGGGCTCACCACCTTGGCCAGCTCCGGCTTCATTGACAGTTGGCACTCGGACTCTAGCACCACTGAGGTCCACGAGGGGTCGGCCACACCTTAACACTTCTGCACACTGACCCATGCCAACAGGGCACTCACCCTTCCTGAGTGCAGCAGGTCATTGAACCTCTTCTAGCGCAGCACCCATGTGCGCCACACCATGTCATGGCTGCTAAGCAGCACTGCAACTTCCTCCCATGCCCTCTTTGTAAGGTGTGGTGGCCTCTTCCTCCCATCTCTGGGGACAAGGATGTCCCTCCTGGCAGCAGCCACCTCTGAGGACCACAAGGCACTCATCAGAAAAACAGGGGGCCGAGTGCCCAACCAAACTAGCCTCCCACCTGGCGTCTCCAGCTGCACTTGACTCCATCACTTGGGTTTGCTAGCGCAGAACAGACCTTCTTCTGTGGCAGCCTTCCAGGGGCTGTGTTGTTTTTAAACTGAACGCCGGTTTTCCATTGGACCCGGTGGCTGCCAGGCCCCCGCCCGGGTTTGGCCCTTTCCGACCAGTGGGGAGCCGTGTTTCACACTGCACGGGCCTTAATTGGCCCGCCCAGCGTGAAATTGTGGTCGTGGGCCAATGGCGGGCAGCAGGCCGTTTTTCGGCTGATCCCTGGTCCGCCGACTACGCCCGCCACCGAACTCCAAATTCTGCCCTTTGTCTTTCAGGTGGCTTTTAAATGCTGGCAAGTTTTATTAATTCTATACAAGCTTTTTTCCAAATATTGTGCATTTGTGTGATTACTGATGTAGCCCACTCGCATGCACTCAAATGAACAAATTACTGGGGTGTATAAACCAATCAGAAATCTGGAATAATTTCAGGAATAGCTAAAGCTAATCGAGTATGAAGCTAAAATTTTGCCCAAATAATGCCTTCCAACATGAGACAGACTAAAGTTCATTGTTGATTCTGCTGCAACATAGACATTTAAACTAACTTTTGCCATTTAAACCAAGCTAAGATGATCAAATTATCTCCTAAAAGACTCAAACCCTCTGATAATTCAGTATTCATTACCCAAGGCCTGGGGTCCCCCTTTTTGACTCCCAAGCATTTCATTTTTTCTTTTGTCTTGAATCCTGGGCAACAGTATTTGTTCTCCATTTTGAGTTGCTCTGAGGGCAGTAAGAGGGAACCACATAGAGCGGACAGAATACTCCATTTGCAAACTATCAGGCAGAGCTGGCAAATTCGCATTCTTGAAGGATATTAGTGCATCCGCAAATTTATTGAGTTTAATTTCATTACTTGCTTTGGTGACATTTGAACATGACCTCTGGGCTACCATACCTGCTACTGACATTACCTGCTTTTGGATGCTAATATACTATGTTACATCAGTTCATGATTAGCGCAAAGGAGGAGGCCATTCTGGCCAATGTGTCTATGCCAACTATTTGTAAAAGCTAAAACAAAAACAAAAATTGTTGGAAAAACTCAGCAGGTCTGACAGCACCTATGGAGAGAAAGACAGAGTTAACGTTTTGAGTCCCTATAATTCTTCTTTAGAACTAAAGAGAAGTAGAAACGTGGTGAAATTTAAGCTGTTTAAGGGGGGTGGGACAGATGTAGCTGGATAGAAGGCCAGTGATAGGTAAAGGCAAAGGAGAGATTGCAAAAGATGTCATAAACAAAAGGTCGAGGGGTGTTGATGGTGGTGATACTGGCTAAAGGAGGTGCTAATGGCAATATTAAGAAGCAGGATGAGCAAGCGACAGATGGCCCTACTGGGGGTGGGGTGGGGGGAGGGGATGGTGTGGGAGAAAAGATCAAAACAGGCTAAAAAGTGGGGATAAAACAATGAATGGAAATAACTTTTAACAAATAATAGAAATAGGTGGGAAAAATGTATATATAAACATTTGGAAAAAGGGAATCAAAAAGGGGTGAGGATGAAGGAGAGAGTTCATAGTCTGAAGTTGTTGAACTCAGTGTTGAGTCCAGAAGGCTGTTAAGTGCCTAATTGGAAGATGAGGTGCTGTTCCTCCAGTTTGCTTCACTGGAACATTGCAGCAAGCCAAGGATGGACATGTGGGCATGAAAGCAGGGTGGTGTGTTGAAATGGCAAGCGACAGGAAGGTCTGGGTAATGCTTGCAAATAGATCGAAGGTGTTCCGCAAAGAGGCCGCCCAGTCTGTGTTTGGTGTCTCCAATGTAGAGGAAACCGCATTGGGAGCAGCGAATGCAGTAGACCATATTCAGGGAAGTGCAAGTGAAATGCTGCTTCACTTGAAAGAAGTGTTTGGGTCCTTGGATGGTGAGGAGGGGGAAAGTAAAGAGGTTGCACCTTCTGCGATTGCATGGGAAGGTGCTGTGGGAGGGGTTGAGGTGCAGGAGATGATGGAGGAGTGGATCCAGGTGTCCTGGTGGGAATGGTCCCCACGGAATGCTGACAGGGTGGTGAAGGGAAGATGTGTTTGGTGGTGACATCATGCTGGAGTTGGCGGAAATGGCGAAGGATGATCCTTTGAATGCGGAGGCTGGTGGGATGAAAAGTGAGGACAACGGGGACCCTATCATGGTTCTGGGAGGGAGCGGAAGGTGCGATGACAGAGGTGCAGGAGATGTTGTATTTGTAAAAGCTACCCACTTAGGCCTGGTCCACTCTCCTTTCCCTCTGCCCTCTTTAATTGTTCTAAAATTTTCAAATATTTAAGTAGCCACACTCTTGGGCCACAGATGTTCCTTTACTAATTCTTGTTTCAACTAAGTGTTTTCAAAATTACTTGCCCTCACTTCCTAATCAAAATTTTTTGAATGCATTAACAATAATCTTTTGATATAATCCTCTTGAGGCCATATACGTTGAAAGTTTGTGCTTTTATTCTATAAAAATAGAAGAGTCCCAAGAGTTCTCCTACAGAAAAATTGCTGTGATTTTAATTAACCCAAGGTGACTCGTTTTTATGCTTTGCTCGACATTTCTGCTTGTTGGATAATGTACAGCCCATCCAAGGATAGCAGTTTGAGTAGACCGATAACAGCCTTGTCTGTGTTCTTTAGAAAAGCTTAGATATTTTTTTATTTATTTATTGATGATGCCAAAAATATAAAAACATCATTGCTTCTGTCCTAATTGTAATGTTAGTATTTATTTGTTGTAATGCAAGAAAGCATTACAATTAACTAATTAGGAAAACATGTAAGTGAAACCATCAAGTACTTAGAAAAAAGGCAATTAATCATATTGTGAACATGGAATTATAATGAGACATAATAAAGTGAGTGCTCATCCACAATAAAATTCTGATTCTGCTATAATTAGGAAAACACACCAGGTTTTATGCTACTTAAGTGTTTTAATTGCCACATTTACCCCAGCTATGATATGGCCTGAAGTCACACAGCTACGTGATCTATAAATGGATTCTGTTCATAAGCTGCCATGCATGCAAACATGAATGGTAGGCATATATGTGTGCACATATGTATGTTTCTATCTTCCATTATGCATTGTGTATAATCTTTGTAGGATCCTATTTGTTTCATGAAGACCACAAATTTGTTCATTTATTCTTCTTCGTCCTTTTAACCTATTCTCCCATTCTGCACTCTAATTAGGACTGGATAAGCCTCTTCATTCTAGCTACACCCTCAATGAGGTACAATATACCTTAATAGTTATTCCCAGTGATTTGAACTGATCTAATTTGGGACATAGTATAGTTTCCTATTTGTCACCTTTTCTTATTGCCCTATGCTTTTTAGATATGGTGATCACTGGATTAACTAACACATCTAGATCTTGTTGAGCTATTCCTTTTAACAGGTTTTGACGTAGCTGTGAAGTTGCACATGCCTTCAAATTAGCTTTTGTTAGTTAATTTATTAACTTTAAAAAGAGTATATAAAAAGAGATGGTGGGGGGTGGTTTCGGCCTGACTGTCTGCCCTGCTTCTCTGTCTGCATTTGTGTCCTGGTGTGCCTGGAGAGGGAGCACATGATGTTCAACAGTACGCTTGAGGCCTTCTGTAACCGGTGGACACCGTAGAGGCTGGAGTGCATAATTAGTCCAGGGAACACTATTTTAACTTAAGTTGGTAAGTTTCCTTTGAAAGTTTTGGTTTTTGTTACAGTGCCCTTTTAAGGGGCTTTTGATTAGTTAATTAATTCATATTTATTAATTTGGTTTATAAAGAGAATAAAAAGAGACTTCTGGGACACTGGGCTAGTTAGGGAGGAGGCAGATGTTTGTAATGTTGCAGGCTGTAAATAAGTCTAATATTAAGCAAAAGATTGGTGTCTGGTTTCCTACTGCACCAGCTAGCTTCAGAATGAATTAACAGGTGGTGACCTGTCCACACTCAGGCTACAACAGATAACTGGCTCTGCAACATGACAGGGAAATGGAGCAGAGGCAGTGAAGAGGACAAGACCTGCGTGATACCATCTGTCACTTTGGAGGTGGAATCGTCCTTGACAGTGACAAGAGGCTTCTGGCATCCAGCATCTTGATACCCATCTGCATTCTCTTGTTTGCTGCTCCTTTGAGTTTCTCTAGATTCCTCTGCAGCATAACTCATCTGTGACCTCATCTTCCAGTGAGCTGGCAGATGAGCTGACATTTACCTTAGGCCTGGATATAGCCCAGTCACATTCAGGTGGCTTGACACATTCTGGTCCCAACTCTATATTAACCTCCCAAAGTATATGCAGTGCCAGTATCTGAGCTGGTGGCTGCAAGGGTCAAATCAAGAGATAGGCATCTTCATCATTGCTATGCCCTCTCTCTTCCTCCTAGGGCTGCACTAACTGGGCAGATGGCAAAAGGAAAGGTGAGGTGATGGAAGGAGGGATGGACATAAAACAAGAGGTCAGAGGTCACATCTTCAGCAGCTTCCTCATCATGCCAGATAGTAGGATGTGGGTGTGCTAGGAATTGAGAAGGGGCATAAGGCAGGAAAATTTCATTATCCCCAATGTTCCCAGTGGCACCAGATGTCATGGGCTTCATTGCAGTTGGCCCCATGATGCTGAGTGCCATCTCCTCTGCAGGGCAAAAGAGATGCAGGGGTCCTTATCCCCCACTGGTTCTGCTCTGCTCCCTTCTATTGTCTGGCTCCTTGCCTTGCAAGAAAGGGGGACGAATGTCTGTAATTATGCAGTGCTGTGTTTGGGTGGTGCACATGCCATAGTCAAATAGCCAAAGTCTGTGGATGCAGTGAGAGGTGTGTGTAGGTTTGCAGGATTGGTCAGTACCAGTGTGAGATGGGGAATCTAGATGTTAAGCATGAATCCTGAGTGCTAGCGAGTGTGCTGCGAGGTGAGTGATGGGTATGTGGTGCAATGTGAGACATTTGTGATGTGATGGTAGGCAATATTAGCAAAGATGTAATCACTGATCCTAACCACCTGCATGAGGTCATTAGAATTCTTGTGGCACTGCTGCCAGGTACCTCCCCTGTACAAATTCCAGAAGTTGACCTCCCTGATCAATTGTTCCCACTCCCAACTGAGGATGGTTCCTGAGGCCCCACAACATCCCCAAGGAGCCATGGCATCCCTCCTCCTGTCTCCAATGCTGTATCCCTCAATACCGGGCCCTCTTTCTGCCTGGTGCGCAACTTTCCATGTTTTAAATTCCAGGAATATTGTCCAACTCAGCTTCTGTTTAAGAGGGGCAGGCTACCTTTAAGAAACACAGCTTTGTTATATTTATACTGTCAGCACAATGCTAAGCAGAGGTAGCTGGCAGTGCAAAGAGGAAACCAGCAATAAGGCAGATGCATGGCCCTACTTGGCAATCATGGTGGAGAGATAGGAGCATAAAATTTGCATTCAGTACATTTCCAATAGAACTGGTGCAGGCAGTTTGTAAATCGTGAACCCTGCACTTCAAAAATTGGGCAGATGAATTTTTAGTGCCATTGACATTTTGAGAAAGCCAGTGAACAATCACAATTTCAGTTTTCCATCTTAATTGTCTGCTTAATCACACTGAGATATAGTTCTTGCATCCAAAAGCATTTATTGGTTTCCTCCCCCTTTGGCCTTTCTGAAAACTACATGAATCGCCTTTGTTAGTTTTACCAGTACTATTCCTCCTGTTGAAGCAGCACACATTTATTGCTCACTTCTTGCAACCTGATTGCCTTTGCTCTTGTAATCAGTCACCTGTGTTTGGATATAATCTTCTAATAACACGATGTGGCTGTGACTGGCTTCTCCAGTAGCTGGCCATTTTGATATCAAGTAAACCATTGAGAAATCAAAAAGTGGCTGAATAGAAACATACACTGGAAAAGATTATTTCTGATATTTTTCATTCCCGTGAAAGTGTCACTTGCACTTGAGCTACTAGACATCACTGTTATTGAATAATCTTGGGTATGAAGTCATGAAATCTCGGAGTGGGATCCATCTGTTTCTGTGAAATCTGTTGGTAATAATAACATGCTTGGAACTTCCTAGTATCAATCTCATTTATATTTGAACAATCATCAGAACAGCTGTGTGAATTAGCAACACACCTTTGTTAATGATTCTGAATTTATTTAGACATTAGTAAGCACAGGTGTTGAAGGGTGGATGGTACTCTCAAAGGAGCTATCAGAATGTGAAAGCACTTCAGTCTTCTAATGTGAAACATCTAACAGTGATGACATTTATCAAAGCCAGAGCACATATTAATAATTTGACATATTTTCCATGCCCATCAAGCTCTGAAATTGTTGTGCCTCATTCATAATGCAGTGATTATTTAAATAATTTGTTATTAATTGGTTAGGTATTCACTGCATTTTTCAACTCTATTTGTTCAAGATACAAAGTTGCATGAGTTGTCTGTAAACATTTTTCTGAAGCTTTTCTGTATTTACCTTTATAAAGCAGCCTGAATATTCCTGTTCCATGTCATGGTTCAGTAGGGAATGTGAAAAGGAAACACAATTTTTACCCTTTTTAAGGAAAGGCATGCCATTTTGGTGCTTTGGCTATTGCCAATGACATTGAAATAAGTATTTCCGTATATTAACAGTGTGAGTGTGAACTCCTCAACTAATTGACCATGAGCAAGATACAATCAGAACTCAAAATAAATCGATCAAATAATGATTTAAACTGATTGAAAGTGCTGAGTTTGTGGCTTTTCAATCTCTGAGAAGATACTTTCTATCTGAGATCAAATAGGCAGATTTACGGGCAAGTTTGGTTATGAGCATTGTGTGGGTATGTTAAATCCACTAAAAGTGATGTTGGGTCAGGAATCATCCTACCCTCTCTGGTTTCTGGGCAGGTTTGAAGGCAGGCAGGGAACCCCCAAGCATCTTCCAGTAAGGCAGTTAAATATTCTAATAAGCATTAAGCTCTGTTTCAGGCTCCTGGATTTAAGAGCCAGCAGACTTATATCCTGGACTTCGAGCAACTCACCAGGTCACTGTGGGGTGAGTGCATATTGGGGGATGCTTCTGCGTGAAACTGACAGGCTGGGAAGCCACTGGTCAGTGAACCTGAAGTGCTCCAGCCATGGCTAGGGGTGAGAGGCTGCTGCTCACATCAGAGAGTACTTTGTCAATTGAACACAGAGATAAAAGTACTTTCAGTGTTTGACAAGTGATTGCCAACTTCTTGGAAGTCAAATTACCTGTCTTGCACTTCACTTACCTTCAGCTACACTTCCCTATTGTTAGTCTTCACCATGGCATGGGAACAACTTATGCAGGCTATCTTACACCTTTGATGAAGAGCAAGGGGCAGCAACAACATGAACAGCAGAAGCAACAACACCTGCCTTCTCAGTTACTTGCTGCTCCACAGGGCATTGTCACAGAGATCCAGTTCCAAGGAGGCGAGATCCCAATTCATGGTCTCAGACAGAGGACCAGCTCTCTTTTCATAACTGAGAACCAGTGCCCCAGGAGACCCAGGCTTTCACAACACCTCATTGCTGACATCTGCAGCCCCCTGGAACAAGAACTCCTTCCCAGAGGGTTAGTGGGCCACTCCCCGAGTCTCCCTGTGGTTTTTTGCTGTCTTCCCTTGCAAGGAGAGAATTAGAGTCATGGGTTTTAGAATGGCTTGGGTGGAGAGGATAAAAGGACATTTGTGGTGGGTAACTGTAAGTTAAAAGGTGTGGGGGGACAGAAGGATGAGGGTTAGTTGGCTGTTCAGATGGGGATGTGGGGTTCCTGCACAGAGATGAATGAGTGCATTTGTAACATGTGTTGTTCTGAGGTGGACTATGCAGGAGAATGCTGGGAAAGTCAGAGTGTTGGGGGGTTGATACCTGAAAGTATTATGTCACTCGTTTTAACCATCCTCCTGAGGTCATGGATCCTCTTGATGCATCTCTTCAGGTTGGAGGGACAACACTCCCTGCTGCTGGCTTCCACAGCAACATCCATCCACGCCTGTTTGGTTGGAGAGATTATCCTCTTCCTCCCATCCTTGGGCAAAGATCATATCACTTCATCCTTGAGACCGTACAGCAGAACCTCAAGCTAAGAGTGGGAAATCTGGGGTTTGGCGAAGGAGTGGTTTGGGGACAGGGTGGGGGTTGATGTGTGGGGCTGGGCCTTCCCAGCTCCCCTCTCTATTCAAATGGTTGCTGCAACCCATTCTTCCCCCTTCTAAGGTTTCTTTTTAATTAGAAGTATTTCCTTTGACAGATCAAATGTCTGATTCCGCCTCCCCTGCCTGATTGAATGGGGAACATGGAAGTGGGATACTAATGATGTGGCTAATTTAAAGAGCCATAGCAAAGCCTACTGAAGAGCCCAATGGGTTCCTGACCCACTAATGATCAAGCTGATTCAGCAGGGACTAAGTTTAAATTCCACCCAAGCAAACTATGCAGTATGCATTTGTTTTTGAGTCAATTGTTGCATTATCACTATGGTGATGTTGGGTTAATAAGGCAAGCACCTTCCTCATTATCTGAAATAATGGTACATGTTAGGTGGCTCATGGGTACCTGCAGCACTCCAGTACCTCATGCAAGTGAGCTTTCTAAGTATGTCGGTCGAGAGAATGAATAGTTGTAAGGCTGAGCCTCAACCTAACTTCAGCTGATGTCCAGGTATCCACTTGGCTGTCAATGACCTTGATCAATTTTCCTGCATTCCTTTCCTGGGGATTTAAGCCTGTGCCATTACAGCCAATCAAGTGGCTCAATCTAAAACAGAGATTGATGCTGAGCCTTCCCCTGTCTGCCTAGCACACAATATACTACCTTTATCCATTGAAACATCATGGGTTTTTGTGATGCAGCTGATTTTGGCACATAGGTTAAGATTTTAACACGCTCAAAATCCATCCATTTGCACAGAGTTAAAATTGGGCCCACGATTGTTGGTCCTGCTTACCATAATTTCTTCGAACTGTAAATTTTTCATTTATCTTTTATGAATAATTCAACCAATAAGATATGGTAAATTGTCCAACACAATGCTGGAAAGCATGCTGCCAATGCTCCTTTTGAGCTTGTGACTTGTTTTTTTCCAACATCAAATGATGAATTGTTTCCATTGTCCAATCATTCATCATCAGCATTCTCTAATCAATAATAAATGAATAATTATACCCCTGCACTCGTTTTCCCATATAACCTGGCACTGCTCACACCTTTTGAGATGTAGACTAATTATGTTTGTCCTGCCATGATAAATATTAAGTCTAACTTCCTGACTTGCAAGCTGATGAACAGTGCCTATGTTGGTTAATCATGTTTCTTACAGTAGAATAAAAATTGAAAATGCTGGAAGCACTCAGCAAGTCAGGTAGCATCTGTGGAGAGAGAAAAATGGGTCAATGATCTTTCGTCAGAATTGGAAAATGATAGGTATAAAAGGTTTTAAGCAAGTAAAAAGACACAGAAACAGAGGAGTGCAGAAGAAAAAAAGGATAGAAAGCAGATGAAGTGCCAAAGAGGTAGATGGTTCAAGACAAAAAGAAATGGTAATGGGACATGTAAAGAGACAAAAAATTGGTCAAGAGGTACAAATAGAAATAGCAGAATCACCACCAAAACCTACCATCTGAAAAAAGACAGGTTGAGGTTATGGTCTGAAATTGTTGAATTCAACATTGAGTCCATTAGGCTGTAAAGTGCCTAATTGAAAGATGAGGTGCTTTTCCCGACCTTACATTGAGCTTCATTGGAACAGTGCAGGAGACTGAGAACAGAAAGGTCAGAGTGGGAAAGGGATAGAGAATTAAAATGACAGGTAACCAAAAGTTTAGGATCACGCTTGCAAACAGAATGGTAGTGTTCAACAAAGTGACCCTCCAATCTGCATTTGGTCTCCTCAAAATTGAGGAGACCACATATAGGGAACACTAAATTGAAAGAAGTAAAATGAAACCATTGTTTCACCTCAAAGAATAGTTTGTCACCCTGGACAGTGGTAAGAGAGGAAGTAAAAGGATAGGATTGCATCTCCTGCACTTGCAGGGTAGGTGCTGTGGGAACGGGAGGATGTGATGAGGGTGTTTGAGGAGTGGACCAGAGTGCCGGGGAGGGAATGGCCCCTCTATATTGCTGAAAGGCAGGGGAGGGGATGATGTTTTGTGAAAGCATCCCACTGGAGGTAGTGGAAATGGCAGTGGATGATCCATTGAATGTGGAGGCTGGTGGGGTGTAAGGCAAGGGCACGGGAGGTCCTGCAAGAGAGGGGAAGGCTGACACCTGAGTGTGGGAAATGGAATGGAGAGTACCTTTCAGTCATGGTGGAGGGGAATCCTCGGTTGAAGAGAAAGGGAAACAGTGAAAGTTTTGGTATGGTCGGT
Organism: Carcharodon carcharias; assembly: GCF_017639515.1. NCBI lineage: Eukaryota > Metazoa > Chordata > Chondrichthyes > Lamniformes > Lamnidae > Carcharodon > Carcharodon carcharias. Next base: position 47,476,018 of record NC_054478.1, on the reverse strand, counting down.
GGTATTGTCAGAACAGATGCAACAAACTAGGAAAGTGGAATTAAGTTCTTACAGTAGGCGGAGTGGTAGAAAGTGTAATTAATGTAGTTTTCAGAGTCAATGAGATTATAGTGGATAAAAGCAAAATACTGCAGAAGCTGGTAATCTGAAACAAAAACAAAAATACCTGGAAAAACTCAGCAGGTCTGACAGCATCTGCGGAGAGGAATACAGTTAATGTTTCGAGTCTGTATGAATCTTCATCAGAACTAAGAAATATAGAAATGAGGTAGAATATAAGCTGGTTGAGGGGGATGGGACAGATAGAGCTGGATAGAGAGCCAGTGATAGGTGGAGGCAAAGAAGAGATTGCCAAATATGTCTTAGACAAAAGGACGAAGGGGTGTTGACAGTGGTGATATTAGTTGAGGAAGGTGCTAATGATGACATTAAGGGTAGAAAGCAGGATATTGGTCGACATTAGTGGATATTGGTCAACAGTGGGAACTTGTAATATATGGCAGTTGATCATTTTTTTTCTCATTTTGATGGCCACAAAGTAATACATCATGTATTAGGTTTGAAGTAATGATGGACATTGACCTGTTTTTAGATATGATACAAATAATTCTTCCTATTCAGTTTAATTTATAATTAAGATGATAAATTACTAATTAATTTTGTTTGGTATTATCTGTCCTTCCCATCTTTCACCTGATGTATTTGAGCACCTGTGCTTCTAATTGTAATTTAGATGTCTATTAAGAGCAATTGTTCACATTCATGCAGCTGTAAGCAATTATTGTTTGAAACTAAGTGTTATCTCCTGAGAAAAATATAACCCTTTATTATTCAAGCTATTTGACATGAAGGAAGACATCACTTATCAAAATCTGAAAACCTTTGTAAAATGAATAACATAGAATTGTATTACACTTCTCACTGGAAATGTCTCAAGGCATAATGGAAGAGGATTTTATTTTGGACAAGGAGGTTAAGTGGATTTCTGGACCAAAACATGATTTAAAATTTGTCTCTTTGAACAAGGTTTTTCATGGAAGTGAGCGAAGAAGTGAGGCAGAGAGATTTCAGGAGAATTCCGGATGGCAGAGGAATGCAGCCTGAAAGATTACTCTTCAGCAGTATAGCAAAGGTATTGGGCAACAAAAAGTAAAAATGAGAGGAATGGACAGTGCGTGTTGGGATATATACCTGGAGAACACTCGGGTAGGAAGGAGCACAATTTAAGAGTTAAGGACCTTGAAATCATTATGCTGGGCAGCAAGGAGATTGTGGGATTTAGCCAGGATAGTGATATCAATGGTGCACAAAAGGATTTGAATTCCAGAGTTTGAATGAATTGCATTTTATGAAGGATGAATGAGGGGAGGTTGGTGACATGGACGTTTAAGAAGTTAATCCTCAAAGTGAAAAAGACATCAGACAGAATCTTACACCTCGAAGGCGGACATAACGTAGCACAAGAAGACATCAGGCGAGCGTCCCAACATCATCCCGCACGCCCACAAACTTCAGGTTGGTAGGCGTGCGCTGGTGTCGGAGCCGTGCCCGCCATCAATTAAAAGGCCACTTAAGGCCATTAAAAATCCAATTAATCCTGATTTTATGTTGTCCGTGTGATTTCATGCTCGTTGCATGGGCAAAACGGGCAGGCGGGCAGCCGACATTTTGCAAAACATCACCCAAGGCCGGGATGAAAAGGGGCAGCAGCATTGCTAATGCGAGTAATGAGGAGTTTAGCAGATAGTTTGTTGCTGATTGCTTATTTGAACTTGACAGCTTTATCTGAGTTCTGAGCTTCATTCTTAGCATTTCTAGGCTTTATTTCAGGACTCATTCGTGTCTCCAAGGCCCCCGGAAGATTTTGACTGTATGGACCCTTCCAGGTATCAGACGGCCTTCTGTAAGCCTGGTAATAGAGGTTGTGCTGTCCGCTGGAGGCACCTCCTCTGAGGAGGAAGAGAAGGACAGAAGGGAGAGGAGGCCAGGTGTCCCTATACAGCTTCCAGGGGTCAGCGACCTGTGGGAGGAGAGGCACAGGCACAAGGGGCGCAGGGCCAGCAGAAAGCGCCGCAGAAGATGTCACTATCCTGTTGCCAGGGTGCACAGGCAGCGATGCAGCTACCTCAATATGTCCGAGGTGCAATGCCGAAGGATGCACCGCCTCTCCAGGGAGACGTGACTTCCATTTGTCAGATGATTGGGCCTGAGATCACCTCCAGCTGAGTGGGTGGCCACCCCATGCCAGTGGCTCTGAAGGTCACTGTGGCCCTCAACTTCTGTGCCTCTGGCTCTTTCTAGGGGTCAGTTGGGGATCTGCGTGGAGTCTCCCAATTGGCTGTCCACAGTTGCATCAAGCTGGTGATAGAAGCTCTGTTCAGGAGGATAATGACATTTATTCATTACTGTATGGACGAGACCAGCCAAACTGAGTGAGCCAGAAGCTTTGCAGTGATTGCTGGTTCCACCGCATTCAGGGTGCAATCGACTGCAAACATGTTGCCATCAAGGCCCTAGCAAGTCAGCTGGGTGCTGTCATCAATAGGAAGGGATTCCACTCGATGAATGTCCAAATAGTGTGTGACCACAGGACGCAGATTCTGCAAGTCTGTGCAAGGTACCCTGGCAGCTCTCATGATGTTTATATCCTCAGGCATTCCCAGGTGCCAAGATTATTCAGTGCTCCAGCCCGACTGGATGGATGGCTGCTGGGTGACAATAGCTATATGTTGAAATGGTGGCTTATGTCACCTCTCTGCCGCCCTAAAACAGTGGCAGAGCAGTGTTACAATAGGAGTCATGCCTCCACAAGGATGCTGAAAGAGAAAACCATCTTCTGAAGATGCACTTTCGAGGCCTAGACTGTTCAGGGGGAGCATTACAATACCCCCCAGCGTGGGTGTCACTGATCGTGGTTCCGTGCTGCACTCACCACAATCTGGCACTGGCAAGGGGGGCACTGAAGGAAGAGATCTTGATGCAGCTCCGCAGGCCACAGGGGATGAATCCAGTAGTAAGTCAGAAGAGGAGCACAGTGAGGAGAATGCTGAGGGTGTGGAGACAGACCTCTATATCCTTCAGAGAGGCAGGGACACCTCGACCCAATGCTTCTTCAGCAAGGCTGCTGAAGATCTGCTTCCACCTCATGCCAGAGCTGCTGCTGCCTCCATCCCGGTTGTCTGAAATGACCCTTTCATTTGAACCCAAAGTCCATTCACTGCCTGTGCAATAAAGTTTAGAGCCACTCGTGTCCAGTATTACTTACTGGCATACCCTGCACCAAAAAAAAAAGTGAAGCGTACCCAGGCCATTACGACAAAAACAAAATTGTGCAATTTTCGCAATCAAAGCAAATTAACATAACCATCTCTGGTATTTATTTCCACACCAGTAAACATAAACAAAACATTACAGAACAGAAGATTACCCATGACCAGTCCCTCTTGTGCTCATGATGCTTTAAACTTACATTTATGAGTGCTGAGTCTTGGTGCTCCCCTCTCACTGGAAGCAGCACTGGAGACAGCCTGCTCACTCTGTTGTCTTGTTGGCCTTGGTATTTGTCCTCTGGCCAGTGGGCCCTGTGCTGGCCCTGCATGGGAGGGAGCAGCCAATGCCTTGGTTGGCATTTCCCAAATCATCGCAGACTCATTAGATGCCATGGTCACTGGCAGAGGTGCAGAGGAGCTGCTGCCATCATCTAGAGCACCCTGAAAGGAACCCACAGAGACGACAAGCAGCTTATGCGCCAAAGTGAGATCTCTCTGGACCTCCCTGCTTGCCATTGATGGACAGGCACCTAGCTGGGATACTGGGTGCCCCATCCATCTCCTACACTGATACTGACCAGGTGAGGTCATTGCCTGTGTGAGGACTTGCAGGTCTGAATACAAACTCAGGAACCCTTGATTCTGTCCCTGGAGCTGCCTATCCAGGAGAGTCACCACTCTCTCAATGGAGGAGGTAGTGTGTTTGGCCATGGGGGTCAATGCAGTGTTTATGCTCTTCATGGACCTCCACAACAAAGATCATGGCATGCATACTCTCATGGGTCTCTGCCAGATCCTCCCACACATCTCGCTGGACATCCAGCATCTGCCACATAATGGTTGATTCCAGAGGCTCTACATCTGCCTTCGACTCAGCATCGTCCTGGTCTCCAGCAGTCCTCCGACTGCCAGCACCCTGGGCACTCTCTGCCTCCGCCTGCTCCTCAAGTGAGTGTGAAGTGCCCTCACTGCTGTGCCCAACATTCTGGCCAAAGGTCTAATGCCCACCGAGGTGCTGGTATCTGCGCTGGTGCCTGGTTCAGACAGCAGGTGTGATGCAGGTGCAGCTGAAGCCCAGAGGTCCTATGGCATTAGGAGTGCCTCTTCGGGGTCCTGCGAATGAGTCCCTGCTGGTGAATCTAAGGGAGAACAACAACATGTCATTAATGTAAGTCATCACATTGTCACTGTGCATGCCAGGCACCCTGGTGAGACAATGGAGATCTGCATCATGGTGCCATCATCTTTCAATGATCAATGGGGACTCCAGTTTTGAGGCTCCTATCAATGAAGAGATACACATGAATGTTGCACCATCTTAAACTCTCACCTCTGTGCACTGCACTCTTACCTTTGTCTGATACCCCAGCCTCTCCATGACTGGCTGACAGATGTGCATGGTGCCTCTCCAGCTCTAAAGCATACTGCTCAAATTTTCAGGATTAGGGAGGTTTGGGTGGCCTCCGCCTGTCTGTGATCTCTCAAAGTGCTTATGGCTCGTCTTGTTCTGAAAGGACAGAGGAGCACGGATTAGTCCACTCTGTACCTGCAGCGCCATTACAGCCTGGCCAACCCCACTTGAGGAACACCTTGCAGGGTACATCTGAGTTGTGGCCCTTGAGCCACAAGGCACTCAATCCAAGCAGCCAGGGCTCACCCCTTGGCCAGCTCCGGCATCATTGACAGTTGGTACTCAAACTCTAACACCCCTGAACTCCACGGGAGGATAGTCAGACCTTAACGCTTCTCCACACTGATCCATGCCAACAGGATACTCCGCCTTCCTGAGCACAGGTCATTGAACCTTTTGCAGCACTGCACCCATGTGAGCTGCTAACCTTGGCTGCCACCTCCTTCCAAGATTTTTTTTCATGTGTGGCCCTTCCTGAACATTGCGAAGACGCATTTCACACTGAGCGGGCCATAATATGCCAGCCAGTGTGAAATCGCGATCATGGGCTGATTGTGGCTGAGGGCCTGTTTCCCGAAAGGTCCCAGGCCCGCTGATTGCGCGTGCCCGCCAGGGGTAAAATTCAGGCCCATGGGTTAGAATTTCATTGTTGGAGGTAAGGTCATTGATGTCCAATTGGGCAATATTCCTGAGATGGATAAATCCAACCTTAGAAAGTGGCCAGTGGTGGAGGTATGAAGACTGGCTCTGGGCCTAAACTGGCAAGCAGGGGAGGGGGTGGAATTCGTCTACACCAGCAGCACAAACCATGTTTGTGGTGAATCAGCAGCCAATTTTTCACTCTGCCCTGATCTTCCCACTGAAGTTGACAGGCTGCTGGGACAGACTCTTTTTGGAGACTCATTCTTTAGCCTCCCTGTTGCTTTTACATGGCTTGAAATTAAAAATCTTGGCACTATTTTCCCAAGGAAATAGAAAATTTAAAAAAAGCTTGAACAATATAAATTAGGCTGTTCATTGCATGCTGCTGGCACAGATTAATTGCACCCCCTAAACTTGCAGGTCATCTGTTGCAGCCTGAATGAGCAACCAGGAAGGTGACTGAAAATATAAGAATGGTATTTAGATTTCTCACTTCCTATCTAAGAAGCAACAAAAGGAGTTAATTCTCAATGAATAAGAGCTAATTACTGAAACAAAGCTCCTTTCTTATCAGATTTCATTTCTAACTTTTCCAGAAGTTTTTTTGTTAATCACCATCATGCAAAAGCATTAGAGATCAGATTACAGTTGTGGACTCTTTTGAAGAATGCCAGTTTTTCTTGTGGCTGAAATTTATTGAACATTGTTAGTGAAGTTGAGGGATACAGATGGTTTTTAATGTTCACAGTTGCCAATGTTTTTTACATTTTACGTTGGGCCCTGCTGTGTCCTGCTGTGTGAAAGACATGCTCGTTTTCACTTAGCATCACATAGATCATGTCTTTCTGTTCATTGCATGCATTGTCCTGCTGATTTGAAGCCTAATTTATATATACCTGTGGTTTCAGGTGTGATCAGTGCAGAGCAAATAAAATAATGATTCTGTTTGAAACTACTGAAGTAGCCATCATGGTGAGCTGTGCCCCATAAAAATATCAATATTGACTATCACAAAATAGAGACTAGACAGATTTTCAATGCAAGTGTATTGGAAGGCTTTCCAATGCAAATGCTCGTAGCCAAAACTCCTATTGCAACAATTTCACCTTTCATTCTACTTGGTAAGTTAAATTGTTTTTAAGAGGAAATTATATTAATACTTCTGGGCAGCTCTTCTTTATATCAGACTAACAGTAGTTGGTGTGAATTAATTTCTAAATATTGAATTTCTTATTTTTTGTGTAGAATAACATGATTTGTATTCTTTACAGTCATACCACTACATACCTCCATCTTTGTTTTCTCTCCCCTCCCCATATCAAGCACTTTCAGATTAGATGAAGCACAGGTTAGATACAGATTGAAGTTCACTTATCACAGGCCAGACAATGAGGAGAATTTTCCCAGGCCATTGAAGGTGGGAGAAGTGGGAAAATCGGGGAGAAAAAAGTTGCTGGGCCATAATCCTGATTCTTCTCATCTCCTTCCATACTTCCTGGGGACTGGTTGGGAGTCTTGTTGGAAACTTACTCAGCAGTGATGGGAAGGCAACTGAAGGAGGCAATTGAGAGAACCTTTGTTATGGCTATTTGTTCACAGCAGATAGATCACATGAAGAAACTGGAACGCAGCAACTTCAAGGAGGTGAGTGTGCAGTGGGAAGTCATTGAGGGCAGTGACTGGCATGCACTCAGTACTATAAAGGAGGAAATCAACAAGCCTGAGGTCAGCCCAAGGCAGAGATTTAAGACGATGGAACTGATATTAATGATAGTGGGCTTGTTAAGGTAATTGCTGGCAATTCCTGCACAACTCAATAATCTATAGACCTTCCCTGCCTTCCTTGCATTTTCTTCAGGTGTAGCTCCTCCAGATCCCCACAGCAAATATTTCTCTGCAGCTACTGTGAAGACTGCCGGTGGCCCTTTAAATTCTATGTGCTCAGTTGTGATCCTGATTTGTCACTCTGCTTGCCTTCCCCAATTGGACCATGATCCTGGAGGCAGGTTCCTATTTGGACACTTTTCAATGAGTTCAACTGGAAGTCCTGTTATTCGCATATCCGGATTACTGAAATGGAAATTACCCCACTGTTCAAGCAAAAACTAAGGCAACAAGATTTCACTGTCTCCAAATTTTGATCTTAGGAGAGCCCTTTACCATGCCTGTGGCGCATTTCTTCTTATAATAGCCATGCTTATGGTTTCTTGAAGGGAATCCCCTATATTAAGAGACATTGTATGCTGTGGATCTGTGACCATTAGAAACTGAATTACAGTGACCCAACCTCTTTTCACGTTGATAAAATAGAGCCATCAGAGTTGGAATTTGACCACATAGCCTATTTAAACATTCATTGTCTGAATGTGTGTGCCATTGCAATTCCAGTATTGATTTCCTGTTGTGGTGGACTTCCCTTTTGAAGCAATTTACATACGAACATACAAATTAGGAGCAGGCGTAGGTCATTTGGCCCCTCAAGCCTGCTTTGCCATTTGATAAAATCATGGCTGATCTGATTGTGCCCTCAACTCTATTTTCCTGTCTAACCCCATAACCTTTGACTCCTTTGTTAACCAAGAATCTGATTCACTCAGCCTTAAAACTATTAAATGAGCCAGCCTCCACTGCTGTCTGAGGGAGAGAATCCAACAGGCTAACGACACTCAGAGAAAAACATTCTCCTCATCTCCATCTTAAATGGGATCCAATTGAGTGGCTTGCTAGCATACCCTTTGTGGATGTGCATGATCATATCACAGGATTGGATACAGAGAGAACTCTTCACATGCAGCATGGTGAGCATACAGCTCACCATAAAACATATTGTATTGTTACCATCAACTAGCAGCATGGAGCGACAGCTTAACGGGGTAAAAACAAAAGAACTGCGGATGCTGGAAATCCAAAACAAAAACAGAATTACCTGGAAAAACTCAGCAGGTCTGGCAGCATCGGCGGAGAAGAAAAGAGTTGACGTTTCGAGTCCTCATGACCCTTCGACAGAACTTCAGAAGTTCTGTCGAAGGGTCATGAGGACTCGAAACGTCAACTCTTTTCTTCTCCGCCGATGCTGCCAGACCTGAGTTTTTCCAGGTAATTCAGCTTAACGGGGTATCCAGCAACTAACAAGTTAAGTTGTTCCTCTCACCACCCATTAAAAGGAACGTCACCATTACGACTACTGAACCCCTGATCCAGTTACCAATTTTCCAACCTGGCTACCAATCACCCATGCCCTGGTTACTGAACTCCTTGACCTGACGATCAATTCTTTTCCCAGTTATCAATCGCCCTCTCCCTGGTTGCCCTCTTCCTCATTTACTTGAGGGTTGCTTTTTCCCTTGCAGTGGCCTGATGTTTATTCACACTGTGCCAGGCGAGCTGCCTCTTGCTCTCTGTGGCTGGCTTATTTTACAGAAAATGAGTTCTTAGGCCCAATATGTGCCTTGAGACTCACCATCTGACCATAGGAATTCCTATGTTTAAGCCAATATTTCTGTAACCCCCAATGCTGGTCAGCTCACTTCTGTGGCATTGCACACTGCTGTGGCAATATGCAGTATGATTACTTTAAACATAGTTGTTTTTAGCTAAATTGTAAGTGTTTTAAGCTCATCAGCAACATAGACACTATTGCAGATGAATAAAATGTTGTCTGCTCTGTTCCAGGAAATGCTAATATCAAGAACTGGTAGCAAAAGTCACAGCATCAACACTTTAATTGTCCATACTACCTCATGAATGAAATTCATTAGTGTCAAGGGAAACCAGGTTCTTCTATGGCCTTGTGTCCACAAAAGACAGCATTGGAATGACCCAAACCTATTTGCCTATTGTTTGCATATAAGTAATCTGAGAGAAGACATTGATTTCATCAGGCTAAGCTTCGTTTTAAAATAAGTACTTATGATGAAAGGACCATTTATCACTGTGCAACCCATGTACTTAAAAATCAATGATTTTAATACTGTCAGTGGAATACGTTTCCACCCTGTGAGGTTCAACAATGTTTCCTTTAGTGCCTATTTTTATTAGCAAGAGGGGGGTGAATAGTTTCATCTGGGTTATCAATGCATTTGTTACAGAAGCCTCTTACCAATGTTACCTCTTACTAATGTTTGAACAATTTACCACTAGGTCAATAAATTCCATCTCCCTTTTGGAAATTCTCAAAAATAAAGCTTTTGAAATTAAGCATTGAAATTGCATCATGTTTTGTATTCTACGCTGCTTTGACTGCCATGGCCAAATTACTAATTGTTGCTAAGAGCAACCAGAAATTAACAAATCTATTCCTTCTCTCCCCAGTTGGTTTGGAGTGCATGCTAGAAGCTGTGATTATTTGCATGTGGATCATAATCTTGTAATCCTAATTCAATAACCAGCCTCCATATTAGGCTTCACGCTGTAACAAAAAGGCAGCTAGGCGACATGAGGATAGATTTCTTTCAGCAAAAGTTGTTACTTCTTAATGTATGCATATAAAAAATAACATTTAAAAGTAGAATGAACATTAAAATCATAATGGCCAGCATCAACTCCTTCATGGGGATCACGGCATGCAGGCACACCTGTCCTTCAGTTAGCCCTTGCTGTCTCTAGCTGTGCACCACCATGTCCTGCGCAAGTGAGTGCAGTGCATTTGGTTTCGCTGCTGCGGCTGTCACGGCTGAATAGCTGGCAATGTATGCAAGTTGAGATGTGTGTGTGAGGGTGAATTGGAGCATATGAATGTTAGCTATGATTGACAGATTTTTGAAATGTGAGTGATGGGGATGTGGTGAACTGAGCAGTGTGTGAGACTAGTGGTGCAATTGGTATGATATGGCATTTGAAGATGTGTTCACTGACCATGATGTTCATGTTTCTATTCTTTGCTGGGATGTGGGTGTTGCTGGCAAGACCAGCATTTATTACCTATCCCTAATTGTCTTTAAAAACATGGTGATACGCCACCTTCTTGAACCGCTGTAGTCCTTGTAATGGGGGTACACCCACAGTGGTGTTAGGGAGGCAGTTCTAGGCCCAGCGACAGGGAAGCAACAGCGATATAGTTTCAAGTCAGAATGGTATTTGGCTTGGAGTGAAGTTTGCAGGTGGTGGTGTTCCCATGCATCTGCTGCCCTTGTCTTTCTTGGTAGTGAAGGTCGTGGGTTTAGAAGCTACTACCGAAGGCAAGTTGCTGAAGTGCATCTTGTAGAAGATACATGTTGCAGCTATGGTGTGCCAGTGCGGAGGGAGTGAATATTTAAGATGGTAGATGGGTGCCAATCAAGCAGCTGCTTTGTTTGGGGTGGTGTTAGCTTCTCCCTGAGTGTTTTTTGGAGCTGCACTCTTGCAGGCAAGTGGAGAGTATTCCATTACACTCCTGATTTGTGCCTTGTAGATGGTGGACAGGCTTTGGGGAGTCAGGAGGTGAGTCGCTCCTGGAAGAATTTCCAGCCTCTGACCTACTCTTGTAGCCATAACATTTATATGGCTGCCCAGTTCAGTTTCTAGTCTTTGGTAACCCCTAGGATGTCGGTAGTGGGTGAATCAGTGATGGTAATGCTGTTGAAGTTCAAGGAGAGATGATTAGTTTCTCTCTAGTTAGAGATTGTCATTGCCTGGCACTTGTGTGATGTGAACGTTACTTGCCAATTATCAGCCTGAGGCTGACTATTGTCCAGGTCTTGCTGCATATGGACATGGACTATTTCAGTATCTGAGGCCATTGAATTCTTGCTGCATATCATACAGGTGCTTGAGGCTTGACACCTGGCATTGACCTCCATGGCCAGCTGTTGCTACTGCCTCCTCAGCATGTGTCTGGAGGGCCTCTTGGCCCCATCTGTATACAGGATGTCTCTTTTACTCTCTACCTCCACCACCAAAGTCTCCAGTGCAGCATTCAAAAGCCATGATTTGCCAATGTTTCACAGGCCAAAATAAGTTCTTGTGTGACTCCCAGCTTCTGCCCCAATCACAATGCACCTCCACTTTAAGAGAGGCTAGCTTTAACTGGTGCTTGCCACTCATGGAAACAGAGAGCTCAGTTGGCCATGAGTCTAGAGAAAACAGAGGCCAGTGAATTTTGCACCATCTCCACTCACTGTCCTCCACTGCAGCGAATGCTGCCATGCCAGACTGGGGCTCCTGAGTCACACCAGATGATGTATAACACAGAGTTGACTACAATGACATAAACCATTGTCCCATGAGATTGAATGCTGCCTAAAAAAGCCATTTATGATACTGCCTCGCCCTGGTCAGGTGTCAGCCATTCCGTAGCATGGTTAGCATTAACTAGACTGAAATAATCAAAAACAGCAGACAGTAGGGCAGTTGGGGTTGGGCCACAAATGCTGGCCTTGCCAGCGATGCTCACATCCCATGAAAGAATAAATTATTAAAAAAAAACAAAGTTGTCATGCTTCCTGCCTTGCAGCCGATGGGCTCCAGTTAATCGCACATCGCAATGGTCTCGCCAGTTTTCGGGGGCTGTGGGATTTAGTGTCCTGTGTGTTTGCATTATTGGATGAATGTATCCAAAGTCATTAGTTACTCCAACAAGGTTAGTGAAAGGTTTTTGGCATTTTTAACTGGATCACCAGGTAGAGGTAACGTGTCAAAGGGGCAGAGAAAGGGACGTCTTTGAGAAAATGGAGCATCAACTTGGATATAATTTAATAACCATGGAGGGGCAGGCATAGCATGAAATCAGGCACATAATCCCCGTTAGAAGGACAAGATACGAGAGTGTGTGTTGTCAGTTTGTGGGAGTCACTGAAAGTTGAGACATGAACCAGTATTAGGTCAGGGAATGAAGATTTTCAATGGAAGTTGTTTCTGTCTGCAATGCTAAACACATTTTTTTTCATCCAGCTTTTAACATAAAAGTATCTTTGCAATAATTCCTGAACAAAATGATATTGGCGTGTACTAAGTAGGCAAATCAGTTACTCAATTGGACTTCGAGTCCCATCAGTTCCTTGGTTTCTTGCCACAGTCAGCCCACGAGGTGGTGGATAGGATTACTAACAGAGATGGATTACACCTTTTTGTACTACTTAGAATCTAGCTGCAGTTCACACATTTCACTGTAACTATTTTACTGTGTATTAAATCATAAAATCAATGACAAATACAGTTGTGAGAAAAACTTTGTTCTGTGGACTAGTTTCTGAGACTATTAGGCTAATGAGTCAAATGTTCCAGTCTCCAGATTGTCAGAGCTCAGACATATGACTGACAAACATGTCAGGGCTCTGTGGAAGTCCTGATGTGCGGATCTCCATGGGAATTACCCAGGAACTTCCAACTTTTAATGAGCAAGTCCGTTACTCCCTGGTGAATGTCTCTGACCCTGAGTTGGAGCCGAAGACTTGGGACAGATCCGACGTACTTATCTGAGCAGTTATTCAGGGAATGTTGGACAGATTAAAACCCAGTTTAACTCCTGGGTAACTAAGGAGCGGACTCCCCAGTCAGCTCTCTGACCCCCCACATGACTACACTCCCTGAACCCCACCAACTACCCCCTGCAACCATCCTGTCTGCCCCCTGACTACCCTCCAGCAACACCCCAACCACCTGACTACCCTCCCACCTTCACCCCCGCCCCCCCCCACCGACTACCCCTCCAATTACCCGACTACTCTCCTGGTGCTCCAACTAATCCTTCTGAACCCTGACTACCCACCTATCCTCCTGACCCCCCACTCCCCCCTACCCCTCAACCACCTGACTATACTCCCGACCCCTCCCCAGCTACCTCTGACCACCGGACTACCCTCCCAACACCCCCAAGTGCCACCCAAACAGCCGACTGCCCTCCTAATCTGACCCAACTACCTTTCTGACCCAACTACCCCCTGACCTACCTAGCCACCTCATCCATCTACCCCCTATTCACTTACCCTCTTACTCACCTCACCACCTACAACTCTATCTGCTTACCCAACTTATCCACCTAACCTGTACCGAATTACTCACCTCACCCACCTAGCTATCTCACCCACCTACCCCTACCCACTTACCACCTCACCCACCTACCCATGTACCCCTACCCACTTACGCACTCGCACACCTACCCATCTCACCCATCTACCCCTACCGATCTTACCCTCCTACCTAGTATCCGCTTCCCTACATATCCACCTATGTGCCTACCCACCTCACCTATCTATCGCCTACACACTTACCCACCTCATCCCTCTACCCATTCACTCACTCACGCATTGACTCACTCACTCACCCATTGGGCTGAATTGCCTCAGATTTTCACTAAGTGCGGTAACGGGCGGGTAAAACGTTACCTGTCGGCCATGATGGCGGGTTTTCATGCAGTTTCATCCCAAACCTGCTGCATTACTTATGCATTCCTGGGATGCACGCCATTTCCATGGCAGGCAGGCTCTCATTCGCCCACCACCACATCACCTCGCCCCTTCATCACGCTAGGTACCACATTTAAAGTACAGCCACACTCAGTGCTTTCAGCCCAGGACTGCAGCAACAAAGACATGGCCCTGAAAGGCAAAAAGACTGCAATGCTTAAGCACCTTTTGGATGCCGCGGAGGCCCCCTGTGATGTCCCTTACCCCCACTCTGGCTGCAGGAGGGGCAGCTACATTACCACTCCAGCTTGGTAGGTGATGGCAGTGGTGATCAGTGCCAATGCTGCAGAGAAGAAGTTGGCCATCCAATGCAGATAGAGGATAAATGATCTCATCCGTGCATCCAGGGTATGGCAACTATCTCATCGCTCTAAACTCAAACACTCAAGCCAATTACACATTCACTGGCATCTCACTCACTGCGAGCTCAAGGTACATCACCACCCATTCTCACACACATACCCTCACATGTCTGGCCTCATCTCCTCTGGGGACTGCCTCCTCAGCCCTCATCATCTTGAGGCCACTTGCACAAATCAACATGTGCCCCACACACCCTGGGATATCCTCCTTCCCCAGTACAGCCCTGATCCTGCAGGCTCTTCCTTTGCCTGAGGCCACTTCTCCCCATCCCCAAGCAAGCCCTCGCCCTGCAGCCATAGGAAAGCCACCCACATATGGCTGAGCTGCTAGGTAGAGCCCCCCTAAAAGTGATGTGGTGCTGCCCGTGAAGCCTGGTGCTGATGACTGTGAGTGCTGCTGACCGAAGCAAGGTTGGCAAACATACCTTGAAGTCCCAAGCGAAGTGCAACGTGCCAGAGGCACATTGACATATTTCACAACAGCACATAAGCAGAGTGTTTTCCCACTGACATGGGTGGACAACCCAGCAGAGTCCGGTGGGCTGGTCTTATAATGATATGCTGATGTATTACAATGAGGTTCCTGACATCTGATGGTGGGAGATGTGCCCCCCCCCCCCCACACATCGGTGGGCTGAGTGGCTGATCACAAACTGGTTTCACGCCAGATCCCAACAGGCACAGAAAATCACGGCCATTGGCTCATATTCATTAACTTTCAATTGTTCACTAACATTCAGACTGGACATTTAAACTCACCATATGGCAGCTAGCGCTGTAAAAAGGGGGGCGTGTACTTTCTTCCCCTGACTCTACTACAATCCAATGGAGTTCTCCCAGGGATGCTGCATGTTTCTGGGACAAAAATAAAAATACCTGGTAAAACTCCGCAGGTCTGGCAGCATCTGCAGGGAGGAACACAGTTAACATTGTGAGTCCATATGATTCTTCAACAGAACGAAGTAAAAACAGAAAAGAGGTGAAATATAAGCTGGTTTAAGGGTGGGGTGGGACATGTAGAGCTGGATAGAATGCCAGTGATAGGTGGAGATAGCCAAAAGATGTCACAGACAAAAGGACAAAGAGGTGTTGAAGGTGGTGATATTATCTAAGGAATGTGCTAATGAAGGGTAGAAAGCAGGACAAGCAAGGTACAGATAGCCCTAGTGGGGGTGGGGTGGGGTGAAAGGAAGGGATCGAAATAGGCTAAAAGGTAGAGATAAAACAATGGATGGAAATACATTTAAAAATAATGGAAATAGGTGGGAAAAGAAAAATCTATATAAATTATTGGGAAAAAAATGGGATCAGAAAGAGGGTGGGGATGGAGGAGAGAGTTCATGATCTAAAATTGTTGAACTCAATATTCAGTCCGGAAGGCTGTAAAGTGCTTAGTCGGAAGATGAGGTGCTGTTCCTCCAGTTTGCATTGAGCTTCAATGGAACAACACAGCAGGCCAAGGACGGACATGTGGTCAAGAGAGCAGGGTGGAGTGTTGAAATGGCAAGCGACAGGGAGGTCTGGGTAATGCTTGCAGACAGACCAAAGATGTTCTGCAAAGCAGTCACCCAGTCTGCGTTTGGTCTCTCCAATGTAGTGGAAACCACATTGGGAGCAACAAATGCAGTAGACTAAATTGAGGGAAGAGCAAATGAAATGCTGCTTCACTTGAAAGGAGTGTTTGGGCCCTTGGACGGTGAGGAGAGGGGAAGTAAATAGGCAGTTGTTGCACCTTCTGCGGTTGCATGGGAAGGTGCCGTGGGAGGGGGTTGAGGTGTAGGGGGTGATGGAGGAGTAGACCCGGGTGTCACGGAGGGAACAATCCCTGAGGAATGCCGCCAGGGGGTTGGGGTGAAGGGAAGATGTTTGGTGGTGGCATCATGCTGGAGTTGGTGGAAATGGCGGAGGATGATCCTTTGAATGCGGAGGCTGGTGGGGTGATAAGTGAGGACAAGGGGGACCCTATCATGATTCTGGGAGAGAGAGGAAGATGTGAGCGCGGATGCGCGGGAGATGGGCCGGACACAGTTGAGGGCTCTGTCAACCACTGTGGGTGGAAAACCTCAGTTAAGGAAGAAGGAAGACATCAGAGGAACTGTTTTTGAAAGTGGGTTCATCAGATCAGATGTGACGGAGGCACCACTCCTGTTTCTGGGACAGTTGGATTCAGAAGATCCCGATAGAAATGCAGAGCAACATAAGGTCGAGGAAATTGCTGAACACAGTGGCAATCTGCTCTTTGGAAGATCCTGGCCAACATGAATAGAAGCATGTTGTTTTTTGAATGGGCAGTAAATAGAGGCACATTAATTCCTGTGGCCTTTCTTACTCAGAAAAAAAATAACAGCCGGATACTTCAACTTCAATGTACCAATTTGGATAGCATTATGTTGCTGTAAGTTTGTTAATAAGTACAAAGATTGTTTGCAGCCTGCTTTGATAAATTGTAACTTCTGTCATTTACAATTTGCTGTCCTAATGAAAGTTGTCAAAGTTGCAACAGATTTGTTCTGTTTCTGCTTTCCACTGCCGCTCAGTATTGCTGTCCCATTTCAGCCACTGGCATCATCACAGGGAGCTGCTGTCTGTGAGCAGGAGTTTACATTCGGTATCACATAAATTAGTCAAATGAACTAAAACTCCTCTGAGTGGTAATAGCTACAAAATTTGATAACTGCCAAAAGCATAATCTCTTCTGATTTAAAATTTGGAGATGCTGTTAGCACAACCCCTCACCACAACCTTGCTCTTGTTGTTTTCTCCTCTCAGATAGCCAAGAGCTGCAGCTAGCCAGGGGGTGGCGGAGGAACAAGAACACATTGTTGATGAAGAAACACTGTCACTCAATCTTACACTTTGAGCCACCAGCTCCAAGAATAGTTTAGCGGTGGGTTATGAATGTGGTGAGTCACCAGGCATGAGTAGACATCAGCCATGGAAGGTGACAAGGTTAGGGCAGTTGCTAACTCCCTGGAGAATTGCTTCCTGAGCACGTGAGGAATATGGCTTCCTGCTAGAGCCCTTCTCCCTCTATTTCTCCTATCCCTTCTTCTAAATCCTCATTCTGTTCTGCATACCCTCTGCTTAATTTCCCAATCATGCTGTATTCTAAGGTGAGAGCCTACTACTGCATCGCTGTCCAGAACAACTGGTTTGTATAGAAACTTTGAAATCAGGACCAACTTCTTCAGTACCTGCCACATACTTCCTGTAACCTTTAGCATTTTACAGAACTCTAGGAAGCACCAAATACTTCTACAATTGTAGAAATCCATTGAATTGTAGAATAGCCAGTAGAAATCAATCAGCAGCTATCAGTGGCTACAAGGAAACCAAAGCTGGGACTTGATTATCCAAGGATACATAACTTTCAGGAAGGACAGGAAGTGGGGAAAAAGTGGTGGAGTTGCTCTGTTAAAGAGGGCATTAGTACTGTGGTGATAGATGACCTCAAAGATGTAGAATCAGCTTGGGTGGAACTAAGGAACAGCAAGGGGTAGAAAACATGGGGGGGAGTTGTTTATGGGCCACCAAACAGCAATGGTAATGTAAATCACAGAATAAATCAGGAAATTAGAGGTACATGTAACAAGGGTAATACAGTAATCATGGGGAATTTTAATCTACATCTCAACTGGTTATACCTAATTAGTATTAATGTTGAGGAGTACAAATTCTTGGAATGTTCTCAAGATGGTTTTCTAGAGCAGCACATTGAGGAACCAGTTATGGAATGGGCTTTATCAGGTCTTGCATTGTACAATGAAAAGGAGCTAATCTTGTTGTAAAGAAGCCTTTAGGAAAGAGTGACCATAATATGATAGAATTTTGCATTAAGTTTGAAAGCGCTGTAATTCAATCAGAAATTAGGGTCTTAAACCTAAACAAAGGAAACTATGAAGGTATGAGGCAAGTTGGCTATGCTAGATTGGGAAACTATGTTAAAAGGTATGATGATAGACAGGTAATGGCTAACATTTAAATAACTAATGCATAGTTTACAACAAAAATACATTCCTTTCACACACAAAATCCCAGCAACAAAAGTGATTCAATTATGGCTAAGGAAAGAAATCAAGGATTGTATTAGATCAAAGGAAGAGGCATATAAATTTGGCAAAAAAATAGTAAGCCTGAGAATTGAGAGCATTTCAGAATTCTGCAAAGGAGGACCAAGAAAAAGATTAAGAACAGGAAAATAGAATATAAGAATAAATAAGCAAGAAATGTAAAAACAGACAGTTAAAGCTTCTATAGGTATGTAAAAAGAAAACCAATTTGCAAAAACAAATGTGGGTCCACTACAAGTGGAGTCAGGAGAATTTATAATGGGGAATAAGGAAATGGCAGAGAAGCTAAACAAATACTTGGTGTTTGTCTTCATGCTAAAAAAAAAACCTCCCAGAAATAATGGAGAGTCAAGGGACTAGTGTAAATGAGGAACTGCAAGTCTGATAAAGTGAGGTACCCTGCCCCTTTGAGAATGCAAATGTACTGATCATGTGACAGCACTGGCAAATCACTTAACAGAATGGGCAACTGGGAATTGTCAGTCCAGCTCTGGAGGTTTCTGAGTGAGCATGTATGATCTGGTGCTCTGCCCTATGTCTCAATAACCCATCACTGTTTATCCTTATATCAGGCTCTCCCCGTTATTGATTGCAAGCAGCAATTGGGGAGAACATAGGAAGGTGTGCAGTTAGAGTTCGGTAGGCCAACAAACTCATTTACCCAAGACATAACAGCAAGATATTAATATTAGTTTAAAAAAAGCACTGGGAAAATGAATGGGAATTAAAATAGATAAATCCTCTGAAGATCTACATACCAGAGGGTTGAAAGAGGTGGCTGTTGTGATAATAGATGCCTTGATGGTCATCTTCCGAACTTTGCTCGACTCTGGAATTGTTCCTGCAGATTGGAAGGTGGAAAATGTAATCCCATTATTTAAGAAAAGGGGGGGAGGGAAAATGGGAACCTACAGCACTGTTAGCCTAACATCAGTCGTAGGGAAAATGCCAGAATCTACAATAAAGGATGTGAAAATGGGACACTTGGAAAATACTGGTAGGACTGGGCAGTCAACTTGAATTTATGAAAGGGAAATCATGTTGAGCAAGCCTGTTGGAATTTTTTGAAGATCTAACTAGCAGAATTGGTAAGGGGGGAGAAGTGGATGTGGTATATTTAGATTTTCATAAAGCTTTTTGATAAGGTCCCACACAAGAGATTAATAAACAAAATTAGACCAGATGGAATTCGGGGTAATATACTGACATGGATTGAGAACTGGGTAACAGCCAGAAAATAGAATAGGAGTAAATGGATCATTTTCAGATTTGCAGGTTATGACTGCTGGGGTACCTCAAGGATCAGTGTTTGGGTCCCAGATATTCACAATCTATATCAATAGATGTGGGGATTAAATGTAATATTTCCAAGTTTGCTGATGACTCAAATCTAGGTGGAAGTGTGAGTTGTAGAGGAGGATGCAAAGATGCTTCAAGGGGATTTGGACAAGCTAAGTGAGCGGGCAAGAATTTGGCAGGCGGAATACAATGTGGAGAAAAGTGAGGTTATCCACTCAGGTAGGAAAAACAGAGATACAGCGCAGAATTTTCCACTTCCTCCCCACGGTGGGTTTAATGGCGGGTGGGCGGGAAAAATGTGCCGGGAGCCAAAAATGATGGTGTAAAATGATGGCAGGAACATGCACTTCTGCCCACCATGGTGGGTCGCCATTCTTGCCTGAGGCAGGTGTGAAACATTTTGCATCCCATTAATGGGATGCAGATGAATTTTCCCTCCCGCCCAATCATCCGTGCCACCAGTGGGTTTTCACGATGGCTCAGAACATGGCTGGACCAATGTGGCATGCAAATGTCAGCATTTACCTGAAGATGGCATAGGGCAGCTTGTGGAGATTGGGATGGAGGCCTCCAGCGACTCTGGACCCAGGAACACCACGTCCAATAGCGAGCGGGTGGAGCATCAGCTTCCAGGAGGTGAATCTTCAAGCAGCAGCCTCTTCCAGGAGGTGGATCTTCAAGCAACAGCCTCTTCCAGGAGGTGGACCTTCAAGCAGCAGCCTCTTCCAGGAGGTGGACCTTCAAGCAGCAGCCTCTTCCAGGAGGTGGATCTTCAAGCCGCAGTTGAATAGCTGCAGGAGGTACTGTTGGGCAGCGATGGTCTGTGCTGGGGGAGGAGGGGTATTAGACAGGAAGGAGAGGAATGAAGAGGTGGGGCAGGGGTAGAGGCCTAGAGGATGGCGGGGGAGATTATGGTTGGTAGGGGAAAGAGAGATACTTCTGGGGTCTTGGAATGGGTGAGCTGGCATGGAGCGGGAGGGTTTGAAGGGCTATGATGGAGTGTGGGAAGGCGGGGCTGCTCACAGGCTAAAGGACTACATTGCAAATAAATCACATCAGACCTCATTAAAGTACAAGTAAACCATGTTTACAAAAGTGTCACAAGAGCTACAATCAGTTCAACCACATGTGAAATTAAAACTTCTTAACCTTGCGTTTCCTACCTATGTGCTCTCTTGACATCTGCAGCAGGAATGGAGGCAGCCTGCTGACCACTTTTCTCTGTTGTCATGGATGACCTTGGTGGGCATCCTCTGGAGACGTGAGGCCTGGAGTTCCCTGGCTTACTTTGGCTTATTCTGCTGTGGGGCAGCTGCTCCCATTGTGGTCACAGAGAATTAAGCTGAAGGGATCACAGGCAAGGGATTTCTGAAGGGTTGGACACCTTCAGAGTCCTGAGTGGAGGTCCCAGGGGTGTTCAGCAGCTGTTCCTCCTCCCTTTGGGTGCCCAAGGGCCCTTCCCTGACTCCTTGAGGAGTAGGGGCACCTGGAGGAGGGTCAAGATGCCCTGTCCCCCCTCTCGCATAGCCACAGCAAAAGCTCATCTGTGGCTTTAGCGATGGAGTATAGGTCTGAGTGCATCTCTGGTAGAAACTGGGCATTCTGCTGGACCAGGTTCTCCATGATGTCCACCACCCCTGCCACCTTCCCCATGGAGACCTCAATGTGTTTTTTCTTCATGGGGTGTGGGTGTCACTGGCTGGGCCAGCATTTACTGCCCATCCCCAATTGCCCTTGTTCAGAGGGAATTTAAGAGTCAACCACATTGCTGTGGGTCTGGAGTCACATGTAGGCCAGACCAGGTAAGGGTGGCAGATTTCCTTCTCTAAAGGACATTAGTGAACCAGATGGGTTTTTACAACAATTGGCAATGGTTTCATGGTCATCATCAGACTTTTAATTCCATATTTTTATTGAATTCAGATTTCGCCATCTGCTGTGGTTGGATTCTAACTGTGGTTGTGTCTCTGGAACATTAGGCCAATGATAATATACTATGCCACTGCCTCCCATGTGCACATGTTGGCACCACTTCATCAGAGAACAGGCAGATGGACTGTTCCGCCTCCATAGGACCATAGAAAAGTTATGGCACAGATAAAGGCCATTCAGCCCATTATATCTGTGCCAGCCAAAAAAAAAATGAAAAAGAAACTAGCCACATTTTAATCCCACTTTCCAGTGCTTCAGGTACAGGTGCAGATCTAAGTACCCTTCAAATGAGTTGTGCATTTCAGACTCAACCACCTATTTGGGCAGTGAATTCCAGATGTCCACCACCTTCTGTGTGAAAAACTTTTTTCTTATTTCCCCTCTCATCCTTCTACCAATCACCTTCAATCTATGCCACCTGATAATTGACCCCTCAGCTAGGGGAAACAAATCTTTACTGTCTACTCTACCTAGGCCCCTCATAATTTTGTACACCTCAATTAGGTCACCCCTCAGCATCCTCTTCTTAGGAAAACAACCCTAGTGTATCCAATCTTTCCTCACAGCTGCAATTTTCAAGTCCTGGCAGCATTCTTGTAAATCTTGCCTGTACTATCTCCAGAGCAATTATGTCCTTCCTCATGTGCCACCCTGCTGAGGGCCTCCGACACCTTTGCCTAATTTTACCCCGCCTCTTGCAGCTTCCCCAGCATCTCATGGACAACCCTTCCAGACCCTCCTCACCCAACTTGGACATCGCAAATGCCTCTTTCCCAGCAGTTCTCCAAGTGCCAGTGGGATTGGCTGACCCTGACTGCATGCGGTGAATGTGAGACCCGGCCTGAATTACATTTAGTACCCACAAGGGTGTGTGTCTCTGCGCTGGTGCATATGCCTCAACAGGTGCACTTTCTTCCTCCTTCTCCACGTCCTGGGCCGTCTATTAGCTGGATGAGTCGCTGGACCGAGTCTCCTCTTGTTCCCTTGCCCTCTTCCTGCTGGGCCCTGTAAATGGGAGAGAGCGAGTGTCTGCATAGCTGCCTCCAACGTGGAGGAACACATGAGCCTTTGGTTTCTATGTATCATGCATGGATCCTTACTGGATGGAGGCTGCCCGCCATCCTCTCCATAACTGCAGGCTCAGCCTGGTTCCTCCCTGGTCAGCTGCCCACTCCTCAAGTTTGGCAAGGTTCTTAGGTCAGGCTGCTCTCCCTGCTGCCGAACCCCCCCCCCCACCCCTCCCCCCCCCACCACCACCACCACCATTTTCTCTCTCTCTCTTCTATAGTGCCTCCAATTTTCCTGTGCAAAGAGAGAAGGTGTGAGCATTTGGAGGTTCACTTACCCTGGCGGAGTGGATGAGGTCATTCATCCATTTGTGGCATTGCAGGGCAGTCCTCTCATGCAGGCCTGGGGCACTGACCTCCCTTGAGACCTCCTTGCTGGGTTGATGTGATGGTTCAGCCTCCTCCTTCCATCCTCTGGGTGGAAGCTGGCCCTCCTGGCCTCTGCTGCATTGAGAAGGACTTCCAAGGAAGCATCACTGAATCTGGGGGCCATCCCTGTGGTCAGTAGGCCATCTCCTCCTTCAATGATGGGTAAGCTGATGTCTGGGAGCCTTTTAAATATGGTGCCTGGAAATGACAGTGGGGTGTGTGCCATCCAGCCCTTCCCACCACTAGAAATGTTGGGAAACTTCTGACTGCATAATTACTGAGGCTGGCATCGCACGATATGGCATGATTTACCAACAGCTTCCACATCGGGAAAGACTTCCAGTTCCATCCCCTGCCACAGGACTTAATTTGGGAATGGAAAATTACATCCACGATGTTTTTCGTAAATGGCGAGAGGCTGGGAAGTA
Source organism: Carcharodon carcharias (assembly GCF_017639515.1). Lineage (NCBI taxonomy): Eukaryota > Metazoa > Chordata > Chondrichthyes > Lamniformes > Lamnidae > Carcharodon > Carcharodon carcharias. The sequence continues at coordinate 47,452,788 of NC_054478.1, read as the reverse complement.
TTGAACTTCAAATGGACTTGTGTGTCCTTGTTCATGAGTCACTGAAAGCTAATATGCAGGTACAGCAAGCAATTAAGATGGCAAATAGTATGTTGGTCTCTATTACAAGAGGATTTGAGTATAGGAGCAAAGATGACTTACTGCAATTATACAGGGCCTTTGTGAGACCACAGCTGGGATATTGTGTACAGTTTTGGTCTCCTTACCTAAAGAAAGATATTCTCGTCATAGAGGCAGTGCAGCGAAGGTTCACCAAACTAATTCCTGGGATGGAGGGATTATCCTATTAGGAAAGATTAAATAGACTGGGCCTTTATTCCCTGGAGTTTAGAAGAATGAGAGATTATCTCATTCAAACATACAAAATTCTTACAGGGCTCCAATGGACAGATACAGGAATGATATTGGCTGGGGGGCTTTAGAACCATGGGACACAGTCTCAGAATAAGGCCAATAGGACTGAAATGAGGAGGAATTTCTTCACTGAGTATGGTGAATATTTGGAATTCTTGCCCCAGAGGGCTGCAAGAGGCCCAGTCATTGAGAATTTTCAAGACTGAGATCAATAGAGTTCTACATGCTAAAAATATCAAGAGATATGGTGATAGTGCAGGAAAATGATGTTGAAGTGGAAGATCTGCCGTAACCTCATTGAATGGCAGAACAGACCGGAAGGACTGAATGGCCTACCCTTGCTCCTATTTCTTATGTTCTTAGGTTCTTATTTTGGTAGTAGCTGATGATCCTGTTAAATAGCTGGTGGGGTGGGGTCCTTCCTGCTATTGAACATGTTTTTTTTTATTCATTCATGGGATGTGGGCTTCGCTGGCTGGGCCAGCATTTATTGCCCATCCCTAGTTGCCCTTAAGAAGGTGGTGAGCTGCCCTTCTTGAACCGCTGCAGTCCATGTACTGTAGGTACACCCAATGCTGTTAGGAAGAGAGCTCCAGGATTTTGATCCAGCGGCAATGAAGGAATGGTGATATATTTCCAGGTCAGGATATTGAGTGACTTGGAGGGGAACCTCCAGGTGGTTGTGTTCCCATCTATCTGCTGCCCTTATCCTTTTAGGTGGTAGTAGTCATGGGTTTGGAAGGAGCTGTCTAAAGAGCCTTGGTGAATTCCTGCAGTGTATCTTGCAGATGGTACACACTGCTGCCATTGTGTGCCGGCATGTTCACCTGTTTGTGATTGAGAGAGCACAGACTGGAGCATCAAGCTCCAAAATGACAGAGTCGGAGTTAACTCAGCAGTATGCATTCATTGACGTCTTAATCTGCTTATTCTTCATACTTCCAGTTGTCACTAACACAGAGTAATGTCCTCATTAAAATGGCATCCAACATGTCTTGCACCAGAAGTGCACATGGGTGATACAATGTTCAGCCTTAAGGTCATTTATAGCACAAAACAAGAATTTTGAGACCAATCTCATGTAAAATACCCTGTATTTTGTTTTACCCATCATTCCTGTGCTCACTGACCTACATTGGCTCCCAGTCAAAAAATGCCGTGACTTTAAAATGCTCATCCTTTTTCAAATCCTTCCATGGCTTTGCTCATCCCTATTGCTGTAACCTCCTCTAGTCTCACAACTCCCCCAATTATCTTCTAATCCTGGCCTTTTGTACATTACCAATTATATTTGCTGCACCAGTGGCCATGCCTTCAGATGCATAGGCCCAACCAATGTCTGTAATCCCACCCGCCCTCCCCCCATACCTCTCTGCTTCTCTATCTCACTTTCCTCTCTGAAGACACTCCTTAAAACCTTCCTCTTTGACCAAGCTTTTGGGCATCTGCTCTAATATCTCCTTATGTGACATGGTATCATACTTTGTTTTTGTAATGCTTCAGCAAAGCTCCTTGGGGTGTTTCATTACATTAAAGGTGCTATATAAGTTGTTGTGGTGGTTGTTGTATTCTGTGCACAATAATTATGTAGTTCAAATGACTTTGGGCGATGTTTGCCCAATAAAAGGAAAATGGTGATTGCTTTTGAAGGTTTAAAATTAATAAGCATACAGAAACATTACAGTTCAAAAACAAAATTAAAATATGCATATGCAAATTATCTTTAATTAGCACTGTTCAGTGTTGTGCCCAAAGCAGCAGGGCTCATGTATTTTTTCAGTTTAAAGCTTGGATTCTATCTTATATTTTAGGTAATTTAGATCAAATCATTGTAATTTAATATTGTCCCTATTAGCATATCCTGTATCATTATCCATATTAGCATATATGGAATACAAGGTCTATAGTTTATACATTACAAATTTTAAATTGATGAAAATCTGGGAAGAACTGTAGAAGCATTACATTTTCTCCATGCTACTAACACTTTGCTAGTGGAAATGGGTAATTAATTATTGAATGAAAGCGTTCCTGGAGATATATTTTTAAACCTTATTATTTGGCAATTATTACTCCCCAAAATTTAAATAGAAACAGAAGAAAAGAATAACTAATTGAATTTTTATAGATTCTCTATGCAGCAGTACAGGACCAAGCCCAGATCAGGAGTATAGGTGCTGGTGAGAGTGGGATTACAGGAAATGATCAAAGGCAAGGGCACTGCCTAAGAGGTATGTTTTGAGAGAGATTTTGAAAATGGAGCAATATCCAGCAGAACAGAGAGAGTCTGTTTAGGGCAGGAGCTCCAGAACTTTGGGCTTTGGAGCCTGGAGGCTCTGCTACCACTGGTAAAGTCGAGGTAGGGAGGATGATATCCAGTGGATCAACATTGGAAGAGAAGAGAGTACAGGTGGGGATGTAGGGCTAGATGAGTTACAAAAATAGGGATAGATGAGACTGTAAAGAGCATAAACATTTTGAAGCCAGTGTATAGAAGCAAATACAAGTCAATGGAAGTTAACAAGGATACTTGGCTCAATGGTAGGAAACAAGGGGTAATAGTTAACAGGTGTTTTTATTGATTCCAGTGGGGTTCCGCATGGCTCAGTTCCTAGGCCCCTTTCAATGATGTCGACTTAAATATAGAGACAATGACTGAGACGTTTGCAGGCAATACAACAATTAGTTGTGAGGTTGGTAATGAGGAAGAAAGCTGCAGGTTGCAGGACAATATCAATAGACTGATCAGGTGGGCAGAGAAGTGGCAAACGGAATTCAATCTAGAGAAATGAGAGAGAGTGCATTATCGGGCGGTGGGTGGGGTGGCGGGTGGGGGGGCGTGGGGGTGGTTGTGTGGTGGGCTGTCAAAGAGGCTAGGGCATATACCAAAATGGTAGGATTCTGAGAAGTGTATAGGAACAGAGGGATCTTGGAGCACTTGTCCACAGGCTCACTGAAGGTGACAGGACATCTTCAGAAGGCAAAAGGGATACTTCACTTTATTAGCAAAATATAAGTGCATAGAGATTATGCTGAAATCGTATAAAACACTAATTAGGTTGTAGCTGGTGTACTGTGTACAGTTCTGGTCACTGCATTACAGGAAGGATGTGATCATACTGGAGAGGGTACAAAGAAGATTTAAAGGACCTTTCTAGGAATGAAAAATTTTAACTATGAGGAAAGCTTGGTTAGGCTGAGGGTTTTTTTTGGAACACAGGTACCTAAGGGGAGTTTTAATTAAAGTTGTTTAAGACTATGAAGGGCCTAGATAGTGTGGATGAGAAAGACCTATACCAGGAAGAAAAAACAGTTTGGACCAGTACTCTTACTTCCCAGTTTTTACTGGTGTTACATTTTAAGGTGTACAAGAACAGTTCGGAGCAGTCTTCTCATTTTCCAGCTTTTACTGTTTCTTCCTTCTGGAGGCCAATAAAGGGGGTCATAGATGTAAAGTAATTGGCAGGAGTATTGAAGAGGAGTTGAGGAGAAATCTTTTCACTCAGAAACATAGAAACTAGGAGCAGGAGTAGGCCATTCGGCCCTTTGAACCTGCTCCGCCATTCATTATGATCATGACTGATCATCCAACTCAATAGCCTGCTTCCACTTTCTCCCCACATCCCTTGATCCCCTTCATCCCAAGAGCTATGTCTAACTCCTTGAAAACATACAATGTTTTGGCCTCAACTACTTTCTGTGATAGCGAATTCCACAGTTTCACCACTCTCTGGGTGAAGCAATTTCTCCTCACCTCAGTCCTAAATGATCTACCCCATATCCTCAGACTTTGACCCCTGGTTCTGGACTCCCCCACCATAAGGAAACATCCTTCCTGTCTAGTCCTATTAGAATTTTATAGGTTTCTATGTGATCCCCCCTCATCCTTCTGAACTCCAGAGAATATAATCCTAACCGACTCAATCTCTCCTCATATGTCAGTGCCGCCATCCCAGGAATCAGTCTGGTAAACCTTCGCTGCACTCCCTCTATAGCAAGAACATCCTTCCTCAGATAAGGAGACCAAAACTGCACACAATATTCCAAATGTGGTCTCACCAAGGACCTGTATAATTGCAGCAAGACATCCCTGCTCTTATACTCGAATCCTCTTGCTAAGAAAGCCAATATACCATTTGCCGCCTTTACTGCCTGCTGCACTTGCATGCCTACCTTCAACGACTCGTGTACAAGGACATCCAGGTCTTGTTTCATATTCCCTTCTCTCAATTTATAGCCATTCAGATAATAATCTGTCTTCCTTTTTTTGCTACCAAAGTGGATAACCTCACATTTATCCACATTATACTGCTTCTGCCATGCATTTGCCCACTCACTCAGCTTGTCTGAATCACACTGAAGCATCTCTGCATCGTCCTCACAGCTCACCTTCCTACCCAGCTTTGTGTCATCTGCAAATTTGGAGATATTACATTTAGCTCCCTCATCTAAATCATATATTGTGAATAGCTGGGGTCCCTGCACCGATCCCTGCGGTACCCCAATAGTCACTGCCTGCCATTCAGAAAAAGACCCGTTTATTCCTACTCTTTGTTTCCTGCCTGCCAACCAGTTTTCTATCCATCTCAATACACTAGCCCCAATCCCATGCACTTTAATTTTGCACTCTAATCTCTTATGTGGGACTTTGTCGAAAGCCTTCTGAAAGTCCAAATAAACCACTGACTCCCCCTCATCAACTCTACTAGTTACACTCTAGAAAAATTCCAGGAGATTTGTCAAGCATGATTTCCCTTTCGTAAATCCATGCTGACTCTGTCCGATTCTGCCACTGTTTTCCAAGTGCTCAGCTATTAAATCTTTTATAATGGACTCTAGAATTTTCCCCACTACCAACATCAGGCTGACTGCCTCCCTTTTTAAATAGTGGGGTTACATTAGCTATCCTCCAACCTGTAGGAACTGTCCTGTCTATAGAATCTCGGAAGATGACCACCAATGCATCCACTATTTCTAGGACAACTTCCTTAAGTACTCTAGGATGTAGATTATCAGACCCTGGGGATTTATCGGCATTCAATCCCATCAATTTCTCCAACACCATTTCCCTACTAATACTGATTTCTTTCAATTCCTCCCTGTGTTCCCGAACATTTCTTTTATGTGATGAGGGTCATGGGGATCTGGAACTCACCAACTGAAAAGGTGTTAGATGCAGAAACTGTCATTGCATTAAAAAAAATACTTGGATATGTGTTTGAAATGCCATAAGAGCTGCAAAATGGGATTAGGCTGGTTAACTCTTTTTCAGCTGGTATAGGCACAATGGGACAAAAGGCTTCCTTCTATATTTCTAAGATCAGGCAAATTTAAGTCAGATTGTCAGTACAATAGCCAGACTGTTATAAGGCTAAAACAAAAACAGAATTACCTGGAAAAACTCAGCAGGTCTGGCAGCATCGGCAGAGAAGAAAAGAGTTGACGTTTCGAGTCCTCGAAACGTCAACTCTTTTCTTCTCCGCTGATGCTGCCAGACCTGCTGAGTTTTTCCAGGTAATTCTGTTTTTGTTTTGGGTTTCCAGCATCCGCAGTTTTTTTGTTTTTTTGTTTTTATCTCTTTGTTATAAGGCTATCCTGGTTAAGGGAAATCCTAGACTCCTCTTATCCCCTATAAACAATCTCCTCTGGGTCCTTTTCTTTGCTGTCATGAAGCTACCGTTCATTGTCAGTTATGAGTTTGTTCATGAGTTTGGAATTGAGACTATTTTCTCAGTTTTCTCTAGCCCCTTTGAATTCCATGACCATTCCCAAACCATTTCCCATCAACATTCTTTTATTTGTTTCTCCTAAATCTCCATCCCATATTTAGTTGTTCCATTGAACCCATCTTCTGCTTCCTTGATTCTCTTCCAGTTCAAACCTGACCACTTAAGTAACCCTCCTTGTCTCAATATTCGCCAACATCATCAACTACTCTGTCTTCTCGAGTAGTGTTCCACATCAATTTGAGAACTGCCCTTATCACTCTGCTCATTTTTAAAAGCTTATCCATGACTTTTCTCCTCAAATTTCTGGAACATATCTTCTCCATCAATCTCTATATTCACATCTTTGGCCACTGGGCCAAATCTTCCAGTCTCCAGATCATCAGAGACTGGACATAAGATGAAGACTCAAGTCGGGACACTGTGGGAGTCCTGATTCATGGACCTACGTGGGAATTGCCCAAGAAGCTCTGACTTCCAATGGACAATTTTCCTGCTCCTCGGAAACCACTTGTGGATGCCTCTGATTCTGAGTGAGAGTTGGAAACTTTGGACAGTTCTGATGTACTTACCTGGATAGTTACCCAGGAAATGTTAGACAAATTAAAACTTAACTCCTGGGTAGCTCCAGAACTAACCCCCGACTCAATCCCCCAACTATACCCTCCCGACCCGACCGCTGTCCAAGCAGACCTGACTAGCCCTCTTGATCCGATCCGATTACCACATGACCCACCCTACCCACCTACCCCTCACCCCCTCACCACTACCCACCTCCCCCACCTTCCCATTTACCCACCTCACATACCCTATTCACCTAACCACTCACCCACCTACCTATATCACCTATCCTACTCAGCCTACACTTCATCCACCTACCCACCTACCCATTCACCCATCCATTCACTAACATTTCAAAGACTAGGCATTAAAACTTGCCATGCAGCATAAAAAGTGCCATAAAAAGGAGCCGTGACCTGTCTTCCTCAGAGCTTCAACAGAGCTCCCCAATGGATGCTACTCTGGGCATTTGTGGAAAAGCTGGGCTCAGATGATTCCAGAAGAAATGCATAGTACCATTGAGTCAGGGGAATTTTTGACTGGAGAGGCAATCTGATGATTGCCACTCCTTTGAATATCTGGGCCACTGTCTTTTTTGAGGCCCGATCCTAGTCATGGTCACCAGTGACCAGCGTGTACTAAACCCTTCTGATCTTCCTTGACCTCCTTGTACCCTTTGACATTGTTAACCACAGTAATCTCCTCGATTGATTTCCTACCATGCTCTACTTCTGTCACATTGCCCTCTGATGCATCCATTCCTAACTGTCCCAATGTTGTCCCAATTACATGTCCTGTAATTGTTTCAACTTCACCCTCTGTTACATCCAGGGTACCTCTTCCTTGGCCCCTTGCTTGACTGATTGGAATGCCAAAATTTTGCTCCATATACTGGCCCCATTTCATTCCCCTGCCTACCTATCCAAAGGTGCATTGCCTTCGTGTCCAATCTGAGCTAAGCTTCAAACAGTACATCCAGTCCATCACAAAGACTGCCTACTTCTAGCTCCAAAAGATTGACCATTTTATTTCATTGCATTTGAAATTGTCATTTGTTCCTTTTAGAATTGACTTTGAACTCCTCGCTGAGCATCCAATCTCCTTCATAAACTGCAATGATCTCAGAATTCTTGTTCACACTAAATTGATTCACTTGTGCCTCCCAAAGCAAATTAGTCACAAAATGCCTCTTTTGTATGTTATGTGTACATGACACAATATACATGAAGGCCTGGAGGAATTGTATTGGGTTACTGAAGGAAAATGGATCTTCCATAGCGGAATTGGGTTTGCAATGGTTCTTCTGTAGATGAACATCAGAAAATTCTGAATAAGCAGGTAATAATTAACTTTATATTTAATCTTCTGTGCAAAGGGCTAGAGTTTCAAGAAATGACACAATCTAGAGACAGGATAAGTGATTCTGTGTGAACTTTTTTTTTGGTAATGCAGAATGTTTGAGATATGTTTGTAGGAGCTTCTGTGTTCCTGGTGCAAACATAAAAGTTTATCAATGCCAACAATTTTAAACATATTATTTCAAATAGAATCATTTGGTATCGTTTGGGGCAAATGACAATCTGGTAGATAAGGATACAACAGACCAAAAACAAAAATACCTGGAAAAGCTTAGCAAGTCTGGCAGCATCTGCGGAGAGGAACACAGTTAACGTTTTGAGTCCGAATGACCCTTTAACAGAAGAGTTGCCTAATGAATATCTTGCTCCAATATTTACAGACAAGAGTGAGGAAATTTTTCAAAGGTTTGCAGATAAGGCAATAGAAGAATAAGCAAAAGATGTAAGCACAAATAATGAAGTGGTTTTTAAAATGTTGTAAGTATCCAGTACTAGTTGGTATGTACCCAAAATACTTAAGGAGGCTAATGGAGAAATAGAGGAAAGACTAAAAACCTTTCAACATCCAATAGAGACAGTACCTGTTTCCGAGGAGAGATGATGTTGAACTAAGTAAGTAGAAATTGCTTTGACGATTACTCTGTATGATCAAGTGCTATACGCAAATTAAATCAGCTTAACATGCTTTTCCAGCTTTCTCTTGCCATGTGTTTCAGTTTGAATTGTAAAAGATTAGAGATTATCTGAGAGAACATGCAAAAGAGAAAATACTCAGATCATTGAATGTTCCTATTGTTACACTATTCCATTATGTGATTGTATGGTTCCATATTGGGAAGTAGGGGCATATGAACAAAAACTTCAGGCTACTTCTGAAAGTGACTAACAGTACCATTCAAGAGGAAATATTACATTAAGATGCAAACCTGTAACTTGATGAAGTAATGCTTAAAAAGACAGGAACTAAAAAGAGACAGTCAACATGGATTTGAAAAGGATAGGCAACATTCGTGGGTTTGTGGCATAAAAAGTAAAACATCTGTATGGAAAGAAAGAGAGTTAGCTGAAAGGCAGATTGCAAAAATTGCAGAGAGTGGTAGACTGGGGACAATAGTGTTTTAGGAATCAGAGTCAGGACATACGAACATACTACAAACATACGAATTAGGAGCAGGAGTAGGCCATTCTGCCCTCAAACCTGCTCTGCCACTCAGTAAGATCATGGCTGATCTGATTGTGGCCTCAACTCCACATTCCACCTACCTCTGATAACTTTTGTCTCCCTTGTTAGTCAAGAATCTACCTTGTCTTAAAAATATTCATTGGCCCTGATTTCATTGCTCTCTGAAGAAGAGAGTTCCAAAGATTCATGACCCTCTCAGAGAAAAAAAATCTTCTCATTTCCGTCTTAACTGGGAGACCCTTATTCCTAAACTGTGTCCCCTAGTTCTAGTCTCCCCCACAAGGGGAAACACCCTTTCAGCATCTACCCTGCCAAGTCCCGTCAGGAACTTGTGTTTCAATAAGATCAGCTCTCAATCTTCTAACTCCAGTGGATACAGATCCAGGCTTTTCAATCTTTCCTCATAAGATAAACCTCCATCCTAGGTATCAGTCAAGTGAACCTTCTCTGAACTGCTTCTAATGAATTTATATCCTTTCTTAAGTGAGGAGACCAAAACTGTATACATTGCTCTAGATGTGATCTCACCAACACCCTGAACAAGTGTAGCAAAACATCCCTACATTTATGTTCCACTCCCCTTGCAATAATTGCGACAGCATTCCATTTGCCTTCCTAATCACTTGCTGTATCTGCATACTCACTTTTGTTGATTCATGTACCAGGATACCCAGGCCCCTCTGTACCTCAGAGTTCTGCAATCTCTCTCTTCTAGTCTTCATACCAAAGCGGACAAGGTCACATTTTTCCATATTAATACTCCATCTGCCAAATTTTTGCCCACTCACTTAACTTATCTATGTCCTTTTGCAGACTCCATATGTCCTCTTCACAACTTACTTTCCTACCTATCTTTATGTCAAGAGCAAATTTAGCAATCATACATTCAGTCCCTTCATCCAAGTCATTGATATGAATTGTAAATAGTTGAGGCCCCAGCAATGACTCCTTGTCGCAATACACTTGTCACACCTTGCCAGCCTGAAAATGATGCATTTATGAATACACTCTGTTTCCTGTTAGCTAACCAATCCTCTATTCATGCTAATATATTACCCCCTACACCATGAGCCCCTACTTTGCATAGTAACCTTTGATGTGGCAGCTTGTCAAATGCCTTCTGGAAATCTAAGTTTCCCTTTATTCGCGTTGCTTGTTACTTCCTCAAAGAACTCCAATAAATTAGTCAAACATAATTTCCCTTTCACAAAACCATGTTGACTCCGGCTGATTACAATGAGATTTTCTAAGTGCACCTCTTAAACGTCCCATACAATAGATTCCAGCAATTTCCTCCTGACACATGTCTAGCTAACTGGGCTATAGTTTTCTGGTTTCTGTCTCCCTCCTTTCTTGAATAGAGCAGTCACAGTCACTACTTTTCAATCTGATGGGCCCTTTCCAGAATCTGGGAAATTAAAAAAAAAATTAAAACCAATGCATCTCCTATCTCAGCAGCAATATCTTTTAAGACCCCAGAATGAAATCCACCAGGACTTGGTGACTTGCCAGCTTTTAATTCTAATAATTTTCTCAGTGCCCTTTCCCTGGTGATTGTAATTGTTTTAAGTTCCTCCCTTTCTTTCACCTCCTGATTCATGATTATTTCTGGGCTGTTATTTGCATCCTGAAGACAGATGCAGAATATTTGTTCAATTCATCCGCCATTCCCTTATTATCTGTTATTAACTCCCCATTCTCCCACTCTAGAGGACCAACACTCACTTAACTTACTCTTTTCCTCTTTAAATAGCTGAAGAAACTCTTACATCTGTTTTTATCTTTCTAGCTAGCTTTCTCTCTTGCTCTAATTTCTCCCTCCTTATTCATCTTTTAGTCATTCTTTGCTGATCTTTATATTTTGTTCAATCTTCTGACCTGCTACTGCTCTTGAGTTTCTGTTCATAGTCTTGTGAAAGGCTACTAGCCCAGTCACATCAGGGTGACATCTCATTATATCCATCGATGCCAATGAGTTTGGACCGTGATTAGTTCACCAGGGCCTTTGGTACCACTGAGAAAAGAGTGTGAGAAGTTGTCATAATTATTGTGCATAAAATTAAGAGATTCACTAGTTTTCGGTTCTATGTTGTTCATTGCAGCTTATTTAATAGTATGTAAGTGCAGGTGGGCAACAAATTTGATCAAAAAATAATTAAGCTGACAAGAAAATAATGGACCATAACTTCCTTGGAGTGGCAATCAGAAACGGATTGCCATTCCGTGTCCAATTACTAATGGGAAATTTATTCCGTGCCTGTTTCGTGCAACCTTCCGACTCTGGCCGGGTGAGGTCCAGGCAGCTCGGATATCTCCGAAACCCAGCATTGCAGTCCAGCAGAGTCGGATCGAAGAATGTGCCCCTTTTTTACGGCACCGGTTGCTGTAAACCAGGTAAATTTAAAGCTCCTATTGAAACTGATAAGCCAGGGAGAAAGTAAGTCTCGAAGGTAAGTGAATAGGATTTAGGTGTTGCGGGGGATTCGGAGGCCAGGTGGGGATGGTGGGGGGTTCATACATTTTAGGGCTGTTGGTCAGGGGCTCAGATATTGGGGGTGGTGGAAGGGTTCGGGCATCAGGGGTGGCGGAAGGGGTCAGCAATCATGGGGGGTGGGGGTGTCAGACATCAAGGGGGTGAGGGAGTTAAATCGGGGTGGCAGGGGGTTGCACATTCGGTGAGATGGGGGGGATTCGGACATCAGGCAGCTTGGACATCGTGATGGGGTTGGACATCGGGAGCAAGGGGGGGTCGGACATCAGGGGGACCTCAGAGGTCAGGGAGTGGTCCAGTTGGTTGGGAGGGGGACACAGCCTGTGGGGTTGGAGGGGGAGGTGGTGGGGTGGGGGAGAAGTGAGTTCCAGTCACGTTGGGTAGGAGGGGTCGGGTCATCAGTGGTGGGGGGTCAGGTTGGGGGAAAGTTGGTCCTGCAGAAGTTGAGGTTGGACCGGGGTGGTGGAGGTAGGGTAAAGTCGGTGGGGTGGGGAATATCATGTGGTGGGGCAGTCAGGGGTGTGGGGGAGACCCCTGGGAGGGTCGGGGGTTTTGGGGAGAGACCCCTGGGCTTTTTGGGGTGTGGGGGGAGACCAGTGCGGTGTCTGGGTGTGGGGGGAATCCCTTGGGGGGCAGCCAGTGTGTTTCTTTATAATAGTTACCCAGAAGTTAGAAGAGGTTTTAATTCTTCTAACTTTTTCTGAGTAACTATTTGTGTAACATAGCTGGTACCATCCGAACATGCAGGGCAGGGCAATTGCCCAGAGGAACTTTGCACTTCTGGGCAATTGCCATGCAAAACCTTACGTTTGAAGTTCCAGGAGGGGGTTCCCCAAAGCATCTTTGAGGGTACCCCCCTCCCCCCCTCCCCCACAATCTGACACCGGAGAGCTTGGAAGTTACAGCCCAATGTTTCTTTAGAGACTGCTAAATACACACATTATTCATTACTGGTCTTGTGTGAGCTTTGTCAGATAGTGGCGATGCTCATGCTGCTAATTAGGGCAGCTTTTTCTCACTTGTAAGTTTTTAACAATCATCTTTATCACTTGTTTTGCTCTGTTTGCTCTGTGATTGCCAAACCAAAATCCTTAAATACTGTAAACTGAAATGGGCTTTCTAAACTTGGGTGTGGTTTGTGGGGAAGGAAAGAATTATAGGCCATAACAAGGAGTCAATGCAACACAATGGCAGAAAAATAAATAAAGGCCTGAACCTATGAGGATAACCATACTTCTGTATTCACAAACTGACAGGCTGATTTGTTTCTCAGTTAACTAAAGGTGAGAAATAACTTGTCACTGTGTATTTCTTAAGTAGAATGTCCTGTAGCTTCATTTGAAGTCCAGTTTAGGACTGCATCAATGTCAGAAAAGGATTCAAATTTAATTTTAGTCGCCATGATTTTTATTGTTCAGATCAAAGCTGTGAAAAAAATCTAATTGTTTTCAGATTGCCATGCCTGCAGATAAATTCAGTAATCCTGAACTCCCAGCATTGAACTAAGCTGAATTGATAGTTTCACATTGGTAATGCTACAAAATGAATTCTCTGACCACACTCCTTTTAAGAATAGCTCAACACTGGACACGATGAATTTCTCTTATGACCTATGCTGTAGGAATTATCATTTGCATGGATTAAATAATCAATGGTATTTAAAACAGAACTTGAGAAAAGGAGCCTCTTATTTTAAACAAATGAAAGAATCTGAATCATAAATGACTAAACCTCAGCTCTTAAAGCCTCGTTTAATTAATTTTAAAAATTCTATCATGGGATGTGGGTGTCACTGTCAAGGCCAACATTCGTTTTCCAACCTTAACTGCCCTTGAGAAGGTGGTGGTGAGCCACTTTCTTGAACTGCTGAAGTCCATCTGGCGCAGGTACACTCAACACTGCTGCAGGGAAGGGAGTTCCAAGATTTTGATTTCATGACAGTAAAGGAACAGCAATATAATTCTAAGTTGTAATGTTGTGTGGCTTGGAGGGGAACTTTCAGGTGGTGGTGTTCCCATGCCTCTGCTGCCCTTCCTTTTCTAGATGGTAGCAGTCATGTCCTTCTAGGTGGTAGAGGTCATAGGTTTGGAAGGTGCTATTGAAGAAGCCTTTTTGAGCTGCATTGAGTGAGTGGAGTGTCAATCAAGTGGACTGCTTTATACTGGATGGTGCTGAGCTTCTTGAGTGTTGTTGGAATTGCGCTCATCCAGGCAAGTGAAGTGTATTCCATCACACTCCTGACTTGCATCTTGTAGATGGTGGACAGATTTTGGGGAGTCAGGAGGTGAGTTACTCGTTGCAGAATTCCCAGCCTCTGACCTGCTCTTATGGTCACAGTATTTTATATGGCTAGTCCAGTTTAGTTTCTGGTCAATGGTAATAGGAAGAATATTGATAGTGGGGGATTCAGAGATGGTAATACCATTGAATGTCAAGGGGAGATGATTGGATTGTCTCTTGTTGGAGATGGTCATTGCCTGGCACTTGTGCGATGTGAATGTTACTTGCCACTGATTAGCCCAAGCCTGAATGTTGTCCATGTCCTGCTGTGTATGGACACAGACTCTTCAGTATCTGAGGGGTTGTGAATGGTACTCAACATTGAGCAATCAGCAGCAAACATCCCTACCTCTGACGCTTCTATAACTTAATGATCAATGTAAAATGAAATCTTTATGGAGTTTGTGCAACTTAAAGCTATTTGTAATTAAAAATTATAACACCAATTAGGTAAACAAAATTTAATGGCATGATAAACTCAAATATCTGAATTATTGGTTTCTGTCAACTCAATCATCATTTTAACACTTGCACTGAATTTATAGCACAGAAACAGGCTGCTCAGCCCAAATCATCCATGCTGGCATTTATGTAACATTTTAGCCTCCTCCCAGCCCTCTTCATCCAACCCTGTCAAGGTAACCTTCTATTCATTTTTAATTCATGTGCTTATCTAGCTTCCTTTTAAACGCATCAATTTTTTTTTACCTCAACTACTGCTTGTGGTAGTGAGTTCCACATTCTTACCACTCTTTGGGTAGAGGTTCATCCTAAATTCCTTAATGGATTTATCAGTGACTACCTTTATTTATGATTTCCAGCTTTAGTTTCCTATACAAGTGGAAACATTTTCTCTACTGCATCATATGTTGGAATATTATTGGTATGGCTGAAAATGTTAAACAAAATTCATTTTGGAGTTAGATTCTATGTTATGACCACAAGGGAGATTAATAACTATTAAAAAGAAATATGAATCCCAGTCATTAATTGGAAGAACTGCACCACAAAAATTCATGTTTTAAACAAAAATGTTTCCTGTACAAGAATTAAACAAAGGAAGTATTACTAACATATACATAGTATTACTAACTAATACATAGTATTTCACAAACCCTCATGATTTAAACTTGAAAACCTTAACAGATCACTTCTTACTCTGTTTTAATTCCCTGCAGGAGTCCCCCTATACTTTCCAGAATCTTGAGGGTTGCTTCATTTTCCCTGGGACCAAACCAAAGTGTGCCACAACTCTTGGGAATTCATCTTGATTTTCCTCAGTTTCCCAGCCTAGCACTTAGACTTCCAGAGCTCACACTTTCTGAGACGTTTCCACTGCTGATCTCTTGCACTAGCTTTACCAAGCAGACCTGACCATTTTAAATTCTGATGAATTTGGAATTTTCATTCCAAGCATGGACCCCTTCAATTTCTGCTTAATGACTCCAACTGGTTCCTAATCGCCTCTAGGCTCTTTGTTCTGTCTAGCAGATACACAATGTTGCCTTCTTGCAGCCTTCAAACCTGACAGACTGCTCCTGTGAGAAAAACACACAGAAAAAGCCAAAACAAGAGACAACACCCTGCAATCTAATCCCATGACATTGTGGCACACCTACAAAGTCCCAGGCAGAGATTTCAACTAATTAACTTCATTACTAAACATGTTCTTTGATCTGAAAAATATATGGATACTTTAAGATCTTCTGTTGTTTATCCATTGCTTCCAAACCTCTTTGATTTGGGATCCACATGAATAAATCCCTTATAAAACAACTGTGGACATCTGGTCTCTACTGAGACTCAGAAAAGGGTTTGTTTAATATTTTCACACTTCCACCTCTTACCACTTTAAGTAAACATGGCTTATCCTTTGAATGGTGATTATCTTTGGGGTTTTAACCAGTTTCTCAAACCCAGGTTTTTCAGTTACATTTAAAATTTCAATTCCCAAAACTAAAAGTTATATTCCTAAAGCATATGAATTGTGAAATTACATATTGTGAAATTACATATTCATAATATCTAGTGCTAATTGGCAGACAATCACTATAAAACATCAGATGAAACATGCATCATTCAGCTCTTACACTTTCCATTACTTTGTGTGAAAGCTGTTTCTTTAAAGTCAAGAGAATCAAAAACAGCAATAAAAATTGATTAATTTTCTAAATTAAAAAAATAATCTCTTGTGTGGCTTTAATTCATAGTACACACATTGTTCTTGTCCATTATTGTCTAATTAATAGATGTCTATGTTAATTATCATTACATCTAAATTAAAACATGGGTATGATTTCACTTCTGAATGGAGCTAGTTCCTCAACCCAGTCTAACCTAAGTGACACATTCTCAAAGCATTGCAATTGGTATTGTTTCAGGAAAAAAAGATGTAACTGCAACATTTTCCTGTAAGAGGTACTTAATGAATTATTCAGTAACTATTATGACTATGGAAATCAAAACACAGGCATTCAATGCTGGTGAAACTGGTAGGAAAACTATTCTTCGTCTCATCCAACGCTTCAACAAGAAACTTTTTCTCTTTCTCTCAAGTGCTAAGGAATGCAAGCTCCAACAACTCATCAACACCAACACCCATCTAGGACCCTCCACCCCTACCTGTCCCTCCGTCCCCACCCCATCTTCCAATCCCAGCCCCAGCCGTGTGTTCACTATACCCCCTGACCTTCCCCTCTCCGACGCTGAACATTCAGTGCTTAGCACAGGACTTAGTTTCATACCCTTACGCCCTCACCTCAATGAATTTCGGGCTCGGCACGATGCTGAACTCTTCTTCCACCGTCTTCGTCTCCGGGCTCACTTCTTTGGGCAGGAGTCCTCTCCCTGTTCAACGGATCCTTTTACCAACCTCCAATATTCTCCCTCCACCTGGACCCCTCCCTCTGGATTCTTACCTTCTCTTGATCTTTTCATTGAGAACTGTCAGCCTGACATTAGTCGTCTCAATTTCTCTGCTCCTCTCACCCATTCTAATCTCTCTCTCTGAACTTACTGCACTCCATTCTCTCAGGTCCAACCCTGACATTGTCATCAAACCAGCTGACAAGGGTGGTGCTGTTGTTGTCTGGCGCACTGACCTCTACCTCGCGGAGGCTGAGCGTCAACTCGCAGACACTTCCTCCTACCTCTCCCTGGACCATGACCCCACCACTGAATATCAAGCCATTGTTTCCAGGACTATCACTGACCTCATCTCCTCTGGGGATCTTCCTCCCACAGCTTCCAACCTGATAGTCGCCCAACCTCAGACGGCCCGTTTCTACCTCCTACCCAAAATCCACAAACAGCACTGTCCCGGTAGACCGATCGTGTCAGCTTGCTCCTGCCCCATGGAACTCATTTCTCGTTATCTTGACTCCCTTCTCTCTCCCCTTGTCCAGTCCCTTCCCACCTACATCCGTGATTCCTCTGACACCTTACGTCACATCAACAATTTCCAGTTCCCTGGCCCCAACCGCTTCCTCTTCACCATGGACATCCAATCCCTCTACACATCCATCCCCCAGCAGGATGGTCTGAGGGCCCTTAGCTTCTTCCTCGAACAGAGGTCCGAACAATCCCCATCCACCACTACTCTCCTCCGTCTGGCTGAACTTGTTCTCACACTGAACAATTTCTCCTTCAACTCCTCTCACTTCCTCCAAATAAAAGGTGTGGCTATGGGTACCCACTTGGGCCCCAGCTATGCCTGTCTCTTTATGGGGTATGTGGAACATTCCTTGTTGCAGTCCTACTCCGGCCCCCTTCCACAACTCTTTCTCCGGTACATCGATGATTACTTCGGTGCTGCTTCATGCTCTCGTTGGGACTTGGAAAAATTTATTAATTTTGCTTCCAATCACCACCCCTCCATCATTTTCACATGGTCCATCTCTGACACTTCCCTTCCCTTCCTTGACCTCTCTGTCTCAATCTCTGGTGATAGACTGTCCACCAATATCCATTACAAGCCTACCGGCTCCCACAGCTACCTCGACTACAGCTCCTCACACCCCACTTCCTGTAAGGACTCCATCCCATTCTCTCAGTTCCTTCACCTCCGTCGCATCTGTTCTGATGATGCTACCTTCAAAAACAGTTCCTCCTTCTTCCTTAACCGAGGTTTTCCACCCACGGTCGTTGACAGGGCCCTCAACCGTGTCCAGCCCATCTCCTGCGCATCCGCCCTCACGCCTTGTTCTCATTCCCAGAAACATGATAGGGTCCCCCTTGTCCTCACTTATCACGCCACCAGCCTCCGCATTCAAAGGATCATCCTCCACCGTTTCCGCCAACTCCAGCATGATGCCACCACCAAACACATCTTCCCTTCAGCCCCACTGGTGGCATTCCGTAGAGATCGTTCCCTCCGGGACACCCTGGTCCACTCCTCCATCACCCCCTACTCCTCAACCCCCACCTATGGCACCTCCCCATGCCCACGCAAAAGATGTAACACCTGCCCCTTCACTTCCCCTCTCCTCACTGTCCAAGGGCCCAAACACTCCTTTCAAGTGAAGCAGCATTTCACTTGTATTTCCCGCAACTCAGTCTACTGTATTCGTTGCTCCCAATGCGGTCTCCTCTACACTGGAGAGACCAAACGTAAACTGGGCAACCGCTTTGCAGAACACCTGCGGTCTGTCCACAAGAATGACCCAAACCTCCCTGTCGCTTGCCATTTTAACACTCCACCCTGCTCTCTTGCCCACATATCTGTCCTTGGCTTGCTGCATTGTTCCAGTGAAGCCCAACGCAAACTGGAGAAACAGCACCTCATCTTCTGACTAGGCACTTTACAGCCTTCCGGACTGAATATTGAATTCAACAACTTTAGGTCTTGAACTCCCTCCTCCATTCCCACCTCCTTTCTGTTTCTTCCCCCTTCCTTTTGTTTTTTCCAATAATTTATATAGATTTTTCTTTTCCCACCTATTTCCATTATTTTTAAATCTTTTGTGCCCCCCCACCCCCTCTAGAGCTATACCTTGAGTGCCCTACCATCCATTCTTAATTAGCACATTCATTTAGATAATATCACCAACTTCAGCACCTCTGTGTTCTTTTGTTCTCTTGTCTGTGACATCTTTTGATGATCTGCTCCTCTCACTGCTTGTTTTTCCCTACAACCACACCCGCCCACCTCCTCCTCCCCCCCCCCCCCCCCCCCCCCCCCCCCCCCCCCCCCCCCCCCCCCCCCCCCCCCCCGCCTTAAACCAGCTTATATTTCACCCCTCTCCTTGGATTCACCTAGTTCTGTTGAAGGGTCATGAGGACTCGAAACGTCAACTCTTTTCTTCTCTGCCGATGCTGCCAGACCTGCTGAGTTTTTCCAGGTAATTCTGTTTTCGTTTTGGATTTCCAGCATCTGCAGTTTTTTGTTTTTATCTTAGGAAATCTAACAAGTTGTTTGTAGAAATGGCTACTCCTCAGGAACTTAAGTGAAATTTATAAGAATGAATCTTAATTTTGATGCACAGAAAATTTCTTGGATTATTAGTCATTGATTATCAGTCATGTTTAAAATTTTCACAACTTTCACTAATAATAGGATAGTTGAATTGGTGCAATAAATAATTTCATTGTTAGTGTAGTAGACAAGTAGCAAAATTAATAGCTAAGACAAAAATAAAACATTGCACATGCTGGAAAACTGAAATTAAAACAGAAAATGTTAGAAGAACTCAGCATTTGTGGAGAGAGAAAAACAGTGTTCACATTTCAGACCAATGACCTTCCATCAGAATGGATTGCTAACTGGCTGCAAGCCAGGAAGCAGAGAGTAGTGGTAAAGGGTAACTATTCAGAGTGGAAGAAGGTGGAATGTGGGATCCTATAAGAATCAGTGCTGGGACGACTATTGTTCACAACCTATATTAACAAATTAGACTTTTGAATCAAAAATACATTTTCTAAATTTGTGGATGATGCCAAATTGGTGGGAATAGTCAATACTGAGGAGGATTAATGAACAGACATATAATTGGCAACTGAATTTGAACACAGATAAGTGTATAGTAGCACATTTTGGTAAGAAAAACAAGGCGATTGCATATTATTTAGAAAGCAAAATATAAATGTAAAAGAGGTGCTTAGGGACCTGGGAGTACAAATAGACAAATCACTATAAGGTTATAAGGCTATTAAAAATAAAAATAAACAAGCAATAGGGTTTATTAAGGCATAGAATTGAAAAATAGAGAAATTATGCTTAACTTGGATCAAACCATGATTAGGCCACAGCTGGAGTATTGTGTGCAGTACTGTGTACAATATGGTCACCATATTGGAGGCATTGGAGAGGAGGCAAAAATTGATTCCCAAGGATTGCACCACTAATGCCACATTATACATATCAGTAAAGGGCGAATAGGCTGGGTCTCTTTGCATTTGTAAGGAGAAGGATCAAGGGTGATCATTGGGATCACATGCACCTCCTCTCCACGGCTGTGATCAAGATCAGCAGACCTCTGAGTGGGACAGTCCTCTATCACACCAGCCCCGCCCGCCCTATCTGAGATCAGCCTTGTCTTCTACACCTGTGACTCGCCCCACCCCAGGTGCTGACCTACCTTGCTGTGCAACCTTTACGATGCAGCTCCCAGTCTGACTGGATGTTGTGGAGCCAGTCAGTGATGACCTGTGCACACTCCAACATTTAGTTAGAACATGGATGATCTGTATCTCTAATACATTTACCCACCTTAACTCCATATCCTTTGAGTGGCATGGATATGGGATAGAGTCAGACTCACCGACCCTGGAAGCAGTACAGATGTGGGTAACACATCTCGGGCACAGAGTAAAAGGAGAGACCATAAGGAGTTTCCACTGTGAGGCAAGAAGTGGATGGAAGTGCTGCTGGTCCTGGGATGAGACGTCAATCAGGAGTCAGGTTAGTACTAACTGTAATAGCTGTTGAACTGGTTGATGACACTGGAAGAGATAGCCCATCATAGACTTTACATAGTAAAATGTGGAGACTACTGCTTCCCAGAGTGAAGAAGCAGTATAAACTGGGGAATAAGAATGCTGGTCTAAACTGGTCTTGTATACCTTAAAATGGAGCACCAGTAAAAGCTGGGAAATAAGAGCACTGGTTCAAACTATTTTTTTCTTCTGGGTTGTAACTCATGAAGGAGCATACTTTACAAAGGTAAGGCTGGAAAAGCTTCACAGACACAGCCAATACAGAATAGCAGCTGATGATGCCAAGATGCTGTTCTCATCATAGCTGTGGCTTGTGAAGCTTTTCTAGCCTTACCTTATAAAGTATGCTCCTTAATCACAAGGTGAATTACAAGCAGCAATCTCCACATTTTACAATGAAAAGTCCATGGTGGGCCACCTCAGATAACCATAATGCTGCAGGGGATAACAGGTACACACCACATGCAGAACCTTTGCCTTCCACCTATCCTCTTTCTAGCGATCTCTCAGGGCGCAGCCATGCAATTTAGCCTTGCACTGCATCCTCATAGCTGCACGCTGTCATGACAGAACAGTGTGACTCAGGGGAAACAGGCCAGCAGGGTTGCTTGTGTTCGGGAGCGCAACATACCATCTTTGGAGTGACAGGAACAGATGCCAGAATATCCTGCATTCGTATTACACTATTTTCACCCCCTCCCCCAATATCAGGCATTGCTGAACTAAAGAGTATGTAAGCAGACATAAGTTGTGTACGAGGCTAATTAAAGCATGGTGCTGCGGTGCCTCGATCACTGATGGACTCACAGTTGTTTCATTTCAGACCATTTTGTTAATATTACAATTAAGCACATTGTAAATATACATTGTTGTGATATGATAACAGGCACTTTTACAGGAGCTTATTTTCCCGTGTCAGGCAGGCTTGGCAGGAGCGGGCAGCAGCAGTCGCAGACCTAACCGCCGCCCGCGATCAGCACTGTGCTGCCATTTTACGCGGGTGGACCAATTAAGGCCTGCCCAGCATAATGTGCAAGTAGTAGCGCAGTGTGGGCAGAGGAAGGAGGGAGAATCAGGGCCAGCGCTGTTTCATGCGCTGCAATCTCCCTGAGGCACGGAGCTGCCTGTGTCACATGAGATGGAACATGTTTTTTTTTTCACATAAAATTTTTATTTAAGTAGTAAAAGCTTCAGGAAACATCATCCTGCTCGTGGATGAGGTTTCCTAAAAAACGCGAAGGCTACTTGGCCTTTTTGCCTGCCCGCCAACCTTAAGATTGGATGGGCAGTGTAAAAAATGACATGAATTAATTTGTTAATGGCATGAATAGACCTACCAGTTATTGCCGGGCATACAGCTGACTCTGGCGTGCGCTCGCCGAACGAAACATCACAAGACGTCATCGCCCAGCATTTTACGTGCCAGCATGTCAGACACCAACTGAAAAATCCTGTCCAATGTGTAATTTGTCCACCATTGGCACAATAGCCAATACAGGCAAAGCCTGACAAGCAATGAGGGTGGTACAGCTTCATACACACAGCAGAAATTTCCCAGCTTTTAAAGCTGAATGCAAGGCAGTAGGCACCAGAGGAACCTAGAAATGCCAGCGCATATAGCAAAGGCTAAAACAAGTTGTTCAATGTCATGAGAAGCCACTAGCAAAAGCAAAACAGGTACTGCATTCTAACCATCCAAGAGCGCATACCATAATGTGTAAAGACAAGATTCACGAATGGTCAGGCCAAGCTGTACGGTCAAATGATGAGGATGAGCAGCCCATCAATAAACAAATTGAGCCAGCATTCAGCATGGTGAACACCCAAAGAATGCATTGGCATAGTGGTAGAAACAGAAGTCTTAGCCACCATCCAGATCTTATGCCCGCAGTAGAAGGGTCAGCATAACCTATTTGCAAAACAGGATATCAATGCAGGTGCAAACTTCCATTTCATACACTGAAATGTATGTACTCACAGAAGTGGCAAGTGATGATTCAATCAACCACTGCCAAACTTACCATGTACAATGGCCCAGAATCTATCCCTGGATTCCATTACACTCCAGTGTTGCCACAAAAACTCACCCTGGTCACCACAGATGTTTTATATTGTTGACACCATGGGTTCAGTGACAGCAGGAAGCTGTCCTTGGTCACCATCCATAGTATCATCAAGCCAAAGACGAGGACTACAGACCACAAGGAACAGCATCCAGAAACTCTGTGCTCACACTGGAGCAAGATCACCTAACTCTGCAACGCAAATCATCAGCCAACAGGCTACAAGACAGTGTTTCAACCGAATATGTTTACCCATTCCAAACTTGCAAACCTCATGGGCAGAATTTTCAGGGTGACGTGTGGGGGGCGGGCCCTGCACATCAGCACTTAAAATGGTGCGCAGTGATGTCAGGCGAGCGTCCCGACATCACCGCGTGCCATCACGATATTTAGCTGGGTGGGCGTGCGATGAAGCACAACGCATGCCCGCCATTAATTAAAGGGCTTGTTAAGGCCCTTAACTCGGCAACCGACACCGATTTTGAGGCGCCCATGCAATCTTTGGCTCTGGGCAAGGGTGCAGTGGGCAGGCGGGTAAGTGACATTTTAACAAAACTCATCCATGGGCGGGATAAGAGGGCTCAGTGGGCTTGTCAATGAATTATGTGAAGTATTTATTGCAGAAAGTTTTTTAAACTTGCCTGTGTGATCTGTAGCAGTTCAGAACGAATTACAGCAGCTTTCTCTGTACTTTGAAGCTTTAGCTCAGCACTCTACATTCAGGAATCTTTATCAGGCCTACAGCTTTCCGGAGGCCTCCATTTAGCCTGGGCATGGGTTCTGACATCTCTACTGGAGGCAGCACCTCTGAGGAGGAAGGAAGGGATAGAATAAGGAGGAGGCCAGGACTGGACAATCAGCCTCCAGAGGAGCCACCTTTGGGAGGACAGGTGCAGGCACAAGGGGCGCAGAGCCAGGAGGTTGTCCAAGGTGGAAGGGGCTGCAGAAGACGCCACTATCCTGCTGCCAGGGTATACAGGCGGCGAAGCAGCTACCTCAATATAACTGAGGTACAGTGCCTAAGGAGGCTCCAACTATCAAGGGAGACAGTCAACTATATCTGTCAGATGATTGGCCCTGAGATCTCCCCTAACTGTGTGGGTGGACACCCCATGCCAGCGGCTCTGAAGGTCATAGTTGCCCTCCACTTGAATGCCTCTGGCTCCTTCCAGGGCTCGGTCCAAATATCCAGGGTGTTCTTTGCGGTGCCTCCCAATCAGCTGTCCACACTTGTGTCAAGAAGATCACAGACACTCTATTCAGGCAAGCACTCACCTTCGTCCACTTCCGCTGCGACCCAGGCAAGTCAGACACAGCGAGCCAGAGGATTTGTGGCCATTGTTGGCTTCCCACGCGTCCAGGATGCAATAGACTGCACACATGTGGCCCATAAGGCGCCAGCAGGTGAGCACGGTGCCTTTGTCAACAGGAAGGGCTTCCACTCCATGAACGTGCAGATAGTGTGTGATCACAGGATGCTGATTCTACAAGTCTGTGCAAGGTACTCAGGCAGCTCCCATGACGGCTACATCCTCAGACACTCCCAGGTGCCAGGGCTCTTCAGTGCTCCAGCCCAGCTTGATGGATGGCTGCTGGGTGACAAAGGCTATCCCCTCAAGGTGGCTCATGACACCTCTCTGCCATCCAAGAACAGAAGCTGAGGAGCGCTATAATAGGAGCCATGGCTCCACAAGGGCTGTGCTGGAGAGAGCCATTGGTCTTCTCAAGATGCCCTTCCGATGCCTGGAACACTCAAGGGTGCACTCCAGTATGCCCCCCACCTCCAGATCGTGTGTTGGTGATAGTGGTTGTATTCTGTGCTCTGCACAATCTTGCGCTGGAAAGGGGGGATGCAGTTGATGATGAAGACCTCGATGCAGTGGATGCAGCTGCACATGTTGACTCCCGCAGTGGTTCAAAGGATGAGGAAGCACAGGACAATGATGAGGGGCAGCACGCTGACCCGCTACTACACAAAGGAGGCAGGGACATCCGGGACACTTTAATCCAATGAACCTTCAGCTAGCTCCACACACATGGATCTGCAGGACCAGCATTGCCTGGCGCTTCCACACGTGGCACTTAGGTGCTACATCTTGCACTTCAACAGCTGCAACTAAGGGCTTAGTACAGAAACATCAATTTCCACTCAAACACTCATGATGTCTGTGAAACATACAAATGCAGCACAAAGGAGCCATCCTCAGCCATGGTACGTGTGTTGATTTTATTTCCATCCATCCATCATATGGTGCAACAAAATAAAATCAAAACAATGTTCCAACGTTAAAAAATATAAATTCCCTAACCTAGGACCAACAGAAAAGCACCAGTGACATACCCGCAGAGTACCTAACATGCCTTATGCTTTTGTTTGTGGGTGCTTCGTCTTGGTGCCACCCCATCGCTCGGAGTGGCTTGTGAGACAGCCTGCTGACTCTGATGTTCTATTGGCCTCGATGACCTTGGCGGCCGTCCTCTGGCCTGTGGAGCCTGCACTGGCCCTTACTGGGAGGGAGTGGTCAGTCCCACAGCTGGCACCTCAGTTGTCGCAGCCTCAACTGATGCAACAGTCACTGGTAGAGGGGCGGAGGAGCTGCTGCTCTCATCTGGAACGCCCTGAGAGGAGCTTGCAGAGACGACAGGCAGCTGCTGCGATGATGTGAGGTTGCTTTGGACCTCCTTGCTCACCGCAGATGGATGGGCACCGAGCTGGGAAAGTTGGTGCCCAGAACACCTCCCATATTGCCAATGACCACCTGTGGCCAATAGTGCTGTGAGGGCTTGCAGGTCCAAGCGTAACCCCATCAGAAGCTGATCAATCTGTTGGAAGCCCCTCTCCATGATAGTCGCCAATCCCTGCATGGAGGAAGTCTGACACTCTGCCATGAGGTTCATGCCATCACTGACACTCTGCCTGGATTCTTCCACCATGGAGATCAAGTAAAGCACACTCTCATGCAACACTCCCAGATGCTCCCGCGCACCTGGCTGCTTTTCCTGCAGCTGCTGTGCGGCGGACAACTCCTCTGGCTGCTGGCACCATTGGCACTCTCTGTCTGTGCCATCCCCTCCAGCGATTGTGAAGTGCCCTCTCCAATGTGCCCCGGGACACTAGCCGATGTTTCCCACTGATGTGGTAGTTGCTGCGCTGGTGCCTGCCTCGCTGAAATGGCATGACGCTCATGACAACTGACGCCCCTCAGGTGTGGACGGGGGCATCTGGACACCCTCATTGTGGCCATGCTCTGGTGATGCTGAAATTAACAACAAGGACAGTGCGTCAGTTAGCAATCAGTCGGTAACACAATTCATCCCTTCCTCCCCAGGCTCATTATGCGCTCAACCTTCAAGATCCTAAGAAGAGGAACATTGGTTGGGTGCTAAGTAGTCAGGAGGAGGCCCAGATATTACAAGCGGATACAGATAGGCTGGGCAGATGGCCTAAGGAATGCCACATGGAATGTTACGTGGATAAGTGTAATGTTATGCACTTGGGCAGGACAAACAAGGTATGGGAATACAGGAGAAATGGTAGGACCGTGGAAAGTATAGACGATTACAGGGACCTTGCTAGGCATTTGGACAGGTCCGTTAAGGTAGTAGAATAGGAACATAAGGCGTTTAACAAGGTAAAAGCCATACTTGCCTTTATTATCCAAGGAATAGAATGTAGGAAAAGGGAGATCATTTTGCAAGTGCAGAAAACGCTGTTGAGGTCACAGCTACACTTCTGTGTTCAGTTGTGACCTGTGCTTCATGGGAGGGATGGGATTGGAGTGGAGAGAGTGCAGAGGTTCCTGACCAGGATGCATGCTGGCCTGGAGAGTTGGAGTTATGAGGAAACATTACATTCACTGCTGACATTTGCTGTGGAACACAGGAGATTGACGGGTCACATTATTGACCTTCATACTGTTATGAGGGGCATAGAACAGGCGGACAGAAGGCATCATTTCCCCTTGGCCCAGGGATGACTAACGTGGTGGCATTTATTTAAAGTGAGGGGTATGAGGTTGACAGGTGAGATGATGAGGACCTTTTGGACAGAGTAATGTGGGATGCACTGGCTGAAAAGGTGGTGGAGGCACAAATCCTCCTAAGATGCACTAAGTATTTGGATGTGCAACAGCAATGCCATGGCATGTAAGGCCATGTGGATAGTGGTCAGAAATTGGATAAGGTGATTTTGGAAGGCTCTAGAGATGCGCATCCTGAAAGGGCCGAGGGACCTTTATGTATGAACCACACGTCTGACTCTCAGCCTGTGAATTAGCAGTGTTGTTGCATTAATGATTGCAGCAATTTCAGTGCTTTGGATGGTGGGAAGACAGAGTGGATGGGACCGTGGGCCTCAAATAACTGGCCGTTGCACCCAGCCTCGCCGACACCTGTGGACCTGGTCGCATGGCGGGTTTCCAACTCCAGGGCCTGCTCTTCAAAATGGCTCAAGATGAGAAGCTGGGCCTGGCCACCACCGGTGCCCGAACACTCGTATATGTTGTGGGCATTTTTCTCCTGCAGAACAGAGAACACCATTTCTTGGGGCTGATCACTCATGTACTCTGCACGCACACACCGCACCCCAACCACAGTGAGGCCTCCAGTGCCTCCTGTCCACAATACCGGTGATCGATCACCAAAAGATAGTACTGCTGCTCCCAACCCCCCTTCCCTCCCCCAACGGCCACCTTGGACACTTCTGCGTCCATCACTTTCAATAACACATGGGTCTTATCTCCCATGGCAAGGCGGCGCAACTAAGTGTGGCGCCGAGGGCACCAGTCGGATCTTGGCCACGACACCTTGAGGCTCCCCTTCCACCATCTCATCATCATGAATAAGACTTGTGTTGGAGTTCTGAGTATGTGTCTAGCTGCATCTCCTGCAGGCTGCCCCCAGACTACTCAAGTGCGACAAAGACCAACACATGGGGGACAACCCATCTTCTAATTAATCACTAAGGCTGATGTAAGCATGGTGACTATCTGCTTGATCACCCAGCATGTGCCAAAAGCCCAACATGAGTCAATGCAGTAACGACACCAAGACATGGGGGGGTCGGTGGGTGGTGGTGGTCCTCAAAGGCTAAGGCTACCTGCTGGGTTAAATGGCCAAGGCCAACATGGTACTCACCCTTCCAGAGTGCAACAGATCATTGAAGTGCTTGCGACACTGGATCCACGTTCGGCACACCACAACTGGGGAACCGACCACCTCCGCCACCTCCTCCCAGGCATGCTTTGTCACAAGTGGGGCCCTCCTCCTCTCACCCTGGGGAAACAGTTCCTCTTGCCATGCTGCCACCTCCTCGAGAAGGGCAGCAAGGCAGTCATCAGATAAGCGACGGGAACATTGGCCCCCCCCTGCAGCCTGCCCTGCTCCTGGCCCACACCCTGCAGCCTGCCCTCTTCCTCTGGCCTTCCCCCCCAAGACAGCCTGCTGTGCAGACCCCCTGCGGTACGACCTGCAGCTGGCCATTGGTGATCAGCCTAAAGGAGGCTGCCTGGCCTTTTTTTATACAGACTGCCAGGCCCCCACTGGACCTGGCAGTCTGCACATGCCTGCAACAATTTTAAAAGTCCCGCTCTCCACGGGAGTGTGAAATGAGCTGGGCGGGCCTTAATTGGCCTGCCCGTTCAAAATAGCAGCACGGCTCATGATAGCTTCAGCTCCACTCGCCCGCCAAACAGAAATTTCAGCCCCATACTGCGAAATCAATGCGGAATTGCTTTTGGCAGACAAATGGAGGCAACACTCCCCAGTCATCACTCATCAATACTGCCAGGGGTATGTGATGCATTACTTGAAAAACAAAGGAAACTGGAAGATGCCCA
This sequence comes from Carcharodon carcharias, assembly GCF_017639515.1. NCBI lineage: Eukaryota > Metazoa > Chordata > Chondrichthyes > Lamniformes > Lamnidae > Carcharodon > Carcharodon carcharias. The sequence continues at coordinate 47,424,002 of NC_054478.1, read as the reverse complement.
TGACCGACATGAAGGTAACGAATTACCCAACCTGAACATCAGACAGAAAGGTTGAGTACAACACCCAACTGATGGCACCTGCGATCTAGCAGAAATCATCAGCATTTGCCCAGAACCAAAATCTTAGTAATTGCAAACACCAAAAGGCATGGTAGTACGTTGAAAGATGAAACAGATGCCAAATCAGAACAATGCCACAACCAGAATCACTGAATAAACCTATTACAAACATAAAACAATGTAAAACACATTCAAAAAACACCCCTAACCAGCCTTCCAAAAATTTACAGCAGCCTGCAGCAAAGATCACCATGACTAAAGCTGGACGGTAAAACAAACTGACAACACATTTCAGAGAATTGTAAATTTATTGTTCTGTGTTAAAATACATTCAGAAACAATGCTATTTTGTTTTGTTGTCATGTAAATAGTTTGATTCTTTAAGGATAAACCTTTAGTTAGAAAAAAAGAGGGATGTTGTGATATGATGATGTGCACCTTTAAGGGAACGTGTCGTAAACTATTGTCAATCATTATGTAACCCCACGAGATGTGATGTAATAGTTCCATGACTTGTAGTCAGTTGTTAAACAGCAGTGTTCGAGATCAGATATGCCTCACAGCCCCCTAGAGAACATTAGCTGTATATAGTCTTAGCTGCAAATAAAGACCTCGCATTATTATTTCACAAATCTTTGTGTATGATTGGTACATTTACATTGAAGAGAAGAAAAACATAATGCACATTATTATTGTCAAAAATATTGTGGTCTGCTTTTGTACACTAATGCTCTCAATGCGAATGTTTGCAGAGTAAATGAGGCTCTCACCATTGGCACTGAAGACTGAATGCTGAAATCCATCTTTCATTGACGCCATCAGGGGCAAGGGTGTGCCCATGCATGTCAGGCAGTGGAAGGCTGTTCCCTTCTCCAGACCTTCGATAAGGTAGTAGTGGGTTGTGGATTGAGATGCGTCCTGCAGCATTTCCTGTGCATCAATGATTGCCTTTAAGGAAGGATCAATGATCAGACTCAATGATCAAATCCAGTTTCTCAGGTGCACTTCAACCATGAGTGATGTTTCGAAGGCAGTCACCTGCACATGAGTGTTACACAGTGACTGAAGTGGATTTCCTACATGTCAATATTCCATGTATGCTCCTGGGAAGCCTGTTTGTGTGGGTTCTCCACTATATTTGAAGCCCTTGTCTTCAAGGTGGTAGGGACAGTAGTCTCACAGGGAGCCCAGGTGTTTGGCAGCAACCCTGCCACTGGACACCGGTGATGGCTGCATAACGTGGAAGACAGTAGCAAGAATGACGAAAGCACACGTGACATCGCCTTGCACAATGTGTAGTCGCTGCAGTACTGTTAGCACATACAATCATATCTGAAGGTCTTGTCTCTAATGCCATGCTTCGCACTGGCACTCTTGGCATAGTGGGCATGGTTTGACTAGGCACAAGATGGTGTTTTCTCCTGCTCATTGCCAGCCTCTAACATATTTGTGGAACATTTCAGCTTGTGAAAGTGTCCTTAAGGTGTATTTGTGGACTATGTTGAGACCAAGTGTTATGATGGTCATGGTTTCAGTCATGTTGATAGCTCTGATTTCCAGCATATGCTGTTGGTTTTCTGTCTTGTTGATAATGGGTATTTCCCTGAAGAAGTGTGGCTTCCATGGTAAAGGTTAACTATTTGGAAGTTGCTCACCAGGGGCCGACTAATGTACTTGGTGACATTTCAAAAGCCTATGAGAATCTGCTCTAAATTAATAGGCCTCTGGTGATGGCCCCCTCCAATAAAGAATCTACCTTGGGTACATGGGCCTGCCCCTCAGGTAACCTCCCATTGCTGCCCTCTTCCTTCTCCTCCAGGTAATTTCCATTATCCTGAACAGGGGCATCCATTGCCATCTCCCCAACTTCCTCATTGTCTGCCCCCTCAGGTGTCATAACTATAGGGATAACTTCTGCTTGCTCTGTTTGTAGGCCCCTGCACTGTGCCACGATGACTATTCTGGAGACCCTTGCAGGGGAATACTGTAGAACTTCACCAGGATGACCTAAAGTACATCTTCAAGATGCAGTAACCTGCTCTATCATGTTCTAGGTCGGCATGTGGCTGTTGCTGTAGTGCTTTTCAGGCTGTGTGTGTGGCCATGTAAAGGGGGTCATCAGCTACCTCCTTAAGAGATGCCCCTTGATCCTCAGGAGCAAAAAATGGACTTGTGTTTGGTGCCTGAAATAGCTGGAGCAAGTTCACATTCCTCAGCATAAAAGAATCATGGCAGCTTCCAGGTTACTGCATGCACAGATGTGCAGGTAAATCTTGATGTGGTCACACAGCACCTGCACATTCAGAGAGTGGAAGGATTTCTTCTTTATCAAGCTCTCCGGTTGATGACTTGGTGCCCTTATGGCAATATGAGTGCAGTCAATGACTCCCTTTATATGAGAGAAGCCTGCTATTTCTGCAAACCCCCCGGCCCTCTGTGTCTGCAAAGCCACATCCATTGGGAAGTTTATGTGCTCCCCTATGTGGGCAAAGAGGGCACTAGTGAGTGCTTTGATTCATCTGTGGATATTGCTCCAACCCACATGCCTCTACAGCGTGAATATATGAAATGCCACAGAGGTCTACAGCTGACCCCTGGAAAGAGTTGGTAGCATAAAAATTTAGAGCCACTCTGGCCTTAAATACAACTGGCAGGGCATAGGGATCTACAGACTATGGTGCCAGATCTTGCTGCACTAGGACACATATCTTAGTAACCAATTCCTCGGTTAATCTGAACTGCCTTCTGCACAGGTTTTCTTTCATATCCAGATATGATCTCTGCAGCAGTATGCCCTTACCTTGGGATAAAGCCTTATTGTCCTACTCCTCCTGCCTGGTGCACACTGCCCTACTTCCAGCTCCTGGCTTTGTCCCCTCCCTCTGGCCAGATATTGCTCCCACCCACTTGCCTCGACAGTGTGAATATATGATGGTGTCATTCCCATTTTGCAGCTTCTTTGGCATGATGTGCACTCGCCCTCTTATCTGGTGCTCTCTCCTTCCTTCCATATGGATTCCCAAGCCATAGGCCCCACCCTCCAACTCCCTACATTTGGAATGGGTGAACTTCTGTGGCACTTTGTGAAACCTTTTGTGCTCTCCAAAAGGGTACCTGACCTCCCCAAGGACCTTCCACTAGTTTTACCACACTTGCACAAAGTTGTAGTTTACATGATTTGGCTTCTGGAAATGCCAGTGATGAAAATTGCTTCTTCTCGCAATTCGGCTGCCATTGTTTTTGCGCCATCACATGCACAAAATCTGCCCTGCCACCATGCCCTCCCACCCACCCCCCACTGGTGAAAAAGATTTGTGCCAGATATGAGGTTGGAACTTCTGGATTTTGTAAGGCGGAGTGTTGTTCTGATTCCCCAACAACCTGAGCCTGCATCTCAGCAAGGATGTATCGGTCTCACTGGAGATGCAGAAGATAATGATATTAGCACTTTAGGAGTTAAATTGGAGGTACGACTGAGACCGACACATTTTCTAACAAAAATCTATGAAGAGATGTGGAGCTGAGGAAGTTAAATAGAGTTGAGATACAAATTAGCTAGGAACTAAATGAATGCCGGAGCAGGCTAAAGAGGCTGAATGGCCGCCTTCTTGCCCTATGTTCCTGTGAGGAGGAATAGAGTAATTCACATGTACCAATGTTCCTATGCTACTTGTGCATTTTGGACTAACAGGACACATTTCAGATTCCAAACCATTTCTATCTCACTGTATTTGCCTTATCAGCCCAGTAATCTTTTATCTGCATTAATGAATGCTATTATTGCTAGTTCCCTATTTGGAGGGAGAAACACTTGGAAGGAGAAGAGGAGCATCCATAGGAACCAACTCTAGCCACTACAACTTAGCTTTAATACATGCACGCCTGCTTTGAATAGGCCTGCCATCCAGCCCACCTGGCTTACCAGAAGTTGCAGACATCATTTGGTTGATCAGATGCTCTCCTGAAGCGAGCAATCAATAAAAATGAAGTTTGATCATCAAAATGGTATTTGTAATATTTTGGGGGCTTTCTGTGTGCCCCACCCCTATTGGTCCAATTTGCAAACACAGTTAAAATCGGGCTTAACGCTAGATTGTAAATCTGGTTAGGTGCAATTTCCAAATTAGTTTAATATTAACATCATGCCCATGTACTTTTTGAATTTGTACATCTTTACAATCTGTAAGATTTTTGCATTGGTACTAAACTGAATATTTTAAATCAGAGTTGATTGGTAGGCGTTTTCTACAATGAATGTCAACATTTTCTTAGAAACTATCCTTTGACATGGACACAGAGCCAAATGCCAGATGCGTAAGCGAAGAAAACTAGAGTTGATAACAGTTCTCTTCCTGTAATTTTATTTTTGGCAGTAAGATGGACAGCTAGCTGAGCGTGAATGTCACTTCACTCGGTTTTTGGCTGTGCTGATTTCTGAAATATTAGGATTCTCTTTCCCAATCCAATTGCTGTCATATGAAATGTGTCAGAAGATACTTCAGTTTTAGTCCATCTACAGGCAATAGTTTTTAGTTTCTCACTGCCTTACATAACAAAGATATTTAAACCTGGGGTTAAATCCCAACAACGAGATCAGAAAAATCTGTAAGAACATGAAGGCTTGCAACAATGGGACTGCAAAACTGAAGCTGAAGTTGTTTTTCTTAATGGCACCTCAATACCAAGATGTGATACTGCCTTGAAACTCATGCTAGAGGGTGATACTTGTTCTAATATGTAGAATTAAAGTGATTTGTTCCCCTTTACTGTGTTCTGTTCAGTGACTGAAGGAATCCTTGTTGATGGACGAGGTACTTACTAAGATCACTGGCAAGAACATCATCATTTACCTGCCTGGAAATGATTATTCCTGAAAAATCAAAGGTTATTCACTGGAATGCTGCGAAGACTGTACACCGAGGTTGAGTTGTTTTCTTGCTGATCTAAAGAAAAACAGCAAAAAATGCTTATGTTTGTTCCGGTATCTAAAATTGTGGAGTGTAGAAGTCATTGCCATTAGCAGCATTAGGCCAGGAATGACTGGGCAGATGTGCCATTGGCATTACGTGGTATTGTTTGTTAAAAGTCCAGCAATTTATGGAATAAAAGAGATACACCACAAGTTCCGATCCTCCACAAATTGCTGGATGATTTGGCTCACTCTGCCCTTAGCCTCGCCAAAGCCAGTAAAAAACTTTTCTTTGCATGAGGGTCCCAGTTGGACTTAATGGTGATCAATTTACACCATTGTTATGAATTTTTCCTCCTGCAGCCAGTTAGGGCTGGTAAGGATCGTAGAGGATCCTGGCAATGGCATGATTTATAGTCCTGACATGACACTTATATTTGGAGATATACGCAACGGATACAGCAAGATTTCCTGCCATTTTCTGTGTTGAATGATTATTATTAAGCAGAACTATCATAGTATGAGGCAACATGCAATATTATTTTAATTGCTGCTTTCCCTCAATAAATACAAAGGCTGGGGCTTTTGGCTGCTGCAATAGCCAGCCTATTCTCATCTGTCCATTAAAGTGAATGGTCAGAAGGTCATGGACTGGCAGATGCAGAAATGGAAAACTAGGTCAAAAAGTGTAATTTCTCCAGTTTTCTAAAGAGAAACTGTGACACACAATGCACTCAGTATTCTGCTAATACCCTGAAAGGGTGACCAACGATTTTGAAAAGGGAATGTATTGACAGGTAACTGATTAATACTCTCCCTGCGCTTTATTCATTATCTCAGCTTCAAGTGGAAACTCTGTGGAATGCTTTGATCAATCACTGACATCCATTCAAACTCTGGGTACAGGTAAACTTTTAGATTAGCAAATTACCTTTCACAAAGTTTATCAGCAAATCATTGCCACAGGCATGCTGGGAGTTCTACCAGAAACCTAAAATTGTCAATCAAGGGAGTTCTGCAGAAAAAAATTATTTCAAAAATAGCTCTTGAAATGTGTCTCTCTCTTGAGTGCATTACCCAAGTGTATATTATACAACAGTAAACCTGCATTCAAAGTAGAATGCCTTGAAATGTAAGTACATGTTAAAAATAAACTGTTAAAAATACAATGAAGCCAGATAGGATTCTTCAAAATGACACAGAAATTACATGGGCTAAACTTTTGAGGCATGAAGGAGTGGCCTGGGAGGCACGGTGGGGGTGGGAAGAAAATCAGGAGAGACGGTGGATAGGTGACGCGCCAGTCATCTTCCCACCACCATGGCATTCTGCCAGCAGCGGGGAAGATGGAGAACGATCCTCCCATCCAGAAGCCAATTGTGCCACTTGAGTGGCCAATTAAGGGCATCTTCCTGCTGCTGATGATATTTTACCAGCCGCATGGTTAGGAGTCGCTCCACTGCGTGGAAAGACCACCTAGTAAACCCTAGTGGGCACCTTCTTGATCTACTGGAGGCTCACAATGCTATCAGTAGTCTGTTCCAGGACTTTAACGTGGTGACGGAGTGGCAGTGGAGCAGCCATTGCCCTCCCCCCATGTCCCTTGGGTGCCTGCTTAGGAGGTCCCCTCCCCCACAACACCTTCTCAAGGGCAGCAGCACCAGTTACAGGATTTTCCAGCAACACCCACATCTTGCACATTAAAAAAAAACAAAGAGAATTGATTTTTAATTTAAATTTGACAGTGTACAAAGTTGCTGTCATCAAGGTACAGGTGAAACCTAATGAGATGTACTCATCATCCATCAAAGGTACTGAAAACTTTAAACAAATACTAAGCTTATACCATAACTAAATATCTTTAAAAAAATTCATATAGTGTCCAAACACATCAGAAATAACTACAGAATTCCAAGGTGAAGAGGGATCTAGGTGTTCTAGTGCATGAGTCACAAAAAGTTAGTATGCACGTACAGCATGTAATCATGAAGGCTCATGGAATGCTATCCTTTATTACAAGAGGAATTGAGCATAAAAGTAAGGATGTTATGCTTCATTTATACAGGGCATTGGTGAGACCACGCCTTGAACACTGCACAGTTTTGGTCGCCTTATTTAAGGAAGGATGTAAGTGCATTGGAGGTGGTTCAGAAAAGGTTTACTAGATTAATACCTTGGAATGAGCAGGCGGTCATGAGGATACATTGGTCAAGCTGGGCTTGTTCCCACTGAAGTTTAGAAGAGTGAGGGGTGACTTGATTGAAGTATATAAAATCCTGAATGGTCTTGTGGGCGAATCCAGAACTAGGGGGCACTGTTTTAAAATTAGGGTCGCCCTAATAGAACAGAGATGAGGGGAAATTTCTTTTCCTCAGAGGGTTGTGCGACTTTGGAACTCTCTGCCTCAGAAGTTGGTGGGAGCGGCGTCATTAAATATTTTTAAGGCAGAGGTAGATAGATAGTTAGGCAAGGGAATCAAAGGTTATCAAGGGTAGGTGGGACCGTGGAACTCAAAACACAAACAGATCGGCTATGATCTTTTGAATAGCAGAGCAGGCTTAAAGGGTGGAATAGCCTACTTTTGCTCCTATTTTGTATGTCTGTAAATGACTGAATAAAAACTATGACTGACATAAATTATTGTTCCTCAATGTGAAGTATTTGTAGCTTAACACATGGGGGTTAAAAAAGCTGATTGTTAAGTATATTTTTTCTGAAAATTTCAAAATTGCAGGATTTTTAAGCGCATGCTTGTTTTCTTGAATTCTGAAATTACTCAAAATCATTAAAGTCTAGAAATACGAAAACAGGCTCACATTATGCACACTGGTCCCTGTGGCCCTAGGCAGCATGTTAAATTTGTAGAGCTAAACTTGTAAAAATACAATCAAGGTATATTCCCATGAAGGGCAAAGGTAAGGCAAACAAGTCCAGAGCTCCCGAATAATGGAAGAGATAGAGATTAAGATGAAGCAAAAAAAGGGGGCTTATGTCAGATGTCAGGTGGATAGTACAATTGAGAACCAGGCCAAATATAGAAAGTTCAAAGGAGAATTGACAAAGCAAATAAGAGAAGCAAAGAGAGAGCATAAAAAGAGACAGACAGCAACATAAAAGGGACTCCAAAAATCTAAGGTGGCGGTATTCAAAAGGCTGTTTGCACTTAAAATTCATAAGGCACCAGGACCATGAGATTCATTCAAAGACACCGAAGGAAGTGAGAGTGGAAATTGCAGTGGCACTGACTATAATTTTCCAGACTTCTATAGAGTGGTGCCGGAGGACTGGAGAATTGCAAATATTACACCCTTGTTCAAAAAAGGGTGTAAAGTTAAGCCCAGCAAGTACAGGCCAGTGAGTTTAGCCACTGTGGTGGGGAAGCTTTTAGAAACAATATTTAGGGACAAAATGAACAGAGTCACTTAGGCAAATATAGGTTAATTAAGAAAAGTCAGCATGGATTTGTTCAGGGCAAATCATATTTAACGAGCTTGCTTGAATTTTTTGATGAGGGAACAGGGGTTTGATGTGGATAATGCTGTTGATGTCGTGTACATGGACTTCCAACAGACATTCGATAAAGTGCCACACAACAGCCCTGTGAGCAAAGTTAGAGCTCATGGAATAAAAAGGATAGCTACAACATGGAGGAGAATTTTCTCCCCATCAGGTGGGCCAGTCTGGAGTGGGCGTGGGCAGGCGCAGAGTCGATCACCACCCACGATCGGCTGCGCGCCGCAATTTTATGTGGGAGGGCCAATTAAGGGCCAAATTTGAAGTTTGTGTGACACTCGCCCGATAGCAAGTGGGGGGAGGAGGGAGAGTCGGGGCCTGCGCTCTTTCGCGCATGCAAAAAAGTTGCAATTGCTATGCTCAGTTGTTAAGTTCAGTTTTGAAGTTGAAAATAAAGAAAGTTAGAAATCATTTACACATGTCCCTTCATATGACAGTGTCACATGAGCTGGGACGTTTATGAAATGTTTAAAAAATATTTATTTATTTAATAAACCGCTCATGAAACCTCATCCCGCCCGTGGATGAGGTTTCATGAAAAATGCAAAGGTTGCCTGGGCTCTTCACCTGCCTGCTAACCTTAAGGTTGGAGGGGCAGCCCTGCCAAATTGGTTAATTAGTTTATTAATGGCCTTAACAGGCCTTTGACAGTTTGGTGGGGGGGTGCAGCCGACTCCAGTGTGTGCCTGACGAACGAAGGATTGGAATGTTGCACGGTGATGCTGGGACGCATGCCCCCCGCACGCTGAAGAGAAATTCTGCTCACAGATCGCTGGCAAGAAGCTTCAATATTTTCTCTTTTGTAGTGGAGTTCCCCAGGGGTCAGTGTTAGAAAATATCTTCCATATATATATTAATGACCTAGACCTTAGTGTATGAACACAATTTCAAATTTTGTGGATAGTGTAATACTTGGGAATATTGTGAACTATGAAGAGGATAGTGTACAACTTCAAAAGGATTTACGCATGTTTGCTCATTTCACCAACAAGTAGCAGGTGAAAGTTAATGCAGAGGGGTGTGAAGTGATTCATTTGGTAGGAAGAACATGGAGAGACAATATAAAATAAAGGGTATAATTATAAAGGGGGTGCAAGAGCAGAGGAACCTGGGTGTATACATGCATAAATCATTGAAGGTGGCAGGACAGTTTGAGAGTGTGGTTTATAAGCATACGGCATCCTGGGCTTTATCAAGAAGGGCATGGAGCACAAAAGCAAGGAAGTTATGTTAAACCTGTATAACACACTAGTTCAGCCTTCTCTGGAATATTGTGTCCAGTTCTGGGCAGCACACTTTAATGATGTAAAGGCATCAGAGAGGGTGCAGAAATGATTCATAAGGATGGTTCCAGGGGTGAGGGACTTCAGTTACGTAAAAAGATTGAAAAATGAAATAAGGTGCGACCTTTTCTCCTTGGAGAAGAAAAGGCTGAGAGGAGATTTGAAAGAGGTATTCAAAGTCATGAGGGGTCAGGATAGAGTAGATAGGATACTTTTTTAATATTCATTCATGGGATGTGGGTGTTGCTGGCTAGGCCAGCATTTGTTGCCCACGTGTACTTTTGAAGTTGTACACTATCCTCCTCATAGTTCACAATGCTTCCAAGTTTTGTATCATCCACAAATTTTGAAATTGGCTCCTGTACACATGTGTTCCAACATGCCACTCAGACATTGTTTTGTTGCTTTTGGGGACAGCACAGAAAGTATCCTTAGGTAGTCACAAATGTATAATTGGCGATAGAATCTGATTAGCTTTTTACTAGAATTTCTTTTTAATAAGAACATGGAAATGGGCCTGCTTTCTTCTGACACTTACAAGCAAATGATAAATTTCTAATTATTGAATAGCACAAGAAAAGTCTATAACTTTTGCAGGCTCACAGGCTTCAAACGTGCATAAAATTTGGTTCTAATGTATTTGTAAGTCTGCATCAATTTAATTTTGGGTCTAAGAATATATTTGAAGTTTGTGTGACTGCAAATCTTTCTGTCTCATATTATATCTGTTTCTGTTATACTATCTTTGAAGCAAGATTATTATAATTACTTGCTTTTTAGGCTACCAAAGTTTTAGCTCATCAATAGAGGAAGAAACTTTTTTATGGTGAACCGACACTCTGATTTTGAACTATATGCTATATTGGGAAATTAAAGTTCACCAGCAATAAAATGAAGGCATACCAGCTGTTTCTGTAATTACATTTACAATAAATGATATCAAATTCAATGCCAACTTTTTTGCATTGGTTTATAATATATGGCAAATGGTTGAATTTTATTTTTCAGAATTTGTTTTCTTAACAATATCATACGTTCACTGTTCTGTATTGTTTGGTTGCAAAACTGGTTCAATGGATATAAAAGGATAATAGAGTTGATTTGAACCAAATTTGAAATTATCTGGTATTGGGTGATAAGAATAATAAAATTAAAAGGTTTTAAAAATCATAATATTTTATAACCAATTTATGCATTGGCACCTGCTCCACTCTACTATTTGCTCTACATTTGGCATAACCAGCAATTCTTAAAGGGACGGATGGAGGCCGACACCAAAAAGGTGGGATTTAAAAAAAAAAACAAGTAGTTATCTTGATGTGGGGCTGGAAGGAGCAGGAAATGATTTTACTTCTCTTGCCTCAATTTAATATGATTGACAGGCTTTCCACCCAATTGCATTGTGAAATCGGGAGTACAATTGCTCATGTGGCGATTTCAGCTGGTCTGGCCAAGGTTGATGGAAAGTGTCAAACTACTTATTTTATGAGGGGTTGGGATCTATGATTCAGATTTTGCTATTATACTACTGGAGGAAAGAACATTAGGAGAATGAATAAAATGACAATTCCAGGTTTTCTGGTGCCTCCCTTGTGAGAATTTTTTTCTCTCAGAGGGTTGTGATTCTTTGGAACTCGCTTCCTCAAAAGTCGGTGGAAGCAGAGTCTTTGAATATTTTTAAGGCAGAACTAGATAGATTTTTGATTAACGAGGGGATGAAAGGTTATCTGGGGTAGGCAGGAATGTGGGGTTGAGGTTACATTCAGATCAGCCATGATCTTACCGAATTGTGAAGCAGACTCGAGGGGCCAAGTGGCCTACTCCTGCTCCTAATTCGTATGTTCGCATGTATGTATGTTTAGATATCAATGGCACACAACAACTTGAATATTGTTCCACCAAATGTGGTACACCTTTATTAAACCACTAAACAATAGTACATACTCATGGTAATACCGGTTGCTTGGTTTCCCTGTGAGGCAGAGTCCATCTTGGTGGTCAATCTGATGATGAGCTCTCCATGCATGGCTTTGGAGCGACTGAGCAAATCACTCTAACCCATTGCAGCAAAGATGTTTCGGTGGGCTCTTTCTTTATAAATTTTTTTGCTTATGGCCCTGTGCCATTTAAGGTAAAACCTACTTTTAATCTATTTAATTGGTATTCAATTACATCACTGTCCATCTCCATGCTTTCTCCAGATGTCTCCTGGTTAGGCCCCCATTGAAGGCCACACTTGAGGTGCCATAGTCAGCTTGGCTCTGCTTTGTTATCTCAAACACCATTACCAATCTCCAAATCTGGGAGAAGGTGGCACATTTATTGTCCCTTAATGAAGCACAGTCTGTTTATCTTCCCCGGTATGAGCACTCCCACAGTTTAATTAATTTTGCAGAACTTGCTAATTCTAACAAGGCTTTGTTTTGGCTGCATTAAACATCCTGCTTTGTGTCTTCCAGCCCACAGTGCAGTTCAATACAGTCCTTTAGATATCTTTGGGTTGAGTTCTTCTTTCACCTGGAATTCTATTTTATCACCACAAGACAGACTCGGCGCATAGGGTTACACCACAACCTCTCTACATTTATTAATATAAAAGAAATAAAGAAACAGTTACATGGTTAACAAGTGATTGTACATAAAAAAGGTAGATAATATGTTGGCTTACACCCTGGATGTCCTCACAGCTCTCAGGTCATGGAAAGTAGCATTGTTTCCCAATACTCACAAGAATATCCTCAAGGTCACAATGTAGCAGGCCTGAACAGAGGTGACTGAGTGGGTCAATAATAGTAATGTCCCCAGGACCTAGGTTCAGTGCGGGAAGAGGTTCCAAGACCTTACGAGAGAAGCAAAGATGACTACAGCTAATCACCTTGCCATTTTCTCAATAATACCTGCCAACACTTCAATTACCCCTCCCCCTTCCCAGCACTCTCAACAATCCTTTTCTCCATCATATTGTTCCGCATTCTGCAACATCTCTCTCATTCCAAACACATTCACCTTTTCCTTTACCCTCCACACCACACATTAATAGCATTTTTTTCTCACATTCGAGCATTTACACAGTTAGTAACTGCCCCACTTCCTCACATCACATTCCAGACACTTGACTTTATATTCATCACCTTCCCATCCTCATTCCATCTTGTCCCTCCTCCAGATCTCAGACACGTACTATATGCATAGGCATTGCACATCTTCACATCTTGTCAACAGCTACTCACTTATTCTCATCTTGTCTTATTATAGGACAAGGCAGCACATAAATTCAGGAAGAAGAACAAATCTGGGGTAGTGCATCTAACATCATCACACTCACCTAATCAGAACAAGCAGCCTGGGAAGTGAACAGGGAAAAGCCATGGACATCGGAGAAGGCAAGGCTGGCATCTTTTCTCAGCAATGTGTCTGCATATTATCATGACACTTCATTCACCTTGGCAGATATTCAACAGGATTCACAATTCCAAGCAACATTCTGGCGACTTTTACCTGAGGCAGAATTTTACAGTGCTCCACCAGCAGCCATTCTACGGGGCATGGGTGAGGTCTGGGGTGGGCCTAGCTGCTGTCAACCAATTGAAGCCCTTGGGCCACAATTTTTAGCCTGCAGAAGGAGGGCAGGAATGGAGGGAGCCAGAAGGTTAGCCTGCTTGAGCCTCAGGCAGGAAGGTGACCGGGGGTTGGGGGGTGGGGAGATGGTGGTGGAGGGAGAACCAGTTCCTGAGGGAGGGGTGTGCAGATAGTCCCAAACACTGGGGTCTGGGGTGGGGGGGGGGTGCGGCGGGGTGGTGGGTGGGTCCTGGCCCAGGCCCAGGCTTGGTGTTTCAAATAGCTTCTCGTCACCCACACTGAGCAGCCAGAGTTGCAGACCTGAAAGACACTCTTTAAAAAAAATTGTCAGGCTGAGAGTTCCGAGATTTTTTAAGCTGATATATCAGTTTCAGGTCAGTTTCACTAGTTGTTAATGCTGCTTCTGGCCTTTGGGCAACTTCATGATTCTGATTTTTTTGGAAAAGTCTGCCAGTGAACGATGAAGCTGCCCAAAAGTGAGAAGCAGCAGCAGCAACTGATGGTAAAAATGGTAAGTCAAATCCCTGTAATTTTACAACCAATTCAATGCATTATTGGTGGGGGGGGGGTAGATGCAGTTAGGAGGAAGTTTGGAGGCGGGTTTTGGGGTATGATTGGAGGCAGTTTGGGGAAAGTTTAGAAGATGGTTGGAGGGGGAACTTTAGGGGGTGGTTGTGTGGGGGGAGATTGGAGGGAAGTTTGGAGGAGTGTTGATGGGAGGTTGGTGGGAGAATGTCAGAGGGGTAGTTGGGAGTTTGGAGGGTTGAAGAGGGATGTTGGAGGGGGTGTTAGAGGAGTGGTTGTAGGTGGGTTTTGAAGTAAGTTTGTGGGAAATTTGGGGAGGCTTGGGGGAGGTTAGAAGGTGGGTTGGAGGTGGCATTGGGGACATTAGAGGAGTATTTGGGGGAAGGGAGGGGGATTGGAGGGAGGTTGAGGGGAGTTTGGAGGGGGTGTTCAGTGGATTTTAGAGGGGGTTGGAGGGGGGTTAGAGGTAGGCTGGGGAGAGGTTAGAGGGGGTTTCAGGGGATGTTAGGGGGTGGTTGGAGGGGGTTTCAGGGGATGTGAGAGGGGCAGTTGGAGGGGGTTTCAGGGGACATTAAGGGGCAGTTGGAGGGAGGTTGGTGGGGGTTTCAGCAGATGTTTGAGGGGATTGGACGGAGGTTGGGGGAGGTTGGAGTGGGATTTTGAGGAGATTGAGAGGGGGTTGGGGGAGATTAGCTACAGAGTTGAATTGTTTTTGTATGTAGTGATTTCTTTGTAGCCACTTTCCTAAGATCAGTTGATTGCTCTTAGAGACTTAGCATTGGACTTCCAATTTCACCATTGTTACAGTCGCTCTGCCTACTGCATGCAGGTGTAATGAAAGAAAGAGAGAACCTATGTTCATACAACACCTTTCATGATGTGCCAAATCGCTTTACAGCCAGTTAAATACTTTTGAGTTATAGTCACTGGTATAATGTAGACAACGTTATCAAATGGCAGAGCAAGCTCTTTGGGCTGAATGGCCTATTCCTGCACCTAATATATATGTTTGTATGCCATTCTGGGAAGGATGAGATGAGCTAGACTCAATGGCCTTTGTCATCCATAATTATTTTGCGAATTTTATTGCGAATGGAAGTTTACTTTGAGTGTGGGGTTTGAGGGGTGAGATTGCCAGGACAGAAGTGTGCAATGGGCTCATAGTGAACCTGTTTTATCCTGCACATGATTCTCAAGAGTCTTTTCCATTGATTCCAATATTGTCCTTTTGTCTACTTACCTATTGTCCCACTCTATCTTATTTTTTAATGAGATTTTTGAGGTATTGAAATATCATGATAGATTTGTGTTACATAGTAGGTATTGAAAATATATTGTAGTGAGGAGCAGCAATCAGCAGAGTCTTCAGATTTGCTGATCACAAAACAGACACAATTGTGAACCATTGAGTCTTTGTTCTCTGGCCTCTTAGAAGCTCTGTTGCACAGACACACCTGAGAGCCCAGAAGCAGGAGAAGCACAGAAGCCCATCATTTCTCCCCCTGGCCCTGGGAAGCACCTCTGCCATTGTCCCCCTTTCCCAATTGAGGGTCCTCCCAAGGTCAGTCGCCAGACCTGCTGAGTAGTTCCCACACTTTGTTTTTATTACAAACTTATTTGTGTTCATCCTGTCAAGCATGAAGAAATCCTTCAGGGTCAAATTGAATTGTACCTTTGAACAATCATTTACAGCTTGAAGGTAGCTTGCAACTATTAACTCACTTGATATTTTCATTTAATAAATGATTCTTTCTATGGTCATTTTATGTCATTTATTTATTTAATTTTATTTAACTTTTCTTACAGCCCATGTCAGTCCATTCAATATCCTTAATACATGATGATGCACACAGCAGGGTGCGAAGGAGATTTATTGCTTGACCATCTAATGGAATTCAGTACTCTCCAAAGATATTTAAACGATGTATAACTCTTTTCAATTAATCTCCACAAATGAGAAGGAATTTTGCCATTGTTTAAATGAGGATTTGAAATAAATGCATATGATGTAGTGGGCAATTGAAGTTAAAATGCTAACAGAAATAAATGGTCCATCAAACAGACTGAAAATAAAATACACCTTTAAGCTCTATGTTGACAGCAACAATTGGTCCTTACCAACCCATCTGTTGTAGATGCATCTGCTCAGCACACTATTGTTAGTGGTGACCTTATGGAGTGAAAGTGCTGCCTTCACACTGAAAACATCATCATGTTGTGTGGCGCTATGGGATATATTAAGATCAGATCCAGCAACTCAAAATTGGGCATCCATGAAGTACTGTGCGCCATCAGCAGCAGCAGAATTAAATTCAACCACAATCTGTAACCTCATGGCCTGGCATATCCCTCACTCTACAATCATTAGGCCAAAACTTTTGAGCTCCCCAGCATCGGATTTGGGGGTACCCCAATGATGCACTGGGGAATCCCTTTCGGAAGTGCTAACTTCCCCTGGGCAATTGCTCTTCTCTGGGAACCATCTGAAAATGAGATTTGGAATTGAAAACTTTGGATGGTTCTGCCACGGTTACACCAAAAGCTACCCAGAAAAACACCCAGACTGACCCCCCACGGGTCTCCATCCACATCCCAACCCACTCCCCACAAGAATCCCCCCTGACATCTGATGCCCCCTCCTCCCCCCCACCCCGACTTCCTACCCTCCAGACCTCTGACCACCCTGCCCCACAACCTCCGATCCCCCCCACTTCTAAATCTTACCCATTTACCTTCGACACTTACCTTCTCCCTGGCCTGTCAATTTCACTAACCCTTTAAACTTACGGGAGTAAGTGCCATTTAAAAAGGGGCATGGCCTCCTTGAATCGGCCGGAGCTGCACTTTGCTGGGGCCTGCGAGGAGTCTTTCGATGCAGGCCCCAAGCAATTCTGGTGATTGGAAGTGTTACAGCCAGGCAAGTGTACATTCATTTCTTCTAATTCCTCGGGCTGCCTCTTTCCAACGTTAGGACCATAAGACATAGGAGCAAAAGTAGGCCATTCGGCCCATTGAGTCTGCTCTGCCATTCAATCATGGTTGATAAGTTTCTCGACCCCATTCTCCCGCCTTCTCCCTTTGTAACCTTTGATCCCCTTACCAATCAAGAACCTATCTATCTCAGTCATAAATACACTCATTGATCTGGCCTCCACAGCCTTCTGTGGCAATGAATTCCATAGATTCACCACTGTCTGGCTAAAGAAGTTTCTCCTCATCTCTGTTCTAAGAGGTCTTCCCTTTACTCTGAGGCTGTGCGCTCGGTTCCTAGTCTCTCCTACTAATGGAAACATCTTCCCCATGTCCACTCTATCCAGGCCTTTCAGTATTCTGTAAGTTTCAATCAGATCTCCCCTCATCCTTCTAAACTGCATCAAGTATAGACCCAGAGTCCTCAAACGTTCCTCATATGTTAAGCCTTTCATTCCTGGGATCATTCTTGTGAACCTCCTCTGGACCATCTCCAGGGCCAGCACATCCTTCCTAAGATACGGGGCCCAAAATTGCTCACAATATTCTAAATGTGTTCTGACTAGAGCCTTATAATGCCTCAGCACATCTGTGCTTTTATATTCTAGTCCTCCCGAAATAAATGCTAACTTTGCATTTGCCTTCCTAACTATTGACTCAACCTGCAAGTTAACCTTAAGAGAATCCTGGACTAGGTCTCCCAAGTCTCTTTGCACCCCAGATTTCCGAATTCTGTCCCCAATTAGAAAATAGTCTATGCTTCTATTCTTCCTACCAAAGTGCATGACCTCACACTTCCCCACGTTGTACTCCATCTGCCACTTCTTTGCCCATTCTCCTAACCTATACAAATCCTTCTGCAGCCTCCCCGCCTCCTCAATACTACCTGTCCCTCCACCTATCTTTGTATCATGTGCAAACTTAGCCAGAAGGTCCTCAGTTCCTTCATCTAGATCATTAATCTATAAAGTGAAAAGTTGTGGTTCCAACACTGACCCCTGCGGAACTCCACTAGTCACCGGCCGCCATCCTGAGAAGGACCGCCTTATCACCACTCTCTGCCTCCTGCCAGACAGCCAATCTTCTAAACATGCTAGTAGCTTGCCTCTAACACCGTGGGCTCTTATCTTACTGAGCAGCCTCCTGTGCGGCACCTTGTCAAAGGCCTTCTGGAAGTCCAAGTAGATAACATCCATTGGCTGTTCTTTGTCTAACCTACTCGTTAACTCCTCAAAGAATTCTAACAGATTTGTCAGGCATGACCTCCCCTTGATGAAGCCATGCTGACTTTGCCCTATTTTACCATGCACTTCCAAGTATTCTGAAATCTCATCCTTAATAATGGACTCTAAAATCTTACCAACGACCGAGGTGAGGCTAATCAGCCTGTAATTTCTATCTTTTGTCTCACTCCCTCCTTAAACAGGGGGGTTACATTTGCGATTTTCCAGTCATCTGGGACCCTCCCTGACTCAAGTGATTCCTGAAAGATTACCACTAACACCTCCACTATCTCTTCAGCTATCTCCTTCAGAACTCTGGGGTGTAATCCATCTGGTCCAGGTGATTTATCCACCTTTAGACCTTCCAGTTTTCCTAGCACCTTCTCCTTGGTAATGGCCACCATAATCACCTCTGCCCCCCAACTCACTTGAACTTTGGGCATGTTACTCGTGTCTTCCACCGTGAAGACTGACGCAAAGTACCTATTCAGTTCCTCCATCATTTCTTTGTTCCCCACTACTACTTCTCCAGCATCATTTTCCAGCAGCCCAACGTCTACTTTTGCCTCTCTCTTACCCTTTATATATCTAAAAAAATCTCTTGCAATTTTCTTTTATATTACTGGCTACTTTACACTCATATTTAATTTTCTCCCTCTTTATTTCTTTTTTAGTTGTCCTCTGTTGGTCTTTGTAGGCTTCCCAATCCCCTGGTTTCCCACTGCTCTTCGCTGCATTGTATGCTTTCTCTTTAGCTTTTATGCTGTCCCTGACTTCCCTTGTCAGCCATGGTTGCCTCGTCCTTCCTTTAGTATGCTTCTTCTTCCTAGGGATGAATTTTTGCTGTGTCTCCCAAATTACTCCCAGGAACTCCTGCCATTGCTGTTCCACTGTCTTTCCTGCTAGGCTCATCTCCCAGTCAATTCTGGCCAGTTCCTCCCTCATACCTCTGTAGTTGTCTTTATTCAACTGTAATACATCTGATTCCAGCTTTTCCTCTCAAATTGCAGGGTGAATTCTATCATCTTATGGTCACTTCCTCCTAAGGGTTCCTTCACCTTAAATTCCCTTATCAAATCTGCCTCATTACACATCACTAAATCTAGAATTGCCTGTTCCCTAGTGGGCTCCACCACAAGCTGCTCCAAAAGGCCATCTCGTAGACATTCCACAAATTCCTTTTCTTGGGATCCACTACCAACCTGATTTTCCCAGTCTACCTGCATATTGAAATCCCCCATGATCACTGTAACCTTGCCTTTCTTACACACCTTTTCTATCTCCTGGTGTATCTTGTGCCCCACATCCTGACTACGGTTCGGAGGCCTGTACATAACTCCCATTATAGTTTTTTTTACCTTTGCGGTTCCTCAACTCTACCCACACAGATTCTACATAATCTGACCCTACGTCGTTTCTTGCTACCGATTTAATTTCATTTCTTACTAACAAAGCAACCCCACCCCCTCTGCCAACCTGCCTATCTTTTTGATAGGATGTATATCCTTAGATAATTAGCTCCCAGTCCTGATCCCCTTGCAGCCATGTCTCTGTGATGCCCACCACATCATACCTGCCAATTTCAATCTGCGCCACAAACTCATTTACCTTATTTCATATACTGCGTGCATTCAGATACAACACCTTCAGTCCTGTATTTCCCATCCCCTTTCTCATTTGCGTCCCTTTTTCTGATGTGCTTGAAGTTAGATTCCTAGCCCTTTCCAAGAACTCTGTCCTATTTTGTGTTCTGTAGACTTTAATAGCCTCTCTTGGGCTCTCCTTCCTTTTCAGTTTTTTCATAATTTTCCATGAAGTTGAATCCACCCCTCCACATGCTAACCTGCTGCTTTGTTTCACATTTGTCTACTTCTTGGTGTTTTACCCTTCCCTTCCCCCCGACTTTCTACTTTAAAGTCCTGTTGACCACCCTATTTACCCTTATCGCTAGAACATTTGTCCCAGATCAGTTCAAGTGGAGATCGTCCCAACGGTACAGATCCTCTTGTTCCAATACTGATGCCAGTGCCCCACGAAATGGAACCCCTCTTTCCCACATCACTCCTTTAGCCAAGTGTTTACTTCCCTTATTCTCTCATCCCTATGCCAATTTGCACGTGGCTTGGGTAGTAATCATTGGGTAGTAATCAGATTATAACCATTGAGGACCTTTTCTTTAATTTAGTTCCTAGTTCCTGATAATCCCCAAACAGGTCCCCTTTGCTAGTCTTACTTATGTTATTTGTCCTGACGTGGACTACAACAACTGGATCCTCCCCCTTCCTCTCCAATATTCTTTCAAGCCGGTCAGAAATTTCCCTCACTGGGCAGGAAGCATACCATGCGGGACTCTCGATCTGGCTTACAAAGGATGCTATGAATTCCCCTAATTATAGAATCCCCTATAATTACCACTTGTCTATTTGCTCCCCCCTCATGAATGGCCTCCTATGCCATGGTGCCGTGGTCAGATGGCTCATCCTCCCTACAGCCCTATTCCTCATTCCACACAGAGAGCAAGTACCTCGTACCTGTTGGACAAGGTCAAGAGCTGAGGCTCCTCTCTTCCTGAACACAGGATCCCGCTACCTGCCTCACTTGCAGTCACATCCTGCTGACCCTGACCACTAATTTGAGGTACTTGATCTACCGGGTGTGACCGCCTCCTGAAACTAAGCGTCCAGGTAACTCTCCCCGTCCCGGAGCTCGGACTCCAGCTCATCAATTCTGAGCCGTAGTTCCTCCAGCAGCCAATACTTGCTGCAGATGTGGTCACTGCGGCTCGCAATGGGATCTGCCAGCTCCCACATCATACAGCTACAGCACATCACCTGCCCAGCCATCTCGACTTAGTTAATTAATTTATTAATTAGCTTTGCAGTGTTTTTCAAATTTCATGCAAATTTCCTACCAACCAATCAGGTCACAGCTTTCCTGTGATGTCACTTTTTCAGTTTTGGCTTCAGTTACTCTGTGCCCTGAGGTCACTGCTCCAGTGGTCCTCCCTCCGAGTCTGCTCCCTGGAGACAAGGCAGCGAATCCCCGAAGTAAGCTAGATTTATACTCACTGCTCCGGTGCTCCTCCCTCCGAGTCTGCTCCCTGGAGACAAGGCTGCAAATCCCTGAGGTAAGCTAGATTTATACTCACCGCTCCTGTGCTCCTCCCTCCGAGTCTGCTCCCAGGATTTACTCAACAATCAGCTGCTTTTTCTTTAAAATCCACTTTCAGAAGAGTGTCCCTCACAGGTCTGATGCACTCCTGAAGGCATTGCCTCTTCATCTCTTTTTTAGGTTTGAGGAGGAGGGAGGGATGGAAGCACTACAGCAATGTAATGTTTGCGGCTACTCCGTTCTTTGACAGTGGGTCCTCCTCGATTCCCTCCTGAGTCACGGTGTCTGCGGTGACTTCTCCCAGAATGCTTCAGTCACTTCTCACCAGCGCCCTTTGTTGGCAGTTATGGTATATAATTATCAAACCAGGCGACAAAGCCCAGCGCAATGAGGAGTGTAGAACAGCATACTAGGAACAGCATTATGGGTATCTGAAATGAGGTATGTGTTGTGGGGTGTTGGTTACATCTCGGTAGGTTTGATGAAGTCTTTGTAGTCTTTAGCAGGTTAATTGTAAGACTCCATTAACTACTAGAACTATTTACAAGTATACAGTAAAGGGTACAAGCTAGGAGCATTTTCCATGCTTAGGTCAGCATGTGGCCCTGTCCACCACCACACTGCAAGTTATTTGCTCTCTTACATCACTGTGTGGGCAGTACTGTACTCATCCCACATTAACCTTATATGTGCCAGACTCTTATACTACAATACTAACATGGTGAATATGTTAAACAGCTGAAGGAGCAAACCACCAGATCATCTGTCACATCCAGCCTTGAATGGTGGTGGACAATTACATATTTAATGAGATTTGGAAGCTCTATGAACTCAATGATGGAAGAGTCTAATAAAAACAAAGAGCTGGAAAAACTCAACACATCTGGCAGCATCTGTGGAGAGAGAAGCAGAGTTAACGTTTTGAGTCCAATATGATTCTTTTTCAAACACTTCGGTTTGCTTGGTCAGAATGCTGTACCTGTCCAGCTTTTGGTTCTCATTATGTTGAACCATTTGGTTTGGTGTTTGCTTCCTGCGCTGGTGCTCTCAATGCCCTCTGGTGCCACATGTCTTGCATACAGCATTATAAGCTGGGCAATTTCTGGGTGCATAGCAGTTTAGATATTTCCCTTAAAGGTACATATTCATCATATCACAACGATGCTCACTTCATAACTCCATGACCCCTTTATCCCACCATGCCTACTCACCTGGTATTCACTAGGAACAGAACTCAGGAGCCCTATAATAACATTGGGAAGTCTTTGAGATGCTCAGAAGATTGTCAAAATAAACAAACAGCTATTCAAACTCCACTTCAAAATAAAAATTCTAATCATCTTACAAGATCATAAAACTGTCAATCAAAACAAAGTTTACAGTCCCCTTGCTGAGCTGAATCTATTAGTGGGGTCTGATGCTCAGCCAAGCACTCATAATGTGACTCCATTACACAGCTGTATCAACAAAACCTCTAGAGCTGAATACATTAAAACTTTTGAAATAGCCTGAACAGATGATTATCCGTTTCACTGCTTCAAAGGCAGATGACTGTCAATCAGAGGTCAGTCATCTGTTCAACTATTTCAAAGGCTCAACAGATGGCTGGACTGTCAATCAATGTAAAGACCAAAGTACAGGGTCCAATTGCCACATTGAAAATCTGAATCCCCATACTGTTGAATATGTAAGAACACTTTATCAAATGGATAATGTACTCTACTTCAGATGAACACTTTCAAAATGCTGGTCAATTTATGGTCTCTTACCTTTTAGGAACAAAGTGCTATCATCAATCATTGCATTAAAAGCATTCTTGAATTATTATACAGCACACCCTAATTATGACATGAAGTTGGCAATACCTTTTAAATTTACCCCTCAAAAAGTTTCCAACTCCACGCCTCACAACCTGGCATGAACCATTCTCCTTCAGATGCTGGGTCAGCTCCATGAGAATTGTGGGGGTTCCGAAATCACTATCACTGCAATGGAGCCTTTGTCATCATGATTGTTGAGTGCGAGGTTGTGAAATGCGCCCTATCATTTTGTTGTGACCCTGTTAGGGACCAGTAACATGTGTTCTAAAGTAGATGAAATTTACATTCCTAATTTCTTACTTAGAGAATAAAGTCACAAGCTTCTACAGTTTTAAACAAACAGAAGAACTTTTACAATAAAAAAGTCAGCAAAGCAAACAGCCAACTCTACCTATCTTATACTCTAACATTGAGAACTAACATGAGGTAAACATAAATTAACAGGCCGACTGTGGTCGCACACAAACCACAAACTGCAAACCAATGGCAGATGCAACCAAGACAGGCCCCAGTAATTTTCTCAGCAACCCAACCAGCCATCAGTGATCATTGTGAATCACAAAAACATTCTCAAAAACTCTGTCCTCCTCAAGAGGAATTTTAGCTCCTCTCCTTTGAGGAGCTAGTCTGACCGACAGGTGACAGGAGTTCTATTCCACCTGAGATCCATAAGTACAATCCTCACCAAAAGACACACTATTCCAGATCTTTCTCAATTCTACTCTGAGGTTCAGCCTTCTTGGTCTTCTTTTCCAGCCAAGCTGATCTACTTCTGAGACTGTGTCCTACTGTGTTGGCTAGGCTACGCTACAGCATCTAAACACTGGCATAGTTTCAGCTCCTCAGGCATGCTGCTGCTGCTCACAACTGCTGTTCACCTCCCAGCTTTCTAGCAGACAACCATTGCAAATGGGCTTTCCTTTTCCAAAACTCCCAGCTTCATGGAGCAGACAACTGCACTCAGCTTCCCTGAGTTGACAACTGCATCTCACAGGCACTGAGCAGGCATCTCTTCAGATTCATTGAGCCGACATTGCCCTGCACGGCAAGTTGAGAATAGCAGAGGAAGGGAATGGGGTCAGAAACTCTGGAATTGGGTCACCCTGACTCTTTACCCCCACCTGACGTGGGTCTGCCCTGCTTTGGGATGGCAAAATCTGATCCATAGAATACAAAAGCAAGGAATAATGATGCACCATCATCAAACTCAACTGGAGTAATGTGTCCAATTCAGGGCAGCACACTTTACAAAAATTAATGTGAAGGCTTTAGGGAAGGCGAAGAAAAGATTTATGAGAATGGTTCCAGGGATGGGATCTTCAGTTAAGTGGATAGATTGGATAACCTGGGGTTGTTCTCCTCAGAGAAGGTTGAGAGGAGATTTACTAGAAGTGTCCAAAATCATAACAGAGTAGATAGAGAGAAACTGTTCTCATTGCCAGAAGGATCATGAACCAGATGACTGATTTAAGATGATTGGCAAAAGAACCAAAGACAACATGAGGAAAAATGTTTCTATGCAGCGAGTAGTTAGGACCCTGCCTGAGCATATGTTGGAAGCATGTTTACTTGGGGTTTTCAAAAGAGAATTGGGGAAGAACCTATGGAGAAAATAATTGCAGGGCTATGGGAGAAAGGGCAGGGTAGTGGGACTAACTGTGTTGCTCTTACAACTTACCAATTCAGTGATTCTATGAACAGTACTCGCACCACATGAACTGCAGCAGTTCAAGGTGTTGGCTCACTACCACCTTCTTAAGGACAACTCAAGGGATTGTCAGTAAATATTGGCTTTGACAGTGACACCCACATCCTGTGAATGAATTTAAAAAAATTAATTAAAACAATTTTTTAATTTGGTTCTGCATTTTCCGAAACTGTTATATGTATCGGTATGCATCCAAGTATATTTTGGGATCATTCTATGATTAACAATATGTTTGAATAGAAATTTTAGGAAGCTGTTTTCCCTTTAGGTATCTTATGAGTGTGTACATTGGCGTACATAGCTCATGAAGTCACTTGTTTTCTGACTACTGTGTCTGCAAGTGGAATGTATCCCCACAACTTGGTATACACAGTGTCTTTGATAAAGAACATCACAAGGTGCTTCACAGATAGGTATGAAGAAAATAAATTTTAAGTTAGGAAGAGGTAGATTAGGAGAGGTGCTCTAAAACATGGTAATTTGTCATCCACAACAGCAGCCTTTGAAGCATCATAACTATGCTCATCTGAAACAACAGCTTCAATTTTGTCATACTTTTAACATAATATAACATTCCAGTGTTTTACAGAGGTGAAAATTACCAGGCATCAAAAAGTGTTGAGACAATGATTTAGGGTGATCAAAGAGATTTTGAACAGGCTTTTGAAAGATGGGAGAAGTAGCAAAACAACAAAACTGATAACTGCACCTACAGTTAACCATGCTTCAACTTATGTGTTATCTGCAAAAGCTGACATATGTCACCATAATCAGGTCCAAATCATTCCAAGTATATACATTCAGGAGAATAATGGTCCTAATACTGACCCCCGAGAGAGACCCCTAGAAATATGAATTAGCCAGCACTGTCCATTTTCTGTCCTTTATGCAACTGCCTAGGTTTTATCACAAGGGTTAGCACAACCAGAACGCTGATCTCTTTCTTCAGGCGATTAAAAAGCAGAATTCTATACTGTTAAAAGCAATTCATTTTAGGCCTCACTAGGTATAGGCCAGAATTTTTCACTCGGCGGTGTGTGTATGTATGCACGCCCGACATGCTCGAGCGCAAAATAGCGGGCGGTGACGTCAGGTGAGTGTCCCGACGTCATTGTGTCATCACGTGATATTTTGGTCGGTGGGCACGTGTGAGAGTCGGCAGATGCCTGCCGACAATTAAGAGGGCTATTAAGCCCATTAATGGTGCAATTAACTGGGGCTTTTCGCTGCCCATGCAACATTACAGTTGGCGGGCAGACGAATCGGCCAGGCGGCCTTTGCATTTTTCAGGAAACCTCAAACAAGGGCGGGATGAGGTTTCTGAGATTAATTTTAAAAAATATAAAAATGTTTGGACACAAATTTCAGCATCCATATGTTTAGGTGATTCATTCTGATGTGGAGCATTTTTTCCGGATTTTAATCTCTCTTTTTATTGAATTTAAATTCTTCAGCTCCCTGAGGCAGCTCTCTGCCTTCAGGGAGCTTTCATTCCACACTCCCCTGTGCCCATGCTGACTTCAGCGCTCACCCTCCTCCCGCCCCCATCCCGGAAGCGCTGAGCCTTTCAGTGCGCCTATCACTCTGGCTGGCTGTTAATTGACCAGCCAGAGTGAAATCATGGGCAGCACTGCTCCCGGGCCTGTTGATCATGGCTGTCTGCCAACCCGAAAATCCTGCCGTTAGTGTTACTTATGCTACATTCCCATCACTGGTTGACTGTCAGAGCCGTCTTTAGAGATGTTGCACTTAACTTAATTCTAGTTGTCACTGCACTTCGACCTAATGAGACAGGATCTATGAGAACACTGACTGTGTAATGGATAATTAGGTGCTTAAAAGCGCAAATTCAGTCACTTGCAAGTTTTTTTTTATAGAAAACTTGCCAGTGTTCTTTTTTCCAAACTTGAAGCAAATTTGTACAATACAATTATTTTCAGATTATTTTTCTTACCTGAAATTTTTTGTATTAAATGTATCAGTTACTTAAGGATTTACAGAGGAGTTGAAAGCAACACCGGGTGCACTCCAAGGGTGAAAAATATTTCCTACCTCTGTTATGAAATGGTAGGTGATAATTGCTGGGCTGACCAAATCCCAAAGGGTAACAGGCTATTTTGGATCTGTGATGAGGCAGGTTTAATAAATGATCTCCGAGCAAAAGGTACCTGAGGACCAGAATCTTAGGGTCGGCGAGCGGGGGCGGGGCCCGCTCGCCGACGCATAAAATGACACGCGGTGGCATCGGGCATGTTTCCTGGTATCACCGCGCGTCATTCAGATCTTGAGTTCGACGGGCCTACACTGGAGTTGGCTGCGCCTGCACTGAACTATTAAAGGCCTGATAAGACCAGTTAAATATCAATTAAACGAATAAACTGAGCTGCCTGCCCAACGTTAAGGTTGACGGGCTGGCGAAGAGCCCAGGTGGCCTTCACCTTTATCATGAAACCTCATCCATGGGCGGGATGAGGTTTCAAGAAGAATTTTAGAGTTTAATAAAAATTTTTAATAAAATTCATTGACATGTCCCAGCTCATGTGACACTGTCACATGAGGGGACATATCTTAAAAAATGTTTTTCTTTATTAAAATTTTCAAATATCAAATTACGGAGCATGGAGCTGCCTCAGGGAGAATCCTGCACTCTCTCGCGCGCATGCGCGAAACAGTACAGGACCCGACTCAGCCTACTCCCCTTGCCCACACAGGGTGCGCACAGCGCTTCCAGGCGCAGGTCGCACTGGTTGGGTCTTAATTGGCCCCCCCACGTAAAATGGTGGCGCACAGCTGATCACAGGCGGTGATCAGCTACACGCTTGCCCGCACCCGCTCCCGTCCAGAAAATTCTCCCTTCGGAAGCAGTGACCATAATATTGTAGAATTTAGCATTCGGTTTGAGAGTAAGAAACTTGGGTCAGAAACAGCTGTACTAAACTTCAATAACAGTAATTTCAAAGGAATGAGGGTAGAGTTGGCTAGAGTGGACTGGAATAGGATTTTAGCAGAAAAAATCAGTTGATGAACAATGGCAGACATTTAAGAAAATAGTTCATGACTCAGAACAAAGATATATTCCGGTGAGGAAGAAGGATTCAAGGTAGGGGAGAAACCAACCATGGTTAACCAAGCAAGTTAAGAATAGTATCAAATTAAAAGAAAAGACATACAATGTGGCAAAGATTAGTGGTAAACCAGAGGATTGGGAAAGTTTTAAAAACCAACAAAAGATGACCAAGAAAAATTAAGAGGAAGAAAATAAACTTTGAGGGTAAACTAGCAAGTAATATAAAAACGGACAGTATAAGAACTCCTTTAGATATATAAAAAGGAAGAGAGAGACCAAAATGAACATAGGCCCCTTACAGAATGAGGCTGGGGAAATAATAATGGGGAACCAGGAAATGGGGAGTGGAGTTGAATAAATACTTTGCTTCAGTCTTCATGGTAGAAGACACTAATAGAATTCCGATACAAAATAATCACGGGGCAAAAGAGGGGGAAGAAATAAATACAATAACTGTCACTAGAGAAAACGTACTAAGGATAATTATGGGGCTAAAGGCCAATAAGTCCTCTGGACCTCATGGTTGCACCCTGCAATATTAAAGGAAGTAGCTACAGAGATAGTGGATGCACTGGTAGTGATCTTCCAAAAATCCTTATATTCTGGAATAGTCCTAGAGTTTTGGAAATCTGCCAATGTAACACCCTTATTCAAAAAGGGAGCTAAAGAACTGGTAACTTATGGCCATTTAGTTTAACATCTGTCATTGGGAAAATGTTAGACTCTGTTACAAAGGATGTAATGGCAGAGTATTTAGAATTACAAAATCTATTCAAGCAGAGTCAGTATGGCTTCATGAAGGGGAAGTCATGCAGATGGAATATAATGTGACAAATGTGAGGTTATGCACTTTGGCATGGAGAATAGAGGAGCTGAATATTATTTAAACGGAGAAAGACTGCAGAAAGCTGCAGTACAGAGGGATTTGGGAGCTCTGGTGCATGAGTCCCAAAAAAGCTAATGTACAAGTTCAACGGGTAATAGGGAAGGCAAATGGAATGTTGGTCTTTATTTCAAAGGGAATGGAGTATAAAAATAGGGAAGTCTTGCTAAAACTATATAAGGCACTAGTTAGGCCACACCTAGAATACTGTGAACAGTTTAGATCCCTTTATCTAAGGAAAGATATACTGGCATTGGTGGCAGTCCAGAGAAGACTCACTAGGTTTATTCCAGGTATGGAGGGATATTCTTATGAGGAGAGGTTGAGTAGGTTGGGCCTGTGCTCATTGGAGCTTAGATGAATGAGAGGCAACCATATTGAAACATATAAGATTCTTAGGGGTTTCACAGGGTAGATGCTAAGAGGTTATTCACCCTATGGGAGAGTCTAGGACTAGAGGGAAAAATCTCAGGGTAAGGGGGCGCCCAATTAAAACAGAGGTGAGAAATTTATTTTCTCAAAGGGTAGTTAATAAATGAAATTCTTTACCGCAGAGGACTGGGTCATTAAGTATATTCAAGGCAGAGATGGAGACAGGTTTTTAATCAGTAAAGGAATTAAGATTTATGGGGGAAAGGCAGGAAAGTGGATTTGAGGATCATCAGATCAGCCATGTTTTCATTGAATGCTGGAGCGGACTCGATGGGCTGAATGACCTACTTCTGCTCCTACGACAGCACCTTCCAAACCTGCGACCAATACCATCTAGAAGGACAATGGCAGCAGATAGATGGGAACATCACCACTTGGAAGTTCCCCTCCAATTCACTCTCCATTCTAACTTGGAAATATATTACTGTTCCTTCACTGTCGCTGGGTCAAAATCCTGAAACTCCCCTCCTAACAGCGTTTTGGGTGTACCCACATGGTCTGCAGTGGTTCAAGAAGGCCACTCAGCACCACATTCTCAAGGGAAATTAGGGATGGGCAATTAAATGCTGGCCCAGCCAGCGAAGCCCATAGCCCGTGAATGGATAAAAGAAAATTTTATGGTCAAGCTATCACAACGATTTGCAATTTGTATTTTTATTGACATCAGAAGTAAAGACTCCACTCCCAATTTTGGAGATTTTAAAGATTAAATTAAAACATTTATTAACAAAAGAAAAGAAATTCAAACACACAAAATTATAGTTACACAGTTAAATTTAGTCTTACAACATTTCCCAAAAGATTTCTATTTAGCCAGACTCACAAATAAACATGCTTTTCTAGGCAACAGTCCCTATAGATTCTTAATCTATTAAAAATCCAGTAGTATTACTGCAAGACACCCACTGTTGCTATAGTGGAGGTACTTCACAGGCTTCTCTCTCCCTCTCACTCAGCAATGGAAATCCAAAGCTTGTAACAAAACCTTGCTTTCTGGAACAAAAAAACCCACTTCTCTGGGGTGATGAGAGGCTGCTTACTTCACAGGTCTGTCCTCGCACAGCACACTTTTCCAGATATCACTTGGCCACCAATCTCTTTCAATCTTTACTTAAATATGTTTTTTCTCTTTCATCTTTAAAACCATTGTTCTTAACTTTCTTTGGAAGTTACTTTTCCCAAATTGTAAAAATCTTTCATGTTGTCTTTATGGCCACTACTTGCAGGAAAAAAACAACTTAATAACTTTGCTTTATTCATTTATGATCTTTGCCAGTTATAAAACTTCCTTTTATTTCCCTTTGAAACTCAACGGTTAAAAACTCAACTCCTCATTTATCTCCTATTACAAATTCCTATTTATGTTATATTTATTTGTATCTCATTTTAGCCTGTTCATCTCCACTTCAAAATGCTCGCTTTTTCACTTTGATGATTTAAACCTTGAAGTCTGACTCTCCAATTTAATTAAATTAGTCACACACACACAAACATCCACACAGCCCCCACAAGCCTGCTTCACAGTATCCAACAGTAATGTTAGAAAAAATGATACCTTTCTTTACACCTCAAAGTGAAATAGTTGTGAGCTAACTATGAAGTTTTTTTACTGTTTGCTACTATGTATGTTAAGTGGGGTTGGTTACCTTAGTTAGCTTGATGGCTAGCACCTGGTTCAGAATAACACCAGCAGTGCAGGTATGATTCCTGTTATAGCTGAGGTAGACGTGGGAGCTGGTTCATTGCCCTGCTGCTGAGAATGAAAGGCAATGGCAAACCACCACTGACAATAAAAAACTGCCAAGTAACTGGTTTAGGATGAAGCATCAGCTGACAATGAGCCGAGGACCTGCCTTCAGGCAGAGCAGACCTTTAGAGGAATGGAATTATGTATGTTACATTGCAGATAAATCTGGACATATTAGCTAATTAAGTACATGCCAGCCGTTAAGTGTATTGAAGGTTAACACTGGTGGCAACTAAACTGCTGATGCCATGAAATAAGCTACTTTATTTCTGATAACTATTTGAAGTCTTAACGTAGGTTATTGAGAATGTGAATATTAAAAATATAGAACATAGGATCAAGTTTTGTTAGCTAGTATTCTGATTTGCAGAATACAATTATATGGAAAACAGACATGAATCTATGGGGTTAGTAATAATGCCGGGCAGGGATTGGGCAGGTGATTGGACAGTGCTGGTTAGTAAATGTTTCTAGGATTTAAGCAATATAAATTCCCAGAGGTCAGTGTTGGGACAATTATTAGCACCAACAGCGTAGGTTTGACTTCTGTTCCAGCTCTAGTATAGTCAACAGCGGGACTGTACCAAGTTTTGTTGCCAGGCTGTGTTTAATTACTGTGGTGTGGGCAAAAAGGACAGGTGGTACAGTGGATAGAAGTCACACCCACAGAATTTGACAGGAAGTTGTAGCAGGACCTGTCATAATAAATACAGGTTAAAAATTTAAACAAAACATGAAGTCAGATAAATTTGATCAGAATCCTTTTTATAAAAATTCATAAACTTTTACAAATTTTTAAATGTCATATATGTTGAAAATTATATATTAAAACATTTAAAATGTTATATACATTTGAACATTTAAAACATCTAATAAATCATTTAAAAATTGTCATACCTCTTGGTCATAAATCTTAAGCATTTATGTATTTAAGCATTATAAAAGTGATCAATCTAGTTTAAAAAGCCATAGGTATTTAAACATGATAAAAATGATAAATCTTGTATAAAACGTCATATACAGTAGCATTTGAAAAGTCTGATAAATCATCAGCCAAACCTTGTTAAAGGTCTTCTAAAAAGTCTGATAAATTTCAGGAGAGTTGAAACTGTCATGTTTTAAAAGTTGAAATCACCCTCTGGTACCGGTGTCCTCATTAAATATTTGCAAACTGCCTCTGAAGGCTCTATGTGCCTGCTGAACCCAAACCCAAGGGCCCAAACACTCCTTTCAAGTGAAGCAGCATTTCACTTGCACTTCCCTCAATTTAGTCTACTGCATTCGCTGCTCCCAAGGCGGTTTCCTCTACATTGGAGAGACCAAACGCAGACTGGGTGACTGCTTTGTGGAACACCTTCGGTCTGTTCACAAGCATGACCCAGATCTCCCTGTCTCTTGCCATTTCAACACTCCACCCTGCTCTCATGCCCACATGTCCGTCCTTGACCTGCTGCATTGTTCCAGTGAAGCTCAACGCAAACCGGAGGAACAGCACCTTATCTTCCGACTAGGCACTCTACAGCCTTCCGGACTGAATATTGAGTTCAACAATTTTAGATTACTAACTCTCTCCTCCATCCCCACCCCCTTCCCGATCCCGCTTTTTTCCAATAATTTATATAAAGTTTTCTTTTCCCACCTATTTCCATTATTTTTAAATGTATTTCCATCCATTGTTTTATCTTTGCCTTTTAGCCTATTTCGATCCCTTCCCCCCACCCCACCCCACCCCCAGTAAGGCTATCTGTACCTTTATTATCACATTCCTTAGATAATATCACCAGCTTCAACACCTCTTTGTCCTTTTGTCTATGACATCTTTTGGTTATCTCCACCTATCACTGGCCCTCTATCCAGCTCTACTTGTCTCACCCCCACCCCCACCTTAAACCAGCTTATATTTCACCTCTTTTCTATTTTTCCTTAGTTCTGTTGAAGAATCATAGACTCAAAATCTTAGCTGTGTTCCTCTCCACAGATTCTGTCAGACCTGCTGAGTTTTTCCAGGTATTTTTGTTTTTGTTTGGATATCTTGCTTTCTTTTTCTCTTTCTCCTTGATGTTCACTCACACACTCAATATAGCAGCCTGGTAGTGCTTTGCACTGCCACTCATCTGTCACTGCTTATCCTTGCCACTCAATGCTGACCCATATTCATCTTCTCTTTTTTTGTTAGGTCTTTCGGACAGATATTTCAGCACAAGCGGAAGGGGAGAAGCCTCCTAAAAATGCACTATTGCTCATTCTTACATTTCAAAGAAGCCTCAGAGAAATTGGCATGCTTTTGAAGGCAGATAGTGAATTAGAATGTTACATGGAATTTGTAGTATTAGGGCATTCAGGATTGAAAGGGTTAATGTGTGGGACTGGAGAAACAGTATCGCTCACATGATAATGTAAGAGACACGTGACTAAGAGTCAAGAAGGAGAATGCTATGGCTTAGACTGAGTAACACCTGTAGTCTTGTCCATCTGCATATCTTTATGTTCATGCAAAAAATCAGTTATTATTCAGACATATCTATGTCATTACAATCATTCCCTAGCCAGTCATAACCAACATACAACATGCGCTCAGAGCTGGGATCTTATAACTGAGGTTAATCACTGAATGCAGGTGAGCAGGAGCATGTGCAGGTTGAAAGAATGGCCCATAAGGCAGCTCAGAGGAAGGCCAGCTCACATTCCAGACCTGTTGATGAGGACAACGATGCAGACTTTAGGGACCCAGCATTTACAAATAAGAATCACTCCTTGGCCAGAAATCTCTCAATGCGTTGGACTGCTTGAGCTTCCATATCATATTGGAGAGTGTGGAGGGGTCCATTAGAAACTTGTGCATGATGCTGGTGCCTGGCATTGCCACTTTGCAATCAACCACAGAGTGTGTGGTCATCTTAGTTGATGCTGCAGCTGAGCCATACCCTGCAGGAGTCTGTGTCACCCGCTGTAGCAACTCTGAAGGCAGAATTTTACGACAGTGGGATTTTATGTTCCCGCTGTCATCAATGGGAATTATAATGGCTCACTGCATTTTACAGCCCTGTCCCCACCGAAACGGGGTCATAAAATTCTGCTCATGCCAGGGCAATGCAGGTGCAGTCTTTGAAGTTCAGTTTAGAGTCAAGCAGTACACTAGATTATGCACAATGTGTTCAGCCTGAGTCAACAGCTAGAGAGACAGGTACACTTTGTTTGTACCAGGACCAAAGCAGGATAACTTAAGTGCTGCTGATAAGCTGAAGAAAGTACTTGTTTTTCATGACTCAATTCATCCTGGCTTCCTATGGACAGGCTTTATTTTATTCAGACATTTAGTGTATCTAATAATGCTGTACCTTGAGACACTAACATCCTTGGACCCGTCCTGCTCTTATGAGAGCACTG
Organism: Carcharodon carcharias; assembly: GCF_017639515.1. NCBI lineage: Eukaryota > Metazoa > Chordata > Chondrichthyes > Lamniformes > Lamnidae > Carcharodon > Carcharodon carcharias. Next base: position 47,389,785 of record NC_054478.1, on the reverse strand, counting down.
TTTTATGAACGTAGAAGACTTTTATCAGCACGGAACAATATTTATCAATGCCTATCATTATGAGCTATTCCCAAAGTCAGTTGTTTTCAGTTAAATTGTAAGTAAGTATTAGTATGGGTGCTTGACTTATGTTCAGGTTTAGTTTAACATCGGGGCAACTGAAGGAATTTATGTGCATCTTTGCTGAAGGTGGAAGTTCGCGACAATTTTCTATTGTTTCTACTATAAATTTTACAAACTCAGAATGAGAAACTGTGGTCTGTAAAAAAAAAAGTTAAATGGCCTTTATCTTAATCTGGGGTAAAAACAAAAAAACTGCGGATGCTGGAAATCCAAAACAAAAACAGAATTACCTGGAAAAACTCAGCAGGTCTGGCAGCATCGGCGGAGAAGAAAAGAGTTGACGTTTCGAGTCCTCATGACCCTTCGACAGAACTGTCGAAGGGTCATGAGGACTCGAAACGTCAACTCTTTTCTTCTCCGCCGATGCTGCCAGACCTGCTGAGTTTTTCCAGGTAATTCTGTTTTTGTTTTTATCTTAATCTGGTCTGTTGCCGGAGGTCACCGTTAACGGTTATTGGCTTAGTACAAAGAGGAGAAGAGTCAATTCTCTCTTAACTCTAAATTCACTTTATTCACTTTGTTAGAACATATATATATACCTTATATGTCTGGTTAGATATAGACATGCAGTTTGCACCAGGTTATACAGTCTTATACCCAAACTAGGATCTAAACGCACGTCCACTAGGTTTCACTGACACTCCCTGAGTGGTCACAGAATATAAAAGCTAATACCCAAAAAGGAGAGCTGACGCTGGCCAGGCATTCTGTTCTCTCTCCCTTTTGACATCATCTCTACATTGCAGATGTAGGTTCTTCCACTTCCGTGATGTTTGTTCTCCGGAGTCTTCGCTGGCACCATGGAATCTTATCTCTTCAAGCTGTGCTGTCTCTCTCCTGTTGATTTAGGCTTGCTTGCCTAGTCTGTGGCATCCTCCCATTGGCTCTGTCTCAAGGACTTAGGTAGCATTACCTCATTACTCCTTTTCTAAATAAGGACTTGTGTCTTATCACATTCCCTTTGTTTTTCTTGAAACTCAGCTACTTCAAACCAGTTCCAACCAGCTCAGGTTACTTCAGGTCAAAGGTTGCTTTGGCCTGTGTCAGTAGTTCGGCTGCAGCCCCTGGCCAACAGGTCTTTAACGTGAAATGAAAATGGATCTCCGACTATAGTTAAAGGTAAAAACTAAAAGCAGGTATTTGGCTTTGTGAAATACCAATAGGACATTATGTGGAAAGAATTCCTGCAGCCAATAAATTATTGCTTCGATGTATAAATGTAACAGTTTCAGAATGGATTTGTGGTTTAAAGTATTGCAGTCGCACTGTGATGTGAGCTGTGGCATCATAAATTAATTGAAAATTAAAATATTTAGTAAACAGCGAGGAGGACAGTAAAATATTTCAAGAAGACATATGACTTAGCAGAATGGGCAGATAAGACTTATTGTGGTTCATGGTGATATAACAGTTTGGGTGAGCAAAGAATACACTTAATGCAAAGATGTTGACGCATTTTAAAGAACAGAGAAAATGAAATGGGGTTAGTACATGGAAGACACAGAATATATTTTCTGCATATGGATATTCTGACCAGCATCTGTATTCATAATCCACTCTGGTTATTAAAATAATATTGGTTATTAAAATAATAGTATACACATGTACTGTTTGATTTTGTGTGGATTGAAACCTAAGTTGGCATTGTTAGAGAATGGAAAATCTTTCTATTCTTCCCCATGTTCATTGTAAGTGCAGATATAAGGTCATTAAAAAGGGCAATAGCATTTTAAGTTTTCGAGATAAGGGCTCAAAAGACAAGAATGAAACAATAATTATACAATTGTACAAGACATTGTTGAAGCTACCATTGAAGTGCCATGTGCAATTTTGGGAAATTCTCTATTGAAAGAACATTGAAGTCATAGAGGCTGTACAATGAAGTTTCAACAGGATTATACCAGAAACTTTATTTATGAGGAGAAGTTTTAGATCTTAGGACTAATTCCACTGGAGCAGGAGAAGGCAGGAGGAGATTTAATGGATGCTTTGTTAGAGCCAATAAAAAAAATGTATTTCCTTTGTTTGCAGAGGCAATGACAAGGGGTAATCAATTTATAACCATCAATAGGAAAGAGAAAAAAGAACTTGAATCAAGCACCTTTCATAGCTTTATGACATCCCAATGCACTTTATTGCCAATGAAGTACCTTTGAAGTGTAGGCACACTTGTTGTGTAAGAGCTTGTAAAGGAAGGTTGACATAAATTTCTTTATGTAGAGGGTTGTTGAAACACGGCATGCTTTGTCAGTGGAGGTGGAAAGCATTGTATCTTCTAGGTGAAAATTGAATAAGAGGAGGCACAGAGCTGTTGGGAGGGAGCAAGACAGTGGGGTGAGTGCTTTACCAAAGAGCTGGTGCAGAAATTGTGTGCTGAATGGCCACCTTCTATGCTGTAAACATTTATGTTCTTCTCCGTACTGTTCTTGGGCTTAAATGTGCTGGTGACCTAAACTACAGTAATACACTCCAGGTGTGATCTAACTAAAACATCGCTTCATTTCAGCAAGACGTCATTTGACTTTTTCACTACTGATTTAGCCATAATTTGGTATTCTATCTAAGAGTAGATTGTATTGTGAAAAGGAAAGATTTTCCATTCTCTAACAACATCATAGATTTCAATACACACAAAATCTAACAGCACATGTGTATGCTATTGTTTTAATAACCAATGCTATTTTAATAACCAGAGCAGATCTTGAATAGAGGTGCTGGTCAGAATATCCATATGCAGAAAATATACTCTGCATCTTACATGTACCAGCCTCACTACATTTTCTATTCACCCCTGGAAAATCTATCCACATTCACTTAGAACTGCATTTTCAAAATCCCAATGACTTTGGCCTCCATTTGCTACAACATTTCTGCAGCTACTAATTTGCTCAACCACATCTTTACCTCCACCTTTGATGTCCTAGTCCCCAATAAAACTATTAATCTCTCTCGCCCTGGATATTTCCCCTTGTACAGCCCTCATCCCTGTTCCCTTAAATCCATTGGATGCAGACTTGAAAAGATTTGGTGGACAACTGGTTTAGCCACTGCCAGTAGTAATTGAAGGTACAGCCTTTCCTACTGCCTATCAGGGGTCATGTGATTGTTCTTGGAAACTCCAACCAATGAACCCTAAGTGTGGGTAACCCGGAGGTGTGTGGCTTTCTAGTTGAGGACCTGGTTCAAGCATATAGCTTCGGAGAAGCTCTCTGTAATAAGGTTATCTGTTGCAAGTAGAAACCTGTCCAGTGCGTCAAGTCATTACATTTGGCAATGAGAGTAAAATATCTCCAATGCTGCACCTTACCATGTGAATGTTAGTACATCACCAGTCATGCCACTCTTCAGCAGAATCGATCCTTACGGCGTGACTATGGAAGACTGGAGCCAGTATGTAGAACGAAATTACCGGAGAGGAGAAGCAGAAAGCAATCCTTTTAAGTGTATGTGGTAGCAAGACATACAATCTCATCTGCAGCCTGATGGCCCCAAACGTACCCAATTCTAAGTCCTTTAATGAATTAGTGGGCCTCATGAAGATGCATTGTTGTATGGTGACCGTGTTGTACTATTAATAATAGAGTTGATCTGCAGACACTTCTTGGGTGGAAATATTACTTTTATTTAGAATATACTCAGCAGCAACTTCAAGTGTGCTTTCAACTCCAACTCTATCTCTACACTGACTGCTGAGGTAGCCTGCGCTACTCTCCTATTCGTTGCTACAGATCATGTGATCTTGCCTAACAAATATTATTCTTACAAGGTACATTACAAACTAAATAAAACAATAATTACTACATGCATTTTTAGCCAAAGCCATCCATAATAATGCAGAGGTTTAACTCCAGAGTAATAAGCCCCAGGAGAGTCCATCGCAACCTATAAAGCGAAGTCAAAGCAGTTGACTGAGCACTGCGACTTTAGAGACACAGTCATTAATATGCAGTGGGACTGATTAGTTTGTGGAGTTCACCATATTGCCATTCAGTGCCATTTACTCGCAGAGGTCAACATTGAATTGAAGCGCTCCATGGAAATAGCGTTAGCTGTAGAAAATGCTGTGAGAGACTCGCAGGCTTTACAGAACGTATAACATGGCGCTGTTCTTCATGTGGGGCTGGAACCTACCGCCAGGTGTGGCATGAAAACCAGAGACACAGCAGCAAAGTGAGACAATCTCTGCTGCTAGAAAAACAAAAAGGCCCAATGGAAGCATTTCTGCAGCAACTCTAAGGTTAACCTGTTATAGATGTGGGGGTGACCATGTACCGGGCACCTGCAGATTCAGGAGACAGAATGCCATTACTGCTATAAGAAAGGCCATGTAATAAAGCAATGCAGGGCAAAATCCAAACAGCCCATAAGGCAACAGACCAAAATGATTGAAGTGAATAATAGAACCTGAAGCTGCTGATACTGATATCTATTCCCTGTACAATGTCACAGAAATAAAAACTGAAACTATTACCGTCACAATCCACGTGAATAGGAAGCCACTAATAATGGAGGTAGATATGGGAGCCACCAACACAATGGTGGGAGAGCACACATTTCAATAACTAAGTGAAAGTACCCAATCACTGAATCTGGGGCAAACAATGGCTCAATTGAAGACATGCACAGGAGAATCCATATAGGTAAATATCCATATAGGCAACAGATAGTTGCATAGTGACAGGTGAAGGACCTAGTCTTCTGGCTGAGATTGGTCACAGAAAATTAAGCTCGACTGGTCTGAAATATTTCACTTGAGAACAGGAGGCGTTCCTGAACTGCTAAGGGAATATGACAGTGCATTTCAGAATGAGTTAGGAGAATCGAAGGACATTCACATGATTCAAGGATCCCTCAGGTTCCTTTACAAAATCATGAAGAGAAAGAAAAGGATTTTAGTGTCACTCTGAACAAACTGAAGAAACAGTTGGCAGGGAAGACTCAACAATGTTCAATATTCCTGGAGGAAGCCAAGAGATACAGGAAAGAGACTGAAGAGCTGAAGAATCAGCTGAATGAAACAAAAGAGACATTAGTCGGAAAAGCAATGGAACTTTCCAAGATGCAAGTGGATAATGAAGCCACCAACTACCGACCTAAATGAGGTTAAGATTTCACCAGAGAGAAATTTGGTGACTGTGCAATCAAAATGAAGATCAAGACAAAACTCTGCAGCAAACAGAAGAAGAAAAGACAGAAATCAGCTCCGAAAAGCCTATTGGCTATGTCTCCAGAACCCTTTCTGCAGCTAAGAAGGGTTATCCCCTACTAGAAAAGGAAAGTTTATCAGTAATATTTGGCATGAATAAATTCCACCAGTATCTGCATGGTCGACATTTCACCATTGTGTTGGACCATAAACCATTAATGGGTCTATTCCGTGAGGAAAATGCCGTTCCACCAATTGCATCAGCAAGAATTTAACACTGGGCTTTGGTACCATCTGCATATGAACATACATTTATGCAGCGTCCTGGCTTGCATATTGAAAATGCGGATGCACTCAGTTGTCTCCCGTTACCTGATAGCATTGTACATGCTCCAGTGCCACAAGAGGTTGTGCTTGTACTGAATTTCTTGGATTCTTCACCTGTGTGTACAAAGCAAATTAGGAATTGGATGAACAGTGATCCAGTTTTGTCAGAAGTCCGAGACCTTGTATTGCAAAGGTCAAATTTACCAGTGTCTGAAGAGATGAGACCATTCCATGCCTGAGAAACAAAGTTAAGTTGTCAAGATGGAATTTTGTTGTGGGAATCAAGAGTCATCGTCCCCTCTCAAGGAAGAGAACCACTCTTGACAGAGCTTCACCGTACGCATCCAGGCGTATCGAAGATGAAAATGCTTGCGCATTATTCAAAGGTACTCTAGGAACTCGACTTGCCCATTTTCTTCTCAATTATTGTACAACACATCATTCAACTACAGGCTCAACACCATCTGAATTATTGGTGAAATGCTGCCTACGTACAAGGTTAAGTCTGGTATTTCCAAACTTAGAGGGAAAGGTAGAGAAGAATCAGAGTAATCAAAAATTCACGATATTCATAGCAAAGCTGGAAGATTTACTATAGGAGATACAGTTTTCATGTGGAATTTTGAAAGTGGACCTTGTTGGGTTCCTGGTACAATTGTTTCAAAAACTGGTCCCTTCTCCTTCCAGGTGGAAATGGAAAAGCGAATAGTTCGAAAACACGTGGATCATCTTAGGAATAGAGGGACATTCCAACAACCAGCTATTCCACCTGTGATTAATGTTAAACCATTAATCCCTGAGGTAACAGATTGACCTAGAAAAGATGCAACCGATGTCTCTGTAGAGTTGCCTAACCCTGAACTGCCACTTTCTAATGATGTATCTGGCGCTGCAGTTCCTTATCATGTAGATCCAGTGGAAGATCCTAAAGTGGGAGAGCTATGCCGCTCTAACCAAATAATAAACCGCCTCAGAGACTTAATCTTTAATAACCTGACTTGTGTATATGTATATGTTGTGGGTTATTCAAACATTCTCTGTAAATTGCAAGTGTAAAAAAACTAAAGGAGGAGGAAATGGAGTAATTGAAGGTATAGCCTTTCCTATTGCCCATTAGAGTCGTGTGATTGATCTTGGTGACTCCGACCAATGAGCTCTAAGCGTAGGTAACCCGGGGTTGGGGGGTGCGGTGGTTGGCGTGGGGGCAAACGCGTGGCTTTCTAGTTGAGGACCTGGTTCAAGCATGTAGCTTCTGAAAAGCTCTCTGTAATAAAGTTATCTGTTTCAAGTAGAAACCTGTTCGGAACGCCATTACACCGCCAGATCTGGCCGGACCACATTAAACACTGTTGGGTTTTGCTCTCACCTGCTAAAACTAAGCACTATTCTAGGATCAGCCTAGAATGCAAATTTAGCACCCCCCCAGCTTCTTTTCTCTACTGCACACAATCTTCTTAAACCCCTTTCCCCGTCACCTTCAGCAGTAAGTGTGACGTAGTTCATGGACTTTGTCACAAAGATCAAGATCAGTTCCCTCTGCTATTTCCTCCCCATCCACTCTACTGCCTGGTCAAATTTCTTCTAAAGCATTTTTTAAATGTATTCTTTCATGGGATGTGCGTGTCTTCCTCTGCTTCAAATAGTTATTCATTTTTTATCTAGCAGGTGCAATGGTCTCTGCCTGCACTGACACCTGTGGCAGGATGCCATGCTCCAACATCCCTCTATATAAAGCTTGGGTTATCCATCTCTAATTGCCCTTGAACTGACTGGCAGAGGACAGCTAAGAGTCAACCACATATTGCTGTGGGTCTGGAGTCACATATAGGCCAGACCAGATAAGGACAGTACATCTCCTTCCCGAAAAGACGTTAATGAACGAGATGGGTTCTTTTCACAAAAAATGATAGTTGTCATGGTCAGCATTACTGAGATAAAAACAAAAAACTGCAGAAGCTGGGAATCTGAAATAAAAACTGAAAATGCTGGAAAAACTCAGTAGGTCTGGCAGCACCTATGGAGAGAGAAACAGAGTTAACGTTTCAAGTCTGTATGACTTCTTCAGAGCCATTACTAAGACTAACTTTCAATTCCAGATTTATTAATTGAATTTAAATTCCTCCAGGTGCCATGGTGGGATTTGAACCCATGGTCCCAGAAGAATAGCCTGGGCCTCTGGATTACTAGTCCAGTGACATTACCACCATGTCATCACCTCCTCCTAGCCCTCTCTCCTAGCCCTGAATGTGCATCTTTATCAAGTTTCTCTCCTATCTTCCCTGATGTTCTCTCTGAGCTCATCTTATCCACAAGACCCACCACCTGCTTCCCTCTCATTCCCCTTGTTAGTTGATATTTTTAATGTTTCTGTCTTTTCAGGTAATATCTGTCTCTCCTTTAAATCTACCATCATCATCTCTCCCCTCAAACAAACAACCCTTGAACCCATCATCCTTGCAAATTATAGTCCCATTCCCAGCCTCCCTTTCCTCTCCAAAGCCCCTGACATGCTGTCACGTCCCAAATCCGTCTTTCCTGGAACTCCACATTTAAATCCCTCCAATCAGGTTTCTACCCCACCACAGTACTGAAATGGCTCTTATCAAAGTCACAAATGACAGATATCCTCTGTGACTGTGAGAATGGTAAACTTTCCCTCCTCATCCTTCTCAACCTGTCTGTAGCCTTTGACACAGTTGATCATACCACCCATCTCCAGTGCCTTTCCACTGTCATCCAGCTTGTTGGGACTGCTGTCATCTGGTACCATTCTTAACTATCTAGTCATAGCCAGAGTATCACTTGCAATGACTTATTTTCCTGCTCCTGCACCTCTGGTTTCCCACAAGGATCTGTCTTTTGCCCCCTCCTATTTCTCATCTACATGATTCCTTTTGTGACATCATCCAGAAACACAGCAGCAGTTTTCATCTGTATACTGATATCACCCAGCTCAACCTCACTAGCACCTCTCTCGACTCTTCCACTGTTGGTAAATTACCTGAATGGTTACCTGTCACCTAGTACTGGATGCACAGAAATTTTCTCCAATTAAATATTGAGAGGAATAAAGCCATTATCTTCAGTCAGCACTACAAACTCTGTTTCCTGGCAACCGACTCCATCCCTCTCCTTGACAACTGTTTGAGACTAAAGCAGACTGTTCACAAACTTGCTGTAATATTTGATTCCAAGGTTGACTTCTGATCTCATATTCGTGCCTATTTCCATCTCCACGTCATTGCCTGACTTCACCCCTACCTTAGTTCATCTGCTGCAGGAACCCTTGTTCATGTCTTTGTTACCTATAGGCTTGACTATTCCAACACATTGCTGGCTGGTCTCCCACATTCTACCCTCTGTAAACTTGAGGCCGTCCAAAGCTCTTTTGCATGTGTCCTTAGCTGCACCAAGCCCATTCACCTATCTTTCTTCTTCTTAGGCAGTCGCTTGGGACGGAGGATGACTTACTTCCACTCCAGGATTGTGGGTCCTGAGGTGAATAAAAAGTCCAATTCTGGATCTGCATACTCTATCACAGGTGGGGCAGGTAGTGTTTTCTGAGTTGGGTGGGTGGGATTTTGGTACGCTGCTTCTGCTGTTTGTATATGGGCTCCACCTGGGTCTGCCAAAGACATTCAAAATGGTTGCCACTTTCAAGGATATTTCTGCTCCAGTTTGGGCAGCCTTAAGCAAGATATTCTCACAGATTGGTGGTGGTGGGGATGTTGCATTTTTTCAGGGAGGCCTTGAGGATGTCCCTGAAATGTTTCCTCTGCCCTCCTAGTAACTGCTTGCTGTGACGAAGCTCGGAGTAGAGTGCTTGCTTTGGGAGTCTTGTGTCAGGCATGTGGATGATGTGGCCTGCCCATTACCAGTGCCTTGATACTGAGGATGTTGACCTGCGAAGGACACTGATATTGGACTGCTCTTGAATTCGCAGGATTTTGCAGAGTCATCACTGGTGATATTTCTGCAGGATTTAAGGTGTCCATGTTTCTGACACATGCAGACGGTCAAGCAGTGCTGCAGCCCTGTAGACCATGAGCTTAGTGTCGGCTTTGAGGTCTTTGTTCTCAAACACTGTTTTCCTCAGATGGCTGAAGTCTGCAGTGGCACAATGAAGGTGATGTGGAGTTTCATTGTCAATGCCTGCCCTCACTAAAAGGAGGCTTCTAAGGTATGAGAAACGTTGTCCGATGGTTTGCCATGGATCTTGATAGTCAGGGAGCAGTGTTGCAAAACAGGAGCAGCCTGGTAGAGGACCTTTGCCTTCCAGATGCTTAGCCTAAGGCCCATTCCTTTATACGCCACAATGAATGCGTCTATGATAGTTTGGAGCTGGCCTCTGGGTGTGCACGTACACAAGCATTGTCAGCATACCACAGCTCGAAGACAGAGGTTGGAGCGATCTTGGTTCTGGACCAGAGGTGACCTAGATTGAATAGTTTCCTGCTGTTCCTGTGGAGTAGCTTCACTCTGGCGGGGAGCTTCATGGGGATAGAATGGAGTGTTGGTTTGAGCCCAGTTTCCACTTGTATTGGGTCTGTGGCAGATCCATTGGTGAGGATCATGGCTTGCATGTCATTATTCAGCAGGCGGATGATGGTGACAAATTTCTGCGGGCAGCCAAGTTTGAAGAGGATGTCCCACATTTTCCCACGATTGATAGAGTTGAAGGACTTTGTCTGTCAAAGAAGGCCATGAATAGAGGCTACTGCTGCTCTCTGCATTTCTCTCAGACTCGTCTTGCTGTAAAGATCATGTCCACTGTGCCTCTTGATGGGCAAAATCTGCATTCACCTATCACCCTTGTGGTCACTGAGCCACATTGGCTCCCAATCTAGCTACGTCTTGATTTTAAAATTTTCATCCTTGTTTTCAGATCAACCCCTCCTATCTCTGTTATCTCCTCCAAGCCCCACTGTCCTCTGAGCTATCTGTGTTCCTCTAATTCTGGTCTCTTGAGCATTCCCAATTTTAATTGTTCCACCATTGGTGGCCACATCTTCTGCTGCCAAAGCCATAAGAATCCTCTCTGATTCTCAATCTTTATTTCATCTTTTAAGATATTCTTTAAAGCAAACTTCTTTTACCACACTTTGTCCAACTGCCCTGAATCCTTTTAGAAAGGCACATTGGGACACTTTGTTATATTTAAGTGCTATATGAATATAAATTGTTGTTGTCCCTTAGCTTTTATTAAATAACCATCTCCGCTATTAACTTTTTGGTGCCTGTCCTATAACACAGCAGGATTTTGAAACAATCTGTGTGTAAATATACAGTAGACTAAAAGTACCAAAATTAAATAATATATACTTTTTCTCCCTTGCTTGTCATGCCCTGCTAATGTGGATCTCTACAAATTGCACAGGCTGGGGATATGTATTCCATAGGTAATACCTCTTCTCTTCAGATAACTTCAAAAAGACCATGCAGGATCCAACTGATTCTGGTCGGTCTATTGATCTATTAATTCCCTTGCTTGCCTATTTTCCTCAGCGAACAATGTACCTTCAAATCCAACAATTTTATTTTCAAAGAACCTATAATACACTAACTGAAATTCTAGGCACAGTCAATACAATGGCCTGCTTGATATTTGCTGAGAGTCACAGGAGATAATTATGTTTCTGACAAGTTAGAAATATCTTTAGGCAAATCTCCTCAGAACTAACCTTATTAATACTGTGCCTGCAGGGAAGGAACTGTACTTTAAATCAAGATAAACCTGGAAATACAATTTTTTTGCAAACTGAGATTTTTATGATTACAGCCAGAAATAGGTAATTTTTTAAACTTGTACAGTCTGAGATGTACATTAGAGTTTGATTTCGGCCATTCCTACTACCTATACATTTCTGTATGACATTTGGAGTTATCAAATTCTGAATGACCAAGTACTCAACAAAGCAGCAGCATGGGGTACAGGGTTCCCCTTTTGGCACAGTTGGCAATCATATAAAATAGTATACAAATAGTAACTCCTTAATACTTCAACACTTCCCACAATGAGAGAGAAGAACTTTTTCTGATGCATCACCATGATCACTCTTACCATTTTCTCAATAAAGCTACCAGTTTGTGTCTCTCTACTTTCTTAATTGGCATTTTATAATAGCTCTAAGCCAACAAACTACAATGAGCACAACCTCTAGTACCACATTATGAGCAACAATTTAAGATTCAGATTCAGAGGTACCATAGATGCTGTCTGTATTTTCATTGACTCATAGATATTTACAGCACAGAAGGAGTCCATTTGGCCCATCGTGTCCACGCCGGTCAAAAAAGATCTGACTTCACTAATCCCATTTTCCAGTGCTTGGCCCATAGCCTTGGAGGCTATGGCAATGCAAGTGAATATCTAAATTCTTCTTAAATATTAAGAGAGTTTCTGACTCAGCCACCCTTTCAGGCAGTGAGTTCCAGACTCCCACCACCCTCTGGGTGAAAAACTCCATGGACTGAATGTTGCAAGGAACAAGTCCATGGCCAGAACTGAAAGTAGGAGCCAATTTCATTCCAGTGAGCAGTGGGACCCTGGAGCTGCATTTAATCGGTGGCACCACGGTAACAGGGGTGTCCATTGCTGCCAAGAGACCTCTGTACACCATGGAGTAGCCATGAAGGAGCCCCGCCCCCCCACAAACCCCCCCACCTCATCCCATCCCCACCAACCCCCAAGAAACCAGGGTTTAACTGGTGGTTTCCCCACATGGTGGCAACCCCTACTGATGCCAGTAAAATGCTAATTGTGGCAAGTGGTGGCCTTTAATTGGACCTTTGGTTGCTTCAGTTGGTCTCCAGGTGAATGGCCATACCTCTGAGGTTCCCACCACTGGTAAAATAGCCTGGAAGTGGGAAGACATCAGGCAATCCACTGCCTGCAGAGGAATTCAATCTTGTTGATTTGCATCTTAAGGTGTTAGATTAAATTTATTTATTGTGGCTTTAACCTCCCTCTCTGTATGCTCCTCCTGTTACCAGATCAGCTGCAGATATAAGGGAGGCCTTGTGCTTCTCCAGTAAAATTTCATTTACACTGGAAAATTGCTGCTAATTGGTTGGTGATGAGTCTTAATTGGTTTCCTGTCCCTGCAGGGTGAAGCTGCATCCAGGAAAAGCACAAGATGACAGGACCATATTGAGGCACTGTCACAACCTCTTCCTCCATGATTTTATTGGCCAAACCCCAAAGCCCCACCCTCAAATGAACCCTCCAAAAACCTGGGAAAACTGCCCCACAGAGTCAGAAGATAAACTCAGCATGGATTACAATGATAAGATTGTAAACATACAAGTTTATCAGCAACAGTAGCTGGGGAGTGGGGTGAAAGTAGTGACAAGGGTACAGCATTGGTACAAGAGACAATGACACTGATGTTGGTCTTCCTAATGTCTAATTTGAGGAAATTGTGGCTTTTAATGTCAATGGATCCTAAAGTACATGAGCAATTTAATATTCAGTTTTGGAAAAGAAAATAGTCAATCACTGTCAACAGTATCTACTCCTTTGTGCCTCACTGACATTCTATTCATACGGGGCAGGATTTTGCCCTTTAGGTCGGGACAAGCTGGGGTCAACTGGATGGTGTCAGTACCCTGCACTGTTTGGGAGACAGTCATGTGGCAGTGATTTTCCATGAACTGGCCAATTGGTGGCCAGAGGGTGGGCTCGCCAATATGGTAGGTGGGTTCACAAAGCTCTTGGACCAATGGAAGGCCCATCAAGACTGGAGAAGCAGCATGTTGCCTTTTCAGATGAGAAAGAGAGGGTGCTTCAAGATGGAGGCATTGTCTCTCCAACTGCTTAAAATTTTAAATAAGGAATAAATTCAGAAGACAGGCCAGCATTGTGGAGGGTGAAAGGCAGCCTGGAGCTGCAGCTGAAGCAACACAGGCAGGAAGGGCCTGAAAGCTACCTGGGGTGCTAATCCAGGTGTGTCACCAGGAGTCCAACTCCAGGAGCTACACTGCTCCTTGATGTCTCCAGCGGCTGGAAGATGAACTGAAAAATCCCACTCAGCCTCTGACAATAGGGGTTTGGCGGCCTTCAACTAGCTTAATTGGCTACCTGTTGTTTGCTGGTGGGTAGCCCTGCCACACCACCCACCCCACCACCCCACCACCCCCACACACACACACACACACACCCTGCCTCCAGGAAAATGGCCCATGGATGGGTTGGTGCCAGCAAACTGACAGGTCAGTCAGCGGTGTGTGCCTGCCTGTTTCCATGTTCACTCCCATGGGGGCGTAAAATCCTGCCGACGGTTCCTTTTGATGCCAACCCTGCAGTTATAGTGTGATGGAGTCTTAATTTGGAGTCAAAGACTGACCTAATAATATAGATCAAAGTGGGATGAAACTTCTTGGAGTCTGTAGTCTCACTTTGCCAGTTTGAGCATGAACATCTGATTCACATCACACAAGTTCAGCATCGGTGCAAAGCTCAAATGACTTCAAATTGACGTAATACCTGTAGTGTATAAGTACAGTTATGCGTGTCTGTAAACTCTTATGTAAAAATATAGCTATAAAATTGAGAAATGGAGGTAGCAACGAATTTAATTGTTACCTTAATCCTACTTATTTAATACTGAATCATATTTATTTACTCTCCCTAACATAGTGTTGGTGATTTTAAGTAAATTGGATTAGGATTAGGGATTAGCACTTAATTTCCACGCTACCTTTGTTTCACAAGCTTTTTTCATTTAATTTTATACTCTGCCACTATAGCCCAGAACTATGGAAATTTGAATTGTGTTCACAGTATAGGCAGAAATTATTTAGCTTTGGAAAATATTCTACAAATTTTAGATTCCCATAACTGAAAATGTCTTAAATACTGGCAGATCAATTATTTCAATAGGATGTCATATTTTTATGTTTACTTTGATACCTCAGCGTTTCAGAATTGCTTTAAATTCTTCTTGCCTTTTAAAATTTATTGTGCTTGTTTTATGGAATTGGAAGCAATGAGGGTCTATTAGATTTCCATTTTCTGACTGATGTGAAGATGTATTAAAACATTTTGGGAATTACCTGAGGGTAGCAATGAGTTTAAAAATTCAGTTTTTACCAGGTGGTTCAATGCTCCCTGCATGTAAGATAGCCCCACAGGGTTTCAGATTCCCAATTCTATATAGGTGGGAAATGGGTTGATAGTAATTGATGTGTGCTTTTGAATATCTTGATTTTGGGCTAGTGTTGCGGCCACATCAGACGTAACAGTCTGCTGCATAATGTATGTTTTTATTTTATTAACTAGGCTTTAACAATCTGCAAAAGTAACAATTGAACCTTAAGAAACACCATCATAGAGGCAACAGGATGTATTGTCTGCAAATGCACTGCAGGAATTCATCAAGGCTTTTTCCAAACTCACAACCACTACCATCTAGAAGGACAAGGGCAGCAGATAAATGAGAACACTACCACCTGGACGTTCCCCTCTAAGTCACTCACTATCCTAACTTGGAAATATATCGCCGTTCCTTCACTGTCGCTGGGTCAAAATCCTGGAACTCCCTTCCTAACAGCATTGTGGGCGTACCTACACCACATGGACTGCAGCAGATCAAGAAGGTAGCTCACCACCTTCTCAAGGGAAATTAGGGATGGGCAATAAATGCTGGCCCAGCCAGCAAAGCCCACATCCCACGAATGAATAAAAAAAATGTGGCATGATAAAAAGAAATGATGTCCATTTTATACTTAATCCCCTTAGCTAAACATTTCTATTCACCTTCCCCTTGAATGAGAAGTATAAAACACACAATTCTCATTGGTAAATTTAACTATTGCAACATTTAAGTTGATAACTTTAACTTGATTCACACAAGCTTCCTGACTCACTACTAAGGCAAATTGTTTTTAGACCAAGATATGCCTGCAAATTTAATGCTTTTTAATGAACTTCTGGAGGAAAGCTATGAATCATTTTGGAAAGGTGAGAAGTATCTTCTCTAGGCTGTGAGGAGCAGTGAATCACCTTCCACAATAATCTATAATTAGTTGAGAAATGAATGAAAACTAAAGAACAATTGAGGTTGAATGAGTAGGCTAATGAGCAGGATGATTTTTTGTGGGCGTTCATAAGTATTGTGGCCATCTCACTCTATGAAATTGCTAGAGGCTTCATGCCTATATATGCAATGGATGAAAAATCTAGCCTATTGAAATCACATAGGCAATGCTGTGCATAGCACCCAAAGTTTATATATTAGAATGACAATTAGGTTTCATGCATTATTCCAAATCCGTATTATGAGATATTGCTTTCCATAGTTATGTAATCGTGGCACTTCCGAACATTAAAAATTCATTGAAGTGATAGCTTAAAAGTTTAAAGTCTTATTTCAGATTTAAATCATTTGAATTTAAGCTCACACTGTCAACTGAAATGTGTAGATAAGAGTAATCGTATGGAAAGCTTGTCATGTTGCATTCCCTGAGATTACAATCTTTTGAGTTTGAGTTTGAATGTGAGCCTGGGTCTGTCTTTTTCAATTATGACATCTGAAATCTTAACATTGTTAATGCAGGACATATGAGTGAAATAATTGTGTGATCAGATTAGCATGAAAACATACATGTGGTACAGTGCAACACTCAGATTAGATTATTCTTTGATGCAAATCTTCAATTCATGTTTCTTCCTGTAAAAAGTTGGCAAAGTGAATGCTTGTTCTTTGAGCAGTGAAATGTACATGATGTACAACACATTTGTGCTGTTGATGTTATGTATGTCCTAAACAGATTTATCCAGGGACAAAACTGAGGGTTGAGCACGTTATTGATGCTTACGGCTCTTGGAATGTGATTGGCTTGAAATTAATATCATCAGTAGTAATACTGAAGACACGGTAGTCATTTTCTGAAGGTCTGTAATTTTCACACTGAGTTGCTCTTATTGTTTGTTCAAGTAATGATGATATTAATTTAACTCACAGTAAATGCATGCTGCCAGTGGACACCAATTAAGTTAACCAACAGCGTAATTAATACTGCATATTTTCATATTGCTCAGTCATTATGTTACCCATGGTATAAATTATAACTGAACCAGGATTAATGCCAACAGACTAAATTAATACTTGTCATGTTGCTTTTCCGGTTTCATTGATAGAATTCTACATATATAATGAATGATCTTCCTATTCTGAAAAAAAATGAAATATCATTAAACAGTACAAACATGATCCAGCAACTGCTGCTGGTGTGATAATAAATGTGATAAATAACTATTTGCAGTTTGGTAATATAAATTTCACTGTACATCTGGATGCAGTATACATTGATAATCATTTGCTGCATAATAGATATTGGAAGAAAAGCAACCTCAGAGCTCTGGTTGTGGCTGGAAAGTGAGAAGCAGTTTGAGCGTGCCTTCAGACATATCAAAACGCACATCATGATTTGTAATGTCCAGTTTGATTAAAGTTAATTGGATTTTTGCTCACTGCAAAAACTGATGAAACTGATCTTTTTAGTCTAGTCTACTAAAGCAAACGATTTACTGACACGTTAATTGAATTTACAGTACCCAAATAACATTTAATCCTTAGACTCTTGCTTTTTTTTATTTGTGAGTGATTCTGGCATGGCCAGCATGTATTGCCTATCTCTAATTGCCCTTGAGAAGGTGGCGGTGAGCTGTCTCCTTGAATTGCTGCAGTCCATGTGGTATTTGTACACTCAAAGTGCTGTTAGGGAGGGAGTTTCAGAAATTTGACACAGTGACAGTGAAGGGGCAGCAATTTAATTCCAAGTGAAGATGGTGTGTGACTTGGAGGGAAACCTGCAGCTGTTGGTGTTCCAATGCAGCTGCTGTGCTTGGTCTTCTAGCTGATAAGAAGTCATGTGTTCGGAAGATGTCATTAAAGGACCATTGGCAAATTGCTGCAGTGCATCTTCTAGGTGGTACACACTGTTGCCTCTGTGCGTCAATGGTACACAGAGTGATTGTTTAAGGTAGTGAATGACAGTAAATTAGAAATGAACACACAACCACATACACACATCCTATCAGAATGGAAGTCCGATGTTCTGGGGGCAGAGGACTGAAAATTGTCCAGAACCCATCTCTGCCAGGTTTCTAAGCCTTGATTGCTGCGATGTTAAAATTGGAAGGATTAGGTGGCAGTGATTCTTCTTGTCCTCTTTCATTCTGATATTACTTTGAGGACATATCAGGAAGAGATTTCTGCAATCAATGGTACCTACCCGATATTGCCAGCAATGTGGCTAATTATATTTAGGCTTGTAAAAAGTAGACATCCATGCCATCATGAGTCACATGTGAACTCCTTTAAGAAGGAATCTAAGGAATTGATTGCCATTAATTACAATATGAACCTGAAAATGTAGAAACAATAACCCTTTACCTGTGGAATCCCTATTACCTTGGCCAGACAACCTGTTACTACCCATGACAGAACAAGGTGCTGCTCTGAGATTCCAGCTGTTCTGCTGAGTGGACCATCAAGGTCTGCCTCCAATACTTAGATGATCCTTTCTCCAGAATTTGGAATGGGCATCATTCAATGATAATATTCATTGAACCTGGCTATATTCAGAAGATGCTGATAACCATTAAAACAGAAGGATAAGGACCCTTATTTTGTGAAGCTTATGTTTAATGTATTTAATTGTTGCAATGTGAGCCCTTCATTTCCTTAACATAAGCAACGTACCTGTGTGATGACCTGCTGTTGCAATGAAGTGAGTCCTTATCATTCTCTCAAAAAAATGCAATTATTGTGCAAGGAGCATGAGTTAACTCAGGGTTGATAGTAAATTGGTGTACACATATTGAGAGCAACGGGAGTATGCTTCTGTGATCTTCCTTGGAATTATACTTTTCAGTTTTTTAATTCAAATAAATGAACTTGCTTGGGGGATTGATGGTTGCTAGTGCCATGTGATACATTTTATGTGGCAACAGTATGTAATTTGCATTCAGATCAGCGCGAAGTTTGATGCTAGCTGGAATATGTTTATTGAAGCCTATAGTATGATCAAGTTCTTATAATAACCGGTGTGTCTCTGACAGTATGATGAGCGGGTGATCAACGGTACAGTGAATTGTTAAGCACTACAGTTAATTCTCCACTCATTCCACTTACAGAGCTTCATTATTACCACAATCCAAACGTGATAATTTCTTCGTTGTAGTGATATATGTTATTGGCCAATCAGATACTTTCCCCCATGAAGTTATCTAATGACCTTCTACTTGCAATCAAGACTAATAATTTGAAAATAGTATGCATTGCTACTGTTAACAAAGTGAGTAATGATTTGTTATCAATAGAGCATCTAGCCAGATGAAAAGAAATATGCAAGCCTTTGCTAAAAATAGTGTGCCAACTTCAAGATAATTTTATTGAAGCCATTTTTACCAGCATTTTGAGAAAAAAAAATGCAGGAAAGATAAGCACCCTTTTACAATAGATTCTGATTTATTCCTTCAAAACTAAGTACTGAATACAAGCTGCTTTTACAATGCACATTTGTCACCATAACTCTGTCACCTTCTGATATAGAATCTTACAAACTAGAATTGATAAAGCTACAGCATATTTTAAAATTTATTATTTTGAAAAGTGCTTCCTTTTAAATTTATTTTGGTGTTGAAATCCTTCCTGTATAGTCAAACAATTAAGTAATTTAAGTCACTTGGCCACTGTGCAGAATAGACATACCAGAGCCACATTTTTCTATTTAATGCTTACTCACAAACAAAAGAGCTTACAGAAAAGATCAAGACAAGTTTGTCCATCAATTCTATTCTGTTCAGGCATGTTGCAATGAAACATCATGGGCTGGATTTTCATGGAATTGGGCTGACTCTAGAGACCTTTTAAAATGACTGGTGGGATTCAGTTCTGGGATTCCCATCCCCAGCAATTTTTGCCAGCATGGGATAAGAGTGTGGGCTCACTCCTGAACTGTCTGGCTCCATTGCAGGGGTGGGCATCTGATAGCACCCTGCATTTTTTGTGGAGTTGGGCCAGCATCTCGAGGACGATCGTTTGGCTTGGTAAACTTTTGAAAGGTCTGTTTAAAAGGTTTTGTCCATGCTCCCTCCATATCCCCCATGAGCTCTCCATGACCACCATGCCCCCTCCATGAACCCTCACCTAGTGTGTACTATAGAATCAATCCACCATTTAATGACAATGGCAAGGCTTGAAATGCTGATGAACAAGGACACCCATTCAAAGATCTGCTTTGAAAATAAACTGCTGCTTTTGCAACCCTACAAAAGTGTCAATCAGACAGAGCCGTTATAATGTCAATAACAGAAGCTTTACTTCACGTCATACCTCTTAACCTTGTCCAAATAAGTATACAGACCTTGAAAGAAACAGTTCAAAGAAAGAATAACATACTGTAACCTCATTAAGACATCAGTCAATTAAGGTGAACACTCCATTTCCATCTGTATCAACAGGAACAGATGGTCAAACATCTGTTTCTCTAAATGGGGCATGGAAATGACATGGGTAATGTGTGGGGGATGGGGAAGGGGTGTGAGGAGCAGAGGGCCCAACGGTCTTTAGTACAACTGGGACAAAGTCCCAAAGAACTGAGGCAGGTATATTAACCAGCTCACTTAGACACTCGCCCACCTCCTTAGCTGCAACGGAACTACTTCTGGGGTCGGCGGGCCCAAATTGATTATGCCCGTGCCTCCCTAGAGTGAAAATAATGTGTACAGGGGAATTTATATGGAGATGGACCTGCCAATTCAAGCAATTTCCCAACTCAAGCTTCCTGCCTTGATGGTGAAAATCCAGCCGTACAACTTTAATTGTTCTCCACCCGGCAGCAGCTATGTAATCTCCTGTGAGCCGCAGTAGAAACAGATCATTAAAAAATCCTTGGAGTTGGGTTGGCAACCCGAGATTATCACACTGTTCTCCAATATTATGGAAGGCATTTGGTGCTGAAATTGGCAGCCCTCCCACCATTTTGTAATCATTAATTTTCATGGGGCTATCCCCATTTATTTTTGAAAAAAATGAGTTTTCAACTTTCAACTGGCTGTAAATTTTGCAATTTGACATGAGACAGAATAAACTACTTAAATATGCAAGGCCACCTTCAAGGTGAAAGGGGAAAAAAACAAATAATTCACCCTCACGGGAGTGTGAAGAGAGAGCCATTGCCTATAATTCACACACACATTGAAACTTGTAACGTTCTAAGGGAGAGACATTAAAATGCAAAGTGCTGGGTATTGAAACAATGGCTGCCACAGACAGATCCACCCAAAACCCCTTGGAAATACACAAGGGGTAGAATTTTGCCCTTGATGGGTGGGCTGGCAACAGCTGTCCACCTGCCGACCTGTCAATGGCCAATTGAGGCCATTGACAGGGTAGTTAAATCAATTAAAGGCCCTGCCCGGCCAACCTTAAGGCTGGTGGGCAGGCCAGGAGCCCCAGAGGGCTTCTGAAAAAACATGAAACCTCATCCACTGGCGGGATGAGGTTTCATGTCTGTTTTAAAAACTTTAATAAAGTTCCTGTGATATTTATTAACATGTCCCATCTAGTGTGACATTGTCACATGAGGGGGACATGTTAATGATATTTTTATTTTTCTATTTCTAAACTTTCAAAAACTTTCAGCGATCTCCCTGAGGCAGCACTTAACTTCAGGGAGATGTGCGCTCTTTTGTGCGCATGCGCAAAAGAGCAACTCTCGCATTTGGGGAATTCCCTCCACTGCCCACACAATGAGGCACATAGCGCTTCCCGGCGGATGTCACGCTGGGCGGGCCTTAATTGGCCCACCCATTTAAAATGACGGCGGAGCCCATTTCGGCAGCGGCGATCAGCTGCCCACCTGCCCGTCAAGGGCAAAATTCGGCCCTTTATTATTTTTTCCTCCGGGTTTAGTGATTAATAAACTTGGTCTTTCCTGGAAACGAGAAAATCTTGTTTAATTGGCTCCTTATTGCCCACTGTATAAATAGTTAAATACATTTGGATTGACAAAATTACCCCATGAAAAAGAAACTTAAACCTTGTTGTGGCCTACCGAGGAGATTGAATAGAGTGGAGCCAGTTCACTCCTTCTTACCCGGCTGTGACATTAATTAACAAGATATTAAGCTTGTTTACAACCCAATCAGTTGCCATTTTTCATTGTCCACTGCATTTTTCGGGCATTGGATGTAAAGAAAGTTTTGGAATCTTTAATGCCAGCTATAATGAGGCAGCATAAGGGTGATAAAAAAGGCTTACCACCAGGACCATGGTTGAATGTACCAGCAGATTCTGCTGGGGGCAGTAGCCATATCTGTTATTTTTGTACTTTCAATAAATAAGAAAGACTGTCCTAAGAGCAGAGGGTCTTCACAATTCTAACCGTGACCATGGAATTACTCCTCTGCCACTTGATATCCTGGTCTACCATGTTGATTGGGTGTGGAGCTCTCATTACACCACATTTTCTCACCAAGGCGTGATTCATATTCCTCTGTGAATGTAGCTACAACAAAAATTCAACAATATGTTATTTTTTATAGTACCTCAAAGTCACAAGAGCTGACTATATTGTGGCATCTGTTATCAGGTATGAGAAACATTGGCCTTGATAATAACCACAAGGTTGGAAGGGAGCAAGGGGAAGGGTTTGTGGCCAGAAAGCTTTCTTTGCACCTATATTTGGCCTGCTTCCAGCTGGACGGCCACAAATAGACTATTCAACTAATAGGCTTTACTGAATACTTCGAGACGGCGGGGATGGGAACGAGCAGACCTGTTAGTTTTGGCTCCGCCTCTCACCCCACTGAGAGCATAAAACCTAGTTCCAAAGGTCTCAGCTCCAAATGGCCCCAAAAAAACCTCCTGACCCCTAAGTACATTCTACGCTTGCATAAATTATACCTGTGCCTCCTCATTCTCATTATTTTTTGTTCATTTAAAATTAAATCAAATGAGCCAGTGATATGTTACTACTAAGGGAAAGGAAACACCATTTCAGAACCTATACCAAGTACTTTGTCAGGCAACAATATACATTTATATAGCAGCTTAAATGTACAAAACATCCCATGACACATCACAGTGCATTGAGTTTTCACACCAACGCATTTCCCATAAATGCAGCAAATACCAGGTATCCCATTTTTCCAAAAAATCTGAAAGCATCAATATAAGCCATTCATTAAATGGGTGATCAATATTCCTGAATGGTCAAACCTTTTGATATATTGTGGGCAGAAATTTCCCCTGTCAGGGGGAGGGTTGTGCGGGGTTAGGTGCGAACCTGGTCAGCTCCCCCAATCAGGGCCGCAGTGCCATTTTACGTGGACAGGCCAATTAAGGTGCCTCAGGGAGATTTGTTTAAGTTTGAAACATCTAAATAAAGAAATTAAAAACTTTTAAAACATGTCCCCTCATGTGACAGTGTCACATGAGCTGAGACATGTCAATGGTTTAAAAAAAAATTTTATTAAATTTTTAAACACTTCATGAAACCTCACCCCACCCGTGGATGAGGTTCCATGAAAAATGCGAAGGCCGTCTGGGCTTTTCGCCTACCCCCCTCCCCCCACCAACCAACCTTAAGGTTGGACGGGCAGCTCATTTAATTATTTCAATTAGTTTTTAACAGGCCTTAATAGGCCTTTGACAATCTAAATGACACGTGTTGACATTGGGATGCCCACCCAATGTCACCACGCGTCATTTTACATATCGGTGAGTTGGCCCTGCCCCCACTCGCCGACCCGAAAATTCTACCCTATCTGTACATATAAAAAGGGTTGCAATGGATTTCAAAAGCTGAAGGCTTTAAATTTTAGAGAAACTTGATTTAGCAAATAAATGGGAAGATGCATTACAATTTAGCTTGGCTTCAACTGTGATGGTTGAGGTTACTTTGCTCTTCAGTACATATCTAACGGTGTTTCAGCACTGAATTGTTAGCAGAATAAGAAGGCTGCTGCTTTCAACCATGCTGACTAACTGTGATACTTTGAACTATCTTTTGACTTTTCATGTAGGATATCATGAATGTGGACCAGTGTCCGTCTATTCTATGCACATTGCATCAATGTACCAATGCAGCCTCTTTGTTATTATTTTAATTTGAACAGTGAATTCAAATGGAAGGCACAGCTAAGCCCGACTTGTGATAAATTAAATATGCATTGTGCTTCAGTGTCAGGATAAGTCAATGTCTCTTAACAGCTGTTGTGCACATAAGCCACATATGTCAGTTTATTATTAAGGGAGTGTCTCATTTTCAGAGGTGCCGCCCTTTGGCTGGCATTCTTAAGCGTTAGCCCTATCCATCTGTTCTACTTGTTTGGTTGGACATTATAGATCCCATTGCAATATTTCAAAAAAGAGCAAGGAGTTTTCCAGTACCAAAGCAAGTATTCTTTCCTCAACCAAAGTCTTTCTCTTTCATTCTGTGAGTTGTTTATACTTTTATAAGAATGAATAGAGAGGAAGCTGGTCATCCAGAATTTAGTGTACAACAATTCCTTTTGGTTTTTGGACTGAGTCATCTGTCATGGACCTGATATACTTAAAAATCACCTAATTTCCTTATACAGTTAAAGTTATAATGTATAAATGTTAAAGACTATGGATTACAAAAAAATGTTCTGATTTCTCATGTTATGTAACAATCTTCATGTTTTTCTTCTACAAACAATTTCAAGTCCTTTTGTCCTTGTTCTGCCATTAAATTTGATCATGGCTGATCTGTACCTCAACACCATTAACACAGCTTTGTTCAATATCCCGTGATACCCTTACATGTCCAAATCTTTTTAAAATTTCAATTGACCCAGCATGAACAGCTTTTTGGAGGACAGTGTTCCAGATTTCTTACATCCATTATGTGAACAAGAACACCAGGATCTCGCTCTCAAGTAGCCTAGCATCAATTTTAAAATTATGCCCTCTTTTCAGGATTTCTCCCACCAGATTAAATAGGGGCAGATTTTAGTGGTCATGACTGGGGGCCTGTCTACTGGCTGGTAGAAAGGTGGCAACACTACCATGGCCATTTCAGGAGGCTTGATGGGATTAAATCCCAATTGAGTTCCTACCATTGGCTGCCTGATTCCTGCGAGGGAAATTTCTCCCCAGCATCTCTCCCATAACAGCAGCACTACCAGGAGCCATGGCCAGTGCTGGTACTGCGGTATGGCCTACCCCAGGGATTGACACTGGAGCCCCAGGAAAGTGGTGAGTGGGCAGATACTCTGGGGCTGGACAGGGAGGCCCTAGTGAGGGCGGGGATGGGGGTGCTGGGTGGAAGTAGAGAGCGATTGGTTTGAAGGTCAGAGGGATGTCTTACTCTGGGTCCCTCCGTTCCCACTGGTGCCTTTGTCAGGCACGGAGTTCCCAGCAGGGAAGGATACCATTGCTACATTCCAGACCTACCAGCTAGGGTATTCCCAGTCCCGCCCAACACTTGTTGAATGCCAGCAGAGATGGGATGAGGCCCTTAAGTGGCCTCAATTGGCTTCTGGGTGGGAAGGCAATCCTCGAGCCTTCCTGCCCTAGACTTAATCGTAGGGAGGCAGGACGGCAGCGGAGTCTCTATCCTGCACCTCTCCACCACCTCCAATCCCACCTTCAGGCAGTAAATTCCTCCTAGTGCCTCTGTAACTACTTTATTGAATCTCCCCCAGAAGGAAAAAAACAGTAAAAACTTGGAAATAAGAGTACTGGTCCGAACTGTTTTTGTTCCTTCTGGCAGGATTAGACTGTAAAAAATAAGAAGCACAGTTACCTACATTTGTGTCAATCCTTATTGTATATTAACTTACAGCACCGCATTGCACTTGCCTAACACTATAATCGTTATGGGTACTAATAGCAGAAACTGTTACCTTGTGATGTGCTAATGACTTTGTTGAACTTATGAAATAATAACAGTGAAGGAATATTTCTTTATATATAATAATATAATTTTCTATGGTAACAGTGTGATGGAAAATTAAACATTTTATTTGATATATAAAATCATCATATACCCATGCACAACAATGCAGAAGATGATAATTCAGTTATTCTTGTTGATTTAATTCTCAGGTGTATGACAGAATTCCCTGTTACAGTGATTGCGGTCAATATAGCTGGATAGCTGAACCTTGGTCTGTTTGCAGAATCAACAACAGAGAGTCATTACACAATTGTGGTGAAGGTGTACAGACTAGGAAAGTGAGGTGAGTAGAAGAAGCCTAAATTGAAGAAGTTCCAAGTGCCCTAGAATATCTAGGCGCCTGCTGATTTTAAGTCCCTTCCACCATAGCTTTTGACTTAATGCTGCAGTATTCTAGTTTTTATTCTGATGGAGTGAACAGTATCTTCTGAGGAGCTAAAGAGTTCTCTGTATTTGTACTACATTCTAATTATGTGTTGTGGGGTTTTTTTTAAATCAGACTCAGATTCTTGGGCCTGAATTTTTCGGTCGTCAGGCACACGGGATTGGCGGGACCGGGAGTGGCCAGGAAATGGAGCCCCGACCGCGATAGGCCCCCGATCGTGATTTCAAACTGGCTGGCCAATTAACATCCAGCAGCACAAAACGCACGCTAAAAAAGCTCAGCGTTGCCAGGGTGGGTGGAGGGGCGGGGGGGGGGGGGGGGGGTGGGCGGGGGGTGGTGGTGGGAAGAGGGCTGGTGATGACATCCCTGCAGGTGTGGGTGCGGGTGAGCGCTGCGAAAGAGCTCGTTGAAGGCAGGCAGCTGCCTCAGGGAGCTGCAGACCTGCAAATAATGAAAAAAAATCTCCATGCATCACAATCAAGCACCTGAAAGCACACTTCATGAAAATGCCATCCCCAGATATTCCTTTTCATTTTATTTCCTAACGGAGATTTCATCCCGCCCTTGGATGAATGTTTGTATTTTTTATTTATTCACAGGATGTGGGCTTCGCTGGCTGGACTAACAATTATTGCCCATCCCTAGTTGCCGTTGAGGAGATGGTGGTGAGCTGCCTTCTTGATGAAAACTGTAAAGGTCGCCAGGCCGTTTCGCCCGTTTGCCAACCATAAGGCTGGACGGGCCAACAAAAATCACAGAGAATTGCGCCATTAATGGGCTGAATTGCCTGCTTAATTGCCGGCAGGCGTGCTTCCGACTGCTGCGCGTGCCCGCCAAGTGAAATATTGCGAGAGTGCGTGATGACATCGGGACACTCGCACGATGTCATCTCGCGTGATTTTACGCCTGATCAGGTTGGGTCCGTGCCCGCCTGCGGGATGTAAAATTCCAACCTTGGGGTAACAAATCTGTGAGTTTTAATAACAAAAGATATGAGTATTATATACTCAGCTGTGATCCTTTTTGATACAACTATCTTCTTAGGGCTCTGAGCTACTATAATAACTTGCAATATTCTTATTCTGATTTCCTTTTCTTTTAAATAATATTAAGTAAATACATGTTATCTACCATTATCTTAGGTGCAAAGGTTTCTGTTCAACATTCCAAATATGTAATACATTTTCAAAGGATCTTACTTCCATCTTCTTTCTAAATGCCTTATGCTTTTTTCAGATCATAGGCAGTTAAATTCTGCATAGTAGTTTGCTTTGTGTGTGGAAATTGTCACTTTTAGAAGTATTTTTGGCATCACAGATTCACAGAATGAGTCTTGATACCTCAACCCTCAAACATTTTGGCTGTGCTGAGAAAAACCCACTTCATTTCTCTGCTCCTTTTAAAGGAGCCTTGGTACCTACCACAATGGCATGAGAGCCTCTTGCTCCTTCAGAATCTGGCTCTACACTGACATAATGGGTAGAATTTTCCCACCGTTAGGGAGAAGTTTAGGAGCAGGCGCATGGAGGCACACCTCCTACCGGCGCCCCCGATTGGGGGTGCGCCACCATTTTACATGGGTGGGTCAATTCAGGCCCGGCCATCATGACGTCCGCCAGGAAGCGCTATGTGCTCCCTATGCGGGCGGTGGGAGGGGAATCCCTAGACCAAGAGTGCGCTCTTTCGTGCACGCGCACAAAAGAGTGCACTCATCTCCCTGAGGCTAAGTGCTGCCGCAGGGAGATTGGTGCCAAATTTAAAAATGTTAACAATAGCAAATAAAATCCCTTGACATGTCCCCTCATGTGACACTGTCACATGAGTTGGGACATGTCTATCACTTTCATTGACACTTTTATTAAATATTAAAAAACCTACATGAAACCTCATCCCACCCTTGGATGAGGCTTCATGCTTTTTCCAATGCCTGCCAGGGGTCCTGGCCTGCCTGCCAACCTTAAGGTTGGACGGGCAGGTCCATTAAATACTTTAATGACTTTGTCAATGGCCTGAGTTGGGCATTGACAGGTCGGCGGGTGCACAGCTGATTTTGCTGAGCCCCCGCCTACGCCTACCTGAAAATTGAAATGATGCAGGGTGACATCGGGGGTTCCGCCCAATGTCATCCTGCATCATTTTACACGTCGGTGAGCGGACTCCACCCACTGCTCGTCGACTGGGAAATTCTGGCCAATGTGAAGTCTATTGCACTTCACTGACCCTCTGCTCAATTCCCTTCTTTCATATTGCTTCTCGTTCTCCCCATTATCCAAACTTGATCCCAAAGTTCAGTCTCAGTGATTCCCTTGCACTGTTGTAAATTGGGTCAGTTACTTAACCTGCCTTTCATCCTTTCTCTCTTTCTGTGAAGCTAACCAAGCCTGGCCATTTCAAATAGATATCAAAAGCACTAACTTGGTTTTAGATACCCTGGGCAGAACTTTTCCTCCCGCTGGCAGGCGGGCATGTGCCCGATCCGATCAGGAGTAAAATAGTGCACGATGACATTGGGTGAGTGTCCCGACATCATCGCGCATTCGTGGCCGCCCGCTATTAATTTTCCAGCCACATAAGGCCCTTAGCCATCCAATTGACTGAGGTTTTTCCTTGTCCATTTTCACAAACTTCATTCAAAGGCGGGATAAAAAGGGTCAGCAGCATTGCCAATGTGAGTCATGAGGAATTTTGGAGATAGTTTGCTGCTGGTTGCTTATCTGAACTTGATAGCTTCATCTCTGCTTTGAGCTTCATGCTTAGCCTTTCCAGGCTTCATTTCAGGACTCATTGGTTTCTCCAAGGCCCCTGAGGATTTTGACCATGTGGGCCTTTCCATGTATCAGACAGCCTCCCCTTACCCTGGTAATGGGGACTGTGCTCTCTGCTGGAGGCATCTCCTCTGAGAAGGAAGGGAAGGGCAGAAGGGAGAGGAGGCCAGGTGTCCCTACACAGCTTCCAGGTGAACGGCCTGTGAGAGGACAGGCGCAGGCTCAAGGGGTGCAGGGCCAGCAGGTAGTCTAGGCATAAAGGGCCACAGAAGATGTCACTAACCTGCTGCCATGGTTTACAGACGGCGATGCAGCTACCTCAGTATGCGTGACCTCCATTTGCCAGATGATTGGGCCTGAGATCAGCTCCGACTGTGTGGGTGGACACCCCATGTCAGTGGCACTGTAGGTCACAGTGGCCCTAACTTTATGCCTCCGGCTCTTTCCAGGGCTCAGTGGGGGATCCATGTGGACTCTCCCAATCAGTTGTCCATAATTGCATCAAGCTGGCAACATAAGCTCCGTTCAGGTGGGCACTGACCTTTATTTTTTACCATACAGATGATGCCAGCCAGGCTGAGCGAGCCAGAGGTTTTGCAGCAATTTCTGGGTTCCTCCATGTCCAGGGTTCCATCAACTGCACATATGTGGCCATCGAGGCGGGTCAGCCGGGTGCCTTTGTCAACAGGAAGGGCTTCCATTCCATGAACGTGCAGATAGTGTGTGACCACAGGATGCTGATTCTGGCAGTCTGTGCAAGGTACCAAGCAGCTCCCATGATGCACACATCTTCAGATACTCCCAGGTGCCGGGGCTCTTCAGTGTTCCAGCCCGATTGGATGGATGGCTGCTGGGTGGCAAGGACTATACATTGAAGAGGTGGCTCATGATGCCTCTCTGCCACCCAAGAACAGAGATTGAGAAGCGTTACAATACGGGTCGTGCCTCCACAAGGGCGGTGATAGAGAGGACCATCAGTCTTCTGAAGATGCGCTTCCCAAGCCCCTACTTGGGGGGAGAACTACAATACCCCACAGAGCAGGTGTCACCGATTGTGGTTGCATACTGTGCTCTCCACAATCTGGATCTGGCAAAGTTGGACACACTGGATGAAGAGAATCTTGACGCAACTGCACAGAGGATGAGTCCAGTAGTGAGTTAGAAAATGAGCATGGTGAGGAGAATGCTGAGGGTGTGGAGCTAGACCTTGGTACCTCCGGGAAGGCAGGGATACCAGGGATGCCTTGATACAATGCTCCTTCATCTAGGCTACCAAAGATCAGCTTCAAACGCATGCCAGGGCTGCTGCCTCTATCCCGGATGTCTGAAAGGATCATTTCATTTGAACCCAAAGAACACTCAATGCCTGTGCAATAAAGTTCAGAACCACTTATGTCCAGCATTACATACTGGCATTCCCTGCACCAATGAATTAAAAAGATGAAGCATATACAAGCCCCATGATGACAAAAAGAAAATTTATCTCATTTTGATAAATCCAAAATATTTACATAAGCTTCTCCGGCCTTCATTCCCAGGCGAGTATAGATAAAGTAAACATAAATTAACATAAAACCACCCGTGACCTGTCCCTCTTGTGCCCAGGGTGCCTTTAACTTACGTTTGTGAGCGCTACGTCTAGGTGCTCTCACCTCGCTGCCACCAGCATTGGATCAGCCTGCTGACTCTGCTGTCTTGTTGGCCTAGATGACCTTGGTGGTCATCCTCTGGCCAATGGGGTCTGGGCTGGACCCGCCTGGGAGGAAGTGGCCAGTGCCAAGGCTGGCATCTCCCCAGTCGCTGCAGCCTCATCAGATGCCACAGTCACTGGTGGAGGAGCGGAGGAGCTGCTGCCAGCATCCAGAGCGCCCTGAGAGCAGCCCGCAGAGACGACAGGCAGCACGTGTGCTAATGTGAGGTCACTCTGGACCTTTGTGCGCACCATTGGAGGACAAGAACCTAGCTGGGATACTAAGTGCCTCATCCATCTCCCACACTGACACTGACCACCAGAGGTCATTGCCTGTGTGAGGGCTTGCAGATCTGATTGCAACCCCAGGAATCCCTCATTCTGTCCCTGGAGCTGCCTCTCCATGAGAGTCCATTCTTTCTCAATGGAGGATGCAGTGTACTCAGCCATGACAGTCAACACAGCGCTTACGCTCCACATCAGCTTCTCCATCATGGAGACCATGGCACGCAGACACTCATGGATCTCCAGCTGATCTCCCCGCACATCTCACTGGATATCCAGCATCAGCCGCCTAATGGGCGAGTCCAGAGGCTCATCATCAGCCTTTGACTGAGCATCGTCCTGATCCCAGCAATTCTGATGAGATTATGAACTCTTGTTATCCTCTCCCGCTTTGAAAGTCAGTGCTGCAAAAGTCCATTTGCTGTATGAGCTATTTATCTTTAAGATGATGGATGATGAAAGGTTATAGTACTGGAAGAGTAAAAGAGCTGATTGTGCCCCCGAAAGAGGAGTCTATTCCATTTCATATATCATGCTGGTTGGAAAGCTTGGCTACTTTTCACAATAATAGTTGCTTGTTTTGTCTCCCTAGATGTGTGAATAACACAGCTGATGGGCCTGGAGGAAATGTGGACGATGCATTGTGTGATTATGATGAGATGCCAGTTGGAGCCCGCCAGTGTTCCCTCCCCTGTCCAAATGACTGTGTTATGTCTGACTGGGGCCACTGGAGCATTTGTCCTAAAGTGGGTATTTTATTTTGAATGCGCTTGATAAATTTAGAAAATCACATGACAGTCATTCATGTGCTTAGAATGTGCACCCAAAAATTAGATCAGTAAGATTTTTTGTGTAAGGAACATTTAGTCACAGTGTCACTAGCTGAAATAGATGCTGTCAAATAAATTGTAAATATATTGTGTACATATGCTGTTTATGCTGCTTTCAACCAGCTAAACAACTTGCACCTAAATAAGTCATCACCTCAAGATTTGCAGCTTAGATACCAGATCATATCCAAAGCAAAATAACAGAATATCAGTCATTTTCATTGATTGTTTTACAATGGAGTCTCTGAAATAGCATTTCTTTTTAGTTTTCTTGCCTAATTGCTGGAGGGTGTTGTTAATGTATTTGCATGTGACAAATTCAAATTGGGTGCAGTTATACCTTTGAAAAATATTAATTAACTATTAAAAATACAATAATTTTATTGCACAAAATGTGCCCTGAGTATGTTTATTCCTTGACTTTATATATTTAAATTTGCCGTTCTCAAGGGATGAACAATAAATGCTGACCTTGCCAGCAATGCCCACATCCCATGAACAAATAAAAAAAAGTGTCACATCATTGGTGATTAAATGTTCCTTTTTAATTGAGAGTTAGAGATAATGGAATTTGACAGAATTGTGTCCTTTTTGACATTCATTTTAAGTTATTTAAGCTGAATATCGAAACCATTACAGTTTTGTCATTATACTGCTGACTTCCACTTTTAAGATTTGGCATTGCAATTAGCTGGAAAACTGAGGTGAACAGCTGCAATCTGCTTTGTGAGTACTAAAAACAAAAAAAAGCCAATCCCTCTATATTGCAAGAATGCAATTAATTTAAGACAATGTTATTTATTCAGAGGTTGACATTTTAGTTCCTTGCTAAACATGAGAAAAAATAATTAGTGGGTAACTGCGAGCTGCTTTAACTTTCAAATGATTACTAAGGCTAGTCAGTACTCAAGTATCTTATTATGATAAGTCCTGTTTCCCTCTGCAGTCTTGTAATTGTGGCTGGGAGCGACTGAATGCCAATAATGTTAATAAAATGTGAGAACTGGAGCAGTTTTAAATACTGTTGAATTCCATTGTCTTATTAATTATTGTCTGTTTGCCATTTGTACCTACCCAGATATTAACAGATTGCTTTAGGTAACTGTTGATTGCTGTGCTTAATTACTGAGTCCCATCTGCCTTAATGAGTTAACCTTAGTCAGGAGGAGCAGTCACTTCTACTTCCGTGTGGTAGCAGACACAGTTCAAAGTCTGATGCACCAGCAGATTACACTACTGCTTGGCAGTCTTGTTAATATCAAAGAGCTTTCATTTGAAATTTTAAGGAAATTGCTTTTCAGTTGTTAATTATAATTAAAGTATGTTGAGGTCAAATAACTAGCTGGCACACTTAACAACTTTTCATAAGAGTTCGCCTTTCATTCAATACATATCACATAGTTAATGATGTACTGTCTTGCTTTCAACTGAGTTGAAATGTCTAGTATGTCTAGAAAAAAAAACTTCCCTAACAGTCTCCTGGAGCTATTTTTTTATGATTTCCAAGTGCAATAGCAATATATGGCACAAATTCCAGCCAAATGACCAAATCAAGATGTCATTGAGTTTGCAGCAGTTCATTGCTAGATGCCATTTCCTTAAGTAAAACATAACACAACAGGATTTATGTAGATGAGGTTATCTCCCTAAGTACACAAGGCTGGATGTCTCGTTGGTATCTGTGAAACATTCATATCCTAGTTTCATCTATCCTATGACTCAGGAGAAGGAAGCTGTATAAAATGGTGCCAAGTTCACATTATGAGCACCTACCATTTTATATATATGGGAACATATCATTAAGAAAAAGTGTTGGAGCTCATAAAGGCACTTCTACAACAGCTGAAACATTTCATTATTTCTCTTATATTGGCCCCCCCCCAAAAAAAAAATCCATAATACAGTTGTAGTGTGATTATGTTATATAAACACATTCTTCTAAAAAAAATTAAAGATGGAGCAGACACCCTTCTTTTGGTCGGTTCCTACAATCATTTACCTCCTGCACAACCTACCAAATAATGCGTAACAAAATCTGGTTGGACAATCTCTTATTCAAATTTACTTTATAAATTAAACTCTCCAGGATTTAGACTCAACATAAAAAATGGGTTCACTCAAACGTGTTCCTATGCCTCTGTGAAGGTAACAATCTCGCCACTGATAATCAATGGTTCATAATGTTTAGATTGATAAAGAACAGGATTATGGCAGAAAACAATTAAAATAAAAAATGTGAGATTTAAAGACAGAAGTTCAAGTTAATAAAATCAACTTGCATCTATATGGTACTTTGAACTTAGAAAAAAATGACCTAAGATGCTTCATAAAAGCATAAGATAAAAGTGGACACCAAGCCTATGATGATGATAGATGGGTAACCAAATGATTGATCAAAGAGGTGGATTCTACATAGGACCTTGAGGAGGGAGAGAGACAGGAATCCAAGGGTAGGGTGAAGGTTTGATGGATGCACAAAAAGCCACAGTTAGAGGAACAGAGAGTTTGGAAGTGTTATAACAGTTTGTTCAATAGGTCTCACAAAGAGGTTCAGAGGTTTGTAAGGTTGAACATTAGGGGCAGAATTTTTCTTCTCGCGGGCGGGTGCATGACTGACCTGATCGGGAGTAAAATAGTGCGCGATGACGTCGGACGAGCGTCTCGACATCATTGCGCACTTGCGCAATATTTTGGTCGGCGGATGCACACGACAGTCAGCAACGCGCCTGCCGACAATTAAGAGGCCTATTAAGGCACTTAAGCAAGTAATTGAAAGGTTTTTTGATGCTGTCCATCCAACCATATGGTTAGTGGGTGGGCGAATAGGCCAGATGGCCTTTGCATTTTGTACAATATCTCATCCATGGACGGGATGAGGTTTCCAACATTAATTTAAAAAAAAGTAAAGATTTTTTAACATCATTTTTAACATGTCCCTCTTCATGTGACTGAGTCACAAGTGGGGACATGTTTATATCATTAGCAAAATATTTATTTTTCATTTTAAAATTCTTCAGCTCCCTGAGGTAGCTCTGTGCCTTCAGGGAGCTATCAGTGCACACTCCCCCATGCAAGTGCAGACTTCAGTGGTCGCACTCCTCCTGCTCCCACCGTGGCAATGCTGAGTCTCTCAGCACACGTTTCCAGCTGGCTGGCTGTGAATTGGCCAGTCAGCACGAAATCGTGGTCAGAGCACGATCGTAGGCAGCGTCTGTTTCATGGCTGTTCCCGGGCCTGCCCACTGAGCCTGCCCAACAAAGGGAGAATCTTGCCCTAAGTGTTTATTAGTAACGCTTAATTACATACATGTATACAAAGTATAGCTCAGCCTAGGAGCTAACTTCATGCTGACTTTCATGCAACGGTGTTCCCTATTTACTATCTTGTATCTCTCTACATCATACTGTGAGTAGTACTGTTCACCAGTCCCACACTAACCCTTGCTATGCCGAACATTCTTTTACTATACCTCCCCCCATGTCTTTATCCAACATATTTACAGTACAATCTTTTCTTACAACATACTCCCTGCTCTCCCCCTCAAGTCTCTGACTTTATAAATTCAGACGGTCTGGAGGCTTAACAATTCTTCCAGACCTCACTCTGGTCACATTTGGAGGAGCGGTAAGTTCATTTCCTTTGGCCAAGCTTTGTTGGCTTGGAGTTGATATCGTAGTATCCTGTGTTTCCAGCAGTTAGTTGTCACCAGCTGATTTACTTTTTGCACTCATTGGAGCTAAACCTTTCCTCATCAATAACAATCTACTTTGTTCGGACACCATTTGCTTGTCCCATTCCTTCTAGAGTGAGTGTTCACTCCATTCCTTCACAGTAGGAACACAGGTTTTCTTTCTCCGTGGAGTCCACTGAGATCTTCTTGGGATTTGACGGTGTATCTCCATTCTGTTTGAATGTTCCTCAGCCATGAGCTCAACCTGCAGTTTGGCTTTCGCCGCCACATTGTGTTCTTTCGTGCATCCTTGTAGCTCACTGAAGTGCGCTTTGGTGAGTTGATGGCCACTGCTCTTCTGCTCCAGCATCGCTTTGCTGCTGTGCATTTCTGATGGAAATTACAGATTCGTTGCCACAGTATTCCCTGGTTGTTTGACAGCAACCGTTGGAGCCTAAGGTTGGGCTTATCGTTCTGTTGCTGGCCATTCCCTTGTGTATCTTCTGCTCAAAGTTAAGTGGAACTTATCTGAAGGTTTGGCTGATCTTACAAAAGAGGAGCTACTGCCACCTGCAAGGGAATTGGACAAACCGGCTCACCAAAGAGTGAAGATAATTCAGAGATGAAGGCCCAGTCAAGAGTCTCTTCATTGGTGGACCTCTCCTGAACTTGCAGTTGCATGTAGTTGATGACAGATGTTGTTTTGATGTGCTCTGCTATTTTGAGGAAGTTAAGGGCAATGAAGGCATCTCTGCTTAAGAGAAAAATGGATTGGTTTCAGATGATGTACAAAATTTTGAATATTTGCTTATCGCCATACCGGCTTGGTTCTAGGATCATGCCTATGACCAGAAGTCAGGTTCCTCCAGAGGCAGAGAATGGTGTGTTTGCCGTTCAGAGCCAGAGGTCTTTGTGCCTTATCCGGGAGGACCATAACATTGGCTCCCGTGTCTAATTTGCAATTGGTGAGGTGACAGTTTACAGCGATATCAGCATTCGAAAAGGAGAATCCGGGATCCTTGATCTCACCCAAGAAGCATGGTTGAAATTCTTCCTGGTCTGGTACCTCAATCTCGTGGATTGTTTTGGGATCATCTGCACATCTCGATGTCTTTGACCTGCGCAGCTTTCCGAAGTGTCCCAGTCGGTTACAGTTGAAACACTGTGCAGAGATAGCTGGATATTGCTCTCACCTGTCAGAAATCGATTTCCTGCAGCAACTTTTCTAATCAAAGATTTGGGCACTTTAGAATGTTTTTGGAGTATGTTAGAGTGATTTAAAGGCAATTTCCAGGTTCGGCTGAGTTTTAAAAATTTTGTTTTGCTTTCCCCATGGAGCTCGTCCGCCAGGTTTTACGACACCATCTCTGAACCCTGGCTGGCCACAGTGTTTAACAAAACGGACTGCTCTGACTGATTAATAGTCTGAAGACTTTTTCAGACTAGCTCAGCCTTAGAACTGCATTTTTGCTCACCCTTGCTCAGTCCTTTGACTCTTCAATCGATAGGGATTCACAATGGACCTCCACGTGCTCTGGTGGAGTTCTTTAGCTGTACAGTGGATTTTTCTCCTGTCCTTCAGCCTCCATGTCTGTAATGGAGCTTCTTTTTAGGCAATTCCAGCTGTGTCTTTGGTTCAGGTGCACTTCAATCAGGTCAGGATGCTGTTCCTTGCATTTTTCAAATTCCAGGTTCTACACCAGCTGCTTCAGTTCTGCATTCATTCATTAGCTGCCACCATGTTGCAAGGGTTTGTTCAGTAGGTCTCACTAAGAGGTTCAGAGTCTTGTAAGTTTGAACTAGTGTTTATCGGTTACACATAACTATATATATTTTTATTTATGGGATGTGGGTATCGTTGGCTAGGCCAGCATTTATTGCCCATCCCTAATTGCCCTTCAAAAGGTGGTGGTGAGCCGCCTTCTTGAATCTCTGCAGCCCATGTGGTGTAGGTACACCCACAGTGCTGATAGGGAGGGAGTTCCAGATTTTGACTCAGCAACAGTGAAAGAATGGCAATATATTTCCAAGTCAGGATGGTGTGTGACTTGGAGGGTAACTTCCAGGTGGTGACACTCCCATCTCTTTGCTGCTGTGCAGTTCTAGGTGGTAATGATCCTGGATTTGGAAAGTGTTGCCTAAAGAATCTTGGTGAGCTCCTGCAGTGCAGTCTTGTATATGGTATACACTGCTGCCAGTTTGTTGGTGGTGAAGGGAGTGAATGTTTATGGAAGG
Source organism: Carcharodon carcharias (assembly GCF_017639515.1). Classification (NCBI taxonomy): domain Eukaryota; kingdom Metazoa; phylum Chordata; class Chondrichthyes; order Lamniformes; family Lamnidae; genus Carcharodon; species Carcharodon carcharias. The sequence continues at coordinate 47,352,391 of NC_054478.1, read as the reverse complement.
GGTGCCAATCAAGTGGGCTGCTTTGTCCTTGATAGTGTCAAGCTTCTTGAGTGTTGTGGGAGCTGCACTCATCTGGGCAAGTGGAGAGCATTCCATCACACTCCTGACTTGTGCCTTGTAGACGGTGGACAGGCTGTGGGGGGTCGGGAGTTAAGTTACTCGCTGCAAGATTCCCAGCCTCTGACCTGCTCCTGCAGCCACAGTACTTATATGGCTAGTCCCGTTCAGTTTCTAGTCAATGGTGACCCTCCAGGATGTTGATAGTAGGGGATTCAGTGATGGTAATACCATTGAATGTCAAGGGGTGACAGTTAGATTCTCTGTTGTTGGAGATGGTCATTGCTTGGCACTTGTGTGATGCAAATGTTACCTGCCACTTGTCAGTCCAAGCCTCGATATTATGCAGGTCTTGCTGCATTTGGACATGGACTGCTTCAGTACCTGAGGAGTCGCGAATGGTGCAGGACATTGTGCAATCATCAGCAAACATTTCTACTTCTGACTTTATGATGGAAGGAAGGTCATTAATGAAGCAGCTGAAGATGGTTGGGCCTAGGACACTACTCTGAGGAACTCCTGCAGTGATGTCCTGGAACTGAGATGATTAACCTCCAACAATCACAACTATCTTCTCTGGGCAATGCTGCCTTGTGTCAGCTCACATATGTACAAAGTACAGCCCAAACTAGGAGCTAACTTTGTGCTAATTTCTACTTCAGTCTCTTCATACAACTCTGTCTCCTGTCTACTGTCATGTGTCTCTCTGCATCACACTGTGGGTGGTACTGTTCTCCAGTCCCACATTAACACTTGCTATGCCGAACACCCTTATACTACAGGATGTAGGTTACAGGATTATGGAGGGGTGAGGCCAAGAAGCAATTTAAATACATGGATGAGGCATTGGGGTCTTAAGAGCCCCAGAGCTGATGAATAAGTGGGTCTTGTTGCATGATAAGATATGGGCAGCAGAAGTTTGGATGAACTGTTTTTGGACAGTGCCATGGTCACAGAGCCTACCATTTGGAACTTTGATTACAGCTGTCAGGATGGAACCTAATTGGAAAGATTCATGTAGTTTGTTGGGAGTGTTTTAGGAGGCAATTTAACATTTTCAAGGACTTTAAAGAAGGAAGGGAAATTTTAGATGAGGCAATAGTTTGCAAGAACAGAGGGATTGAATGAGGAGATAGAGGTTAGATTTGGTGGAAAGAGGGAAGGAAGGAAAACATAGAAATATCTGACCAGGTGGACTCAAACTTGGTAATAACTGGATTCTATGAGCTTCCTCTCACCAGTTCTGGCTGCCACAGATAAAGGAGCTTAATAAAATGATTGATGGTAGAGAAAAAATGCCTGGATGATACTGAAATAACAGATGGCTTTGACAGAGGATAGTGAGGCCCAATAGTGATTTGTGATCCAGCCAGACCTGATGACAAATTGCAGATCCAGTTTTGTACCAGATATGCTCAAGTCAGCACCCCTTGTACTTGAATGATGGGACAATGCCAGGTGTACAACAGTGTTGGGAGACAATAAACATATTTTTGGGAACATGGATATCAAACATAGAGGTGAGGGATCAGTTAAGAAAATTGGAAGCTGCACAGAGCATTTCAAAGTATTTACAGCAGAGAAACAGGCCATTTGGCCCAACAAGGCCATGATGGTGTTTATGCTCCACACGAGCCTGCTCGCACATTTCTTCATCTAACTCCATAAACATGTCCTTCTATTCCTTTGTTCCTCTTAAGTTTATGTAGCTTCACCTTGAATTTATCGATGCTATCTGCCTCAACTACTACATGTGGCAGTGAGTTCCACACTTTAATCACTCTGTGGGTAAAGACGTTTCCCCTGTATTTGTTATTGGATTTATTATTATTAGTGACTATTGTACATTTAAGGCCCCTACTTCTGATCTGGCATGTATGTGGAAATATCTTCTTCATGCCCACCCTATCAAACCCTTTCATAATCATAAAGACCTCAAAGTCACTGCTCTGGCTTTTCTAGAGAGAAGAGCACCAGCTTTTTCAATCTCCCCTGATAGGCATAACCTCTTAGTTCTAGTATAATTCTTGTAAATATTTTTGCACCACCTCCAATGCATCAATATCCTTTTCATAATATGGTGAGCAGAACTGTTCACAGTACTTCAAATGTGGCTTAACAAATGTTCTATACAAATTGAACATAACCTCTCTGCTTTTTGAATCTATCCATCTAGAAATTAACCCCAATGATTTATTTCCTTTTTTATGGCCTTATTAACTTGTCTTGCTGCTTTTGCTACTTGTGTATCTGTACTCCCAGATTCTTCTGTTCATCTATACCATTTAGAAACTAATTTTTCAAGGATTATATAGCCACCTTATTCTTCCTAGCAAAAATACTACGTAATATTTATCTCTCTACAAGTTGCCAATTACAAGCCCATTCTGCAACTTTATTAATATTGTCCTGTATGTTGTCACACTCCTCCAAATAGATTACATCTTTTGCATCACCCTTAGTTACTCTTTGTGTTAATTCTTCAAGGAATTTGACAAGATTGGTCATAAATGATCTTCCCTTTTGTAATCCATGCTGACTACTTTTTATGTCTTGGGTAAATGAGTTTGTTGGCTAACCGAACTGTAACTGCATGCTATGTTCTCATCAATTGCTGCTTGCAATCAATAATGGGGAGAGACTGATGTAAGAATCAACAGCGATGGTTTATTAAGACATAGGGCAGAACACCAGATCATACGTGCTCACTCAGAAACCACCAAAACTAGACTCAAAGTTCCCAGTTGCCCACACTGTACAGTGATTTGTCAGTGCTGACACATGATCAGTACACTTGCATTCTTTTAAAGGGACATGGTACCTTACTTTACCATATCCCTGCCCCTTTACTTAAAAGTACAGCTAACGAGCTTAAAATACATTAACTATTTACGCAATAATTATTTACAGGTCACGTCTCTCAGGAGACCTTCTTTGACAGGTTGAGTGTCGTAGCCCAACAACCTCGGCTGGTGTTTCTGAGACCTCCTTTTCAGGGACCAGCTGCCCGCTCGGTCCCTCAGTGGTTATTTCACCATCTTCTGGGTGCAGTCATGTTCACCCCTGCTGCCCCTCCCCTCGAAGCTGAAACAGATAAAGGGCAACAAGCACAAAGCAATACCGTGATGAGCTACATGATGTGGGAGGAGGAAGAGGAAAAGGAAAAAAAAAATTGTTTGTCTTTCTGAGTACTGTCAATAATTTCTCCTTTCCTTCCTACATGTCCTTTTCTTGGCAGCATTGACCCGTATCCCTATTTTCTCTTTAATTTCACTGTTGGCTGAACTTAAATGAGCTCAGTGGTTGGGTTTTCCGACAGCTCTTCTGAGAATTCAAGGCTTTCTAGCTTCAAGACTTCCAAGCTTTTATGCTGCTGCTGCTTCAGCTTTTCTAATTCTTTCCTATTCTCATTAATAGCTTCCTGGAGAATGGCATATCATTGCCACTTCTCAGCTAATTTCTTCCTTAACTCGACCAGAGACAGGCTTAACTCTTCCTTTTCTTCTTCATGGCCAGAATTTTCACATCGGTGTGCGGGGGTGGGCCCTGCATGCCGATGTGTAAAATGACGCATGGTGACGTTGGGCGAGTGTCGCGATGTCACTGTACGCCATTGAGATATTTCGTTGGGCGGACGCACGATGATCTCCGAAGCGTGCCCATCATTAATTAACGGGCCACTTAAGGCCCTTGAGCCAGTAATTGACGTCGATTTTTCAGGGCCATAACGATCTTCAGCTTGTTGCACGGGTGCAATGGGCAGGCAGGTAGGCCGCATTTTTATAAACCTCATTCACGGGTGGGATAAGAGGGGTGAGTGGAGTCATGATTGTTATTTGTCAGACATTTAATGCTTAAACTAACTGCTACTTGTCTGTGTGAGCAGGAATACTTCAAAACTCTTCACAGCTGCTTGGACAGGAGTAACAGGTTTCAGGTCAGGACTCTGGAGTAAATATCGTTTTTTGGGCCTTGTTGGTTTCAAGAAGCCTTTCCTTATCCTGGGAATGGGAGTTGTGCTGTCCACTGGAGGGACCTCCTCTGAGGAGGAAGGAAGGGCCAGAAGGTGGAGGATGCCAAGAGTCCACATTCAGCCTCCAGGGGAGCCACCTCTGGGAGGAGAGGTGCAGGCACAAGGGGGGCAGGGCCAACAGGAAGTGCAAGGCAGAAGGGGCCACAGAAGACACCACTTTCCTGCTGCCAGGATTTACAGGCAGCGAAGCAGCTACCTCAACATGTCTAAGGAGCAGTGCTGAAGGAAGCTCCGTCTCTCAAGGAAGACAGTGACCTCCATTTGTCAGATGATAGGCCCTGAGATCTGCACCAACTGTGTGGGTGAGCACCCTGTGCCAGTGGCGTTGAAGGTCACGGCTGCCTTCAACTTCTATGCTTCCGGCTCTTTCCAGGGTCGGTGGGTGATCTTTGCGGTGTCTCCCAGTCATCTGTGCACACTTGTGTCAAGCAGGTGACAGACGCTCTGTTCAGGCATGCATTGACTTTCATCCACTACCGCTGGGACGAGGCCAGCCAGACAGAGCAAGCCAGAGGCTTTGCAGTGATTGCTGGCTTCTGCCGCGTCCAGGGTGCAATAGACTGTACACATGTGGCCATGAAGGTACCAGCAGGTGAGCCCAGTGCCTTCGTCAACAGGAAGGGCTTGCACTCCATGAACATGCAGATAGTGTGTGATCACAGGATGCTGATTCTACAAGCCTGTGCAAGGTACCCAGGCAGCTCCCACGATGCTTACATCCTCAGACGCTCCCAGGTGCCAAGGCTCTTCAGTGCACCAGCCCGACTTGATGGATGGCTGCTGGGTGACAAGGGCCATCCCCTCAGAAGGTGGCTTGTGACGCCCCTTCGCCATCCAAGAACAGAAGCCAAGGAGCGCTACAATAGGAGTCAGGGCTCCACAAGGGCTGTGGTAGAGAGAACCATCATTGTTCTCAAAATGCACTTCTGATGCCTGGACTGCTCAGGCGGTGCACTCCAGTACCCCCCAGGTTGTCTGTCACTGATGCTGGTTGTATGCTGCGCTCTCCACAATCTGGTGCTGGAAAGGGGCGATGCAGTGGAGGAAGAAGATGTAGGCGCAGGTGCTTCGGCTGCAGAAAACGAATCCAGTAGTGAGTCCGAGGACGAGCACCCACAGGAGAACGCTGAGGGGGTAGACGCTGACCCGGACAACCTCCAGGGAAGCTTTAATCCAACAAACCTTCAGCTAGCCAACCACAGGATGGATTTTCAACACACACCAGGACTGCAGGCTCCATACTTGATACCTGAGAACAACATCAGCCTAGATAGGAACATTAACTATGTGCCTTGTCAATGTAGCTCAATGACAAACAAGCCACTCATGGATTCCCATGCACTTGCAGAAGTAAGGAATTGCACTGAGCCTTGTTCACATATAAACATTTAATGAATTAACAAAATAAAGCAGAAAAGAAACTGAATGCAAAGATGTTAAGCATCACACCAACTTGTCATCAGCTTATAGTGGGGCAACAAAAAATGACCAGCGAGAAACCCATGGTGTGCCTAAGGTGCCTTAAGTTTACGTTTCTGGGTGCTATGTTGAGATGCTCCCCCTTCGCTGGCACTGGCATCTGAAACAGCCTGCTCACCCTGCTGTCCTGTTGGCCTCGATTACCTTGGCAGATGTCTTCCGGCCCATGGAGCCTTTGATGGCCCCACCTGGAAGGGAGCGGGCAGTTCCACAGCCGGCATCTCCCCAGTCGCTACAACCCTACAACCTCATTGGATCTCACAGCCACTGGCAAAGGGGCAGAGGAGCTGCTACCCTCATCCCAAGCGCCCTGAGAGGAGCCCACAGAGATGACAGGCAGCTCCTACACCGATGTGAGGTCGCTTCAGAAGTCCTTGTTCACCATTGCTGGATGGGCACCGAGCTGGGATACTTGAAGCCCAAACCATCTCCCACACTGGCATCGACCAGCTGAGGTCAATGCCGCTGTGAGGGCTTGCAGGTCCAAGTTTAGCCCCAGGAGGCCCTGATTGTTCTCCTGGAGGAGCCTCTCCATGAGAGTCACCACTCCCTCCATGGAGGAAGCATGGCGCTCGGCCTTGAGGCTCATTGCATCGGTGATGTTCCGCATCGACTCCTCCAGCATGGGGACCATGCCATACATTGCCTCATGTATCTCCACCAGATCTTCCCTCATACCCTGCTGGACTTCCAGTGTCTGCTGCCTCACAGACAACTTCAGAGGCACATCATCAGCCACCAACTGAGCATGTGCCTGGTCCCCTGCAGTTGTCTGGCTGCTGGCGTCATGGGCACTCTTTGTCTCCGCCCGCACCTCAAGTGTGTATGAAGTGCTCTCATTGCTGTGCCCCGGGATACTAGCCAATGTTCTAATTCCCACCGAGGTGCTAGTATCTGCGTTGGTGCCTGTCTGGCAGAGATGGTGTTACGCTGGTGATTCCATTTGTTCTGGGCACTCATTTGTCAGAGGTGGCCCCTCTGCCTCCTCCTCCTGGCCCTGCTCCAGTGATGCTGAAAGGAAGAATAAGAGCATTTGTTTAGTTCAAGTGGAGACAATGTCAATGTGCATGCCTGGCCCTCAGATCAGTGTGCGCTCATCCTTTCATAATCAATGGTCAACCCATTCAATCACTGAACACTCAACAGTGGGATGGCTGCTGGGACACAGATGGTGACATCAGTGCACAGCAATCTTACCTCCCCTAGCACCCCAGCCTCACCGCCACTGGTGCACCTGGGCGCATGTCTCCTCTCCAGCTCCATCGCTTCCTGCTCATATCTAGTGATTATGGCCAACAGGACCTTGACCTCCGCAGCCCGTATCTGCTCAGTGGCATTGTGTGCGGTCTTCTCCTGAAAATGAGAGAGGAGTGTTGATTAGTCCAACCTGTACCTGGATTCCCATTGCATCTCTGCCACCACCCCCCACCTGAGTGGGACATTACAGGGCTCCAGTGAATCATGACCCTGTGGCTGCCACACACTCACACCAAGAAGCCAGGGCTGACCCCCCTTGCCCACATGCTGCCTCCATCACATTTGCCACCACATGGACTAACCTTGCAAAGCAAGGATGCACAAGCACGTGGAACATCAAGGGCAGCAGATGGATGGGTGCCCCACCACCTGGAAGCTCACCTCCCAGCATGTCAGCAGTCTGACTTTGACATGATTTGCAGTTCCAGCACTGTGCCTAGGTGCAGAACATTGAGGTAGCCCCAAAATAGTACTCTGGGTATCAGCCTACCACATGCTGCAGGTGCAGAACCTATCTCAGCACTACCCTCTCAGGATGAACTGGGCAACATCTGCTGGCCCATCCTGCGAGGGACACACGCCATCAATGATTCAATGCTGTAACTGCACTCAGAGTTACGGGGTGGGGGAAGCGCTGGGGGGAAAAGCCTACCTGCTGGGTTAAGTGACCTCTGCCAACATGGTACTTACCCTTCCCGAGCGCAAGAGGTTGTTAAAACATTTGCGGCACTGGACCCCCGTCGTCCCAGGGACATTTGGTCAGGCGGTGGGGGGCGGGGGGTGGGGGGGGGGAGGGCTCCTCCTCCCGTCCCTAGGAACAAGGACTTCCCGCCGTGCTACCACCTCCTCCAGGAGGGCAGCTTGGCACTTGCCAGAAAAGTGAGGGGCACAGTGCCCCACTGCCCTACCCTCCTGCCTGGCCTGTACATCAGCAGTGCTCTGGGGAGCCCTTCTGCTGGCCATAATGAACAGTCTTTGCAAGATTGCCTGCGTGCTATTTGAACAGGCCACCGGGCCGCCATTGGGCCCAGCGGTCATTGCACTCCCGCTGCTGCCCACCCACTCCCACTATCCTCTCAGGAGCCGGGTTTCATGTTGGGCGGGACTTAATTGGCCCACCCATGTAAAATGGCAGCGCAGAGCCGATTGCGGGCGGAGATTGGCTCCGTGCCTGCCCGCATCCACTCCCGAATTGGGAGTCCCCCCCATATCTTTATCATGGCACAGATTGGGAGCTGATTGAATTTTGTTGCGCAAGAAAGTCCTTTAATAGATTTTCCATTTCCTTTCAAAGGATGCTGACTTCAGCTTGAATTCTGTCCCAGAGTAAACTTCTACGGGCTTCTTCCATTGGGTTTTTGTGTACTCGTTTTTTCTTGCAGCAGCACTTCTTATTTAGAGCCTGGAACTCAGCGGGCCCTCAAGGTTTATCTCTCCCAGCCATTTCCTTCCGAGGAGACTGGGTCCCCTGCCTGACATTACAAAAGGGGGTAATTTTGCAGACTGTTCCTCATTGTTAAGATCCAGCAGTTGGTAAAGGCTGTTATTTAAAATCCCAGAGGGAAACTTTAAACAACTTTCATAACCTATATTTTCAATTGGTATGTTTGAGATGCAGCGCAAATTGAGGAATACGACCACCAGTTCTCAAGAGGTTTTTATATCAAACTAAATGAGGCCTTTATTAATTTACAACAAATTAAATATATACACATGGCTACGAATTACGACTATCACAACTTTTAACAAATTCCCAAATTAAACTCCACTAAGGCAACAACAATCCATAGACTTTAGGCAGACACCAGCAAAACATTTTCACCTTATGAATTCAAAATGAGGTTCCTTTCAATTTGGTTCCTTTGCAGACAGTTGTAGGCTTACAGCTGCTATGATGTTATATGCCTCTGCCTTTCCCACACACAAAACCCTCTCAGCTCATACCCAGCCTTTCTCTTTGAATGCAAATTCTCATTGTATCACCAGGCCCTTTGAACTCCACCTCTTCTAACAATAAAACCCCTTTCATAGCAACAATTTTATTAGTAATATAAACATTTTGCTTGGTGTCTCCTAGCTAGGTGCAAGATTTCACTCCCCTTCTTGAATGCTCTATTCAACAAAATGCAAATGTACCTCTACCTCTGTTTACATCTCAAAATTACTGTACATCAAAGCACCCAGGCTAGCTGGCTTTAATCCAATTAGGACACACACAGGCACAGCCACAGACTAAGCCTCCATTTAAGAAAATAATTTCCAATAATATTATATACATTAATAGCTTCATGACACTCATACTGCACCTTGTCTTGACATACCACTTTCACATTTATTTCTTCACCCTTCTATGTCCTCAGCTTTTTGTCCAAAACTTTTAACTTCAAAGGATGGGTTCCTTTACTCATATCTAAATGTATGCTCTCCAATGATGGACATCGACACTCCCATATTAACTTCTATCTTAATGGTTTGTCTGTTTTGTAATGACTTTACTTGGATTATCTTGGTTCTACCCACTTTGAGGTTATATAGTGGATGGATGTCTGATTCTATTTCTTCTGCCTCTTCCATGAGGCATATTTCATGATTTTTCCTTCTGCCTTTTGCTTTAGCCTTTCTCTGCAGTACTGCCTTATGTGGCCGTAGCGGTGGCAGACCAAGCACTCAACTTGTTTGACTTGTCATTCGCTCACTGGAGGCCTAGATGTATTTCTCTCATTCATTTTATGGGTTTTCACTGCAGTACCATTGTTTTTTAATGGTCTGGAGCTAGAGTTTCCCACCCTTCCGTGCAGTCCAAAGTTTTTGTGCCTTTTGTTGCCAGTTGGTCCTGCTTGACCAGATGGACGGCGCCATTTTGTGTATTTTTTTATTTGGAATTTCTAACTGCACTCTCCATTGCAGTAGCTAATTCTTATTGAAGCCTAGACCACGTTCGGCTAGCAAACGCCTTTGGATAGTATCATCTCCAATCCCACATATCAGCTGGTCTCTCAACATATCACTAATGGACATTCCGAATTCGCAATACTCAGTTAATGCCTTTAAAACAGCCACATAGTCAACTATTGACTCCTCCAGAAACCTGTTCCTTGAATTGAACTTGAAACGCTGCATAGTAACTGAGGGTTTTGGTCTCAGGTGGCTCTGTACAATTTTTATTAACTGGTCGAAAGTCTTCAAGTCTGGGGTGCTGGGTGATGTAAGGCTTCATACATTTTACTCCTACATGAGGACAAAAGAATCGGCCTCTTCTTCTCTCCCTGCCGCAATGATGTTAGCGGTAAACAAGAATACTAGGCATTCGACATACTGAGACTAGTCAATTCCAAGGCGGTTGAATGGATTGACATGCCTGAACTGTGGCATCATGAACGACTGCAAGGGGACTGCAGTTCCGACAGACTTTCCAGGTAATGACAAATTTAGCTGTTTGGCTTACTGCAGAGTTTTGCGCTCTCTGGAGTCTCTCATAATTTTCTGCCCATAGTCATTTTTCATGTATTTACCAGTTTAAATGCATTGCCGCTTTAAGAGCAGTCACCATTTTATTTTAGAGTTTGGCCCTGCCGCTGTCGGCTTTTCTCTGCTGGGTTTTGCACTCTTTTCAAGTTTTGGCGGAATCCCTGTGATCGCGATTCTGCAGGATTTTTTTATAATTTTTAACTGCAGGACTGCTTTCTGCTCTGATTGCCAGCTGTCCCCTATTTTGTAAGATAAGAAGAGATGCTCTTTCCAATGCTTTGCTTACCCACCTTGAAATTTATTTTCTTTTGCTCTTTATCCTTGTCGCCACTTTTATGTCTTGGGTAAATGAGTTCGTTGGCCAACCGAACTCTAATTGCACACCTTCCTATGTTCTCATCAATTGCTGCTTACATGCAATTAATAATGGGGAGAGACTGATGTAAGAATGAACAGTGATGGTTTATTGAGACATAGGGCAGTGCACCAGATCATACGTGCACACTCAGAAACCTCCAGAAGTAGATTAACAGTTCCCAGTTGCCGCCACTGTATAGTGATTTGTCAGTACTGTCACATGATCAGTACACTTACATTCTCTTAAAGGGGCGGAGTACCTCACTTTACCACACTTTTTTTCATATTTTCAGTTTCTTGGTGTTTTTGTATAACAACATTGAGTAAGAATTCTATTCTCTTTTCTACCACTGTTATTAAGCTAATTGATCTATAGTTCCCTGGTTTGTTCTATATTCCATTTTATTTCCAGAAATCATTTGAGCTATCCACCAGTCCACTGGCACTATTCTGTTTTATAATGATTTGTTAACATATGTTCTATTGCTCCCTTAACTTATTTTAGCAATGCATCTGGACAAGAGGTTTTATTCTCTCTAATTTGTTTATCAATTACCTCCCTCAGTTCCATCTTAAACTCCTTTATATCTTTTTTGTTCACTTCTTCTAATGTCAGCCTGCCATGTTTGTCTCCCAGTAAATATCAAGGCAAAATAATTATTTAATATTTCTGCTCTTTTGCTGTCATTGCCTGTAAATTTATCAGTTTGTGGTCCTATCCCTAGCATGATTTTTCTTTTGGTTTTATGTGTCTGTAGAATACTTTATTTTCTTTTTATATTTCTTGTTAATTTAATTTCATAGTTTCTCGTTGCCTTCCTAATTTTTTAAAATTTCTCTCCTAATTTTTTCTTATTTCCATTTAACATCCTCTCCTTTGTTGCCTATGTACTTAGTGTATGCTTTTTACTTTAGTTTCATTTAGCTTAATGGCTAGCTTGTTCTTACCTTCTAGAGGGCTATATTTCTCCTGGACTTTTATCGATCAGCATGTTAAATGTTTCCCCGCTCCTGTTCCATTTCTTTGTTTGTCAGTAGCGTTTTCCAATTCATTTTCTACAGGACCATTCCCATTCCTTTAAAAGCTGTTTTTTTTCCCCTCCAATTTATTACTTTGGTCTTTGTCTTACTAATGTCCTTCTCAAAGTTTATCTTAAATATGAACTATGATGTGTTTGGGAGTTTGACAATGCTAATATACATGAATTGAAGAGAGTATATTTCAGGGGTGAACTTGGTGGGAAATGTGAGTCAAAGAGAATAAGGGGATATGGGTAGTCAGGGATATAAGGAAGAGATCTGTGATGGACTCATCATAAATCCAGTTCATGGGAATACAGAGACCACAGCAGGTGACAAGGCTGAGGAGGTGGCTATGACGTGAGATAGAGTTTATATTGAGGGTGATGTTTGGGCAGAACAGGAGGTTAGAGAATTCAAAGGAACTGAGATGGAGGTTTAAATTACTAAGAATGAAGAGCTATTTAATGCAAAAGCTCGGACAGAATAGAGGAGAGGCTGTGTTTAAAATCATCTTTTCGTTGTGAGATTGGTGAGCAAAGAAAATTTCAAAGAAATCTGAGAGGGGTCGAACATGCTGAGGTATTTTAAAGGAGACAAATACCAGAGGAGAAGTGGAGATGACAAGTTGTGACTCTATTGTCATATCATCACAGCATCGATTTGTGCATGTCACCTAATGGCAAGTATCGGCTTTGGTAAGGAACAGGTAAGGCAGGTTTCAGGCAAGGTTACAATTCCAATGCAATTACCACATCAAGGGTTTTGTTCACAAATGAATGACATTCTGGAGGGAAATGTGTAGAGGATTGTTGATTGATCTACTGGTAGAGTTCAACGGGGCAGTGGTAGATGGGATGAACAGAAAGGGAACGAGATTGGTGGGGAGGTCAGCGAGTGAGGAAGATGGGGAGATGGGTTTTACTGCGTTACTGCTTTTAGGAAGTAAATGGAAAGTGCATCAATGTGCACTTCAGAATATTCCAAAAAGTGACCAGAGAGTAACTATGGGTTTATTTAAAGAGGATTCAAGCCCAGAACTGTGACAAGAGAATAGGAATGAAGAGGAGTGATACAGGATTGATATTAGAGTGGAGAAAGTATCCAGAAATTAAAAGTGGCACAATTGGGTGGCAAGAAGTGGAATGAGAGTGAAAGGTGGACAGGCCAGAACAGCCTAAGAGGGGCCGAGGAAAATAAATGAGATGGGTCTGGAATGGATGCTAAAGTGCGCACATGATTGGACACAGAAGGAATATGGGCTACATAGATATGGCACAGATTACAAGGCATATCTTGGTTGTAAACAGAGACTGTCCCTCATGGCTCCTGGTGCTTTCTATTGGATGGATCAAAAATTATTAGACTCATTACACTCTGTACCTATTCTTGGAATAAATATTACAATATTTAATTAAACAACAGGTGTAAAACTTCATTAGGTCAATGGTATCAAAGAAAACAACAATTATGTGCATATATATTACACCTTTAATGTAGTAATGTGTCCTAAACCTCGCCAAATAATTCACAAAACAAGGCTTACAAATTCAACATAAGTTCTTTTCTAGTGAGCCTCCCTCTGTAGGTTTACTGGCTCAAAACACCAGTCCCTGGTCTGCCCTGGTTCCCTGAAGAGCACTGATTTTCTGATTGTTCAAGCCTAAATCTGTCCTTACTTAGCGGAAAGTCCTCAACAATGATGGCAAGAAATCTCTTAAAGTTTACATAAATGATATTAGTTTGTGCTCTTTAACATCCTCCAATTCTAACAGACGCTGGGCGACCACAGCCAAGCAACAGTCCCCCTGGCCCCTCCCCTTCCTGCCCCACCCAAAATCATCCAGACTCTCAGCTGAATTAATCACTGGCTCAATGTAGAACATAATGCTTTCACATTAACCTCATTAAAAATGCAGAATTAATAGGAATTAAAGCTAGTTGGTTATTTAGTAATATCCTGGAGTCCGTTCTTGTTCTGCAAAGCTCACTCAAAGCTATTGCGAAGATTTTTACTTCTATCCCTCATTGAGATAAAGCAGCAGAAAGCAAAAGATGTCATCAATAGATTTTCTTGCCATGATACTTTTGATTCTGTTTAATGGTTTATTTATAGGGTTTTTATTTAAAAAGAAAAATGACAGCGGGCTCAGATTTTGCTCACTCTTTAAGTCAAAGTATCAGACAGCAGCACCACTTTGTGTCAGATGAACAGAAGACATGACATGTGGTTTGCACCATTTCCTTTGAGCGTTAGTAATTTGACTGGGTGTGGTACCACAACAACCAATTGGGGAAAGGAGTGACTATGAACCACTTCCTGAAGCATGAAAAAGTAACTAGAGCTTTTGTTCATTTAAGCAACCGCAGCACAGAGGAAAATTTTAAAAGTACTATTACATTCTTGCAAATACAGAATTAAGACCTGAATTAAAGCATTTTAGCCAATATCTGTGCAAGGGAACACTTTAAATTTTATTAACATAAAATGCAAAAAAAATTTTATTTCCAATTTTCGGCATCTGCATTATTCTGACTTTATATTAAGTTTTCTGCCAACATTGATTTTCACGTTTCTGCATTTGGAAACTTTATATAGGAATGCAACATTTTGAACATTCGTGTTCGAACTCGATATCCTCTACGTCCAGCAGCAGATGGGAAAACCTGCCCAGCAGCCTCTGAGGTGGAGCCCTGCGCTCTCAACAAAAACTGCTTTCACTATCAGTACAACCTAACAGGTAATTGGCTATTCCAAAATGGCATAAAGTGAATACCATTTAAGATCATCTCTGAAAAAAAAAACATCATTTTTTTTTTCTGTTTTCAGAAAGTGGGAGCTGGTGAATTGAACAATTAACATTATGTTGTCATTTCATTTTTCAGGCTAGGATCTGACCATTTTAATTGTTCAATGCAATGGTATAGGAAGGGTTATTTAACAATTGTTCTTCCAAAATGAGACCATACAAGTGAAATACTAGACACTAAGCCGTGTGTTAGGGTTAATTGTCTGACATTATAGGTTCTTGCCAGCATGGAGTTGGAGTTCTGAGCATGTATTTCAGTACACTTTATAGTCAGTCCCATTTCCTTGCAATCTTAAACTTTCTCACCTTTCAAAAATAATTCATATAGGTGCATATTCATCTTCAAACATCCATCTTCAATCCAGTCAAAATGATAGCTGTGTTTAGCTATTTTTTTAATGCTTGGAGAAGCTCTGTAACATCATAAAATGGTTTCAGCCTAAAGCTGAAGGTATGTTATGTCCAAATGAAAGAGAGAACACACTTGGCAAACAGAAATTCATCTTCCAGGGACTTTCAGTAGCTTACACATGTTTGTGCTGAGGCATATACTCAGGCACAACTAACAGTGATAAATCTGGGACCCTGGGTGAAGATCTAGGTTCAGGATTCTCCTATGGGAAAAGGCTTTAAACAGAAAATATTGTGATAAATGTCTCAAATAGAGAAAACATTGTGTGGGTATGTTTATGTTTTCTTGTTTGCATTTGTAAAAATATTTTCATTATGTTACAACCTTTAATTTTGGATGTAGCCAGCCTGTAGATAAAGTCAGCTGGTAAAATCTGCTACCCATACGATAGTAGACATTACACCCTGTAACTGCTCATTGCAGGGTATCAGGTAGCAGTTGAGTAACCTGACTACTTTCAGAGAGTGGCATTGAAGCACCTGGAGAAATGTATTGGGACCCTTAATGGAACACAAGGGCATCAAAAGGCAGATGAGCTTTGTAGTATATTGTAGCTGCCTCTCTGTTGGGAGGTATGAATCAAGTTAGTTCAGTAATGGCTGCTTACAGTGAATCCACATGGTGAGAATTTCTCAGTGCATGCACAACCTTTGGGATAGAATTCTTTTTTACACTTCATTTGAGAAATTAAGGACTGATGAACATTGTGGCACACTTTTTGGAACGCCTAAAGTCGATCTGGAGGAAGTTTGAGCAGTACATAATTGAAAATAGCACTGAAGGTATATGTGGGGACAATGAGGGAATTCAACACGAACAAAAAGGATCTATATAATTCTGAACAAAGGTTACACATTTACTGAAAGTGAATGAAAGTGCCCTGAAAGTTGCATTCAGTCAATGGAAGCAGTGTCCAACAGAGACTATTGCACACTACTCTCTCAAATTAAAGAAACTATCTCATCACTGTGGGTATGGCGCGAACTTAGAGGGCAAGTTTAGAGATACTTCTATTAGAGGTCTAAAGAACAATAAAATCCAGACCAAACTTTTGAGTAAAGGCAATAAGCTGCTCTGAAGGAGACCTGCGAAGATGCCATGGTCATGGAAATGGCAGAAAGAGATAGTTGCAGATAGCAAGAAAGTTCTATCCTGAGCTGGTTGGGGAGGTCCATTGGATTTCAGTGAGTTCCAGGCCAATATCAGAATCAGAAATCTAGATGTTAGTGTTGCCATGGTAGCCACCAACCATTTAAATGCCCCCCCACCCCCCCATTCCCAGTCAAAGTGTTATACCCGTGGGAAAGTCAGTCATACCCAGACTACATGCAGGAATAGAGGAAACAGCAAAGTTCCAGGTCACAGTTAAGAACCAGGTTGCAACCTTGCATCAGGTCAATGTTGTGGTAATTCTAAAGCTAGTTCAGGAGTCTGGATATCCTCAAATGTATATATGATGGATGTAGAAGCAGAAGTTAATGTTATCAAGCAGCAAGATCAAGAGTTGTACTCTGTCAAGGAGCAAGAACAACAGCACATGGAAGTTGAGAGTAATAGGGCTAAAGATAGAATTCCAGTGTCCGCAGTGAAAATGAAAGTCGGAGATTCACAAATTACTTTCATCGTTGATACAGCTGCAGCCTTGTCTTTTACCTTAGAAGAAGAATACAGTAAGTCATTCAGTCACATCCTTTACACAAAACTGGTGTGTGACTGACTAGTTATTCCAGTAACAGTATTCCAGTGTTAAGTGAAGTTAGCATTAGGGTGAAATACAATGATATATCCTGTTATTTGCCATTGGTAGTAGTAGGAGGGAACAACGTCACCCTGATGGAAAGGAATTGGCTTAAGAAGATAGGGTTAAACTGGTACAAGTAATTTACAGTAGGGGTATAAAAACAGAAATGCTGGAAAAACTCAGCATCTGTGGAGAGAGAAACAGAGTTAACGTTAATGTTTCGAGACTGTATGACCCTTCTTAAAAACTGGAGAGAAGTAGAAGTGTGATGAAATTTATACTGTTTAAGGGGGGTGGAGCAGGTGAAGCTGGATAGAAGGTCAGCAATAAATGGGGACAAAGGAGAGGTTGACAAAGATGTCATGAACAAAAAGACAAAGGGAATGTTAATGGTAGTGGTAAGGGCTGAAAAAAGGTGCTGATAGTGGCATTAAGGTAAGAAAGCAGAATGTGATAATAGTAGAACAAGGGTAAGCACAGTGTGAAAGAACAACATGGAACAAGTAATAGATGGCCCTTTTGGAGGTGGGTTGGGGGAAGGGGACAGTGTAGGGGGAAAAAAGGACAGAAAATGGGATAAAAGGGGGAATAAAAAGGGGTTAAAATAATGAAGAAATGAATAAAAATTTTAAAAGTATATAAATGAAAATAAAAATAAGTGGATAAAAAATAAAAACGAATGTGGAAAAAAGGGGTTCAAACAGTGGTGAGGATAGAGGAAAGAGTTCATGATCTGAAGTTGTTGAACTCAATGTTAAGTCCGGAAGGCTGTAAGGTGCCTAAATGGATGAGGAGGTGCTGTTCCTCCAGTTTGTGTTGGGCTTCACTGGAGCATTGCAGCAGGCCAACAACAGATATGTGGTCATGAGAACAGTTCGGTGTGTTGAAATGGCAAGCAACAGGAAGGTCTGGATCATGTTTGCAGACAGACCAAAAGTGTTCCACAAAGCAGTCACCCAGCATACGTTTGGTTTCCCCAATGTAGAGGAGACTGCATTGGGAGCAGCGAATGCAGTAGACCGAATTGAAGGAAGTGCAAGTGAAGCACTGCTTCACCTGAAAGGAATGCTTGAGCCCTTGGACGGTGAGGAAGGAGGAGGTAAAGGAGCAGGTGTTGCACCTTCTCCGATAGCAAGGGAAGGTGCTGTGGGAGGGGGATGAGATATTGGGGGTGATGGAGGAGTGCATCTCCTTCAGCACCTATTTGCTGCTTTTTTAATGTTAGTACACTCTGTCCCTTCCTGTCACACACAGCTGCCCTGCATTCCTTTTGCTTTGTAAGCCTACTTACCCCCCTCTCCCATTCTATTTAGTTTAAAGCTCTCTCTACAGCCGTAGTTATTCGATTTGCCAGGACACTTGTCCCAGCATGGTTCAAGTAAAGCCCATCCCACTGGAAGAGCTCCCTTCTACCCCAATACTGATGCCAGTGCCCCATGAACTGACACCCATTCCTCCCACACCTATCTTTGAGCCATGCATTTAACTCCTTGACTTTATTTACCCTATGCTCAATTGCCCGTGGCTCAGGTAGTAATCCCGAGGTTATTACCTTGGAGGTTCTGCTCCTAACTGTTCAAATTCTTTTAGCAGCACCTCCTTTCTAGTCCTATCAATGTCGTTGGTACCAACATGGACGTTGACAACTAGATCCCTCCCCTCCCACTCCAAGTTCCTCTGCAGCTCTGAGGAGATGTCCTTAGACCTGGCACCGGGCAGGCACCATAACCTTCGGGACTCACACAGCTGCAGAGAACAGTATGTATCCCCTAATTATACTGTCCCCTACCACTACCACATTCCTATTCCCTCCCCCCACTTGACTACCTCCCTGTACCATGGTGCTGTGGTCAGTTCGTTCATCCTCCCTGAGGTCCCTGCTCTTGTTCATATAGCTTGCAAGAACCTCATAACTGTTGGGCAATTTCAGTAGCTGAGGCTCCTTGAACGCTACCCCTTGGTTCCCCATACCTGCTTCACCTGCAGTTACACCCTCCTGCCCCTGATCACAGACCAAATTCGAATTATCTAACCTATGGGGTGTGACCGCCTCCTGGTGCAACTTTCCCCCTCCCTGATGTGGTGCAATGTCTACAGCTCAGACTCATTATCTTGAATGTGTTTGCTCCAGATCACCTTGGTGTCCAGCAGCACCCACATGCTGCAGCAGCAACACATCTTCCGCCCTACTATCGCTATCATATATCATTTAATGTATTAGTTAATTACTCTAATCCCTGCTCTTTACACGTTATTGAAATTCAGAGCAAAGTTACTCACAAGTTGAGAAAGGGGCATTAGTGATCATATATGGTATTACGAAGTTCCACAAATCATTGTATGATAGGAAGTTCACTTTGTTAATTGAGCACCAAGCCTTCATGATCTTATTTGTTTCAAACAAGGGAGTATCATCCTTAGTGGCAGCAGAGCTTCAGAAATGGAGGTTGACTTTGATGACCCACGAGTATGATGTTAAATATCATACGACAGCAGATCATCCAAATGTGGATGTTCTTTCAAGATTTCCTGCGAATAATGATTCATTTCTAGATGCTGCATTACTTATTGAATTACTCACACCCATAAATGACATGTCAGTGTCTGCTAGAGAAATTAGTGAAGAAACTGGCAAAGAACTGATGCTCAGTAATGTGCTTAATTACGTCATGAATGGCTAGCCTAAAGAGTGTGATTATGAGAAATTACAGGAGTATTTGACATGTAGAAATGAATTGAATGTAGATCAACCCTATGGGATTTAAGAGTCATTATTCTGCTATGGTTTGGAGAGAGATTATTGGAGGAACTTTACCAAAAGCATACCGGGATTGTGTGATCAAAACAGTAACAAAAAGCAATATTTGGTATCCAAAGATAGAGATATTGATGAATTGGTGAAAAGTTGTGAAGTGTATCTCTGAATGAGAAATGACCCAACCAAAGTTCCCTTCATTCCAGGTCAAAGGCAATAAAGCTGTGGGAATGAGTACATGTCAATTCCTTTGAAGTGGAAGGGAAAGGGTACTTTGTTTTGGTTGATAGCTGCAGCAAGTGGATAAATGTGAATCTATGCCAATACCACAAGTGCCAAAACTGCTGAGGTTTTGAGAAATTGGTTTGCAAATATGGGTTGCCAGAGGTGTTGGCATTGATATTGTGATACTGGTCTACGGTTTACATCAGAAGAGTTTGAAATATATCTGAGTAAGAATAGATTCAAAAACAGCCTAATATCACCAGACACCCAGCATCAAATGGTGCTGCAGAAAGAAGTGCACAGATTATGAAGAGATATTTGCAGAATTATTTGCCAAGACGTATTTCATAAGCTAGGCAGCAATTTGCATGTTTCTCTTCAAAACAGGCTAGAAATTTTTCCGTCCTCTTACAAAGTAACCCCACAGTTTTCAACAGGTTGGTCACCTTATGTGTTAGTGTTTAGAGGTTTAGTTTACTTAAGCATAAGACAGATATCAATAACAAAGTAAGAGAGTAGCATGTCAAAGCGAATGTTAGTTGTCATACACCAGACATCAAACTTAGAGAGTTCATTGATAAAAACAAAAAAACTGCAGATGCTGGAAATCCAAAAGAAAAACAGAATTACCTGGAAAAACTCAGCAGTCTGGCAGCATCGGCGGAGAAGAAAAGAGTTGACGTTTCGAGTCCTCATGACCCTTCCTCAGAGAAGGGTCATGAGGACTCGAAGCATTAACTTTTTTCTTCTCCGCTGATGCTGCCACTCCTGCTGAGTTTTTCCAGGTAATTCTGTTTTTGTTCTAGAGAGTTCAGTGCTAGTCAGAAGCTTATGGTGAAAAACCACCAAGGTGATAGGAGAATTATGTGATTGGGGTTGATTTAAAGAGACTAGGTGCATTCACATATCTGGTGAAGTTGGAGAGAGATTATGTCAATGTCATGTAGATCATTTGCTTGAAAGAGGAAATTTGACAAAGGGAGAGAATTAGAAACCTCCTGTAGTCCAGCTTTCTCTGACAGTGCAAAGTGAAAGACAGAAAGAAAGTGAAATTCAAAAAGAAGCTGAAAGTTTGCCTGTTTCACAGAATCCACTGGTAGAGCAAAGTGAGTCAGTGTCTTTGATTAAGACAAATCAATGTCAAAGTCCCAACCATTAAATGGAGTTGGTAGTCAAAGTCAAAGTTCAGGTTTGACACATTCAGATATGCTGAAAGAACAGAGTCAAACTAATGAAAATGGAAGGAGATATCCAGACAGAAAGAAAAATAAGCCAGATAGATTAACTGAAAGCATGCAGGAAGAACAAAGTTGTTCTTTTCATTACTACTTGTCAGATAATGATATTTGTGTTAAGCACTTGAGTTAAGAAAAAACAATTATTTTTTACATGTAAATTACTCTGGTACAATCAGTCATATATGTTTTGGCTGTGATTGCAGTATAAACAAATATACATGTTCAGATATTGTTGATTTTAATTTAATCAAATTGTATTCTGGGAAATTATGTACATGTACAGCTTTACATTTTAATGTATAAGTTGTGTTTTTTTTAATGGGGAGAGAGTGTAGTGTATGACAGCTGCCTCTCTGTTGGGAAGGTGTAAATAAAGTTAGTTCAATAATGGCTGCTTACAGTGAAGCCACATAGTTTTTCTCAGTGCAATAAACAAGCTAATTCTTGAATTAGCCAACACTTTCTACAACCTGCAAAACATGACACAGCTGAACTACAACAAGTCCAGAAAGAGCAAATGAAGTTCTGAGCCAGATGCCTAATGAAGAACTTTGCTTAATGGAGAAAGCTAGATCCCAACCAGGAGAATGTATGAATAATTTGATCTGTTCTGCTCCTCTTTTCTTTAATTGCTAGATGCTGCTGACTGCCTATGTTTGGTTCATTGTTTTCATGTCGTTAGCATTCCTACATTTAATATTTCCTTCTTTACACTGTTCAATAATATCATTATTGTTCAGTTGCACTTTGTCTTATCAGTTTGAAAATTTAGCCTGTCTCTTTCTCTGTCTCTCTCCACAAATTTCTCATGCACTCCATTTTTCAACTCTTCCACTGATCTCTATCTAATTTTCTTATTCTATCCTCTTTTCTCCTAGCCTCATTCATTCCTCTCTCTCTCTCCTCCCTCTCTTTCATTCTCTGAACTTGATACAGACGATTAAATATTGGGTACGAGGAAAGGGCAGGGAACATGACAATATTAAGGCTCTTCAATAGAACTGATAAGTATTTTGGGCTGAATGGCGTCCTTTACACTATAAGTCTCCCCTCTTTGTACTCATTAACTTCTATCTGTTATGTTTTTGTACTTTTACTTTACTCAGTCATCAGTGTCTTGTTGAAAGTGGAGAGTGAGATCTACCCAGGGCCCAGGTTGGCAGAACATGGCAGTTAGTAGTTCTTCCGTGGGGAGAGAGATCTGGCAATGCATTAGACTGGTTTACCGATCAGGGAAATGGAAAGTATACATCCAGGGATACAGACCACAAATTCATGATTATAGTAAAGCAAGTGATTCTGTGGGTTATACAAGCTACCTTGTTAGCTCCTACATGGTCAGACACCACACCATTTAGCTCGCAGAGGACTAATTGATAAGTATCATCTTTCTTTATTCATTCATGGAATGTGGGTATCACTGAAAAGGCCAGCACTTGTTGCCCATCCTAATTTCCATTGAACTGGGTGGCTTTTTAGGCTATTTCAGAGGGCAGTTAAGCATCAACCATGCTACTTTGGGCCTGGAGTCATATGTAAGATCAGGTAAGGCTGGCAGATTTTCATCCTTAAAGGGCATGAGTGAACCACTTGGGTTTTTACATCAAACAATGACAGTTTCAAGTAGAATGTTGAACAGGCTTTTAGAGCTCAAAACCCAGCTTAAAACTAACAGTCAGTGTGACATCTATGTATAACAGCAATAGCATAACAGACAAATCATGGCATGACTCAAGTGTCTTAATGCTTTTAAAAATATAAATATAACATAGACATGCTTTTGGATTTGTTGGATGTCCTGTGGCATTGCTCATGCTGAGTTGAAGAATACGCTGTTTCATGCTTCATTATCAGCCACACTTTTTGGAGTGGGGTACCTTGCAGTGTACACACCAATAAAAAACAAAATACTCCGGATGCTGGGAATCTGAAAACAGAAAATGCTAGGAATGCTCAGCAGATCAGGCCACATATCTGTGGTGAGAGAAACAGAGTTAATGCCCTGGATTTTACCAGCCCTCTGAAGATGGTCTAGGAGGTGAAATGGCTGATAAAATGGCATCGGGTGGGGAGCCTGACCTCTTCCTGCTGTGATGGCATATTACCAGTGGCATGAACCTCGGTGGCACAGCCACACACTGGGCAACCAAATGAGAAAATTAAGTGCCCAATAAAGGTCACCTCCTGCTGCCATTAGGAGGGGCTGCTGCCACATGTGGAGACCACTAAGGGAACCCTGGTGACTACACAGTGAGTTTCGGGAGTGGGGGTTGTGGAGTCTGTCTTTTTTGTTGCCACTTTGTGGCCCATGGAGGGAACCCCTGGCAGCAATGGATGTGCCCATGGCCGTGACAAAGCAAATGACAGAGCGGTGTCAATTGACTAGCAAGATATTCGCAATTCACACCATGTCTCCTAATCCCCTAATCTGCAGATCAATTTGAACATTGATAATGGCTTGTGTCATGAAGGTGCTGGTATTTTTCCAGGACGATTCATGTACGGGATGAGGTTTCATGTACGTTTTTAAAAATGTAATGTAAGTTGAATTAAAAGTGATGACATGTCAGGGAAATTTTATTTTGTCCATATTTCACAATTTGGCGCCAATCTCCCTGAGGCAGCACTTTGCCTCAGGGAGATGAGTGTGCTCCTGAAAGAGTGCACTCTGGGCATAGCACTTCCTGGTTGGCATCACGCTGGGCGGGCTTTAATTGGCCTGCCCATGTAAAATGGCGGCGTGCCCCTGATTGGGGGCGCTGATCGTAGGCGCGCCTGCATGCACCCACTCCTGAACTCCCCCCCCCCCCCGCCGACAGGGGGAAAATTCTTCTCATAGAAACTGCATGTCACAGTTGTCTTGATTACTATTAAATGTTAGCATAACAATATCTTTAATTTCATTTCTATGCTTTTAGTTAAAGCCCAAGATACTGAGGAAATTTCAAAAGACAGGAAACCAAAAGAGATGGCAGGATGTAGGAACCCTGAGAAGGGGAGGCCAGCTTATAGTTGGAGTGGTAGGGGGTGCTGGAGTATGATAGCACGGTGGGAGGCCTTGGCTGTGTGAGCAGTGCAAAAGGATTCATGTGGGATGGGGCAACTTTAGGTGTGGCATTACTGGCTTAGCAGTGCTAAAGTATGCTAGTATTACAGGGTTGAGAGAGCTGTTGCTGTCATCCCTTTCCCACCACCGCTGGATTCTGGGTTCCTTTCAGCATCAAAAACAATATGATTTCCAGGACGTACAACAGTTTAATGTTTATTTTTTTGAAAACTGCTAAGTTAACTGCATCAGAACATTTTGGCCACACTGAGTGAGATGGCTTTGGAACATGAGTTCAGGGTTCAATCATGGCCAGGGACCTCTTGATGCGAAATGTGTGTTGACAACTGCAAAAGTTTGGAGCAGAATGAGAACAGCCAGCATCATGTGACAGGACCAGCGTTACCTCATTAGACATTAATACCTATGTTGGAAACAGAGATAGAGGCATCAGGAGGGTGTCCAACAACACCACTTAAAATGGAGGGCATTCTTGGACAATTCAATCAGTGTAGGTGTAATCATGACAGACAGACTTGTGCAAAACAGTATAATAGAAAAAAGTGTGTCTTGAAAGTGTTCAGGGAAGTCTTTGTGACATTTGCAAGTGAGCACTGCATGCAAGACTTCAATGTTGTATAGAAAGATTTACATGTTTTGTTCTAACATGCTACACTATGTTGTCATACTCATTGAGCATACAGGCAGAAAATGAAAAAATGCAGGATCAGAAAAGTCTCTGCAGTCTATCTTGCAAAACAATGGGCTGTGATTTTGCGCTCCACCGCTGGTGGGTTTGAAAGTGGGGTGGGGGGGGCATGCAAAATCCAGCGGGTAGCCTTTCTGCCACATATTTGCCTGCCCCCAACCTGTCTGAAATTTTGCGGGGGTGAAGGAGGAGTCACGTGGCCTGCCCCTGGGCATGTTGAGGTCCTTAAGTGGCCACTTAAGGGCCTCATCCCACTGGTGGCGGTATTCTACTGGTGGGAAACATAGGCCCATGCATTGCGGGAAGCTTGGCAGCTTTAGCTGCATTGGCTGGAGTTGGGCAAGGTAGGGG
Source organism: Carcharodon carcharias (assembly GCF_017639515.1). Taxonomy (NCBI): domain Eukaryota; kingdom Metazoa; phylum Chordata; class Chondrichthyes; order Lamniformes; family Lamnidae; genus Carcharodon; species Carcharodon carcharias. The sequence continues at coordinate 47,327,433 of NC_054478.1, read as the reverse complement.
TGGACCTCCTTTACCTGGCTCAATGGAGGCAACACCCACCTTCACCCCCCTAAAAGGTTAACCACTCTTCAACCCTTTCCCTTGGCCTCTTGAAACTGGTCCCTTGCCAGTCTTGTCGACACCGCTGACACCAGACTTACTTGGTCTGCTCAGGGTGTCGGGACTGCCTGCAATTCCAGCTGTGCCCAGTGCTCCCATTGGAGCTGTGGGGCTACTGAGTTGGCAGCCATCTGATTGGACAGCAGCTCTCTAAGGTGAGACTTCCTCCTGAGAAAGGAGCGGAATTCTCTCCTTAAAGCAAGTTACGCTGCTCCTAGCATTAAATTGTTGAGGGGCAGCCATCAGGATCATGGATGGCTCCCCACTCTACTTTTTAGCTGGGGTGGGTGGGGGAGGCATGCAAGTTGGGGACATGGGGACCACACACCCCATAAAATCCAGTCCAGTATCACTCAGTTGTTCACTCAAATACCTGCTTCCACTTCACATTTTTTCATGCCACCTTTTGCTGCCATTGTTTCCTGGCCAGACTGTCCAACAGATCATAATCCTTTGCATAAAATACTTAAGTTTGAACTGTCTCTGCACTTTTGTTTATAAGTTTCCAGCAAGTCCATGCCACAAACTTTCTATTTTATTTGCTCGAAAATCTAAATGATTTTAAATGGACATTTTCATTGGAGCCATTTATTTTGGTGAGAGCTATTGATTTCAGTCACAAGAACTTGTAGAGTTCAGGAACTTCAATTCAATGACATTTATCCTTTTCTTTGCAGGTATAAAACATCTCTGCTATCAAACTCCTTTCAAATATAATTTTGTAAACATATTTAAGCTTCACGGTCATCAATATTCTTGTCTGCAAGGAATAAATAGCCATGCAGAGTTAAATGTCATCATATCATCATTTACCCCCATGTCATTGTGCTAGATTTTAAAACCAGCAGTGGTTTAGTGCAGAAGTGAATGATGCCCGTTAAACACCAGTGCTGCTCTGCAGAGCTTTTTGAAACATTGCACATGCATATCCAAAAGTGTCTGTTATGAACACTGTATTTCTCAGCCATGGTGTAATGCTCTTTTCTCAATAGACCTGTTAAAAGCAAATTATTGTGTTTGAATTGATAATATTTTCTAGGATGTTAGCTGTAACAGGCACAGATCTAGACCACAGTCAATACAGTGACCTTTTACAGATGTGGTTTTGTGTTTCTCAGAATGGAGCTCTTGCCAGCTCAGTGAAAATGCAGTCTGTGGACAAGGGCTGAAGTTTCGCTTGCTGGACTGTGTGCAAAGTGACGGGAAGTCAGTTGATATCAAGTTCTGTGAGAAGGTGAGATCTCAATATGGTTTCATGTATGAATCTGGCTGATGTAGAGGTGCAATTGAAAAGGACCATTAATTGCATAACACCTACAACAGTTCATTATGCATAACCTCATTCACGCTCTTTCGTCTTCCATGAATCAGACCCAATCACATCTGTACAAAGCAGTAAAAGTTGTTAACAAGAAACTACTGTCACACATAATGCATGACATGACTTAACAGTTCAATTTTTGCTTACACTTTTTAAAATAATGTATAAAACAACATTGTGAGTAGTGAAATCATCATTCGAAAGAAACGAACAATGTGCCAGTGTTGTCTCTCACATCAACTCAGCTCTCTCTCTCTACACTTCCATGACACAGTTGAGGAGGTGTGTGTCCAGGCACAATAGATTGCTTGCATTTAGTGAATATTGCAAAACCATGTTGGTCTGTGTGTACATTTGTAAAAAGAAGCCACCCGATTTCACTTCAGTGCATTTATATGTAAGGAAAATTGGGTAAGTTATTTACTTGATTTGCACTCCACATTCAACTTTCTCATAGTTGTTATGTCCATGCTGACCCAATGCTCTAATAACTCTTAATGCTTGATCCCTAGGTATATCACCTGATTCTGTAGGAGGGGCTGTTCTCTGTTGCACTTATGATTGGTGGAGAAAAGTAATTAAATTCTTTCAGTGTCAGCTGTTGCTCAGTTAGTAGCACACTTACCTCTAAATGTGGGTTGAAGTCCCTTTCCAGGTGAGATGTTAAACCAAGGCCCCTTCTGCCCTTGTAAAAGATCCCGTGGTGCTATTTTGGAGAAGAGCAGGGGACTTAACCCTGCTGTCTTGGCCCAATGTTATCCCTCAATCAACATCATTAAAATGAATTAGCTCATCATTATCGTGTTGTTGTTTGTGGGAGTGTGCAGTGCACAGATTGCTGCATTTTCTGTATCACAACAGTGACCATACTTCAAAAGTATTACATTGACTGTAAAATGCTTTGGGACATCCTATGGCTATATATATATATGCAAGTCTTTTTATTTCTCAGCTATGTTTTCTGTTTAGGATTTAACCCAGAAGGAAAAAACAGTAAAAACTGGGAAATAAGAATTGGTCCGAATTGGTCTTGTATACCTTAAAATGGGACACCAGTAAAAACTGAAAAATAAGAGCACTAGTCTGAACTGTTTTGTCCTTCTGGGAATTCAACTGCGAAGCAGTCCCTGCCTAGTCCTGAATCGGGGAATTGACCCTTTAATGTAATTTACAGCTATAATTTCCACACAAGGGGCAGGATGTTCGGTGTTTCCTGCCCTGCCACCCAAAGAGTCGGTGAGGAATGCATCCCTGCTGATCACGGCAGCCCCACAGCCATTTAACACTTCAAGGAGCATTAATTGGCTAGAGGCGGGACTTCTGTCCCTCACTTGGAGGTAAGGCCCACCTCAGAGAAATGCCAACCGATATGATTGGCTGGTAGTTCTGTAGTCCCAGCAGTGCCAGTGGCTGCAGTGGCCAGGACTGCGACTGTAAGCAGTCACCAGATTTTAAGCCCCAGAGTCAAGGACAAGGTAAACATGGGGAGTCTCATGGCAGGGAGGGGAGGTAAGGCTTGGGGTGCAGGGTTGGGGGGAAGCGGGGGTTGGGTGGGGGTCTTGCTGGAGAGGCCAGGGGCAGAGGGAGCACCCATGTTAGGCATCAGATCTTGAGATCTTGGAGGGGGGTGCACAATGTGAAAACAGGGTCAAGAAGGCGCTCCCCCGCCCTCCCAATTTCTGCCCAAGTCCGAATAGGGTGATCTGCTGGGCTTCCCCCTGTCTCTGAGCTCCTCACACCATCTTCAAGATTGAGGCTCGGCTTGAAGCGTGCTTAATGGCCAATAGTTAGCCACTTAAAGGCCTCAATTGGGTGAGGACGGGTGATCTGCCCTCAGTCTCGCCCATCCCCCATAAAATTACGGGCAGGTCAGGGCAGGCAGGCAGGCTGCAGGAAGGTCACTGGGGAATTTTATAGCCCTCCACGACACCCACCCCCCCCCCACCCCCCCACCACCCCACCACCGCACCCCCCGCAAATGTGAAATGAGGCTTTGTAAAATTTTGCCCCAGATCCATTTCATGCTCCATAAACTTCTGCTTATCTTATATTTTTAAGCAGGTAGACCATTTCCTGCATGCTCTGCTTCGCTATTCTCTCTTTCTTACCAGTGGTAGCAGAAATTGTTATGATCTCAGATGAGTGGGTAACTTAACATTCTCAGCAGTAGAAAGCTCAGTGCATCCAAAAATAATGCATGATACCTCAACTCTATACAGCTACCTCAAAATTGTGCAAAGTTCCTTAAAGCCACCAGCCTGAAACTATCCCATTATGTTTCACTCTTTGTTATTTGAATAGAGAAACGATGGTTTCTCTGGATTCAATCTGTGTTGTATCTCACCTGGGAATGACCTAAAACACAAGTGAAACCTATTCCATCCTTCAGCTTGATACACCTCACTACAATGAAAGCAATTAAAAATATCAACAGGTTGTTATAAATTATTTCAAAAGAGACTTTTATTGCAAGGGAATTATATTTCAAATATGTCTTCTAAAATACAATCAGAGATAAGGAGATCTTATGAGTATAACTGTGATTACGGCTTCCTTTGGAGAGTTGCACTCATATAGAGTATGAAACATAGAAACATAGAAAATAGGAGCAGGACTATGTCATTCGGCCCTTCGAGCCTGCTCCGCCATTCAATTTGATTATGGCTGTTCTTCTACCTTAACACCATACTCCCACTCTCTCCCCATACCCCTTGACAGCTTTAGAGCCTAGAAATCTATTTCCTGCTTAAATATATTCAGTGACTTGGCCTCCACAGCCTTCTGTGGTGCAGAATTTCATAGGTTCACCACCCTCTGAGTATACATTTCTCTTGATCGCAGTCCTAAATGGCTTACCCTGTATCCTGAGACTGTGACCCCTTGTTCTGGACCCCCCAGCAAGTGAAAACATCGTCCTTGCATCCAGACTGTCCAGCCCTGTCAGAATTTTATACGTTTCAATGAGATCCCCTCTCATTCTTCTAATCTCCAGTATTTACAGGCCTAGTCAACCCAATCTCTCCTCATATGACAATCCTGCCATCCCAGGAATCAGTCTGGTGAACCTTCAGTGCACTTCCTCTATGGCAAGTATATCTTTTGTTAGGTAAGGTGACCAAAACTGCACACATTACTTCAGGTATGGCCTCAGCAAGGCCCTGTACAGCTGCAGTAAGATATTCTTGCTCCTGTACTCAAGTCTTCTCGCAATGAAGGCCAACGTACTATTTGCTTTCTTAACTTTTTCTTTATTAATCACTCATGGGAGGTGGGCCTTTCTGGCTGGGCCAGCATTTATTACCCATCCCTAGTTGCCCTTGAGAAGGTGGTGGTGAGCTGGCTTCTTGAACCGCTGCAGTCCATGTGCTGTAGGTACACTCACAGTGCTGTTAGGAAAGGACTTCCAGGATTTTGACCCAGTGACAGTGAAGGCGGCGATATATTTCCAATTCAGGATAGTGAGTGACTTGAAAGGGAACTTCCAGATGGTGGTGTTCCCAACTATCTGCTACCCTTGTCCTTCTAGGTAGATTTGGAAGGTGCTGTCTAAGGAGCCTGGTGAATTCCTGCAGTGCATCTTGTAGATGGTACACACTGCTGCTGCTGTGCGTTGGTGGTGGAGTGAGTGAATGTTTATGGATTTGGTGCCAATCAAGTGGACTGTTTGTCCTGGATGGTGTCCAGCTTCTTGAATGTTGTGGGAGCTGCACTCATCCAGGCAAGTGGGAAGTATTCCATCACACTTCTGACTGTGCCTTGTAGATGGTAGACAGGCTTTGGGGAGTCAGGAGGTGAGTTACTCGTCACATGATTCCTAGCCTCTGACCTGCTCTTGTAGCCACAGTATTTATATGGCTAGTCCAGATCAGTTTCTGATGAATGGCGACACCCAGGATGTTGATAGTGGGGGATTTAGTGATGGTAATGTCATTGAACATCAAGGGGCGATGGTTGAATCCTCTATTGTTGGAGATGGTCATTGCCTGACACTTCTGTGGTGCGAATGTTACTTGCCACTTGTCAGCCCAAGCCTCGATATTGTCCAGGTCTTGCTGCATTTGGACATGGAATGCTTCAGTATCTGAGGAGTCGCGAATGGTGCTGAACATTGTGCAACCATCAGTGAACATCCCCACTTCTGACCTTATGTTAGAAGGAAGGCCATTGATGAAGCAGCTGAAGATGGTTGGGCCTAGGACACTACCCTGAGGAACGCCCGCAGTGATGTCCTGGAGCTGGGATGACTGACCTCCAACAACCACAATCATCTTGCTTTGTGCTAGGTATGACTCCAACCAGCTGATTCCCCCTGATTCCCATTGACTCCAGTTTTGCTAGGGCTCCTTGATGCCGCGCTCTATCAAATGCTGCCTTGATGTCAAGGGCAGTCACTCTCACCTCACCTCAGGAGCTCAGTTCTTTTGTCCATTTTGAACCAAGGCTGTAATGAGGTCAGGAACTGAGTAGCCCTGGTGGAACCCAAACTGGACGTCAGTGAGCAGGTTGTTGCTAAGCAAGTGCCACTTGATAACACTGTTGATGACCCCTTCCATTACCTAACTGATGATTAAGAGTAGACTGATGGGGCGGTAATTGGCTGGTTTGGATCTGTCCTGCTTTTTGGATACACGACGTACCTGGGCAATTTTCCACATAGCTGGGTAGATGCCAATTTTGTAGCTGTACTGGAACAGCTTGGCTAGGGGCATGGCAAGTTCTGGAGCACAAGTCTTCAGTACTATTGCTGGAGTATTGCCAGGGCTCATAGCCTTTGCAGTATCTAGTGCTTTCAGCCATTTCTTGATATCACTTGGAGTGAATCGAATTGGCTGAAGACTGGCACCTGCGATGTTGGGGACCTCCGGAGGAGGCCGAGATGGGTCATCCACTCGGGACTTCTGGCTGAAGATTGTTGCGAATGCTTCAGCCTTACCTTTTGCACTGCCGTGCTGGGCTCCACCATAATTGAGGATGGGGATATTTGTGGAGCCTCCTCCTCCAGTGAGTTGTTTAATTGTCCACCACTGCACAATTGGATGTGGCAGGATTGCAGAGCTTAGATCTGATCTGTTTGTTGTGTGCTCTGTCTATCACTTGCTGCTTATGCTGTTTTGCACGCAGGTCATCCTGTGTTATCGTGTCACCAGGTTGACACCTCATTTTTTGGTATGCCTGGTGCTGGTGCTGGCATGTCCTCCTGCACTCTTCATTGAACCAGGGTTGAGCTCCTGCCTTGATGGTAATGGTAGAGTGGGGGATATGTCAGATTGCTGCTGCTGCTAATGGCCCACAGCGCCTGCTTGAGTTGCTAGATCTGTTCGACATCTATCCCATTTAGCATGTTCGTAGTGTCACACAACACAATGGAGGTTATCCTCAATGTGAAGGCGAGACTTTGTCTCCACAATGACTGTTGGTACTTGTTGCCAGTGGGACAGGACATACTCAGGGATGGTGATGGTGGAGTGTGGGACATTATCTGTAAGGTATGATCCCATTATACCATGAGTATGACAAGCTGAGTGAGTGGGGACAAGCTGAGTGAGTGGGCAAATGCATAGCAGATGCAGTACAATGTGGATAAATGTGAGGTTATCCATTTTGGTAGCAAAACCAGGAAGGCAGGTTATTATCTGAAAGGCTACAAATTGAGAGAGGGGAATGTGCAACGAGACCTGGGTGTCCTTGTACACCAGTCGCTGAAGGTAAGCATGCAGGTACAGCAGGCATTAAAGAAGGCAAATGGTATGTTGGCCTTCATAGCCGGAGAATTCAAGTACAGGAACAGGGATGTCTTGCTGCAATTGTACAGGGCCTTGGTGAGACCACACTTGGAATATTGTGTGCAGTTTTGGTCTCCTTATCTGAGGAAGGATGTACTTGCTATAGAGAGGGTGCAGTGAAGGTTTACCTGACTGATTCCTGGGATGGTGGAACTGACATATGAGGAGAGATTGAGCCGATTTGGATTATATTCTCTGGAGTTCAGAAGAATGAGAGGGATCTCATAGAAACCTATAAAATTCTAACAGGACTAGACAGGGTAGATGCAGGAAGGATGTTCCTGATGGTGGGGGAGTCCAGAACCAGGGGTCACAGTCTGAGGATACGGGGTAGACCATTTAGGACTGAGATGAGGAGAAATTTCTTCACCCAGAGAGTGGTGAGCCTGTGGAATTCGTTACCACAGAAAGTAGTTGAGACCAAAACATTGTATGCTTTCAAGAATGAGTTAGATATAGCTCTTGGGGCAAAAGGGATCGGGGAGAAAGCAGGAGCAGGATATTGGATCATCAGCCATGATCACAATGAATGGCAGAGCAGGCTCAAAGGGCCTATTCCTGCTCCTAGTTTCTATGTCAGGCTGTTGCTTGACCAGCCTGTGAAACAGCTCTCCCAAATGTTAGTAAGGAGGACTTTGCATGGGCAACAGGGCCTAAGTTGATGCCTGGTGGTCTGTCTAGTTTTATTCCTTTTTTGTGGCAATTTGTCACAAGAGGGCCATTTAAGGGTTTGGGGCCAGGTAAGGATGACAGAATTCCTTCCCTAAAGGGCACTAGTAAACCAGATGGGTTTTCACAACAATCATTTCAATTCAGATTTTTATTGAATTTGAACCCGGGAACCCAGAGCATTTTCCTGGGTTGCTGGATTACTGGTCCAGTGACAATACCACAACACCATCACCTCCCCCTACTCCTCACACCTTGTATGCTTGCTTTCAGTGAGTTGAAATGAGGTCTACAACTTTATACCCTCTATTCCCTGACCCACTCTTTGTTGAATGTAAGTCTCTGCTGGGAGCATATTATTGTGAAAATACCTCAACAGTCACATCATGCAGAAATGACATGACTTTCTTTAAAATTTAAACAGAGTGCAGATTTCACATTTTGACTATATAAATAGCAAAATAAAGGTCAGGAAAAATGGCTTTATGTTCAGAAAATGTATACTGTTTGGTCTTAAAGGTCAAAACCATTTTTAATTTGTGCTTCAGAATAACTTTTACTTATTGCCCAATTCTAAACAATGACATTTTGCAGTTTAATGTTTCCAGTGGTGATTTATAGTTTTATTGCCCCAATCTATTGTATCCAAGTACATTGTTTTTGAAGCCAACTCTATGTAAGACCATGCAAATCACATCATTGGTGGAATTACAGTTTTCCAATGTGTCAAGCTTGACATGCTTGCACAAAGTCAGCAATTAAACAATAAGGCACACATCAGCAATATATACTGCATGAATAAAACCAAAATCAGTGGAATGCTACTAAATAATAAAAGCTATTCCATATTAGAGGCTGGATTTTTAAGGTGAAATAAAAGTGTTTGCAGCTCCTGGTTTAACATTTATATTGAACCCAGATACTTTAAATAGTTTAATCCGTTTGTCACTGTCATTGTGGCTTCACTGATCCAGTCATTAACTGATAGAGATAAGACTAGATTTTTATTATCCATCAGAAAGTGTTTTGACCAAGTCTAATAACAAGCAGCAAACACAGTTAAGGCTTTAATCAATTAATAATGCAACACGAAGAAAAAAGCCAAAAGGGGTGATTCAGTGAGTGGGGAGCAGTGCTTGAAAGGAGCCTATCTCAGGATTCCAAGGGATGATGGCAGTCCTAAGGTTCCTTAGCATGCAAATAAATATTTAAGAACCTGTGACAAAGTCGTCAAACCTATGCTTGCAGATTATGCACACCAAGCCATTAATTTTACCCACTATTTTTATTTATTGAGTAAAAGCTCTTCAGAATATCTATTCACCCCTCACCTTCCACTATGCACCTTCATCACCAAACAGCAGAACAAGAACCAGAAACCACCAAGAGAATTTAAATGTTACATATTTACATGAGATGTACTGATTAAATGGCCTTCAGCTTTCTGCATCTCCTCTTTTAAGAGGCTGCTTAAATCCTATCTTTTTGCTAAGCTTTTGGCTACTTGTCTGTGTATGTCCTTTTGTGGCTCAGTGCCAAATTTTGTCTGAAATGTTCCTGTGAAGTGTGCTGGGATGTTTTGCTGTGCTGATGCTACCATGTAAATGCCAGTTGTTGTTGGAAATCATAACTGAATGACACTATTGACTGGACCGTCCACTGTTGCATTTCTTTGTTTCCTTTTTCCAAGATGGAACTGGAATCTCCATGGCATTTATCTATGTATTGCTTTGTGGAATGCCCTGTAAATTGCCAGCTGTCAGAATGGTCTTCTTGGTCTGAATGTTCCCACGCATGTGGACTTGAAGGTATGTGAATACTTACAGCCACCAAAATGCAGGCATCAACTTACCTTTCATGTAAGACATTAAGACAAGCAGCTACTGAGTATAATATAACAAAGGATGTGCAAAGGGCATTCCAACGGACTAACTGCATAGTAATTGTTTAAATTTAATAAGGCCAACTTGGGGAACATGTATATTGGTTGTCACAGCCATTCAGTTATTAGTATCTTAAGCATTTTTGAATGTTTTTTTTTTGTTGTTGCTGAATTGTGGGGAAAATATATACAGAAGGTACAGCACACATAAATAAATGTTCCTATAGTATGACGTATGTCAGTTAGAGGGAAAGCAAACAAGTGCTTCATTGTCTGACTTTCTGACAGCAAATGATATTCTATAATCAACCACAATAAACTTTTTTAATTGTATTGAATCATGTCAAACATGCTTAACCATTCACTGCAATATTAATAGTTTAAATGTGGAATTTACCTGGAAAATAATTGTAGATGTGGAGCACGTTTAAAACAGTTCACATTTAATATTCAATGTGGCATTTGAATTTTACATATCTGAATTATTCAGTACTGAACATATTGCAAATTCAGAAACCTTTAGATGAATTACAGGGACTGTGGTGGGAAAAGATGTCTGTATGGTAGATCAGTAATCAATATTCTTTTTAGATGGTCAGTTTAGTGCTGATTAATCATATTATTTACATCTTCTGTTTTTTTTATTGCTTCTTCCACTGTTAGATAATACAAACATGCAGTCGTTGCTGGAAGTGAGAGCACAACAGAAATTATAACATGAAATAACCTGAATAAGAACATTTCATATTGTTTGGTGATATCCCAAAGTTTACATAATTAAATTAATAAAGGAATGATGCATATTTGTTCCTGTCTGTACATACAGAGCTATTGGGGATAATTTTGACTTTGTGCAATAGTATAAAGTGGGTGATAGGAAATTGGCAGACCGTGCCACATCTCTCCCGATTTTTATTTCCATCTTAATCATTCATCCATTTTACACAATCACAGAAAGTTGTTACCATCACCATGTGTATCAAACACCGGAACTAGCTAGTGAAGCTACAATACAGCATTACTCACACCTTAAGGAGTGAAAGCAACATTGCATAAACAGAATGTATCAGGTAAACTCTGCAAGCCTGTCACATTCAGTCATGAATGGTAGAACTACAGAACTAACAGGGGGAGCATAGGATCCATGAACACTCCATCATTAATGATAGCAGAGCGCTGCATGGGAATTGAAAATGTTTACACTCTCAAAAAAGGGAAGAATAAACCTGGCAATTAAAGAACTGGTGGTGGGCAAGGTCCTAGAAACAATAAACTGGGAGAATATTAACAGCTACATGGACAAACATGAATTAATAGGGGAGAGCCAGCACAGATTTTTTAAGGGCAAATTGTATTTCATTTGCTAGTTTGTTATTTTTGATGACATAACAAGGATGATGGATGAGGGCAGTGCAGCTGCTGTTGTGTATAGGAACTTTCAAGAGGTATTTGATAAACTGCCACATAAGAGGCTTATTAGCAAAATTGAAGCCCATGGAATAAAAAGGGCAATAATAGCATGTATTGCCTAAAAAAGAAACATGCTATCTACCCTGGGGCAATGCCTTGACCATTCAGAGTTGACCTGCCTGGTTTGAATTTGAACAAAGCTGGGTAGATAACTGCTCCATGCTGCATTTTCCATGGCAATGTCTCCACCATTTAGAGCCCTCTTGCCAACCAATCAGCACTCTCTTCTTATTCAGTATAAATTGTTGATCCCCCATTACAGTTTGATCATTTCTTTTGAGCTATCCTTATGAGTGCAAGATGAAAAGTTTAGATAGCATGTCTCTCTTTTCAGCAAAACTCAAGTTCTGAACTACTAAATGACTATTAATAGTGGCATGGATATAAAATTAGCGAAGGAATACAAAACAGGGAGTTGTGGTGAATGACTGTGGAGGGCTGGAGATATACAGTGGTGTTCCCCAAGGTTTAGAAGTAGGACATGCTGTTTTTGATATGCGTTATTGACTTGAAATTGGGGGTACCAGGCATAATTTCGAAATTTGCAGGTGACACAAAACTTGGAAGCATAGTTAACAGTGAGGAAGATAGTAATAGATTTCAAGAAAACATGGACAGGCTGATGGAATGGCTGCATTTAAATGTGATGAAATTCAATGCAGAAAAATGTGAGGTGATGCATTTTGATAGGAAGAATGAGAAATATTGGCTAAATTATCCAATTTTATTAGGTGTGTAAGAAGAGAAAGACTTTCGAGATATTTGTGCAAAAAACCATTGAAGGTGGAAGGACAGGCTCCAAGGCAGTTAATAGTAATTATAACAGCAGGTCAAATGCTGGATATTCAGTGGTGGCTGGCTCACCTCTCCAAAGTCCACCACATACAAGGAACAAGCTAGGAATGTGATGAAATACTCCTGCCTTTCCTGGATAGGCAAAAACACTTAAGAAACTCACCATGATGAGAACACAGCGACCTGCTTGACTGGCACTTCATGCAATAGCCTAACCATCCACCTGTTATACAGCCAGTATACCACGGCCCTTATCTATTAGATATATTGCAGTGACTCGCATTGATTATTTAATGGCTCCTTCCAAACACACACATCACCTAGAAGGACACAGACCTACAACAAATGGAAATACCATCATCACGCACTAGCTGCATGTCATTGTGACTTGGACATATCTGACCATTCCTTCATTGTCGTTATGTCAGAATTCTGGAACATACTCCTTAACAGCACTGTGGGAGTACCTTCACCACACTGAATGCAGTAGTTCAAGATTACTACTTGAATGGAAACTAGGGGTGGGCAACAAGTGCATGCCTTCACAGTGAGGTCAACATCCTGAGAATTACCATAGATCACAACGTATAAATCAACCCTTGACGCTTTGAAAAATCTTTCCAAAAACAGAGGTCAACTCAAATGCTGGGTATAAAATGTGATCAACCAGTGTTGGTCTAGGTGGTCGCCATTTTGAAATGTGAAAAAAAGTAACACTGGTAATTCCAATTAAATCAATGTGACATGTTTTATTCAATAAATTAATTCTACAAGGATACCTTTAACCAGATCAAAACTGCCTGATGCAAAGGGTTCACTGAATTCATTCTGAGTCACTTTGGCTGCGGCATCATTGTAAAGATCCCACACTGGAGCGCATTTGGCACTTTCAGTTTCAGAATCAGACCTCCACAGCAAATCATCTTCCTCTCCATCCATTGATTTGGATATTCTGCATTTCTTGAAAGATCTATTGACAGTCTGTGTATTAATTGAAAACGTTTTGGTACCAACAACTGCTTGGGCCACTACAACCACGGAAGAATGTGGAGCAGAGCAGACCCAGTCCTTGATTAGCTCTGTAACCCAGTTATCCAGCAGGGGCTAAAAGCAGACATTTGTTTCCCTCATTTAGATAGGTAACAAACTAACACCGGCTTAGGATAACCTGCCAAAGACCAATTTCAACCATGTTAATTTTGTTCTTAAGCACTTATTGGAGATACCTTAGGAAATGATTTTGGATAAGTTCCTGCTATGGCTTTATTCTTCAATATTTGCTTAAAAATGCAAATCTGTGTGTTTAACTTCTGTGCTATTAATCATAGTGAATCATCAGACAAGAGGTAGGAAGTATGACATCTGGAATGTTAAAGGAAGTATGTGTTTAAATATACATATATATACTAAATATAAATATATATCGTATATGTATAAAAATAACAATATTAAGCTCACTTTGAGATGAGTGTTCTCCTGATTTACTCTATCTTTTTGCTTTCAAAAGGGATGCTCAACTATAATATTTCATAATTGTAGTTTCACTTTCAACGTGCTTCATTGTTCATGTGAATATGGGGATCGAAGCTCACTGCAGATAATCACTCCCCTGCAGCTTAAATTTGAAAGTGCTGAAAAGAAAGCCCCTTAGAGAGCCTTGCCAACTTCTGGCAAGTTGACGGTTTTTTTTTAAAGTAGGGGTGTATAAATTTTAAATAGTCTTAACTGTGAATGAAAAGTGAGAATTATGAAGAAAAGCTCAAAAAATTAGAATTTTCCTTGCTAGAACAGAGATGTTTAAAGTGGAACCTAATAGAGACCTTCTAAATTATGACAATGAGTAGGGAATACTTGTTTCTGCTGGTTGGAGAATTGGTAACACAAGGCTGTAGACTTCGGAATGTCATTAGAACAACAAAGGGGGAACTTGCGATGTTTTTTCACACATTAGGTCATGAGGTCATGGAATGCTTTACACAAGTGACTACAGATGCAGAGACTATGGCCTGAATTTTACCTTTGGCGGGCACATACGATCGCCAGGCCCTGGAGCGGTTGGGAAATGGACCGCCGACCAATTTTGGCCCCTGTAGTAATTTTAATTTTGGGAAATGTAGGACTGTAGCTTTATGAATAATCCTGTGTTGTAAGATAACACTATCTGTATAAACCAATGTGTTAACAGCGCAGGGTTCCTCTACAAGAGAGTTCTTCTTTAGTTATGGAGTTTGATGCACACTTGTAGTTGTAAATAAAGTTAAATGTTTCCTCTAAGAAAAGTTGCCTGAAGATCAACTCTATAACAAACTGGCAATGAGGATAAATCAGATTCGGTGCTGTACCTCGCCCAGTGATTGTATCTAAGCTTTTTAAAAACAAAAGAAGATGCACTCATTCGTAACACCACAGTTTGGCAGAATCGATCCCTTTGATCCAGCCACAAATGATTGGTCTCAATACATAGAATGTCTCATGTTCTTCTTTCAAGTGAACAAAATCACAGGGGAGAAAAAGAGGAGTGATTCTCCTGAATATTTGTTGGAGCAAGACCTACAGTTTAATTCGAAGCTTGATAGCCCCTAGTGCTCCAGATTCAAAGACTTTCAGTGAATGAGTAGACCTCATTAAGGGACATTGTCAACCCAAATCCTCAGTCACAATGCAGAGGTTCAGGTTCAATTCATGGAACAAAGCCCCAGGGGAGACAATTACTACCTATGTGGTGAAATTAAAACAATTAATGGAATATTTTGAATTCATTGAAACCTTGAATGACATGCTCAGAAATTGTTTATTATGTGGCGTGCAGGAAGATACTATTCAGTTAAGATTGCTGGCTGAAGTGAATCTTGGTTTTAAGAAAGCGTTAAAAATAATGCTGGCAATGGAAAGAGCTGCAAGGAATTCACAAGCAATTCAAGGAGCACAAAATGGTGCCATTCACCTAGTCAGGTGGGAACAGTCAGCCAAAAGTGGCACAAAAAAACCAGGACTCCACCGCAAAATGGGAAACAGCCCCCGCTAGTCAGAAAATGAGAGGAAACACCTTAGCAACTAATCGAAAAATTTCATCGACATGGAAGCAATCAGTCTTCTGGACGATTGGCAGTTTAAAAAAGCAGAATGTTATTTTTGTCACAGAAGTGGGCACATAATGAGACAGAGTAAATCAAGAGTTAAACAGGCCTCCAAGCAACAAAATCCTGAAATGATTTTTAGAAGCAGAGTTTGCCTGAAGAAGGGAAAATGCACTTTTCAAGCAAATGAAGTCATTTATTTCGGCCACTGGGTAGATGCCCAATGGTTACATTCAGTTGAAGAGAAGGTTAAAGCAATAAGAGAGGCACCTGCACACAAGAATACCTCTGAACTTAAATCATTTTTAGGGATGATACATTATTGTGGGTGATTTCTACCAAATTTATACACAATTCTCACCCCTCTACATTCACTGCTAAGAAAAAAACCAGCGTTGGTTTTGGGAGGCACCCAAAAATAAGTTTTGTGAAAGTAAAACAATCTTACACTCTTCAAGTTTGTTACTGCAATATGACCAGATGAAATAATTGGTACTAACCTGTGATACGTCCCCCTATGGAGTGGAAGCGGTAATATCTCACAAAATGGACGACGGCATGGAGAGGCTGATAGTCTATGTATCCAGGACACTTACCACAGCTGAAAAGGGATATTCTCAGATCGAAAAGGAAGGTCTGTCGATTATCTTTGGCATAAAAAAAATTCCAATATGTTCACAGGTGACATTTCACAGTAGTATCAGACCGTAGATCTCTTTTGGGCTTGTTTAGTGAGGGAAAGGCGTTACCTCCCATTGCCTCTGTAAAAATACAAAGATCGGCCCTAGTTTTGGCACATGAATATACCTTTGTACATAGACCAGGGAATTCATACAGCAAATGCTGATGCCCTGGTCATCTTCCTTGCAAGAGAACGATGAACACGTTCCAATCCCACAGGCGCTCGTATTAGTGATGAATTTTCTAGATTCCTCAACAATCTGTGCCAGGCAGATAAAAAACTGGACAAATCATGATCCAGTCCTGTCTTGAGTGAGAGACCAAGTGTTACGGTGGTTTGTCCCAGGAACCAGTCTCTGATGAATTGGAGCTGTTTTTCAACTGAAGACACGAGATGAGGTGTCAGGATGGTATTCTATTATGGGGTGCATGGGTAGTAGTTCCTGCACAAGGAAGGGAAGGACTTTTAGTAGAGCTACACAGAGCCCATCTGGGGATCTCCTGAACGAAGATGATAGTTATCTTTGGTGGCCGGGGATGGAGGGTGATATTGAAAACGTGGCAAAACACTAGGCAGAATTTTTAGGTCGGCGTGTAGGCACGCGTTGACCCGCTCGAGCATAAAATAGCCCATAATGATGTCGGGTGAGCTTCCTGATGTCATCCCACGCTCACACGATATTTCGGTCGGCAGGCGTGCGCAGAAGTCGGAAGCACACCTGCCGACAATTAAGAGGGTAAATAAGCCCATTAAAGTTCCAACTGTCCCCGATTCTTCGTGGTCTGTCCAACCCTGCGGTTGGTGGATGGGTAAATTTGTCGGGCAGACTTTGCATTTTTGACAAAACCTCATTCAAGGGCGGGATGAGGTTTCTATTATTAAATGAAAAAAAAATTGGACAGAATTTTCATCGGCCAGGATTTTTGCCTCGGTGATTTGGGGGCAGGGCCCACTCGCCGAGGCAAAAATGATGCGGGATGACATCAGGAGGAATCTCCACGTCATCCCGGTCCCTTTAAAGGAAGGCGGGTGGACAATGAAATCAGCTGTCCACCTGCCGACCTGTCTATGGCCAATTGAGGCCATTGACAGGCTCATTAAGATAATTAAAGACCTGCCTGTCCAAGCTTAAGACTGGCGGGCAGGCCAGGAGCCCCAGTGGGCTCCAGATTATTCATGAAACTTCATCCACTGGCGGGATGAATTTTCATGTCCGTTTTTTAAACATTTAATAAATTTTATGTGTTTATTATTAACTTGTCCCATCTCGTGAAACATCGTCACATGAGGGGGACATGTTAATAGTTTCAATATTTATCTATTTTTAGACTTTACTTACCTGTCACAAATCTCCCTGAGACAGGACTTTGCCTCAGGGAGCAATGCGCTCTTTCGCACGCATGCGTGAAAAAGCGCACTTTGACAAATGGGGATTCCCTCCCCCCAGAACAGGAAGCGCATTGCGCATGGAGCTTCCCGTCGTGGATGCCGCTGGGCGGGCCTTAATTGGCCCGCCCTCTCAAAATGGTGGAGCGCCCCGTTTCAGTGGCGGGGGTCGGCTGCCTGCCCGCTGCAGAGCCGGTGGGGCCCGCACGCCATCCGAGGGCAAAGTTCTGCCCATCATGTCTGTTTTCAGGTGACTGATTCTGATGCATAGACTTTTTTTTTCCGGATTTTAAAACCTTAATTTATTGGTTTTAATTTCTTCAGCTACCTGAGGCAGCTCTCTGTGCTCTCCTGCGCTCACCCTCCTCCCGTCCCCACCCAGGCAATGTTGGTGACTTTACCTCATAAATGTCTAACCACTTGGACTGAGCATCTATAATCAGTAGAAACATGGTTCCAAGGAAAGGACCTGTGTAACCAATGTGCAATTGCACCCAGGGTCTACCAGCTCACTCCCATGGGTGTAATGGAGCTGCCACTGGCAACTTTTGTAGCTGCTGACATTGTGCACAGCGAGCAGGAGTTTTAGTTTAGTGTGTGGGCGCGATCAGTGAGCCTGGGAGTGTCCCGGGAATGGAATGCTGCCCGCGATCAGCCCCAGACCACAATTTCACACTGGCTGGGCAATTAACAGCCAGCCAACGTGAAACTCGGGCTGAGAAGCTCAGCACTGCCGGGGGTGCAGAAAGAGGGCAGGTGATGACGTCACCGTGGGTACCGGTGAGCGCTGCGAGAGAGCTCCCTGAAAGATGACAGCTGCCTATCCTTATGCCTTTCTCCTTTCAAATACCCAAGAACTGCCACCTGGCCAGGCAGTAGTGCAGGAGTGTGGAGAAGCAGGAGGCTGGTGTGAAGAAACACCGTCACTCAATCTCACATTGGCTGCCACCCCCTTAGATACTGACACTGCACGTTCTTCAAAGGATAGTTTAGAGGTCAAAGCTGCATCTGTTGCGTCACTGGATATGAGTGCAGCCAGGGCAGAGGGAAAGGGTCATGCAACCCGAAGGGTGAGGCTGTACATGATTTCTGCTGCAGAGGACTGAAATGAGGACTTGAATGGGGTGGCGTGCAGAAAAAAGCTGATGGATATGCACGTTAAAATTCTTGCAACTGTGGGAGGCCTGCCAGAAAACCTGTGGTCACTGTCAAGGAGCATGGAGAAGTCTTTTGGTGCAGGGCTTTATGTAGACCTTGGAACCTGTCCTTTCCAGCATGGAGGTTGTAACTAACTCCTTGAGAAAATTTTCAGCCTCAACTTGATACAGCATCTGATGGCCAATATCTCGGCTTCCATTGCAACACAAGCAGAAGCCACCTAACATCTCAATGTTGCAGTGCATGCTCAGACCAAAGTCATGAAATCTCAGCTTGCTGCCATGCAGGCTAAGAATGCTGCCATCATGGTTCCTAAAGACCAGTGCTCAAAGCGCTTGAAGGGTCTCCAAACAGTCTAGCACCCTGTCCTCCAACAGACTACTAGGATTGCTAAGGTGCGGTCTGGGAGAGTGGCAATGGCTCTGTGGAGCACAACCTTGCTTTTCTCTTTCAGGATGACGGCATTCATCCTCCCACCACTGCCACTCTTGTGTGCCCTTGCTGTATCCAATCAGCCAACCAGCTCAGACAGCTGCCATCTGCATGCTGAAGTGGTGTAGTCCAAAGCCAGGCCTTCTAGTGGAAGAGCTGCTTGAGGTCATTCTGCAAGGCAGCCCACAATCTCCTGCACTGGAGGTCTGAGGCCTTCCAGCAGGCAGGATATAGCCACTGTGATAGCACCATGTAGGAGCACTAGGACACACAATGGTACCTGAAAGACAAGCATTAAAAGAATACATTAGGGTGATTAGTTGGCTTTTGTATGGAATATTAGATGGTTTGTTTTATCAAGTTTTGCAGTGGCTTTTATTTCAGCATTGTGGTCAAGAGGATGCTCCTGTTCATCAGTGACAGGGGCCGGGATTTTGCATGCCCACTGGTGTCGGGCATGTGCGGTAGCGTGAGCAGACGATATGGCGCGATCAGTTTCACGACAGTGTGAACCCAGTTTGCGATTGTCCACTCGGCCAACCGATGGTGGGCCGTGTTTCCCGCCATTGGACATCCCATTATAACCCCATAATAATACATCAGCGTATCATTATTAGGCCAGCCTGCCAGAATCGATGCCCCCGCAACCACCACCCCCCACCCATGGCTGGATTGTCTGCCCACATTGGCGGGAAAACACACCGAGTTTCACAACAGCACATAAATGATGTGCACCTGGCGGGCAGCACTTCGCTCGGGACTTCAAGGTTTGTTTGCTGACCTTGCTTCGGTCAGCACTCACAGTCATCAGTGCCAGGCTTCACAGACAGCACCACATCACTTTTAGGGGGGCTCACGGCCCTACCTACCTACCAGATCAGCCACATGTGGGTGGCTTTTCAATGGCTGCAGGCCAAGGTCTTGCTTGGCGAAGCAAGAGAAGTGGCCTCAGGCAAGGAAAGAGGCTGCAGGATGAGGGCTGTATGGGGAAAGGAGGGTGTTTGTGGGGGCAAATGTTGACCTGTGCAAGTGGCCTCAAGATGGTGAGGGCTGAGGAGGCAGTGTCCAGAGGAGATGAGGCCAGATGGACATGCGAGGGTATGTGTGTGAGAATGGGTGGTGATGTCCCTTGAGCTGGCTGTGAGTGAAATGCCAGTGAATGTGTGATGGGGTTGAATGTGTGAGTTTACAGTGATGAGATTGTTGCCATACCCTAGCAGCATGGATGAGGTAATTCATCCTCTATCTGCATTGCATGGACAACCTTTTCTGTGCAGCATTGGCACAGATCACTATTACTAGCACCTCCCAAGCTTGACTGGTCACGCCACTGCCCATTCTGCAGCCAGAGCGGGGGTAGAGGAAATCGTGGCAGGCTTCCATGGCGTCCAAAAGGCGTTCCAGTGGCATGTCACTAAACCTGGGAGTTACAGTCTTTTTGCCTTTTATGGACATCTTCCCTGCAGTAACCATGGGCTGTAAGCACTGAGATGTTTGCGCATGGCTGGACGTTAAATATGGTGCCCGGCTTGATGAAGCGGTGAGGTGATGGTGTGACGAGCGAAAAAGAGCCCGCCCGCCACCAAAATGGCTTGTCTCCTGGGAATTCGTAACTAAGGTGGCATTTTTGGGACGATATTGCATGAAAATCTGTCATCGCGGCTGGTGGGTAAAATGTCATTTTACCCACCCGCTACTGCACTTAGTGCAAACTGGGACGATCCTGTCCAAGGAAGGGAAGATATGTGACTGTTGGTGAAAGGGGATATGGGATTGTGTTTGGAGGCACCATAACTAGATAAGTTAATCACAGAGAGCCCAGCAAGAAAAGGAATTTGTTGGCTGCCTTCTCCCTTCTCCCTCATCAACTCCCCTTCCCACCCCTTCCACCCTCCACCCCCCACCTTTAGCTGCTGGCTGTATCTGTGCTGGAAAGAACTGTGCCCTCATGATTATGAGGTTCTGTAGGATACAGCAGACATATTGTGAAGCACACTCTGGGAAGCTCGGTGGGGCTTTTACACAGCGGTCTAGGCTGCTTGACTACTGCAGTCTTCTGCATGATGACATTTTGTGTAATAGCGTGGCTCTCATTGTCTGTGTGCTGGTCATATGTGGTTAGGTCATGCGCAGGAGTCATGAGCCAGGTGATCAGTGGGCAGCCGTTGTCACCCACCAGACACCCTCAGGTTTGATGCGGCAGTTTAAATACTTAGGGAATAGTGCACTGGCGCAGAATAAAGGCATCATGACTGCTGCCAGGATACTGGACTTTAACCTGAATGATGTGCTCAGCATGGTCACACACCAACTGCACATTCAGAGAGCGAAACACTTTGTGGTACATGTCAGCATTTAGATGTGGTACCTACAAAACCACATGCTCTGGACAAGCCTGCTACCTTGGCAAAGCCATATGCACAGTCTGTCTCCTTATTTCTGGTCTGAATGGACACAATGTATCCCCTTTCCTGCCACAAAGGCTGGAATTTTACACGGACACAGCCCCTGGCTGAAAAGTTGGAAGTGAGTCTTTCTCTGCTTTGCTGGGTTGTCTCACAGTGACTTTTGGGCCTTTGGGTTCACAGCGAGACTTCTGCCCCATCTGGGTGAAAGTCCCCACCTCCGAGAGTTGCAGGTCAATCGAATGGCCAGCAGGTCTCTAATCACAACAGTGCCACTGGGTGCTGTGGCCACTGCTGGGATTACAGGCAGTCCTCAACACCAAGGACCCATGGATTTGCAGACCCAAGTAAGTCTGGGATTTTGCTGGGGCCAAGCTGGCAGGCCCTGGCGAGTTGGGTGAGGGGCCATGTTTGGAAGAGCAGGAGAGGAACACACAGGGGAGGGGAGTACCATTGGAGGATTCAATGCACTGGCTTCTGTTTGCCATTAATTGGCCATTCAAGGCCCTCAGTAGGTCCAAGGCTGGGCAAGTTGCCTAATGCCTTCCCACTGCTGGTAAAATACAGCAGTGGTGGTTATGCAGCAGACATGTCACTGCCATGGCACCAGATTCTGGTCCCACCACCCCAGGCTGCCAGCCTGCTCCCTGAGCAGTGCCATAAAATTGCACCCAAAGAATGGCAGTCACCTCCTTTATGTAGTGGCGGTAGTCGAACTGGGATATGTTAGAGATGTTGGTCACTGCTGCCTGGAAGGATCCTGACGTGAAGAATTTCATGGCCATGGTCACCTTCACAGCCACTGGCAGTGCCGTCCTTGTCCTACTCTGAGACTACAGGTCTGCCTACAAGAGACAGCAGATTTCCATTTGCACCTCCTTTGTAAAATCAAGATGATGTGCACAATGCCCCTGGAAGACATGAATGGATAAAACTTTCTGCTGATCTCTCTTCTTTCCATCTTTCCCCTCCCTCTGTGAGCAGCTTTTCCTCCTTTGTGCTGCCTCTGCTCTATCTTGCTTTTTTGCCACAGGCCAAGATGGATGACAACTACAGCACCTGTGACTGGGAGCAAGTGATCTGACTAGACCCTTTAAAGTCAAAACAGAGGCTCTTTCCACATGCAGCACCACTCCTTGTCAACTTCACCAATTTTAAACAGCAGTAGAAAACTAACAGCACTTCCACACACTCAGACAGTGCCAGTAGAAACAAATCAGCATCTAACCTGAGAGTATTTGATAATTCCTTCCTAGTGTGCTGGTCATTCCTGCTGCTGATGTTTAAGTGAGGGCATGAACAGGAGCGTTGAGATTGAAAATGGCAGCCCTGGCATCAAATCAGCATTACGCGCTCAGTGAAGTCACTCTCTGTCTACTGTGCATACTTCCAGTGCATGCTGTTAACGCCCATGCTACCAACCTCACCAAAACGTGTCAACCATGGGCTGCACGGAAAATGTGTGTGCATAGTTCAAATGCCTTTTTGGTACCAAAACAGCACCTATGATGCCAAAACAATGGATAGCATGGAGCCAAATTTTGTGGCTTCCAATTCTATAACTACAGGCCTATGTTGTTTACATTGCAGCATGAGGCCATTGTAAAGCTTCCTGGTGGAGCATATTCCTTTAATAACTGCTCCCCGCTTATGGAAATAATAATTAAAACTGAGGACCTAATGTTGGAAGTGCTTTCTAATCAAAATAAATTATCCTTTTACTGATTAAACATATCTTTGTAACAGTAAGTAGTTACATTTCAATCTGTTCTTATTTTTTCTCTTAACCTTCGTAACCCAAACAAATCACCTAGTGGGTGTTGAGTAGTTGCTTTTGTGAGTATTGAATACTCTCAAATGACCTTTGCCTCTGTATCTCAAGAATTAATTAAAGTTCATTTCTGATTTCAGTAAATCTCTTCCCTCTGTCACTGCTTTCCTGTTAAGATTAGTCCTAATTCTCCAACTGTTTGACCACCTATGGATATGATATGAATAATTCAGGAATATATTGTGTTGAGTTTTAGGAATGAGCAAGGAAAGCGCACTTTATATTCTAGGCTGTGCTTGATTTTCTATTTCAACATTTTAGTGTAAGTGGTTTGTCAGCTGCGACCTTACTGTCTGATTTTCAATTTTAGCCTGGAGCTAAGTAATAAAAAAAATCTCCTAAGTAATAAAAAAAAATCTCCATTGATAAATCTTCTTGAGTGGATGACCACATCAAACGTTTGGTGTGTTTGTAATACGAAATATGTAACAATATTTTTTACAGAGCTCCAGGAGTGCTTATGTTTGGGACTGAGCATCACTGTGGTTGTTATCAACAGTTCAGCATTCTATGGAGTATGCATCTTCCCCTTTAGTGTGCAGACATTAAACTGTATAGGCTTTCAAAACCAAAATCAAATCTCAAATGCTTTCAATTCCCAAATGCTGGGTCCCTTGATCAGGTAATGAGCACAAATGAAGGAACACCCCCAGCCTTCCCTCTCCCCCCGCAACCACCGACCCCAGGAGTTCGCACTGCCGCACCCATCATTGGTTGATTACCAGTGGCGGCAGGATGAGGCCCTTGATTAGAGGTTGTCCTCAAGCCTTCCCACCCCAGACCTAATCTAGATAGAGTCAGGGGCCCCTCCTGGTACCGTTCCACCCGATTAAATGCCCCCTCTGCCTTCAATCTCACCTCGGGGGCAGGGCATTAAATTTCACCCATTGTTTCTTTGCACCAGCCTACAGGGACCTATGTTTCTTTGCTCTTCATCTCTCTGTTCAGATTGACAAAAAAAAAGAAAATTGACCGACGCCATTTACAAAACTATGATAGGAATATGATTAGATTGATTTTAAAAACTGTAGGTTGTTTTATTTTAAATCTCTCTATTTTGACTACCAAACTTTTCTAAAACATTTTTAAAATATTTTAGCCTTTAAACATGTTTGTCTTTAATAATAAAACCTCCCAAGGTGCTTCACAGGGGTGGCATAAAGCAAAATGGACGCCATGCCACTTAAGGCAATGTTATGGCAAGGGCTTGGGCAAAGAGGTAGGTTTTAAGGAGTGTTCTAAAGAAGGAAAGCTAGGTAGAAAGTTGGGGATGTTTAGGGAGGACGTTCCAAGGAAAGGGCCAAGACAGCTGAAAGAAGATGCACCAAAGGTGGAGCTATTAAAATCAGGGATGATCAAGAAGTCTAGAATTAAATGAGCACAGATAACTCAGAGGGTTGTGGGGCTGGAGGAGGTTACAGAGATAGGGAGGGGTGAGACCATGGAAGGATTTGAAGGCAAGGCTGGGAATTTTAATATCAGGGCATTGCTTGACCAGGAGCCAGTGTAGGTCAATGAGCATAGGTGTGATGGGGGAATGTGACTTGATGCTTCTAAGGGCATGGGCTGCAGAGTTTTGGATGACCTCACATTTATGGATGCTGAGAGGATGTTTTCCCTTCTGTGAGAGACCAGAACTAGGGGACACAGATTAAAAATAAGGGGCCTCCCGTTTAAAATGGAGGTGAGGACAATTTTATTTCTCTCAGAGGGTCCTGAGTCTGTGGAGTGTTTTTCCCAGAGAGTGGTAGAGGCAGGGCCATTGAATATTTTGAAGGCAGAAGTAGATAGATTCTTGACTAACAAAAGAGTCAAAGGGTATTGGGGGGGTAGGCAGGAAAGAGGCTTTGAAGCCACAATCAGACCAGCTATTATCTTATTGAATAGCGCAGCAGGTTCAAGGGGCCAAACTCCTGCTCCTAATTCATATATTCATACGTTTGTATAAAGGGTAGAAAGAGGGAAACCAGCCAGGAGTGTGTTGGACTAGTCAAGTCTGAGGTAGCAAAGGCATGAGTGAAAGTTCCAGCAGCAGATGTGCTAAGACAGGGGAGAAGGTGGACGATGTTACCAGCACAACTAGTTTTCATTAATCCCTTGTTGCTAGCAAGTTGCTGGGGTTGTGAGAGAAAAGCTGGTGCTGCTAAAAAAGCAGGTGCCTCTGTGTTTAAATGCTCAGGATAGTTGGATAGAGATGACTAAATGAAATCCCATGAAAGAACAACAAACATTCCAGAATTATTTGGTTGGACATAGTGTATAATTGTTCCACCCAAAATTGCTTTACTGCTCAATTCTTTTTTATTTATGACCCGGCAAAAACAGATATTTGCTGTTTGACAATGTTTTGACTCAAAACCAGAATAACACCTGAAAATCAGAAGTTGTTTATATAAAGTGTATATAATCATATTCTCTAAGAATAGATTTTTCTTTGGCATTTATGTTGAAGTTGACATGCTGAACATCCAGAAGATAAAGGACCTCATTACTTCAATACAACCAAGGGCCCAGTAACTAACCACGTCAGTTTAACGCATCTCACAGGTTGGTAGAAACCACTAACCTCCTCTGAGACTGGAGTTCAGGCACTAAGTGAAACAGTTGTCACCAATATTGATGGTTGGTAGGTTGCACATTTGAATTGACGGTGGGAGATTTACACAGTTGCTAATTTATCTGCCCTATTCTCCTGCTATCACCCTGACCACATTTCCAGTTTCTGTGGAGCTTATCTGATAAATAATTCAAATTGGTGATTTTTTTAAAGAATAAAAACACTGTGTACACAACAAACATGCTGGCTCATGAACAATGTTTCCATTTTTTTTCTCACTTCTATAAATTTGCTGAAAAGGGAAATTTGTAAGGTAGACCAGAAGATGTTTTCTCTTGACTGTAGTTGTCAGCTTTATTGTTCCAGTGGGCACACACTCAGCTAGGCTGCTAACTACGTATGTATTTAAGGCCTGAAACCACAGCCAACTTAACTCTTGATATGTCTGCCAGGCTCATCACTATACCAAAGGGAAGTTAAAGGAAATATCCTTATACATGGCACATTGATAAGCTGACAATGGTTTTCGATCTAACAGAAGGAATTAATGTTTTATTATCAAGTGTTATATTCCTTCCACTGTGTTGGCCTTGTAAGTTTATTTTTTGTTGCTATCAATTCTATTGTATCCTTTGTATCCTTTTCCATAGTTAAATGCCATGCATTAAGAACTAATGAGACCTATAATCTCAAACTGATAGCTAAACCATAAAACCATACGCTTTCTC
This sequence comes from Carcharodon carcharias, assembly GCF_017639515.1. Lineage (NCBI taxonomy): Eukaryota > Metazoa > Chordata > Chondrichthyes > Lamniformes > Lamnidae > Carcharodon > Carcharodon carcharias. The sequence goes on along the minus strand of NC_054478.1, from coordinate 47,301,158 downwards.
AATTAGATAGCAGATATATGCACAAAGGATTTTCTGTGAAAGGCATGTCAATTTGTCATGCACCTTTGCATGATGGAACCTTTATAGATTACCTAAAGATGTCACAAGTCTTCCATATCCTTGTGAAATTAGCATTGATAGGCTGGAAGCAACCACAATATCACCCAGCACTTCGGACCTAGGTCTTTTTCAGCTGTTATCTGGACACCTATGGGTCTAATATTGTGGGCAGCAAGTACATACTCAGTGTGAGCCATTTTTAAAATTTATTTTTGGAATGTAGGTGTTGCTGACTAGGAGAGCATTTATTGCCCATCCCTTAATGCTGTTGAGAAAATAGTGGTGTGCCTCCTCCTTGAACCACTGCAGTCCATGTGGTGTAGGTACACCCACAGCACAGTTAGAGTGGATGTTCCAGGATTTTGACTGGACAACAGTGAAGGAACAGTGATATGGTTCCAAGTCAGAGTGGTGTGTGGCTTGGAGGGGAACTTGCAGGTGGTGATGTTTCCATGTGTCTGCTGCCCTTGTCCTCCTAGGTGATAGAGGTCATGGGTATGGAAGGTGCTTTTGAAGGAGGCTTGGCGTGATGCTGCAGTGCATTTTCTAGAGGACACACACTGCTGCCATTATGTGCCAATGGCGGAAGGAGTGAGTGTTTAAAGAAGTAGATGGAATTCCAATCAAGCGGGTTGAATTCCCTTGGACGGTGTCATCTTGAATGTCATTGGAACAGCACTATGCAGGCAAGTGGAGAGTATTCCAGCACATTCCTGACTTGTGCTTTGTACATGGTGGACTATCAACATCCTAGGAGTTACCATTGTCCAGAAACTGAACTGGGCCAACCATATAAATACTGTGGCTACAAAAACAGGTCAGAGTCTAAGAATACTGCAGAGAGTAACTCACCTCCTGACTTTCCAAATCCTGTCCACCACACACAAAGCACAAGCCATGAGTGTTATGGGATACTGTCCACTTGCCTGGATGAGTGCATCTCCAACGACACTCAAGAAGCTCAGCACCATCCAGAACAAAGCAGTTGCTTGATTGGCACTCTATTCACCTTCAACATCCACTCCATCTGCCACTGATGCACCAATGGCAGCAGTGTGCACCATCTACAAGATGCACTGCAGCAACTCACCAAGGCTCCTTTGACAGCAACTTTGAAACCCGCGACCTCTACCTCCAAGAAGGACAAGTAGATGCATGGGAACACTATCACCTGCAAGTTCCACTCCAAGTCACTCACCATCCTGACTTGGAAATATATCAACATTCCTTCGCTGGGCCAAAATCCTGGAACTTTCTCCCTAACAACACTGTGGGTGTACCTACACCACATGGACTGCAGTGGTTCAAGAAGGAAGTTCACCACCACCTTCTCAAGGGCAATTAAGGATGGGCAATACATGCTGGCATGGCCAGCATTGCCCACATTCTGTGAAAGAATGAAATAAGAAAAAGGCTCTGGGAGACTGGAAGTGAGGTGCTCGCAGCAGAATTCCCAACCTCGGACCTGCTCATGCAGCCACTGTATTTATATGGCTGGAATTTTCATAGACTTTCAAATGTTTTGTGGTTTGCGTGATGTTTTAGTTCAGAATCTCTGTGTCTCTAACTTTGATAGACCTGTATGTCATACAAAGAAAGCTGGCTACATTTTTTCCTTAAAATCTCCCTTACCTGCGGCACCAGACTAAACTTGTAAAACTATGTTATATCCAGTTGTTTAATGAACAGTATGCATGCAATTTAAAGAACACTTTCACCTTACATGAATGTAAAGGGTAATACAGTAGCTGAGAGACAGTTTCTCCACTGACGAAGGAAATATTATAATTTCTTAAAATGCTGCAATTAATAGCAACACTTAAATATAGCGTGAGTGTCAGGCAGCAATCAAGGCTAGATAATCATAGAGATCCAACCTGTAACCATTATACAATGAGTGTCTTATTTGCTCAATGATCAGGTTGGCTAAGAAACAATATCGAGTATCATATGTTGAAACATTGACCTGGATTTTGCAATTAGCGATGAAGTAACAGCCTTACCATGAAGAAAGTTGCTCACAGAGATCTAGCAATCTCCATGATGTGGCTTTCGCCTCTCTGGACAGCAGTTCAAACCTGACACTAAATCAAGGAGATAACTTGGCATGCAGCAGCCATGATGTCAGGAAACAAGTGGACAAACAATCAAATTGTAGTATTTACACACAATATACCAGGAAATTAAAAACACTTCAAATCCTATACTTTTACCTTCCATATATTTATGGTAGCTAATATGAAAATTAAAGGCTGTGTTAAGATAAAAAAATAAAATAAAGATAAACGTACTTTTCTAAAAAATAGAAAAGATATGTTTTTTTAAATATCTGAAATTTGTAAACATTGTGGACAAATTTGACTTCCTACAAATATAAAATTAGCTTTACAGTCCAACAAGGATGTTTAGCAGTAATTTGGAAGTTAGTATGTTGTTAAACCTTTAATAAGGGAAGGCAGAAAGCAGGAAACTATGGACCAGTTGGTCTAACATCTGTCATGGGGAAATTGCTAGAACCCATTATTAAGGAGATTATCACAGGATAGTTAGAAAATCATAATGGGATCATCAGCTTCAACATAGTTTTGTGAAAGAGGGATCATGTTTAACTAATTTATTAAATTTCTTTGAGGAAGTACAGTCCAGGTGGATAAAGGAGAACAGGTAGACGTGGTGTACTTGGATTTCCAAAAGACATCTGATAAGGTGCCATTATACAAAATAAGAGCTCATAATGTAGGAGGTAACACATTGGCATGGGTAAAGGATTGATTAGCTAACTGGAAACAGAAAGTAGGCATAAATGGGTCATTTCAGGTTGGCAAGACATGATGAATGGAGTGCCACAAGGATCAGTGCTAGGTCCTCAACAAGTTTCAATTCATATCAATGACTTGGATGAAGGAACTGAATTAACAATTCCTGATGACGCAAAGATAGGTAAGAAAGTAAGTTGTGAAGAGGACACAAGGAGCCTCCAAAGGGACGTAGATAGTTTAAGAAAGTTGGCAACAATTTGGTAGATCAAGTATAATGTGGGAAAATGTGAACTTGTCCACTTTGGCAGGAAGAATTGAAAAGTGGTAAAATATTTAAATGGAGAAAGATTGCAGAACTCTGATGCACAGAAGGATCTGGGTATCCTGGTAGATGAATCACAAGAAGTTAGAATGCACATACAGCAAGTGGTTATGAAGGCAAATGGAATGTGGCCATTTATTGCCAAGGGGAATGGAATATAAATATAGAGATGTTTTACTGCAGCTGTATGGAGTCTTGTTGAGACCACATCTGGAGTAGTGTGTGCAGTTTTGGTCTCCTTATTTAAAAAAGGATATAATTGCATTTGCAGCAGTTCAGAAAAGTTCACTCGCTTAATTCCAGGGATGAAGAGCTTATCTTATAAGGAAAGGTTAACCAGGTTAAGCCTATACCTATTAGAGTTTTGAAGAATGAGAGGTGATGTTATTGAAACATATAACATCCTGAGGGGACTTGACAGGGTGGATGCCAAGAAGATGTTTCCTCTTGTCGGGGAGACTAGAACTAGGGGACACAGTTTAAAAATAAGAGGTCTCCCATTTAAGACAGAGATGGAGAATTTTTTTTTCTCTCAGAGGGTTGTTAATCTTTGGAATTTCTCTTCCCCAGAAAACAGTTGAGCTGGGTCATTGAATTTATTAAGGCTGAGTTAGATAGATTTTTGAGAGACAAGGGAATCAGAGTTCTGGGTGGTAAGCAGGAAAGAGGAGTTCAGGCAACAGTCAGATCAGCCATGATCTTATCAAATGGTGGAGCAAACTCGAAGGGTTGAAGGGACAACTCCTGCTCCTAATGTTACTATGTTTCTACGTAAATCTCAATTACACCTCATTCAATAAATGTAACTTTTTCCCAGCTTTTAACACTGTGAGAGTGGAAGATATCATCAATTCACGATTGCAGTGGAAATTGCAGTCTGTGGGAACTTGTCCTCTTCCCTTTGGACTCACTGACAGCAACTTCTAGATTTTCATGTTGTTCTGTGCATGTCCACGCCCCTGGAGTTGCTGTCAGTTTCAGAAGGTCAATGTAGACGGCGAAATTCGGACCATTATAAACAAAATGCTTTGTTTTTAGTATAATCACTAACTGCCATTAATTTTTGAATCATTTTCTGCCTTAATATGTGTGTTTTTTGAAATTATCAACTATGTTCAAATTTGCCTTAGATATATTAAGTATTTGAGTGTCAAGCAAAATTTGAAAATATACTGCATTCCTGTTACTACTCAGCTGTGACAAACTGCTTGATTTGAAAATCATTCATTTACTTTTTAGGCCAAGTGAAGCGCATTAGGCATGTTCGACAGAAGGCCCATGGAGAGGGAAGACCTTGCTCCTCCCAACTATCTCAATACCGACCTTGCCTTATTAAGCCATGTTATAGTTGGGTTTTTGGTGAATGGTCTGCATGCAAAGTGGAGGTAAGATTGTCACTTTATTATAGCTTGTCTTAGGATTGCTAAATTACTTTGTGCAGGTTCATACGATTGCAGTCCTCGATGAATGTAAATTGTTGCTGGCAAGGGGAAGGATACTAACAATTAACAGTTAGCTTTCCTCTTGCTAGAAGGTGTGAGAGAAGACATCTCTATTCCTGGACTGGCTGGAGTTTAAATTTATATGAGGTATCCAAAATATCGCTTCTTGTTTCCCGCTGCCTCTTCTCACATTCTTTTCAAAATGGATTACTTTATATCTGAATGGCATTTCTCTCTCATGGTCCAATCAATATACAGCTGGATGTCACCTAAATAGCCTTGGAGATGAAGCTGTTTTATGAGTCAAGAGCTCAACCTTGGGCTGAAACCAATGAGTTCATTTGATGGATAAAGGAGGATGCCCAAATGTGGAATATTGTGGTATAACGAAGGTACTACAAGGTTAAACCATGCACTCGCAGTTAACATTCACCAGCCCTTGATTAACTATTTTCAATCAAATTTTACTTAGGGTGATGGAAGTGTGAATACAGATGTGCTAAAGAAGTCAATGGAACAATTGTCAGAGATAACTGTAAGAAAATAATTAATTTTGAAAGAATTGATAAAACTCGATGCACCAGGTCCCTGATGACATACGCCCTTGGCTGTTGGAAGATATCAGAGTGGAGATAACAGAAGCTCTGGCCACAATTTCACAATCCTCCTATAATTTGAAATTTGTACCGTTTGAGTCATTTTCATATATATTTTAACTAATTAGAACAGGAAACCCACATTTCCTTGATTTGTTTTTAAAACTAACATGATTCACAACAAGCATAGATGAAGTCATAAAAATTTCTGCAGCCTTCTGGATTTTGTAAATAGGTGCAGGGAGTGGAAGAGTGCAGGAATAATGGTCGGGACAATGTGTGAATAGGTGAGGAGCAGACGGTGGGGCCAGAAGCAGGAATTGTGAAGGCCAAAGGAAGGAAGATCCTGTGTGATGCACAGTTCAGTGATGACTCCTTACATGTTCTCCCCCAAGCTACTCAAGAAAGGCGGAATATCCTCTTCCACAGGCATAGATGGAGGAGACCTCTCTGCCTAACCACGCCAGCCTGGATGGAGAATACAGAGGAGGTCAGTGGCCATGGGCTTGCCTGGAGAACCTGGCTGCAGTTTCACAAGCGCATCTATGACCTTCTCCACTCCACAAGGATGAGTACCACACACCTAGATTCTCTGAGGGGAATTATTGGGGAGGGGCAGCTAACCATGCCAGCAGTCATGGAATGAGGCTCTAGCATCTCCTGTGAAAGGAGCTCGGTCAAGGGTGCAAGCCTGCCAGTCATCTTGCATTGTCACTCAGAGTGGCTGAATACCAAGTGATTTTGAGTGGCCCCAAAGTGAAGAGCTGGGCACCACCTGCTTGGCAGTTGTGCCTGTTATTATGGGTGACCAGCATTCCTCTTCCTGTTATTGTGAGGCAACTGACATTCCTCTTTGTTCCTGCAGGAGAAGACAGTCCTAAACATGAAAGTAAGGGCCCAGACCAGCAGCAGGGTGCCATTTCTCGCCACCCTAAGGCAGAAAAAGAGGTTCTGGAACAGGCAGAGTATTTGGTGGCTGCTCCATTGTGGATGGTGAAGCAAGAGTGTAGCTACTAGAGGGTGCACAGCCTTATGACAGTGCACAAAGGAGCCTTATGCAAGCAAGAGGGATAATGTTCCTATGCCCACCACTGTACATGTATCTAACTGAACACAAGCCAGTTCTGGAGATTAGTGTTTGGGAGGTTGAACCGCATGATCCTATTGTTCTCTCAGCAATGCAACCACAAGAACAGAGCTGACATCTCCAGGGGAAAGACGATCACTCTCAAAAGGAAGATGGTGCCTCAGAGGGTGCACTGTCACATCATTTCCCCGCACCCTTAACCAGTACAGATCCGTTCACATTGGTGGCTATGTGTTCGGACTTAGATTTAGGATCAAAACCTAGGGATAGCATCACATGCACCTGAGTATCTGATGGAGGCTATGACAGCCGTGGCCACTGACACTTGGATGAGTGTGAGAGGCCAGGCCCATGCTGAACCCCAGGCTGATGATGCACCTTTGAAGGGGGACCTTTATTGGGCTCGATGGATGGTTTTGGAAGGGTCACCTGAAATATATATGTATGAGCGCCTCCCGAGCCTCACTTCCACTTCTGTCATCAGCTTCCTCACCATCTTCCTCATCTGAGAATACCTTACACTCCACTATATCCTCATTTGCCAGGGCCTCATTGCTTTGTAGTGCCATGTTGTGCAGAGCACAGCAGAACACCATGATCTGGGAGACACTCACTGGGGTATATTGAAGTGCCCAACCTGAACGACTGAGGGAGTTGAATCTCATCTTCAGAGGATCTATAGTCTGCCCAATGGTTGGCTCGGTTCGCCTTGTGGCTGGTGCTGTATTTCTCCTATGTTTTTGTCCGAGGGTCCATCACCGGTGTCAGCAGTCATCTCTTTAATCAGTAGCCCTAATAACCAGGAATCCAACCTTGAAGCCGTGTGGAGGAAATGAAAAGTGCAGACACCTGGGCGTTCCTGAGTATGTAGGCATGTGGCTGCCCTCAGGGTACCGAAGACACATCTGCAGGATACTTTGGAGATGGTCACTGATCAGTTGCACATTAATAGAACAGAATCCCTTCCTGTTCATGAAGGCTACTGGGAGCCTGTGGGAGCCTTGGTGGCCAAATGTGTGCAGTCTATGACACGTTGTGCCTAGGAGAATGTGCGAGGCCCTGAATTCTTTGGCTGTCTCACACTAACTCTCCAGATCAGTGTGATAAAGGATGTATTGGCTAGCCTTCCTGAGTGCAATGATGTGCCCACTCATTGGGAGATGCTACACATGTTCTGCAGTGGGTTCCTGAAATGAACTATAGGTGTAGAAATTAAGGGCCAAGGATGACCTTTATCAGCATTGCCATTGGGTGACTGTCGATACCTATGGTGCTCAACTCACCCATCATCATGGCACAGAGACCTGTGACAGAGTCTCAGTAGAGGTGCAGTCTTAGATGACACTTCCACTCTGACATCTGGGATACCCTTGCTACAGGGTACCTACTTGTCCGTGCTGGCACCTGTTGCAGTCCTCTCTGTAGCCTTCTGTTGCTTCCCCATCCCCAGGCTATCCCTGCAGGTCACCATGAGTCTGTTGCTGTCTGAATCCCTGTGGCTGCAGCTCCCTCCCCTCCTTTATTCTCCTGTTCGCTGGAGGACCTGCCCTCTGAGTGGATGATGCCCATGGTGGGTGGACACTGCTGGCCTGATGGGCCATTTTCCTGGATGTTCTCTGCAATCACTCAACCACTCCCCCGCTCTCAGCCCCCTTTCAATGCATCCATGTGCCAGCAGCCAGGTGGAAGCTCAACCCCAAAGCCCTTGCACTTGAGCACCACCTCCTCATTGCAAAATGCTCTGGCTGCCCTGCCCTAACCTTCGTGTAAAGGCACGCTGCTTCACCTGATGGCTGCTGAACGCAGCAATGACCTGAGCTGCCGTCTCTTTGTCACCCTGATGTACTTGCCAGGGCTTTGATGGCCCGTGTACTCCATACACTTTTATGGGAAATTAGAATGGGCCTGTAAAATACTGATTAACTTGCACTTTGCCTTTTATCAAAATTGTGCATGGTTTCTACTTGACTTGTTGTCTGCCCCTGATAAAATCTGTACCTGGACCGCAAGCAATTTTACACCACCCCCACTCTCCTCTTACCTCCACCACTTCCAAGACTGTCCACAGAGGTGCTGGAAAATGCCAGCCTATAATTCTGTACAAAATATTGGGTAGGCCATGTTTGGAATGCTCTGTACAACTATGGTACCCCATTATAGAAAATACATGAAAGACCCAGAGAGGATACAGTGAAGTTTCAGTGCCAAAAATAAGAAATATTGTTACAGGGAAAGACTTAAGACTATGGAACCATTTCCACTGGAGAAGAGAAAGTTCAAAGAAGAATTAAGATGACGTATTTGAAATGGTGAAGAGTTTATGTAGAATGAATAGGGTAAAATATTTCCTTTGTTTAGAGAGTCATTAAGAGAGAAGGGAAAGTAGGAGAGGCTTCTTCATGCACAGGGTTATGAGAACATGGAATATTTTGCTGCATGTGATTGTTCAAGAAGAGATCACTGCATTTCATAAAAAGTTGAAACAAGGAAGATTAAAAAACTATGGGGGATAAAGGATGAGGCAGTGGGCTCATTTTGGAATAGTCCAGCAAAGAACCTCCTTCTAGTCTGTAAGCTTCTATGGTTATTTTTGAATTAATTTATTGTAATAACACTAAATATTTTCAGCATTTTGCAACTTGATTTTGACTTTGACTTTGACAATCTACCATGTGGATGGGCATCATGCCATGTAACAAAGCTTGTAAAAGTCTTTTCTAATTTGAGTTTTTGTCTGAGCACTCATTAGAACAGGAAAGCCACATTTCCTTGATTTGTTTTAAAATGAACATAATTTTATTTGACTAGGAAATCAATAAGATATCCTGAACGAACTTACAATTTCAGCCTTTTGGTAAGCATTCGCTGGTTTAACATCAAAATAGTTAAAGACTTATTGGCTGATAGTCTGACATCCTAAGGAATTTACAACATGAAAACACTGCAATTTGCTGCAAGCACCAGGTTCCAAGCTCTGACCCACTAATAGACTTTTATTAGCAACCCTTGTTGTTGTTGTTTTACACTGGACTGAGATTGGAGATGACTTCTCAAATGAGCAGCTAGTTTTCAGGCTTCAGACAAATAGTTGGCTGCACATTGAAATACAAATGTTGGTAAACCCTCCAAACTGGGGAAATGACTCGCAAAAATATTACTTTTAGAAGAGGACCCCAGGATATAGAACTGATTGGTTTGCATTAAAAATCATTCATTACCTATAGCTCCAATGTAGAAAACACTCAGGAGGGTGGAACTTGACGTTTCTTTTACAGAGTTTTTTTTTAAAACTAACATACCTTGGAAGCTATAGGTCTGAAGGGTGTGGGGTATTTCAATGGATTTACCTACTGACTGTCAGAACTGAGGAGATCAGGCAGGTGCTAGACTTGATTCCCACTCCACACTTACTTGGTTGAAGCAACTTCATAGTTTACTATCGAAGCTTACACATTAAGTGCTGAATTTTATGGGCCACCATAGGAAAGCAGGCTGATGGACCCGTAAATTAGGGATCAGTTAAGGGCCTCATTCTTCCACCACTCTGTTTTAATGGATGGCGCGACAGGCTGATGCTCAACGTGCACCCTGGCAGGGTTAACCTTGTGAGCAGCTGGCCAATTAAGAGGAGGAGAGGTGTGCCTCTACTCAGGCCCCCAGTGCCAATTAGAGGCCACTCTCCATAGTTTTACCTCCCCTTGACCACCCTCACCCCCACCTTTCCAACATTTCCCCCAACCCCTGTCACCAGGGCCTGTCAGCTTGGGCCCAGCGAGATCATAGATGTACCTGAATGCTCAGGTCCAACCCTGAATGCCACCTCCTTGCCCTCCCTACTAGTGGTGCTGATATGCAGAGCCAGTGGCCTCCAATTGGCCAACAGCTCTATGAGGTGGTACTTCCTCCTAGAAACGGACAGAAGTCCCACCTCATACCAATGAAATCACCATATCCTAAAAAATTAAAGTGGAGCAAGCCTGCTAAATGGAGGTGAGCTCAGCCCTGACATTAACACTAGGGCACAGGGAGCCCACCCTCAGCATATAATCCAGCCCCAAGAGTGAATAATTGGTAGAGCAATGGGCGGCCATCTTGAAAATGTGCCCAGCAAGAAAAGGCTTTAGCCAGAAGCCACAAATTTGTGATAATCACAAAAAGAATTCAATGCATGGTTAGAAAAATCTTCACACCAAAGATGGGTAGAATATTGAATTCTCTGCTGCAAACCATCAAGCAACATCTACAAAGTTATTCTAAATTAGATAATTGAGAAACAAAAATGTCATGACGCAGAGGATGCAAGGAGGAGAGTGGTGTTAGACAGAGCAATATTTTTGAAGGAAAGTGCTGACATATACTTGATATCAAGTGACTTGTTTCTGTGCAAAATTTGACAATTCAACAAACCTATGTTGCAGGAGGGAAGAGGAAGGGAGAAAATTTGCAAAATAATGGAATGGTATTGGATCTGCTAAGTTTAATCAAAAGCCAAACAGGATCTGAAAAGGGACATTCTCACCAAGAATAGGCAATAACAGCACTTAAAATAGTAATGTTTTCAGTTCTAGCTTCTGCTCTCGGTGTATCTTAGTGTGAATTTCCTAAAACTGTTTCAGTAGTTAATCAATTTGAAATAAATATAGCAGCTTACTTCAGCAGCAGATTGGGAGTAATTTTAACCAACAAGGGTAGGTGGGTTTAGGGGACAGCTGAGAAGTTAAAATGTGAAAAATCTCAAACATGACTCCAACTCACCTCCAGCTGACCCAGCTGTCCTCAGTAAAACCAACAGGTACAAGGAGGTGAGAATAGCCAAATAGGTATTTTCACAACAGGGCAAGCAGCTATATTCCCTCCAGACCCAGCAAGCATATCTGCTTCTAGTTCCATGGTTAGAAACTCTACCCAATTTCCCCAACCTTAGAACCCTCAGTGATCTTAGTGCGCCTCCAAGTTCTCCCTCTCCCCACGATCTCACCCCACTCAAGCATGAGCTTTCCTTCACGCTGTCCTCATTCCTCCACATGCTCTCCCCCTCCCCATGAACTTACCTCAGCATTCTACCCCTGCAATTTCACCCAGCCTCTACATCATTCTCCACACCCCTGACCAAATTATCTTTCCTCCTCTGACCACACTGCCTTCCCACCTCCAAACTGGCTACTACCAATCATAGTCTCTCTCGCCAAATGCTATCTCTCCCCAACTCTGATCATGATCTCACCAACCCCCCCCATGATCACTATCTCCACCCCTGACCACATCTCCCACCCTCAACCATGATTTCTCCCCACCTCCCTACTAGTCTCTGCTCCTCAGCTATGGCCTTGTACAACAAGCTTTCCCAGTTGACAGACAGGCAGTCTGTCAATTGGGCTGTTCATTGGAAGGAAAATTGCAGGAAAAACTTGAAAGATGACTGGCAGTTAAAAACTCTGGATTTCCCATCCAGAGCTCTTCCACCCAGTTCCCCCTCCATCTCCCTGGAAGTTTAGGCATCTGTCCGATTGAGGAGATGATGGACTGCGCTCAGGGTGTATGTCACTTCTGTATTGAACATCTCCATCGCTGCTGCCAAGGCCGAAGGCCTTGGTGAGGTCTATGAAGAATGGTCAGTGCTGTTTGCCACATTTCTGTAACTGCCAAAGTGAGAAATTCTTGTCAACTGTCAATCTGCTAGCTCTGAAGCCGCACTGAGCCTCAGGGTAGATGCGTGATGCCAGGATCTGCAATTTTGTCAAAACACGAACAAAGACCTTCCCTGTAAGGAGATGCCTTGGTAACTGTTGCAGTCAATGTGATCCTCTTAGTTTTGTACAAGGTGACTGTCACGTATCCTGAGTATCTTGTGGCACAAATCTTTACTTTTAGCAGAGACACAGAAGTTCATGGAGATGCTGCAGTAGTGCCGGTTCTCCACATATGATGATTTCAGCTGGAATGCCTTTGTTTCCTGGGGCCTTCCCACTGTCAAGGCAGCCAATTATTTGTAGCTTTACTACAGTGGGCCCACTGTCCAGCTCCTCCATTACAGAAAAGTCTGCAATGATGCTGAGAACTTCTTCAGTGACAACGTTCTCGGTTGTGTGGAGTTTGCTGCTGGGCCTGTTGCTTTCTTGGTTCCTTCATCCCTACATCCCTCTAGCATCTCTGGATTCAGCAGCAAATTGTTTCCTGTTGCAAAGTTTCATCCAGTATTGATTAGTGCAGTAACAAGACTCCTGCTGACACTTTAATCATGGCAGCTCTGAGAGCATCTAGATTTTGGTTGCTGGGGACTTGCTTGTAGATCATGAAGACTCTCCTTTTGGTTGCAGTAACTAGCTCCATTTCAGCCCAGTAAACCGCAAACCAGCCAGCATTCCTCTGATCTCTTTCCAAATGCAGTGAGTGCAGTTATTGATGATCCCACTTTGACACTGCATTCTGGCCTTCAGCATTGTTGTCTGAAAGAACTTGATTGCGAGACTTCTGGGTCTTCTCTGGGTCAGAGTTATGGCAAGCATTGATCTGAGGATGACTTTTCTTCTTGGAATACTGTAGTTTCCGGCTGAAGTCTGACCTTGCTGCACATCAGGGAGTGGTCAGTTAGTGCTGTGATAGCTAGGATTGATGAAGGCACTGTTGAGGGTGGTATGCTGGGCGATGATGAGATCTAGCTGGTGCCAGTGGTGAGGTCTCAGATGTCTCCAGGAAGCCTTGTATCATAGCTTGGTTTGGAAGTGGCTGTTGGTCACAGAGAGTCCATGGTAGCAGTGTAGCTCGATCAACCTCTGTCCTTTGTCGTTCATCTTGCGTTAAAGTCCCCCAGAAAATGCAGGTGTTGTGAATTCTACTGATGGCAACATCAAGTGCCTTATAGAATTGACCCTTGACACCTGGGGTGGAGGTGAGTGTCAGGGCATAGAAGCAAATGGGGTTAACTGGGCCTGTGCTTGTTGACAAGTGAAGAGGAAGAATTTTTTTGCAGCAGAATCCTCTCCATGCTCATGTGTGGCCCCTTGGTTGTCTCCTGCCAGAAGAATGTATAGTTTTTCTCTTTAAGGGATCACTTTGAGTGAGCCTAGTTTCTTGTAGCACAGCAATATCCACATTGAGCCTTGCAAGTTCTTTGTCGATCACAGCTGCCTTGCTTGCATGATCAACCTGTAGAAGGTGTTGGTAAGTGGTCCTTACGTTCCAGCTTGTGATGTGGAGGACTAGGTCTTCTTTGTTGAGCTTTTCTTGCTTGGTGCATAGATGACTCTCTAAGTTCCATTGAAGCAAGCAGGTTGTGGTGGGACAGCACCTAACTGCAGGCGGCCCAGCTTGAAGTGGGCGGTAGCTATCCAATAATCTCTCCCTCCATCGGAAGCAACCACTGGCACTCTTGCTCTACACCAAGTGAGCAAGAGCCTTCAACCGGTGACTGTTTCTTCCCATTGTGTGCCAACGAAACCATGAACCTGGAATGTCCTCTCAAGGGCAAAGGCCTGAGCAATGAGTATAGACACCCAGTTGTCAGAAAGCTGCCTGATGGATCACAGGTTACCGTCTATGGGACTCCGCTCTGGATTTTCTGTCAGGGTTTATTCCCTTAGCCTTCTTCTGTCCCGATACACCCGTAAGCCAGTGGGCCATTTGCCTAGAGCTGGGTGTCTGGTGCGTAGGCACCAGGGCATAACCAGATGCCAGGGGGCCTGCATGCCATGTGTCTGGGGGCCAGCCTCCTCTGAATCCCCTCTAGTTTAACCTGGATCTGTGAGGTACCCTGTTTACATATGTCAACATGGGCAGGCACTACATAGGGTTTGCTGATGAACAGGCTATGTATTGGTCAGAGAGGCTTACCCACTCAGCTCTCTTTTCAAATAATTTAACAACTAGCCAGCTGCAAGAGCTGAAAGTAAGAGGTGACAAGCAGATTAACCACGACGCACCACCCACTATGCTCACACTTGATCAATTAGACACATACCATTGGAAACATTGGAGCCATTAGTTCTGCTTCATTCAGATGCAACAATAATAACAACTACACCCCTTTATATAGCACCTTTAATGTAATAAAATGTCCCAAGTTGTTTCACAGGAGCAGTTTGACACTAAGCCACATAAGAAGACATTAGGACAGATGGTGAAGAGCTTCATTAACGGCTAGGTTTTAAGAAGGGTCTTGAAAGAAGGTAAAGACTCAGAGGGATTAGGAGAGGCAATTCCTGAACTACTGCCCAGGAAATTCAAGCCACAGCTGCCAATGTGGAGCGATTAAGATTGGAGTAAGCAGGCAAGAATTGGTTAGTGCAGAAATTGCAGAGGGTTGTAAAATTGGAGATGTTTACATCGGTGGAGAAGAATGAAGCCATGTAAGAATTTGGAAACGAGGGGTAGGATTTTAAAATTTAGGTGCAACCTGACCAGGAGCCAATGTAGGTGAGTGAGTACAAGGATGATGAGTGATTGGCACTTGGTGTGAGTTAGGGCACTTTGGACTAAGTTAAGTTTATGAAGGGTGGAAAATGGGGAACCAGCCAGGGGACCACTGGAACTGTGAAGTTTATAGATAATGAATGCATGGATGAGGTTTTCAGCAGAAGATCAGCCAAGGCAGGGCAGAGGTGAGGTGAGAGCAACTGCCCTTGGCACCAAGGCCACATTTGGCTGAGTGTGACATCAAGGAGCCTTAGTAAAATTGGAGTCAATGGGCTGAATTTTGCACTGATCAGTTGGCACATGCCTGACCCAATTGGGCATGGAATCACGTGAGATGGTATTGGACGAGTGGCCCAATGTCATCCTATACTCGTGCAATATTTTGATTGGTGGGCATGTACAGGTGTTGGAGTTGTGCCCGCCATCAATTAAAATGCCACACACTTAAGGCCATTAAAAAGGCAATTGACCAAGATTTCACATTGCCCATGCGATTTTGCACGCGTCGAATGGGCAGAACGGGCAGGTGGGAACCAACATTTTGCAAAACCTCACCCAAGAGCAGGATAAAAAGGGTCTGCAGCATCACCATTGTGAGTAGTGAGAAGTTTTGGAGATAGTTTACTGCTGGTTGCTTATTGGTAGTTGACAGCTTCGTCTCTGTTCAGGGCTTCAATGTTAGCATTTCTAGGCTGCATGTGAGGATTCATTGGTGTCCCCAAGGCCCCTGAGGAATATGGACCCTTCCAGGTATCAGACAGCCTTCTGTTACTCTGGTAATGGGGATTGTGGTCTCTGCTGATGGTACCTTCTCTCAGGAGGAAGAGTGGGGGAAGAGGGGAGACGAGGCCAGATGTCCCTGTGCAGGGGAGTGACCTGTGGGAGGAGAGGCACAGGGCATGGAGGACCACCAGATATTCCAAAGTGCAAGGGGCTGCAGAAGATGCCACTATCCTGCCGCCAGGGTTTACAGGTGGTGATGCAGCTCCTCAACATGTCCAAGGTGCAATGCCGAAGGAGGCTCTGCCTCTCAAGGGAGACCGTGACCTCGATTTGTCAGATGATTGGGCCTGAGATCACTTCTGACTGCATGGGTGGACACCCCATGCCAGTAGCTCTGAAGGGTACAGTCACCCTCGGCTTCAATGCCGCCATCACTTTCCAGGGGTCAGTGGGAGATCTCTGTGGAGTGTCCCAATCAACTGTCCACAGTTGCGTCAAGCTGGTGACAGAAGCTCTGTTCAGGTGGGTCATGACATTTATTCATTTCCATTCAGATGAGGCCAGCCAGGCTGAGCGAGGCAGAGTGTTTGTAGCGATTGCTGGGTTCCCCCGCATCCAGGGTGCAATTGACTGCACACATGTTGCTATCAAGGCACCATTGGTCAGCCGAGTGCCTTTATCATCAGGAAGGGCTTCCACTCCATGAACATGCAGATAGTTTGTGGCCACGAGGCGCATATTCTGCAAGTCTGTGCAAGGTAACCTGGCAGCTCACATGATGCTTACATCCTCAGACGCTTCCAGGTGCCAAGGCTCTTCGGTA
This sequence comes from Carcharodon carcharias, assembly GCF_017639515.1. Lineage (NCBI taxonomy): Eukaryota > Metazoa > Chordata > Chondrichthyes > Lamniformes > Lamnidae > Carcharodon > Carcharodon carcharias. The sequence continues at coordinate 47,284,934 of NC_054478.1, read as the reverse complement.
CTCCAGCTCAGCTGGATGAATGGCTGCTGGGTGACAAGTTGCTACACATTCCTACTATAATAACTTTTAGACAAATCCCCAAATTAACCTTTCCCAGTTAAATCTCCCCCAAGGCTACAGTAACCTATAGATTTTAAAAGGCTTCAGGCAAAACATATTTGATCTTATGAGTTCAAAATGAGGCTCCTTGCAAGTTAGTTCCTTGCAGACACAGTTGGAGGCATACAGGCTGGTTAGATCTTAAATGCCTCTGCCTTACATACACAAAATCCTTTCTGTTTGTAGCTAACTTTTTCTTTAAATGTAAATTTCCATTGTATCACTAGGTTTGAAACATTACATCTTCTAACAATAATATCCTTTCATTCCACCAATTTCAGCAGTAAATTGAAAAAAAAACAAACACATTGCTTGGTATCTTCTAGCTAGGTGCAAGATTTTGCTGATTATTTTGAATGGTTTGCTTAAAAATGCAAAATGCCCCCTTGACACCAATGTTTCTAAACTTCCCCATGCTTATCTAATTACCATTTCAAACCTACTTCGGTCTATGAATCAAAGCCTCTAAGCAAGCTGGCTTTAATCCAATTAACACACACACATAGACACTGTACCACTAAGCGCATTTAAATAAATAATTTCCAATAACATTCTAGATATTAAACCCTTCATGACAATGACCATTATTGGTTTTGATGCTGACACCATTAGACATATAAACCAAACATAACTGAACAGAAGATCACACATGAACAGTCCCTCTTGTGCTCATGGTGCCTTAAACTTAAGTTTGTGAGTGCTGCATCTTGGTGCACCTCCTTGCTGGCCGCGGCTTTGGAGACAGCCTCCTGACTCTGGTGTCATGTTGGCTTTGATGACCTTGGTGGTCGTCCTCTGGCCAGTGGAGCCTGTGCTGGCCTCACCTGGGAGGGAGCTGCCAGTGCCACACCTGGCATCTCCCCAGCCATCGCAGCCTCATCAGATGCCATGGTCACTGGTGGAGGGGTGGAGGAGCTGCTGCCATCATCCAGAGTGCCCTGAGAGGAACCTGCAGAGATGACGAGCACGTTGTGTGCCAATGTGAGGTCGCTCTGGACCTCCCTGCTTATCATTGAAGGATGGGTACCTAGTTAGGATACTGGGTGATTCACCCATCTCCACCTGAGGTCATTGCCTGTGTGAGGGCTTGCAGGTCTGAGCACAACCCCAGGAAACCCTGATTCTGTCCCTGGAACTGCCTCTCCATGAGAGTCACCACTACTTTAATGGAGGAGGCAGTGCACTTGACCATGAGGGTCAATGCAATGCTTATGCTCTGCATGGACTGCTCCACAACAGAGACCATGGCAGCACACACTCATGGACCTCCAACAGATCCTCCCGTACATCCCACTGGATGTCCAGCATCTGCCACCTAATGGATGACTCCAGAGGCTCAAAGGACTGCTGGCGTCCTGGGCACTCTCTGCTTCTGCCTGAACCTCAAGTGAGTGTGAATTGCCCTCGCCAATGTGCACGGACAATGTAGCCGACGATCTAATGCCGGTATCTGCGCTGGTGCCCAGTTTAGAGTGTGGGTGTGACACAGGTGCAGATGAAGCCCAGCGGTCCTCTGGCATCAGGGGTGGCTCTTCGGGGTCCTGAGAATGTGTGCATGCTGGCGAATCTAAGGGAAAACAAGGACATGTCATTAGTTTAAGTCATCACTCTGTCTCTGTGCATGCCAGGCACCCTGGTGAGACAATGGAGACCTGTATCATGGTGCCATCATCTTTCAATGATTAATGGGGACTCCAGGCTTGAGGCTCCCATCAATGAAGAGACTACACTAGAATGGTTGTACAAGCCAAAACTCTCACCATTGTGCACTGTTCTCTTACCTTTGTCTGACACCCCTGCTTCTCCATGACCAGTTGCATGGGGAGCGTGCCAGCTCTCCAGCTCCAAGGTGCCCTACTCAAACCTGGTCAGCAGCAGCAGGTTGGGCGAGCCTCTGGCTGCCTGTGACCTCTCCAATTGGTTATGACTTGCCTTCTTCCTCACCTTCGAAACCCGCGACCATCTAGAAGGGCAATGGCAGCAGTTGCGTGGGAACACCACCACCTGCAAGATCTCCTCCAAGCCATACAGCAACCTGACTTGGAAATATATTGCTGTTCCTTCATTGTTGCTCGATCAAAATCCTACAACTCCCTCCCTAACAGCACTGTGGGTACCTACACTGCATGGACTGCAGCATTTTAAAAGGCAGCTCACCACCTCCTTCTCAAGGAAAATCAGGGATCAGCAATAAAAATGCTGGCTTAGTCAGCAATGCTCACGTCTCGTGAAAGAATAAACTTCAATGTGGGCAATATTACAGAGGTGGAAGGAAGTAAGGGGTTTTGTGATGGAATGAATATGTGGTTGACAGATCATCTCAGGATCACTTTTGACACTAAGGTTGAGAATTGCTTGGTCCAGGCTCAGCCAGTTGGCAAGGAGAGAATTGGAGTTGGTAGCTGGAGAATGGAGCATGAACTTAAAGACAATAGTTTTGGTCTTGCCAATATTCAATTCGAGGGAATTTGTGCTCATGTGGTGCAGGATGTCGAACATGTAGTGTGACAAAGTAGAGACAGTAGTGGTGTTGACAGAGGTGGTAGTGAAGTAGAGTATCCCTTGTCCTGACCTTCCACCCTACCAACCTCCACGTTGAACTGTTCATTCCCCTTCCAACCCAATTTCTGCAACTCCTACATGTGGTGCTATTACCAAACACATCTTCCCTTTCCCTCCTCTTCCCTCCCCTCCTCTTCCCTCCACTCCTCTTCCCTCCCCTTTCAGCATTCGGAAATGGCCGTTCCCTCCATGACACCCTGTCTACTCCTCAATCACTCTCACATACCCTTCCCATCTGAAAGCACCTTCCCATGTAAACACAGGAAATGCAACATCTGATCTTTTACCTTCTTTCTTCCCACCATTCAAGGCCGAGAACACTCCTAGTGAGTAAAATGGCCACTTACTTGTATTCCTTTCAATTTAGTATATTACAGTCACTTCACATTGGAAAGATCAAGTGCACATTGGGTGACCACTTTGAAGACTATCTCTGTTAATTCTGGAAGCATGGCCCGCAAGTTTCCGGTTGCCTGTCATTTTAATCCTCTACCCCGCTCACATTCTGACTTCACTAACATTAGCCTCCTACACCATTCAAATGAAGCTCAACATAAGGTCAGGGAACAACACCTCATCCTTCAATTAGACACTTTACTGCCTTTTGGACTCAGCATTGCGTTAAACAATTTCAGATCATAACCTCTGCTTCCATTGTTTTTGGATGTCAGCTGTTGATGATGATTCTGCATTTCTAATTTACGCCTTATCTAGACCGATCTTTAGTTTCTTTATTTGTCCCATTACCGTCCCCTTTTGTCTTCCACCACCTTCACCTTTGTTAGTTAATCTCCATCCTATCACAAACCTTCCCGTTCAAGCCCCTCTGCCCCCCATCCCCATCCCCCCCCCAACCCCCACCACCCCAATTCCCTGATGTTGTATTTGCTTAACACCTGATACACCTCTGATAATTTTTCCAGTTGTGACAGAAGGCCATTAACCTGAAATGTTAACTTTCTTTCCCTTTCCAGAGCTGTGGCTGACCTGTTGAATATTTCTAGCATTTTCTGTTTGTATTTCAGATTTCCAGCATCCACAATATTTGCCCTTTGTGAAGCTCAGTGTTGTTAGCATACATGTGAAACCTGATTTTTTTTTGGATTATATCGCCAAGGGGCAGCACATAGATGAGAATTAGATGTAGCCAAATATATTTAGGCTATGGTTGTGGGCAGGGCCTATTGTTGATCAGGTTGCTTAGAAATGTTTTAATCACATTGCTTAAAATACTGAGTACTTTGCAAAATTAATGAGGAATATGCAGTATACCTGTAATTTTATTTCAAAATTATTGAAAAAAGTCTGAAAAATATTCCTTTTGCAACTAACCTTGAAATAAATTCAGTTTAGATTCCATTTTGTGATTATGGTCAATATGAAAATGTCTTGAGCAGGAAACTCTACAGGTAATTTTTCTAGGTGTTGTTTGAAACTTTAAAAAATTGTTCCAGAAGTATTTGAAAGTTATAGTCAGTCTTGGTACGGTATGCACTGTAAATACTGTTTAGCTCATTGATCCCAGTTAGATGTCAGTGCTTAATAGAACATAGTGATTATGTTATTTGATTAGTCCAGAGTCCTGGACTAAGGGTCTGGAGTTGAGTTCAAATTCCACCATTACCAGCTGAAGAAGTTAAGTTCAAAAATTAAGTGAAATCTCAAATAAAAGCAAACATCAATAATGTTGATTATGATTCTATCAGATTGTTGTAAAAGCCCATCTGGATCGTTATGTGCTTTAGGGGAAGAAGTCTGATTTTCCTTACACTGTATGGCCTATATGTGATGTCAGACCTATTTGAAGTTTACTCTTAACTGCCCTATGAAATGGCCTAGCAAGCCACTCATTTGTATTCAAGAAGGCAGCTCACCACCACCTTCTCAAGGACAATTAGCAATGGGCAATAAATGTTGGCCTTACCAGTGATGCCCACATCCCTATGAGTAAATAAAAAATATTGTTTAACATGAAATGTACACTTCTAGGTGGTTAACATAAAAACCTGGTCATCTAGTTTGATATTCATTTTATTTGCCTTAAAGAAGTGGGTGGCTTTGTAAGAACATTAAGTGCTAGTTCGTGTTTTCTGTGGGCATGTATACTTCTCTTTAGGTAGCGTTCCTTTGTGGTACTTATGTGGGAGGTGTCAGGGGTGTGGTTGTCTGTTTTTGGAAAGAAATCAAAAGTTTTCTGAACATTGGTACATGTTATGCGTTCTGAGAATGGAATGTTTTTCATCCAGTTTCATGAAGTATTATCAGATAGGTAATACACAGCATAGATCAGTTCATTTTCATCTTAAAAGATCACTAGTGTTGCATTTCCAATGCTGGCTATTTTCATTGTCTCTTAGTGTGAGCTGGCAGTTAGTGCTCTGGACTAGAACTCACAATGAGATTGGATAAAGGAAAACTCAAATACACTCATATGGATAACTGCATAATTGACAAGAAGAAATGACAGGAGAGCATGCTCAATCACTGTCATATTGTCTATTTTATTAATTTAAATTATTTTGTATTTCATGAAATATGTCAAAGTGTTGGCTGGCTTTAATATTTGACATAGTTGTTGCCGGACGTCACCGGTAACGATTATTGGCTTAGTACACAGAAGAGAAGAGTCAATTCTCGCTTAACTCTAAATTCGCTTTATTCACGTCGTTAGATCATCTACATATAGCTTATACGTCTGGTTAAATATAGACATGCAGTTTTATACCCAAAACTAGGATCTAAACACACACCCACTAGGTTTCTCTGACACTCCCTGAGTGGTCACAGAATATAAAAGCTAATAACCGAAACGGAGAGCTGACGCTGGCCAGGCATTCCGTTATCCCTCTCTCTTGCGGCTCTATGTTGCTGACATAGGTTCTTCCGCTTCTGCGGTGGTTAGCCTCCAGAGTCTCACTGCCCCATGTCCAAAATCCTCTCAGTATTATACTGAATCGTATCTCTTCAAGCTGTGCTGTCTCTCTTCCCATTGGTTTAGGCCTGCTTGCCTGATCTGTGGCATCTTCTCCATTGGCTCTGTTCCAAGACTGGCAGGATCACCTCATTTCCCCCTTTTCTAAATAAGGACTCATCACATTTCCTTTGTCTTTAAGACAGTCAGCTACTTCAGAACTGGTTCCAGCCAGTTCGGACCCAGTGACTGGAGTAGGGTTTCACAAGTCAGGCCAGCAACTGGACTCAGGTTACTTCATGTCAAAAGTTGCTTTTGCCTGTGTCTGGCAGTTCAGCTGCAGCCCCTGGCCAACATAGTGTTGTGGGATGTTGGCACATGAGTTAGCATAACAAATATTTTTAGACATTGTAGTTCACAAAGAGTTAACTTTATTAAGCTTTATGTACAGTTTTAATGTCAAGTCAGTGAATACTGTAAAATATTACTATTTCTTTAATTCAGCTCCCGATATTATTAAATTCCTGCACCGTCCCCACTCCCTGAAAGTATCATTAGCTTCATCCACATAGGTATTTACGCAGAATTCAGTCATTGTCAATAGTCATTGTTAATATAGCCAAAGTAAAATAATCATTTCAGAGGCAGAGCTAATCTCAGCAATGTAGTAAAAATGCACTCACAACTAAATCAAGCATTATTTTCAATTTTCCTGTATTTAAGTTAAAGGGAATATATTGCATCTAAAATATACAATAAAATGTACAATCAGCTTTCAATCCAAAGATCACTTACTGTTTCTTTCTGTTTGATGCTTTCCCCAATATGTTATGGAATTTGTGACCAGTATAAACTACCAACCGCAACCTTGCAAAGTCCCCATCCAAATAACCAGACAATGAGAAATAACGCCTATATTTCATAAAGATTTTCTGATGGCTTAGTGAATTGAGGTAAACATAGTTCAATCCCTGGGGCTGGATTTTCATCTTGGGAGCATGTTTTGCAAGTCGAGCCATTTCGAGGCTCACAAACTGCACTCCCGACTGATATGTGATTTTTTTTTCCAGGATGTTTGTCTTTTCCTGCAGGGTTCAGGCTTGAAGTGCAGTTTGCAAGCTGCGGACCAGTACAGGTGGAGTGTGGGTGCAGATGTGGGCTGGAGAGAAGGCTCGACTTGGCTCTCAACGACAACAGCGCAACTCCTAACATTATTTAAAGGCCCGCTAAACTTCACACCTCATCCACCTACCCCCTCCACCCACACCCATGCCCCCTCCATGCACACCTATCTATCCTCCAAAGCCGCAAGGCAAATATGTACAGACCTCAGATTCCATGCAGTATTAATGGAAAATATTTTACATTCCTTGGGGAAAAATATAAACCTCACACCATCAAAAACATGATTCCATCAAATATACTATTATTGATATGAAGGAAGAAATGTATTCTGCTATGTGTTAAAAAAACCTTGTAATATTTATAATCCTATTAGCTCGTGTCAGCAAACCAGAAACCACATCAAACTTGCAATCAGTTATTACAATCTCTTAATTCTGTTATTTATTCTCAGATGAATGGAACATCTACTTTGCTGAAGCCCCTAGTATTTGAAACTCAGCCAGGCATTCACAGCTGTCCAAAAAAAGGGTACTCTTTGTGTTGGGAAAAACAGAAGGTGTTCATTTCAATTTCAAAGCAGAATGCCTGTCAATCAATGGACAACAGCAAGCCAGGCCTTAACCATCTCCCAACAAGAGAGAATCTAACCATTGCCCCATGACAATTAATGGAATTACCATCACTGAATCTCCCACTATCAATATCTTAGGGAGTTACCATTAACCAGAAACTGATCTGGACTAGCCATATAAATTCTCTGGTTACAAGAACATGTCAGAGGCTAGGAATCCTGTGGCGAGTAACTCATCTCCTGACTCCCCAAAGCCTGTCCACCATCTACAAGGCACAAGTCAGGAGTGTGATGGAATACTCTCCACTTGCCTGCATGAGTGCTTCTCCAACAATACTCAGGAAGCTTGACACCATCCAATAGAAAGCAGCCCATTTGATTGGCACCCCAGCCACAAACATTCACTTGCTCCACCACCAATGCACAGTGCCATCAGTGTGTTCCATCTACAAGATGCACTGCAAAAACTCGCCAAGCCTCTTTGGACAGCACCTTCAAAACCCACGACTGCTACCACCTAGGACAAGGGCAGCACCACCTAGACGTTCCCCTCCATGCCACACACCATCCTGAATTGGAAATATATCATCATTCCTTCACTGTCATTGGGTCAAAATCCTAGAACTCCCTCCCTGGCAGCTTTGTGGGTGTGCCTGCACCACATGGACTGCAGCGGTTCAAGAAGACAGCTCTTCGCCACCTTTTCAAGGGCAATTAGGGATAGGCAATAAATGCTGGCCTCACAAATGACACCTGCATCCCATGAGTGAATAAATAGTTTTTTTTCAATTATCTAAAGCAGTTGTTTTAATATCAACCAGACCCATTATTCCATTTAAATCACAGTTCAAAAGCTGACAGCACAGGCTGACAGGATATTTTGTAACATTTTTCACTGCATTATGGTACTTTCTCCTTTGAAAAAGAACGTACTGCATGTGAAGAATTTCACAATGCTGGTCAGTGTAAGGTCAGCTTACCTTTTCAGGACAGATCGCTATGTTGAATCATTGCATTAAAACACATCTACATTACAATATAACACCTAACAGTGACATTTGAAAGTGTGAAAACATTTTACGCTTATTTTCAGAATGTTCCTGACTCCTCAGCAACCTTTCCATTTTCTTCATGAACTCTCAACTCTGGCATGGTTTTAATGGACTTCCAAAACCCCACAGCACCAGATGAAAATGGTGTGCGGGAGGAAATATGATTTTCATTCCCCATTTAAACTTGGAAACTCAGCCACAGTGGGGGTGCATGGGCATTCACACAAGGCATTTCCAACTCACCAAAAGGAAAAGCAAAATGATGCAGGGTCAAGAATGCAGAGGAAAATTGGATTTCTTCCAAAAAACAGTGTAGTGTTGTCATTTACAACACAAAAACAAAAACAGAATTACCTGGAAAAACTCAGCAGGTCTGGCAGCATTGGCGGAGAAGAAAAGATTTGACGTTTCGAGTCCTCATGACCCTTCGACAGAACTTGGTTGTTGTCATTTGCCTACCGAAATACCCTTTGCATCCAAATGAAAATTTGTTTAGTTACCTGATCACAGTTAGAGTATTAATGCTGACCTAGGTACCTCTGGAAAGTGACTGAATAAGCCCTAATTCCTACTTCTGATCACAACCCAGTACTTCCTCCTGGAACTGCACATATATGAATGCCAGGTTTGCTGAGCACAAGCAGTAAAGAAACCAAAAAGAATCTCTGGAAACAGAGCAGCAGGACAGAAAACAAGTATCAGAGTAATTTTGACAAGTCTGTGAAAGATATTGACTATTCAGCAGCTGGGGTTTTCTCTTTCAATTGAACTCCAAATTCCATCAGAACAATTAAAAGTTCCTTCCCCCTAAATATAAGGAAAACATGAAACTAAAGTCAATATACAGAAATTATTAATGTACAGTTGTCCAGCTTGAATAGGTATTGCATTCAATTCCGTGTGGTAATCACTGATCTTAGAAAGCTTGGGTGGCTAAACCTCATGATTGCACTGTCAAAGAGACTTGGCTTTATGACCTGCCACATGCTTACTGGAGCTTTGTACACACTTCAGCAAGCCCAGGAACTAACCCACAAAGTACCACGTAATAGGCTGGTTAACAGAATTCATGCAATAGATAGGTCAATGTCAGCTTGTTTAAAAAAAAAGTTGTTTGAGGACAAAAAGTAGCAAGTTGTAGTTGTTTTTCAGACTGGAAAAGTGGTGTTCAGTGCCAGAACCACTCCTTTTTTGATATTTATAAACGACATGGATATTGGAATACAGAATAACATTGCAAAATTTGCAGATGATACCAAACTTAGAAGTCTGGCTGACAGAATGATACCAAACAACTGCAAAAAGACATGGATGGGCTGGCAGAACAGGCAGACAAGTGGGATATGGAATTCAATGCAGAGAAGTGTAAGTCGACACATTTTGGCAGAAGGGATAGTGTTATGACATGGCAGACGATGTTTGCCAGGCAGACCAAATCACATGGGAAACTTGCACACGCCATCACCACATTTTTGCAATTTGTATTTATAACGAGAAGATTTGTGCACTGAATTCAGAAGTAATGAGCCCAGTAACGCCTTTGGAGATTTTAAAAATTAAATTAAAACATGAATTAACAAAAGAAAATATTTCACGCACATACATATGATTACAGTTACGTAATACTATAACAAATCCCGAAATTCCTAATTAACCTGACTCCCAACAACACACCCCCTTCATGGCAACAGTCCAAAATAGATTGTAAATTTAAATACCAAGCCAGCAAGTTTATCACAACACTACAGTGGAATTCTAAAGACTTTCCTTCACCTTTGGTTACTCGACAGAGCAGACTTCTGCTGAATTGGCTGGAGGCTTCCCCAAGGCTCTTTTACATGGTCCTCTAAGATCTTACATGGCCCCACAACATAGCCTTCCATTCTCTTTATATATGTTTCTCTCTAATCTGGAAATTCCATTGTTCTACATGTCTTTGGAAATTTACTTTTCCCATGATATAAAAATCTTTCATATTGCCAACATGGTCAGTACCTTTGGGAAAAATAAGCACACTGCTTGGCCTTGCCTATCTTGTTGGTTGTAAACATCTTATCATCCCTTTGAAACCGAAAAAACCCCTTCACTTACCTAAAATGCAAATTTCCTTCACACCCTACATGCCAACACATCATCCACGTTTACTCATTAGCATTTCAAATGCCTTTTAAACCCAGCTTCTTTTGATAGTTTCATGCTTGCAGTCTATTTGACTCTACTTCAATTATATCACTTAGACAGAACCACCTACACACACCCATAAACTGACTTTACAATAAACCACAATAATATAATGAAAAAATGTTAGTTTCATGAAAATAGGGAGAGGCAATATAGACTAAATAGCACAATTCTAAAGAGTGTACAGGAACAGAGGGACCTGGGCCTTCATGGGCAAAGATCTTTGAAGGTAACAGGAAATAATGAGAGAGTAGTTAGCAAAGCGTATGAGATTTTGGTCTTCATATTGTGTACAAAACAAGGAAGTTATGCTGAACCTTTATGAAATTTTGGTTAGGCCACAGCTGGAGTATTACATCCAATTCTTGTCACCACACTTTAGGAAGGGTGTTTGGGTCCTTGAGAAGGTGCAGAGAAGATTCACCACAATGGTTCCAGGGATGGAGGATTTAGCTGGAAGGTTAGGTTAGAAAAGCTAGTGTTCTCCTTGGAGCAAAGGAGATTGAGGAGAGATTTGACGGAGGTGTATAAAACTATGACAGGTTTAGATAAGATAGACAGAGTAAAGCCTTCCCTATTAGCTAATGGACAAGGACAAGGGGACACGGATTTAGGATTTTGGCAAGAAATGCAGAATGGAATGTACACTTTTTTACACAGTGAGTGGTAATGACCCGGAACTAACTGCCAGTGAGGGTGGTGAAATAGAGATGATGAATGATTTTAAAAGGAAATTAAATGGGCACTTGACAGAAATAAAGTTTTAGTGCTATAAAGATAGAGCAGAGGAATGGGACAGATTGGGTTGCTCTACAGAGAGCCAGCATGGACTTGATGGGTTGAATGACCTCCTTCTGTGCCATAATGACTCTTTGACTCTATGACATGATGAACATAATTGTGCCTTCCAAAACATTGTGCAGCAGTGATACTGGTAATTCCCGCATTTAATCAGCCGCCAGTAGATGCCACTGGGCCATTTTGTATTCTACTGTGGTACAGCGAAAGGTACAATTCAGGTATCAGTTTTCCACGAATAAACTAGTTAACATTTTCCTCACTAAACCTGAAAGTATTAAGGTCTATTTGAACCAGGCATAAATATTGCCTGCTGTCAAGAGCAGCCTAGACTCTGATTGCAGAATTGTTTGTTGGAGGAACATTAATAACATTGACAGCAGCAACTAGAGAATGGTAGAAGAAGCAGTACCCATTCTGGCTGAGAACAAATTATCTGTCTTATTGAAATGCAGTGCCTGAGGAGAATAAGGCTTAGTAGATAAGTTCTCATCGACCTACGCTGTAAATTGCAGAGTTTAGTACTCAATCTGCAGTTACCACTGCTTTTCTGGTCGCAGTCAAGGTGACAGTGACAATTAACTTCCAGGCTATTGGCTCCTTTCAGATACCTTTCTGCAACTGTGTATACAAGTGTTGTTTGAGAGTCCACATCTATGCATGTGCACCCTTAAGCAGTTTCATGGTATAGTTGGGGTACTAAATAACAAATTGCACATATGTAACATCTTTAACATAGTGAAATGTCCCAAGGCACTTCACTGAATGACACATAGATGCCAAACAGATGGATAAGAGGAAACATACTTCCAGAAGTAGGCCATTCACCCCATAAAGCTTGTGCTGCCATTCATTTAAAGCTGTGCTGTATCTCCATTTACCCTCCTTAGCTCCATTTCCCTGACTTAACAAAGTTGATCAATCTCAGTCTTGAAAGCTAAGGAATATGGAGAAAAGATGGGGACATTGAGTTGGGTCAGAGATGAGCCTTGGCCTTAGAATAGAATGGAAGAATCAGCTTGAGGGGTTAAATGGCCCAGTTCTACTCCAAAAGACTCCGCTACCTGTGTCTTAACTTGCAGCAAGTCCCATTCCCCTATTACCCCGTGACCTACATTGGCTCTGGGTCAAGCAATGGCTTGATTTTAAAATTTTTATCCTTGTTTTTAAATCCCTCCATGGCCTTACCCCTTATTATTTTGTTATCTCCTCCAGCCCTACAATCCTCTGAGGTTTCTGCGCTCCTACAATCCTCTGAGGTTTCTGCGCTCCTCTAGTTCTGGCCTGCTGTGTAAACCTGATTTTAATTCCTCCATCATTGGTGACTAGGCCTTTAGCTGCCTAGGCCCCAAGCTCTGGAATACCCTCCCTACAGCAATCCGTCTCTCTACCTACTTTCCTCCTTTAAGCCATCCCTTAAAACCTACCTATTGGGCTAAGTTTTTAGTCATCTTACCTAATTCTCCTAACATGGCTTGGTGTCATATATTGTTTTATAATGCTCCCATGAAGCACCTTAAAGGTGCTACAGCAATATAAGTTGCTGTTGTTTCTCTGTAAATGAGGATAAGGATTTTGAATTCAGTATGTTGGAGGCAAGGAAGTGAATGTGGATTGTGGCTTCATGAGGAATAAGATGTGGCATCAGAGTCTTGGACAAGCTGAAGTTGCTAACAGATCCTTGAAGAAAACAAAGCTGCAGATGACATAAGGAATTAGTGACATTGATTGCTCACACACCAAGATGGGAATTGCTCCCCACAGTGATTTTTAAAAATAAATATAAATAGTAAAAAATACACTATTTTGTAAAAAGTTAAACTATTGTGTGATGCAAAATATGAAATCAAACTTGTGGGGCAGAATTTTGCTGTCGGCGAGCAGGGGGCGGGGCCCACTCACCGATGTGTAAAATGATGCGGGATGACGTTGGATGGAACCCCCAACATCATCCTGCCCTCTTTAAATTTTCAGGAAGGCGGGGGCGCAGCAAACTCAGCTGCGGGCCCACCAACCTGTCAATGGCCAATTGAGGCTATTGACAGGATCATTTAATCAATTAAAGGACCTGCCCGTCCAATCTTAAGGTTGGCAGGCAGGCCAGGAGCCCCGGCGGCAAATAGAGAAAACATGAAACCTCATCCACTGGCAGGATGAGGTTTCATGTAGGGATTTAAAAAGTTTAATAAAGTTTTAGTGCAAATTATGAACATGTCCTATCTCGTGACATTGTCACATGAGGGGGACACGTTAAGGATTTTTTTTTCTATTTTTCATGTTTTTAGAACTGTCAGCGATCTCCCTGAAGCAGCACTTAGCCTCAGGGAGATGTGTGCTCTTTCATGCACATGCGCGGAAGAGCGCACTCTCGCTTTTAGGGAATCCCCCCTGCCTACACAGGAAGCGCATAGTGCTTCCCGCCGGACATCACGCTGGGTGGGCCTTAATTGGCCTGCCCACGTAAAATGGCGGCGGGGCCCGCTTCTCCGGTGGGGATCGGCTCCCCACCCGCCGGAGATTGGATCAGGCCCGCCCGCCCAGAAGGCAGAAAATTCTGCCTGTGGTGTCCAAATATGCTGGCCCCACTTGGCTTCTTTAATTTGCCTCATTCATCTATGGAATGTATGGTTAAAACAGGTAAATACTAGAGGTTTTTTTTGAGCAACACTAAGTGGCCAAGAATTTCTGCTTTGGGCTCAATCTGTGATCCAGACCAAATTTATAGTGAAAATTGGGCTAGTTTTGAAGAGTAATTTTTTTGCTCAAGTTTCCGCTAAAACTCATTTGCACATCATCAAAAGCAAAATCTTCAATGAACCAGCATAATCAGGCAGTGTTTTAGTACAGAATAGTTTTAAGTATCTCTTGATATATCTAAGAGTGGCAATCTGATGCTATTTTATTAATACAGCTGAAAATGGGTTCATATCAGAAAACAAACTTTTGTTATTCAGTGCCTAGTCCTAGTCCACCATCTGCTGGTAACCTAATTTTAAATAAATGAAAATTACTTTTAGAAAACTCTATACACAACTATTTACTACTTTCATCAGTGTCCAGTAGTTGGTTCTGAGTAAGTTAAGAAAAGCTTTTATAAAGCATTCATTAATTCCCTTGTGCCTTAAAAAAATAGCTAAATCTTAAGAGTCTCTTTGAAGTTATGTACACAGGCACTGTCATGTCCCAGTTGATTATGAACTTTCAGTCAATATTTTTTAAAATTGGACACAAACAGGCTATTAAAATAGCAACTGCAAATCATGTGACCTTTGGTATTGCGAACTTTAGACAGTCCTGAGTCTCAAGCAAATACCAAATTAAATAATGACATTCACAGGCATCCAGAGAATTCACACATCCCTTTGTTTAAGGATGGATTAACACAAAAGGTCTACTGCAGCCAACCCGACTCTGTTTCACTCTGGACAAAAGGGAACATCAAAACTCAGTGTGTGTAAGATGGATGTGAATGGACCCTATAAACCCTCCATTGTGATTGTTTCCATCATCCAAACTAGGCTAGGTGAATCTCAAGGTGTCAAAAGACAACACAAGATGATTGGAATCAACATACACAGCACCCTTTGTTTGGAAAAAAAATACTTTAAACTTGTGGAAATCACATGATGAAAGAACTGTTTTGTTGTCTGCTTTTAAAACAAGCAAGACAGTTTTACAAAAAGCCATTAAACTAGTTGCAAGTTATAAAAGCAGCCATGGTAATAAACATCAGTACCTTGAAAGTGGGAGACCATAACAGAGCGAGAAGGTCTCCCCAACATGTTCCAATTAAAGTTCACCTGAGAACCAACATCCTCGAAATTTGACTGCAAGGAACAGGGATGTAATGATGGAGCTGTATAAAATGTTGGTTAGGTCACATTTTGTGTACAGTTCTGGTCACTACAGGAAGAACATAATTGCTCTGGAGACAGCACAAAGGTGATTTACAAGAATGTTGCCAGGGCTTGAAAATTGCAGCTGTGAGGAAAGATTAGATAGGCTAGGGTTGTTTTACTTAGAACAGAGGAGGCTGAGAGATGACCTAATTGAGTTGTACAAAATTATGAAGAGTCTAGAAAGGGTAGATAGGAAAGACCTGCTTTACCTATCTGAGGGGTCAATTACCAGTTGGAATAGATGAGGAAAAACCTTTTCACCCAGAGGGAAGTGGCCATTTGGAATTCACTGCCTAAGTTGGTGGTTGAGTCTGAAACACTTAAGCCATTTAAAAGGTACCTGGATCTACACCTGAAGGCTACAGACCAGGTGCTAGAAAGTTGGATTAAAAGGAGCAGCTAGTTTCTCTTTTTTGGCTGGCGCAGGCAGGATTTAGACTGAATGGCTTCTTTCTGCACTGTGACTTTTCTAAAGTTCTGAAACTCACAGCCTACTGAAAATACTCCATTTTACTAATCCTTTACTTTAACTTCAAAGCATTAAGACTATCCAAGAAACTACAGGCCTGCCTCCTGGGACTGTAAATCAGAGACTGAGATAATTGTAATCTGTAACAGTATGTAAGCTCCATCTATATCTTATCATTGTGTGCATGAGAGTGTGTGTGAAATATTGCATTTAATTAGGGGTAATGGTGTGAGAATAAATACACTTCTTTATTTTTAAACTCCACAAAAGCTTGCTGATAAATTATTTAATTGGGACACGCACTCCAAAGGTATGAAAAATGCACCCCTCTTGCATACAAACATACTGTTCAGAGGCAGTGAAAGGAAACACATAAATTCTGGCTGTGACAGGCACAATTAGTGGAAATCCAGCATGGTGTTCAGATCTATTTGGTATTGTGGCCAGTTTTGTGGATGGAATCAGTTTCTGGTGCGTTATTTTTAAATGACTTCCAAAGATTGCAGAAACACAGAATACACTGGATGTAATTTGTCCATAAAAATCCTTGATCTTTTGCAAAGCTTGGTCAATTTTAGGGGAGTTGTTGACAACCTGACAGAAACTCCAGGCCTGTATATTAAGTGTAATTATCCACATCTATTCTGTTTTCTGAAAGATTGGTCACCTGTTACCTATTAATGGATAGGAGCAGGTATAAGCATAGAAGGATGATGGTGTAATGAAGAGGAAGCACAATATCATAAAAGCAAAATACTGTGCATGTTGGAAATCTGAAATGAAAACAAATTGCTGGAAAAACTCAGCAGATCTGGTGGCATCTGTGGGGAGAGAAACAGATAAATCAATTCAAATAAAATATGACTCTTCTTTGGAACTCACGGAAACACAATAGGCAGAATTTTCTGCTTGTCGGGTGGGTGGACCCGACCCAATCTCTGGCGGGCGGGGAGCTGATACCCGCCGGAGAAGCAGGCCCCGCCGCCATTATACGTGGGTGAGCCAATTAAGGCCCGCCCAGCGGGACGTCCAGCTATGCGTTTCCTGTGTGGGCGGGGGTGGGGATTCCCTAAAAGCGAGAGTACGCTCTTTCACGCATGCATACGAAAGAGCACACATCTCCCTGAGGCAAAGTCCTGCCTCAGGGAGAATGCTGACACTTATAAAAATATTAAAAATAGAAAAAAAAAATCCTTAACATGTCCCCCTCATGTGACAATGTCACATGAGATGGGACATGTTCATAAGTTACACAAAACTTTATTAAACTTTTTAAAACCCTGCATGAAACTTCATCCCGCCAGTGGATAAGGTTTCATGTTTTCTCTATTTGCCGCCGGGTCTCCTGGCCTGACCGCCAACCTTAAGGTTGGACAGGCAGGTCCTTTAATTGTTTAAATGATCCTGTCAATGGCCTCAATTGGCCACGCCCCCAGATCATCGACGGCAAAATTCTGCCCCATATGTTGAGTTGTTTTGAGCAGAAGTATTGTTTGTATGCTTTAAACATTGACTGCTTCCAAACATATTTATGAGCTCTTCGTGAACATTGGTGCAACAAAGAGCACAGATCAATCTGCCTGGATATGAAATGCACCTTAGGAACAAAGAAGCATTAGGAACAAGAGTCGGCCATTCAGCCACTCAAGCTTGCTCTACCGTTCAATTAGGTCATGGCCGATGACTTCATTTTTCTGCCTTTATTCCATATCCCTTGATAATCTTTCTGTAACAAAAATCTATTGATCTCAGTCCTTTGAAGATATAAAAGCTGTAGCACCAACTTTTAATGTTCCAAAAGACCAGGGAATTCTCCTCAGCTTGCCCTGGAAAGGTATTCAACAGTTGCAGTTTTAAAGCATGTTTTGAATACCTTTTTAGGGCAATCTGAAGATATCTCTTATACAATATTATAATGTGTGTAATAAAAATAGAAGATGCTGGAAAAACTCAACAGGTCTGGCAGTATCTGTAGAGGGAGAAACAGAGTTAACATTTCAAGTCCAATATGGCACTTCTTCAGAACTAAGAGCTGTACCTATTCCAGATAACAGACTGCATGCATTAGGTATTGAGGCCAGGGAGTTGTGACTGGCCAATACTGGAAATCGTGGACTCTTCCAGCCAAGAAACTAAGCATCCATGTATTTTAGGCACATGTTTCCCTGCAGTGGTCTATTATTTGGGACAGTAACTCCTGGTGATCATGATACACCCGCTTCTTTGGAAAGTATTTCCCAAGCAAAAATGATAGGATACACAAGTAACATAGTTAAACAGTACACTAGAACCTGAGGCACAACCTTTATATGTGAAAAATATTGTCCTTACAACTGCAATTATCTTTCTTGCATAACTAGGAGGAACCAAGGGGCAATTCATATTGTTGTAGACCTATCACCAACAAAACTAAATATGACTGGATATGTGAAATCACATAAGTAAATGATTATGGTTAAAACAAGTTTCTATGCCAGCTGTTTCTGCCAATGGGATTTCAGAGGTAAACTCTTCATTCGGAGTGCTCACCTCACCTTGCTTATCTGAGCTTCTGTGCCAATAGGGGAAATCTGTTAGTTGGGTAAAAGTGGGAAGTGGCCTGAAGATTAAAGATTTGCATAATGCAGGGCT
The DNA here is from genome assembly GCF_017639515.1 of Carcharodon carcharias. Classification (NCBI taxonomy): domain Eukaryota; kingdom Metazoa; phylum Chordata; class Chondrichthyes; order Lamniformes; family Lamnidae; genus Carcharodon; species Carcharodon carcharias. The sequence goes on along the minus strand of NC_054478.1, from coordinate 47,266,636 downwards.
CCATGAAAGAGCAAATGGTGACATTCTTGAAAATCATAAAATAATAAAGCAATAGCTGGATTCCATTTTATAATAAAAACAGAAAAGGCTGGACGTTTCAGCTATTTCAGCATTAGGAAAGAAAAAATATGCTTTTCTATCAAATTCTGAAGCTATTTTTGTTCTGCTGAATGATGACTACGTGAAAACCCTTAACCTTGCCAAATGCTGCTCGAACTCCTGTGCACTCCCGCCATTTTCTGTTTCATTTCAGATTTCCAGTATGTCCACATTAATGTCTTACCTGTCATAATACCTACTTCTCCTCCTAGGTGAAATGCCTCCTTTAAGCTGATCCTTGTCTTGTTTTTATTAAAAATATTTTGGAATATTGGCTGCATTAAGAAATGTGATGAGAGTAAGGAAAAAAGGCTTTAGCCTTTCTGAATGGAAGAAGGCTAAATAGAGCATCAATTCATTGTTATAAATTTATCAATTGTCCATAGGCTTGTTTCAGGAAACTAATTTTATTTCTTTTTTTAAATGGTGGATCTAGTCCAACAAGGCTGCTAAAAAAAATAGAAACTTGGAGCTGAGGCACGGTTCAGTTATTCCTTGCATTTCTGTTTGATAAAATAGAATCACTTGGATTGACTCGAGTTGAATATTGAAACTATGACAAATTTCACCAGAGACTGAACCAGGTGCATTTAAAACATTACATAACATTCTGTGAGTGCTAATTGGTGTCTACTTTCTAAAAAAAAACTAATTAATTTTAATTCTTTGTGGAAAGTAGTAAGCAATTACACTGGAGAGAGGCTGTTTCCAATCCACAACTACCCCGCATTGCAACAATGTTGATCTGCCATCCATTAATTAATTCCTACAGCAACGTTAATCATTTCTGGGAATAGTTTCTGATATTTTCCGCTGTTTTAGGCTATGTTAAAATGTGTACAAGTTAATGGTGAATGTGGAATTAAAGCTTTGTGTGCATCAGGTGTTTCAAAGCTTACTGGAACCTTTGAAGGTTTGGGAATAAAATAATGGTGGTTAAAATATGTGCAGAGGTCTTCTGTTTCTGGCTTTGCAGTATGTAGTAGACACTATTTCTATTGGAATGAATAGATTCTCATCATTAGCAATGCCTCACTTATGTTACTTCACTTGTGAGCTTGCAATTTATGACTCTCTTACTTTGATACACTATACTAAGCATATATAGCACCTACTATGATCTCCTCCTCATAGACTCTGTCAGCTCTTATCGTGGTGAGGCAGTGTCCAGTAGCCAGGACATAGCTGGTGTGGGCATGAATGAAATTAGGCAGAACTTTTACACACAAAGAACGGTAGAAGTTTGGAACTCTCTTCTGCCAACAGCAATCGATGCTAGATAAATTGTGAAATTTAAATTTGAGATTTTTGTTTACCAAGGTATTAAGGGGCATGAGACAAAGTCCACAGATCAGCCTTGAACTCATTAAATGGCGGAAATAGTTTGTCGGGTTAAATATAAAAGAAAAGAGAGTAGCCAAAGTGAATGTTGGTCCTTTGGAGGATGAGACTGTGGAGTTAATAGTGGGAAACATAGAAATGGCAGACACTTAATCAATATTTTGCCTCAGTTTTCAGAGTGGAGGACACTAGTACCACCCCAAAAGTAACAGGTAGTGCAGAGGGTATAGAAAAGGAGGAACTTAGAACAATCACCATCACTAGCGAAAAAGTACTGAGCAAACTATTGGGATTAAAGGGTGACAAATCCCCAGGACTTGATGGCTTACATCCCAGGGTCTTAAAGGAAGTGGCTGCGGAAATAGTGGATGCGCTGGCTATAATATTCCAAAATTCCATGGATTCTGGAAAGGTTCCAGTGGATTGGAAAAATGCTAATATAACGCCCTTATTCAAAAAGTGGGGGGAGGCAGAAAGTAGGAAATTATAACCAGTTAGTTTAACGTCTATCATTGAGAAATTGTTGGAATCCATATTAAGGAAGTAGTAATGGGGCATTTGGAAAGTCAAAATACAATCCATCAGAGTCAGCATGGTTTTATGAAGAATAACTCATGTTTGACTAATTTGCTAGAGTTCTTTGAAGATGTGACAAGCAAAGTGGATAATGGGGATCCTGTAAATGTAGCATATCTGGACTTCCAGAAGGCCTTTGATAAGGTGCCGCACAAAAGATTAATACACAAGATAAGATCACACTGAGTTAGGGGTAATATATTGGATAGCAGATTAGCTAACCAACAGAAAGCAAACAGCCGGGATAAATGGGTCTTTTTACTGGATGTCAAGCTGTAACTAGTGGGGTGCCATGGGGTTCAGTCCTTGGACCCCAACTATTTACAATCTATATTAATGGCTTGAATTCAGGGATAGAAGGTACTATAGCTAAATTTGCAGATGACACCAAAATAGGTAGGAAAGCAAGTTGCAATGAAGAAATAAGAAATTTACAAATGGATATGGACAGGTTAGGTGAATGGGCCAAAATTTGCCATCTGGAGCTTAACGTGGATAAGTGTGAGGTTATCCATTTTGGTTGGAAGAATAAAAAGGTGACTTATTATTTAAATGGAGAGAAACTTCAGAATGCTTCAGTGTAGAGAGATCTGGGTGTCCTCGTGCATGAATCACTGAAAGCTAGTATGCAGGTACAGCAGGTAATAAGGAAGGCAAATAGAATTTTGGCATTTATCGCTAAAGGAATAGGGTGTAAAAATAGGGAAGTTAGTAGCAACTGTACAAGGCATTGGTGAGATGAAGTACTGGAGTACTGTGCACAGTTTTGGTTTCCTTACTTGATGAAGGATGTAGTTGCAATGGAGGTGATTCAGAGGAGGTAAACTGGATTGATTCCAGAGATGCGGGGCTTGTCTTATGAGGAGAGATTGAGCAGTTTAGGCCTATACTTGCTAGAGTTTAGAAGAATGAGAGGAGATCTAATTGAAGTATATAAGATGCTAAAGGGGATAGACAACGTAGACGTGGAGCGGATGTTTTCCCTTGTGGGACATTCTAGAATGAGACGCCCTAGTTTTAGGCTAAGGTGTGGCAGATTTAAATCAGAGACGAGGAGGAATTACTTTTCTCAAAGGATCGTGAATCTGTGGAATTCACTACCTCAGAGTGCAGTGGATGCCGGGATGCTGAATAAATTTAAGGAGGAGATAGACAGATTTTTAATTAGTAATGGGTTGAAAGGTTATGGGGAGAGGGCGGGAGATTGGAATTGAGGCTGAAATGAGATCAGCCATGATCGTATTGAATGGCGGAGCAGGCTCGAGGGGCTGAATTGCCTACTCCTGCTCCTAGTTCTTATGTTCTTATGTAAATGGTTCACTTCTGTTCCGATGTTCCTATGATATTGCTGTTTCTCACGATCTCAACACTTCTTGACCCTGTTGATTTTTGCACAAATAAGACCGTAAGACGTAGGAGCAGAAATAGGTCATTTGGCCCATCGAGTCTGCTCCGCCATTCAATAAGATCATGGCTGATCTGGTAATCCTCAACTCCATTTTCCTGCCTTTTCCCCATAACCTTTGAGTCCTTTACTGATTAAAAATCTGTCTATCTCAGCCTTGAATATACTTAATGGCCCAGACTCTAAAGCCTCATGCAGTAAAGAAGTCCACAGATTCACTAACTTCTGAGAGAAGAAATTCCTCCTCATCTCAGTTTAAAATGGGCGCCCCCTTACTCCAAGATTATGCCCTCTGGTCCTAGACTCTTCCACAAGGGGAAACAATCTCTCAACAACTATCCTGTCAAGCCCCCTAAATGCCAGAAAGCTTCCCCAGCTGTGGGAGTGATCCATGCTGCAATTTGTCCATCTCGAGACTCAGCTGCTGGTCCAAGGGAAACCTCAGTCTTAGGAAGCTCTTCTATTGGAGAGCAGTCAGCTACCTCCCATTCACCTGCTGTGGAACTGTCACATAGATGAAACATATTCGATTTAGGAAGGCATCTGCTACACACTGCCTCAAGAGGGAAGCAGGCATTGAAGCAAACCCACTTTGTTGTTTGTCGTTAAATATCTGGGGGAGGATGTTTTGGACCCTGCAAGAGTGGGAAACATGACCTGCAGGATGACTGAATTAGTAGGAGCTAAAATTTTGATTTCCCGATGGGAGGTTGAAATGCAGAGATTAAGTCAGCGGTGTGGTTGTGGCATGTTGGGCCTCATGGCTTACTGTGGGGGGTGGGGGGGGGGGTTCCTACTTGTAATACAGTAGCATGCCATGAATACTCATTAGAGTAAAACATTTTAAAAATTATGTCCTACCCTTCAAGATCAAGTTAGTGGTGCTTGAGAATCTTGTGACACCAGGTTCACGTTCGCTTAAAGACGGTGACAACAGGCAGATTTATGCAGCTGTGTCTGAGGTCAGTGGTTTTCTTTGTTGAACTCTGCAGCACAAGGGAGGTTAGCGGGAGAATGGTAGCTTGCATGGGAGCTCAAGACCGGCAAGGGTGAGTTCGTGCTGAAGGCGGGTTGGGAGTGGTGGTGGTGGGCGGCAGTGGTGGTGGTGGTGGGAGTATGGAATAGGGTCGGGTGCATGGAGGAGTAGAAGAGGGAAGGACCTGGCCTTCTGAGTGTGGTGGTGGTGGTGGAGACCGTTAGTCAAGGTAATAAAAAGAGGGCCCTAAAGGGTGGTGTCAGGACTGCCCACATGCGGGTCCATCTCAGAGTGTTATTTGACAGAGTCCTTACAGGGCTTTGAGTTCACCTACAACATTTAGATTATCCCCACTGAGAGTGATCTCAGACAATGACCTTTACACCCATAGAAGAGAGGGACAGCTAAGCCTGCAAGTTCAACCGTGGCGACTGCAATACTGGGCACTAACATGAACATTCAAGGGATGCAGTGGTGCAGCGGTATTGTCACTGGATTAGTATTCCAGAGATCAGGGTAATGCTCTGGGGACCTGGGTTTGAATCTCACCATGGGCAGAAGGTGGACTTTGAATAAAAATCTGGAACTAGAAGTCTTATGATAACCATGACACCTTTGTCGATTGTTGTAAATACCCAACTGGTTCACTAATGTCCTTCAGGGTAGGAAATTTGCCATTCTTACCTAGCCTATCAAGCCACTCACTTGTATAAAACCACTAAAAAGTCTACAAGGAATGAAACTGGACAGGCTACCCGGCATCAACTCAGTCGTTGGAAATGACAACAGCAAACTCAGACCATGCAAAATTCTCCCACTAACATCTGGGAGATTGTGCCAGTTTTGGGAGAGCTGTCTCACAGACTAGTCAAGCAACAGCCTGACAGTCATGTTCACGGAATAAGACCTTAATGATAATCACAGTCGCTCCCATCCCCATTCCTTGATACGTCCTGTCCCATTGGCAAGACGGAGCCAGCAGAGGTGGCGGCACAGTGGTACACAGCCAGAGGGAGTTAGCCTGGAAGTTCTCAACATTAACTTAGGACCCCATGAAGCTTCATCTTATTAGGCCATGCATGGGCAAGGAAACCTCCTGCTGATTATCATGTACCAACCTCATTTTATGAATTGGTATTCCTCCATGTTGAACACCACTTGGAGGAAGCATTGAGGATAGCAAGAGCATAGGACGTATTCTGGGAGTGGGACTTCAATGTCCATCACAAAGAGTGCCTGGATAGTATGACTCCAGACCAAACCAGCCGAGTCCTAAATGACACAGCTGGTAGACTGGATCTGTGGCAGTTGGTAAGGGAACCAACAAAATGAAAAATATACTTGATCTCACCCTCACTGATATGCTTGCGATAGATGCATCTGTTCATGACAGTATCGGTAGGAGTGACCACGGCAGTTTCCTTGTGGAGATAAAATTGCGTCTTCACATTGAGGATACCTGCTATCACATCATGTGGCACTATCACCATGCTGAATCAGCTAGATTTCAAACTGCTTTCACAACTCAAGACTGGGCATCAATGAGGCACTGGGGCCATCAGCAACAATGAAATTGTACTCAACCACAATCTGTAAGCTCATGGTCCGGCATATCCCCTACTCTACCATTACGACCAAGACAGGGGATCAATCCTTGTTCAATGAAGAGTGCAGGAGGGCATACCAGGACCAACATCATGCATATCTAAAAATAAGTTGAAAACCTCGTGAAGTTACAACTCAGGACTACTTGTGTGCTCAACAGTATAAGCAGCTTGTGATAGACAGAGCTAAACGATCTCACAACCAACAGACCAGATCTAAGCTTTGCAGTCTTGCCACCTCCAGCCATGAATGGTGATGGACAATTAAACAACTAACTGGAGTAAGAGGCTCCACACATAACCCATCCTCAATTATGGGGGAGCTCAGCACATCAATGCAAAAGATAAGGCTGAAGCATTTGCAACAATTTTCAGCCAGAAATGCCGAGTGGATGACCCATCTCGGCCCCCTCAAGAGGTCCCTAGCATCGCAGATGCCAGTCTTCAGCCAATTCGATTCATTCCATGTGATATAAAGGGTAAGAGCGAGGCAAAGGTGGACATTGGGCCGCTGGTAAATGACGCTGGAGAAGTAGTAGTGGGGAACAAAGAAATGGCAGAGGAACTGAATAGGTATTTTGCGTCGGTCTTCATGGTGGAAGACACGAGTAACATCCTCAAAGTTCAAGAGAGTCGGGAGGCAGAGGTGAGTATGGTGGCCATTACCAAGGAGAAGGTGCTAGGAAAACTGAAAGGTCTGAAGGTGGATAAATCACCTGGACCAGATGGATTACACCCCAGAGTTCTGAAGGAGATAGCTGAAGAGGTAGTGGAGGCATTAGTGGCGATCTTTCAGGAATCACTTGAGTCAGGGAGGGTCCCAGAGGACTGGAAAATCGCTAATGTAACTCCCCTGTTTAAGAAGGGAGTGAGGCAAAAGATGGGAAATTACAGGCTGATTAGCCTGACCTTGGTCGTTGGTAAGATTTTAGAGTCCATTATTAAGGATGAGATTTCAGGATAGTTGGAAGTGCATGGTGAAATAGGGCAATGTCAGCATGGTTTCATCAAGGGGCGGTCATCCCTGACAAACCTGTTAGAATTCTTTGAGGAGGTGACGAGTAGGTTAGACAAAGGAGAGCCAGTGGATGTTATCTACTTGGACTTCCAGAGGCCTTTGACAAGGTGCCGCACAGGAGGCTGCTCAGTAAGAGCCCATGGTGTTAGAGGCAAGATACTAGCATGGATAGAAGATTGGCTGTCTGGCAAGAGGCAGGGAGTGGGGATAAGGAGGTCCTTCTCAGGATGGTGACCAGTGACTAGTGGAGTTCCGCAGGGGTCAGTGTTGGGACCACAACTTTTCACTTCATACACTAATGATCTAGATGAAGGAACTGAGGGCATTCTGGCTAAGTTTGCACATGATACAAAGATAGGTGGAGAGACAGGTAGTATTGAGGAGATGGGGAGTCTGCACAAGGATTTAGACAGATTAGAAGAATGGGCAAAGAAGTGGCAGATGGAATACAATGTGGAGAAGTGTGAGGTCATGCACTTTGGTAGGAAGAATAGAGGCATAGACTATTTTCTAAATGGGGAGAGAATTCAGAAATCTGGAGTGCAAAGGGACTTGGGAGTCCAGGATTCTCTTAAGGTTAACTTGCAGGTTGAGTCGGTAGTTAGGAGGGCAAATGCAATGTTGGCATTTATTTTGAGAGGACTAGAATATAAAAGCAGGGATGTGCTGCTGAGGCTTCATAAGGCTTTGGTCAGACCACATTTAGAATATTGTGAGCAATTCTGGGCCCCGTATCTCAGGAAGGATGTGCTGGCCCTGGAGAGGGTCCAGAGGAGGTTCATGAGAATGATCCCAGGAATGAAAGGCTTAATGTATGAGGAATGTTTGAGGACTCTGGGTCTATACTCGACAGCATTTAGAAGGATGAGGGTGGATCTGATTGAAACTTACAGAATACTGAAAGGCCTGGATAGAATGGACGTGAGGAAGATGTTTCCATTAGTAGGCGAGACTAGGACCCAAGGGCACAGCTTCAGAGTATAGGGAAGACCTTTTAGAACAGAGTTGAGGAGAAACTTCTTTTGCTAGAGGGTGGTGAAACTATGGAATTCATTGCCACAGAAGGCTGTGGAGGCCAGGTCATTGAGAATATTTAAGACTGAGATAGATAGATTCTTGGTTGGTAAGGGGATCAAAGGTTAGCGGAAGGAGGAGGGAGAATGTGGTTGAGAAACTTATCAGCCATGATTGAATGGAGGAGCAGACTCGATGGGCCGAATGGCCTAATTTCTGCTCCTATGTCTTATGGTCTTATATCAAGAAACGGCTGAAGGCACTGGATACTGCAAAGGCGATGGGCCCTGACAGTGTTCTGGCAATAGTACTGAAGACTTGTACTCCAGAATGTGCCTCTCCCCTTGCCAAGCTCTTCCAGTACAGCTACAACACTGGCATGTACCAGGTATGTCCTGTGCAGAAAAAGCAGGATAAATCCAACCTGGCCAATTACCACCCTATCAGTCTACTCTCGATGATCAGTAACATAATGGAAGGGGTCTTCAACATTGCTATTAAGTACACCTGCTTAGCAATAACCTGCTCAGTGATTCAGTTTGGGTTCTGCCAGGGCCACTCAGCTCCTGGTGCCATTACAGCCTTAGTTCAAACATGGACAAAAGAGTGAACTCTAGAAGTGAGGTGACTGCTCTTGATATCAAGGCAGCATTTGACCAAGTATGGCACCAAGGAGCCCGAGCAAAACTTAAGACAGTGGGAATCAGGGGGAAAACTTTCTGCTGGTTGGAGTCATACCTAGCACAAAGGAAGATGGTTGTGGTTGTTGGAGATCAATTATCTCAGTTCCAGGACATCACTGCAGGAATTCCTCAGGGTGGTGTATTCGGCCTAACCATCTTCAGCTGCTTTATCAATTACCTTCTTTCCATCATAAGGCCAGAACTGGGGATGTTTGCTGATGATTGCAAATGTTCAGCACCATTCACGACTCCTCCGATACTGAAGTAGTCCATGTCCAAATGCAGCAAGACCTGAACAATATCCAGGTTTGGGCTGACAAGTGGAAGTAACATTCATGCTACACAAGTTCCAGGCAATCTCCAATAAGACAAAATCTAACCATCTCCCCTTGACATTCAATGGCATTACCATTGCTGAATGCCCCACTATCAACATCCTTGGTGTTTACCATTTACCAAAAACTGAACTGGACTAGCCATGTAAATATTGTGGCTACAAGAGCAGTTCAGATGCTAGGAATCCTGTGACAAGTAACTCATCCCCTGCCTTCCCAAAGCCCGTCCACCATCTACAAGTCACAAATCAGGAGTGTGATGGAATATTTTTCACTTGCCTGGATGAGTGCAGCTCCAACAACACTCAAGAAGCTTGGCACCATCCAAGACAAAACATCCCGCTTGATCGGCACCCCATCCAAAAAATTCACTCCTTCCACCACCAACGCCCAGTGGTACCATGTATAAGATGCACTATAGGAACTCAGCAAGGCTCCTTAGACAGCACCTTCCAAACCCATCATCAGTGACCTTCCTTCCATCATAAGGTCAGAAGGGGGATGTTCGCTGATGGTTGCACAATGTTCAGCACCATTTGTGACTCTTCAGGTACAAAAGCAATCCATGTCCAAATGCAGCAAGATCTGGCCAACATCCAGGCTTGGGCTGACAGTTGACAGGTAACATTCACACCACACAAGTGCCAGGCAATGACCATCTCTAACAAGAGAGAACCTAACCATTGCCCCTTGACATTCAATGGCATTACCATCACTGAATCCCCTACTATCAACATCCTGGAGTTCCATTGACCAAAAACTGAACTGGATGAGCTAAATAAATACTGTGGCTGCAAGAGGAGGCCAGAGGCTAAGAATCCTGTGGCAAGTAACTCACTTCCTGACTCCCCAGAGCCTGTCCACCATCTACAAGTCACAAGTCAGGAATGTGATGGAATACTCTCCACTTGCCTGGGTGAGTGCAGCTCCCACAACGCTCAAGAAACTTGACACTATTCAGGACAAAGCAGCCTGCTTGATTGGCACCACATCCACAAACATTTACTCCCTCCACCACTGACGGACAGTAGCAGCAGTGTGTACTGTCTACAAGATACACTGCAGGAACTCAGCAAGGCACCTTAGATTGCACCTCCCAAACCCACGACCGCAACTATCTAGAAGGACAAGGGCAGCAGGTAGATGGGAACACCACCACGTGGAAGTTCCCCTCCAAGCCACTTGCCCTCCTGATTTGAAAATATCTTGCTTTTCCTTCACTGTCACTAGGTCAAGGTCCTGGAACTCCCTCCCTAACAGCACTGTGGATGTACGTACACCACATGGGCTGCAGTGGTTCAGGAAACCAGCTCACCACCACCTTCTCAAGGTCAATTAGGGAAGGACAAAAATGCTGGCCCAGCCAGCGAAGCCCACATCTCATGAATTAATAAAAAAATGGTGAGGCAAAAAAAACCGACTGAGAAACAAACAGATACAAAATCTTAGTGATGGAGACATAAACAGAAAATAAATTCTAGAAATTGATGGTATGATATGGTGGCAAAATATAGCAATGATTTAGGAGCTCTGCAGTAGTGCAGGGCTGAACGCAGTGTTCTGCTGAAAAATGATTGTTGGTATTTCTCACTTTACATTATCCGAGCTTTGCCTATTCTAAGTCCTTTGTCTGTATATTGAAATGCTGTATCAGTGCAAATGGAAAAAGTGAGATACAGAACTCATTTACTACCAGCACTCGAGCATTTTGGGTAAAATATTTTATTACAGATAATGTAAATTATAAGATGATATTTGTATGGAAGTAAATCGTGTTGGACGATATAGCAATTTTGTTTTCAAGTTAGTTCTTCAATTTAATGTATCTTAAAACTGATAGCAACCACTGTATCACACTGTGTACTAAATTTTATATAATTTGACACAGGTTTCAGCATATACTCACAAATATATTCTTATTAACTGCCATTGCACCACATTGTTCACAGAAGAGAATAAAGGAGCATTTTATGTATTTCTATTCACATTTAATACTCTCCCTAATAAATACATAAAATGTGTTATCTGACTACAGACTGTCATTTTAGTTATCTTGTTAAGGTACCATTGAGCTAAAGAATAGTTACATTTTCATCCCACCTACATGTTTTCGTAATACATTAACAGAAGGTTTATGTGGTTACAAATAAGGCTGTCAGTAAGCAGGCTAAAGATTGCCCTTGTATTTTAACATGCCATTGGGAAGTTCTCTACTGCATTTTTTGCTTTCAGATAGGTGTATTTCAGAATAATAAATTAAAATTTTCTTCATGTATATTGATTCTTCCTCACCACTCTCATTGTTTCATTCCCAGTTTGCTGTTGAGCACAATTGATTAGCATGTAATTGTCAAGAGGCATAAAGAATTCAATTTGCTTCAGAATTTAGCTTTGAGACTCAGATTTTGTTAATTTAACTGCTTTACCACTATCCTGCATAAAGACAGAGAAACATAGGGTGAGATAATGAAAATAAGATTAGTTTTTAAAGGTACAATATTTCTGAAGTGAGAAAAATCCAGGTACCTACATCTTAACATTCAAATTTCTCAATTCAGAAAATTGTTTGGTTTGGAATTTGGTTTGGTTCTTACTTATAATAGCCATTTAATTAATGCTTCAATATACCATTATCAGCAATTAATTTATTTTGCAGGGTGCACAGTGTGGTGATGGGTTTAAAGTGCGTAACCTGTCTTGTGTCGTTCATGATGGGAAAATCCCTGATACAACAAAGGTGGTGGAGAATGAAATGTGTGGCAGTAGACCAGGTGGAATAACCAGTAGTGAGTTGGAACTAAAAGTCCCTTGTTCCGTGCCTTGTCCAGGTAAAGTGTCACATGACTATCTTACATGGATATGAATTGATAGATCAAAATAGATCCTACTTTTGAGTGTTTGTGATAATCATATTTTCAATTTATTGACTTAAAGCAAGAAAACCATCACAAATTAAATTAAGATTCCTTTGAGATATTATTACAATGTTTTGTTTCGATTTATTACAATTATAATGTGTTATAAAAAGTAAGATCACGGGCATGTCATGATATTAATATTAACATTTGCAATTTGTTATTTATCATTCATATCAATGTTATTGTGCAGTTATTCCTTAGTAAGCTACTGTGCTCACTGATATGTCACTATAATATTGTTACATTCTGTTTTTGATATTATTTACTCAGCAGAAAAATAACTTGTATTTATATCATATTTGTAAACAGACATCTTAAGATGCTCCTGATGTGCAAACAGATGCCAAACCGATACTGATACTGCAGACATAGTACTAATAATGTTTAATTGCTCATAGTAGGACATCCAAAATTAGTGAATTAGTGAGTGCAGTTAAAGTCATAAGATTTTAAAAATTGAAATGAAATGACTTTGCGTGCTGAAAATCTGAAATAAAATGGCAAATTCTAGAAAAACTCATCGGGACAGGCAGCATCCGTGGAGAGAGAAACAGTTAATACATCAGGTCGATGTCCTTTCACCAAATTTCAGCTAATGATTTGAGGCAGTGTGCACTTTGCTGATTTGTTTCTTTCAAATATACAGTTATAACTGTTGCTTTCACCCATGTAACATAACATATTGGGCAGAATTTTGCCCTTGGATGGCGGGTGGGCCCCACCTGCTCGGCGGTGGGTGGGCAGCTGACCCCTGCCACTGAAACAGGGCCCACTGCCATTTTAAGTGAACGGGCCAGTTAAGGCCTGTCCAGCGGCATCCCCAGTGGGAAGCGCTATGCACTTCCTGTGCGGGGGTGAGGGATTCCCCATCTGTCAAAGTGCGTTCTTTTGCGCATGCACACAAAAGAACGCACTGCTCCCTGAGGCAAAGTCCTGTCTCAGGGAGAATACTAACAGCGGTAAAAACTTTAAAAATAGAAACATAAAAAAATTATTAACATGTCCCCCTCATGTGACAATGTCAGTCGAGATGAGACATGTTAATAAAGAACACATAAACTTTATTATTTTTGTACAAAATGGACATGAAACTTCATCCCGAAGTTTCATGAATAATCAGAAGCCCGCTGGGGCTCCTGGCCTGCCCGACAGTCTTAAGGTTGGATGGGCAGGTCTTTAATTACTCTCACTAGCCAGTCAATGGCCTCAATTGGCGATTGACAGGTCGGCGAGCAGACAGCTGATTTCGCTGTCCGCCCGCCTTCCTAAACATTTAAATGGCCTGGGATGACATCATGGATTCCTCTCGACGTTATCCCATGTCACTTTCCCCTTGGTGATCGGGCCTCGCCCCAAATCACTGAGGGGAAAATCCTGGCCATAGAGTGCAAGATGCCAGCTGTATTTCTTTAATCCATTGACTCTTATCATATTTGTATAAACCTTGTGACCAGTCAACCATCAGTAAGTTCTATGGGTGACTGACTGCTAACGTTGACTAACTTTAGTTGCGCTAGTAAAGATGCATCAAAAGGTTTCACACAAAGAACCAATTTACTAAAGATAGAAAGTCCCTTTTTAGCAGTTGTGCGACCAACTGCAGAATGGATTTTTTAGAAGAAACCTTAAGCCATAAAGAGCTCCTTCAAAGGAAGTTCAAAAAGTTAAATCTGACAGTTCATAATTTGGAAAGTACCACTTAATCAGCACCCTTATCAGTTAGAAACATTTAGGCCAGGATTTTCCAGCCGTTGGGCAGGCTTGGCTGGGGCGGTCACAGAGCCGACTGCCGCTCCACTGCAATTTCATGCAGGCTGGCCAATAAAGGCCCGCCCTGCATGGTAGCGCTTACCTGTGCAGGAGGGGGAAGGAAGGAGAGCCGGGTCCAGCGCTCTTTCACGCTTCAATCTCCCTGAGACACAGAACTGCCTTGGATTGAAATGGCTTTAAAAATATATATATATATATACACGGTTATTAAAAATTTAATGAAACGTGACTATGTCACATGAGATGGGACATGTTTTTATTTTCAAAGTCAAGTTTTTAGTTCATCAGTATTAGCTTCAGGAAAGCTCATGAATGAGGTTTCCTAAAAAATGTAAAGGCCTGCCCGCCAGCCGACTCCGGTGCACGCCCGCCGAATGAAATATCTCGCGAGTCTGCGATGACATCGGGACGCACGCCCTACATCAACGCTCGTCATTTTATGTTCCGGCACATCGGGCGCGCGTCCAAACGCTGAATGTAAAATTCTGCCCTTACAGTTTCTCACTTGTCAGCCGCTACTTATAATTCCTATAATTCACATATGCCCCCTCTTCAAAATTTATCCTGCCTTGGATCATATATCTTTTCAAAGGAGCTGATACAGTACCAATGTTTTGAAATTAAGTCTCTGAAGCAAAAGAAAATGAAAGTTTTGGTTAGATGCTGTTGTTGCACTCTTACTTAATTTTAGCTGCTGAAGCTACCTTACCAGTGTTCAGAGGTAGCATTAAAATGGAGGCACAGAGCAATCGGAGATCAATTCCCCCGGGAGGTAATCTGGTGGAGCAGATTGCCTAATTTTCATTCCATTGAATTTGCTGTACTAAAGTTAGATGGAATCTGAAAAGGCTAGATAGCCTACCTGCGGGGGAAGACAAAGACATACCCAATTGCCCCCAAGGTCCCAACGTTGTAAAACCAACTTGGATCCAAGCTAATAAGAAGTTGATCTTACTTGTATTCAAAATTCAGACTTTTCAAAGAAAATGTATTTGTAGCTAAAGGGTCCATCTTCTCCTACAGATAAGCAGGTGTGAGATATAAATGCCCCATTTAACTGCAGTGACCAATTTGACACCAGTAGCTGCAAAATTGGTTCAAGCAAGATAATACCTTGTTTCTGCTTGCTGAAGCTGATGTTCTGTATGTATCAGGTCCAGAGTGCTTCCCCCACAGGCTTAAAGCTTAAGGGGTTTATTTTGCTTGCCTGGCCTCTCTGCCTAAACACAAAGAACCATAGAGCACCAGAATTGTGCTGTAACCAGATGTGCATTAACTCTTTCATATTTCCTGGAAATATGTCCATTAACGTGGACTTGCCGTGTGCCAGATGGTTGTGGCAGTCTGCCATTTGGCGCATTCACACTTTGCAGAAGACCCCTGAGTACTGCTGCAGCTCTTAAACACCTGCAGCAGTTTAAAGACACTGAATGGGGTTCAGTAACACCCATTGTTTGGGTACTACAGGTAGCAATTAGGAATCAAAGTGATGTCCGGTATTCTTCTGTATACTTCTGCTGCGAACTGTGCCAGACATCATCCTGGTGAAGGCACAAGCGTGTGCCCAGCCACCATCCACCAGAAATACTCAGAGCAGGCAAATCGTTACATTGGTTATCAAGCAATGCTGACTTGATGTCACTGGTGTCATTTTGGAGCTTAGTGCTCCAGCTGATGCCTTCTCTTAACCTTGCAGAGCTGAACATGCAGCAGAATGGAACCCCGCAACACCCCCCCCCCCCCCCCCCCCCCACCCTCACCATCCAGCACTAATTAAAGGGATCGTCAACTTACAGCCTAGTTGCTGGTTGATTTCTTCTATTTGTTGCTTCAATTCTACAAGGATTTGGTGTTTACCACAGTTCTTTCAACCTGCAAAATATTTACGTGGAATGATGTGGCAGATGCTGAAGGAATTTTTGCTGATTTTAAGAATTTTGCACCAACTAGTTAGTCCCAGATATTTGTGCACTAGTAAGCATTCCTCTTATAATACATCATTTCTGGGACAATGACTGGAAGTCACTCAAGCCACTAGAAGAGGGAGGAGCAGAAGGGGCTGAGCTGGTGGCTGTCAGTTTGAAATCAAACAACAGTGCTGTGTCATTAACATCACTCTCTTTTTGGTCTTCCTCCACTACCTGGCTAGATTGTACCTCATAGGTAGCTGAAACCTAAAAAGCACAAGAGTAAGGTTGTGGTAAGAGAAGGGAAAGTAAGAGGTACATGCTTACAACATCTGCAGCTTGCAACTCAGAAGAGAATGTGGGATGAAGGCCAGGTAGGATGTGAGAAAGAAGATTAGGTATGAGGATATTGTCATCTTCAATGGTTTCAGCTCTACCTCTAGCTAAGTCCTCAGCAATGCTCCTTCTAATAATGGTTGGCACCATTTGGCTGATGTGACCGTAGTGATTGAATAACTATCAGTGTGTGAAAGCTGTGAAATTTGGACGTGAGGCTTGTGGTAGTGTCAAGTGTGTGAGGATGAGATAAAGCATAAAAATATCAGGCCTGAGTCCTGATTGACAGAGATTGTTAGTAGTTGAGTGATCAGGCTGTGGTGTGTTAAGTAGTGTCAGAGGGGCTAGTGGTACAGCTGTCTGAAAACTCATTCACTTGATCTTGACTTGTGAGATCGCTGAACTTCATGCAAGCTGCATCCAGGTCCTTGGGATTGACTCCTGGTGTTGACCACAGCTACCTGGCCCCACTGTGTCCAGATCAGATTAATTTCCTGCACAACTCCAACACCTGCCCCAGCTACAACTCATCTCCCTTTGCAAAGGTCCAGGCTAACCTGAAGCGGTGTCAGTCAGTTTGAAGTGGCACAAGGAGGTTATGATTTTGGGGCATTCTGTGTTGTGTACAGCCAATGAACTGCAAGGTTTGTGCTAACTGCATGCAGATATCATTGTAATGAACAGGCAGCATGAAGTTAACATGCTGCCTGCATGCAATGGGTTCAGGTTACCAGTGCAGCGAGATCCCTGCACCCGTTTTTAGGGACTGTCCAATTTAGCCCCCAATTAGTTCTGCTGAAGGTATTTTGAAATTAGGTGCCTACCTTTCTGTAAATTTCCTTCTGTGGCTGACCTTTTCCTGTTTTTTGCTGTGGTCTGGGTTTACTCTATGTTTTTGCTTTGATTCTGTTATTGGTCTGCATTACTTCCGATTGTTTTGTTGTCTGTCTGTCTGAGGTAGCTGACATAACTTGTAATGTCTGGAAGCAGCAGCAGTAGAAGCAAGAATTTTCATGTTAAATTATTTTGTAAATATTGCTAAGGAACATAGAAAACGGGAGAATGTTCTGCTCCTGAGCCATGGCCATAAAGTAGCTAAGACGTGGCAAGATGAGCATGACAGCAGGCCACATAAATGGGCACAGCACAGCCCAAAGCCTTATCTTGGCATGACGGCATTAAGGGCCATAGACAGTAGGTGGGAAGGGCATGAGGTGGCATGGATGGGGTGTGGGGTGTGAGGGGGTGTGAGCAGTGAAGGTTGCAGGGCCTTTCTGTTTTTTATTTTAACCGGGATGAAGTCCCATGGCATCGAGTTGGGCTTTTTAAACAGCATGCCTTGGCACCCAGCAGCCCCTGTGGTTGTCACCAAACTTTTTCCGACTGACTTCAGTCTGCACCCGACCCCCCCTCCCCCCCGACAAATGTAAATCCCACCTTTTTGGGCACTTTCTCCCGAGGCAGGCAGGCCAAGCTGGGAACTTTCCCAACCCCCTCTATTTGCCTTAAGGATGAAAATCCACGGCAACGTTTCAGGTCGATTTTCATGCTGGCACACGGGTTCCAATCAACCACTTTGCACCATTTGACTCACTAGCAGTGGTTAAGTTTCTGGTCTAAACTCCAGGGGATAATCATTTGAAACTTTTTTGAAACTTACATACTGAATACTTAAGCTAGTATTAATTGTCGATGGGGAATAGAATATTATTTCCTCACAGACAAGAGAGAATGGATCTGCCACTGTATGTTGATACAAAGTTCCAGAGCTGAGCTATGTAGCTAAACCCCCCACCATGAGGGATAAGTGTACTTGCTGTTAGCCATAAACCAGTACTCTCTATTCCCCAACTAATTGCTAGTTTCCAAATATTGCAATTGTGACCAAAATGAATTATGAATTATGTGCATTTGTGAACTCATCTAAACTTACTTGAGCACAAAATGTAAGGTGACTGAGCTTGTACTGCCTGAGTGCTGCAATGGCAGAGGTGCTATGTTTCAGATGAGATGGCAAACTCTCTCCTCTCACGTGGATGTAAATGATCCCATGACACTATCTAGAAGAACTGCACAAGATTTATCCCTAGTGTCCTGTCTAATATTTATCCCGTGACCAACATCACTAAAAAAACGCAGTTTGTTCAGGATATATATTACGGTTTGTGGAATCTTGCTGTCAGCATGTTGGCTGCCACATTTTTTGTCTTACCACAATGACTGTGCTTTATACTGCAATGGCTGTAAAGTGCTTTGGAATGTTTTCAAATCCAAATTTATACAAATCCAAGTTTTTTCAGCTATTTCTGCTTTGAAATTTCTTCCCTCACCCCAACTCCATGTTAATTATTTTACATACAAAGAGGCAATTAAGCCATAAATTTAGTATTATGAGGTTATTTTTCTCCAGAGAAGTTGTAGTATTCCATCAATCTATCACACTATTGAACAATGGCTGATCTATTTCACTGAAAACAAGGAGTGTATAATTGTTATGTACAATTAATATTGCTACAAATGTGTAAATGACTAATTCAGTGCATGAGTAATCATTATACATTTTGGATCTGGGCATTCTTGTTATTGAAATACTTGATTGCAACCACCAGGTGACTGCCACCTAACTGAGTGGTCATCATGGAGTTCATGCCAGCTGATCTGCCTAGATGGAAAGAGATTTGAAACTACTGGTCGCCAAACCCGTTCCAGAGCTGTGATTGTTCAGGCATTAGAAAACCAGGATAATTGCCCTGAACAAACATGGGAGGAAAGGTCGTGTACAGGTAAGAATAAATCAATAAGGCTGTCATTAAGTTGGTTTAAATCTGTAACTGGCAAATTTGCCATCTATAAATTGTAAAATAATCAATAGATTAATTCAGCTTATCACCTATTTTTTAAAGAATTCCACACAGTTACAGTGTCACAAACCCAGCACCCTTGGGTCCAAGGCCGTGCTGGATTTCAGAACTTGCTGTATTTTGGAGGAAAAATTCGGAACCTTAACTCAATTTTTAAAAAAATATATTCTTTCATGCGTTATGGGCGTCACTGGTAAGGGCAGCATTTGTTGCCCACCTCTAAGTTCCCTTGAACTGAATAGCTTGCAAAAACATTTCAGATGGCAGTTAGGAGTCAACCACATTACTGTGGGTCTGGAGTCACATCTAGGCCTGACTAGGTAAGGGCAGATTTCCTTCCCTAGAGGTCATTAGTGAACCAGATGGGTTTTTACAACAATTGGCGATAGCTTCATGGTCACCATTACTGAGACTATGGCTACAATTTTCCAGCCCTTCATGCTGGCAGGATCTTCTGTTCCTGCCATTGTGAACAGAGATTTCAATGGCTCGTCAGCACCACTGTGGAGGGACCCGCCATGGAGACACTGGAAAATCCTGGCCTAGTTTTCAATTCCAGATTTATTAATTGAATTTAAATTCCACCAGCTGCTGTGGTGGGATTTGAACCCATATCCCCAGGGTATTAGCTTGGGCCTGTATATTACTAGTCTAGTAACATTACCACTATGTCATCATCTCCCCCTAAATTAATTGGAGACAGATGAAATAAAGTGAATAAGTTTCTGGGTGAGGTCAAGGGTAGCACAGGAAAAGACCAACTTGTGAAGCCGAAAACTAGTCATGTGCTCCACTGCACTGATTACAGTAGCACCTAGTAGAATTGTCCTGGTAAGTTATTACACTTATTTAATAACAGTTAAAATCCATGCATGGCAGCTTATAAAACTGTCCCGTTTTCAGACAATTCTGGTTTCCAGATAGCCGGATCTGATACCTAAAGCTATAATAATATCTTATTGGATTAAGAGGCTTTAAATAGTGAAAGCCAAGAGATGTAAGCTTTAATGTAAAACGGTTTAAAACATTTGCTTATAGCTGAAACAGGTTTAGTTGACCAACTCTAATTTGGAATGGAAGACCCTCTGCTAAGATTAATGCCTGATTTCTAGAATCCTGAACACTAGGATAGATGACGTTTTATCTAAAACACTCAATTTGTTTCCTCCATCCCACAATCAATAACTTTTCAAAATTAGGCAAAGGAATTGTAGGAAGGGGTTGTTATTTATTTCCCACACCTACTCCAATCATTAATTTGGGCTTTTCCTAGCTCGAGGCTGTTGTGCTGACATCAGCCAAGAACGTGTCAAGGGCCACTTACTTAACAGATTGCAATGAATTTAATGAAATGGCTGTTCTATCTTTTATGTTGCATATTTTATTTCCCTACTTTTGACTATTTAATGTAATGTTTTGAATTTACAGTGATATGACGATTCACATTCAGCAGAGATTGTGACTGAGATCAATATCAAAATTGCAGGCTCAATAAGAATTGAGCCAAGAAGCAACCAGACTAGCTTGAGTTAGCATGCCAATTTTTATACGTAAAAAGTGGTGAGTCATTAAAGATTAATATTGCTAGCTAAGTAGCTCCTATAAAGACAAAGTTGTATGGACAAGGACAAGGTGATGGGTACGAAAGAGAGAGCAGACATTTAATGACCATGCATTTGCAGTATTTCACATGAATTATTGCATTAACCTGCCAGATATCTGAAGGGGAACAGCAGGAAATCATAACAATGAAGTTAAGCATATAAAAACTGCAAAGTTATGTTATAACCGTTGAAGGTTTATAACCAAAAGATACAAAACTAGAGTACAATTCTTAAAGGTGTGCAGGAGCAGAGAGACCTCTGCAGATCATTGAAGGTGGCAAGACAGGTGGAGAGAGCAGTTAATAAAGCATAAAGTATCCTGGCCTAATTAATAGGGGCATAAAGTACAAGAGCAAGAGGTTATGCTGACCATATATAAGACACTAGTTACATCTCAGCTGTAGTTTTGTGTGCAGTTCTGTGTGCCACCCTATAGGAAGGATGTAATCACATTGGAGAGAGTGCAAAAGAGGTTTACAAGAATGGTTCGAGGGATGAGAAACTTGAGTTATGAAGATAGATGGGAGAAGTTGGAACTGTTCTCTTTGGAGAGGAGAAGGCCAAGGGGAAAATTGACAGAGGTGTTCAAAATCATAAGGGGGCTGGATAGAGTAGATAGGGATGAACAGTTCTCATTTGTCAAGGGATTGAGAATGAGAGGGCACAGATTTAAAGTGATTTGCAAAAGAGGCAAATGTGATGTGAGAAAAAACTTTTTCGCACAGCGAGTGGTTTGCGCCTGGAATGTGTTGCCTGGATGTGTGGTGGAGACATGTTCAATCGAGGCATTCAAGAGGGCATTAGATGATTATTTGAATAGAAATAATGTGCAAGGGTACGGGGATAAAGCAGGAGAATGGCACTAAGTCATGATGCTCATCTGGAGATCTGGCATAGACACAATGAGCTGAATGGCCTCCTTCTGTGCCGTAACAATTCTGAGATTCTGTGATAAGGGCCATCCAAGGATAATATGCATTATTCTATGCATTTGGTGGAGCTTGTGTTCACATTGCAGTTCCAAAAATTCTCCGTGCTGCACCAAACAAATTTAGCATAAGAAAACCACAATTGAACCGCCTGACAAGGGTCATGTACCACGTGGGGGAATTCCAATGAGCCAGAGCAGGTACTTTCCAGATTTGTGTTTATAAGTTAAATAAATTGACGCTTTAGGTCCTGTGTTATTTTACTTACTTTCTGCAACTTTGTGATGGCGCTGCCAGAGAATGCAGTATCAAGCTCGTTTTTCAGAAGTTCATCCGGAATGGATGTTGTAAAACATCAGATCAGATTGTAAAGGTGTCAGTGCAGATTCTAGTTGTCCCAGTATTGTTTAACCCTTGTGGTCAACAATTGGGGATGTAGAAAGTCCTATGTGGTTCATTGTCATCGTAAGTGTGGGTACATGTATTCAAAAATATGTGTTGAGAAACTGCAAAAGTGTTGCTGTCAGCTAACATAGCAGGGAGCATGATCCTAGAACAAAAGTATTCAAATGCAGCATGGCAAAAAGGTTGCAGTATGTGGTATGAAGTACCGGTAATTTTAAGTCTTTGAAGATAATCAATAGAGACGCCTCTGATGAAAAGAAATTTCAACTGCCTTTTGAAAATGTTTGCTGTATTCAGGAAATTCTAGCACATTGATTTGTACATTGCTCATGCGCTTGGTTCTCAAACAGAACAGTGAGATGGCTGAGGCAGTTTGAAACTAGAACTAGGGGTCACAGTTGAAAAATAAGAAGTCCCTGTTTTGAGACGGAGATGAGAAGATTTTTTTTCTTCTCAGAGGATCGTATAGTTTGTGAAAGTTTCTTCCCCAGAAAGCGGTGGAGGATGGGTCGTTGAATATATTCAAGGCAGAATTAGACAGATTTTGAAAGAGAAGCGAGTCAAGGGTTATGGGGGGACAGACAGGAAGGAGGAGTTAAGGCCACAACCAGTTCAGTCATGATCTTATTGAATGGTGGAGCAGGCTTGACGGGCCAAATGACCTACTTCTGCTCCTAAGTCCTATGTTCCTATGCTCCATGATGGAGACTTTTCACTTTACACCAGACTGGTTCCTGCTGTTTCCCATCCTATGCTGGGTTCTGCTGTTATGCTGTTGAATCATTTCCTGCTTTGTTGCTACTCACTTGCTTCCCATAGCCACTGACTTAAAACTCCTTGATGAATTTTCACTGGCCTTGGTTCGACCAAGCGTGAATGCTGCTCCAATCTTGTGTGCTGCTTACAGCCCTATTGTGCTCCTTAAGCCAGCTTCTTCATCTCTTGCCTCTTCTAATTTCCTCCCCTAGCCTGTGCCTACCAAACCAAATCTCACCCATTTAGGGCTAAACTCCTATCTCTCTTTTGACCTCATTCCTCCTTTTTCTTAGGCAGTCACTTGGGATTGAGGATGACTTGCTTCCATTTCCATTTGAAGAGTTCTGAGATGGCTGATAAGTCCAAGTGTGTTGGGCAGACTCTGCCACATATGAGGCAGGTGGTGCTTGGAGAGTTGGGTAGGTAAGTTGTTGGAAGGTTTGTGCACTCTATCTGATCGCTCGACTTCACCCCTGGGTGCTCCTGAAGGTGTCTTTCTATGTCTTCAGTGCCATCCTGAATGAACCTGCTCCATTTTTGTTGGTCAAATTGCCAGGGACTCCCATTGCTTAGCAGGGATATTTTATTCCTTCAGGGATGCCTTGAGGACATCCATAAAACATTTCCACTGTCCTCCTGGTAAGTCTCCTGCCATGACTGAGTTCTGAGAAGAGCAGTTGCTTCAGGAGTCCAGTGTCAGGCATACAAATGAAGTGTCCTGCCCAGCGGAGTCAGTATTGAATGATTAGCATCTCGATGCTGGGCATGTTGGCTTGGGAGGGGTCACTGCTGTTGGACCACATTTCTTGCTGCCAGGTTTGGAACATCTTGGAAAGGCACCGCTGATGACATCTCTCCAGTGCTTTGATTGTCCTGCTGTAGGTTGTCCAAGTCTCCAAAGCATGCAGGAGGATGGGAATCATTGCTGCCCAATGAGCCATGACCTTAGTCTCAGGTTTGAGATCCTGGTCCTCAAATGTCTTTTTCATCAGCTGGCCGAAGATTTTGCTGGCACATTGGAGATAATGATAAATGTCATCGTCAACATCTGTTTATTGAGAGGAGGCTACCAAGATATGGAAAATGTTCTACGTTTTCCAAGATCTTATCATTGATCTTAATCATTGGGAGGGGGTGTTGTGCTGTGGGAGCTGTTTGGAAGAGGACTTTAGATTTCTGGGTGTTTAGCGAACAGCCCATTTTCTCATATGCTTTGGAGAATGACTGGGCAATGACCTGGAGCTCAGTTTCTGAGTGAGCACACATGAGTGTCATTTGCATACTGACTGAGATTGGAGTGACCTTGGTTTTGGATTGAAGGTGGCATAGGTTGAACAGTTTCTGTCTGTCCTGTAAATTATCTCCATGCCTGTGGGTAATTTGCTAAATGTGAGGGCTATGTTGCAGCGAGGAAGATGGAGAAGAGGGTTGACACAATGACACAACCTTGTTTAACCCCAGTCTTCACTGAGATGAGGTCTGTAATGGTTCTGTTGGTGAGGATCATGGCTTGCATGTCATCGTGAAGTAGCTGGAGGATGGCAATGAGTTTCTGAGGGCAGTCAAATTTGGGGAGGTTACTCCATCAGTTTTCACTGTTGATGGAGTCAAAGGCTTTCATGGGATTGAGAAAGGCCATGTACAGCAGTTGGTACTGTTCCTTGCATTTTTCTAGGTTTTGCTGGACAGTAAAGATTATGTCTGTGGTGGCTTTCGATAGACGAAAATCACACTGCCACTCTGCAAGGAGCTATCTGGCCAGTGGGGGAGGCAACTGAGGAGGATCCTTGCAATGACCTTCCTTGTGGCAGATGGCAGGGAGTCTCCTCTGTAGTTACTGCAATCAGGCTTGGCTCCCTTCTTGAATATGGTCCCCATCACAATGTCCCTGAGATCCAGCAGCATGCATACTTCTTCCCAGATACGGAGTATGATGTTGTGCAGCTGTGCCAGGAGTGTATCTCTGCTGTGTTTGAGAATTCAGTAGGGATTCCATTTGCTTCAGAGGCTTTGTTGCTTTTCAGCTGTCAAGTAGCTTTTTCAATTTTGCTCTAGGCTGCATTGGTGCCAAAACCGAGGCAGATGGGGCATTGAGGAATGGAATTGAGAACATTCGAATCAAAGACAAAGTGTCGGATTGAGACGCTCTTCAAAGTGTTCTCTCTAGTGGGCACTGACTGCCTCCCTGTCCTTGATGAGTTCCCCCCTTGTGCTTGGCTCTCAGCAGAATGGACCCTAAAGTGATTGGGCCATAGATTGTGTTGACTGCGTTGGAGGAACTGTGCGTATCATTGGTGTCCACAAGTTGGTGGACCTCCCACACTCCTTTTACACACCATTTCTTTATGTCATGGATTTTATGCTGTACCATTGCCTTCAGATGCCTGTAGGTCCACTGCTTTTCTCTTGAGGCGTAGTGAAGTTTCCAGTTAGTGAAAGCTTTGTGCTTACACTCGATTATGTCCTGTATCTCTTGGTCATTTCCATCAAACCAGTCACGATGTTTTCCTGGTGGAAAGGTGAAGGGCCTCCTGGCAGATGCTTGTTATGGTGGGCTTCAAGGTCAACCAGCACTTTGGCCACACTGTAGCTCCTGGTAGCTGGAGGATGAGAGGTTGGCAGTGAGGCACTGACTGAGGAGGGCCACGTTAGTGTGCAGGAAGTGTTGTCTATTGCAGCAGCTTGAGCTCCAGGTTTCAGAGCTTGAGCAGCAGCTGGTGTCACTGCTGTGCATCCATGAGGTCAAGAGCTTTATGGATAGGACATTTATAGATTTGAATATTCTGCCTACCACACAATTGAGCAAAGTCATATATGAATTTCAGTGTCAGTGCAATCCCACGTATGTAGGCTGTAAGCCTCAGTGATTGGCTGACTGAATCAAACAGCATGTTCTTTGGTTAATAGGAAGAGTCCAAATCATACACAATGACTCTGTGCTTGCAAAAGCCAAAACAAAAAGTCTACTGTTAGATGATTCTGTGATTGGGCAGCACTTACTGTGCAATCCTAAGTGTACTAATAGCGACACTAGCAACCAAGTTAAGGTAATCCATTGCACTTATAATGTGGCACACTAGAAGTGACATTGTTTAAAAAGGGATCAAAGAAAATGCCAAACAATTATAGGCCAGTTAGTCTTACATCAGTGATGAACAAATTAGTAGAATCAATCCTGAGAGATAGGATTAATTGTCATGTGGAAAGGCATGGACTAGTCAGGGATGGTCAGCATGGATTTGATAAAGGAGGGTCTTGTCTCACACATTTGATTGAATTCTTTGAGGAAGTGACAAGAAGGGTTGATGAAGTAGTGCAGTGGATGTTGTGTACATGGATTTTAGCAAGGCATTTGACAAGGTCCCACATGGCAGATTGGTCAGGAAAGTAAAAGTCCATGGGATTCAGTGTAATGTGGCAAACTGAATAAAAGGTTAGCTTTGTAACAGAAAACAAAGGATAATGGTCGATGGATGCCCTTGTGAATGGAAAGTTGTCTCTAGTGGTGTTCCACAGGGCTCAGTGTTGGGACCCTTGTTGTTTGTGTTATATATTAATGAATTGGACGTGAACATGGGGGGGCACGATTGAGAAATTTGCAGATGACATGAAGATTGGCTGAGTAGTGGATAGTGTAGAGGATAGCCATAATCTCCAAAACAATATAGATGGGTTGGTGGAGTGGGCAGTAAAATGGCAGATGGATTTTAACATAGAGAAGTGTGAGGTCATACATTTAGGGAGGTCAAACAGTTAAAGCGATCACAAAATAAATGGCAATATACTAAGAGGGGTAGATGAAGTGAGAGATCTTGGCGTACAAGTACACAGGTCCCTGAAGGCAGCAGTTCAAGTAGACAAGGTTGTGAAGAAGGCATATAGAATGCTCTCCTTCATTGGCAGAGGTATAGAATATAAAAGTAAGGATATAATGTTGGAATTGTATAAAACACTGGTGAGGTGACAACTGGAGTATTGTGTGCAGTTCGGGTCACCTTATTACAGGAAGGGCATAATAGCTCTGGAGAGAGTGCAGAGGAGTTTTACAAGAATGTTACTAGGGTTAGAAAAGTGTAGCTACAAGGAGAGATTGGACAGGTTGGGGTTATTTTCCTTAGAACAAAGATGGCTGAGAGGTGACTTGATTGAAGTGTACAAAATTATGAGGGGAATAGATAGAGTGGACAGGATAAAATTGTTTCCCTTGATGGAGAATTCTAGAACCAGGGGACATAGATTTAAGATAAGTGTTAGAAGGTGTAGGGGGGACATGAGGAAGAACTTTTTTACGCAGAGGGTAGTGGGTGTCTGGAATTCGCTGCCCAAGTTGGTGGTAGAGGCAGAAACATTAAACTCTTTAAAAAAGTACCTGGATCTGCAGCTTAAGTGCTGTAAGCTTCAGGGCTATGGGCTGGGTGCAGGAAGGTGGGATTAGAAAGGGCACCTGGGTGTCCTCGGGCTGGCATGGACAATATGGGCTGAATAGCCTCCTTCTGTGCTGTAATTTTTCTATGGTTTGATGGTTCTATATGTTTATATGCAGGGGCACATTCTCTGCAAACAAAAGGAATATGTTCAAGCCTTGCACCTTTTTGAGTTACCTGGAAGCTTGGGGAGCCCATAGTTCCCCATTGATATCTCAATGGCAATGCCTCAGCCAATCAGACTCGACTTGCCAACCATTTTTCCTTGGAGAAAAGAAGGCTGTGAGGGGACTTGATAGAGGTATTCAAGATCTTGAGTGGTATAGACAGGGTAAATAGTGAGAAACTGTTCCCACTCAAGGACATCAAGAACTAGAGGGCACAGATTCAAAATAATTGGGAGAAGGAATAAATGTGATGAGAGGAAAATAATTTTCACCCTGAGGGTGGTTGGAGTCTGGAACAAACTTCCTAAAAGGGTGGTGGAGGCAGGTTCGATTGAGGTATTCAAAAGGGAATTGGATTGCTATCTGAAAAGAGAGAACGTGCAATGTTATGGGGATAAGACAGGGGAGCGGGACTAGGTGCTCTTTCAGAGAGCCAGTGCAGACACGTTGGACCAAATGGCCTCCTTCTGCACTGTAAAGATACTGTGATACTGTGATACAGTTAGCACCCCTTTTCTTCTGCGTTATATATTGTTGCGATGGTTTGAAATTTGGCATTCTTGCATTTGCCCTGATAAATGCAAGACAAACAGCTTCGCCAGCATGTCTCTCTTTTCAGCAAGTTCAAGTTCGGTATTACCAAGCAACTGTTACAGAGTAGCTATAATAAGGGATTTTAATTATCTGAAAATAGATTGGGATAGTAGTAGCGTAAAAAGCAGAGAGGGGTAAGCGTTTCTAGATTTCAGAGTATGCTCAGGGAAATTTTCTACAGCAGTATATTTCCAGTCCAATGAGAAAGGAGGCATTGCTAGATCTTGTTCTTGGGGCTAAGGTGGGTCGAGTGGATCAGTTTTCAGTCGGGGAATATTTGGGTGACAGTGATCATTGTATCATAAAGTTTAGGCTTGCTATGGAAACTTTCAAGCTACAATCTAGTGTAAGAATAATTAGCTGGGGAAAGCCAACTTCAATAGTGGTAAGAGTGAATGTGACCCAAATGAATTGGAATCAAAGGCTGGCAGGCAAAACTGTAACTGAACAATGGGCTCCCTTTAAAGAAAAGATAGTTCAGGCACAGTCCCACAAAGAGGAAAAGTAGGGCAAACAAATCTAGAGTTCCCTGGATGACAAAAGATATAGGGTTTAAGATGAAGAAGAAAAAGTGTGCTTATGACAGATGTCAGTTGTATAATACCAACCAAGAACTGGGCTGAATAATAGACATTTCAGAGGGGAATTGAGAAAAATAAATAAGAGATGCAAAGAGAGAGTATGAAAAGGTAGTTAAAATAAAAGGCAATCCAAAAGTCTTCTTTGGGCATATAAACAGTAAAAAGGTGGTAAAAGGAAGAGTGGGGCTGATTAGGGACCAAAAATAGGATTTATACATGGGGGCAGGAGGCTTGGCTAAGGTATAAAATAAATAATTTGCATCTGTCTTTACCAAGGAACAACATGATGAGCAGGTCATGGTGAAAAAGGGGGTAATTTAGACACTTGAAGGGTGTAAAATTGATAACGAAGAGATACTGGTTAGGCTTTCTACACTTAAAGTTGATAAGCACCAGGACCAGATGATGCATCCAAGGATACTGAGGGAGGTGAAAGTCAAAATTGCAGAAGCATTGGCCATAACTTTCCTGTCTTCCGTAGACGACAGGGTGGTGCCAGAGGACTGGGGAATTGCATCCTTGTTCAAAAAGATTGTAAAGCCAACCCTAGCAACTACAAGACAGTCAGTTTAACCTCATTGGTGGGGAAGCTTCTGGAAATGATAATTTAGAACAAAATTAATAGTCACTTGGGAAAATGCAGGTAAATTAAGGAAAGCCTGCACAGATTTGTTAAGGAAAAATCATGTTTAACTAACTTGCTGGGGTTGTTTGATAAGGTAATAGAGAGGGTTGATTAGAGTAATTCTGTTGATATGGTGTACATGGACTTCCAAAAGGCATTTGATAAAGCGCCGCACAACAGACTTGTGCACAACAGACATATGCAAATTTATAGCTCATGGAGTAGAAGGGACAGTAGCGACATGGATACAAAATTGGCTGGGTGACAGGAAGCAGAGAGTAGTGGTTAGTGGATGTTTTTAGACTGGAGGCAGCTTTGTAATGGAGTTCTCCAGGAGTTGTTGTTAGGGTGCCTGCCCTTCCTGATATATATTAATGACCTAGACTTTGGTTTACAGACCACAATTTCAAGATCTGTGGCCGAATCAAAAGCTGGAATTATTGTGAACCATGAGGATAGTGCAGAACTTCAAAAGGACATAGATAGCATGGTGGAATGGACAGACAAGTGGCAGATGAAATTTATTGCAGAGAAGTGTGAAGCAATTCATTTTGGTAGGAAAAATACAGAGGGACAACATTAAATAAAGGGTATGATTCTAAAGGAGATGCAAGAGCAGAGGGGCCTGGCTGTTTATGTTCATAAATCATTGAAGATGGCAAGTCAGGTTGAGAGCTCAGTTAATAATGCATGTAACATCCTAGGCTTTATTATTAGGGACACAGAGAACAAAAGCAAGGAAGCTATGTTAAACTTTTATAGAACACTAGTTCAGCCTCAACTAGAGTATTACATCCAGCTCTGTCCACCACACTTTAGGAAGGAACTGAAGGCATTAGAGAGGGTGCAGAAAAGATCCATGACAATTGTTCCAGGGATGTAGAACTTCAGTCATGCAGATAGACTGGAGAATTTGGGACTGTTTTCCTTGGAGGAGAGAAGGTTGAGAGTAGATTTGATAAAGATATTCAAAGTCATGAGAGGTCTGGACATAATAAATAGGGAGAAACTGTTCCCAATGGTGGAAGGATCAAGAATAAAAGGCACAGATTTAAGGATATTGGCAAAAGAACCAATGGTGACATGAAGATTTTTTTTTTTCATGCAGCGAGTGGTTAGAATCTGGAATCTCTACCTGAGAGTGTGCTGGAGTAGATTCAATTGAGGCATTCAAGGAGAGATTGGATTATTATCTGAAAAGGAAGAATGTGCAGGAATACTGGGCGAAGATGGGTGGGTGGGGGGGTGCTGGATGGGGGGCATGGGTCATGGCACTAGGTGAATTGCCCCTTCAGAAAGCCAGCACAGAGATAACAGGCTGAATTGCCTCTCTCTATGCTGCAACCACGCTGTGATTCTTTTATAGATTTGAATTCTTTAAACTCCCTCGGCAAGACTTTGAACTCCATTTGGAAGATCTCATGGCTACTTATGGTCTGTGTCAGATTTTCTCTGCTCTCCCTCCATTTCCAGAAGTTCTTCAATATTTTTTGTGATTTTCTTCTCCCTGGCACCTGGTGCCAATTGCAAAAAAGGCTACATATAGCCTTTACTGTAGAATCTCCCACTAAGACCACTCTCTTATTCTTATAGTCCATTGCCTCTTGAGTGGCTCCTTATATCACAGTGCTACTCAGGACCAATCACCTGAGTTACTATCTACCAAATACTATTGAATAGTTTCAGTAATTTATGGGTTCCCAATGTAAGAAGTGTATCCCTCTGCCCTTACAGGTTGACACTTGTTTCTCTCCATTCTCTCCATTCTTCATTATCCTTGTATTTTGATTTGTTGAGCATTGCCTTTTTGGAGGGTGCAATGCAGAAATCCCTCATCCTCTCTTGTACTGTGGAGTATGACTAATTACTTGTTCAGTACATAGATCCTCTGCTGCATAGGCTCAATGTTTTGGTACTTAGTGCAGATGTGCCACCTTAGTTACAGTGAAGATTTGTGACAGCCCACATAATTAAAGTTCATGCACATCCCAAGGGCTCTCGACATGCCCATCCTTTTGCTTTAAAAAAAATGCAAGACGTATGATCTTGAATTTGCACAATAATCAAATTCTTACAGGAATCTAACTCATCTTACTAATTTCACACAAGTATTAATTTGAGCAGAGAAAACTTCCTGTCCAATCCTGCCTCAAAGCTAAAGTACATCCTCTTCTGGTCTTTCGTACTCTCCACTAACTTCTCAGAACTTGGAATGGATAGTTTCCAGCCTTTAACCCCATAACAAAAACAACTTATATTTAAAAAGAGCTTTTAACATGATAACATATCCAAAAGTGCTTCACAGGAGCATTATGAAATAAAGTATGATGCAGAACTACATTAGGGGATATTGGGCCGTAACCTCTGACTAGGGTCGGAGAGTGCTGCACCACAGGAATTAGAAGAAATAAATACCCACTTACCTGGTCTTAAAAATTACGTTGCCACTTCCGTTTGCTGGAGCTGCTTGGGGCCTGCATTGAAAGACTCCTCGCAGGCCCCAGCGAAGTGCATCTCCAGCAGATTCAAGAGGGCCACACCCTCTTTTTTTCAGCACTTTTTCCGTAAAGCAGATAAGTTTAAAGGGCCAGGGAAATTGACAGGCCAGGGGCAGGTAAGCATCCAAGGTAGGTGAATAGGATTTGGGGGTTGGGGGTGCCTTGGGGAGGTCCATGGGGGTAGTTGGGGGCAGTTAGTCAGAGGTCTCAGAGAGGTGGGGGGTGTAGGGGTTGGGTGTGGTGGTAGGTGTTAGGGTTGTGGGGGCGTCAGGATCATGGGGGTGTCAAGATTGGGAGGGGTGGACAGTGGGGGTGTTAGGGATTGGTGGATGGGAGGATACGAGGTTGTGGGGATGTGGGGGATTGGGGGTGCCCAAGGTCAGGGGAGCTGGAGGTGTCTGAGGCTGGGTGTGTCGGGGTTACGGGAGATCCAAGGTCGATGGAGTTGGAGGGGTCTGAAGTGGAAGGGCTGGTGGGTGTGTACGAGGTCGGTGGAGGTGTGGGGGGTGGGAGTCCAAGGTTTGTGGGAGTTGGGGAGGTCCGATTTCAGTGGGGGGGAGGTCGCGAGGCCTGGGGGGGGTTGGGAGGTGTCCAAGGTTGTGGGTGGTTTGGCGGGATCCGAGGTCAATGGGGATTTTGCTGGGGGGGCTCTGAGGTTGGGGGTGATTGAAGTGGGCCTAAGGTCAGTGGGGGTTTGGGGGTGTGTTGGTTGGGGTTTCTAAGATAGGGGGGTCTCCGAGGTGGTTTGAGGGGGGTCTGAGTTCAGAGGGTTTTGGGGAGGGTCCGAGGGTGGGGAGGGGTGGGGTGGGAGAGGTCTGACGTCCAGGGGGTGTTTAACAGCTGGGGAGCCCAAGGTCTGGGGAATGGTCTGTGGTCCAGTGGGTTGTGGGGGTGTCTGAGATCGGGGATAGAGGTTGGTGGCAGGTCCGGGGAAGACGGCGCGTCTGAGGTCCGGAGGGGATGGGTGGGAGGTGGAAGTCAGAGTTCCAGGGGTGTCTGAGGAAGGTGGGGTGGGGCTGTCGGAGTTCGGGGCAGGGTGGAGGGTGTTTGAGATCAGGGGGTGTGGGGGGTGTCAGAGGTCGGGTAGGTAGGAGGGCATCAGTAGCCTGGGATGTGCAGGAGTCCCATGGGCTGTTGGTGGGTGCAGGGGTCTCAGGGCTTCTAACCTTTTCTGGTAGCTATTGGTATAACCCTGGCAGAACCACTCAAAGTTTGCGATTTAAATCACAGTTTTGTGTAGTTCCTAGCACAGTGCAAAGGAAGTTAGCACTTCTGGGCAATTGCCGTGCAAACCCTTACCTGGGAACTTCCCAGAGGGATTCCCCAACGCATTTTTGGGGTACCCCCAAAATTCATCGCTGGGGAGCTTGCAAGTTATTGGCCATTAAGTCAGGTGACCATAAGCTTGATGAAAGAGGTGGGTTTTAAGGAGTGCCTTAATGGAGGATGGTGAGATGGAGCGGTATGGGTGGGATTTCCAGAGCCTAGGTCCCAGACAACTGCTGCGGACATGGTCACTAGTAGTGGAATGATTAAAATCAGGGATGCACAGGACACAGAAGAGCATAGATATTTCAGAATACTGTGGGGTTCAAGAAGATTACAAAGAAAGGGACAGGCTATGGAGGGATTTGAAAATAAGGATGAGAATTTTAAAATCAAGATGTTGCTTTACTGGAAGCCAATGTAGGTCAGCGAGCATAGAAGAATAGATGAAGGGGACTTAATGTGAGTTAAGACACCGATAGCAAAGTTTTGGATGATCTCAAATTTACAGAGGGGTGAATGTGAGGGACCAGCCAAGAATACATTGGAGTAGTTCAGCCGAGAGGTGACAAAGACAGAAGCTGATGAGCTGAGGCAGGACAAAGAGTGGTGTTGTTATGGAAGAGAAAATAGACAGTCTTAGTGAAAAGCGTATATAAGGTTGGAAGCTCAGTTTGGGGTCACAAAGTGGCTTAGTCAGTTTCCAGGGGGAAGGATTTTGCTGGTAGCTTAGGTAACAGAGTTAGTCAATATTTAATTGGAGAGAATTTCTGCTCATCCAGCACTCGATGAAAGTACTGGATAAAATGAGATACTACATAAAATTGGGGCATTTATAAAACCAGAAAATCTATTCCAATGAAAGTATGCAGAACCAGGAAACATGGATTTGTTCATTGCACAACCAGATGCACAGGGGTCAGTTAAATAATTACCACAAGTTCCTTCACTAGTAAAGTTAGCAGTTAAATTAACATCTTGCTACTTTCATCTGACGAGTCCATTTGTCAATTGCTATTAAGAACTGAGACATATAAATTAGATTTGTACATACATGAAGCTACATTCTGTTTTACTGCACAAGCATACTTATGGTGGAATCATCCCACATTTAGACTAAGTGTGGTAACAGTAACAGGAAAAAAGACATTTTACCCGATGGCCACAATGGTGGCTTTTCACACCATATTGTCCTAATCCTGCCTCATTAATTATGCTGCCACGTGAAACATGTTGTCTTACTGGCGGTGAGCCCTGAATTGTCCACCATGTTGTTACCTCACTTTTACCTCACTCCGGGTGCCATATCTAAACTGCAGCCACCCACACAGTTGTCAACACTTGAAGCCCAGGACTGCTCCAGTGAAAACATTGCCCTAAAAACCAAGAGAAGTTCAATGATCTATCATTGGAGTGCTTTTTGGAGACCTGCCATGATGTCCTCAGTGCCCCCCACCCCCCGCCTCCCGCTCTGGCCACAAGAGGTCCAGAAATCTCACCACACTGGCTTGGAAGGCAGTGGCAGTGGTGGTCAGTGCCAATGCTGCACAGAAGAGGTTGGCCATCCAATGCGGAAAGAGGATGAATGATCTCATCCATGCCACCAGGGTAAGGCAACCATCTAAACTCACACACTCACAAGCCCATCACACATTCACTGGCACCTACTCACTGCCAGCTCAGGGGACGTCACTATTCACTCTCTCAGACACACCCTCACATCTCCATCTGACCTCATCTCCACTGGAGACTGCCTCCTCAGCCCTCAGCATCTTGAGGCCACTTGCACAGATCAACATGTGACCCCACACACACCCTGGGATACCCCCCTTCCCCAGTGCAACCTTCGCCCTGCAACCTCTTCCCTTGCCTGAGGCCACTCCTCCCCCTTCCCCAAGCAAGCCTTAGCCCTGCAGCTGTTAAAAAGTTAGCGACCTGCCTGTCAGCCCCTCTAAAAGTGATGTGGTGCTGCCTGTGAAGCTTGGCACTGATGATTGAGAGTGCTGCCCGAAGCCAGGTGGGCAAACAAACCTCTAAGTCTTGAGCGAAGTGCAGCTCACCAGGTGCGCATCGCTTGTGTACAGTTGTGAAACACATCAGCATGTAATCACACCAGTGTGCTCCGATGACCCAGCATGGAGGGATGATTCCGGCAAGATGGGCTTATAATGATATGCAGGTGTATTACAATGAAATTCCTGAAGTGCGGAGGTAGGAAATACGGCGCACCATTGATGGACGGAGCGGACAACTGCAACTGGTTTCACGACGTTGTGCGCCTAATTTTTGGCCTTCCTGCTCATGCCTGCTATGATGTCCAATGCCAGTGGGCTCGGAAAATTCCTGCCTTAATTTTCTTAAACGGACAGACTGCATGTATTCCAGGAGGCAAAAAACAGTAAAAACTGGGAAATAAGAATACGGGTCCAAACTGATCTTGTATACCTTAAAATGGAACACCAGTAAAAACTGGGAAACAAGAATACAAGTCCAAACTGATCTTGTATACCTTAAAATGGAACACCAGTAAAAACTGGGAAACAAGAGTACAGATTTTCCTTCTAGGGAAGTGAAATTTGAAAAAGCTGAATGCTCATGAAAAACCATGGCTGAAACTATACTTATGATTTTCAATTTTGTTTGAATATCTGATTCTGGTTTAAATACAAACGAAACAGATGTGTTGAAGGAGTCAATGTTTGATGATTGTTAGGGGTCTCAGTAAAATTCAAGTGGACAGTCTGAAAGTAAATTGGCAATTGGCAACAGCGTTCTTCTGGAGAGGGCAAGCACTTGCCTATTGCATCCTCTTTACTATGCATTGTAAATGAGTACTTCTACCATTGGGATATTCCTGGAGCAATTTCCTTCTGCTTACCAAGAGCAGGTAGAATAGAAAAGGAGACCCTGAGGGAAAAGAGACAACATAGAAAGAAAGTAAATGAGCAGGAAGACAAAGGGAAGGAGAGAAGAAAACATACAGCGAGAAAGAAACTGCATTTGAAATCACTCCACCTGGGTCAGTGTAATTGAACTGTTCAGTATTTCACAAATTTCTGAGCATCTAAATGACTCATTCACAATGTCTTGGCGTCTGGATTCAGTACATAGGCCATATGTTGTGCATCACTGTTATAAAGAGATAAGATTGAAAATTGGTCTCTGTTGCTGGCAGTGAGCAGCTCTGCACTGCTAAAATAACCTTAATGTGCAATTTGCAATATCTATTCAGAGACAGATCACTCTGAAAGATACATGTGTAATTGAAAGTTACTTTAATCTAGTTCAATTTGAAAGACTTTGCCCTTCACCTCCGCAAAACTAAATTTGAAGCTTATCAGCTTCTGACCTTGACTGAAAATAATTAAAGTTACTAATAAAGATGACTGCTAAGGAACATAAGGTCAGTAATGACATCCCCATTTCTGTTAACCGCATATGAATTCTTTTCCTTCCATATTCAAAACGATTTCAAAATTCAACACCAAATTACTGATGCCATGTCATTTGCATTTTTAAATTAACTTGTTTCATACCTACGTGAATATCAAGTTAGTTTTTTTGGAACTATTGAAGAGAATGAAGATCAGAGACATGGCAAATTGTCAGAGGAGTACAGTGCTAAAACTCTGTACTGATTGGAATATGTGAAGAATAAAAATGACACTTGGTGTAACAGGGGGTTGGAACTATTATGTTTTATATCTGTCTGCCCTTCTGAAGTGAGATAATGGAGATGTGACGATGGGTGACTATTTTGGTGCATGTTTAATACCCTTTGGGGATCAGGATGTTTTAATGCTGAATTTTTCCTCCAGGAATCAAATGGATTGATTAGAATGTATGATAGGGTAGGTTGTACATGATCTGCAAAAGAAGGTTTGATGGGTCATGTGATATTTTTCTTGTTCCATAATTTATATTCTTTAATCACTTAATCTGACATGCTGTCACATTCATTTTCACCTTTTCTCATTCTTATTTAAAACCTCACAAGAGGTAATTTCTGCACAACTTCAAGTTTGCTCAACATTCCAACATATGGATTGCAAAAGCATTTTCTCCTTTACATGGTGTGATGCCAAATAAATAGATGATGTGAAATATTGTTCTCAGCTTCAGAGATAGCAAGTATTGGTCATGTATATGCTGCAGTCCAAAGGATTTACAGCTATAACATAGAAAGCAATCTCTTTTCATGCCACTTTGATGGTGACATTTTCCCGTGACTTCATACTTGTATTCTGATACTATTTCATTCAGTTCACAGCCAATATAATGCTTTGAAGTGGGTGAGAACCTGATATCTTGCCATTTTATTTTTTATTTTGGTGACCTAACTCCAAATTCATGAATTAGAAGTGAGTTGAATAATCTTCCTGCAAAGAGTAAGTTGAATATTTTATTTCCAGAAGGAAATTGTCATGAGTATGAGTGGAGGTCAAGTCCCTGGAATGGCAATGAGCGAACTGTATGGTGCGTCCGTTCAGATGGTGTGAATGTGACAGGTAAACACTATTAACTCGTCATTATACATTGAGTTGTTAGAGGCTGATAGAACAATCAGGGCAATAGTTCTGTTAATGATTTAAAGTCATTGTTGATCTTTTTCACTACATTCCTCTGTCTTTACTTTGAAGATAATGCAACAGACTGACTTATTCTCTTTTTGTATTTAAGTTAACATTATATGCAATTATTTTTGATGCCACAGCAAATCCTCCTATTTCACCCTCCCCAGTGTTAACTTCTTGACCTTCTCATAGCATTTAGTCTGAATATTATTGACTCTGCCTGATCACCTCTTTATTTCATTTCTCCTACTAACCCCCTGAGTAGCCCTAATGGCTCAGCCATCCCTTTCTGCCTCTGGAATCTCTTGACTCTCAGGCAAACCCTCCAAGATTACAACCCCCTCTCACTCAAACTGTGAATTGTTGGGAAGACCTTGACATCTCTGACCTTCTTGTTTAATGCCCTTGTCCTGATCTGGATATTTTCCCATTAGAACTGTTCCCTTGGTATGAAAGCCACCTCCATGGTTTTGAATTTCCAAAACCGAAGGTGGAACGCACCTGCAATTGACTAGCCTTGTTACTTATTGCCACATTTTTCTCTTTCTTTGTTCATACCTCTGGTGTACTCCAGAGTTCTAAACTCTACCTCCTACTCATTAACATATACATATAACCTGTTGTTGATGTTATAAGTATGTGGTCAACTTTCTTTTTATGATGACACCAAGCTGTACCTTAAGCAGTAACCCCAGGGATGTTGCAACCATCTACAATGGCGTACCTGATATTAAGACTTGGGATTAAATTTTGCCACTGAGGCAGAGGTGGACTGAGTGGTGAGTGTAGTGACCATTTCTCGCCACTGTTGGGTATGGCAATTAGGCCAATTAAAGTGCCAGTTGAGGACACACATCAAACACAGCCTGGATTTTCCAAATGAAGGATGGGCCCTGTACATTCAGGCTGTCAGCCTCCCGGCCATAGGCCGATGGGCAGGGAGGAGGTGGGTGGGGTGATGTGGGGTGGATTGGGGTCCAGAAGTGCATCCTGCAAAGTGGCTCAACATGTGGGATGCAGAGACTCCAAAGCCGTCAGCCTGCTGATTGGGGCTTGCTGCACCAAGAGCCCAGGTTGGTGAATGTGGAGGCGGCCAATTAGAGGCCTCCTCATGAAAGATCACTGCTAGTCACTACGGGCTTTGGACACCTGTTTGGTCCTGTGTCAGGATCTTGAAGCCAATGGGAAAATCCAGCTCTGGGTGAGTCAAAAGCTTCTCTATTTCAAGGCTTCCAAAACCGATTCAATCTTCTTTGTTGACTCTGTAAATGCTTACATGCCTCTGACTTTGACTCTATTTCCTTCCTGGCTGCCACCTCAGACATAACCCAGAGATGTGGATCATTTGCTTATTCCAACCTCAGCTCTGTATCACCATTAACTAACCTCAAATCAAAACTGCAACAATTCCCACCTCCAACCCTACTTCCTCCCCACTCCAGCACTGAAACTCTATCAACTTGCACCCAGTGTTTTCTAACATCATTGTCCTAATGTCACTTCTATTACTCATAAACAACATTTCATCCTCAATGCCACATATTCATGTCCTTACCAGCATTAAGGCCCACATCTCTGTCACTCTTGTCCTCATCAAGTTGCACAGACTTCCCATGACCTGAGTGATTTATTTTAACATTCTTGAGCTCACTTCCAAACGTTTCCATGGTCTCACTCTGCCTGTTTCTCCAGTACTTTCACCCTGCAAACATCTTCTTGTCCTCTACCACCATCTTACTGCCTGGTTTTTGCTGCCTCTTCTCCCCTCCTCAGCATCGCTCGCATGCCATATCTGTCTTCAAAGTCATCGTTATAGACTCTATCCTTCAAATTTGTTTTTGCCTTGCCATGACTTTCTCACCCTTCCCCAACACATGGTGTCATTTCACTCTTCCCCATCATTCTCACAAGCACTGAGATAATTTCTGATTATATTGAATGCTAAATAAGTGCAAGTTTTTAATGAATAGAAGATTGAACATGTTCTTGCTAGCTCTGTCCACTGTAAAAATGGGAAACAAGAAATGTGTAGTCATAATAATGGTTTTTAATCTCGCCCTTTGGTCAACAAGGAAGGGCTGAGAAGACAGAAGTGTAAAGATCCAAAAACTGTACATTTGTAGAGTTAACTTTCATTTTAAAAATATCGTAAAATATATACCATGTGGAACATGGCATCATTAATCAGAGCATCTTCATATTGAAAAGTTATAATTATTTGTTGAATGTATAGTAACTGCATTCATAATTCAAGCCTTTAAAAGCTGTGACATAGCTGTTCTCCCATATTTTGCAATTTCAGCATGGTTTTAGCAGTGTTAATAAACATTGTCATATAAAAGCATACATATTTAACAAATTTCCCATTTCCAGTATTATTGAACCTTATGAATTTATAATGCCTTTGTTAAATCCAGGAGGTTGCTCTCCTCTGAGTCAGCCAACTGCTACCAGACACTGTCATCCATCCTGCACTAAACCATACTCCTTCTGTACCCAGGTAAGCAATCAGATGCAAAATCCTTGTTCACTATAAATATTTACCATTTAATAGTTTATTGACTGAGAGCATAAAAATCCTAGCTGCTCCCTGCTTTTATGTTCCAGTTGTAATATGAATGTTGAAGCATTGGTTTTAATTACCTTCTATAGAAGTGCAGGATATCTGCTTATAAAACAATCAATCACACAATGGCAATAAGATTTTTTCATGATCTAGTGCTGTAAAATGGTAGAAGTAAGAAAGTCTATCAGTAAATGATACTGCCATTGTAGATTTACACTGTATTTGCCAAGTGCTTGGATAGGAGCAGTTTACAAGGCTTTATGGGAGAAAGCTGTGGGGTTAGACTTATTGTTGGAAATTATGCTGGCACCTAATTCTTGTAGTATATTAAAGCGTAAAGAGTGCTTTGCACTTTTAGAAGTCATCCTTTGAATGAGATGCTAAAACCAAGTGCAATCTGCCTATAGTTGGAAAGGTTTCCATGTGACCAGTCTCAAAATGTATCGGGTAATATGTAATTCATATTCTGCAACAAAAAACTTTGTGATAACCTACATTCTATACGGATCTGATGCAAATGGACAGTTGAGTTTTACAAGTGGCTAGTAAACATTAATTATCTTCAAATATATATCTTTTAGAAAATGATAAATATTGTTCTTTTTCATATATTTTGCCAATGGTTGGAATATTTATATCCAGAGGTGGGATTGAAGAGGTTTTTCTTTACACTGATTCAATTCAGATCCATTAGTAATGAATAAAGAATTTAAATTTATGGAGTACCTTTCACAACCTGAGGACATTCCAAACAACTGTATGGCTAATGAAATACTTATGAAGTGTAGACACTGATGTAGGGAATCATTGCAGCCAATTTATATACAGAGATGTAAACAGCATGTTGATAAACGACTGGATAATCTGATAAGTAAACATTGATTTGAACAATAGAAGAACTCACTACTCTTCTTCAAAATGGAATGTTTTATGCTCAAGTTATGAGGTGGCAGATGATGTGTGCCAGGGCAGACCAAATTGGTAAGGGAAACTTGGTCATGCTATCATAACAGTTTTGCAATTTGTATTTATTACGAGAGGTATGCACTGAATTCAGAAGCAATAAGTCCACCAAGACTTATACTTTCATGACAGTCCTTCAGAAAGAACAGATGAGGCAGTGGCTTAAAGACGCAACCAAAAGGTGACATCTCTAACATTGCAGCCCAGCCCCAGTACTGCACTGAATTGTAACCTAGGTTATGTGCTCAAGTCTCTGGACTTGAACTTGAATCCGCAATTTTCAGAATTAGAAGGGTACTGGGACTAAGCTGAGGCTGACATCTTAAACAATAGACAAAGGCATTTCATATTAATGCATTGCATATCTAATATCACACAAGATAATTTCAAGGTTTATGTGAAAAGTTGTATTTTTTTGCATCAATGTGTCAATTTATTACAAAAATTTAAGTCAACTTGGTATCTCAGCGTTTTTCATGATTGGTGTGATTATTAACATTTTGTGGTGTGCACAAAAGGGGGAAATGCTGGCTCGTGTAGGATGGGCAAGCATTCATAGGGTTTATGTAATCACTTACAAAAGAGCAGTGGATGGTCTGCTTTAGACCCTTTGAGAACAATGTTAAAGCTGCTAAAGGAGATTTGAAGAGGCTGATAAGTATTTCTACATAAATAAAAACAAAAAAACTGCGGATGCTGGAAATCCAAAAAAACTGAAATACAAGCATCCGCAGTTTTTTTGGATTTCCAGCATCCGCAGTTTTTTTGTTTTTATTTATGTAGAAATACTTATCAGCCTCTTCAAATCTCCTTTAGCAGCTTTAACATTGTTCTCAAAGGGTCTAAAGCAGACCATCCACTGCTCTTTTGTAAGTGATTACATAAACCCTATGAATGCTTGCCCATCCTACACGAGCCAGCATTTCCCCCTTTTGTGCACACCACAAAATGTTAATAATCACACCAATCATGAAAAACGCTGAGATACCAAGTTGACTTAAATTTTTGTAATAAATTGACACATTGATGCAAAAAAATACAACTTTTCACATAAACCTTGAAATTATCTTGTGTGATATTAGATATGCAATGCATTAATATGAAATGCCTTTGTCTATTGTTTAAGATATCAGCCTCAGCTTAGTCCCAGTACCCTTCTAATTCTGAAAATTGCGGATTCAAGTTCAAGTCCAGAGACTTGAGCACATAACCTAGGTTACAATTCAGTGCAGTACTGGGGCTGGGCTGCAATGTTAGAGATGTCACCTTTTGGTTGCGTCTTTAAGCCACTGCCTCATCTGTTCTTTCTGAAGGACTGTCATGAAAGTATAAGTCTTGGTGGACTTATTGCTTCTGAATTCAGTGCATACCTCTCGTAATAAATACAAATTGCAAAACTGTTATGATAGCATGACCAAGTTTCCCTTACCAATTTGGTCTGCCCTGGCACACATCATCTGCCACCTCATAACTTGAGCATAAAACATTCCATTTTGAAGAAGAGTAGTGAGTTCTACATGTTTTGTGAAGAGGTTGCAATTTTACAGAGGACTTAAAAGAATGTGCCTTGTGATTACATTGGTGAGAATCAGAGACTAGTTGAATTAAAAGAAATGCACCCACCCAGCAGAGATAAAAGGAACACAGTTATCTAAACAGTTGTAATAAATTATATACAGAGATAAAAACAAAAAAACTGCGGATGCTGGAAATCCAAAGCAAAAACAGAATTACCTGGCAGCATCGGCGGAGAAGAAAAGAGTTGACGTTTCGAGTCCTCATGACCCTTCCACAGAACTGTGGAAGGGTCATGAGGACTCGAAA
Source organism: Carcharodon carcharias (assembly GCF_017639515.1). Taxonomy (NCBI): domain Eukaryota; kingdom Metazoa; phylum Chordata; class Chondrichthyes; order Lamniformes; family Lamnidae; genus Carcharodon; species Carcharodon carcharias. The sequence goes on along the minus strand of NC_054478.1, from coordinate 47,224,017 downwards.
CGTCAACTCTTTTCTTCTCTGCCAATGCTGCCAGACCTGCTGAGTTTTTCCAGGTAATTCTGTTTTTGTTTTGTAATAAATTATATTGTTTGCAAGGTTTAACAAGAGACATTTTATAGGAGCAATTAGGTCAACATTTTCGTTTTTCTGTAGAACATTATTTTGCACATTGAGTTCCAGCAAATTCAGTATATAAAATAAACACACTACTAGCTTCTGAAAAACAAATGAGAATGTGCAATAAGTGCCTGGCATTGCCAGTGACACCTACATCCCAGGAACAAATAAAACAAGTTACATATAACTGTGAAGATTGTTTTCATAGTAAACACGTTTTTCTGATGAAGGGTCATACAGACTCGAAATGTCAACTGTGTCCCTCTCTGCAGATGCTATCAGACCTGCTGAGTTATTCCAGGTATTTTTGTTTTTGTTCTAGATTTGCAGCATCCACAGTATTTAGCTTTTATCTTGGTATTTACTGCCCCCTGGTGACAATAACATTAACATGCAGCCACATACCTTTTGACTGCTGTCAAAATCTTCTTTTTGTTGCAATATCTTTTCAGTTTTAATTTTTATAAGGTTTTAAGCTGAAGTATGAAACAAAATTAAATAATGTAAGGAACTCTAAAGCATTTTTTAAATAAATTGCAGTACGTTTGTGAGTAAGCAAATCCCAAGGAAGTTAACAAGTTTGGTACGTTCATGCTTGTCACAACACTGGTACAGATACAGCTGAAGTGACATTTCTGAGCCTGGTCATCATATTATAGCAAGGATCTCCATTCAGTTTAGGAAAGAGCACCCAAACTACCTAGCTTAATGTCCCTGAGATAAGAGGTTGATTTTTTGCTAATTATGATGCGCAATGGCAGTTGCACCCTCCAGCAAACAAACATTGAGAAACTACGATAGTAAAATATCTTCCCTTTTGAAAGCATATGCATCTCTGATGAAAGTTGACAATTTGATATTTTATTGTGATAGGCTCAACATCTTCAGTGTTCTCCCAACAGGGTTTCCTACCTCTACCATGCACAACTTCAGACTCATGTGAAACTCCAATGCTCCCTTGAGGTTCCACTCACTTCTGAATTTGCTGACCCCCACTGGCTCCCCTTCTCCCAATTTATTGATTGAAGATCCTGCAATCTCAACTTGGCCTTGTTCAAACCTACCTTTAAAACCAATCTGTACGCCTGTGCTCTAATTTGTATGCTCCAATGCTCCAATTATTGTCCAGCAAACAGACCAGTGGGCATTTCCCCCCACTCCCCACACTTAATTAGCAGAGCCTCCAGCATCATGACCCTTCCAGGATGGAGGATCAGTTAAAACCAGTTGCAAACTTCAACTGGACCTAAATGGGTCCCGACTCTACTGGGAGCAACCAAAGTGATGGATAGACCTAACAGGAAATCCATTGGTACCCCCAGTCACCCAATTGGCACCAGTATTTTGTTAGCTGGCCTTGGCTGGAACCAGGTGTAATTTTTGGGAACAAGTTGACATAAGATCATAATAAGATCATAAGAAATAGAAGCAAGAGTAGGCTATTCAGCCCATTGAGACTGCTCCGCCATTCAGTACAACCATGGCAGACCTCATCGTGGCCTTAGTGCCACTTTCTTGCCTGTCCCCCAAAAATGTTAGCTGGTTCAAGTGGAATCAGTTGGCAGGCACACATTTAGAGCTGAAATCAATTAGAATTAAGGTGGACCCAGTTGACACGTGGGCAAGCTAAAAAAAAATTGCCCATGTGGGTGAACCATTTTATGATTTCTGTGGCCAGAACAGCGCGTTTGTCGGGTATTGTTCATGCCGAACTGGCACTGATGTTGAATATCTATTAAATGAACCAATGATTAAATGATGGAAGGGGCCATTGACAGCACTATCAAGCACCAATTATTCAGTGATAACCTGCTTACTGATGCTCAGTTTGGGTTCCACCAGGGCTACTCAGCTCCTGACCTCATTACAGCCCCTTGGTCAAAACAAGGACAAAATCGCTGAACTCAAGAGGTGAGGTGAGAGTGACTCCCCTGACATCAAGGCAACATTTGACTGAGTGTGGCATCAAGTTATTTACACAGTTTACAGAAACTGTTTCATGGTCCTCAATGGCAGTTCTAAAAGTTTCCATGATCACAAAACACTCAATTTTTAACAGTGAAACATGTTTATAGTATTTGTGAATCGAATGTATGTTGAAAAATATTGACTGCTAAAGATTATGGGCGGGATTTTCTGGCCCCGTCCGCCGCTGGGATTGTCCAGTCCCACTCAAAGTCAATGGAATTTCGGCTGGGCCACTGAATCTCCCACAACAGGTCTTGCCATGACAAGGCTGGAAAATTCCAGCATATGCTTTCAGTAACCAGCACATCATCAGCATAGTAGTATGAAACACAAAACATTTATTGATGCTAAAATTTACTTTTATAATGTGTACTGTGGACAGGATATTGCAAATAATATAGTTGGTATATGCATGTTGTTAATACTACTGTAGTCAATACCAAGGTCTGGATTTTCGCAATGACAACTTTGTTGCGAAAAAGATGGAGGGGGCCAAAATCCATAGGACCCGCCCCCTGAACACAACACATGCCATTTTCACAGAGGTGGGAATGTGGCAGGGTTAGGATTTGTACATGTGAATTTTGTGGAGGCATCTACCCATAGAAAACAGCAGCTGCTCCCAGTTATGCCTGATTCTCGTTAGCCAGGAGTGGGAAACATGATGTGCAGATTAGACTTGTTTGGAGCAGGTGTAAACTTTGTGGAGTCCTTTGGAGAGGTGGGGCACCCTTTTGGAGAAGTAAGGTACTCCTTTGGATATGGTCCTGGGACACCTTTGGGGGAGGTCAGGTGACCTTTTGGAGAGGCAAGGTACCCTTGGGATTGTTAAAAATGAACATGAATGTGCATAAATAGTGCATAAACTCATTGGAACTGTCAGGAGTGTCAAAAGCAACTGTCAAAAACAACTCCCAAGCTGCCAAAATATTTATAAGTCCTGCCCTTGAAATTTTTGAAAAAATGGCTGAAGTGTTAAAAAAAAATAATGCTTGCTATTTCACTCTGCCCAGTGACATAATCCTGAGGGTTATCATTCCTGAATTAGTGCTGCATAACTGATTTCACAACCTTCCATTATCACAACAGTGTGTTTACTATGTCAAGTTTAATAGCTACTGGTGCCTATAGACTCTTTGAAGTGGGACTATGAATTCCAATGTTTGGTTTTTTTATAAGGGATTAAGTACTTGAAATTAATGTTTGTTTTGAGATGGGATTATGTAGTTGAAGTAAATACAGGCAGTGAATGGGTTTTTATGAATGATAATCATGCCTTTTTAAAAAATAAACCCTACAATAGACATTTAGAGCTTTATTTTATTTAATCTCAGCATGGGTCCTGATCTGCTCATGGTGGATACTGGGTGAGTTGATATGGATGGTGTAAGGGCAAAGTGTGGTGGGTGGGGATGAATGGGTTGACATGAGTTGTACTAAGATGGCATGGGGCTATAAAGGGCCATGGGGTGGATATAGGGGCATAGGTTGGCATTGTGTTATAGATGGCTACGGGGGTAGGTAGAGAGGCATAAGTTGGCATGGCGTGAATAAAGGGCTATGGGGGATGGGTAGAGGGCATGAGATGGCATGAGTTGACATGGATGGGACATGCAGAGTGCATGGGGGTGAGGGGGTGAGGGCTGGTGGGTTGGAGGGCTTTTTTTTTTGTTTTATTGCTTTATTTAAAATCTTGGACAAAGTGCCAGTGCACCGAGTCAGGCCTTCTGCCCATCCTGCCTCTACAGCTGGCAGCCTCTCTACTGTTTTCTGAGTTTCCCGCCATGACTCCTATTTTAACCTCTCTGTTTGGACTGAAAATTTGGCATTCCAGGTCATTTCATCCTGGCTCGGGTTTGCGGTGCAAGGAATTGTCCCAACTCTGCGCTCCTGACCCGGGCGTGAAAATTCAGACCCGAGTCTTTTAAGATGTGCTTCATGTTGTAAGTTTTGCTTCAAAGGTTGCAGTCATTTGACTGTTTTATAACACTCGATATACATATAGAGTAATATACATTTTCATTCCTTTCTCATGCCACCTTCATTATAAACCATTTTTGCTCCTAATCATGTCTTGAATGTTGATCAGTGCCACACTTCCAGATGGCGTTTGGGTGTCCATTAACTGTTCCCTATGGGTGTATGAGGCTATTAAATGTTGTCACCATTGACCCTTTGAATACCGTTTCCACTTTTCTTTTGGCATTACAGATCAAGTATGGCAGGCATGAGGTAGCACTTAAACTCTCTCTCTGAAGCTCTTCTAAATGCTTAAAAGAACTAACGTCATATTACCTTCCCAACAGAGTTTAGCATTGAAAGCCGAGACCTGCATGCCTTATGTTAGTGACAGCATCATGAACCTTGTATGGAATCATCATGCAATATGTGTGATGAAGTCATTAAAAGACAAACAGGCGTCTTTGGATCCACTATGACAAGGGTGACTTTTGCAGGCCTGAGTCAGGAAAATATGATTGTTTTTTTCCTTTCACCAACCATTGCACTGGTCAAGATCTGCCATGTTTACCCTGTCAGGCCTACATGTGACTCCAGATCGACAGCAATGTGGTTGACTCTTAACTGCCCTCTGAAATGGTCTAGCAAGCAGCTCAATGTAAGGGCAGTTACGGATGGGCAACAAATGTGACACACATCCCATGAAAGAATAAAAAGGAAGTAGTGTTAGGGGTTCAGGCATGCCATATATTGTTAATTCAGCCAATTTATAAATGACAGGGCAGGGTTGGTGTGGGGAGGGAGGTGCACACAAACTGTGTAAATATAGCCTACAACAGCTCGGATATGCTGAGTGGGGCAGAAAACTGCACGAATAGAATACAAAAATATCAAAGCCTCGGAGCCCAATTTTCCAATGGGAGATGGGAATCGGGAGTTGGGACTGAAACTGAGCCACGTTCCCACTTCCAACTCCACAGACTGGTGAGAAACGCAATTTTCAATCCCTGGGGCCTTAATTGGTCTTGAGGCAGGTCTTCTACTCGCTTCAGCAGGCCTGAGACAGGAATGAAGGCAGCCAACTCTGGATCAGTCAAGTTAAACGACCAAACTCCACCCTCCTTTCGTTCACAAGTACATTGACCTGGATCTTGCGATGGATGTGTAGCTAACTTTGCACAGTAACAGGAAAACTGCAGAATATATTTTAATTAATCTAAAAGAATTTCAGGAGTATCTCAATAGTATCTTCAAATTGACATGTTTTTCATCCGTACCCATCCCCTCTCTTGCCCATGCCCCGTCTCCCTCACCTGCCTCTCACACCCATTCCCCATTCTTCTCACCCCCTACCAATTCCCCTTTCCTCCTCACCTCTATTCTCCTCACCCCTTCATCTTCTCATCCCCCTCAGCCATCCCTTATCCTCCTCAACTGCACCCCCCCATATCTGACCACCCTCCATCCTTCTCATCCGCTTTAGTCTAGTGTAGGCCCCCTATGCTATAGACACCCCAAATGAAATTTGAAGTCATTAGAATTATGTATTATGTCAGTAGGTAAAGTTATCAAACATTTCATTTTTCTGATGTTTTCATTTTACTTTTTGAAAAAGCTTCACAGTTGATTTTATTATTTGACATGACTTGGTTTTGCAGCAGTTGAGAAGACTTTCCTGTCAAATCTTGAACTTCCTTATCCGCTAACACATTATGGCTTTGGCCCAATGGCCCTTTCACTTTTTCTGACTTTACACAGTCACTGTCAGCTCTGTGGGGTGTTTGCAATGCACTTTTTCATAAAAAAGCATGTGTTTTTTTTTGTGCGAGTGTTTTGACTTTTTTCACAAAGAGTCAAAATCAGTGGAGCAAAGCCCTTGACTTTTAAGTGTCCACCTGAGCTTCCCGCATGGACAAGGAATTCCCGTTTCTCCATGTCAGTCACAGAAGAACTGGTACGTGCACACAGGGAATGATAAGCACTGAAGTGCTGGGATCTCCCAAGCTTGTTGCTGGCACAAATCTATACTTACTCCAATCCGTGTGATATTAATCCACATTTCCATTTCCACTGTGAATTTAAATGGCAATATATCTTACTTGTGTCTTCTTTCTGTGATGTTAATCAGGTGCAACTCAACAGGAATTTTGCAAATTTTTAAAATGGTTAATTAGTTAAAGAACAACATTTGAAGAGGAAGTGGTTTTTTTTGGTAGATTTGGGGAATTCAGGCAGGCTGGGAGAGAACGGGCAAGGGCCGGTGAGCAGCCAACCGCCGCCCACGATCGGCTGCACGCCGCCATTTTACGTGGGTGAGCCAATTAAGGCCCGCCCAACGTGACGCACACCTGGAAGCATTGAGCGCTCCCTGTGCGGGCGGGGGAAGTAGGGAGAGTCGGGGCCTGCGCTCTTTCATGCATGCGCGCTTTGAAAACGGAGCTGCCTCAGGGAGATTACTTTGACTGTGAAGAATTGAAATAAGGAATAATAAAAAAATTCAGACATGCCCCCTCATGTGACAGTGTCACATGAGCTGGGACATGTCAATGAATTTTAATAAAATGTTTTATTTATTTTGTTAAGCCTTCATGAAACCTCATCCCGCCCACGGATGAGGTTTCATGATAAATGCGAAGGCTGCCTGGGCTCTTCGCCTGCCCACCTTCCTTAAGGTTGGACTGGCAGCCGTGTTAATTGCTTTAAGTGGTTTTTAAATGGCCTTAATAGGCCTTTGACAGTTCGGCGGGCGCGGAGCTGGCTCTGGTGCGCGCCTGCCGAACTGAAGATCGGAATGACGTGCGGTGGCGTCGGGACGCACGTCCAATGTCACCACGCACCATTTTACTCATTAGTGAGTGGGGCCCGCCCCTACATGCTGACCAGGAGATTCAGGCCCTGGAGAAGAATTACAACGTTTTAATTACACTGTCGTGGAAGACTAATTCATTAGTCATTCATTCATCAGAAGCATCCTGCTGTGTTACTTTTGAGAACTTCATTTATTTTGAAGCAAAGTTCTGTTCTTCAAGAAAATTCATTATCCATCCTGCTTTGAATTCAAAATAGCTTGGTCCAATTGTCTGACAACTCAGTTAATTATTTAGCACAACATTTCCAATTTCTTTTATTACTCATTTTGCTTAATTAAAACAATTAAACAACTTGAGTGTTAAGCGCAGCAATAGCTGAATGATCAGGAAGAGACCATAACCTAAGCTGTTATTACCATTGAAAAATTATGGGAGAGTTAAATCTATTTCTGAACATTTTGTATTACTTTGCTGATGACTTTACAGAAGGGGGCCAGTAAGCTCCCAATTGATTATAAACCTATATCCTTGTCTTTTTTAATAACTGACTGTCTTGTAATCAATCCTTAGGGAGGTGTGTGCGGCTGCGAGAAAGGTTACGTGGAAGTAATGACTCCTTATGGATTCCTTGACTACTGCACTAAAATCCCTGGAATAGAGGAGAAGAAAGCTGATGTTAAGACTAGTGTGGGAAAGAACAAGCTGGGCAATTCAAAATTCCAGGCATTTTTTAAAGGCTGGTCCATTGACCCTTTTGATCCTGGTAAGAATTGTACAAAAATATGTGGGGGGGAAAAGGGTTGTGAAGCTGCAGTGTGTATTTCTGAAGTTGATGATTGAGGTCTATCTACATTTAAGGGTTGGTTAAGTAGGTGGTTGGAGAAAGGGGAAATAATGGGAACAGGATAAGCATATGTGGGAGTCAGGCCAATGCTCAGGTGAAGTATAAACATCAACGTGACTGGTTTTGCTGAACAACCTATTTCTCTCTTGTAATTTATTTGAAATATTTAGCTGGTCTATTCTATGGATTTATGTTGTAAAGGGAGTGAATGTCAGCAAATAGCCCTTCCACTGTATTGGTAAGCTACCATCATCACCTGCATGTATATATATAGGGTGTGTGCCATTTTCTATACTTCTAAAATGTGACAGAAATACTTTCCATTAAGATCTTTATTTGTTTACATCTCTCTATTACTTTAAATGAACAATTTTTGTTTAAACTATGAAAGCTGACAATATAATTGGGCAAACTGTTTTGAAGAAGTTATTGATTTTGATGGCACAAAGCAACCCACCTACAACTGAAGCATCCTACAGAATTCAATCTGCCCCTGTTGATGCTAATTTTCTTCCTTTGTACATTACGAGTCAACAACTCATCTGAGCTCATATACATTTGGCACTTGAACAAAGATATTTTTAGGACCAATGCCTAAATGAAAATAAAGCCAGGAAGCTATAAGTTCTATGATCCAAACGAGTGAGACAGAGCGCAAGTCCAGTTGGGGGAACTGCAGTTTGGGGTGAAACCTGGAATTTCAGGGTTTCCAAATCACTGAAGAAAAATAATGGTATTACACTGGGGGCAAGGAGCTTCTTTGGCCTGCTCCTATAATTCTGCACAGTTACATTATGGATATTTCTGCTGGTGAATTCCTGGGCTACCCAAGAATTCTGCCCAGCTCACCCCTGATAGTCTCAGCAGGACCGACGTGCCTTTAGTTGCTGTTCTGCTACCTGGGCTTTATGTCTAAACAGCACCTGCAAAACAAATACTAGAAAAAACAGATGCTGATCCTCTATGTGTGTTTTGTACCAAAAAGCAGTGCACTTGAATATCCTGTATGGCGTTTCAGGTAGCTGCACTGGACTGTATCTGAAGACAGTTTATCAAAGTAAGCTCTGTTTGCCAGGGACAAGCACATTCAGATTCCAAGGCAAACTTTTTCGAAATATTTCACACTACAGTTTCAACAGCTCCTATTTAAGTGTCTTTCTGGTTTAAAAGACCAAGCTCTTCTTGTCACAAAATGTATTATTTTTCAGTTTGGATTGAAAGCAAATGTGTTGTCAGCTTCAGAAAAATTGAAGAAATCGCTATCCCATTTTCACTCACTGATGGATGGCATGTTTGATACAATGAATACATTCCCCCTACATGCTCCCTCTCACCAACTAACACCCCCCCCCACCCCCACCCCACCCCCCCCCCCCCCCCCCCCCACACACACACCACAACCCCATTCCCTTCTGTCCCCCTTATGGCTTATGTGCAGAAAACAACAACAAAAAAAACCCTTTAAAGGCTTCTAATGATTTTCATTCGAGCCTCTTCAGCGTGATCATCAACTGCTTCAACTAGGAGAGGACTGGAATCCTCCTTCCACCGCCATCCAACAATTAACATGAATGGAATCCTCCCAGTTAAACTTTTACTCTATTCCCAAATATTCAGTATACTCACCTATGCTTGTTATTCTTTCTGCTAATTTATAACAAAAAGGTACAAAAGGACCAGTAATCAAGTTCCAACACTGATTTATTAAAAGCAAGCTAGTTATGTGACTATCTTTCTTAGCATTACTTTTTCAATGTGCTTTTTTGGCTGCATAGTTAACATGCTAGTGGTCTTCCAAGAGAATTACCTCTGAGAGTAGACTATGCTCTGTCTCCAGAACGTACTGCAGAAACAATGGAACACTCAATCTGCTTGAGCACAGACTAAGATGGCTTGTACAGGCTACGAATTCTCCATAGATGCAGTAATCACTTGTCCTAGGCTACCACCTTGCTCCTGGACAGTGATGGAAAGTGGGTGGAGGAATAGTTATGGAAGTGTTGATATCTCGAAAGAGCCTCACTTTCCACAGTCACATCTGTCCAAATCCTATGTAGAGTGCATTTTCCCATGCCTTCTGTTGATCTGCTGGTGCACAGACTGATATGGTTCAGTGACATGATGGAAGCCTATTCCCAATTTGCATCCTTTGCACAAGTTCACCAGTAATAATGCCCATATTCCATGACAAAGCTCTGGGCCAGAATTTTACGGTCCTACCCCAGCTTATTGTCCCCTGGTGGATGCGGTGAACCATTCGAATCTCCTTTCAGTTCAGGGGGACCGTAACATCCCAGAGGGCGGGAAGGATCATAAAATCCTGCCCCTGGAGTTCAATGTTCTCAGTTCTGATTGTTAGTCACAAATCAATTGTATCTTCCAAGTGCAGGAGAGTCATCAATTTATTGGTGGTATCCCAAATGGTTAGAAATCATGTCCATAGTCTTTGAAGTGCTATAAATTGTTAGTATTTAGAGCACTCTAGATCTAAATGAATCAATAGATAAAAACTGCAAGCTGAATCTATTAACCATGGTGCTAAATATATCTGTGTTGATATATTTCCTGCTAGAAATATTTGTATAAGGTATTTTGGTGTCTGTGTTGTATATTTTTTTTAACTGTTATGTTTAAATTCACTGGAGTTAATCTCACGAAATATAAATACTGTACTATTGTCCATTGAAGTTGCTGATAGTAGGCATTTTTCTTCCTGACAGCTAATGGGTTCTTTATTAAACTCATAATGTCTAAACTTCTAAATCTTGAATATAACTTCTTGAAGAGATTGTGGGGAAATAAAGTACTCATGTCCAGAATTCAGTAACATCAATTTTTCATTGTAATTTACCCAAGGAAACAACCTTGGCTACATTTTAGCTTAATCTGAACACGTTCTTTTCTGGAGTAAGGGGTTGCAGCCTTCATCATGTCCGTTTATAAAATATATGCATTTAAATTTTTCAGCAAGATGATTCATATCACTTCTTACCAAGGCTTTGGAAGGAGTATCAGGAAGGAAACATCAAGATCTTATGTGCATTTCTATACACTTTATACAGAAAGATTGTTGTCTAATACTTTTGTAAAAAGCTTAAAAATATTTCTGCAACATATTGTAAATTTTCAAATACTGATGAGTCACTTTGTTGGTAATGAGGGAAAGCAACTTGCAATTATTGTTTTTTTGGCTTTTTACATGTTTGTTAATATCATGGGCAGCATTTTCCCCCCGTCGGGGGGGTTGTGTGGGTGCAGGCGTGGGTGGGCGGGTTCCTGTTCGGCCCACCAGTCAGGGGCGCACCGTCATTTTATGTGGGCGGGCCAATTAAAGCCCACCCAGCATGATGCCCACCCGGAAGCGCTGAGAGCTCCCTGTGCGGGCGGGGGGGGGGGGGGGGGGGAGGTAGTGGCGGGGGTGGGGGGGCATTCCCTGAGCCAGGAGTGCGCTCTTTCACACACATCTCCCTGAGGCAAAGTGCTGCCTCAGGGAGCTCGGCTCAAGTTTGAAAATTTTATTAAAGGGAGAAAAAAAATTCCTGACATGTCCCCTGTCACATGAGGAGGGACATGTCAATGACTTTTACTAAAAATTTTATATACATTTTAAATCCCTCATGAAACCTCATCCTGCCCATGGATGAGGTTTCTTGTTTTTTTCTGAAGGCTGCCTGGGCTTTTCGCCTGCCCACCAGCCTTAAGGTCCATTAATTGGGTTAATTACTTTTTAAAGACCTTAAGTGGTCGTTGACAGTTCGGCTGCACGCTGGCTGAACTGAAAATCTAAATGCCCGACATCACCCCGTGTCATTTTATGCATCGGTTAGCGGGCCCCACCCTGCTCACCGACCGGAAAATGCAGCCCCATGTGATGCTCAATTTCTCCCTCCTTGAATAATATAATTTCATCACACCATTGCCATGTTGGCACTGATAAAGCCACTTGGAAGAGCAAAATGATACAGTCCTACCACATTCTTATTTTCAAGGGGATTTATTTTTACAGGGAATATAAATTTTAAACTATTACTTGCAAAAGGTCAAATGAAGGAGCATCACTCCTGGTGCTTAAGAAGGAACTTGGAGAAATAAATGTATCATTTGTAAAACCTGAAAGAAAAGTTGTACTCAAAGGATGTGGTGGAGTAACATCTGTCATTGGCTAAATGCTGGAATCCTTTATTAAGGAAGTACTGGCATTTAGAACATAATAGTACAATCAAGCAGAGTCAGTATAGTTTTATGAAAGGACAATCTTATTTGACAAATTTATTAGAGTTCTACTACATGTAAATGTACTTCACAATACACCCAGATGTAACAAGTAGCGTGAATAAAGAGGGACCAATAAATGGACTGTATTTGGATTTCCAAAAGGCATTTGATAAAATGCCACATAAAAGCTCCTGGTGTTGGGGGTAACATATTAGCATGGGTAGAGGATTGGGTAACTAACAGGAAACAGAGGCCTAAATTTTCAGCTCGGCAGGTGAGCGTGATTGGTGGGCCAAGGATCGACCAGGGAAACAGACCGCCCACTGTGATCATCCCCCAACTGCGATTTCATGCTGGCTGGAAAATTAACGGTCAGCTAACATGAAACGCGCGCTGAAAAGCTCAATGCTGCTGGTGTAGGGGCAGGAAGGGGCCAGGCGATGACGTCTATGCTGGCACGGGCCAACACTGACAGAGAGCTCCCTGAAGACAGAGAGCTGCCTCAGGGAGCTGAAGACCTGCAACAGTAAAAATAAAAGTTTCAAAAGCTGAAAAAAGTGCCCATGCATCATAATCAGTCACCTGAAAATTTAGCTTATGAAAATGCTGTCCACAGAAATGTACTTATATTTTATTTCATCACGGAAATCTCATCCCACCTGTGGATGAGGTTTGTTGAAAAATACAAAGGCCGCCTGGACGATCTGCCAACTGTAAGGTTTCACGGGCTACATAAAATGACAGACAAGTGTGCCGTTAATGGACTTAATTAACCTCTTAATTGTCGGAGGGCATGCTTCCAACTTTTGTGCATACCTGCTAACCGAAATATTGCACAAGCATGGAATGATGTTGGGATGCTCGCACAATTTCACGCCCGATCGGGTCGGGCCCGCGCCTGTCCGATCAGCATAAAATTTATCCCAGAGAGTTGGGCTACATGGATCATTTTCAGGTTGGCAAACTGTAACTAGTGGAGTGGCACAGGGATCAATACTGGGGCCTCAACTATTAATGATCTATATTAATTACTTGGATGAAGGGACTGGGTGTATTGTGAAGTACATTTACATGTATTGTGTGAGTGTATGTAGGCTATATTACAAAAACTAATGCATGTGGTTACAACAGTGTCAATGTGACCACACCTGTAGCTAGTCATCGATTCCTATTGGAAAACACCCTACTGCAAGGCCCCTTCCAACTCTGTGCTTGGCTTTGAATCTAATCAAGAGTGATGGGATGAAAGTCTGTTGCTGTAGAGCCATTGATAATATAAATTGGGCAGGGGCAGGACAGTTGCTAGTCGACTTAAATCTAGCATAGAAAACTATCCATAATTTGACAAAAATAAAATGAAGTTAGCAATCTCACTCAAAGAAGCCACAAAGATGGATAGGCTGCAAAAAATACTTATATTGGTGCAGTTTGGTAGTGTAGTTCCCTGTAGTTAAATTGCTTTGTTAGAATGGGGTAGAGCGAAATTTTTTCTATGTTCAGACCAAAGTATATTGAATGTAAAAGTGCGTGAAGTGCTGTTACCGCACACAAAAATTGCTACAGTAAAAACATGCCTTGCCTCAGTTAACATAAATTTTCACTGACATCCACCATTAAAGAGATGCGACAGTTAGTGGAAAGCAGGTGGTAATGTGTAGACATGGGGAGGTTGGAAAAGTTTGCTGTATTGCTCTGAAGGCACTGTGTGCAATTGAGAATGTGACAGAGGTTGGTCCACCAATCCAACTGATGGGGCAGGATTTTCCCGTCGGTAAGCGGGAAAATTGACGCGCAGTGATGCCGGGCGGAACTCCCGACGTCACTGCACCCCACTTAAATTTTCAGGAAGGCAGGGGCGCAGCAAAATCAGCGGTGCACCCACCAACCTGTCAATGGCCAATTGAGGCCATTGACAGACTAATTCAACTAATTAGTGGACCTGCCCGTCCAACCTTAAGGTTGGCGGGCAGGCCAGGTGCCCCGGCAGGAATTAGAAAAAGCATGAAACCTCATCCACCGGCGGGATGAGGTTTCATGTAGGTTTTAAAAAATTTTAATAAAGTTTTTGTAAAAATTATGGACATGTCCCAACTCATGTGACAGTGTCACATGAGGGGAAATGTTAGGGAAATTTTATTATTCTATTTTTAGCTTTTTTACATTTAGAGCCGATCTCCCTGAGGCTGCACTTAGTCTCAGGGAGATGAGTGCTCTTTTTCGTGTGCATGCGCGAAAGAGCGCACTCTTGATTTTGGGATTCCCCTCTCCACCTGCACAGGGAACACACAGCACTTCTGTGCGGACGTCACGCTGGGCGGGCCTTAATTGGCCCGCCCACATAAAATGGCACCGCACCCCCGAATGGGGTTGCTGATTGGAAGCGCGCCTGTGCGCACCCGCCCTTCAACTTTGCCCCCAACGGGGAGAAAATCCTGCCCATGGTGTAGAAAGACACCCTGTCAAATATTAAAATTATATTACAATATTCTCCCAGAGAATCACACGTCCAAATTTTCTAACTATTTTCTTGTTACTTTAATGTATCATCATTCTCCTGGTCAGTATTTTTCAATCACATGTTTTTATTAGAATTAGTAGGTTGACATCCAGTGTATTAAGGGGTGTCTCCTTCATTTTAAATGGATTATTAAATTATATACGTAAACATATATATCAGAATTTGTAATTTACAACAACAATCCAATATGAGCGTACACAATTCTTAATTCTAACTAATATGTGATTGTTTGCCATGCAATATCTTAGGTATCATCTTTTGCTCACTACTGAAATTTTACATCACTGATCAGTTTTTTTCGGTCACTTTATACCCTTGAACTTTAGCTGAACAGCTTGCAGAATGTATATATTCCTATATGCATTCAAAACACAGAAAGGAACAAAAGATGTGCAGCAGGCTCACTCTTCTGATTCATATTGCATTATCTAGATTATATTGCTTACAGATAACATTAATTGCTATATTGCTTTCCTTTTGTGGAGGTGGTACTTTGTTTTATTACAGGTTGGAGATCCTTTGCAGTGAGATGATTCATATAGAGCTTCCAAAAGGCTGATCTTTTATAAATCCTTTGCAGTATAGGTTGTACAGCCTTTAAATCATTTATAATCCATAATGTTAACAGAAGTTCCTAAAAATTGTATAAAATGAATGACTCATTTTCACTGATAATTTCCTCTAATTAAGCAGTATTTTCTATAACAATCAGCAATGGTTTCATGGTCACCATTAGACTTTTAATTCCAAATTCTTATTGAGTTCAAATTTTGCCATCTACTATGGTGGGGATAGAATCCAGGTCCCCAGAGCATAACCCTGGATCTCTGCAATACTACTTCAGTAACAATACCACTATGCCACTACCTCCCCCTGCTTCGAGCTGTTTTATTCTCTGTAGATTGGTACAAACACTACCTTCTTTTTAAAATGTTAATCCATTTAAACCAAATGCATTGATGTATTTTCTACATTTTCTTTGACAGATGGTAAACCAAAGGTCTGGGTATATGGAGTATCTGCTGCCATAGTAGTCCTCATTATCTTCATTACTGTCCTGTCGTATCTGGTCTGGTAAGCTTAGAAGACCAAGCAATTTTTATATTTAATGCTATTTTTGTAAGTAAAAGATATATTAAAGATATATCGTCATTTTCATGACTACATAATTATATAAATGCCTAAGGCATATTAAGTGATTGGAGTAACATTTTAACTAATTGACAACACAGTTCTTTCTTGTTTCAAAGCTTATTTTTGGAAATCTTGATCAGTAATATATTCTGTAGAGCAAATGCAGTAAAGGTTCAGGCAAATAAATTGTTTCTGTGCTGTTTTGCAACAAGACAAACTAAACCTTTGTTTTAAAATGACTGTCACAGAATGAGATTGCTCATTAGATAGATCAGAATCAGTAGGACTGATAGTTTTCCTCATAAAATACAAAATAAGTTTGTTCATTAACTCCATGGGGACTTGAGTTATTTTGCATACCAAATAGATCCACCAAACTGTTGAACAGCATCAGAGAGCATTGATAACTGCAGGATTGACAGGACTGCAACGGTTCAAGGAGGCAGCTCACCACCACCTTCTCAAGGGCAACCAGCGACGCCCACATCCCGTCAATGAATAAAGAAAAAAATCCAAAACTGCCACTGACATGCCACATATTAACTTTTAACTTTGACCTTAAAATGTAATCGTTAATTTATTATTTTTACAGCATCCTTTAAAACAAAGAAACAGTTGCAGTTTACTGTACATTCAGTATAATCCCATCATGGAACCCCTCCATTTGCAAAGAAATACAATACATTCATGTGAAAATTTCTAACATGAATGGGGATTTAAATTTTCTCTGCCCTACTGAAACCAGGCAGTGCAGGAATTAAAATCAAAGCAGTTCACCTGTCATTATTTTCCTGGTCCGTAGCTATCCTAAAGCTGGGCAGCTAAGTTGCTTACCTGACCAAGGTAGAAGCTTCAAGAATTTATATTAATTGGGATCCTGTTACACAGATAGGTTCCTCAAACTATTAGTATAATCTAATGTAGGTTCCATTCAGTTGAAGCTATCCAATCCTCCAAGGTAAGTAAAGCAAAAATCTTCTTTTGTCACAGGAGGAGCAGGACCGCTCTGACAAAATTAGTTTTGAACTGCTCCTGATTCAGGCACCATCCTTCCATGTTCCTCAAATCCCTCCTGAACCCCTGACACTTGCTTTGCTTTTGGCCAATACTCCACTGGCAAGCTGTTTCTGGATGCTTGTTTGGGGGTGCACATCACTTACCAGCTCTGTTTAAATGAGGCCTGGACAATAAAATGGAACAGACCTTCCTTGGCACCTCCAGGATGCTCTCCCAGCCTGGCCCTGCCAGTTGACTGTCCTGGACTTAACGTTTGGTCTATGGTTCTACGCTGTAGTATAATTCCAATACAGTGCCAAGTTTAAGAAATGACTTGTTTGAATTTTTCTTAAGCTTAACATGAAACTGATTCACTGTTGGGAGAAATTTGACACTCCTGTCATCGTACTCAAAAAAAATTAAAATTGCTTTCTCTGAGTCCAATCTTGTGTATGTGTGCAAACTGGCTAGGCAGTTTGCAGTATAATTCGGATTGCATTGCATGATAGAGGTATTGGTCTCCATTTACTATTTGTATCATCTATCAGAAATTTAGGCAATATATAGCTACTGATTGTTTCTTTTAGTCAGGATTGATGAACTATGTAGGTGGATCTGTGTTGTATTTGAGATATGTTTCCATTTACCAGCAATATTGAAGTTTGAGCAAGGTTAGTCATTATTGCCGTTATTAATCTTTTGCAGCAAGAAGCCAAAACAGCAGACACGTCCAGCTCCCCAGCAGAAGCCTCTGACTTTAGCCTATGATGGAGATATGGACATGTAATGAGTTCAGGAGAAGAAACTCTTCCATATTATTAGGATGACAAAAGCCTTAAACTTACTTCAGTGTCACAAGCATGGGCAAAGAAGACAAACCTCAAAAGCAGCTTTGAGAAATGTCTCATAAACTACTCTGTTTCTAAGCGGAGAAACAATTTTCATAAACTCCAAATGTGCTCTTATATCAAAATTTGAAAGTTGAGAATTCAAACGTAATTGAAAATGACTATTAGAATTGTATTCATTCTTTAAAATGTTAAGCAAATGAAATGAATACCAAGACTGATTAAACAGCATTTCCTGTTTAATTTTCATATTAACAAATGAGAGAAAAGATTGCATAGAATTTCCAGTTCACAGGTTTGAAGATAATCCAAAAGAAATCATGTTGCATTTACAATCTGCTGGCTGTAAATGCATTTCTGAAGGCAAACATTGCTTATTGCTCAACAAGTACTTTGGCCTGAAAGGAACTATTGAACATTCTATGGAATACTCTGCACTATATTAGTGCATCATGATTTCCTGCATTTAATGAACAAACAAAAATTTACTAGGTACAGTATCAAGGATTTCAATATTGCATAAAGCTTGGTCTTCTCAAGTGACTTCTTCTGAAAGAGAAATGTACTAGACTTATCAGAGAAGAGATGCAAAGTGTTATGTTGTGGAGCCTTAATGAACATTTTGTAATGAATGTTTTTCTCAAATGAGATAAAACTTAACATTTAATTAGAAATTAAAGTGCTCCTGATAGAATAGCAAGAATCCTCGGCAAGTGAAGATGTTTTTCAATAGAGAATAATAAATGGTTCACATATTTCTGGCTTCAGTTCCATTTCTAATTCTTATGAAGCATAAGACATGACCAAGTGTAAATAATGTGCTGGCTCTACACCAAATGAAATAGCTCATAGAGTGATTAAACATTTCATTCTCATATTTTCAGGATTTTCCATTAAGCCATTGTTTCCATTTCACTTGGTATATTTAAAGTGGCAAGACCAAGTAATGATTTTTATTTTCCTTCAAATGTTTTATGATAAAATAAAACAATCCCATACTGGGGGCTTGGAACTTCAATGATGGTTTCAATACAGTTTGAGCTCAAAAGATAAGTTCCTTTAAATTTGGTTGATGAATTTGGCCAGCTGCCTGGAAAACAATTATTTCATTATTATGATGGTTGTGCTGTTCAAATAGCAAATATTAACATAGCTTTTACTGATCTTCATTTGTGAGCCTCAAGAGAACTGAATTAACAGCTGGTAAAGCGTGTTTGTTATTTCGGAATGTGCTCATTGCTCTAGTTGGGATCCAATTCAATGTATTTTCTTGAAAATAAACCAGAAAGCAGGTGGTTAGAAGCCGGATGCCTTGTTTCTTCTTGTTGCACATCACATCATGCATTACATTAATGAGGAATTGAATGCATTTTCAGTGGTCAGTATGAATATTTTGAGTTCCTGACCCTTGGGATTTCAAATTCAGAGAAATGAACCTCAGAATTCAGAGAAAACCCAAACTCAAAATTTTAAGTCTGTTTTGGACCAGTGTTTGTTTTGAAGCTCCTTGTTCATTTAAGTAAATCCATTCTTAGAAAGTTTTTAGCTAGTGAAATCACTCTGACCTAGAAAACAAGAGCAAAAGAAAAATAGCTGTGGGACAGTCTCAACCTACTGCCTAATTAGTATTGTCCCACTGCATAAAATTACACTTCATTCTCTATTAATTGATACTAAATTGACAATCTCACTCTGAATGACTTCAAGATTGCTTGTGTAGGAAATTAGAAAATAGTGCACTGGTCCAGTAACTGGTATCTACTAAATTTGAGGCTGGAGTAGAGAAAAGGGAGCTTCATGCCACATCCAACTTTTGCTTTACCTGACCGGTGTATCAGCTGAAAGTTGTTGATTTGAGTTAGGAGCTTTTCAACTTGTTTCATTCACAATAACAGTGGCAAATTTGGGAAAGACTGGTGCAGAAAGCATCAATATTATTTTATAGGCATATACTGCTTTAAATCTCTGAGGAAGAAGGAGCATTGTTTAATACTTGTTCTTGAAATTATTGTATTTGCTGGATGAGTTCCTATAAAAATGCATATCATTTTGTGAAATTCAACATTTAAAATATGAATTTAATCTAGACGCTAAGTAACACTAAACATCCCATTTGACTTTTTGTTGTTTGTCTCATTTTTATTTGTTTCCCAAATTTGTCAGCAATTGTTTTACTTGTTTGGAAGCTTTTTTTCCCAACTGCAAACTTTAAATTGTCAAAGGTGCCAGTGACTGTTAAATGTGGGGGACTTAATTTTCGTCACAGTTAATTTCCTTCCTGTATTTAACACTGCCAGATCACAAATAATTCTAATTGCACACACTGCCACGTGTAAGAAAATCTTCCCTGATTGATGATCTCTGCTATTACTCAGGTGTCGCAGATTGCTAGGATGAGGGCCTAAAGTAGTTCCTAGATCTTGGAATGAGAAAACAATGTCAGTGGGTTTGGGGTTTTATAAATGGAAACACAAAGTACAACAGCAAAGGTATTAGACCATATTTTGCATTTAGGTGCAAACAAATGGTGCCAATGGTTTGTTTCACTTGCATTTTCCCACAGACTTGTGATGGGCTTTCATACTGGAAGTTCCTGCTAGCTAACCATTCAAAAAGCACAATACCCCCTAAAGGGAATCTTGGACCTGTGGGGTCAGAGCAATGCTGTATCTTCTTAATCAATCAGATTGAAGAATGATTAATAAGCACCACAGAACCTAAGCCACTATTGCTTAGAATATTTAATTCAATGTCAAACAAGAAACATAAAGTGAAATAGATGGAAAAATAAAAATGGGGTTAAGGGAGAGAATTAAAAGGGACTTGAAAGAAAAATGTCCAACAATGTTTAAAATTTGAAGGAATAAGACTCCACAGTTATTAAACTTAATTTTCATTGCCAGAGGCTTTATTGGGCAGTAATTAAAACTTATTATGCCATTAAAAGGGTACTTACACTAGAATGGATAAGCCCTAACTTTTCATAGCAAGTTTAGTGTGTATATATCAGGAAAGTGGGGCTATATCACAAATTTTACTGGTGAGTCACTCGGAGTTATAAAGTTATTGCACAGTTTCTGGAGGAGCAGGGTATTTTAGATTATGAGCAGAATTTTGCTGTCAGCGAGCAGGGGGTGGGGCCCGCTCGCTGACGCGTAAAATGATGCGGGATGACATCGGGCGGAACCCCCAACATCACCCCGCCCCATTTAAGTTTTCAGTAAGGCAGGGGCTTAGCAAAATCAGCCCGCCGACCTGTCAATAGCCAACTGAGGCCATTGACAGGATAATTTAAACAATTAAAGGACCTGCCTGTCCAACCTTAAAGTTGGCGGGCAGGCCAGGAGCCCCGGCGGCAAATAGAGAAAACATGAAATCTCATCCAGCTGCGGGATGAGGTTTCATGCAGGGTTTTGAAAATTTTAATAAGGTTCTTATGTAAATTATGAACATGTCCCAACCCATGTGACATTGTGACATAAGGGGGACATGTAAGGGAATTTTTTTTTGTACTTTTAATATTTTTCAAATTCCAGGCAATCTCCCTGAGGCTGCCCTTAGCCTCAGGGAGATTTGCGCTCTTTTGTGCGCATGCGCGAAAGAGCGCACTCTCACTTTTAGGGACTCCCCCCTGCCCGCACAGGGCCCTTCCCACCGGACGTCATGCTGGGAGGGCCTTAATTGGCCCGCCCACATAAAATGGTGGTGCGGCCCGCTTCACTGCCGGGGATCGGTTCCCTGCCCGCTGGAGACTGGGTCGGGCTCGACAGGCAGAAAATTCTACCCCATAACTTTTTGATTTATACAGTTAATGGTGCATGTGCCATTAATAAAAGTTGCTGTCCAATTCACACTTCAATAAATGCAAGTAGAGTTAGCCCCGCCATTAATTTTATCACAAACTCTGACATATTCTGATAAATTTGTCATAGGCAACAGTTAAGCCTCAGCATGCTAAGACTAGTTTTGGGTATCCATTATAGAAAGGAACTCTTAAGCTACAAGATTCACTAGGATAATACCAGGGATAAGAAATCATAATTCTAAGCTGAAACTTGGAGCAAAGAAAGCAGCGAGCATAGAGGTTTTTACATTCATGCTTTAATAGGATAAATAAGAAAAGCCTATTTCCTCTAGTTGGGAGTCAGATTATAAATTTAAAAGTGTTACTAAGGAATGGGGAGAAGTTATGAGATATGCCTATATGCAGTCAGTTTTTAAAAGTGTGAATTGTTTTCCCATAATGAACAGTTGAGAGATACTATTGTAACTTTTAAAGGGATGTAGAGATACAATTTCCCAATGATGCATGAAGCTGACCTTAGAGGGTGAAAGAAAGCCATGCTACTCTGTATATTAATTAATCAGTTACCATTAATGATTTAACATTACACAAAATATTACAATGATTTATACAAGCTTTTAAAGCCAGGATCTCAGTATCAAGGCAGAAGTGCGATCAACTCCATTGTAGCTTCTATCACAATATCACAATATCTTTACAGTGCAGGATGAGGCCATTTGGCCCATCAAGTCTTTACTGACTCTCTGAAAGAGCATTCCACCTAGTCCTACTCCCCTGCCTTATCCCTGTAACCTTGCACATTTTCTCTTTTCAGGTAGCAATCCAATTCCTTTTTGAATACCTCAATCGAACCTGCCTCCATCACCCTTCCAGGAAGTTTGTTCCAGACTCCAGCCACGTTCTGGGTGAAAATAATTTTCCTCACATCACATTTATTCCTTTTGCCAATTATTTTGAATCTGTGCCCTCTAGTTCTTGATGTTCTCTTGAGTGGGAACAGTTTCTCATTATTTACCCTGTCCATTCCTCTCAGGATCTTGAATACCTCTACAGTTCTTCATCCCAAGAATCATTCTTGTGAAGCTCCTCTGTACTCTCTCCAATGCCTTCACATCCTTCCTCAAGTATGGTGCCCAGAACTGGATGCAGTACTCCAGATGAGATCTAACTAGTGTCTTATACAAGTTCAACATGACCTCCTTACTTTTATACTCAATGCCCCTATTAATAAAGTCTAAGATACTACATGCTTTATTGACTGCTCTCTTGACATGCCCTGCCATCTTCAATGATCTATGTACATATACACTGAGTTCCCTCTGTTCCTGCACCTCCTTTAGAGACTATCCATTTATTTAATACTGTGTCGCCAAATCTTTCCCGCCAAAACGAATTACCTCACACTTCTCTGCATAGAACTGCGCCTGCCACTTGTCTGCCCAATTCACCAACACGCCTATGTCTTTTTGAAGTTCAAGACTATCCCCATCACAGTTGACAACATTTCCAATCTTTGTATCATCTGCAAATTTTGAAGTCATGCCCTGTACACCACAGTCTAGGTCATTAATATATATCAGGAAGAGCAAGGGTCCCAACACTGGCCCCTGAGGAACTCCACTACAAACCTCCCTCCAATCTGAAAAGCAACTATTTATCACTACTCTTTGTTTCTTGTTACTCAGCCGATTTCTTATCCAAGTGCCTACTTTTACTTTTATTCCATGATCTAGAATTTTGCTCACAAGTCTGTTGTGCGGCACTGTATCAACTGCCTTTTGAAAATCCATATACACATCAACAGTGTTTCCTTTCTCAACCTTCTCAGTTACATCCTCAAAAAACTCAAAGTTAGTTAAACATGATTTTCCCTTGATAAATCCGTGCTGGCTTTCCTTAATTATCTTGCACTTGTCTAAGTGATTATTGATTTTATCCTGTGCGATAGTTTCCAGAAGTTTCCCTACCACTGAGGTCAAACTGACTGGCCTGAAGTTGCCAGCTTTATCCTTGCATCCTTTTTTGAACAAAGGTGAAACATATGCAGTTCTGTTTCTTCTTGTTCTTGGACATCCTTCCTCTAGTAATGCTTCTCAAGGTTCCTCCAACTGCTGTGATAAATCTGCCATGGTGCTTGATTTTTACATGATTTTTGCCAGTTGGGTGTCAACTGAACTCAAGAGGAATACCATTTCGGCTGCTCCGCTATGTTCATTAATGATGGACAATTGGTTGGCCAAAACCATGGGAACCCAGCTGAAGCCTTTCCACCATGTGAAACCAGGGTGTGAAATTTTATGTTGCCCTCTGCCCATATTAAATCAGAAGATGTACTTTAGTTTTGTTGTTTCAAGGATTTTGACTGTTTCAGTACAGGTTTCCATGTTAGTCGTTTTCAGAGCCAAATACCCTTACAAAGGTTTGAGGAGCTTCTCAATGTTTTACACATTTTAGTCTTTCCCTTAACCTTTTGGACTGCAAACTTGGCTCGCTTTATATTTCAGTGATTTGGAACCGGTTTGTGTTCAAATAGCATCTGTATTTTGAGTACACACTTGTGGTATGGACTGCGCCAGACTCCATTTTGGGTTAATCAGTAACACTGATGTTAGGAGTGCATGTACAGTAGATAGACTGTGTCATCTGTCAGAGTGCAAGGTTGATTTTATGTCAAGTGGTGCCATTTTGGAGCACAACTTTCCAGCTGATGCCCTCTCTTAACCTCGCACAGCTGAATGTGTGTTCAGCAGCAGGAAAGATCTCCCATCAGCGCTATTTAAAAAGATCATTAGCCACTGTCATGTTAGTTGCTGATTGATTCCTACAGGCTGCTGCTGAGTTTGTAGAAGTGTTTGCTGGTTTGTTCTGTTATTTAAAGTTGGTGAAATCTATACAGAGTGGTGTGGCATGAGGTAAACTTCATGGTTTTCACTTCAAAGTTTCTGCTTAGACCACTTACTCCCACAGTCATAGGTGCTATGTTTTCCATCCCCCTTGACCAGCAGCGTGACAAGATGAATGAGCAGAGGTGACACAGAGGAGGACAAGCTGTTCAAAGGTGGAGGAGAAAGGGGCAGAGATGAGCTCTCAGCAAGAGGCCATATCTGCTCAAGGTCTTCCAGGAGCAATTCTCTGACTTCAACTTCAGCAAGTGCCAGTGTATTAGGCGCCCCCATTTCATTAAGTATGTGCTCACTGAAACATGCCACTTGTTGCAGGCAGGCTCTCCTATTTCCCCTCATGTTCTCTCTGAGTTCATTTTGTCCATGAGACCCACCTCCTGCTCTCATGATCCTATTCCCACTAAACTGTGGCAACTAAACAGCACTTCCTGGCTCCTATTTTATCTGATATTATTAGTGGTTGTCTCTCTTCAGGCATGTCCTCCTCTCCTTCAAATCTGCCATCATTATCCTTCTCCTCAAGAAATCAACCCTTGACCTCATCGTCACTGGAACTTTCTCCAACCTTTTTTTCCTTTCCAAAGTCCTTGAATGTGTTGTCACCTTCCAAACCTATATCCATCTTTTCCAGAACTCTATGTATGAATTCCTCAAAGCAGATTTCCATCCCTGCCACATTAGAAAATGGATCTTAACAAAGTCAAAAATAACATCCTATGTGACTGTGACAAAGGCAAAAATATCATTTTTCATTCTAAGAACATAATGAAAGGAGCAGGGATAGACCAAATGACCCCTCAAGCTCAGTATGATCATGGCTGATCTTCTGCCTCAACTCCACATTCTCACTCACTCCCCAGGTCCCTTCATTCCCTTTGACACCAAAAATCTATTTATTTCAATCTTAGATATGCTCAATGATGGAACATCCACAATCTTCTGAGGTAGAGACTTTCAAAGATTCACAACCCTTTTAATGAAGAAGGTTCTCCTCATCTCAGTCCTAAATGATCGACCCCTTATTCTGAGACTCTGTGCTCTTGGTTCCCCAGTCAGGGGAAACAACCTCTCAGTGTCTACCCTGAAAAGACCCTTCAGAGTCTTGTATGTTAAAAAGAGATCACCTCTCATTCTTCTAAACTCTAGGCACAATTTACTCAGCCTCTCATCGTAGGATAACACTCTCATCCCAGGAATCAATCTAGTGAACATTTGCTGTATGCCTCCAATGCAAGTTTATCCTTCGTTAAGTATGAAAACGTAAACTGCACACAGTACTTCGGGTGTAGTCTCACAGAAGCCTTATACAATGGCAGCAAGGTTTCCTTATTATACTCCAATTCCCTTGCCATAAAGACCAACATGTCATTTGCCTTCCTAATTGTTTACCAGACCAGCATGCTAACTTTGTGTTCATTGTATGAATACACCCAAGTATCCTAAGCATCAACATTTAGAAGCTTCATGCCTTTGAAAAATATTCTGCTTTTTCATTCTTACTACCAAAGTGAATAACCTCACACTTCCCCATATTATACTCAATCTAAGTGCCATTCACTTAACGTGTGTTATGGCACAGCTGATGGTAAATGCTGAGCTGCTCAAATCCCAAAGGGAAACTTGAAACAACCGC
This sequence comes from Carcharodon carcharias, assembly GCF_017639515.1. Taxonomy (NCBI): domain Eukaryota; kingdom Metazoa; phylum Chordata; class Chondrichthyes; order Lamniformes; family Lamnidae; genus Carcharodon; species Carcharodon carcharias. The sequence goes on along the minus strand of NC_054478.1, from coordinate 47,198,267 downwards.
CACAACTGTTTTGAAATTTGTATTTACTTTGAGATGAGTGCATGAAATTTAGTAGCAATAAGACCATTGAATCTTATAGTACCTTACAAAACTAAATTAAACCTTTATTAAATAAAAAAAATGATTTTAAGCACATACATAGGTTTACAAATTACCACTATGATAACTCCTAGCTCTCCTAGTTAATCTAACTCCCAGTTACACCTCCATTAAGGCAACAGTAAAACAACATAGACTTGAACAGACCTAGGCAAAGTGCACATCCTGGACAGTCGAATTCAAAATGAGTTTTGCTCAGCTTCCATTCCTTGCTAGACAGCAGCTTGAGGCTTAGATGCTGCAGGCTTTTCACATTTGTTAGGTCTTAGAGTTCCATTAAAACAAACATTTACTCTACTATAAAATCATCATAAGTCGCTGGGGGCATCATTTCCTGATTTCAGAACCTCTCCTCATACTATACAAATTGCAGAAGCCTTTTTGGCAGCTGTTTCAAGCTTCCCTTTGGGAATTGAGTGGCATGGCATTTACCATCAGCCATGCCATAACATTTTACACCTACTATCCTGACATATTGGGTGGTGGAGGGGAGTCATCAGCACAGCAGGTAGCCTTTATCCCCCAAGCAGCCATCCTCTAGTTGTTCTTGGAGGTACAAAGAGAGCGGGAATGTCAGACTGCCTCAGGATGAAGACTTTGTGGATACTGCCACGATAGCAAGATAGCATGACGTATGGCACATGGTATCACACCAACCGTGCATTAATGGAATCATAGTCCTTGTGGTTCCTATCACTCTTGTTATTCACATGGGGGACCCACAAAGCCACACACATGGAGCAGAATTTTGCCCTTGTCAGGTGGGCTTGGCGGAGGCGAGTGGGAGCGGCCGGGAAGCCGACCGCCGACCGTGATTGGTCAATGACTGTGATTTCACACTGCTGGGCCAATTAAGGCTCGCCCAGCATGAAATGTGCACTGCAGTGCTGCCTGTGTTGGGGGGAGGGGGGCAAGCGCGCAAGTTTCCTTATGTGTGTGGATGCGCAGAATGAAGGCTCCCCAAGGCACAGAGGTGCCTCAGAGAGATGAAAGTTTACATGAGCAGGGACATGTTATTAATGAAATGTTAACATTTTAATTTCATTTTTAATTGCTGTTGGAAACCCCATCCCGCTGGTGGACGAGGTTTCCTAAAGAATCCAAAAGCCGCTTGCCCTTTTCGTCTGTCCGCCAACCATAAGTTTGGACGGGCAGCAAAAAATTTCATTTAATTTTTACTTTAATGGCTTAATAGGCCTTTTAATTGTCGGTGGGTGCGCTGCCAACTCCCATGTGCACCCACCATCTGAAATGCCGCAAGATTGTGCGATGCCTCGAGGTGCTAGCCCAATGTCATCACGCATCATTTTATGTTTATTCAGGCCCGGTGCATGCCTGCCTGGTGAGCAAAAATTTCTGGCCATGCAGTCAATGTCACCCTGCGCCATCGGAAATCCTGCTAAACTGACCAAGGGATGTGGCCGCTCATTCTGCTTCTTCTTGCTGAGGGCAAAAACAACATGTATGCCTCTTCTGGCATAGATGTCCTCTGCGACCTCCCGGATGCTCAGCTTACTTAGAGCTGTTGGACATGTCGCCTGCTCCTACCTAGAAAGTCCTGGATGCATAGGAGTTCAATGCTGCCTTGATCTTTATGGCCACTTTCAGGGCAGTTCTCGCTTTGGTGCCAGACTCCAGGCTGTGTTGAAGGGGATGGCACAGTTCTGTAATCATCTCCTTGTTGAACATGAGTCAGCTCAGAAATTGCTCCTGGGTTAGGTGGAATTAAGAGGAGTGCTCTCAAACAAAGTGATTCATGGTGCCTTCTATGAAAAGCCTTCCCCCTCTAACCTTTCCACAAAGCTTCACTTCTCTGCCACCTCTGCTCCATTTCCCAGTCATGTTGCAAGTCCAGAGACAGCCACAGCCTCTGTGCCTAATGCACAACTGGGTCACCAGGTTCTCTGGCCTCAGCTCACCACACAACCTCTAAAAACAAGCCATAGAACTGCTACTAACTTTGCCACAGCAGAAATAAGTCAAAAATCCCTGACCTGCAAGTCTGAAGCTTTGGCCCTTCAAACATCTCTAGTAGGAATGCTACATGCCTATTCAGCTAAGAGTTGATGAGCACAGGCCTCAGTGGACCAAGCTTCTGAAACATCCTGTAGTCAGTTGAGTGACTTCATGATAGGCCCTCTCCTGATGTTTCCAGTGTACATAATGCATACTTGTGCTAGCACCATTCCCAGCATTTGGCCCAGTTCGGGCCATGCTGGACATGGCCAGAAATGCAGCCTATGCCATTTTTAGCCCTTGGGGAATCCAAAACACCAGCATCAGTGGTGCTAAACTATCCAATTTCACAGCTAAGATGTCTTTTTGCATTTGTATAAGGCCTTGATTGTATAGGACCTGACTTGCTGAGTTTGGTTTCGGTTTTCTTGCTAAAGGAAGGATCTACTTTTATTGAGGGGGTGCAACAAAGTGTCACAAGGTTGATTTCTGGGATGGGAGGATTGTCCTATGAAGAGTGATTGAGTAAATTAGGCCTACCTTCCCTAGAGTTTAGAAGCCTTGAAACAATTCTTAAGGGGCTTGATAGGATAGACACCGGGAGGATGTTTCCTCTGGCTGGAGGGCCAATAAGTAGGGGTCACGGTCTCAGAATAAGGGATTCGCCATTTAAGACTGAAATGAGGAGCTATTTCTTTACTCAGAGAGTTATGAATCCTTAAAATTCTTTAAGAGAGTTGTGGATGCTCGCTCATCAAATATATTCAACATCGAGATCAATAGGTTTTTGGTTACTAAGAGAATTAAGGGATATGGCGATAATGTGAGAATATAGTATTGAAGTAGAAGATCAGCCATAATCATATTGAATTGTGAAGTGACGGGCTGAATGGCCTACTTCTGTTCCTGTTTATCAAGTGCTTGTGTGATTGCTGTATAAGAATTGCAATGCACCAGACTGGGCTGAATAATACGGTCCCAGACCAGGAGTGTTCACTGCCTTATGGAGTGTATTATGGGGTGTGCTGACATCAGGCACTATTTGCAATATCATCACAGTGGTTTGCGATATTATGGGCGTGTAAACAAGTAGGAAACCCATGTGTGTTATTCGAAGGGGAATTGAGAAGGCATTTAAGGCCGTTAATGAGCCAACTTACAGCAATGATATGCTCTGAAGGCAATAATACGCCTTCAGGGTGAGAATCACAACAGGTGGGGAATCTGCTTTTTAATGGGCAAGCTTGTTTGGGCAGATATTAAAACTGCAGCTGAGACCAGAGTCTCAGCTTTGCAGTTAACACTTCATTGACTACAGGGATTGCTCATGTGAATGAGCAGAGGAATCTTTTGGAGATTGTTTCATCAGAAGGACTCTCTGATTCAGAGGGCTATTTTGAGTGATATTTTTCCCCCTGTCCATTACCCAGGGGTGTAAATCTCTGAGACATATAGGCATTGTGGCCTCAGTTGGAGACACAACCTCCAGTGAGGAGGAGGGAAGGATTAAGAGAAGGAGGAGAAGGGTGAGAGGAAGAAGAGAGCTCAGGGAGTCTCAGGATGTCATAGTTTTGCAGGGATGGAACAGAGCAGCACCAGACCCCGAGGGTCAGGAAGAACCCAGAGATCTTCAGAGGAGGCACAGATGATCTTATACTGCCCCTGGAGTATACAAGCAGAGATTTACCTACATGCAACTGAGCGAGACCCAGTGCAGGAGAAGACTCAGGCCTCAAGAGCCGTTGTAACATTACATTGAGATGCTCACAAGGGGAAGTCACATCCAGCTGCATTGGGAACCACCCAATGCTTGTTGCATTGAAGGTCACAGTGGTGCTGAATTTCTTTGAACAGACTCATTTCAGGAAGCCTGTGGAGACCTTAGTAGGGGGATAACACAGCCTGCTGCACACCATTGCAACAAGCTGTTTACAGGTGCAATGTTCCGAAGGGCTGAAATTTACATCTCCTTCACGCAGGATGTCCAGAATCAAATGGATAGAGCCCAATGCCTATGCTCAAGCGGTCATAAGGTGATCCTGCCAACCACTCGCTGTATAACTAGACCATTGCTTGAAATTCACAATGGCATGGTTTAGAACAGTTCTGTATTTGTAGAATCATGCTACCTTTGATGAGCAGTGTACCTTAATTTCCTCCTGCATTCACTAGCAAAGCTTGTAGCACACTGGACCAAGATCGTTCATTTTGATGCCATACTCACTCTAGCTGACCTCATGAGGTCATTGAGCCTTTTGTGGCACTGGGACTAAGTCCTTCTCATCACGCCCATACTGTTGACATTTTTGGCCACCACCTTCCATGCAGCATGAATCTGGCTAGGATTCCTCCTCTTGCCAGTGGTTGGCATAAGCTGATCACGTTGATCTTTAACTGCACACAGGAGGGCACCAAGGGCAGTCCCAATGAACCTGGGGCTGGTTAGGCCCTTCTAGAATGCATCTCCCCTTGCTCTGACGGCATTGACATCTATGTATAGAAACATCCAACAAATGTACAACTCCTCAGTGTCAAAAGGTGGGAGACTTGCTTTTTTTATTTAGGGAGATTTTTAAAGTTTCTGCCACCTATGAAGATTGACATGGCGGTACAGAGATTAGCTACAATTTAAATGCACTTACCTGGCCAGACTGGAAAATGCACAAATCTCTCTGTATAGTTGGTCAACTAGATTGAGCATCTGATGGGTCACCTGACACAGCCTCATGCCAGGGGGGCCTTTAAAGTGTTGGCCCTGACCTTGTCCCGGGTCACGGCCTGCAGCCTCCGAAACCGGACATCCTGCCCTTCATTGGGGCACCCGCCGACGGCAGGCCAGAAAGTCAGAACACCACCAACTTCCGGGTGTGGAACGCCCTGTTGGTGTATGGCTATCATTCAGGCCACTATGACAGTTACCAAACTACAGATTCAAATCATTGCACGTGGAATTTCATATATTCTAGAACATCACAACAGTAATAACACTAAAAATACTTAACTGTCTATGAAAGTGCTGAGTTCATGAAAGAGGCTATATAATGGATTTTTTTCCCTCTCTTTATTATTGGCATGTGAGGGATTTCAGGACCTGAGGCAATTCAATTTAATCCACAGCAAAGTAAAAGGCACTTCTGTTTTTCTGACTCCTTTCTGTCTCTTAATTATTGGAATTTAAAGTGTGAGAATAAATTGGGATCAAAGATTTTGCTCATATTTATTACTGGGAATTACTTTATGTCAGGGAACTACAAAACAAATAACATCTTGCTCCATAGGTTCAAAATTACACCTCCATATAAATTTTGCTACACTTTGGATGCGCATTTAGATGATTATCTTTTATGAAGAATGACTCTGTCTCTATTTAAGCAGGAGGCATCAAAGTCTTGGGTATTATTTTAAAATGAAGTGCCATATGGGAACACTAGCCCAATCACTTGCTCCCTACTTGAAGTCTCATTTGTGTCCTAATACTGTTTACTACCAAACAATGATCAAGCACTTCAATTATATTATGATTGGCGTGGCAGGGCACTACACTATTATAAAATGAAAAATAAAATCCAGATTTTGTGACTGAAGCATGTTCCTGTTGCAGCCATTCCTGTAATTACATGGCAGCGCAGAAAAAGGCCTCAAAATTCAGCTCCATATTGCCCATTTTCTCAGCACTATGGGTGACATTTTGCTCCCATACACCTTCGGTACAAACCCTGCTGAATGTGATTCGGGTGAGGATATAAACACGGGTGCAGGGACCAACTGCCGGGAATGTGTAGAATAGATAGATCGTGATATCAATCGGTGTTTAACACAGATTTGTCACCAGTGGTATCACTCCAGAGCTCCATTAACACCCTCGCACAGCTGAATACTCATTTATCAGCAGGAAGGACAGCCCTCCAGTTTTAATTAAAGGGGTCATCAATTATGTTTAGGTTTGTTGGTGATGACTGATTTTTACTGGCTCTCCTTCTGATTGTAGCATTGTTTGGTGGTTTGCAGAGTTGCTTAAAATTGCTGAAGTTTGCAGGGAGTGATGTGGCACGTGCTGAAGGACTTTGTTCTGACATCAAACATTCTGCATAAACCACTTGCCAGATATGAGTGCAGTAGTTTGCATCCCCTTGGCCTGCAACATGACAGGGAGGATGGATAGAGGTGACACAGACTAGGGAAAGCTGAGATAGAGAGAAGGGATCTCAGCTGGAGGCCATTTCTCCCCAGAATGCTCAGAATCCTACCTGAATATCCACTTCACTAAAGAGGTCTTCACTGAAATCTGCCACCTGCTCTAGCCATACCTGCAGTCTTAGAGCACAGCACGACCAACATTGCCAGTGGTTTTGAAGGTCCTCCATGGTTGCCAACTTTTATGCACCTGGCTCCTTCCAGATTGAAGCAGGTAATATTTGAAACATCTCCCTGTTTACTGTTACTTAAGGGAGGCCACTGAGATGCTGTCTGCAAAGAGAACTGAATTTATTTCATTTTCTCTTGCCAGAGAGAAGCAGGTGGAGTGAGCACCCAGCTTTATGGGAATTATGGGCTTCCCCATGGTGCAGGGTACCATTCATTGCACATGCACAACTTTTTATGGGCACCACTTTTTTACTCTGAGGTGTGCCCCACAAGAGGAAGGGATTCCACTCTCTCAACGTTCACAAGGTGTGTAACCATATATGCAGTGTATCATGTAGGTCAGTGCCCACCACCCTGGCAGCAGTCATGAAGCTCGCATTCTTCGACAGTCCACTGCACCATTCGCATTTAAGTCACCATGACCAATCAGGGAGTTACCATTGGGTGATGAGTGTGATTCGCTGATCACATTGCCCATGACTATGGGATGTGCAACTGACATGCATGTGAGCAGCATGCTTACAATGAAAGCCATGTTGCCACATGGAATATGATGATGCAGATCATCTTTGTGTTCAAACAATACCTCTGCTGCTTGGACCGCTCTGAAAGAACCCTGCAGCATGCAGCAGAGCATATGTCAAGAATTGAGGTGGTTTGCTGCATGCTGCAGAACCTGACCGTCACGAAGACATAACCCTTACCACCAGCTACACAGTGATCTACTGAGGAGGAGGAAAGGAGGAGACACACTTCACAGTCCCTTTCTGGTTGGGCTGTCAGTGCTTGACACATTTTATTTGTGGTACCTGTGAACATGACCCTAAGTCCTCTTTCATCAACAATCTCACACTTTACCTTCCCTCTGGCACTGACCATGACAGTTTCACCTTGGTCACAATCCTAAAATAAAAGCTACTGCAAAACAAACATTCCAAACCAGATTTATAAACCAAGCCATCCAATATTGAATATAAAAGTCTACAAATCACCCTTGTGCATTCCCTTACTCCCTGTGCTCCAGGTGTCTTTAGCTGTCCTAGGACTCCTTATGCATTGCTATCCCATTGGCTGCCGCATGGATGGTGGAAGGCTAATGACTCTCAGTCAAGTAGACTGCAGATGGCTTTGCAGGTCAATCTCACGGAAATCTGTCCTTGAAGGCCTAGCTTTGGACTGCACCACCTTGACATGAACAGCAGTTGTCTGGGCTGGTTGGCTGACAGGTACTGGTGGAGTGGCAGTGATGGGAGGATGAATGCTGTCATCCTGATAGAGGGCAAGAGGGTCATGCTCCACCTAATCACTGTCACTCCTCCCAGTTGGCGCCTCAGCAACCCTAGCAATGTGTTGAAGGAAGGATAGCTAGATTGTTGTAACACCCTGCAAAATCCTTTGAACCCTGGCAGCCTGAGCTATGGGGGCAGCTGCCTGACCATTTAATGCTGTGTGACTTCTGTTTGTGCTGCAATGGAGGCTGAGAGGCCTGCCTGCAGATGCTGTATAATGGAGTGGCAATTCTCCTTATGGAGTTGGCCATCATCTCCATGCTAGAGAAGGTGGGCTGCAAGCTTTGTACAAAACCCTGTGCCAAGTTGATGCTGGACTCCTTCATGCTTCTTGACGTCTGAAAAGTCTACCAAAGCGCTAAGCATTTCAGTGTGCAAACCCTCAATCTTCTGTAGCCCTCCCCATCAAAGTCCTCATCTCGGTCTTCTGCAGTAGAACTCATGTCCAACCATACCCTCCAGCGAGCTGACACTTACACTGCCCTTGTCTCCTGCCCTGGCTGAAGTCCACTCATGCCTGGTGTCTCACCATGTCGCCACCTCTTGGATCTCTCTAAAGTACATGCGGTGTCAGTATCTGAGCTGGTGCTTGAGAGTCTGAGAGCAATTGACAGTTGTTCTTCTACATCGCTGTCTTCTTGCTCTTCCACTTCTTTTTCTTCCACCACTGCCTGGCCATGTTGCTGTTCCTTGGTATCTAAAAGGAGAAAGACACAACGGTAGGGCTGTCATGAGGGGAGGGGTAGAGTGGTAAAGAAAGCAAGAGATTCATGCTTCCACTGTCAACAACTTGTAAATCAAAGTCATAACATGATGAGGGGGAATGGCGATGTGAGAAAGAGGATTAGTTATGAGCATCCCGTCATCTTTGATGGTTTCAGTCTCACTGCTAGCCATAGTCTCAGCCATGGTTATGCCAATGTTGGTGAGCATCATCTCCTCCAAGCAGCCATGACTGATCCGCTCCAGAGAAAGGGAAGTTCGTTAGTGAGTGGAATGCAATGTTTTTGAGTGATGTGGCTATCATGGTTGAATAGTTGGCATTATGTACAAGCTATTAGATGTGGGTATGAGGTTTGCAACAGTGTTAAGTGTGTGAGGGTGAGTGAAGCTATGAATATCAGGTGTGAAGCACAATTGATAGAAATTGTTAAAAGCAGAACACTGCGGATGCTGGAAATCTGAAACAAAAACAGAAAATGTTGGAAAAACTCAACAGGTCTGACCGAGTCTGTGGAGAGAGAAACAGAGATAATGTTTTGAATCCATACGAAGGGTCGGAAGGAGGGTCATATGGACTTGAAACATTAACTCTTTTTCTCTCTCCACAGATGTTGCTAGACCTCCTGAGTTTTTCCAGCATTTTCTGTTTGTGATAGAAATTGTTGTTAGGTAGGGAACAGGGTGCATTGAGCAGTTTGTGAGGCGAGTCATGCAGTTAGTAGAATATAGCATTTGACAATGCATTCAGTGACCTCGACCACTGTTAAGTCATTGATCTTCTTGTGGCACTGAATCCAGGTTCTCGGGGTTAGGCTCCTGGCTATGACCTGTATAGTTACCTAGTCCCACTGCTTTCTCAATGTTTTTCTGGATGGTCTCCTGACCTTCTATAGACAGATGGCCTCTCTTCTGCTCTCCACCTCCTGCACCACGGCCTTTAGTGTGGTGCCAGAATATCTTGGAGATGGTTCTTTGATTTGTTGTGCCATTCTTATATCTTTCCCATGTCAAATTCACTTTGACAATTACTTCCAGCACCTGTTCCAGCCAAAATTCATCTCCCCTTAAGAGGAGCAGGCAAGTTTTAACTCATGCTAGCCTCTCATATCCTGCTCTGGTGTGCAACAGCACAGGTCCACTTATTGCTGGCTGCACATTACAATTATTTAAATGAGCAGACAGCATGAAGTTTGGATGCCGCCTGCATCGGAAGCAACAAGCGCATGTTAACTGCGCGTCACAATCACCATGTCCATTATCAAATATAGAATACAAAGAATACAAACAAGCCTACAGTTTCATTTATTGTGTGGGTAGTGGAAGAGGGAGTTAGAAAAGGGCCTAATGATCATCAGTTTTAAGCTCCGGTTTCTATTCCGTGGAACTGAATAATGGAGCTCAATTTTTTCATTGTTACATGGCAGTAGCACTTCATGAAATATTCATTTAAAACTATAGGTTATTTACCCTCTTGAATATCAACAAACCCTATTCATTTTTTAATTGTGCTTGCTTGGTTTTCTGGAAACTCCCAAGTGAAAATTAAGATAATTGGAGAAAAGTGTGGGGAATATTCCACAATACACAGTTGTAGATTTTGTAGTAATAGAGGCTATCATGGTCACCATCATTATCAGATAACAACCTCCAATATCTGCACATTATAGTCAAACGTGGAGATCAGGAAGACCCTGTCCAAGTTGACTTACTTCTCCACAAGCTTCACCACTCTGATAACTTGTCCATAAATTTGGCACTGAAACAGAAATGGCGTGAAGTTGCTGTACTTACCGCTTACATACCCATGAAGCACACTGGAAAAAGTTAGGGTTTGTCCATTCAAGTATAAGTGAAATGTTAACTTTATGGTAAGTCTTAATTGTTGCCAAACAATCTGGTTGGTACTGGAATCCTATTCCTTAATAGTTTAATTATTGTTCCAGATTTTTAATTTTTAAAATCTTTTGTCCCTTTTCACTCTGTCTCTCAATTCCACCTTTCTTTCCCTTTCTTTATTTTGCCTTCTGTACATGATTTAAGACTGAATTAAATTTTCTAATTGACGGTCCCTGACTTAGGTTGCATATGTCTCAATGAGAACTCTCCAAACTGACTGGTTGAAAATATTCACCATTGCTTGTCCTTTTCATATAGGTCCCAATAGAGGCCACCAAGTTGAAATGGGCCTCATGTTATTGAGTTGCTGCCTGCTTTAGGCATCTGTGAGTGCAATGAACAACAAAGATTCTCTGCTGACCACAAAATCCAGGCCTAGATTCCGTTTCTTGTTAAAGATTAACAGAGGTAACTCCTACATCTTGATCTCCATCTGCAAACATGGATATGTAACTCATTATCCAAGTCATTTATTTGGTGAAAGCCCCTAATACTACTTGCCACATCCTGTCAATCACAACCAAAGCTAATTCATGCAATGAAATTATTTTAACTTCTGAAATAAAAACAGAAAGTGCTGAAAAAGCTCAACAAGTCTGGCAGCATCTGTGGAGAGAGAAACAGAGTTAATGTTTCGAGTGAAGTATGACTCCTCTTTGGAACAATGTTCTTCTTCAGTTCCAAAGAAGATTCATATTGAATTTGAAAGCTTACCTTTGCTTTTCCCTTCCCAGAGATGCTGCCAGATCTGCTGAGATTTTCCAGCACTTTCTGTTCTTATTTCAGATCTCCAGCACCCAAAGTATTTTGCTTTTAACTTAAATTTTGTGTACTTCCATTTTTGTTGATAAGCTACGGTGCAGAATTTTATCAAATACTTTCTGTAAGTTCATATAGGCAATATCCATTAATACTCCACTTTTCAGCATACTAGTGACCTCTTCAAAAAATTCCAACTGGACAAGTCAGACTTCACAAATTCCGGCTGACTCTTTTGATCAGATCTTACTTGTTCAAGTGCTCTGTCACCCTATGTCTGATAAGAGATTCCAGTAACGTCTCCACGATTGATGTTACACTGGCAGGTTTGTTGATATTTAGTTCTCCCTCCTTTCTCTCATAAATAACGGAGTGATATTTCCAATTTTCCAATCCAAAGGCTCAATCCCTGAACCTAGAGGGGTGAATCTTCTGGCTGACGTGCGGGTGGTGGAGCCGGCAGGTCAGCGCTTAAAATGTCACGCGAGCGTCCTGACGTCAGCGCGCGGCATCGCGATGTTTCGGTCGGTGGGCGCGCTATGCAGCACGACACGTGCCCGCCATTAATTAAAGGCCATTAAGTCACCAATTGACAAGGATTTTGAGGGGCCCGTGCAAACTTTGGCTCAGCGCACGGCCCCAACAGGCAGGGTAAGTGATTTTTTAACAAACCTCATCCAGTGGCGGGATGAGGTTTGATATCAGAATTAAAGAAGTTCAATAAGATTTTTGTGTACTTCATTAACATGTCCCATCTTGTGTGACATTTTTCCATGAGGGGGACATGTTAATGATTTTTCTAATTTTAATGTCTCATAGACTTTCAGCAATCTCCTTGAGGCAGCAGGGAAATGTGCGCTTTTTTGTGCGCATGTGCGAAAGAGAGCACTCTTGCAGTTGGGGAATCCCCCCCGCCTCCACCCACTGCACAGGAAGCACATAGCGCTTCCTGTCGGGCGACACGCTGGGTGGGCCTTAATCAGCCAGCCCATGTAAAATGGCGGCAGGGCCCATTTCGGCGGTGGTGATTGGTTGCCCGCCCGTTGCCAAGTTGGTCGGACCCGCCCGCCCATCGAGGGCAAAAGAAAGCCTTGGAAAATCATAAATAACTTCTGCCATTTCTCACCTACTTATTTTAAAAACTCTGGGGTAGAAACCATCAGGTCCTGGAGATTGTTCTATCTTATCGACCCATTTTTTTGTTGCTTATATCTACAAAGTTTCTTTCATTAACTCATTTTTATTGTCCCTTGTACTGCTGATATTTTGTCATCTTCCATAACTGTGAAAGCAGGTACAAAGTATTCATTTATCAAGTTGAAATCCATGGTAGTGAGATGAAAGTCATCTTTTTGTATGCCAAAGCATCCTCTCGTATTAATGATAATTACATAGACTGCTGTAAATTAATTTTTTTTAAATCACCAGATCCAACTTCTCCAATGCCCTCCACAGCAGTCTCCCTAAGCTCTATCCAACATAACCTTTAACTTGTTAACATACAAAGACACTAAATTAACAACTTCCCTCCATAGGATCATAAAATTGGACGGTGTGAGAAATCAAAAATTCACAGCGATTCACTAGTGGGTGCACTCTACCCTCAAGGTTTTCAATTAAATGAAGACAGAAATTTCTGTTGGCAACCTTCTGAGTGCTTAAGGAGTTTGTATCAAGTTCTTCTTTGCTGTATTAATGAAGGCAAATGAGTTAACATCTGGTAAAATAGTGGAGAGGAATTCGTTATAAGCTCATTAAGTGGTTGAATGGTAATGTTGCTGACAATAATTTCCAAGCTGTAGTTCTTGATTGAGGCAACATCAGAGGTGCCAATAAGAATGTTATGCATCTTTGTTTGATAAACTCATCCCTATGACTAATGTGAGTAATTAAACTTGAAAAATATAATGACCTGTGATAGATAATGCTTGTACTTAGAACAGCTTGTTAACAGCTGCTACATCTCCCATTGCACCCTTCCAGTGTAACACAAGTTTTTCCTTTTTGAAACTTAGTCATAAAATACATGTAATGAAAGATAAAAAAAAGGCATAATCTTTTAGCTACTTGCATAAAATACAAAGGTCTGGAATACCCTACGTATTTGGATCAGGAGGGACATAGCCTGGATTTTATGCCCCACTACTGCGCTGGCATGTTTGAAGATGGGGATTTTGTAAAATACAGCATGTAGCTTGCCCGCCACCTCCCACCTGCCCTCAACCTGTCTCCCATTTTATGGTGGGTGGCGAAGGCATCGGATGGTTAGCCCTCCCTTGGGCCTATTAAGACCCTTAACTGGCCAGTTAATGGCCACTTAAGTGTCTCATACTGTCTATGCCACTATAATTTCCCATCGCAAGGGGAGGCCCATGCCAGCTGGGTAGCCTGGCAGCTTTTACTGTGCGAGCTGGTGTCAGGCAAGGCAGTGATCTCCTTTTGGGGTCCATTATGCCCATCGGTTCCAAGGTCATAACACCCTTTAATCCTCTCCCCTGGTTCCTCAAACATGGACCCCCACCCAACACCACCCCGCCCCCCACCACCCCCCCCCCCCCCACCCCACCCAAACCCCACCCCACCCATCACCCACCTCACAGGCCCCACCAGCACCCCGGACTTACCTTCAAGTCTGGCTCCATAACTGCATCTTGTTTGGATAATTTGGTTGTAGTCCCAGTAGTGGCCACCACTTGAACCTTGTACTGCAGAGACTACAGAACTAGCGGCCAATTTGATTGGTTGGCAGCTCTATAAGGCAAACTTTCCTCCCCAGATGGGCAGAAGTTTTACCCTAAGACAATTAATGCCTGTTCGAGTATATGGCTTTTTGTTGGGTGCATTCCTGAATGACTTTTTAGTTGATGTGGTGGGTAATACAGCACCCCATAAAAATCAGCCCATGTAATCAGGACATAAAGCAAATTTGTGGTCAAATAGATCACAAAAAAAATGAATGTAAGTAATTTATGTATGTAAATGTAATACATACGAGTCCTTGATCTATTTTGAGCATCTGTCAATCTCTTCGACCGAATGCATCTCAGCTAAAAATAATGCCTGTCCTCAAAGCTGTAGAGCCTATACACAAATCACCTGCAATTGCAATTAATACACCCAGTCCAATTTTCAGAATGGGCAGCACCCATAGTCCCGGTGCTAAAATCAGTCCAAACTATTCGCATCTGCGGGGATTATAAATTAACAGTAAATAAGACTGCGAAATTAGACAAATACCCGATACCAAAGATTGAAGATCTGTAAAGATGGTCGATTCTAAACTTGCAGGAGGAAGATCGTGCACTAAACTGGACATGAGTTATGCATCTCAATAGCTCAAGCTGGACAACACATCAGGAAGTTATGTCACCATAAACATGCACAAGGGCCTACCCTTTGGTGTGTCATCTGCCTGTGCAATTTTTCAAAGAAAGGTCACTACAAGGACTTCCCCAAGTTATAGTGAACCTGGACGGTGTCCTATTCACATGATCCACAGAAGTAGAACATGAGGCAAACCTGGAAAAGGTTCTGAAGGGACTTTTAGAGGCTGGCGTTCGGTGACAAAAAGAAAAGTGCACCTTCCAAGCAAAGGAGGTTATGTATTTGGGTCATCAAGTGGATGCCCAAGGGTTGCATCCATTAGAGGAGAAAGTCAGGGCAATCAAGGATGCACCCTCTCCTACCAACATCACAGAGCTCAAGTCTTTTTTGGACATGGTAAACTATTACGGTCAATTCTTGACTAATCTATCTACAGTGTTAGACCCTTTACACTTTTTATTGAAGAAGAACCACAGATGGTCCTGAAAGGCACAGCAAGAGGAAGCTTTTACTAGAGTCAAGAAACTTTTACACTCATCGTGTCTGCTAGTGTACGATGACCCATGTAAGGAATTGATACTCACTTGTGATGCATCTCCCTATGGAGTGGGAGCAGTATTGTCACACAAGATGGAGGATGGATCTGAAAGACCGATAGGATATGTATCCAGAATGCCTTCTGCAGCAGAGAAAGGTTATTCACAAATTTAAAAAGTGGGCTTATCTATCATATTTGGAATAAAAAGGTTCCATCAATATTTTCACAGTCAACATTTCACCAAAGCGTCAGATCACAAACCACTGTTAGGATTGTTTAGTGATGATAAGGCAATCCCACCGATAGTTTCTGCTAGATTTCAAAGATGGGCTTTAATTTTGTTAACATATGAGTACGCTTTTATACACCATCCGGGTGTATATATAACAAATGCAGATGCCTTCGGTCATCTCCCTTTGCCAGATGGTATTACTCATGTTCCAGTACTTCAAGATGTAGTATTTGCATTGAATTTTCTGGACACCTCACCAGTCTGAATAAGACAGATAAAGAATTGAACAGATTGGATCCAATTTTAGCAAGAATCCATGAACAGGTGTTACAAGGATGGTCAAATGCACAAGTCCCTGAAGAATTAAAACCATTCTTTGTATGTAGACCTGAACTGAGTTGTCAAGATGGTATCTTGTTATGGGAAGGAAAAGTCATTATTCCTGTGTAAGGAAGAGAAAAATTATTGGAAGAACATCATGGTGCGCATCTTGATATTTTGAAAATGAAGATCCTCACGTAAAGTTATATCTGGTGGTTAGGTATTGACAGTGATATAGAAAAAATGGTTAAACATTGTATCCAATATCAGCAACAGCCAGAAGTTGCCCATTTCAGCCCCGCTACATCCAAGGGAGTGGCCTGGTCGACCCTGGGTTAGACTACATATGGGCTATGTCGATCCATTTCTAGGTACCATGTTTCTGGTGATTATCGATGCACATTCCAAATGGATGGATGTGTTTGAATTGAGATCACTTCATCTGCAAGCAATGAAAAGCTATGCCAGAGTTTCAGTATTCATGGTTTACCTGAAGTTATTGTGTCAGACAATGGCACAGCTTTCACTCGCACTGAAATACAAAGATTCGCGAACCTAAATGGGATTAAACATGTCAGAGCAGCACTGTACCATCCCTCTTCTAATGGCTTGGTGGAAAGAGCAATACAAACCTTTAAAACAGGCACGAAGAAACTATCAGAAGGAACATTAGAAACACGAATTTCAAGATTCCTGTTCAGCTATCACACAACTCCTCATGTGACCACTGATTTAACATCTTCAGAATTGTTAATGGAGCGCCGACGTTACTTACAGAATACAAAAGTTAGCACTGTGAAAAGGGGACGTGGTTTCTGCACGGATTCTCTCCACTGCTCCCTCCAAGGTTTCCTGCACTGAGTCAATTCTGCAGGACCCTGCATCAGAAAATTTCCCTGAAAAATCGGAGGAAGGAAAGTGTGTATTTTTTATCTGATCACGGTTGGAAATAGGGGTTCCCTAGAGGGTAAATTCAGCAATCCTGCAGTCTCATAGGAAACTATGTTCAAAAGGCATAGGCTGGAGACTGGGCAAAAACAGAGAGTGCAAGATTCTCTAATCCTTGCTCCTGCCCCCTTCAAGTGCTGGATTGCTTCATTTTACTCACAAATGTCTGAAATTCCTTCATATGGAATTTTTCACACCTCAATGAGCACAGTATTCACTTAATAAAAAAACATTCTGACTCATACAACATTGTTTTTTTTAAATATTACATCAAGACCCATTGAAATATTGCAAAAATGTCATTGCTAGTGATTGATTTTGCACAAGTACATGCAGATTAGGAAGAGAGAATTTGCAGTGTCCTAAACTAAGAGCAAATTGAGATTTGATTAGAAAAAAATGTTGCTTGAATATCAGACTTTGCTGAAATATTTTTAAATAAGATTAACATTAATCTGTTTTTTGCTATGTTTATACAAGAAAGGCAAGGGTTCAAATGAGTCCTTCATTTAATTATTAATTAATACTCTTTCCACAAAGCACATTAATGTTCCTCAGTAATGCACAAAAAAATCATCCTTAACACCCAATCCATTGAATGACCAGGGATCCTCATGATAAAATATCAAACATTGCAACTAGCTCTTTAAAGATTGTGAGTTTAATTTTTGTTGCTAATTATAAATTTTAATACTTTTTATATATTTGTTGTTTCAAAGAAGCAATGTAAAAACCAGAAGAGAAAATATTGAAGGAGAGTGATGTTGGACCTGAAACATTAACTCTGTTTCTCTCTCCACAGATGCTGCCAGACCTGCTGAGTTTTTCCAGCACTTTGTTTTTATTTCGGGCCTCCAGCGTTTGTAGAATTTTGTTTAAACCACGCAGTCATCATTCTTCCATGTAGAATCTTAGTTAAAGTGAGGCTTCCTTAATACAATTGCAGTGCTATGGTTACAGGAGGTATTGGAAATCATATTTGATAAACCTGTTGGAGTTTTTTGAGGATGTAACTAGCAGAATATATAAGGGGAACGAGTGGATATGGTGTATTTGGATTTTCATAAGGCTTTTGGTAGTCCCACAAAGGAGGTTAGTAAACAAAATTAGAGCTCATGGGATTGGGGGTAATATGCTAGCATTGCTTGAGAATTGGTTAACAGACAGAAAATAGAGTGTAGGAATAAATAGGTCATTCATACATTGGCAGGCTGTGACTATTGGGGTACCACAGTGATCAGTGCTTGGATCCCAGCTGTTTACAATATTTTTCAATGATTTGGAGGTGTTGCAGTGCAATGGTAGCAGTCCTACCTCTAGGCTAGAAGCTTTGGGCTCAATTCCCCACCAAGACTTGTTGACCATGGAAGGTGTGTTCATAACATGGTCAGATGGATTGATTAAAACTTGTCAATCCTCAGATACGCCTATTACAGGCAATAAAAATGGGAGAGTTTCCTGGTCAGCCATCTACAGAAGGAAATGGCAAATCATTGCAGTACCCTGCCAAGCAAAACCATGGACCAATCACTGAAGTCAATAGTTGCCAACACCTTTTCAGGGCATGGCACCTGAAGAGAGTGATCAATGATTTGGATGTGGGGACCAAGTTTGCTGATGACACAAAACTAGGTGGGACTGTGAGTTGTGAGGGGGATGCAACGAGGCTTCAAGAGAATTTAGGCAGGCTAAGAGAATGGACAAGAACATGGCAGATGGAAAATAATATGGAAAAATATGAGTTATCCACTTTGTTAGTAGGAACAGAAATGCAGAGTATTTCTCTAACACTTCTCAATCTCTCAATATTTATGTCCAAAGGGACTGGGTGTCCTTGTTCATGAGTTAATGAAAGCTAACATGCAGACACAGCAAGAACTTAGGAAGACAACTGGTATGTTGGCCTTTATTGCAAGAGGAATTGAGTACAGGAGTAAAGCTGCCTTGGTGAGACTGCCCCTGAAACATTGCGTGCAGTTTTGGTCTCCTTATCTAAGGAAGGATATACTTGACATAGAGGGAGTGCAACAAAGGTTCATTAGACTGATTCCTGGGATGGCAGGATTGTCCTGTGAGGAGAGTTTGAGGAAACTGGATCTGTATTCGCTAGAGTTTAGGAGAATAAGAGATGACCTCATTGAAACATATAAAATTCTTACAGGGCTCAACAAGGTAGGATGAAGGAAGGATGTTTCCCCTGGCTGGGTGAGGAGACATGTGGTGCTGTCTGGACCAAAGGAAACAGCCTCAGAATAAGGATTAGGCTATTTAGGATTGAGGTGAGGAGAAATTTCTTCATTCAGAGGTGGTGAATCTTTGGAATTCTCCACCCCAGAGGGCTGTGAAGGCTCAATCATTGAATATGTTCGAGTCAGAGATTGAAATATTTCTAGACAGTAAATGCATCAAGGGATATGGGGATAGTGTGGGAAAATGGCATTGAGATAGAGGATCAGCCATGATCTAATTGAATGGAGGAGCAGGGTCGAGGGGCTGAATAGTCTACTCCTGCTCCTATTTCCTATGTTCCTATAAAGCGATATATCATATTTTCTCAGCCACCAGGTTTTTAAAAAAATGTATTAAACTTCCTTTTTTACAATTTGAGGAGATATAAGAAGAAAGATGGAATGATGATGAGGAGGTGCTGAATGTAAAATGAAGTGCGTTTGCGATGCGAAGTGAATATGAAGTGATGTGAGTTGTTGTTGGTTGTGCAAGTGGTTGTATGTGAGATGTGAATGTGCCAGCATATGGTGTGAAGAGAGAAAAGACATGAGTGAGATTTGAAATGAGCATGAGAGATGTCTTGTTATTGTGTGGTAAGGCGTTTGAAGTCGGGGAGGTAATAGTTGAAAGTGCTGGGGAAGGTGCCAAGAAGCATTTTCTGGGTGGTGTTGGGAGAGGTGGCTCATCTTTGCTCTTCTTTGAGAGAGTTCATTGAACATCTTTCTACATCCTCCAATATCCTGGGGGTGATGCTGCTACACTGACCCTCTTAGCCAGCTCTGAGCAGGCCTACTCACAGAAGCTTTGAAGTGCTGCCTATGGGTGCTGGGGAAGAATACTAGGACGTGCATCAGAAAAGTCAGACACTGGAGAGGGGGCAACCCTTCGACTCATCCCTGCAGTAGATGACTGGAAAATGCAAAAAGGAAACGTGACTTCACCTTTTGCCCCTCCCCACACATGCACAGAACCTGCCCCTGCTAAAATCAGGCCCTGTGACACAGAAACACACTGAACAGGGCACCTGAGTAAGCTTTTGTTGAAAGGGAAAAATTGCAATGCCAGAGGCTATATATTGGAATATGTAATACGCTGCCCCTTGGAATGAGTGAAACATTGCCAACTGTAATGTATTCCCATCACACATTCAAAACCTTCTGTGATTCTTCATGCTTCATAAGATGTCTTAACAGCACTTTCAAAAACCAAATTCAAAGCAATAAGATAACTGAAGTGGAACACCAGTTAACAACAATATCTGTAATGTTGATAAAATAAGTATTTTCCTATATTCCTTGGACACTGTAAAGATAATTTAATCTTTTGAAAGCTTCTTCTATTTCCAGCTGCATCTTTTTAAAATTGGTTCTTTCTCTGATTCTCAGCTTTTGTATGTTTGCCTGCCTTTGCCCTGCCATTGGTTCTCATGCTTTCACTCACATCTCCTCATGAAATTTATCTCAAAAGGTCTTTGCCTTTGCACCTCCCTCTATCCCTTGAAGGTTATCCTTAGAACCCACTTATTTGACCAAGTTAGTCATCCTGCCTTTCCTTCATTGGCTCAGCAACAAATTGTTTTTAATTGTTTTGCTTTATTAAAGATGGTCTATAAATGAAAGCCGTAATTTGAATATTTGGAATGTAATTTCATTTGAACTGACCCACTTGAAGCAGGGGGACAGGCAGCAGGTGGGAACGGTATTGTTTCAACAGCTGCCTAACTCGGACGCACATTAGCATTCCACTCCTGAGTTTCCTGACCAATCACAGAATGCGGAAATGATGATGACCCTTACCTGCCAATGGAAGGATCTTTATTTAAAGGGGTCCCAGGAGCGGGTGGAATGGCGGCATCTTACATTGGACGAAATCATCCCAGATTTTCACTAAGTGCAGTAGTGGTCGGGTAAAACAAAGTTTTACCCATTGGCCAACAATAGTGACTTCTCACGTCATATCATGCCAAACCCGCCACATTAATTATGCATTCCAAGGAAACATGCCATTTCCTTGGTGAGCGAGCTCTCATTTGCCCACCATGCCATCACATCGTTGCTTCATCAGGCTTGACGTCATATTTAAAGTGATGCCGCATGCACACCTCTCATTGCTTCCAGCCCACGACTGCTGCACAGAAGACATGGCCCCAAAAGGCAAGAAGACTGCAGCCCCCAGGTTCAATGATGTGTCCCTTGAGCACCTTTTGGATGCAGTGGAGGCCCGTGTGATGTACTCTATCCCTGCTCTAGCTGCAGGATGGGCAGCAATATCACCAGTCAGGCTAGGGAGGTGGTGGCAGCAGTGGTCAGTACCAGTGCTCTGCAAAAGATGGCAGCCATCCAGTGCCACAAGAGGATGAATGATCATCTTCGTTTTGCCAGGGTAAGTCACTCTTCTCATCAAGGTTGCCTGAGTGGGCAAATAAGCCAGAGGCCCGACTCCATGCTTGTTAACATGGCTGTGTCTGAACTGCCTCAACTGCAGAGGAATGATCACTTTATACAAGGATTCCCAACTGTGTGACTACTTCCTTCCCCCGCACGTGCTTGTGCCCTATCCTCAACTGCAGAGCAGGCCTTGTCCCCACCCCCAATTTGCTCAACCACAGGACAACCCCCCACAGTGCATCTCAACCTTGAAGTCCAACTGGTGACCCGGGTGAGCACTGCACAACATTTGTGCACTCACCTCCTAGTTCCCCTCAAAGTGCAGCCTGCCAAATGCACGCCTTATATATGCTTTTGTGAATCATATCGGCATGAGTGGGCAGACAATCCAGAGGGGGTGGGGGAGGGTGCAGGGATTGATGATTCCGATGGGCTGGCCTTATAACAATATGCAGACTTATTAAAATGAGGTTCCCGATATCTAATGGCGGGAAACACGGTCCACCATCGACAGGCTGAGCAGATGATCGCAAGCTGATTTCATGACGCTGTGAAACCGATTTTTGGCCTTCCCTCCATGTTCTCCGCTCACTCTGCCGAGCATGCCCGATGCCAGCGGGCTTGGAAAATTCCGCCCATTGTTTCTGAAGGCTGCAGGAGGAAGACAGATGAAATGAAGACGTGGGAATGGTTTACTGAATTTCCCTTCGTGGTAATTCTGGAGAACATAAGCGTCCGAGTTTTCGGTGGGCAGGAGGAAGAGATAAATTAATAGGTGTGGCAGGTAGTCTCTGAGGCAATAGCAGCGGGAATGTAATCTTGAGAACAAAGATTCGGTGCCACAAGAGATTCAATGACCTCATGATGGCAGGAATGGTAAGGAGCATACCATTTCAGATGCCCACCCCCATTCTCTGACTTCCCCAGTGGTATCCTGCAAAGCACTCCTCACAACAACATTCCTCATTCTCCTGGCACCTCACTAATGTAAGGGGAGATGGTGGTGTAGTGGTAATGTCAGTGGCCTAGTAATCCAGAGACCCACATTACTGTTCTGGGACATGTGTTCAAATCTCACCCTGAGAGCTGGTGGAATTTAAATTCAGTTCATAAATCTGAAATATAAAACTAGTTTCAGTAATGGTGACCATGATTGCTCCAAAAACCCATCTGGTTTGTTAATTCCCTTTAGGGAAGGAAATCTGCCATCCTTACCTGCCTGGCCTTCATGTAACTCCAGACCCACAGAGATATGGTTGTCTCTTAACTGCCCTCTGAAATGACCAAGCAAGCCACTCAGTTCAAGGGTGATGGACAATAAATGCTGGCCCTGCTGGTGATGCTCACATCCTGTGAAAGGATAAAACTTCATCTGGATAACTAATCCTGATACTCACACTCTCAGGGTGGGATTTGAACACATGTCCCAGAGCAGTAATGTGGGTCTCTGGATTACTAGGCCACTGACATTACCAATACACCACCATCTCCCCTTACATTAGTGAGGTGCCAGGAGAGTGAGGAATTTTGTTGTCCCAAATGGTCACCCTCCACATCTATGGTCATTCCATCATTGCTATAGATTCTGCTTTCCACATTCATAACTCCCTGCTTTCTCTCCATGCATGAGAATGGAATGCATAACTCCAGGGAGAGGCAGAGAACCAATGGTGGAGTTGCAGTTGTTGCCACATTGACTGCTATGGAGGGGGTGGTGTTGGATATTGGCAGAATGGCTTGGCACAGTCCATGGTGCCAGGGATGGAGAGATGGGGGTAGCCCCCTCCATGTATTCTTAGGGAGCACCATCATGTGACTCATGCGCATCCTTCATCGGGTATTTACACACATTTCAGTGGGCGCTGATGTAGAGATATCAGGGTTGTCACATCACATGTGAGCAGGAACAGACACTGGAGAATGGGACAGCCATGGGGAATTCCAATCTGAGGGTGCAGGATGCTCCAATACTGGTGTTAACATTAGATATTACACATGTACTTGGCAAATAGCAGTCATTGTATTGAATTTTTGTGAACACTAACTGAAATCTCAAGATTTGCACAATGTTGACTTTGAACCTTTTCCATCTGTCATTTCTAATTCCTGTCTTTCACTCCCTACAGGTCCTTCAAAGGTGATGGTGAGACAGTGGCAGGAAGAGAGCAAGGTTTCCTCAGGGGTAGCCACACACTCTGATGGAGCTCCATCACATGAATCACGCACATCCTTCACCAGCACAGAAACACACACCTTGGTGGTGACTGCAATAAAGATAGCTAGGTTGTCACATGGTGAGATGCACTCCATGTTCTGCTCAGCTGGATGCAGATGCTGAGCCTGAGGGGTCAGCCATGAAGAATAAATTGGGGGACAGCAATGGGAAATGTGTGAGCTTCTTTCAGCATTTCCAAAAATACTGCACATCCTTGAAGAGAGATGGGAGGAGGCTGTTTCTAACTTGAATGTCAAGGTGTTTCAGGCATGTGTGCTGACCTCCACCTCCAATGTAAAGAGCGGACACTTGCATGGAGAACTAGATGTGGGAGGCAACCAAGTGTTTGCTGTCTCAGAACATGGCTCATACGCTTAGTCTGCTCTTTAAAAAGGAGGGAGGAAGCCTCCCCTTAACCATTCACAGCCTCACTGCAGTGCAGCAAAGTGGTCTCAGACACTTGGCTAGGCTAGATGGGAAGTACACCTGGACCATGAATGCGGAAATGGAGAAAGGGCATATGGAAGTGGGAATTATTTCAAGAACATAGGAAGAACATAGAAACATAGGAGCAGGAGTTAGCTGTTTGGCCTCTCGAGCCTGTTCCACCATTTAATGAGATCGTTGCTGATCATCTATTTCAACGACATCTTCCTGCACAATCTCCATATCCCTTGATGTCATTGGTATCTATAAATCTGTTGACATATACTTTGAACATACTCAATGAATGAGACTTCACAGAATTCCAAAGATCCACCACACTTTACGTGAAGAAATTCCTCCTCATCTCATTCGTAAATGGCCTACCTCTTATTCTGAAACTGTGTACCCTAGTTATAGATCCCCCACCCAGGGAAAACATCCTTTCTGCATCTGCCCTGTGGAGCCCTACAAGAATTTTGTACACTTCAATGAGATCACCTCTCATTCTTCTAAACTCTAGAGAATACAGGCCCTCAATCTTTCCTCATTGGACAATCCCAACATCCCCGGAATTAGCCTGGTGAACCTTCCTCGCACACCCTCTATGGCCAGTACATCCTTCCTTAGGTAAGGAGACCAAAACTACAAAACTTCAGTTGTCATCTCACCAAGGCTCTATACATCTGCAGCAAGACACGCTTACTCCTGTAATCAAATTCTCTTGAAATAAAGACCAGTGTACCATTTGCCTTCCTAATTGTTTGTTGCACCTGCAAGTTAACTTTCACTGATTTATGAACAAGAACATCCAAGTTTCTTTGAATATCAAGATTTTTGAATCTCTCCGCATTTAAGAAATATTCTGTATTTCTGTTTTTCCTACCAAAGTGGATAACTTCTCATTTTTCCAGATTATATTCCATCTGCCATTATCTTGACCACTCACTTAGCCTGCCTAGATATCCTTGAAGCCTCTTTGCATCTTTCTCACAACTCACATTCCCACCCAGTTTTGTGTCACCAGTAAACTTGGAAATATAACATTTGGTCCCCGATTTCAAAACATTGATATAGATTGTGAACAGCTGTGATCCAATTACTGATCCTTGTGGTACCCCACTATTCACAGCCTACCAACCTGAGAATGATCAGATTATCCCTAGTCTCTGTTTTCTGTCTGCTAACCAATTCTCAATCCATGCTAGTATATGTCCCCCAATCCCATAAGCTCAAATTTTGCTTACTAACCTCCTGTGTGGGATCTTATTGAAAGCTTTCTGAAAATCCAAATACAGCACACCTACTGGTTCTCCCCTATTTTTAACACGTTCCTACTTCTCATCCCTTCAATCTGTGGAGGAGCCCTCATGCACTCCAAAACCCGGAGGATATCCACCACTGGCATCTCCTCTTCTCAGCAGGGGATTGAGCAGCCTGCCACCAGCTTGGCTGAAGTCACTGGGATAGCACCACGTAGGAGTAAAAGGAAGTGAATGAGGAAGATGTGCACGCCATGTTGGTCCAGATGTGTTCTTGCCCGACGTGATTTACTGATGCCGGTACAGATGGTGAGGCATGGGTGTGTGGTGGGAGGGGGCAATTTCAGCCGGGCCTTCATCTGCATCCCATTGGTGGGATGCAAATAGAATTCACGCTGGCCTCTGATGGGAATTGTGACCTGCCATGGCGGGACCACGTGCTGGAAAGTGGGATTAAAATGGGCGGCTCGTTTCTTTTTTCTCATTTTGGCCGGTGTAGAATTCTTCTTTCTGCACCATGACTGTTTTATGGTTCTATGAGTGGGAATGGAAGATCTTGCCATCATTTCACACTGGCGTGAAACCGATTTTTGGACATCCCGCCATATTCCGCACCCCCCCCCCCCCCCCCGCCCCGCCTGCTATTAAACTTGCTGATGGGGGGCATGGGAGAATTCTGCCCTTAGTTGCACACAAGGATTTAGTTATGGTTAATACAATATCAATATTGTTCTGTTCATGGAATTGTAAATGGACCAAGCTCTTTATTTGAATCCCTCCATTGTCCTGCTATCTCTGTTGTTGCATACCGAAATATAAATAGATATTAGTCATTAGGAGAATGGTATGATCAGAGTGGAGAATGAGACAACTGTGTAAACATGATGGAAGGATTTTTGACCGTGGAAATGATTTGTGTTGGAGGAGTGATGTGCAGAGTGTTTATCATTATTTTACCATACGGCTTTAAGCATTCAGTTTATCTGAGGCATGCCTGTATGAGGACATCACAGGTGAGGAGTTACAGGCACCCTGACCACATCAGTCTCCTCCTCTTCCTATTCCTCCTTGCTGTAAGAGGATGCACATTGGTCGGCACCTTCCTTTTCACGCTTTAGTGGAAGAAATAGTGCAAGAAACAGCAGACCACTACTATTCCAAATACATGGGGCATGTTGAAGGGCACCCTCAGATTTGTCCATGCACCTGTAACACATCTTCAGCAATGTTTTGTTCAATGGCCTGGCTTTGTGACCATGTGGTTCCTGTTGTAGCTCTCCTCTGAATCAGTGCTCACAGGATTCATCCGCTAGGTCCTCAGGGGGTAACCCTCATTTCCGAGGAGACACCCACTCACTCTGTGTGGGGCGCACAAGCCAGCGGGAGATGTGATTGTTGCAGAATGCGTGAGTCATGGCAGCTTTCAGGATTTCTTACAGAGATGCATGATAACCTTCTGGTGGTCACAAACAAGCTGGAAATTGAGGAAGTGGAATCCCTTCTGATTGATGATTGATTGATGATCACTCCAGACTGATCGTTGTTGCTACATGTGTGCAGTCAGGAACTCCCTGTACCTGTGGGAATCCATCAAATCTACAGCCCTCCCTAAGTGATTGGCCTCTTCAGTGTCAAACTGGATATATATGATGACCATAGCAAATATAGCCATCTCTGAAATAAAAACAGAAAGGGCTAGAAAAAACTCAGCCAGCCTGGCAGTATTTGTGGAGAGAAAAACAAAGTTAACCTTTTGAGTCCAACGTGACTCTTCTTGAAGAGAGGTAGGGATGTGATGGGGTTTATGCTGTTGATAAAGGGGAGGGATAGGTGGAGCAAAAGAGAAGGTCAGGGATAGGTTAGAGGGTGGGGAGATCAAATGGCAAAGATTTCATGGCACACAAAGCAAAGGGAGTGCTAATGATAGTATTAAAGACAGAAAGCATTGGTCCAGAGTAGGTGTTAATGGCAAAGTAAAGGTCAGCAGTGTCTGAAAGCTAAATAGCAGAATGTGTTAATAGCAGAATAAAGGTCTGCGCTGACTGAAAGCAAAAACATGAGAACAAAATACAGACTGGTGCTTGGGGGTTCAAATTCAAAATGGAGGATAGAGTTCATGGTGCAAAATTGTTGAACTCAATGTTGACATCAATGGCTCCCTGCTGTGCTCTTGCCTTTCTACAGTTTGCAGAAATCGGTGTGGTGGCTGTTAAAACCAGAATTCTGGGTTAAAGACTCAGGTGACCATTTAAATATTTAAATGACTGACTGAACATCTCCAAAGGGGTTTCCTGCTTACCTCCCTTGTAAAAGAATTTGACAAAAGTTCTTAGATTTCATTTTCCAGTGTGATCAAATGCAAGTGAAAGTATTATAATATTGTAGATTCCAAGTACTTCCAATTGAAATGGTGTACAGTTCACAGCTGGGTTCAATAAGATGTCAAATGCCTATCATCAGATATCCAATCAAGTGGCAAAACTTTGAAATCGGAAGGGCTGGGCATGATCTCTGTTCCTGTCATTTCTAAATGCCGTTAGGTTGGTTAAGTTTGACTTGATGCCAAGAGAAATATTTCCTCTTGTGGGTTACAATGCAGGCCACACTTCTCATTACACAGAGTCCTGTGGTGGTCAGGGTTGAACTGCTTTAAACTGAAGCAGTGTTTGCTTAATACTGCATGTAATGGTTAATAAATCATTTTTGTACCTTTGTCCAAGTGATTTTTTTTTCATATGATGATTGAACTTTCCAAATAATGCATAAAATTCATTAGAGTGGAAACTTAATCTCTTCCAATCTCATCTGGGACATTTAAAGTTCAGCAATACCGACTAGGGAGAGGAAACTAAATCCAGGATTTCTTGGTTTGCTATGCAATAATGCTTGCTGGAAAATTTGCATGTATGGATGCCAAATAAAGATACATTGGCTTAACTGCCATGTTTCACATGTTAGGATTACTTACTAGAGCTCACAATCAAGGCTCACATTTTAAGAATAGCAGCTTTGATCATATACTAAAGAACTCTAAGACTCCATTGTCTCACACCTCAGAATCTTTAGGATAAGGGACCATTCATTCAGTTGCCACCCCTGCTAAATCAAGCCTTTCCTCTGCCCTCCACCTAATCCTGTAACTTTCTCTAATTTCTCTCCAATCCCCCCTCCCACACTCCCCCTCCCGACCCCTCTCCAAATTCATCTTACCCATGAGATCCACCTCCTACTCCCTTGATAAGGATTGCCAATCCTCCAGGATTGGTCTGGAGTCTCCAGAAATTGAAGATAAATCTCCAGGACACTGCTGTGTGCAATCCTGGAGAAAAATCAAGATGTTAAAAAAGGTTTTTTGTCATTTCCTTTGAAAGTTTTTCTTTATCAGATATAAAGATATTGAAAATGGGGAAAAGGCTGTTTGGCTGACAGTCAAGCATCATCCAATTGGGGAATTAATCTTTTTGCTTTCAGTTAGCATTGGGAGGCAGTGGATCGCCAAGATGGATGCGTTGGCCCCCTAGAGTGTGGGAGCAAGTCATGTAATGAAAGGTCCAGGAACACATTTAATCACAATTGGCTACCCTACCCTTGATTCGGTTCTCACTGAAATGTTGACCATTCGGCTTCCCTTTCTGGCCTATGTGCTCATTTATAAGTAATTCGCTCTTTCAGGTATGGGTCCCTCCATTACATGATAACCGTTATCAACAGCATCCTAAAAAAAAAAATCACTGTTGACCCCTCTCTCCTTGAAAACCTTAGCCATCTGTAATTTTCTTTTCTCTTTCAAAGCCCTGGAATGTGTTGTCACCTTCGAAATCCATGCCCATCTTTTACAATTCTTTGTTTGAGTCTCACCAATCAGCTTTTCTCTTACAGCATTGAAATACTTTAACCAAAGTTACCAGGCAACATCCTGTGTGATCATGGTGCATTTCCTGTCTTCAACGTGTCAGGAATCATTAACATGGTAATCAACAAAATACCCCTCTTGTGTTATGAGTCGGTCTGCCCTCACTTTGTTCCATTCTTATTTATTCAATCTTAACCAGAAAATCTCTTTCAATTATATCTTTTCCTGTCCCCCACACCATTACTTCTGGAGTCCCTCTAGGATTAAATTCCTGGAGCTTTTCTGTTTCTCATCTTTATACTCCCCCTTAACATTGTCTGAATGCATGACATTAAGTTCTAAATGTATGCTAATTGGTTTCCTCATTATGATTACCATTAAGTTCCAAGAAATTCCCATGTGACCTAAGGCTGCCATGGGAATGAACAGCAAAGGATAAATAGAAAGCTAATTGTAGTGGGGTTGGGTCAGCTTGTGTTTTCTGTTTGATAGCTCAGAGCACACTAATAATTCATATGAGCGAAAACAAGTAAGGTTGTTTCTGAATGGAACTGCTTTCTGTTTGCAGCCTTTGAGCAGGTCCTGGTGTTGAAGGAGGACTCTAAGAATAGAGCTGAGACAAGGGATGGGCAAGGGATTGTGGACAGGGCCAATTGCTGCTGTTTTAGTGATACCAGAGCCCTCCAGATTGTTTAAAGAGGCCAGAGAAGTGAATTTCTGGGGAATCTGTGTCATCAGGACTTTAGTGATCTGAGTGAGAGAGGGTTGGTTTGCATGTGCTTTGTCAGTGGTAACTGTGTCCAGGACTCAGGATGGAATACACCTGCTGGTGAGTGTGACTTAAGGGCCAAAATGATTGGATAGAAAGTGGGGAATCCTATAAAATGAAGGCTGAGTTGGAAAGACTGTGATATTGTACGTGGTCCCACTATTGTGCAGGAAATAATGTAAGTGCTTGTAGCTACGTGAGGCGTACCTTTGTTGTATCAACTAGGCAAAGTGAAATTCACCCTTTTATTTAAAATATCCTTTGCTTGTTAATTAATGTTTGAAATTGTTAATTTTAGTTGGTTTATTACATTAGAAGTTTTAAAAAGTGAAATCTTATCCATTGGTTTTCTTTCCATTGGCTTTGTGGGGATTCCATTCTTTTAAAAGTTAATGCTCTCAATGGGGATCATAATAATTGACATGATAAATTTGATGTATCTCCAATGTCTAGTTTACTTTTCGCTCACCTACTTTTGATACCTGTGCAGATATTAAAGTGGCATATTGCCTCTTGATCCACATTCATGCAGTTACAGTTTCTAGCATTTTCTACCATGTGCAGTCAATGATTTTTGTCAGTTGAAAAGTGTATTTTCCTTTTACAAAAATACAGAGCACCATGTATCTTTTATTTTGTCTATCAATTTCATTTTGCAATTGATACTTTGCTGTACAGCACAAAAGAGAGAATTTGTATCTCAGGATGTCTCAAGGTGCTTCATGTGCAAATTACGTATGATGTTTGTCTACAGAACAGTGAATTGCTTTGATGTGCAGTCACCATTGTTATACAGATAAATATGGCAGTGATATAGTTCACAGAAACGTGATGAGTGACTGAATAATCTGTTTTCAATGTCATTGCTTAAGGGAAATATGTTATCCAGGTTGTCAAGAGAACTGCTTGATTTTCTTCAAGTAGTACCATAGTATCTTTAATGTCCGCCTGAAACATAGGAATAGTTCTACTATGATTTTGCATTGGAGTGCCACAATTATGTCATAGGATCCTGATTTGTATGCATTGCTGAGGCCCCCATCTCTCACTGGAAGCTGCCTTTCTCGATTAAAAAAGCTGTGTTGTTATAATGGTAGCTGGTGAGAATGGAGCAGCATGTACTAAACAGAAATTTTAACTGCCCACCTACTCAACCTTGGAGGGCAGACAGGGTTGAAATTGCCCCTATAGAAATGTTTGTGCTGAAGCCTTTTCAGCTTTTACATTTGGAAATTTCATACAGTCCAGAGAGCTGTACATTAAACTCACAAGATTAACTATTCTAATATTTGTGTAGTGCTAACAGTACAGCTGGATCCTAAGCACTCATGTTGTAATACTGAAGCAAAGGGATGTAAACATGGTTCACAGTCCTGGCTCTATTTCTTTAAAAAAACTTAAAAGGGAAATATACCGTTGGAAGTGAATTGCACCATCAAACCAAGAAGTTACATGATGTGGTCCCAGTGGAGCTGTGCAGGAAATTGAAAGGAGAAGTTAATCAAATGGATCTTATTATACAATGCTTTGTGGTCATCTCTCTCATCAGAAATAGGATACACCTTTAGGTTATGTGAATGTGTAGTTGTCAACAATTTCATTATCGGAGCGTCCACATTTATCCATGGCCCATATCCTTAACTGCAAGTGTTAGGAAAGGCAGCATGTCATACGGGAACATTTATTTTGGTTCTAGGTAATTCATAAATTACTTGAAATGCATTTGGCCCAAATTTCCTCTTTACCACAATGGCAGCAGGTCTGTGGCAGGGCAAGACTTTTGCCCACCCCTGCTTGTGCTTCTTTGCCTGACAGAATCATTATTATACTGAGGGTAGATGCCATCCTCAGATCATGATTGGCGGTTGCGGTGGGGTGGGTGGCGGAGAAGATTATTTGTTCCACTACCTTGCTCGTGGTGAGGGCAAATTCCAAAATAGTAACCACTTTCTTTCCTAATGCAATTGTGTGCTCTGCCCTGGATTGCACAACATTAGGAAATAAGGAGATAAAAACATTTAATTATAGCATGTAATTAGGTTCAAAACATTTAAATCCTAAAAATTATGTTTCACATTAATAGTGGATATATGCTTACTATGTTACAGCTTTGTTCCAAACCACAATTTCTGATTAGATGCTATAATGTACTAGATAAATACAAACTTTTCTTTTTTTCATTCTTTGTATATTTTTCCCCGTATCTTGCATATGATAATAAGAGCATGAATCCAAAATACTCTGTAGTTTCCATAGAAAAGCATCATACAATTACTTGACTTTGAATTAAGGGAATCGAATCTAACACAATCTAATCAACTAATAGGATGATCTTGATTTAACAACATTGTTCATGCTGTATATCAGAGTTTCCATGTGATACATCTGCTGCATGTGAGAACCTAGACAATGCTGTAAGAATGAACAAGGTAGCTAAATTGATATAAAAACTGATGGTAAAGGATAACATTGTTATAGAAGCACATATGTGTTTGAAAGTGCATTTTGTGCTATCAGTTGCCTCAGGTTCTTATAACGTACCAGTGAAATCCATGTAATATAAACTAATCCAAGTGATTGAATTATTTTTCTTAGTTCCTCACTGTCTATATTTTGTTGTAGAAAGTGTGTGTTATATCATTCAGCTGCAAACTAGCAGGACTAAAGTTAATATTCAAGCCAGTGATATCAGTCAGCCAATCAGTATGATTCTTGGAATCATATCATCTAACAGCACAGAAGGAAGTCAATTGACCCATTGCATCTGTGCTTGCTCTTTGGATGACCTGTTCAATTAGTTCCACTCCCATGTTCTTTCCCTGGAGTCTGTCAAAGTTTCCTTTTCAATTATATATCTTTTTGAAAGTCACTGAACCTGCTTTTGCCACAATTTCAAGAAGTGCATTCCAAATCATAACAACCCACAGTTTAATGAAATTCTTCCTATCTGCTCTCTGGTTCTTTTGCCAATTACCTTATATCTATATCCATTGGTTAATGATCTATGTAGCAATGGAAAAAGTTTCTTCTTATTTAGTATGTCAAAATCTCTCTGAATTCAGAATACTTTATTAAATCTTCCCTTAACATTTTCTGCTTTAGAGAGGACATACCCAGCTTATCTAGTCTCCCCACAAAACTGGAGTCCAACATTCATGGGATCATTTTGGAAAATCTATGCATTGCCTTCAATGCCTTGACATCCTAACAGCTGTGTCATCTTGTCCAGATGTGTGGTGTTCAAAATTGGATACAATACTTTAGCTGACTCCTAACCAATGCCTTATAAAGCTTTAACATAACTTATTCTATGCCTCTATTTTCTAACTCAAGGAATCCATATTTTTTTGATTCTTTTTTATTTCTTCATCCCAAAATATATCACTTCTTACATCTCTGAATAAAATGTTATCTACCACATGTGTGTCCGCCCATTTCACCAGTCTGCTTCTGTCCTCCTGAAGCCTGCTACAGGACTTCTGCTCCCATAGATCCCTCATTGCTGACCACATTTCCAAGTTTTGTGGCAAACCTTCCATTGAACCTTGCAGTGCTTGGGCTTGCTTCCTGCCCAGCATCACATTTATCATTCTGACCAATAAGGAAAGCTGCTGGGATATGTTCAATTTTAAAGACACATTGAGCAGAATTTTAACTGTCAAGGGTAAGTGGGTTAAGGTACAACTGGTGGGTTAAATCCTAGAAAGTTGCATTGGTCTGGAGCCCAAAATGACCTGGCCCATTTTGGGATTTTTAAAAGTTATTTTTCATGGGATGTAGGCATCCTTAGCAAGGCCAGCATTTGTTGCCCATCCCAAGTAATTTCAGAGGGCAGTTATGAGTCAACCACATTGCTGTCACATGTAGGCCAGGCAATGATGGTAGATTTCCTTTCCTAAAGGACATTAGTGAACCAGGTGGGCTCTTATTACAATCAATGATATTATCATGGTCACCATCACTGAAATTAGCTTTTATATTCCAGATTTATCAACTGAATTCAAATTCCACCTGCTACCAGTGTGGGATTTGAAACCATATCTCCAGAACATTAGCCTAGGTCTCTGGATTACTAGTTCACTATTACCACTGTGCCACCATATCCCCTGAGCCAGAAGTGTTTGTTAGCAACTTGGAACCCCCTTGCAGTTGTCAGGAGTCATTGAACTTTGCAAACAGAAAATTAACTTTGAACTTAACCCATCATTCTGACTTTTATTGTCAGTCCATGGATTTTACATCTGAACAAATGAACATACAAATTAGGAGCAGGAGAAGGCGACTTGGCCCTTGAAGCCTGCTTTGCCATTCAGCAAGATTATGGTTGAGCTAATTATAATGTCAACTTCACATTCCCGCCCAGTCCTGTTAGCCTTTCACCCTCTTGCTTATCAAGAATTGATGTACCTCTGCCTTAAAAATACTCAAAGACTCTGCTTCCACCGTCTTTTGAGGAAGAAAGTTCCAAAGGTTCACAACCCTCTGGGAGAAAAAAATTTCTCCTCATCTCTGTCGTAAATGGGCAACCCCTTATTTCTAAACAATGGCACCTAGTCCTAGGCTCTCCCACAACAGGAAACATCCTCTCCACAACGACTCTGTCAAGACCCCTCAAGATATTATTTCACGTCACCTCTTACCCTCCTAAACTGCAGTGGATACAAGCCTAGCCTGACCGCTTCTCATAGGACAACCAGCCCAATCCAGATATTAGTTTAGTAAAACCTGTCTGAACTGCTTCCAATGCATTTACATCCTTCCTTAAATAAGCAGCCCATTGCTATACACACAGTACTTCTAATGTGGCCTCACCAATGTCCTGTATAACTGAAGGATATCCTCCCTGCTTTTGTATTCAATTCCTCTCACAATAAATGATAACATTCTATTAGCTTTCCTAATTACTTGCTGTACTATGCAGATACTAACCTTTTACAATTCATGCACTTAGGCGTCTAGGTCTCTCTGCATCTCAGAGCTCTGCAATCCTTCACTATTTAGATAATATTCTTCTTTTTTATTTTTCCTGTCAAAATGGACAATTTCACACTTTTCCACTTCATACTCAACCATACCTTCGGTCCCTTCATCCAAATCATTTATATAAATTGCAAAAAGCTGAAGCCCCACCCCTCATTACATCTGGCCAACCAGAAAAATGCCCATTTATACCTGCCGTTTGTCTCCTGTTAGCTAGCCAATCTTCTATCCATGCCAATCTGCTACCCTATACAATGAGCTTTTATTTTTCACAACAACCTTTGATGTGGCATCCTCTCAAATGCCTTGCGAAAATCTAAATACAATACATCCAAGGTTCCCCTTTGTCCACAGCAGATGTTACTTCAACAAAGAACTCTAATAAATTGGTTAAAGATTACTTCCCTTTTACAGAAACACGCTGACTGATTAATCTCAATTTTTCCAAGTGCCCTGCTATAATGCCTTTACTGATAGTTTCTAACATTTTCCCTGTCACAGATATTAAGCAAACTGGCTTGTAGTTTCCTGCTTTCTGTCTCCCTCTCTTTTTGAATAAGGGAGTTACATTCACTATTTTCCAGTCTAATGGAATCTTCCCTGAATCTATGGAATTAGGGAAAATTAAAACCAATGCATCAATTATCTCACCAGCCACTTCTTTTAAGACCCTGGGATGAAGTCCATCAGGCGCTGGGGATTTGTCAGCCCACAGCTCCAACAATTTACTCAGTGCCACTTCCTTGATGACTGTAATTTTCCTGAGTTCCTCCCTCTCTTCCATTGCCTGATTTACAGCTATTTCTGGGATGTTATTTGTACCGTCTATAGTGAAGACTGAAGCAAAACAACAGTTCAATTCATCTGCTCTCTCCTTATTTTCTGTTCTTAATTCCTCAGATTCACTTTCTATAGGACCAATGCTCACTTTGTTAGCTCTTTCCTTTTTAAGTATCAATAGAAACTCTTACTATCCATCTTTATATTTCTAGCTAGCATTCACTTGTACTCTAATTTTTCCTTCATTATCAATCTTTTGGTTATTCTTTGCTGTTTTAAGTATATTCTGTCCAATCTTCAGACCTGCCACCCATCTTTGTGCATCTATATGCTTTTTCTTTTGATACTATCTTTTTTTTTAGTTAACCACAGATGACAGATCCTCCCCTTGAAATTTTTCTTTCTTGTTGGAATGCATCTATTCTGTGTATTCTGAAATATCCTCTTAAATGTTCACCACTACATCTATTAGATGGCTATTAGATCATAGTTATTTATTTCTATTTGTGCTCTCAGTTCATCTGTTTTGCTTAAAATGCTACGTGCATTCAGCTACAGTTTAGTACAGTTTAGATTTCAGATTTAGTTTTGTCCTTTTATTATCTTTGTAACCTCTAGCCTTATCTGCTGATTTACTCTTAGGTTTGTGTTCCCTGTACTCTCTGGACAGAATCATCCTAGATTTGCACTCAGTGTGGTAGCCAATGTGAAAAAAGGCATTTAACCTGCTAGCCGCAAGGGTGGATTTTCTTGCTGTATCATGTCTTTCCCATCTCATAAATTACACAGTCACAGGAAACATGCCAGATCGCTGGTGGACGGCCTCTGATTTGCCCGCCATGACGTAACCTCGCTGCTTTCTCACTCCAGGCACCACATTTAAACTGCAGCCGCGTGGACACATTCACAAACATTCACTCCCTCCACCACTGATGCAGTGTGTATCATCTGCAAGATGGACTGCAAGAATTCACCAAGGCTGCTTAGACAGTAACCTCCAAACCCATGGCCATTATATCTAGAAGGACAAGGCCAGCAGGTAGATGGGAACACGACCACTTGGAAGTTTCCCTCCAAGTCACTCACAATCCTGACTTGGAAATACATCGCCAGTCCTTCACTGCCGCTGGGTCAAAATCATGGAACTCCCTTTCTAACAGCACTGTGGGTGTACCTACACCACATGGACTACAGCGGTTCAAGAAGGCAGCTCACCACCACCTTCTCAAGGGATGGGCAATAAATGCTGGCCAAGTCAGCGAAGCCCACATCCCGTGAATAAATAAAGAAAAAAAATTCTCAATGCTTTCAGCCCAGGAATGCTCCGGTGAAGAAATGGCCCCAAAAGCCAGGAACAGTGCAGCTCCCGTATTCAGTGATGCAGCCCTGGGGTGCCTTTTGGATGTCCTGGAGGCCCCTCTGCGATGTTCTCTACCCCCAGCTCTGGCCTCAGGAGGCCTATCAGTCTCACCACTCCGGCTTAGGAAGTGGTGGCAGAGGTGGCCAGTGCCATAGCTGCACACAAGAGGTCGGCCATCAAGTGCAGTAAAAGGATGAATTGTCTCATCTGTGCCACCAGGGTAAGTTAACCATCTCATCACCCTAAACTCTCATACTCACAAGCCCATCACACATTCACTGGTATCTCACTCACTGCCAGCTCAAGGGACATCACCACTCACTCTTTCATACATATCCTCACATCTCCATCTGACCTCATCTCCTCTGGAGATCACCTGCTTATCCTGTCCATGGCTCCATTAAATACACATGCACACCTGGCATCCTTCTCATTTGGCCTGGCACGCGCCCTGCTCACACTCTCTCCATTTTTCCTTATGTAGGACAAGATTGCACACAATCAATGGGAGAGGTCCCAGACTGGGGGTGGAGTGACAGACATCAAGGTCCTCACTCTGTTCGAGAGTGCACGTTGGAGTTGGCCGGAGAGGATGTGAACCATTCCTGCAGCAGTATCGATGTGAGGATCCTGCACTATATCATCCGTCTCTCAACCCTACTCTCAGTCCACTTTTCTGTATTTCACATGGCTGTCATGCACTAATAATCTCCACTTCCTCTCCTAGGCACATCTGCCATGTCACCCTCAGGTAACCTTGTCCCTGGCTCCAGTGCCAAGAGCACCTCGGATGAGGAGCTTGAGGGCAGCACCATTGAAGAGCAGTCATGGCGCTCACCCAGACCCTCCACCAGTTCAGAGACACACACCTCGGTGGGACCGCAATGTAGAGCAGCCTTGGGGTCACAATCTGGTAGCACAGCACACAGGTGGCTCCACAGCAGGTGAAGGCAGGGATATCCAAAATCGCTGGGACTTGGAAGGCTGCTGGGGACAAGGAATCTGCTGTGTCTGAGTCAGATGAAGAGCCTCTGGACTTGGTCCTCAATCAATTGTTGGAGCTGCAAAGACAATCACAGGGACACCAGGAAGCGATGTCTGGTGCACTCCTGAGATTGCAAGGGAAGATGGAGGAGTCTGTCCACCTTTGCCTGAGGTGAGAGGGCCAGCACGATGACGCACCGAGGTCAACACTGGCAGGATGGTGGCCACCATGGGGACCTTGGTCCTGCACTACTACATGGGTTGAACTCCATTGCTGATGCCATCGATGACCTCTAACAGTGTCAAAGCAAGAGGGGTGAGGGGTAGCTTGACCTCACTCCAGCTTTCACTTCTCCTCAAGGAGTCAGCCCGGGGCCGTTGGCATACATAGGGAGGAGGACCAGCAGCTCGAAACCCCAGAGCCATCCATCCAGGTAACTCCAAAATGTCTGGCCGATCCACAATCTCTCTTCCTGTGACCCATCATCTTCAGCTCCACAGGTTGAGGAAGGTGCACCTGGCCCATAACAGGACCCCAAAGCATGCTAAAAAATTTGTACAACAGTTGAAGCTAGCTGGTTCACGCTGTTATTATGCCATAGCAACATGAGTGGTACTCATCACCAAAAGGATGCTGCCATCAATCCAAACAGATGTTTTGCCGATCACAAAAATCATTAATGTGGTATATGAATTTCAGTGCCAGTATGATGCTAGGTATGTAGGCCATATATCCCAAAGACATATCAAACAGCATGTCCCTTCCTCTATTCACAAAGGGAAGGCTACAGGCTGTACCTAACCTGCTCGTGCTTGCAAAACTCAAAACAAAGTGTCCAACGTTAGACGTGATTCCGCATTTGGCAAACATATGCTAACTAATCCTCAAAAACTACGCTGACAATGAATTTAAGACTGTCAGTCAGGCTCACAATGTGACACAGTTGCGTGCACTGGAAGTTACATATGTTAATACATAGGGCCCTGTTCTTTGCTAACAGAAAGAACATGTACATATATTGCATCTGTTTCAGCTAAACAAAATAAGTGACAGTCATTTGCTGACTCAGTCCTCAGGGCAATGCCTTGGCCAATTAGGATCAAGCCGCTTGATTTAAATTTCAAACAATGCTTGGCAGTTAACCATCAGTCACCATCACTGGTGCATTCTCCATGACAATGCCTCTACCAATCAGAGTGCACTTTGCAACCAATCAGTACCCTCTTCTCATACAGTATAAATTATTATTTTTTTCATTGTATAGGTATTCTTTTGAAGTGAACTTTAAATGCACCTAATCCTTTGTCGGCCTTCAGTACCTGTCCCCTTCAGGAGCACAGGGTTACCAATCACAGATGCTGAAGAGATGGTGGCCAACTTCACCTCAAAAGTGCTGAGAGCACACAGAGAGAATGATGGAACTCTGTGAAGCCTGCACACAACATTCTGTAGCAATGACAAGCACCATCGAGAGGCAGGGATCACTAATGTGTCCAGTGAGCGTGAAGTCAGATGATCACTTTGGCCTGAACTGTTACATACAGTATAAGGAATGGGCCCTGGACTGAGACACCTGCCTTTATCTTGTGCAGGAACGAAGGTTTTATATCTGATTGACACAAACACTGCTCATCATAACAAGGAACCATAGGCACAGAGACATTCTTGGGAGTTTATTTACAATAGTGAACCTTATGTACAAGTGATTAATACCCATGTCCAGGCTGTGCAACTGCACCTTCTTAATCTTCCTAACCCTCCTGCTATGTTTTGTTGCTCCCCTGACATCCATGGTGGAGGTGGAGGTAGCCTGCTGACTGCGGTGCCCTGTCTGTGATGACCTTGGTGGGTGTCCTGTGGAGGGCCGAGACCTGGAGTGTTCTGACCTGCTTTTTGGGGTCCTTCTGTGTAGCAGTGGCTCCCTCCTCAGCCTGTGGAGCTGAAGCCTCTGGTGTCACAGGAAGAGGGAAGTTGGATGGGCCGGACAATCCCGGAGTCATCTGGGAGGATGGCCCCAGGCCGTGTACCGACGATCTGACATGTTTCCTGTGAATGCATTATTAATGAGGCCGGATGTGCTGGGAATGGGATGATACATAGTGAAAACCCTCCATTGCGGGTAAAATGTCTTTTTTCCTGCCTGCTACTGCACTTAGTGCAAACATGGAACAATTCCTCCCTTGGTTGTCGAGACTGCCCTGTTCTTTCTGTCCTTGGGAGGAAGGCTCACCTCACTTCAATCCCTCACGTCCCACAGCAGGACCTTGTAGCACAAGGGTCTGGCACATATAGGATTAATGTGGAACTGAGTACAGCTCCTCCCTTTGGGTGCCCGAGGGCCCCTGCCGGACTACTTGAGGTGAAGAAATAGCTGGAGTGGGATCAAGCTGGCCTGCTCCCGTATTGCATTGATACTGTTGGAGGCCAAGTTTGATGTCAGCGATGGAGTTCAGCCAGTGTAAAAGTGCAGGACTGATGTCCTGGACTAAGGTCTTTATGGCAGCCACCATCCTACCAGTGTTAACCTGGTGCATTGGTATGTCAGTGCTTTCACCTCAGACTGAAGGCAGACAGACTCCTTCATTGTGCCTT
The DNA here is from genome assembly GCF_017639515.1 of Carcharodon carcharias. Lineage (NCBI taxonomy): Eukaryota > Metazoa > Chordata > Chondrichthyes > Lamniformes > Lamnidae > Carcharodon > Carcharodon carcharias. Next base: position 47,157,982 of record NC_054478.1, on the reverse strand, counting down.
GCAATTTGAGGAGTGCAGAGGACATCCCTTCGTGATGTTCCCGAGCTTGCCTTTGCAGCTCCAGCAACTGATGTATGACTGAGTCCGGAGGCTCCTTATCTGACTCGGTTTCAGCTGATTTCTGGCCTCCAGCATTCCTCCAAGTGCCAGAAATCTAGGAAGTTCCTGCTGCTGCCTGCTGTGGATCAGGTAGCATGACGTGCTCACTAGATTGTTACCTCGAGGCTGCTTTAGAACTAGGTCCCACCAAGGTGTGTGTCTCTGAGCTGGTGGAGGGTGTGGACGAGCACTCTGACGTGTCTTCAATAAGGGTGTCATCAGAGTCTTCTTCTGAGGTGTCTTTGGGGCTTGAGTTGAGCATCTGGTTCATGTACTCCCTTGGCTGTTTCCCGGATGAGCCTACAAAAGCGAGGAGAGATAAATAGTGCATGGCAGGCAACTGCAGAACAGAGGAACTCACTCACGGCATGGTAGTCTGATGGATGTTGCGCTGCTGGATCCTCACCTGGCTGAGCACCACTGACCTCACCGTCAGCACAGGAACAGTCCAGATTGTCACTGGCCAGCTGGATGACTATTTTCAAAGTCTTTGAGGATCTTAATATCAGGTATTCCTCCACCAATCTGTGACTTCTCCCTTTTGTTGTGTGCCAGCTTTTTCTGCATGAATAAAGATGGAGAGAATGTAAGCAGGACACCTGCTAGACCAGATGAGAAGGATGCCTGGCATGTGTGGGTGGTGACTGGTGCCATGGATGAAATGAAGACATGATCCACAGGGCAGATGCAAGTGGGTGTGAGAGATCAAATTGTGATGTCCCGTGAACTGGCAGTGAGTGAGATCCCTGTGGATATGTGCTGAGTTTGTGAGTGTGTTAGTTAAGAGTGATGAGAAGAGTGACTTACCCTGATGGAATGGAAGAGACTATCCATCCTCTTTCGGCCCTGGGTGGCTGTCCTCTTTTGCAGTGTGTTGGCACTGACCGCTGCTACCACTGCCTCTCATGCTGGATTGGTGATTTTCTTGTGGGTCTTTGCCCAGAGCAGGGTTAAAGGATTTTACAGTGGCCCTTCAATGTGTTCTGTAGGAGCCCAAGGGAGCATCCTAAAATTTGGGGGCTGCATGTTTCTTCCTTTTGGCAGCCTTGAGTTCCCAGCAGATTCCGATCCCTTAGAGAGTTCCAGATCTGTGCAAGGGTGCCCTTTAAATATGGCGCACGGGTTATTGAAGGCCTGAGGTGACAGCGGGGCAGGCGAATCAGAGGTCACTCCACCAGCGATCTGACGTGTTTTCCGTGAATACATTATTAATGAGGCCGGACAGGATCGGAATGGGATGATACAGTGTGAAAACCTGCCATTGCAGCTGGCAGGTAAAACATTTTTTTTCCCACCCACTACTGCACTTAGTACAAACCTGGAACAATTCTATCCTTGATTGTCGAGGCTGCCGTGTTCTTTCTGTCCTTGGGAGGAGTGCTTACCTCACTTCAATCCCTCATATCCCACAGTAGGATCTTGTAGTACAAGGGTCTGGCACATAAAGGGTTAATATGGAACTGAGTACAGCATCGTCCACACAGTGATGTCAAAGAGCACATGACCACACCTAGGGGCTAGTGTAGTATTGGACAGAGCCATGTGTAGAAGCAAGCTTGGAGACAGCTCCAGCTTGAACCTTTATTGTAACTACGTATATAGTTTATAGTAGTTAATAAATAGTTACTGTTAAACAATCTAAGAATACAAATACCTTAATAAGGACTACCTAATAATGCCCAACACCTTACAACATAATGGCAGTGAATGGACAAATCAAAACCTTGCAGAGACTGTATAAGAAAATTAAAACTCTGGAAAACAGAAGGAAAAATTAAAGAAAAATTAAAGGAAAGCTCAAGAGGTGAAAGTGAAGAAGGAAACTGGCAGAGAAAATCTCCAAAGAAATGCTTGGGAGCTGAAGGCAGAACTTCCTCACTGCAAAAGAAAACTCATTTGAATCCATGGCAGTTCAGCAGTTGTTTTGGAAAAATATACTTTATTCATAAAATATCTGAAAGAACATTACAAAACATTTTAAAATGGCCATCACACAAAATACAGTCATATTCAAGTTTTCCACATAGATCATAAGGTGCTTCAAATACAATCAATGAACATTACAGACATTTCAACATTGTCATTACAGACAGCCAGACAGTGCAATGGTATTACAGTTATCTATATAGATCATGTTGCACTCTGAGGTGCTTCAGTACAATTGTGATACATGTAGTATTCATTGCATACATTCAGTGGGAGTCATATAGCCCTAGATATACATACAATTCCCAGCCCCTCAGTGCACTATGGCTGAAAGATCTTAGACAGCAACCTTTCCCTTTTCCGCCCTCACGGCAGCTGCCCCAAGCTTTAGTCAATCCCTCAGCACGTAGTCCTGGACCTTGGAATGTGCCAGTCTGCAACACTCGGTCGGGGACAACTCTTTTCACTGGAAAACCATCACGTTTCAGGCAGACCAAAGAGTGTCTTTCACCGAGTTGATGATCCTCCAGCTGCAGTTGATGTTTGTCTCGGTGTGCGCCCCTGGGAACAGTCCGTAGAGCATAGAGTCCTGTGTCACAGAACTTCTTGGGATGAACCTTGACAAAACCATTGCACCTCTCTCCAGGCCTTCTTTGCAAATGCACATTCCACAAGAAGGTGAACAATGGTCTACTCCCCACCACAGTAACATCAAGGGTAACATGCAGAGGGGGGTGGGACTTGTTTCAGCTTCAAACCTTAAGTGTTCAGAGTCAGCAGACCTAATACCTCAGTAAGACCTACTGAACTACATCCAACACTTCACAATAGGCTTCTTGGTAAGAGTGAGACCTATGCAGCAACTTTCTCAGGTGCTGAAGCTATAGGAATGAACATACAATTCTGACCCCTGCCTGGGTCCCTTTAATTAGAAGCTTTGATTCGAATCCTTTGACAGGTTCATCGTATTGTCCTGCCCCTCCCTCTCTGATTAGCTGAAAAAGCCAGAAGTGGGCTGCTAATGCCATAGTTATAAAGCCTCCTTCAATTGCAAATGGGTTCCTGACCCACTACCAGCCTCCCTGCTCTATGTGGGTCTATTCAGTTGAGATACCACCCATTGTTTTTGTTTATAATGATTTGGACTAGATTTTTACTGTTGTTGATCATGCCATGGTGGGGGTTCTTATGTCTTGAGAATAGTATCCGAATCAAAATGTAACAGATTGATTTATCTTATTTCAACATGCTGGAGGATGGAGGGATTATACAGTGTTTTTATGCCTCCATTGCTGCCCAGAAGTCTGCTCCAATGCGCATCATTAGACATGCTGACAGAGTGCTCAGTAGTATGAACATGGCTGGAGAAGGCTTGTTAGAAATCCAACACTGCTGTAACAACAGGCTGAGCATTCATAAGAGATACTCTTGACTCTGATTACTGCTGTTCCACTGCAGAAAAACTAAAGTTGTTCATCATTATATACTGGACCACAATTCTTTCTAAATGGTCATGTGCTTATACACAGATAAGACTGGTGAATTCCTCACAGTCATATCTAACCTTACAGGGTATGATTTGGCAAACTTTCTCTAATGACTGAAGACAATATGATGCTCCAATAGTTCTCTCATTTGGTCCAATTCCTGAGTCTCTGTAGCTGAGGAAGGATGTAAAGTCTTTCTCCACTCTCCAACTAATGTTTAATATCAAGGGAGCAGCTAGCATTTGCTGGACAAAGAAGATCAGAGGGACCTTGGTGTGCATGTCTACTGGTCCCATAATGCAGCAAGACAGGTAGATAATGTGGTTAAGAAGGCATATGGAATACTTGCCTTTATTAGCCGAGGTATAGAATATAAGAGCAGGGAGGTTATGCTGGAACTGTATACAACATTGGTTAGGCCACAGCTAGAATATTGCATGTAGTTCTGGAATCTGCATTATAGGAAGGATGTGATTGCACTAGGGAGAGTGCAGAGGAGGTTTACTATGATGTTGCCTGGGCTGGAGAGTTTTAGTTATGAGGAGAGACTGGATAAACTGGAGTTATTTTCCCTGGAGCAGAGGAGATTGAGGGGGGGCATGATTGAGGTGTATAAAATTATGAGGGCCATAGATAAGGTAGACAGGAAAGAACTTTTCTCCTTGGTGAAGGGATCAATAACCAGGGGGTGTAGATTTAAGGTGAGGAGCAAGAGGTTTAGAAAGGATGTGGGAAATAATTTTTTCACCCAGAGGGTGGTGGGAATCTGGAACTCACAGCCTGAAAGGGTGGTGGAGGCAGAAACCCTCATAACATTTCAGAAGTATTTGGATGTGCACTTGTGATGCCATGGCATACAGGGTTATGGGCCTAGTGCTGGAAAATGGGATTAGAACAGGAGTGGTACCAACGAAAACATTAACTGTTGCCATTGTAAATTACATAACAGAGCTCAAACAAGGAGAAAAATGTGAGTCATAGAGTCATAGAGTCAAAGACATCTACAGCACCGAAAAATGCCCTTTGGCCCATCGAGCCTGCACCGGTCAAACAAGTACCTAATATTTAATATTCAGAAAATGTCAAGACCCTTAGGCTTACTACAATAAAGGCACTATATAAATACAAGTTACATATTGGTGATTATCCTAGTTTTGGTCTCCACTCTAAGTGCAAAGGTGTTCTCTATCTGTGGTAAAGTGGAGTGCTATGTATCTTTAAAAGAATGTAGTTAGTTGACCATGTGATTGTATTGACCAGCGTGGGATTCTTAGGTAACTGTAAATCGAGGGCTGGAGGTGATTGAAGAAGCACACATGGTGTTCTTAGTTCCAATAAACCACCAGTGTTTGTTCAGCTAATTGGTCTCTCTGCCTATATTGTTTCAAGCGCCAACTAATGTGTTAATATCAAGGGGGTAGCTAGCCTTCGCTGGACAAAGTGAACCTGACATATACAAATATAAAACTATCTTCACTCTTTCATAAACTTAAAGACCTCTATCAGGTCACTACTTAGCTTTCTCTTTTTCAGAGAAAAGAGCTCCAGCTAGTTTAGCCTTTCCTGATAGGGATAAGCATATCCTCTTAATTCTGTTACATCCTCATGAGTCTTTTTTGCACTTTCTCCAGTGTCTCTATATCTTTTTTATAAGATGGGGATCAGAACTGTGCACTGTACTCCAAGTGTTGTCCAACCACTACAACTTCTGGTTGTCTGGAGCTTGGCCATTCTGAAATGGATAGATTTGTTTCATTCCTTTATTACACAATTCCTACAACTTAATGGTCACCTGTTTTTCCTTACCGCTGTGTTCATTTTTACAAATCTCAACAAAGGGGTTCAAAACTCTGACTTTAAGGAGTTCTCCTTGTCAGTCTTCAAATTGAATTATGGCTTTCTGAAGTTAACCAGGTTCCTGGATTCTTGCATCTCACAGCTAGATTTAAGCAACAAGATTACAGCAAGCATATACAAAATACTACTATATTAAACAATGAAACCAAACATGGTATAGAATAAGAAACATGATGTGGAATACAATTTTACATCAGAACAAAAGGATGGTTTAACTCCAAATTTAAGGAAGGTATCCCAATTCACGTTAACCTACATTTTCATGCAGCAGGAAAGTCAGACTAACTGAGAGCTCTACAATTCGGAGACTCTCCTATTTGGGTCTTCTGCTTCCAGTTGTCTGCTACCTTGACCTAGAAGGAGCCAAGTAATGTTGACATATTTGAAAGGCATCAAGAGGGAATGCAAGTGTTCAAACTGCAACCTAACTTGTGTATAAGCTAATACATTTGCAACATGTCGCAGGTTGTTTCTGAATTGTGGGTTTATCTTTCCAGATGATACTTTTAGACTTTTTGAAGTGGGCACTTGTAGAGGGATCCTGCTGCAGTCTAGGCATGTTGATAAAATCTGCAAAGACCTGCTTGGTGAGGTCTTAACATGCAGCCCCAAGAGGTAGATTTACCAATATACTTTCTATCATAAAATATCCAATGTTTGAAACTACATATGATTTGGCAGCTTCTTCCTTGAAACTAATGATGAGCATGAAATAGTAAATATTCTGAATAGAAGGATCCTACAAGCATTTAAACAACACAAGTAAAATCAATGACTTAATTACGAATTGGGATGAAGTGCTATACAGAATTAATAGGTTCAAAACAAATAAATCCCAGGGAGAGGTGGTATTTTTTCCAGGGTGCTGAAAGCGAATTAGGCAGAAATCTATAAGGTACAGATAACGTTTATGAGGGAGTCACAGAACACTTGTGAGATGCCTGTAGACTGCAAACAAGCTAGTGTGGTGCCCATGCAATGAAAAAGTTTCACAAAACAGACAATGATACTCACAGATCCATTTGTTTCACATTCATTCATATAAAATAATGGAATTGGTTATCCGGTGCCAACTTGAGGATTATCTGTAGAATAACCAAATTAAACATTCGGGAAATAGTGGGGAGTGAGGGGTCTAGTGCAGAGGTTTCCAAACTGTGGATTATGATCCGCAATGGGGTCACTGGATGAGCAATCTGATTTGTGAGCTCCGAGGCAACAATGGCGATGGTGGAGCGGAAACTCAGATTTGACAGACCTGTGGTCAATTGTGAGGCCCCTTTAAATGTGAGTGATGTTTTCTTTTACCTGTGGACGTGACCAAATCCAATGAGTTTTGAGGCCTGATCACATCACCAGAGCCTGCAAAATGGCAGGTGTTTGAGTTGTTTCTTGTGCTTGTATCCCTCCTGTTTGAACCCCTACCCCACTCACTGGCCAGGATTTTCCCCTCAGCGATTTGGGGGTGGGGCCCACTCGCCAAAGGGAAAATGACAGGGGATGATGTTGGGAGGAACCCCCGACATCATCCAGGTCCCTTTCAATATTCAGGAAGGTGGGTGGACAGCGAAATCAGCTGTCTGCCCGCTGACATGTCAATGGCCAATTGAGGCCATTGACAGGCAAATTAACCTTATTAAACACCCTGCCCAGCCAAGCTTAAGGCTGATGGGCAGGCCAGGAGCCCCAGCAGGCTGCAGATTATTAATGAAACTTCATCCACTAGCGGGATGAAGTTTCATGTCCATTTTTTAAAAATTTAATAAATTTTATGTGTTTATTATTAACATGTCCCATCTTGTGTGACATTTTTACATGAGGGGAACATGTTAATAATTTTAATATTTATCTATTTTTAGAGTTTACTTACCTCTCAGTAATCTCCCTGAGACAGAACTTTGCCTCATGGAGCAGTGCGCTGTTTTGTGCGCATGCGCGAACGAGCGCAGTTTGACAGATGGGGAATCCCTCACCACCCCCGCACAGGGAGCGCATTGCGCTTCCCGTTGGGCAGGCCGCTGGGTGGGCTTTAATTGGCCTGCCCACTCAAAATGGCGGCGGGCCCCGTTTCAGCGGCGGAGTTCGGCTGCCTGCCCGCTGCCGAGCTGGTGGGGCCCGCACACCAGCCAAGGGCTAAACTCTGCCCAATAACTCTCTTCCCAATTTTCACCCTTGAGTCACACCAAGCGTGAGACATTAAAATGGGGTCACAGCAGGGAAAAGTTTGGGAAGCACTGGCCTAGTGAGAATGAGGAACTTCAAGAAATTGGTAAAGAAATCATACTGGAGTAATTAATGGAAAATTAAATCCTCTGAATACAGAGAGAATGGATGGATTGGTTTTGATCTTGCAGAATTCATTAGATTCTAGAATGGTCCCTATGGATTGGAAAGTAGCAAGTATCACCCTGTTGTTAGACCAGGCTGCCTGACATCAGTGGTAGGGAAAATGGTGGAATCTGTTATTAGAAATTTGGGCCAGGATTTTCCAGTCCCGAAATTCCCACCAGAAGTAAACAGGCACTTGGCTGATCCATCAAACTTTCCATCTCACCTGTGACAATTCGTGCCTCAGGCAAGGCTGTAAAATCCCAGCTGCGATACCAGAGCACTTTGAAAATCATATGTGTAGGTAAATTCAATACAGATTTATGAATGGAAAATTATGTTTGACAACTCAGTTAGCATCTTCTGAAGTTGTATCCAGCATGATAAATAAAAGGGAACCAATGGATGTAACGGTTAAGACCTGAAACGCACTGCTGGAGTGTGTGGTGGAGGCAGGTTCAATCAAGGCATTCAAAAAGGAATTGGATTATTATCTGAAAAGGAAAAATATACAGAGCTACAGGGAAAAGGTGGGTGAGTTCTTCCAGGTTCAAGAATCCTATAGAAAACTAATCTGAAAGCAGCAGTTTCAATATTCCATTCATACAAACATATGAACCAGGAACAGGAGTAGGTCATTTGGCCCCTCGAGCCTGCTCCATCATTTAATATGATCATGGCTGATCTGATAGTAACCTCAAATCTGCATCCCATCTACCCCGAAAACCTATCACCCCCTTGCTTACCAAGAATCTATCCATCTCTTTTTTGAAAATATTCAAAGACTCTACTTCCACCACTTTTCAGGAAATGGGTTCCAAGGGCTCACAACCCTCTGAGAGAAAAAAAAATGTCTTATCTTGGTTTTAAATTTGTGACCCCTTATTTTTAAACAGTGATCCCTAGTTACAGATTCTCCCATAAGAGGAAACATCTTCTCCACATCTGCCCTGTGAAGACCCCTCACAGTCTTATATGTTTCAATCAAGTCACCTCTTACTTTTCTAACCTACAAGCCTAGCCTGTCCAACCTTTCCTCATAAGACAACCCACCCATCTGGGTATTAGTCTGGTAAACCTTCTCTGAACTGTTTCCAATGCATTTACATCCTTCCTTAAATTAGGTGACCAATACTCTACACAGTACTCCAGATGTGGCCTCACTAGTGCTCTGTATAACTGAAGCATAGCCTCCATACTTTTGTATTCAATTCCCCTGGCAATAAATTATAACTAACTATTAACTTTCCCAATTACTTGCTGTAACTGCTTACTAGCCTTTTGCAATTCATGCACAAAGAGACCCAGATCCCTCTGCATTTCAGAGCTCTGCAATCTCTCACCATTTAGGTAATATGCTTCTCTTTTATTCTTCCTGCCATAATGGACAATTTCACATTTTCCCACATTATACTCCATTTGCCGGACCTTTGCCCACTCACATAACCTATCTATATGTTTTTGTATCCTCCTTTCGTCCTCTTTACAACTTACTTTCCTACCTACCGTTGCGACATCAGCAAATTTGGCAACCATCCCATCCATCTCTTCATCCAAGTCATCTATATAATTTGTAAACAGTTGAGGTCCCTGCACCTATCCCTGTGGCACACCACTCATTACCTCTTGCCAATCTGAAGAAGATCCATTTATGCCCACTCTCTGCTTCCTGTTAGCCAGCCAATCTTCCATCCATTCCAAAATGTTATCCCCTATACCAAGAGCCATTATTTTCCACAATAAACTTTGATGTGGCATTTTATTAAATGCTTTCCGGAAATCTAAGTACAGTATATCCACCAGTTCATCTTTATCCAAAGCACATGAAAACAAAGTTACTTCCTCAAAGAACTCCAATGAGTTGGTTAAACATGATTTACCTTTCACAAAACCATGTTGACTCTGCCTGATTATCTTGAACTTATCTAAGTGCCCTGCTATAGCTTCTTTAATAATAGCTTCTAACATTTTCCCTATGGCAGATGTTAAGCTAACTGGACTGCAGTTTCCTGCTTTCTGTTTCCCTCCCTTTTTGAATATTGGAATTATGGTTGCTATTTTCCAATCTAATGGGACCTTCCCTGAATCTAGGGGGTTTCAGGAAATTAAAACCAACACATCAACTATCTCACTAGTCACTTCTTTTAAAGCCCTAGGATGAAGTCCATTTGGACCCGGGCGCTTGTCAGCCCACAGATCCAACAATTTACTCAGCACCACTTCCCTGGTGAATCTAATTTTCTTAAGTTCCTCCCTTCCTTCCATTTCCTGATTTATAGGCGCTTCTGGGATGTTACTTCTATCCTCTGTAGTGAAAACTGATGCAAAATACCTGTTCAATTAATCTGCCATCTCCTTGTTTTCCATTATCAATTTTCCAGATTCACTTTCTATAGGACCACTGCTCACTTTGTTAACTTGTTTCTTTTTAAAATATTTATAGAAACTCTTACTATCTGTTTTTATATTTCTGGCTAGCTTTCTCCCATATTCTAATTTGTCCCTCTGTGGTAAAGAGGAGTGCTATGTACCTTTAGGAGAATGTAGTTGATTGACCATGTGACTGTATTGACCAGTCGATACACGGCGCGGGCTACATTGGGAACTGTAAGCCTAGAGCTGGAGGTGATTGAAGAAGCACACATTGTGTTAATGCTCTGTTCTTAGTTCCAATAAACCAGCAGTGTTTGTTCACTAAATCAGCCTCCCTGCCTATAAGGAACGAATTATATCATGCTCACCATGGAATTAGTAGGATGAAGATTATTGTGTGCAGCTACTTGTGGTGGCCAGGGATGGACACAGACATCTAAAGCCTAGTCAAAAGTTGTCTTCAATGCCAGCAAGTACAAAAGCTACCCCCCCACCCCCCCTTAGCTCCATTGCACCTCTGGGAATGGCCAGGGTGGCCACATCGACTATGTAGGGCCCTTCTTGAGCACAATGTTCCTTTTACTAATAGGTACCCATTCCAAATGGATGGATGTCTACGAAGTCCAGTCACCCAAGCCTACAGCCACCATAGACCAATTGCGGCAGAGTTTTGCAGTGCACGGGTTACTAGAGGTGCTCGTGTCAGATAATGGGACTGCATTTACCAGCAGGGAGTTCCACAGGTTTGCAACCCTCAATGGAATAACTCACATCAAAACCTCACCTTCCCACCCCACCTCTAATGGCTTGGTTGAACGGGCAGTCCAAACCTTCAAGTCTGGGATGAAAAAGCTGGAAGGGGATTCCATCAGCGCCAGATTGTCATGACACCAAACATGACCACCAATATTGCCCCCCCTGAATTACTGGAGAAGAGACGTCTGGCACTCGTCTAACTTTTATCAGGTTAAGTTTAGTGGGGGGAGGGTGGAAAGAAGCCAAGAGGACCAGAAGACTAGACATGATGGCCATAATCATGAAGGAAGTTTCATGGTGGGAGGCACAATTCTCGTGAAGAACTTTGGAGATGGGCTCAATTGGCTATTAAGCGAAGTGAGTGCAGGGACAGGATCTCTCTTCTATAATGTATTGGTAAATGGTCGAATAATTAAATGACATGTCAGTCATCTCTGGAAAAGAGAGATAGACCCACAAGAAGGAATTCATTCATCATTTGCGTTTGAGTCTGTACTGCACGTGGAAGAAATGTCACACAATTTGGAAGTATCGGTGGGACCTGTTGGACCTGAGAAGGTCAAAGACACAAAGCTGCCCACTTCCACCAAAGCGCCTGGTGGACAGTTGACCCCTGAGAAGGGAGCCTCGGAAAAGCCAGCTGAGATCGTTGAGCTATGACGCTCAACACATCCGAGGAAGTCTCCTGAGAGACTTGACTTGTAAGTAGTTATTCATTAAAATAATTAGGATGTTGTGAAGCTTGTTAATTGTACTTTCAAATAAAGGGGAGGGATGTGGTAAAGTGGAGAGCTATGTACCTTTAAGAGAATTTAGTTGATTGACCACGTGACTGTATTGACCAATCAATAAACAACGCGGGCTACTTTGGTACCTGTAAATCTAGAGCTGGAGTCATTGAAGAAGCACACAATGTGTTAGTGCTCTGTTCTTAGTTCCAATAAACCACCAGTGTTTGTTCAGTCAATTAGTCCCTCTGCCTATATTGTATCAAGCACCAGCTAATGTGTTAATATCAAGGGTGCAGCTAGCATTCGCCAGACAAAGCGAACTTGCTAACCAGAAAAAAACATAAAACCTTTCTTATTAATCTTTTTGTCATCCTTTGCTGATCCTTATATTCTGTCCAAACTTCTGACCTTCCACCTATCTTTGCACAATTAAATGCTTTTTCTTTAAGTTTGTTACTTTCTTTAAACTTTCTAGTTAACCACAGATGGTGGGTCCATCCCTTGGACTTTTTCTTACTTATTGGAATGTATCTATTCTGTGTACTGTGGAATATCTCTTTAAATGTTTGCCACTGCATCTCTATTGACCTATCCCTTAACCTAATTTGCCAATTCACTTTAGCCAGTTCTGCTTTCATGTCCTTATTTAAATTTGCAAACATAGTCTCGGACACACTCCTCTGTCCTTCAAACTGAATATAAAATTCAATTAAATAATGGTCGCTGCTACACAGAGGCGACTTCCCTGTGAAATCATTAAGTAATCCCATCTCGTTGCACAATACCAGGTCTAGTATAGCCTGCTCTCTGGTTGGCTCCAGAATGTCTGTTCTAAGAAACTATCCTGGAAACCTTCTTTGAGCTCCTGATCTAGGCTACATTTGCCCATCTGGCTTTTCCAGTCTATATATAGATTAAAATCTCCTATGATTATTGCCATACCTTTCTGACAAGCTCCATTATTTCTTGCTTTATGCTCCACCCTATCATATGGTTACTATTAGGGGGCCTGTGCATGACTCCCATGTGATTTCTTGCCTTTACCATTTTTCATCTCTACCCAAACTGTTTCCACATCCTGGTTTCTTGAACTTAGGTGGTCCTTCTCAATTGTGTTAATACCATTATTAACTAACAGAGCCATCCCTTCACATTTTCCTCACTTCCTGTCCTTCCTATAAGCCCTATACCCTTTAATATTCAGTCTCAATCCATGTCTTCCTGCAGCCACGTCTCTGTAATGGCTATCAAATCATATTTATTTATTTATTTTTATGTACTTTCCCGTTTGCCCACAAACTGGAACTCACTTCTACCACACCAGGCTTCAAGCCACACATTCATCTCCCTAATCTGATGTATCCTATGCCATTTTGCATGTGGCTCAGGTAACAATGCAGAAATTATTACCTTTGAGATTCTGCTTTTTAATTTGGTACCAAGCTGCTCATACTGGCTATGCAGAACCTCCTTCTTTGCCCTGCCTATGTCGTTGGCACCAACACGGACGACGATGACTGGGTCCTTCCCCTCCCACTGCAAGTTCCTCTCCAGCCCTGAGCAGATGTCCCAAACTCTGGCACCAGGCAAGCATCACAGCCATGTGGACTTATGCTCTTTGCTGCAGAGAATGGTGTCAATCCCTTAGAATATACTGTCCCCTATCCCCTCTACATTCCTTGTTACTCCTCCCTCTTGAATGGCTTCCTGTACCACGGTGCCATGGTCAGTTAGCTCATTTACCTGCAGCCCCCACTCTCATCCAAAAAGCTGAAAAACCTCAAACCTGCTGGACAATTGCAAGCACTACAGATCCTGCACTGATGCCCTCTGGGCTCCCTTACCTGCCTCACTTGCAGCCACACCCTCCTATCCCTGACCACTGACCAAATCAGAAGACTCTATCCTAAGGGGTGTGACAGGCTCCTGGAACAGTGTCCAGGTAACTTTCCCCCTCCTTGATGTGCCTCAGTGTTGGCAGCTTGGCCTCCAGCTCATTAACTTGGAGATGAATTTCACTTATAAACACGTACTTTAGATGTGTTTGCCCTGGATCACACCTGTATCCAGAAGCTCCCACATCCTGCAATTGCAGCAAATCACCTGTCCTGCCATCTCCAGTATGTATTAATCAATGAATAATTGCTAATTAATTAATTTTATTCAATAAAGCCTACATCTCCTAATAGGTTTTGGCACTGCCAGTAAACTTTATAATACTGATAAAACTAATAATACCAACTATTGGTTACCTGCTCCTTCTGCTAAACCAAAGTGGAAATCAAATACTGAAGGCTGAAAAAGAGTAGAAGAAAAAGAGTAGAAGAAATAAAAGTACCTCCTTCCCACCCTTCACTGAACTCCCCGCTTGGCACACTTTGCTTCTTGCAGTAAACCTAACCTAAAGTACCTCTTTCCTGCCATGAACCAAATTACTACTTTGAACCAAATTCCCAAATATACTCACTCAGTCTCTGTCTCACGCAGGCCAAAGTCTCCCCTCACTGAATGTGTGCATCTTCATTTCCCTAATCTTCAGAGATTCCACAGAGGTTGAATGGCCTCCTTCTGTTCTGTAACTATTTTATAATTCTATTAAACTTGTACATTTGCATTTACAAACAGTATTCTATGAGGTGCCACACAACAAGTTATTACACAAAATTAGGGCTCATAGGATTGTGGATAATATATTAGCATGGGTTGAGGATTGGTTAATGGACAGAAAAGTGAGATTAGGAATAAATGGGCTATTTTTGGCTTGGCAGGCTAGCGGAATATCATAAGGATCAGTACTTAGTTTTAGCTGCTCACAATCTAGATCAATGACTTAGATGGGGGGACCAAGTGTAACGTACCCAACTTTGTTGATCATACAAACCTGGGTGGGATAGTAATATGTGAGAAGGATGCAAAAATACTCCAAAGGGATAAAGACAGGCTAGGTGAATGGGTAAGTGTATGACAGAGGGAACATAATGTGGACAAGTGTGAAGTTACCACTTTGGTAGGAAAATAGAAAACCAGCATATTTTTTATATGGTGGGAGACTGGGAAATATTGATATTCAGAGAAACTTGAGTGGTCATGTACATAATTTAGAAAGTTAGTCAGCAGCACAGCAAGCAATTAGGAAAGCAAATAGTATGTTAGTCTTTATGACAAAAGGGTTTGGAGTACAAGAGTAATGAAGACTTACTGCAATTATATAAGGCCAATAGCATGACCATACCTGGAGTACTGTTACGGTTTAGAGCTACCTAAAGAAGGATATACTTGTCTGACAGGAAGTGAACAAAGGTTCATTCGACTGATTCCTGGGATGTGGGGATTTCTCCTTGGGAAGCAGGCCAGGCCTTTATCCTCTTGCATTTAGAGGAATGAGAGATGATCTCATCGAAGTATATAAATTTGTTTCTTGGAACATATTTCCACGGCAAGCGGGCCAAGAACTAGGGATGACAGTCTCAGAATAAGGATTTGGGCATTTAGGACCGAATCAAGCAGATTTTTTTTCACCGAAAGGGTTAAGGATCTAAAGAATTCTGGAAGATGAAAATCAATGCATCCACTATCTCTGTAGCCACTTATTTTAAAAACCTAGGATGTAGGCAATTAGTTCCAGGGGATTTGCTGGCTTTTAGCCTCATTAATTTCTCCAGCACTATTTCTTTACTAATGCTAATTTCTTCAAGTTCCTCATTCTCACTAGACCCTTGTTTCCCCGCTATTTCCAAAATGTTTCAATATGTTATTCTACAGATGATTCTCAAGTTTGCTCCTGATAATCAATTCCATTGCTTCATACGAATGAGTGTAAAACTAATGGGTTGGTAAGTGTCATTGTCTGTTCTGTAAATCTTTTTTCATTGCATGGGCACACATTAGCTTGTTTGCAATTTACTGGCACCTCACGAGTGTTCAGCGACTCCTTCATAAACATTATCAGTGTCTTCCAGATTTCCTCCTTAGTCTCTCTCAGCATGCTGGGATAAATACCATCTATCGCTGGGATTTATTTGTTTTGAAACCATTAAGCTTTTGTAGCACTTCATCTCATTCATAATTAAGTCATTGATTTTACTTGCGACAAAAACCCTGGAATCATTTAAGAAACCATTTAAGCTATAATTTGTGGTGGTGGTAGTGGTGGAGGGAGGCAGGGGAGGGGTGGCATTAAAATTTTTCTGGATGGTGAACTAAATTGGATTGAATGACTTTCCTCATTTGTAATTGTTTTCTGATCTTGCAAAATTCCACATGAAATGTTAAACCAGTGGGAGCACAAATCTCTACCGCCACCTTCAGGTTAACAATCTCGTATTACTACGAGCGAAAACTGACAAAATTTTTTCAATACAATTATACATTGCACACCTGTCTGTAAACATAAAAGTGTGAGATTTCCTCAGTAACACTATAAACATGTTTATAGAGCATATTCATTATTTAATATGAAAATCAAACAGATATGTTTTCACATGGAATACATGATATGAATAATTGCTACTTTTTGTGATTCTTATGGAAAAAAGCCCAGAAAAGAACTTTATTAGCACATGTCTACCACTCCCTGGATGGTAAAGTATTAATTAACTAATGTGTCTTTGTAATTGTTTAAGGAAAAGTGCATATTAGGATTATATTATATTGAACATTTTAATATGAAAAGAATGCATTTCACATTTAACCTTTGGGAAAAACGATATTAATGTTACAAAGAACAAAGAACAAAGAAAAGTACAGCACAGGAACAGGTCCTTTGGCCCTCCAAGCCTGCGCCGATCATAGTGCCCCTCAACTAAAACATTTTGCACTTCCGAAAATATAAATATAAACCATAAATATAAGATAGCCACAAATAAACCCAAAAAGGAATTTGAAAGCTCCCTTTTCCAGAGTGGTTAAAATGCCAAATGGAGTGATTGAGGTGAATAGCATAGATGCATTTGATGGAACCACCGTGAACTGTGTCTTGGCCGGTTGTCTTTACAAGGATGATTTTTTTCACCAATCTTGGCAACCATTTTGTTTGCTAGCATGTCAAAGTTCATCAGTGCTTTATCCACATTTCCAATGGAGGCCAATTGATATGCCTTTTTCTCCGTGTTGGATGACCAAATGTTGGAATTTGGTGATTTAACAATGAGTTCAGGTGGCAGAAGCTGTGAAATTTTCATTTTTTAACAGACTACTAAATTGTTTCTTTTCATGAATCTTGTGCACCACCCGGCACAGGCCTTGAATTCAGGAACACCATCTTTCTTCGCTTCTCTGAAGGGGTAGAGTCAGATGGCTCCATAGGTGATAACATGACCATTTTGCCAATGCTCATTAATCCATACTGCCACATTTTTCTCCAGTTTAAATTGAACTCTGTTCTTGTCGTTCTTTCTCAAAGACATCATGATGGACCATGTTTTTTTTATTCATTCACGGGATGTTGGTTTCACTGGCTGGGCCACCATTTATTGCCCAAGGTGGTGGTGAGCTGCCTTCTTGAACCACTGCAGTCCATGTGGTGTAGGTGCATCCACAGTGCTGTTAGGAAGGGAGTTCCAGTATTTTGACCAAGTTACAGTGAAGGAATGGTGATATGTTTCCAAGTAAGGATGGTGAGTGGCTTGGAGGGGAACTTCCAAGTGATGGTGGTGTTTCCATCTATCTGCTGCCTTTGTCCTTCTAGATGGTATGGTCATGGGTTTGGAAGGTGCCGTCTAAGAAGCCTTCATGATACCTTGCAGTGCATCTTGTAGATAGTACACACTGCTGCTACTGTGCTTCATTGGTATGAGTAATGATTGTTTGTGGATGTGGTGCCAATCAAGCGGACTGCTTTGTCCTGGAAGGTGTCAAGCTTCTTGAGTGTTGTTGGAGTTGCACTCATTCAGGCAAGTGGAGAGTATTCCATCACAATCCTGATCTGTGCCTTCTATGTGGTGGACAGGCTTTGGGGAGTCAGGAAGTGAGTTACTCATTGCAGGATTCCTAGCCTCTGACCTGCTCTTGTAGTCACAATATTAAATGGCTAGTCCAGTTCAGTTTCTGGTCAATGGTAACTCCCCAGGATGTTGAAGTGGGGGATTCAGTGATGGTAATGCCATTGAACATCAGGGGGCAATAGTTAGATTCTCTCTTGTTGGAGATGGCCAATGCCTGACACTTGTGTGGCATGAATGTTACTTGCCACTTGTCAGCTCAAGCCTGGATATTGTTCAGGTCTTGCTGCATTTGGACATGGACTGCTTCAGAATCTGAGGAGTCGCAAATGGTGCTGAACATTGTGCAATCATCAGCGAACATCCTCACTTCTGACCTTATGATGGAAGGAAGGTCATTGATGAAGCAGCTGAAGGTTGTTGGGCCGAGGACACTACCCCAAGGAACACCTGCAGTGATGCCCTGGAGCTGAGATGACTGACCCCCAACAACCACAACCATTGTCCTTTGCACTAGGTATGATTCCAACCAGTGGAGAGTTTTCCCCCGATTCCCATTGACTCCAGTTTTGCTAGGGCTCCTTGATGCCACATTTGGTCAAATGCAGCCTTGATGCCAAGGGCAGTCACTCTTTTGACCATGTTTGAACCAAGGCTGTAATGAGGTCAAGAGCTGAGTGCCCTGGCGGAACCCAACTGGGCATCAGTGAGCAAGTTATTGCTAAGAAAGTGCCACTTGATAGCACTGTTGATGACCCCTTTCATTACTTTACTGCAGATCGAGAGTAGACTGATGGGTTGGTAATTGGCCAGGTTCGATTTATCCTGCATTTTTTGTGCAGGACATACCTGCGCAATTTTCCACATAGCCGGGCAGATGCCAGTTTTGTAGCTGCACGGAACAGCTTGGCTAGGGGTGCAGCAAATCCTGGAGCACAAGCTTTCAGTACTATTGCTGGAATATTGTCAGGGCCCATAGCCATTGCACTATCCAGTGCCTTCAGCTGTTCTTGATATCACATGGAGTGACTTGAATTGGCTGAAGATTGGCATCTGTGATGCTGGGGACTTCCAGAGGAGGCTTAGCTGGATCATCCACTTGGCACTTCTGGCTGAAGATTGTAGCAAATTCTTCAGCCTTATCTTTTGCACTGATGTGTTGGGCTCCCCCATCATTGAGGATGGGAATATTTGTGGAGCGTCCTCCTCCAGTGAATAATTTAATTGTCCACCACCTTTCATGACTGGATGTGGCGGGTCTGCGGAGCTTAGATCTTATCTGTTGGTTGTGGGATCGATTATCTCTGTCTATCACTTGCTGCTTATGCTCTTTGGCATGCAAGTTGTCCTGTTTTATAGCTTCACCAGGTTGACACTTCATTTTTAGGTGTGTCTGGTGCTGCTCCTGACATGCCTTCCTGTACTCTTCATTGAACCAGGGTTGATCGCCTGGCTTGATGGTAATGGTAGATTGAGGGATATGCTGGGCCATGAGTTTACAGATTGTGTTTGAGTACAATTCTGCTGCTGCTGATGGCCCATAGCACCTCATAGATGCCCAGTCTTGAGTTGCTAGATCTGTTAAAAATCTATCCCATTTAGCACAACGGTTGCGCTGCACAACACATTGGAGAGTATCCTCAAAGTGAAGGTGGGACTTTGTCTTTACTCCTACCAATACCGTCATGGACAGATGCAGCTGCGGCAAGTAGGTGGTGAGGATGAGATCAAATATGTTATCCCCTCTTGTTGGTTCCCTCACCACCTGCCGCAGATCCAGCCTAGCAGCTCTGTCCTTTAGGGCTCGGCCAGCGGTGGTGCAAACAAACCATTCTTGGTGATGGACATTGAAGTCCCCCACCCAGAGTACATTCTGCTCTCTTGCCACCCTCAATGCTTCCTCTAAGTGATGTTCAACATGGAGGAGCACTGATTCATCAGCCAAGGGAGGGCTGTACGTGCTAATCAGCAGGATGTTTTCTTACCCTTTTGGACCAGAGGCCATGAGATTTCATGGGGTCCAGAGCTGATGTTGAGGACTCCCAGGGCAACTCCCTCCTGACTGTATACCACTGTGCCGCCACCTCTGCTGGGTCTGTCCTGCCAGTGGGACAGGACATAACCAGGGATGGTGATGGTGGTGTCTGGGACATTATTTGTAAGGTATGATTCTGTGAGGATGACAATGTCAAGCTGTTGCTTCACTAGTCTGTGAGACAGCTCTCCCAATTTTGGCACTACCCCCGATATGTTAGTAAGGAGGACTTTGCAGGGTCTACAGAGCTGAGATTGCAGTTGTTTTTTCCGGTGCTTGGATTGATGCCGGGTGGTCTGTCCAGTTCCATTTCTTTTTAGTAACTTTGTAGTGGTGTTATACAACTGAGTGGCTTGCCAGGCCATTTTGGAGGGCCTGGAGTCACATGTAGGCCAGACCAGGTAAGGGCAGCAGATTCCCTTCTTTAGTGAACCAGATGCGTCGTTATGACAATTGTTTCATGGCCCATCATTGGACTTTTAATTCCAAATTCTTATTGAATTCAAATTCCACCATCTGTCTTGGCTAGATTTGAACCCATGTACCCAGAGCATTGCCTTAGTCCAGGGACAATGCCACTGTGCCATCCGCTCCCCATCATCTTATGACTACTGATTGGTGAGGAGTTTGCTACTAGGATTAGCGGAGGGCAAATCTAAAGGTCCCGCTCCTGCATTTAAATTAATGAACGGTAGTAATTCCTGATAAGTAATTAACCATCACAAGACAGTTTGATCCCTGAAAAACTATGGTTAACTTTTACACAAGGTTTATGAAACATTACAATTTTTAGGCCAAAAGTTAGGGGTCAACTTTTAGATGAGATCGACTTATACATGAGTATATATGGTAATAATCCAAAGGCCTCAATGAATGATCTGAAGACATGAGTTCAGTTGCCACAATGGCAACATGACAATTTACATTATGAAAAAGAATCTGGAATAAAAAGGGATTCACAAGTAATCGAGATCATGTAACTACCAAACTGCCATAAAACCCATCTGGCTACTTAAGAGCCTCATTTGGCTTCCAAACGGGAAGTCACCATCAACCTACTGGCCTTCTTTACCCAGGGCTGGGGGTGGGGGCTGCAGTCGGGAAGGTGACGGCTCTCCAGCTTTTGCCTTCCTTCCCGATAATACAGGGCCTTCCACCTCCCAACCACCTCCCTGGGGTGTGGCGGGGAGTAAATTCTGCCCACAAGTGTAGGTTAGAATTACATGTAAACAAAAGTGGGCATGTTTCTGCCCCTGGAGATTTATGAGGCAATTGTTTCTTTTAAACAAAAATCCAGTAGCTTTTGTGATCATTCTTTCCTTGTGCTGGCCATAAATGTAGAGGTCCACAGCTAACAATAGGGGATTTATTGCTATAATCTTAATCCCAAGCTGCAAATGTAAACACAAAACAATTTTAAGTATAAATAATGTAAATACTTATACTCACTCCTATATTCATTTACAATCCCACCTTCTCTAGACTCATTCCTTTCTATTTATATTCTTCAATTTTATATTACATTTTAAAATAGTTTTAAGTTTAATATGTCAGCCATGGCAAACTCGCCCAAAAGGCCATGGATTTGAATCCCACTTCAGAAAGATGAGAAAATAATCAAGGCTGACACCCTTGTACAGTACTGAGAGAGTGCTGCACTATTGGAAATGCCATCTTTAATTAGAGATAATAAACCAAGTGTCCCGGCGTCCTGACCAATATTCATCCCTCAATCATTAAAAATCACTACGCAGATAATTTGATCATTACCACATTGCTGTTTGTGGGAATTTGCTGTGGGCAGGTTGCTTGCCACATTTCCTACATTACAAGAGTGACTACACTTCAAAAGGGTGAGCTTTGTGGAGTGGGTGTGAGAACCCAGTTAGCGACAATGGGGTCAGGCAGCAGCATATCTTGTCAGAGGCATGGCTGCATCTTGGTGAGAGGCACCTGTCTGTGATTGATCACTCCAGCGAGGTCTCTCCATCACTGATGGTGAGGCAGGAGTACAGATACTGCTTTGTCTTGAGTTCAGGGTCCAGATGGGGTTTCTTTAGGGCTTGCCTGTTAGCCTAAGAATGCTACCATAAACTGTTATTCGTAAAAACAGATCTATGCATATCTCAGTACACTACACAGGACTGTACTTCTACTTCCCAGCAGGCCTCAATCTCTTCGTCATGTGACATTGCACCATAGTTACATTAGTAGTTATATCAGTACCAGGTGCTCCTGATGTTAACCTTTTACTCTATATCTTTCTCCACCCAAGTCTTTATCCCAACTATATACATCCCCACTACACCTCCCCCCAAAGGCTCAGATTACCGGGTTAGTCTCTGTGGTTCCTTGACAATCTCTCTCATGTGGTCCCAGTTTCATTTCAAAGTTGAGGACAAAATGCAGTCTCTTGTCATTCGATAGGAGAGTGTTCCACCTGGGTGGTTGTAGAGTTTCGACTTATTTCTGGTTCCTTGTCTCCGGATCTAAATAGTATATCCAAGGTTCCATTGGTTTCCTTCCCAATGATATCATGGCTCTTTAGTTCCTTCTGATATTTTCCTGGTCCACCTCAATTCTATAAAATCTCAGTTGTGGAGCTCTTTCTATTATGATGCCTTCTTTCTGTTGACCTCGTATCCACACTCGGTCCCTGTAGCACTTCCAAGTCCTGTGTTCTGTGTCTGAAGTTGAAATTACAAGTTTGAATGTCTCTTTGTTGCTCGTTACATTTCCTAACTTTCTCATGATCAACTGGAGTAATATTGGGTTGTAGTGTTTGTTGTAGAGCTGGAAGTTATGTCCGCAGCCGTGCTCTCATCAATAATTCTGATGGCAAGAACCCGAATTTTAGCAGTGAGAACGTAAGAACATAAAAAATAGATGCAGGAGCAAGCCATTCAGCCCCTCGAGCCATGAGATCATGGCTGATCTATTTCAACATCATTTTCCTGCACTACCCCTGTATCCCTTAATGTTTTTAATATGTAGAAATCTATTGATCTCAGTCTTGAACATGCTCACAACTGAGCCTCCACAGTCCTCTCAGGCAAATAATTCCAAAGATTCACTCCCTGGGTGATGAAATCCCTCCTCATTTCAGTCCTAAATGGCCTGATTCTTATTCTGAGACTGTGACCTCTGGTTCTAAACTCACCAGCCAGGGGAAACATCCTTCCTGCATCTAGTTGTTTGGTGGTACAGAACTTAAGTATTGTTGAGAAATGACTTTTTATCGTGCCCTCATCAGAACAATCGCAAGAATACCAATGGCTGGGGATGCAATAACCTTTTTTAATTTAGCACTGCTTACGCCGTTATATTGCTTCAATAGAAGACTCCACCATAAACAGTACTCATTTGAAACACGTCCATGCCATAAACTCACTTAAGCAGATGTGGTTTGGCAATGCAATTGCCATTAAACACCCAAAAAATCTCTCTGACCACGTACTTTCAGAAAGCAAGGAGTTTATTCTTGCATGTGGTTTCAATTTTGGTGTGCCTTCATCCCAAATCAAATGGGAAGAGGTGTTTGCTGAGTTCAAACTCCTCTACTCCCAACTATCTCGCCAAACTGACATCCACTGAAGTTGCCTTGAAAGCATGCCTAGATGATCCAGAGCATGCATGTGACGGGATTCCAAATGGACCTGTCTGATTTTCTCATGCAACGCGAATGTCTTACAGCATTGCGAGGCCTTAAGACCAACCCAGACATACACAACAGTAAACCTACCAAAGAGACGGGAATAGTTATCCTTAACAAACGTGACTATATCAACAAAATGCATGGCATTCTTAATGACAGGTCCAAATTCTTTTCTATTGGACCTGCTGCTCAACATGGCTGGTCAGCCTTGTTTGAAAGTAAGCTAAAAAAAATGCTTGCTGGACTTGTGTAAGAGCAATGAGCTGCCGCATGATATATGTGACAGGGTTCATCCTCATGCCTCGCTGCATCTGAGCATGTATGGTGTGCCCAAGACACACTAAAATGATGTCCCTTTACACCCTTTCTTATCTATGACCGGTTCTGCACAGCATGAATTGGCCAAACGGTTGGGTGAATTGTTACAACTAGTTTTGAACAAGTCTTCTAGATACATAGTGAAGGATTCCTTCACCTTTGCGAAGACCATGCAGGACTTGCATATCGATAGCAAGGCTGTTTCCATGTGCTCATTTAACATTGCCAGCCTACTCACCAATGTTCTACTTCAGGAAGTTATAGATATTTGTACTGCAGAATTATATCATGGCGATCTAGACCATTGCGTGTGTCAGTATTCATTGAGCTTATGAACTTAGCAACTCACGCAGTTGAGTTCAGCTTTAACAACAGCATGTATGCCCCAGTAGATGGTGTTGCCATGGGATTCCCTCTAGGCTTAGCTCTCACAAATATCTTTGCTGTGCTCCATGAGAAATGTTTCTTCGATGGAATGATACCTAACCTCCTACTCCTTGCATATTTTCGATAAGTGGATGATACGTTGGCTATATTTAAATCCATAGCAGCACTTAATAATTTTCTTACATGTCTTCATTTTTTAAAACATGCATTTATGGGATGTAGGCATCGCTGGCTGGGCCAGCATTTATTGCCCATCTCTAGTTGCTCATGAGAAGGTAGTGGTAAGTTGTCTCCTTGAACCATTGCAGTCCATGTGGTGTGGGTACATCCACATTGCTGTTAGGATGGGCTCCATCCTGCACTCAAATTCACCTATGAAATGGAGCAGTCAAATGAACTCCCTTTCCTTGGTGTATTAGTTGTGAAATTTGCCAGGGGGTTTTCTACCATGGTCTACCACAAGCCGAACTTCACTGGTCAATACATGCGTTGGGATTCTCACAGTTCCATGCACTATAAAGTTGACCTTATCGACAACCTTATAAATAAGGCCCAAGCCATTTGCTCACCATGCAAGCTTGATGTTGAAATAGAGCACATCAAAGACACCTGCAGGATAATCTCTACACTGATCAGATCATTACATGCTGTATATCATGCAAGCTCATGGACAGGCCTAAGGCTGTCACTTTCGGTCCTGAAAAGTGCCCAGTCTACCTCAGGTTACCCTTGAAGGTAAAGGTATCCCCCAACAATTAGTGCAACATGTGAAGCTAGCTGTATCACACTGCTACTATGCAGTAGCAACATGAGTAGTATTCACAACTAACAGCATGCTGCCATCAAGCCAGAAAGCCGTTCTGCCTATCACACAAATGAGTTATGTAGTATATGAATTTCAGTGTCAGTGTGATGCCAGGTATGTAGGCCGTATGTCACACACAGGCAGGTCATATCAAATAGCATGTCCCTTCCACTGTTCGCAACAGCAGGTTACAGACTGTACCTAACCAACCCATACTTGCAAACCACATTGTCCAACGTTAGATGTGATTTTGCGATTGGACAACATTCGCCATATAATCCTCAGTGTGCTAAAAATTATGACGACAACCAATTTAAGATTGACAATTGGTCTTGCAGTGTGGCACATTTGCATGCACTGGAAGCTATATATATTAACACACATGGCCTTGTTCTTTGCAGACAGAAAGCACATGTACACACTTTGCGCCTGTTTCAGCAAGACAAAATAAGTGATAGCCATTCACTGATTCATTCCTTAGGACAATGCCTTGACCAACCAGAGTCAACTGCCTGGTTTAAATTTCAAAAAATGCTCGGCAGGTAACTGTCAGTCACCATTAACTAGTGCATTCTCCATGCCAATGGGTCTACTAATCAGAGTCCACTTGTCAACCAATCAGCACTCTTTCTCATACAGTATAAAGTTGTTGCTTCCCCTGGCATTGGTATTCTTGCGACTATCCTGATGAACGCAAGATGAAAATCTTCTACAAAATGTTTTTTTTTTCAACAATACTCAACTTCCTGCATCTACCCTGTCAAGCCCTGTAAGAATTTTGTATGTTTGAATGAGATCACCTCTCATTCTTCAAAATTCTGGAGAATAAAGGCCCAGTCTATTCATTCTTTCCTCATAGGACAACCCCTCTACCCCAAGAGTTAGTTTGGTGAACCTTTGTTGAACTCACTTGATGGCAACTATAACTTTCCATAGGCAAGGAGACCAAAACTGCACACAATATTCCAGGTGCGGTCTCACCAAGGGTCTATATAATTGCAGTAAGACATCTTTACTCCTATGCTCAAATTTTCTTGTAATAAAGGCCAACATGCCATTTGCCTTCTGAATAGCTTACTGTATCTGCATGTTACCTTTCAATGACCCATGAACAAGGACACCCAAGTATCTTCGAAATTCAACACTTCCCAGCCTCTCACCATTCAAGAAATAGCCTGTATTTCTGTTTTTCCTACCAAAGTGGATAACATTACATTTCTTTGCATTGTATTCCATCTTTTGCTCGCTGGCTTAGCCTCTCCAAGTCCCCTTGAAATGTTTTTTCATCCTCCTCACAATTCATACTTAATTTAATTTTGTGTCATATGAAAACTTGGGGATATTATATTTAATCCCCTCTTCTTCTTCTACTTCTTAGGCAGTCCCTCGGGACCAAGGATGACTTTCTTCTACACCAGGGTTCTGGGTCCTGAGGTGTTTAATAAGCCCAACACTGGATCGCACACTTTGCTACAGGTGCGGCAGGTGGTGTTTGATGAGGCGGGTGAGTGGGAAACTCGGATTTTGGTGTGCTGCTTCCGCTATTTGTGCATGGCTTCCACCTGGGTCTGCTGAAGACATTGAAAATGGTTGCCAACTTTGTGAGCAAGAGATTCCTGCATTTTTTCAGGGAGGCTTTGAGGACGCCCCTGAAATGTTTCCTCTGCCCTCCTGGTAACCGCTTGCTGTGATGAAGCTCGGCGTAGAGTGCTTGTTTTGGGAGTTTTGTGTCAGACATGCGGATGATGTGACCTGCCCAACATAGCTGATTAGCCATAACCAGTGCCTCGATACTGGTGATGTTGGTCTGAGAGAGGATATTGAAGTTGGAGCGCCTATCCTGCCATTAACTTTGCAGGATTTTGCGGATGCATCACTGATGATATTTCTCCAGGATTTAAGGTGCCAGCTGTACGGTGTCCATGTCTCTGGCACGTGGAGGGAGGCAGGCAGTGCTGCAACCCTGTAGACCACGACCATGGTGCCGGCTTTGAAGTCTTTGCCACCAAACGCTGTTTTCCTCAGTCAGCCGAAGGCACTGGCACATTGGAGGTGATGTTGTGTTTCATTGTCAATGTCTGCTCTTGCAGCGAGGAGGCTCCCAAGGTATGAAAAATGATCAACATTGTCCGGTGGTTTGTCATGGATCTTGATAGTCAGGGGGCAATATTGCACAGCAGAGTCAGTGTTGCGCAGCTGCAGCAGAATGGTAGAGGACCTTCATCTTCCAGATGTTTAGTCTAAGGCCCCTTCTTTCAAATGCATCCATGAATGCGTCAACGCTAGTTTGAAGCTCAGCCTCTGTATGCGCATTTGCAAGCGTTGTCAGCGTACTGCAGTTCAATGACAGTGGTAGGGGTGACTTTGAATCTGGAATGAAGGTGTCGTAGGTTGAGTAGTTTCCTGCTCATCCTGTAGAGTAGCTTCACTCCAACAGGGAGCTTCATGGAGATTGGGTGGAGTGTTGCAGCGAGGAAGATGGAAAAAGCGTTGGTGCGATGATGCAGCCCTGCTTGACCCCAGTTTGCACGCGTATTGTGGCAGATCTGTTGGTGAGGATGTCATCGTGCAGCAGGTGGAGAATGGTGACAATTTTCTATGGGCAGCCAAATCTGAGGAGGGCACTCCACAGTCACTCCACATTGATAGAGTCAAAGGCCTTTGTGGGGTCAAAGAAGTCCATGATTGGAGGCTGCTGCTGCTGCTCTCTACATTTTTCTTGGACTTGTCATGCCATGAAGATCATATACGTTGTGCCTCTTGATGGACTGAATCCACACTGTGACTCTGATAGGAGCTTTTCAGCTACGGGAAGAAAATGATTGAGAATGACTCTTATAGTCACCTTCCCTGTGGCGACCAGCAGAGATACCCCTCTATAGTTACCGCAGTCGGTCTTGTCTCCTTTTGGGAAGATGGTAAGATGGTAAATGGCGAGAGGTTGCAGAGTGCTGAGATTCAGAGGTGTCCTGGTGTATGAATCACAAAAGGCTAGTATGCAGGTAAAGCAAGTAATTAGGAAAGCTAATAGAATGTTATCATTTATTGTGAGGGGAATTGAATATAAAAGTATGGAGGTTATGCTTCAGTTGTACAGGACATTGGTGAGACCACTTCTGGAGTATTGTATAGAGTACTGGTCTCCTTATTCAAGGAAGGAGGTTAATGCACTAGAAGCAGTTCAGAGAAGGTTTACTAGATGAATACCAGGAATGGGCGAGTTGTCTTATGAGAAAAGGTTGGGCAGGTTAGGCTTGCGCCCACTGGAATTTAGAAGAGTAAAAGCTGACTTGAGGGGTCTTGACAGGGTGGATGTGGAGGGGATGTTTCCTCTTGTGAGAGAATCTAGAACTAGGGGTCACAATTCAAAAATAAGGGGTCGCTCATTTAAGACAGAAGTGAGGAGAAAATTTTTCTCTCAGGCGCTCCTGAGTCTTTGGAACGCTTTTCCTCAAAAGGCAGTGGAAGCAGAGTCTTTGAATATTTTTAAGCTAGAGCTAGATAGATTCTTTATTAACAAGACAGGAATTTGGGTTTGAGGCTACAGTCATATCAACCATGATCTTATTGAATGGCACAGCAGGCTCAAAGAGCCAAGCGGCCTACTCCTGCTCCTAATTTGTATGTTCGTATGGTCACAATTACACCGTCTCGGAGATCCCCTCACATGCTCCCCTCCTTCTAGATGAGGGAGATGAGGCCATGTATTCATGCCAAGAGTATTTCTCTGGTTATTTTAGTATTTCAGTGGGGATTCCGTCTGCACCGGTGGCCTTGTGGGTTCTTAGCTGTCGAATGGTCTTTTCAACCTCTTGTCAGGCGGTGATTATGTTGAGGTGGTGGCGGGTAGCATGCAGTGGGATGTGGTCGAGGGCAGTCATGCCGAGGAAAGAGTCTCGGTTGAGAAGATCCTCAAAGTGTTCCT
Source organism: Carcharodon carcharias (assembly GCF_017639515.1). Lineage (NCBI taxonomy): Eukaryota > Metazoa > Chordata > Chondrichthyes > Lamniformes > Lamnidae > Carcharodon > Carcharodon carcharias. Next base: position 47,129,361 of record NC_054478.1, on the reverse strand, counting down.
TTCAATGAGCATTGACCTCTGTCCTTGATGAGCGCCACTTCATTCTTAGCTCTCAGTGGGGTAGGTTCTTGGGTGCTTGGGCCATAAATGGCCTTGACTGCACTGAGGAATCCATGCATTTCGTGCTGTTGGCGAGTCGCTCTATTACCTGTGCTCATTCCACCTGCTTTCTGTTCTTTAGATCACGGTTTTTTGTTGCACCTCGGCCTTCAAATGTCTGTAGACGTATTTTATTTTCCTTGAATTTTGGTGTTGCTTCCAGTTCAGGAATGCCTTCTACTTGTGATTTAGCTTCTGGATCTCCTGGTCAATCTTGTCAAACCAGTCTTGATGTTTTCTGGTGGAGAAACCAGGAGGATCCTGGCAGGTGCTGATAATAGTAGGTTTAAGGGCATACCAGGCACTGTGGGCATTCTGTGGTTCCTGTTCATTGAGTGTTGCAGGTTGCTAGTGAGGTGCTGTCTGAATAAGTCTTTATTCACAGAGTCCTTTAGTCTGTCAACATTGATTTTCCTGTGGCAGCAATTCTGCTGCCGCTGTCGCTTTTGGGCCAGGCTGGTGGAGATGTTGCCCAGATTAAGCAATGGTCAGTCCAGCGGTCATCAACCCCGACCGTGGCATGGGAGGTACGAACATCCTTGTGCTCCGTTGCTCCGACGCTGACGTAGTCGAGCAGGTGTCAATGTTTGGAGTGAGGGTATTGTCATGATGTCTTGCATTTGTCTCTCTGATGAAAAAGGGTGTTCATTATGTTCATACCTTGCTCTAGGCATCTTGACAGAAGGAGGACTCCATTGGTGTTAGCTTTCGCTATGCCTTCCTTACCATAGAGGAGGAATTCCTGGAATGTATATGGGGTGTTTTTCTGGACCAATACATTGAAGAACCAACGAGAGAACAGGCCATCTTTTACTGTATATTGTGTAATGAGAAAGGAATAATTGGCAATCTAGTTGTGCGAGGCCCCTTGGGGATGAGCGACCATAATATGATAGAATTCTTCATCATGATGGAGAGTGATGTAGTTGATTCCAAGACTTGGGTCCTGAATCTTAATAAAGGAAACTACGATGGAATGAGGTTCGAGTTGGCTATGATGGATTGGGAAACATTACTTAAAGGGACGATGGTGGATAGGCAATGGCAAACATTCAAAGAGCAGATGGGTGAACTGCAACATTTGTTTATTCCTGTCTGGCGCAAAAGTAAAACAGGAAAGGTGGCCAAATCATGGCTTACAAGGGAAATGAGAGATATTATTAGATCCAAGGAAGAGGCATACAAATTGGCCAGAAAAAACAACAGACCTGAGGATTGGGAGCAGTTTAGAATTCAACAAAAGAGGACCAAGGGATTGATTAAGGAGGGGAAAATAGAGTACGAGAGTAAGCTTGGAGGGAACATAAAAACTGACTGTAAAAGTTTCTATAAGTATGTGAATAGAAAAAGATTGGTGAAGACAAATGTAGGGCCCTTACAGTCAGAAACAGGGGAATTTATAATGGGGAACAAAGAAATGGCTGACCAACTAAATACATATTTTGGTTCTGTCTTCACAAAGGAGGACACAAATAAAAAAACAAAAATGTTGGGGAACGCAGGGTTTAGTGAGAGGGAGGAACTGAAAGAAATCAGTATTATTAGGGAAATGGTGTTGGGGAAATTGATTGGATTGAAGGCTGATAAATCTCCGGGGCCTGATAATCCACATCCCAGAGTACTTAAGGAAGTGGCCCTGGAAATAGTGGATGCATTGGTGGTCATCTTTCAAGATTCTATAGACACTGGAACAGTTCCTACAGATTAGAGGGTAGATAATGTAACCCCAATATTTAAAAAGGGAGGCAGAGAGAAACCAGGGAATTATAGACCAGTCAGCCTGATGTCGGTAGTGGGGAAAATTCTAGAGTCCATTATAAAAGATTTAATAGCTGAGCACATGGAAAACAGTGGCAGAATCGGACAGAATCAACATAGATTTATAAAAGGGAAATCATGCTTGACAAATCTACTGGAATTTTTCGAGGGTGTAACTAGTACAGTTGATGAGGGGGAACCAGTGGATGTGGTTTATTTGGACTTTCAGAAGACATTTGACAAAGTCCCACATAAGAGATTAGCATGGAAAATTAAAGCGCATGGGATTGGGGGTAGTGTATTGAGATGGATAGAAAACTGGTTGGTGGACAGGAAACAAAGAGTAGGAATAAACAGGTCTTTTTCTGAATGGCAGGCAGTGACTAGTAGGTTACTGCAGGGATCGGTGCTGGGACCCCAGTTATTCACAATATATATTAATGATTTAGATGAGGGAGTTAAATGTAATATCTCCGAATTTGCAGATGACCCAACGCTGGGTGGGAGGGTGAAGAGGATGCAGAGATGCTTCAGTGTGATTTGGACAAGCCGAGTGAGTGGGCAAATGCATGGCAGATGCAGTATAATGTGGATAAATGTGAGGTTATCCATTTTGGTAGCAAAAATAGGAAGGCAGATTATTATCTGATTGTATACAAATTGAAAGAGGGTAATGTGCAACAAGACCGATCCTTTGTCCCCTTCACTGTCAGGGCTGACGGCCTGAAGGTGCTGGGGATATGGTTTGGAGGGACCAGGGCATGTGTTAGAAACTGGAAGGAGCGAGTGTCTATGGTGGAAAGGAAACTGGGCATGCGGGAGCGACGCTCCCTCTCCATTGCGGGTAAGAACCTGGTCATCAGGTGTGAGGCACTCTCACTGTTGCTGTACGTGGTGCAGGTCTGGCCCATTCCACACTCCTGTGTGGTGGCGATCATCTGAGCCATCTTCTGCTTTATCTGGAGGTCAAAAATGGATCGTGTCCACAGGGACGTGATGTACAAGCCTCTAGATAAAGGGGGAAAAAACGTGCTCAACATCACCCTCATACTGATGGCCACCTTTGTGTGTGGCTGCATCAAGTAGTGCGTAGACCCTCTGTATGCAAACACCAAGTGTCACTACGTGCTGAGGTTCTACCTGTCCCCAGTATTGCGAAGGATGGGTCTGGCCAAGGTGCCGCGGAACACTCCAAGTAGTTGGACCGTGCCATACCACTTGTCCCTCATGGGAAAATTTCTGCACAGAAACACCTTTGAACACAAGTCCATCAGGCAGTGGTCGGCATGTAACGTCTTAGAGGCCCTGAGGGAAAAGGAGACGGTGGATCCAGTAGGATGGTTCCCCAAGCAGACTTTCAAAGTCATTTGGCAGAATGCCTCATCGCCAGAACTTTCCAACAAGCACCAAGACATAGCTTGGCTGGTGGTGAGAAAAGCCCTCCCTGTCAGATCCTTCCTACACGCCAGGACTCTCACCCCCTCGGCACGTTGCCCTCGAGGTGGCTGTGGTGGGGAAGAGACCGTTGTTCACCTCCTTGTAGATTGTGCCTTTGCAAAGAAAGTCTGGAGAGCGATGCAGTGGTTTCAGTCGAGGTTCATCCCGAGCAGTTCTGTGACACAGGACTCTGTGCTCTACGGGCTGTTCCCAGGGATACACACCGAGACAAACATCAACTGCCCCGGAGGATCATCAACTCAGTGAAAGACGCTCTTTGGTCTGCCCGAAACTTGTTGGTCTTCCAGCGCAAAGAGTTGTTCCCGACCAAGTGCTGCAGACTGGCACATTCCAAAGTCCAGGACTATGCACTGAGGGATGCACTAAAGCTTGAGGCAGCTGCCGCAAAAGCGCAATGGGGAAGGGTCGCTGCCTAAGACCTTTCTGCCACAGTGCACCGAGGGACTGGGAACTGTGTAGAGCCCCTCGGGCTGTACACCTCAAAATGAATCTCTGCAAATGATTGTAATATTCATTGTTTGTACTGATGCACTTTGTGATACATGTTGTAAAAGTTGAACCTGATTGTACTTTTGTAATGGTGATTTTAAAATGGTTTGGAATGTCGTTGAAGATATTTTATAAATAAAGTATATTTTTGCAAATAAAAATGTGCAACAAGACCTGGGTATCCTTGTACACCAGTCACTGAAGGTAAGCATGCAGGTACAGCAGGCAGTAAAGAAGGCAAATGGTATGTTGGCCTTCATAGCCAGAGTATTCAATTACAGGAACAGGGATGTCTTGTTGCAATTGTACAGGGCCTTGGTGAGACCACACTTGAAATATTGTGTGCAGTTTTGGTCTCCTTATCTGAGGAAGGATGTACTTGCTATAGAGGGAGTGCAGCAAAGGTTTACCTGACTGATTCCTGGGATGGCGGGACTGACATATGAGGAGAGATTGAGTCGATTAGGATTATATTCGCTGGAGTTCAGAAGAATGAAGGGGGATCTCATAGAAACCTATAAAATTCTAACAGGACTAGACAGGGTAGATGCAGGAAGGATGTTCCCGATGGTGGGGAAGTCTAGAACCAAGAGTCACAGTCTGAGGATATGGGGTAGACCATTTAGGACTGAGATGAGGAGAATTTTTTTCACCCAGCGAGTGGTGATCTTGTGGAATTTGTTACCACAGAAAGTAGTTGAGACCAAAACATTGTATGCTTACAAGAAGGAGTTAAATATGGCTCTTGGGGCGAAAGGGATCAAAGGGTATGGTGAGAAAATGGGAGCAGGCTATTGAGTTGGATGATCAGCCATGATCATAATGAATGGCAGAGCAAGCTTGAAGGGCTGAATGGCCTACTCCTGCTCCTAGTTTCTACGTTTCTATGTTTCCTTGTCAATCAAGCCTTTCCAGAAGTTTGTGACCCTCCCAACTCTGGCATTGAAATCACCAAGGAGAATCCACTTGTCTCCCTTTGGGATATGGGACAACAAGTGATCAAGGCTGGAGTAAGATTCATCTTTAGCCTCACCTGTTGCTTTGAGGGCTTGGGCGTACACGTCGATGACTGCAGCGCACTGTTTCTGGGCTCAGGTGAGCCGAAGGGACATGAAATATTTATTTATCCCACAAGGGGGCTTGCTGAGACAGTCAACTAGCTTGTTTTTTATGGCAAAGCCAACCCCATGGAGACAGCGTTTTTGATCTACTGTTCCTGCAGGTATATACACCACCTTGTTCCTTGAGCTGGTCTTCTCCTGGCCACCATGAATCACTCAGGGCAGAGATATCGATGTCCTAGCACTGGAATTCCTGGACAATGATAGTGGTGTGACATTCTGGTCTGTAGCTGCTGGGGTTGCCCATAAGAGCCTTGATGTTCTATGTCCCAAAATTCATTTTGCAGGGGAGGAAGATGCCTGTGCGTGGATTCTTTTAATGTGGGGTAGCCATTGCACACCAACAACCATGGGGTCCTAATGGAGCAAGGTCTTTTCACTGATAGGGATTGTGAATATCTGGGGTCCGAGCATTGATCCTTGAGGTACCTCACTAGTCAAAGCCTGCCAACTTGAAAGTGACCCATTTATTTCTACTCTCTGTTTTCTGCCCATTCCATGCCAGATATTCCCTCTAATCCCATGTGCTCTAATTTTGTTTACTAACCTCTTGTGTGGGACCTTGTCAAAAGCTTTCTGAAAATCTAGATATACCACACCCACTGGTTCTCCTTTATCTATTCTGCTAAGTTGTATCCTCAAAAAACTCCAAGAAGTTTGTTAAACATGATTTCCCTTTCATAAATCCATGTTAACTCTGCCCAATTCGACCCTTATTACCCAAGTGCCATGTTATCACATACTTTCTTATGGATTCTAGTATTTTGCCTATGACAGATGTTCACCTAACAGGTCTGTAGTTCCCAGTTTTCTCTCTCCCTCTTTTCTGACGTTTTGTAGTTCAGAAGGGCTAAGTTAATATCTTTGTTCTTTTTCATCAATTCCTTGATTGTTCAAACTCCACTTCCTGCTTCTCCATTTGACTGAAGATATCTAGGTGAACTAGTCACATGTGTGAAACTATATTCCTGCACAAAGTTATGGAACAGCTTGTTAGCAAACTGAGGACTATTGTCCGACACCATAATGTCCAAGATGCCGTTCATTGTCAAGATTCTTCTTACTGATGTAATGACTGCCTTCACTGTTGTGCTATGCAGTCTGCTCACGTCAAATCATCTGGAGTAGTAATCAATGATGACATTGAAAATCTTGCCTTTGAACTCAAATAAACCCATGCCCAGGCACTGGTATGGCCTCAAAGGAAAAGTGATGGGTGCCAGTGGTTCATTCTGCTGTTGACTATTCATTGCACATGTAAAGCAATTCATGATTAACTCTTCAATAGAGTGATTGATGCCTGGCTACTAAACTGACTGCTGGGCTCATGCTTTGCATTTTGCTATTCCCATGTGACCTTGATGTATTTTTTTGGAGAATATTGAGTTGAAGTGCTGTTAATAACTAAGAAATGATCAATGATTGTAAGATGTTTTCTCTGTTCAAAGTACTGGTGAAGTACTGGCTTGTTAGGAATATACATTGGCCATCTGTTCTGGCTATGCTCTTTTATGTTGATGCATTTGTCATTCTATTGTTGCACTTGCTTAATTTCTTGTAATTTCCTCTCAGTGGCTGGTTAAGTGTTTAGTAATGAGCAAAGTATGTGCTTCTACTTCCTCAATAATATTTACATATCCAGCTTGACTCCTTCCACTGGTACTCTTGGCAATGCATTCGTTGTCGCTTGAGCATATTCAGTAACTGAATCATATCCCATGAGTCTCAGTCTAAAATATTGATTTCTAGGCAACATTTTTGCAATTTCCTTTAGATTAAAAGAGTAACCAAAGATTTGTGCTCAGTTTCAATTTTAAATCTTAATCTCATGACATAATCAGAGAACTTTTCTCACAGGCCCAAGTGGCTGCTAACGTTTCTTTATCAATGGTTGCATATCTCCTCTCTGTGTCTGTAAGAGATCTTGAGGCGTAATAAACTGATCTCCTTTGTCGATTCTTTTTAATTTGAAACAGCACTGTGCCTAAGCCTGTCGATGATTTTTCCACAGCTACATTTGTTGGCAACTCTGGATTGTAGTGCATTAGAATTTCAGGTGAAATTAGGAGATTTCTGATCCTGTCAAAGGCATTTTGCTGGTCCATGTCTTGACTCAGCAGTTGTCATAATGGCTCATTGATTTCTGTCAAGTTTGGTAAGAACTTCCCCACTTGATTGGCCATCCCAAGGATTCTTTGCAATTCTGTGATGTTTTTAGGCTGTGGGAACTCACTGATGACCTTGGTTTTCTGTGGGTCAGAAGATTATGTAATGTGCCCGAAGAATTTTATCACAGGCTTTTTAAATTCACATATGTCATTTTATATCAACTTGTTTCTTTGTAGGACTTTGAGGATTGTTCTCACTTGACAGTCATGTTCTTCCCTCAATGAACTGTGTGTAAAAATGTCACCCAGATGGCATATTAATTCTCCTATGCCTTCCAGGGTCTGAGACATCGTTCTCTGAAAAATCTCAGGTGCAGAAGCAGTTTTGACCTGTTAAAACAACAATGACCAAATGATGTGATAAAAATAATTAGCAATCTGATTCTTTGTCCAGAGGCAACTGCCAAAAGCCACAGTTAGCATCCAATTTTGTGAAGGAAGTGGTTTTTGCTAATGTGGCGAGACTTTCATCCACCAATGCCATCGGGTGGATCTCATGCTCGACTGACTTGTTTAATTGAGTCAAGTCCACATAGATTCTAACTGAACAATTAGACTTTGGTACTGTTATCATTCCAGAACACCACTTCAATGGTATGCTAATTGGAGAGATGATTCCTTGTTGTAACATGTGTTCAGTCTCACACTTGGCTTGGTCTAAGAATGAAGGAACTTCCTTGTTGTGAAGAGACAAATAAGGTTAGCATCTGCTCTTAGGGTTATATGATACTCTGTTTACAGGGCCAGAATTTTACGTTTTAGGATTGGGCGACCTTGCATGAAATCGCGTGAGAAAATGTCATGGTTGGTAGGCACACGCGGGAGTCAGAAACGTACCCACCCACAATTAAACAGACAATTAAGCTCACTTAAAAAGTAATTGTTTGAAATTGAAGATGACCTGTGTGAATTTGCCGTCACACATGTGCCACACAGTCGGGCAGCCATCCTGTTTTCAAGTGAAACTCAATCCAGGACAGGATAAAAGTCGAACAGAGTCATGGTGATGTGAATAAGTAGGAGTTTATGTGAGAGTTGGTTGTTGGTGATTTTCTGACAGTAATTTGCATTTTCTCTGTTTTCTGGAGGACTCTGGAGGCAGTGGCACAGTGATATTGTCACAAGACTAGCAATCTAGAGATCAACGGTAACGCTCAGGGGACTCGGGTTCGAATCCCACCACGGCAGATGGTGGAATTTGAATTCAATAAAAATATCTGGAATTAAAAGTCTAATGATAACCATGAAACCATGTTGGTTGTTATAAAAACCTATCTGGTTCACTAATGCCTTTCAGGGAAGGAAATCCGCCATCCTTAACTGGTCTGGCCTACATCCAGGCCCTCAGCAATGACTCTTAAATGGCCTAGCAAGCCACTCAGTTGTAACAAACAGCTAAAAACAAGCCAATAAAGAATGAAACTGGACAGGCTACCCATTGACCTTGGCACTGGAAACAACAATGCAACCCTGTTGACCCTGCAAAGTCCTCCTTGCCAACATAAAGGGGCTTGTGTCAAAATTGCAAGAGCTGTCTCACAGGCTAGTCAAGCAACAGCCTGACATCCTCATGGAATCATACCTTAAAGAGAATGTCCCATGCACCACCGGCACCATCCCTGGGTATGTCCTGTCCCACCGGCAGGACAGACTCAGCAGAGGGGCTGGAACAGTGGAATACAGTTGGGAGGAAGTTTCCCTGGGAGTCCTCAACATTGAGACCAGACCCCATGAAGTCTCATGGCATCAGGTCAAACATGGGCAAAGAAACCTCCTGCTGATTACCACGTACCCCCCGGCTGATGAATCAGTGCTCCTTCATGTTGAACACCACTTAGAGGAAGCATTGAGAGTGGCAAGGGCACAGAATGTACTCTGGGTGGGGGGCTTCCATGTCCATCACTGAGAGTGGCTCGGTAGCACCATTAAAGACAGACCTGGCCAAGTCCTAAAGGACATGGCTGCTAGACTGGGACTGCGGCAGATGGTGAAGGAACCAACAAAAGGGAAAAACACACTTGACCTCATCCTCACCAACCTGCCTGCCGCAGATGCATCTGTCCATGACAGCATCGGTAGGAGTGACCACCGCACAGTCATTGTGGAGATGAAGTCTCGCCTTCACATCGAGGATACCTTCCATCATGTTGTGTGGCACTACCACCATGCTAAATGGGATAGATTTCGAACAGATCTAGCAACTCAAGACTGGGCATCCATAGGGTGCTGTGGGCCATCAGCAGCAGCAGAATTGTACTCAATCACAGACTGTAACCTCTCGGCTCAGCATATCCGCCGGCCAACCATTACCATCAAGCCAGGGGATCAAACCTGCTTCAATGAAAAGTGCAGGAGGGCATGCTGGGAGCAGCACCAGGCATACCTAAAAATGAGATGTCAACCTGGTGAAGCTATAACTCAGGACTACTTGTGTGCAAAACAGCATATACAGCAATTGATAGACAGAGCTAGGCAATCCCACAATCAACGGCTCAGATCTAAGCTCTGCAGTCCAGTCACACCCATTCATGAATGGTGGTGAACAATTAAACAACTCAGTGGAGGAGGAGGCTCCACAAATATCCCCATCCTCAATGATGGGAGAGCCTGGGACATCAGTGCAAAAGGTAAAGCATTTGCAACGATCTTTAGCCAGAAGTGCCAAGTGGATGATCCATCTCAGCCTCCTCCGGAGATCCCTAGCGTCACAAATGCCAGCCTTCAGCCTATTTGATTCACTCCATATAATATCAAAAAACAGCTGAAGGCATTGGATACTGCAAAGGCAATGGACCCTGACAATTTGCCAGCAATAGCACTGAAGACTTGTGCACCAGACCTTGCCATGCCCCTAGCCAAACTATTCCACTAGAGCTACAACACTTGAATCAACCTGGCAATGTGGAAAATTACCCAAAAATCCTGCACAGAAAAAACAGGACAAGTCCAACCCGACCAATTACTACCCCTTCAGTCTACTCTCCATCATCAATAAAGTGTTGGACGAAATCATCAACAGTGCTATGTAGCAGCACTTGCTTAGCAATAACCTGCTCATTAATGCTCAGTTCGGGTCCCAGCAGAGTCACTCATCTACTGACCTTATTACAGCCTTGGTTCAAAAGATAAAAGAGCTGAACTCCAAAGGGGATTGTCTACTCCGTTGGAGGAACCTCCTCATCTTAGGAGGAGGGGGCTAGAAGGGAGAGGAGGGCTGGTATCCACAGGCAGCATCCCTAAGAGCAACCTGTGGATAGAGAGGCACAGCGAAATGGGTGCAGGGCCAGCAGGCAGTGCTTGTCAGAAGGGTCAGCAGAAGACGCTGCTTTCCTGCAGTGAAAGACTACAGGCAGCGCTCCAGCTACCTGGTCATGTCAGCGCTTCAGTGTCAAAGGAGACTGTGACCTCCATTTGCCATATGATTGAACCAGAGATCGCCTCAAACTGTGTCAGTGGCCACCAGATGCTAGTGGCTCTTAAGGTGGCAGTGATGCTGAACTTTATTGCCTCCAGTTCTTTGCAAGGGTCAGCGGGTGATCTATGTGGTGTTTCCCAATCTGTTGCCTTGAGCTGCGTCAAGCTAGTCACTGACACTCTGTTCAGACAGGTGATGAACTTCATTTATTACTAAATGGATGAATCCAGTGAGGCTGAGTGAGCCAGAGGCTTCACTGCAATTGCAGGGTTCCCACACATCCAGGGTGCCATAGATTGCACTCATGTGGCCATAAAGGTGCCAGCGGGTGAGCCAGGTGCATTTGTCAACAGAAAGGGCTTCCACTCAATCAACATCCAGATTGTTTGTGACCACAGGACACAGATTTTGCAGGTCTGCACCAGGTACCTAGGCAGCTCCCATGATGTGTACATCCTGCAGCACTTCCAGTTGCCAATGCTCTTTGTCACTCCTGCTCAGTTGAATGATTGGCCCCTGAGTGACAAAAGATATCCCCTGAAAAGGAGGCTCATGACGCCACTCAGACACCCAAGAACAGAAGTGGAGGAGAGGAACAATAGGAGTCATGCCTTCACAAAGCCAATAATTGAGAGGGCTATTGGCCTGCTCAAGCTGAGGTTCCACTGCCTGGACCAATCAGGGGGAGCACTGCAACACCCTCCAGAGTGTGTCTCACTTATTGTCATTGTGTGCTGTGCTCTGTACAATTTGGCTCTGTCAAGGGAGCACTTTCTAGATGATGAAGACAGCGAGGCAGCTCCCCAGGCCTCAGAAGATGATTCCACTGATGGGTCTGATGAGGAGCTGGAGGAGGTCCAGGGTGAGGATGTGGCTGTAGAAGTGATGAATCTTGTGGGAGGCAGGGAGACCGGAGGAAACTTGATTCTCCGTTCATTCAGCTAGGCATGCAGGGTATGGCTTGAAAATGAGGGTAAGGGTGATGCTTCACCACTGAACATTCCTGATAAGACCATCCTGGGACACTTATGCCCACTAATTAACTCTGAAATAAAGTTAGCAGCCCTTTCCGTCTGCCACAAGCCACTCCCATGCCTAACACCTATGAGAAACATAAAGCACATTCAGACCATGAAACAGAATAACATCATTAAATGGTGATCATGTTTACACAATTTAAACATAGAACACGTTTCAACTGAAGTAATATCACCTGTGACAGCCCCTCATGTGTTTTTAGTTCCTTAAAATTCTGCTTGCAAGCACTACATCTTAATGTCCTGCTCATAGGCAGCAGCATTAGAGGCAGCCTGCTAACTGTGATGTCCTGTTGGCCATGAAGACTTGGCGGTCATGGCTGAGCACTCCTCAGTTGTTGCAGCCTCATCTGATACCATGGGCATTGGCAGAGGGGCAGAGGAGCTGCTGCCTTCGCCTGGAGTACCCTGATATGAGCGACATGCAGTTGGTCTGCCAGCGTGAGGTATGTTTGAACCTCTCTGCTCAACATTGATGGACGGGCATCCAGCAGAGTGACTAGGTGCCTCATCCATCTCTCACATTGACCGACCTGCTGAGGTCACTGCCAGTGTGTGGGCTTGCAGGTCTGAGAGCAGCCTCAGAAACCACTGATTATGTTCTTGGAGCTGCCTCGCCATGAGAGTCACTGCTCCCTCAATGGAGGAAGCTGTGCGTTCTCAGCTCCAGGTCAACACAGTGTTCATGCTCCATATGGACTCCTCCATGACAGAGACTGTGGTACACCGACCCTCAGGGATCTCTGCCTGATCCTCCCACGCATCCTGCTGGACAACCAGCATCTGATGCCTAATTCCAGAGACTCATAATGTGCCCCGGACTCAGGATGATCCTAGTCTCCAGCAATCCTATGACTGCTCTTGCCCTGGCAGATTCTGCCTCTGCCAGCTCATCAAGTGAGTGTGATGTGCCCTGACGACTGTGCACCACTAACTGATCCGATGTGCTATTGCCCACCTACATGCCTGTATCTGCACTGGTGCTTGGTTCAGGGAAATGATGGATTGTGGGTGCATCTGTTCACAGCTCCTCCTCAGGTGTCAAGGGAGCGTCCTCAGGGCCTCCAGGCATTGTGAGGCTGGCATTTCTGAGGGATAAACAGCGTATATCAGTTGATTACATTTTAACAAAGTGACTGCATGAACTACAGTTGCTTGTCAGAATGGATAACTGCTTCACTGAGGCACTGTGATTGGATGAGCAATGGGCTCTGTTGATTAGTTTCTCATTGGAAATGCCACGATCCTACAGCTCCTACACACTTCCCCAGTCTCTCACCTGTCCACTGGGCTCTTACCTTCATCCGAGACCACTGCCTGTCTGTTACTTGTGGGCCTTGCTCCACGCTCGCATTCTATGTTCAGAGTGTCTATCTCTAGCTTGAAAAATATCAGTATGTTGAGGACCCCACCAGCCATTTGTGTATGCTCCAGCACATTATAGCTTGCTTCTCTTTTGTACAGACAAAAGTGATTTCATTAGTGCACCCTCTATCTGCCACACCATCCCAGCCTCACCCCCCCCCTGTCAAGATAACAGCTGATTGTGGTTGTAGACTCCAGTGTTAGATACTATATGGTACTCTGTACAATTATACGGGGTCACCTGATCTGGGGGGGGGCGTTGAAGGTCAGTTAACACATGTTGGAGCCTGCCTTGAGAGAGTTCAGACACTGTTTATGTTAGGAAAATATGCTATCAATAAAGTTAACTCAGCTACAATGTCGACAGCCTGTGTGCATCATTAAAAAAAGAAGCAAAAATCATCCCAAGGAGATGTAGGTTGAGGTGCCCGTCAGATGGCACATCTTACCCTTCTATTACACGCAAGGCAAGAGGGCACTTTCCCATCCTTGGCATGCACAGGGATGTATGCCATTTGGCACTCTGCATCTCAAACCCTTGAGCATGATGAACGCAGGTGCAGCAAGTAATTAAGAAAACAAATGGAATTTTGGCCTGTATTGCTAGGGGGTTGGAATTTTAAAATAGGTAAGTCTTGTTACAGCTGTACAGGGTGTTGGTGAAGCCGCACCTGGAGTATTGGGTACAGTTTTGGTCCCCATATTCAAGAAAGGAAATACTGGCATTATGGGCAGTTCAAAAGAGATTCACTAGGCTGATTCCTGGGATGAAGGGGTTGACTTATCAAAAACAGCTAAACAAATTAGGCCTTTATTCACCCCTTTCCTGGACTCACTCAAGTTCTGTCGAAGGATCATGAGGACTCGAAACGTCAACTCTTTTCTTCTCTGCCGATGCTGCCAGACCTGCTGAGTTTTTCCAGGTAATTCTGTTTTTGTTTTGGATTTCCAGCATCCGCAGTTTTTTTGTTTTTATTTAGGCCTTTATTCATTAGAGTTTAGAAGAATGAGGGGTGATCTAATTGAAACATACATGATTTTGAGGGGGCTTGACAGGGTAGAAGATGGTTCCACTTATGGGGGTTTCTCAAACTAGGGGACATAGTTAAAATAAAGGGACACTCATTTAAAACTGAGATGCGAAGGAATTTCTTCTCTCGGAGGGCAGTGAATTTCTGGAATTCATTACCCCAGAGAGCTGTGGAGCCTAGATCACTGAAAGTATTTAAAGAGGAGGTAGATAGACTTTTGAAGTATGGGAGAGTTGAGGGCTGTGAGGAGCTGGCACGAAGGGGAGTTGAGGAGGCCTGGGGCAGATCAACCATGATCTTATAGAATGGCAGGGCAGGCTTGAGGGGCTGAATGGCCTACTCCTGCTCCTATTTCTTATGTTCTTATAAATCTGTTATATCATCGCAAGCTGAGAAAATATAAATTCAGCAGTCAGAAGGTTAACTTACCAGTTGTTCATTAGCAGACACTTAGGATAAAAGATGGTTATCTGTCAACGGTACAGCAATGTGGGAAATCAGATAGGTTTACCTCATAGGAACATAAATTCCATTTGTCATGTAGTTATTTGATAACACGCTCAGCTAAGTTTAGCATTCTGTCTTCCTGAGAAATTATTTGAGATGCCGTATAAAATTTGACATAGTTTGAAATTGTGAACATAAATTGCAGATATTGGATGAGGTTTAATTAGTTATTCTGAAAGCAATCAGTACATTTTAGTCTGCTTAAGTGAGCAGACTAAAAGCTGGGCATCTTAAAATCTACAAACTCAACTCACTTAAACCTGTTGGTCAGTTTGAATGTAGGAGAAGAATTTAAATTCATTCCCTTGGGTGCAATAGAATTACTATTTATCTTTAGTGAGACAATGGAGTGAGAAAATTTGGCAAGTCAGAAGCACAAATTAAATCATGGCATCTGGTTTTCCAGCTTCAAAAGTCACTAGGTAGAATTTGGAGTTCAATGTGCCCATTTCTGAATGGAAAATGATGTTGAAATGATCAATTTCACCATCTGTCCTAAGGACATTTGAAAAACATTTAATTCAATATTTGACCTCAGACGATACTAAGGTGTCAGAAGTATTGCCCAAACCAGACATTAGGTCGTTTATATGTGTTAGTCAGGGGTTGATCGTAGATGCACATTCTAAATGGATGAATGTATACAAAGTCAAATCGCCAACATCAAGCGCAACTATTAAGAAGCTACATCACTGTTTTAGTGTACATGCCCTACTGGAATTGTCATTTCTGATAATGATACACTCTGTACCAGTACAAAGTTTCAGAGATTCATGAATCTGAATGGAGTCAGACAAATTAAAACAGCGCCTTGCCATGCCTCATCAAATGGTTTAGCCGAGAGGGCTGTACAAACTTTCAAGTCTGGTATGAAGAAGTTGTCAGAAGGTACTCTAGAAACTCGACCTTCTCACTTTCTTCTCCATTATCATACAACGCCGCATTCGACTGTGGGTTCAACAACTTCTGAATTATAGATAAAACACTGCCTACATACAATTTTAAGGCTGGTGTTTCTAAATTTAGAGGGAAGTTGGAGAGGAATTAGAGTAATTAAAAATTGAATCATGATATTCACAGCAAAGCTTGCACATTCAGTGTAGGTGACAGTATTAGTTCAAAATTTTGGAAGAGGACCTTGTTGGGTTCCTGGAACTATTGTCTCAGAGGCCGGTCCCTTATCCTTCCAAGTGCAAGTGTAAGATAGAATTGCTCGTAAACACATGGACCATATTTGTGATAGAGAGACATTCCAACAACCAACTATTCTGCCTGTGACTACTGTCGAACCATCAATTCCTGAGGTGACAGATTGACCTAGAATAGAGATGCTGGATGCCTTTGTAGAGTTGTCAAATGCAAAGCTGCCACTTTCAAATGATATGAATCGTGCTGCAGTTCCTGATCATGTCAATCCTGTTGAGGAGTCTCAATTTGTAGAGCTACTCTTCCTTAGCCATATAAGGAGAGCACCTCAGAGACTTAACCTTTTAGAAACTTAATCTTTAATCACCTTAAGTTGTATATATGTACATGCTGGGCATTCAAATGTTCCCTGTAAATAGAAACTGTAAAAAAAGAGGGAGGAAATATTGTAACTGAAGGTCTAGCCTCTCCTGCTATCAGGGGTTATGCGATATTCTTGGAGGCTCTGACCAATGAACTCTAGGCGTGGGCAATCAGGGGCAGGGTTTCTTGAGGAGAGTTCTGATCGAACATGTAGCACCTGAAAAGATCTCTGTAATAAAGTTTATCTGTTGTTTTCTTGTTGAAAACTGTCTGATCCATCAAGTCATTACAGTTAACAGAATTACCTGGAAAAACTCAGTAGAGTTTTGTAGTCCCTATAACCACACCAACCCCCTCCACTTCTCTCTCTCTCTCTCTCTCTCTCTCCACTCCCCCCTCCCCCCTCCCCACCACACACCTTAAACCAACTTATATTTCAACTCTTTCTTGGACTCGAACTCAAGTTCTGTCGAAGGGTCATGAGGACTCGAAACGTCAACTCTTTTCTTCTCCGCCGATGCTGCCAGACCTGCTGAGTTTTTCCAGGTAATTCTGTTTTTGTTTAAGTCATTACAGTTGCTTTTTTTGAATTATTATGTTGGTCCAGGAAGAGCAGCATGGCACTGAGATCTGCCACCTGTTGCACCATAACTTTACCATAAGGGAGGGAGTGAATCACATTTCATTCTCTTTTACCAGAGAGAAGCAGGGAGTGTGAGAACCTCACTTCACTAAAACTGTAGGTTTCCCCAATGGGCAAGGTGCCTTGACTGCACACACTCAGGTTTGCAAGCACCACATGTCAACTCCGACCTATACTGAAACCAAAAGTTTAGTTAAGGTTTGGAATGCACTGCCTGGAAGTGTGATGGAAGCTGGTTCAACTGAGGCATTGAAGAGGGCATTGGATAATTATTGAAATGGAAACAATGTGCAGGGTTACGAGGAAAAGGCAGGAGATTGGCACAAAGTTGAAAAGCTCAGAGAGCCGCTGCAGACATGATGTGCTGAATGACCTCCTTCTACACCGTAACAATTCTGTGATTCGAAAGGGGTTCCATTTGCTCAGAACTGTAGGCAGATAATCATGCAGGTCAATGCCCAGTATCCTGACAACCGTCATGCTGCTTCCATTTCACAGCAGTCTGCAGTCTCAGCTGCATTGCCACCATGCCAAACCAAAGGGCACGAAGGCCTTTCCTCTGACAACATGACTCAGATCTCCAGTGCGCAACACCTGCACAGCAATGCCGCCACATAAAATATGAGAGAGCAGACCGCTGGCATGCTGAAACAACACTTCCACTGTCTGGACTGCTTTGGAGTACTCAGCAGAGCAGGTGCCAAGATTCAACATGGTCTGGTACATGCAGCATAACCTCGCCAGTATGTAATGTTGGTGAGGGGATAGCCCTTACCCCCACCTATACAACAAGCAACTGAGGAGCAGGAGCATGAAGAGGAGCATGAGGAGGAATATAAGGCAAAGCAAGAGGATGAGAGAGGCAATCTAGACAGGCCCTTTCTGTCCATGCTGTCTGTGGAGAACTCATCTCAGTGGAGTACCAGTAACTGCAACAGCAAGTGCCTATTCATCAATAATTCCACATCTTACCTCCCCTCTGTCACTGACTGTCACAATTGCATCCACTTTACCATCATGAAAAATTAAAAGCCAACACAAAATAATCATTCCTAACAAATTTATAAATCAAACCATCCAATATCCAAAAGTCAAATAATCAGCCTTGTACATTCTCTTACTAGCTATCTTCCATGTGCCTTTGCCTGCTAATGCTCCTTTGCAGTGCTAATGTAGTGGCTGCCGCCTGGCTGGTTGAAGATTGCTGATTTTCAAAGGAGGAGACTGCAGATTGCATTGCAGAGTGTCCTCAAGCAGCTATGGGCCCAGAAGGCCTGGCTTCAGACTGTACCATCTTGGCATGAGCAGTCTGTGCTGGCTGGATGACAGGCAACAGCAAGGGCACTGGCAGAGTGGCAGGAAGATTGCAATCTTTGTGAGAAAGACTGAAGGTTTGAGCCCCATGCAGCCACTGCAACTCCTCCAGCATTATGCCTCAGTAATCCTAGTGATCTGTTGGAGGACACTGTAATCCACAGCTATGATGGGAGCAAGCTGGCTTTGCTTGACTTCAAGCTGAGTTTTCACTGAAAAAGTCAATTCTGCTTGTGCTGCAGTGAAAGTGGAGACATTGGCCATCAGATGTAGTGCTGAAGGAGCTATCCACCATTTCCATGCTGGAAAGGATTTGTTGCAGGCCCTACGCAAAGCCCTGTGCTAAGTTGTTACTGGACTCCTCAGCACTATTTGACATTAACCACAGGGTTTCTGGCAGGCTTCCCAAAGCACCAAACATGTTATTGTACATAGTTATCAACCTTATTGTGTAGAACGTCCCGTAAAAGTGCTCATCTGAGTCCTCTGCAGCACATCTCATATGTGACCATGCCCTCCAGTGAGCTGGTATCTGTGGTATCCTTGCCCCCTGCTCTGGTTGAAGCACATTCATGCCTGGTAGTGGCACATGCAAATTCTGCCTCTGTGCTACCCTTTAAATTACACGCAGTGTGAGTATCTGGGCAGATAGCCGTGAGTATGAAATTGAATGGAAGTGTCTTCATCATCTTGTGTTCCTCAACTGCTTGGCCAGCTTGTAATTCTTGGATATCTGAAAGGAGAAAGGTACAAGGCTTGAGCTGTGGTACAGAGAATTGGGGATATTTAGGAGGTACATGCTTACACCGCCTGCAGCTGGTAAATTAGAAAAAAAATGGGGAGGGGGTAGTTGGATGGGAGAAGCATAATAAGGTATGAGAATATCATATACTTTGATGATTTCAGTCCCTTCACTGTCCACAGCCTCAGCAATGGGCATCCCAATAATGGCCAGCACTGTCTCCTCCATGGGGAACAGGGCATCCAAGTGTGCTTATCCCTCCTTGCATAGCTCCTATTGCCTCTTGTTTTGTGTCACTTTTTCCAGAAAGAGGGGCAAGTGGGTCACTGAATGTGGTGTAATCCATTTGCTGATGCGACTGTCATGGTTGAATAGCTGGTGGTGTGCAAGTGATAAGATATGAACTTGTGGCTTGCAGCAGTTGTATATCCATAATCGTGTGCTGGAGCATGTGAATGTCAGATATGAGTCTTGATTGATAGAGATTGTTGCTATATGAGCGATGAGGGTGTGATGAATTGAGAAGTATCGGAGATTGGTGCTTAGCAATAACCTGCTCACTGATGCTCAGTTTGTGTTCCGCCAGGATCACTCAGCTCCTGACCTCAAGACAGCCTTGCTTCAGACATGGATAAAAGAGCTGAACTCCCAAGGTGAGGTGAGAGTGGCTGCCCTCGACACCAAGGCACCATTTGACTGAGTGTAGCATCAAGGAGCCCTAGCAAAACTGGTGTCAATGAGAATCAGGGGGAAAACTCTCCACTGGTTGGAGTCATACCTAGCCCAAAGGAAGGTGGCTGTGGTTGTTGGAGGTCAATCATCTCAGTTCCAGGACATCGCTGCAGGAGTTCCTCAAGGTAGAATCCTAGGCCCAACCACATTCAGGTGCTGCATCAAAGACCTTCTTTCCATCATAAGGTCAGAAGTGGGGATGTTCGCTGATGATGGCACAATGTTCAGCACCATTCGTGACTCCTCAGATACTGAAACAGTCCATGTCCAAATGCAACAAGACCTGGACAATATCCAGGCTTGGGCTGACAAATGGCAAGTAACATTTGTGCCACACAAGTACCAGGCAATGACCATCTTCAATAAGAGAGAATCTAACCATCTCCCCTTGACATTCAATGGCATTACCATCGCTGAATCCCCCACAGTCAACACCCTGGGGATTACCATTGACCAGAAACTGAACTGGAATAGCCATATAGATACTGTGGCCACAAGACCAGGTCAGAGGCTGGGAATCCTGTGGCGAGTAACTCACCTCCTGACTCCCCAAAGCTTGTCTACCATCTACATGGCCCGAGTTAAGAGTGTGATGGAATACTCTTCACTTGCCTAGATGAGTGCAGCTCCAACAACACTCAAGAAGCTTGACACCATCCAGGACAAAGCAGCCCAATGACTGGCACCCCATCCACGAACATTCACTACCCCCACCACCATCGCACAGTAGCAGCAGTGTGTACCACCTACAAGTTGCACTGCAGGAATTCACCAAAGCTCCTTTGACAGCACCTTTCAAACCCATGACCACTACCATTTAGAAGGACAAGGCCAGCAGACAAATGGAAACACCACCCCCTGGAAGTTCCCCCTGAAGCCACTCACCATCCTGACTTGGAAATATATTGCCGTTCCTTCGCTGTCACTGGGTCAAAATCTGGAACTTCCTTCCTAACAGCACTATAGGTGTACCTACACCACGGGGACTGTAGCAGTTCAAGAAGACATCTCATCACCACCTTCTCAATGACAGGTTATAAGTAATAAACAGAACATGAGTGTTTTGACAGAACTTGTTGGGAAGATACATGGGGGGAATTTTACAGCTCCCCGCCGGATGTATTTGAGGTAGGTGGGGGGCACTTAAAATAGGACGGGTGGCTATCCCACCACCTTCCTGCCCTCCCCCGAGCTGTCCCCCACAATCAGATTGGCCAGCAGCTCTCGAGGGCAGGACTTCCTTTCCCTGAGGGGCGCAAGCCCCACTTTCACCTTGTTCAGGCCATTACCATTGTATTATCGCTGCAGGGTAGCTTTTTTTTAAAGCCAGTTGACTCGCGAGCCACTTTTCTACTGGGCGGGTGAGCAATACACCCCCCTGTAAAATTCAGCCCTTTCTCAGTCTTAGGTCTGACATCAAAATGATCCGTCTTACGTGGGATTGTTTAATTTGGCTATATTGTTCATAATAAAAAGGTCATTAGGCCTAACTAAATTTCAACGAACTGATCGGAAAGAAAGCGCAATGAGAGATAAAGATCCTCAAATACATAAACTCTGCAACCTACAGATGTGGATAAATTATCTGTTGCACCATTTTTATCATTGGCCATTTGGTCAAAAATATTTTAGATTAGTTTTTTTAACATTCCCTTATTTTGCCTCCCATGGATGTTGCATGTATTCTTCCTGGGAGTGTTGGCCAAAGCCTCTGTATAACATCTGATCTGCAGAGGTTTATAGACTGTACCTCAGAGACAGACAGGGAATTACAGTTTGAATGAGATATGGCGTGGGCTACCAATCCTCCCCAGCTTCTCACCCCAATGATCATTGATATAATAGATCAACATCTGGGAAACCTTACACTGCAGAGGTCATTTTCAGATTAGATGCAATGTTGAGGTCTTCTCTTCTGATTTGACTTCAGGCACCCAATCATTGAATAAATTTACTGATACTGCTGATTTTAGGCTTAAATGTGGTCCTTTGTAATCTGCATTTACTACTTGTACTTCTGATCTCCTCTGTCTTTTTCCTTTTCCCTGAAGGTGTGCTCTGAATCATTTTCAGTCTCCTTGCTACTTTTAATCTGTTTAGCTGATAAAACAGCAAGTCACTATGAGTGAGATTTTTTTTCTTTGGTGTGGGAGCCTTCATTCTTTGAGGTTAGGGACTGATGAAATATATTGATTATATTGCAGGCACAAGAGTCATTTTCTACATAGCCCGTGTTCATATCTTAATGTATTTAAAACAAAAGCTCCTTTCAGATTATTTTTGTTCAGTGCAGGGTTTGCTCATCTAAGAAAGTATTTACAGCAAATGGACTGAATTGAAACTCGCTATGCATTTTTATATCAGTAAGGGATTGAACTTCATTCTTCTGCTAAGAAATAGCTGGCATTCTTTTATCTTGGACATTTTCTTAAACCAAACTACCTTTAGTAATGTGTGCTGTAAAAAAACCGTTGACAATTAATGTGGGCATTACACCTCTTCCGAATCTCCTTCCCATTGACATAACTTAAATTGGTTTCCATGCTGATGAGCAGAACATGTGTTGAATGCCACTATAGCTATTACTGTAGCCAGTAAGGAGCACAATTAAATGGCAGACTATACTAATCTTGAAGTCAGTAGTTACACAGTTTTAATCTCAGCAGAAGCTGCTGATGGGACATTCAGAGGTGAGCGCCTGATGCTCAGAGGGGAGTGTTGCTGTAGAAAAGTAGACCATTGGGTGAGAGGGGAGAGTTAGCCTCTCAATACATCAAGAATTTCTGTGTGCATACCCAACAGCCTTTTTGTAAGCTCACTGATGTCTTTATCCAAGTTCCTTATAGCAGAACTCATGTGCAAATTCGCCCTCTAGTGAGCTACCAATGTACTACCCTTTCCCCCTGCACTGCTGCAACCCATGCCTGTCCAAGGGCTCACTGCCTGCAGCCTCCCTCTCAACTCCCCCAAGCTACTCTCTAAAGCATACACCATGTTAACAACTGAGCTGGTGGCTGTGAGTATGAGGTCATATGCTTGTGCTTCTTAATTATTAGTCTCTTCTTCCCATTCCATATCTTGTTTCTGCAGCACTGCCTGGGCAGGTGGTGGCCTTTGGCTATCTGGATGGAGAAAGGCACAAGGGTAGGGTTGCGGTGAGGAGAGTGCGGTAACCAAGCGGTACATGCCTAGACAATCTGAATCAAAAGAAATTGTGGAATGAGGAGGGAACGGGTTGTGAGAGGAGGGGTAGATATGAAAATGCCATAACGTTTGATCCTTTCATCTCCACTGTCATGGCCTCAGTCCGTGATGGCCAGCACTGTTTCTTCCATTGGGGTGAGCGACGGCAGCCATGCATGTCCCCTGCCATTTAGGTGCTGCTGCCTGTGGTTATGTATCACCTTTACCTGAAAGGAAGAGAGAAATGTCTCAGTTAGTGTGGTGCAACATGTTTGGATGATATGGCTATTATGAATAGCTGGCAGTGTATTCAAGCAATGAGATGTGGCCGTGAAGCTTGCACAGTGTTAGGTGTGTGAGGGTGATATGAAGCTGTGAATGTGAAGGATGAATTATGATTGATAGAGATTATTGGTAAGTGAGTGAATGTTTGGTACTAAATTGAGTAATGTATGTGTGAGGCTAGTAGTTCATTTTTAAGGATCTGGCATTTGAAGATGCATTCACTGATTTTGATGTGAGGTCATTGAACTTATTGTGGTACTACACCCAGGTCCTCAGGGTTAGGCTCTGGCATTGACAACAATGACTATGTGCTCCCACTGCTTTCGCAGTGTCTTCCTGGAAGCCCCCCTGACCTCATGTGGATTAAGAACCTCTCTCCCTGGTCAACCTCCTTCATGAAGGTGTTGTATAAGGGGTTAATTCTAGCAGCTATGCTAATGACACACACATGATGTGGTGCAATGTCTCATGATCTTGCTGTCTCTTGCAGACCATGTGGCAAGGAAGCCATAGTAAGATGTATTCCAATAAAGTTAATGTTTCCTTACTTCAGCAGACTCTCTAAATATTCTGTGTTAGCACAATGAGACCAAGAATTTTATAAGGTGGCTGTGATTGAACAAACAAGTATGGAAAAGTCTCTGCCATTACCGGAAAGCTTTAAGCAGGTTGCAGGTCTCAGCCAAGCAGAAACATGCTGACCAATAGCAAAGATCTATCAGGTATTGCACCACATTGGGCCTCGAGGTATGAGTAAGTCAGTATGCTGCTATACACAATACATGACTGTGCAGACGATATCATAGTCAGGCAACGGGTCAACAAAGCTATGTGTGATGAAATAATAAATGCACTTGATGCCTACTTCAATCTGTGAAAGAATACCATTGTTGAACAGGCTAAATTTAACAAGCATATCCAATAAAAAGTGGAAAGTAATCATATATTTATCAATGGTCTGTATGGGCTTGCAGAGAGCTGTAAATATGGCAGCTTCAAAAATGAACTATTCAGGGGCAAAATTGTTGTCGGTGTCTTGGATGAAGCATTGTCTGACCATGTGCAGTCGAGAGATGATTTAACCTTAGCAAAGACATTTCAATTGAGCAAATAAGCTGTGGTCAGGAAGCAAATTTGATTGGTGATTCGGGGTGACAGGGAGAACTGTTTTCCCAAAAACAACTGTCTCAGTGGAGTATGTTAAAACTTAAGAGCAGAGAGGTGGCTGTAAAAAAAAAAAAAGAGGGAAGGCAGGAAGAGTGTCCATCAACCGCCCCAGCTAACTATAATCGGTGTGGTGGGAAAAAACACATGTGAAAATTGTTCCGCCAAAGAAGCTGAATGCTACTTTTGCAGAAAGAAGGGTCATTTCCAGGTGACTTGCTTCAGCAAGAAGCCTATACAGAATAAACAACCTGAAAAGTCTTCGAAAAATGGCAAGATCCACAAAATAGAAGAAATCAGTGATATTGTGATGCCTTTCATTGGAGAGAACCAGGAACTAAGCGGAAGCTACTGGAATGTTTAGCATTCGGTGTCCAGGGCTGAAAGGGTTAATGTGGGACCGGGAAACAGTACTGCCCACATGATGATGTAAAGAGAGTCACATGACTAGTAATCTGGGAGTAGTCTGAATGGAGAAAGCTCATGGCTTGGATTGAAGAACTGCCTTATATAATTGTTGCTAGGAAATCCATTGATCAGTGTGTGCCTGTGGAGTGGAGATTGTAACATTTAAGGTACAGCAGGTTCCAAAGCAGTTATAATGGTTCCAGCCTAGTAAGAAGGGTAGGACCCACTGTGAGTATAGGTTCCCCAGATCAGTTCAGGAGTCAGTGAAGAGCAGTTCAAGGGTCAGTCAATTTTAGTCAGTCACTAAGTCATGTGCAGGTGAAGAAGATGACTAGCTCCATGCAGTTAAAGTGCTGCTGTTAATCCTAGGGGCCATTTGGTAACTATGCAGTTGGGGCTTAGCTGAAGCTTATGTAGCCATTTACTTGTTCCATGCTGCTTTGGGAGCCATTGATAAATCGGTGCAGCCAAGACTCGGGGCTCAGGAAATCCTACATGACTGGGTGTGTTCAGAAGCAGGGAGAAGAGGCTCCAGGTAGCAGAGGTGTTGTGGTGAGCAGTCCCCAGGCACTCAGGGCTTGGGAGAATTCCTGAGGAGTAAACCTTGGAAGGGAGTAGTCGTTAAGGGAGTTTGAGGTGGAGTGGCTTTGAGTGAGTTTGGAGGCTAGATCTTTGAAAGTACAGAATTGGAACACTTTGTAAAGAAGACAAAGTTTAAAGAGATTGCATAACTCACAGTGAATAATAGCGTCTGGGTAGATTCTTGAGAAATCCATTGGTTGCATCTGTCATTTACTCTGTAGTGTGGTGTGTTCGACCACAGTTTTTCTGTTAATTCACATGTGCCTCAAGTTGATTCTAAATGTTAGAGCATAATATATATCTTGTAAATTGTTTTATCTTTCTAAACTTGAATAGTAAATTTTGTTTTTGTTTGTTCAAATCTCGTGGAATCTTGTGGCTTTATTCTAAAAGCCAGTGTCTTTAAATTCAATCTTTAACAACTTTAAACATAACTTTACTGGTCTCTAACTGGACCCCCGTCCGCATCACGGGATCTGACCGAGGATTGTAACATTGTACATAGTTATGTTCTACAGTAAATAGTTACTGTTCAGACTCTGCCTCTGAACCTCTTCCTTAGACAACCACAACAACATAAAGCAGAGTGCTGATATCCTAGGAGAGGGAAACAAGACATGCATTAAGTTAGACACAGGCTCAGCAGTTCTGGTTCTTTTTGATGCTGAACTGTGGTTGGAGAAAAATTCTGTTCAGACACCATGCAAAAAACGACACAGGCCAGGAGGTACAGAACTCAAAGTCAAAGCTGAATGCAACCCTTCAATAAAGAGAGAGAAAAATCTCTCAAATCTTAAATGTGATCCTGAAACAGAGTTGTTCACTTTCAGGGAGGAAAGCCAGTACCGACGTTCATTTGATTTGCAGAACAGAGGAACTGAAAAGACGAGAAGATCAGCCTAAAAATGTCAGAGCTGAATTTCCACAGCTCTTCACAGGGCTATGAAAGCTGAAGCCAGCATACCACATCACTCTATGTCCTGAAACAAAGACAGTGGCCAGGATTTTCAGCTCAGCGTGCAGGCGCGAGGCTGACACGCCCGAGCGCAAAATAGCACGGGCTGACTTCGGGCCAGCATCCTGATGTCATCGCACACGTGCGTGATATCTTGGTCAGCGCAAGAGTCAGCAGCACGCCTGCCAACAATTAAGAGGCCTATTAAGGTCATTAATCAATTAATTAACCCGTACTTTCCTCTGCCCGTCCAACGTTACGGTTGGTGGGCGGGCGAATAGGCCAGGCGGCCTTTGCAATTATTGCGAAACCTCATCCATGGGCAGGATGAGGTTTCCAACAGTAAATAAAAAAATTAACATTTTTTAACATGTCCCTCTTCAGGTGACTGAGACACATGCGGGGATATGTTTATCTCACTCCTAGCATCTTTATTTTTCATTTTAAAAGTTTTCAGCTCCCTGAGGCAGCTCTGTGACTACAGGGAGCTTTCAGTGAGTGCACCGCTTGCATGTGCAGACTTCAGCGCTCGCGCTTCTCCTGCCCTCACCCTGGCAGCGCTGAGGCTCTCAGCGTGTTTCACGTTGGCTGGCCGTTAATTGGCAGCGTGAAATCGTGTTTGGGGCCTGAATGCGGATGGTCGACCATTTTGCAGCGGCTCCCGGGCCCACCCGCTGCATCCCCTCCCCCCACCCCAGCAAAGGGCAAATCCAGCCCAGTGTGTCTGTTTACACCCATACAAGTTTCTCATCCACTCTTGCTAAAAGTAAAGAAGGAAATTAACACTCTGTTGAAGTTAGGGTTTATTTTATGTGCGACAGAGCCAATAAGCCAGTGCTCGGGATGGTCCCAGTGCCAAAACCCAATGGATCTATCAGAATTTGCATGGCTCTTACAGAGCTGAACAAAGCATTGATGAATGACAGCTTAGCAAAATTGGGAAAGAGTTCAGTCTTCCCAAAGTTAGATGTAAGTAGTGTTTTTTTGGCAACTACCACTCAATGAAGAGTCTAGGTTGCTCACAGCATTCATTCCTCTGTTTGAGAGGTTTTGTTTCAGCATTTGACTTTTCAGCATCACATCAGTGCCAGAAATCTTCCAGAGGACAATGTCAAGCATCCTAGAAGGACTGGATGGAGTTGCACATCGCATGGATGATGTCCTGATCCATGGCTCCACTCAGAACATGACACTAGTGTAAGAGCAGTGCTGCAACACCTACGGGAAGCAGAACTTACACTCAGCAACAAATGTGAACTCTTGCAGTCAACTGCCAAGATCCTTGGGCATATTTTGGACACGTCCAGTGTCAGAGTTGATCCACAGTAGGCAGGAGCAATCAAGGAGTTTCCAGCTCCTTGCAACATGACTGAGTTCCAGAGGTTCATGCGTATGGTAAACCAAGTTGAAAAGTTCTTGCCCAACCTAGCTGTCACCAATGAGCAACAAGACAATTCATGATACTGGGATGAAACACAACAGAGAGAATCAAAGGGATGCTGGTATCACCTGATATTTCAGCTCACTGTAACCCAGAATTACCTACTATCATTGCTGCTGATGCATCTTCTATAGGATTGGGAGCTGTACTCTTTCAGATACAGACAGGTGGAAAGCATAGACCAACTTACTTTGCATCCCCTTCACTGAGATACTGAACAGAAATATGCAGTGATAGAGGAAGAAGCATTAGCTGCTACATGGTCTGTGAAAAGTTTGCAGACTATGGTCTTGGTCTCCACTTCAAGATAGGGACAGATAACCAACCCCAAGAGTGGAATTGTCTGGTCCCTTTGGCCATGGGAGTCATGGTGGGCCGGGGGGTGGGGGGGAGCAATTCAGCGTGAGGGGCAGAAATCAGTTTCACGCCGGTGTGAAAGCACAGCGGGATCGTATGAT
Organism: Carcharodon carcharias; assembly: GCF_017639515.1. NCBI lineage: Eukaryota > Metazoa > Chordata > Chondrichthyes > Lamniformes > Lamnidae > Carcharodon > Carcharodon carcharias. The sequence continues at coordinate 47,101,497 of NC_054478.1, read as the reverse complement.
GGTGTCCACCATGGCAAAATGGAAATCCCACTGTAAGGGAGGGAGTTCGGAGAGGGAAAGGTGTCCGATGGGGAAGAGGGAGTTCGGAAGAAGTAAGGTGTTCAAGGGGAGGAGGGAGTCAGTGGGGGGGGGGGGGGGGAGGGTTCTGTGGAGTCAATGATTACGTCCTGGGGAGCGAACTGAGGGTGGATGTGGTAAGAGAGAATGATGAATATGAGAGGGGGCAGACACAGCTGGTAGGCTTTGGTAACAGTAGAAGGGATGGCAAGGGTGGTTGGTGGAGATGCAGAAACAGACATGGGCCCTGGGGGTGGGAAGGAGGAGGTCAGGGAGGTCAATGTGGATGGGGGTGGGATTTTCAGGAAGGTAAGGAATGTGCATGTTCGCCTGGATATCCTGGAATGACAAGGGTTTGGGTTGGTAGGTGACAGTGGGGAGGTGGAAGGTGGTGCTAGGAGAGTCCACAGTAATGAGGAAAGGACATGGGTGACTGAGCGAGGGGAAAGGATAGGGGTGCTGACAAGATACTTGACCACAACAATGGTTATTGAAATCAAAAGTGAGCAGAGCCTTGTGTTGGACGGGCACAGGTGTTGCCTGGGAATGTGATCAGCGGGTGAGCAGAGATGCAGATCAGCTCAAATGGACAACTGAAAGAGAACCGTAGCAGGCAGCATTGGAAATGCTCATGGCATTCAGATGATTGTGTCTGATGAAGGCTCCGCAAGCATGGGATAGTGCTTGCATGAGACTCCAAGAGGCCCTGCCAAACATACTTCTTCCAGAATCATTCGTCGTCTGGCTTTTGAACTGTTAGTGGGCAGGGGTTGCAGAGGAAGGACTTGCAAAGCCTGTCAATGAAGCTGAATGACAACATTACACATTATTCAGTGAAAGTGAATATATTTTCAGATTATAAAGTGACAAAATGTTTTCAGTCGTGCAAACACTTGTGATCGGAGTTTCTTGACTTTTCTAGGCCCACCACTCCTTCTAGGTGCTGCCCTAACATCTGCAGTAAGGGTGGAGACAACCTGTGCAATGGTTGGCCCTATTAGTCTGATGACTTTGGCATGCGTCCTCTGGAGAGCAGAGGCCTTGAGGGCCCTGCAGCTGTGAGCATGAGTCCTGAAGACTCTGTTGCCTGCCCGGTGCCAGAGTTAAGGACATCTCCTCAGATCTGGAGAGGAACTTGGAGGGGGAGGAGAGGGATCCAGTTGTCATTGTCCGTTTTGGTACCAATGACATTGATAGGGCTAGAAAGGAGGTTCTGCTGAAAGTATTTGAGCAGTTAGGTAAATTAAAAAGCAGAACCTCTAAGGTAATAATCTCGAGATTGCTACCTGAGCCACATGCAAACTGGCATAGGGTAAATAAAGTCAAGAAGTTTACTGCCTGGCTCAGAGAATGGTGTGGGAGAAATGGGTTTCAGTTCATGGGGCACTGGCACCAGTACCGGGATGGAAGGGACAAGCTTCACTTGAACCATGCTAGGACCAGTGTGTCCTGGCGAACCAAATAACTAGGGCTGAAGAGAGGGCTTTAAACTAAATAGAGCAGGGGAGGGTTCTGGAAAAGGGATACATAGACTTACAAAGCAAAAGGATATGGCAGCTTTGCAAGGCAGCTATTTAGGTAATGAGATCCAGAGTGTGACAGGAAGGGACAGAGTGTACAAAAAAAACAGCAGACAATAGAGTCAAAGAGGGAAAAAAATCATAAGCAGGCAAAATTAATCGCCCTTTACTTAATCACACGTAGTACTTAGAACAAAATAAATGGATTAACGGCACAAATAGAGGTTAATGCGTTTGATCTTATATCTCATTATGGAGATGTGGTTCCAAGGAGATCAAAGCTGGGAAGTAAATATTCGGGGGTATGTGACTTTTTGAAAGGACAGGCAGGAAGGAAAGGATGGTGAGGTAGCTTTGTTAGTACAAAATGTAATAAATATGATAGCAAGAAAGGATCTTGGATTGGAAAATGTAGAATCCATATGGGTGGAGGTAAGGAATAACAAGGAGAAAAAGACACTGGTGGGAGTATCTATAGGCCCCCTGACCGTAGTTATACTGTAGGACAGAGAATATATCAGGAGATAATAAGGGCATGTAAAAAAGGCAGTACACTAATTATGGGTGACTTTAATCTTCATGTGAATTGGGAAAATCAAATTGGCAGAGATAGACACAAGCAAGAATTCATAGATTGTATTTGGGACCATTTCATTTAACAATATGTTGTGAATCCAACCAGGGATCAAGCTATTTTGGATCTGGTAATGTGTAATGAGGCTGGTTTAATAAATGATCTCAGAGTAAAGGCTCCCGTAGGAAGCTGTGACCATAATGTGGTAGAATTTAGCATTTTGTTTAACAGTGAGAAACTTGGATTGGAAGCAACTGTGCTAAACCTAAATAAGGGTAATTATAATGGAATGAGAGCAGAGTTGGCTGGAGTGGACTGGGAAAGTAGTTTAGCAGAAAAGATGGTTGATGAATAATGGCAGATGTTTAAGAAAATAGTTCATGAATTTCAACAAAGATGTATCCCAGAGAGGAAGAAGGATTCAAAGAAGGGGATAAGCCAACCATGGTTAACCAAGGAAGTTAAGGACAGTATCAAATTGAAAGAAAAAACATACAATATGGCAATGATTAGTGGTAAGCCAGAGGATTGGGAAAGTTTTAATAAACCAGCAAAAAATGCCAAAAAATAAATAAGGAGGGAAAAAATAAACTCTGAGGGTAAACTAGCAAGTAATATAAAAACTGACAGTAAGAGCTTCTTTAAATATATAAAAAGGAAGAGATGAACATAAAATGAACATAAGCCCCTTAGAGAATGAGGCTGGGGAACCAGGAAATGGCACAGGAGCTTAATAAGTACTTTGCATCTGTCTTCACAGTAGAAGATACTAATAGCATTCCAAAAATATTAAATACTCAAGCGGCAAAAGGGGGAAGGAACTAAATCCAATATCTATCACTAGAGAAAAAAGTGCTAGGGAATCTCATGGGGCTAAAGGCCGATAAGTCCCCTGGACCTGATGAGTTGCACCCTAGGATATTAAAGGAAGTAGCTACAGAGATAATGGATGCACTGGTAGTAATCTTCCAAGAATCCTTAGATTCTGGAAAAGTCCCAGAGGATTGGAGAACATCTAACGTAACACTCTTTTTCAAAAAGGAAGGGAGACAATAAACAGGTAACAGGCAAGTTAGCTTAATGTCCGTCATTGGGAAAATGTTAGAGTCTATTGTAAAGGATGTAATAGCAGAGCATTTAGAAAAATATAATCTAACCAAGCAGAGTCAGCATAGCTTCATGAAGGGGAAATCATGCCTAACAAATTTATTAGAATTCTTTGAGGAAGTAACAAGCAGGATAGATAAAGGGGAGCCAGTAGATGCAATACATTTGGATTTCCAAAAGGCGTTCAATAAGGTACTGCACGTAGGGCTACTTAATAAGCTAAGAACCCCATAGTGTTTGGGTTAATATATTAGCATGTGTAGGGGATTGGCTAACTAATAGAAGACAGAATTGGGATAAGGGAGGCATTTTCGGGATGGCAACCTGCAACTAGTGGAGTGTCACAGGGATCAGTGCTGGGGCCTCAATTATTTACAATATATATTAATGACTTAAATGAGGGAATTGAATGTACGATAGCCAAGTTTGCAGATGACACAAAAATAGGTGCCAAGGCAAGTGCTAAGAATGACAAAAGGAGTCTACAGAAGTATATAGGCAGGTTAAGTAAGTGGGCAGATGGAATATAATGTGGGAAAATGTGAGGTTATGCACTTTGGCAGGAAGAATAGAGGAGCTGAGCATTATTTATTAGAGAAAGACTGCAGAAGGCTGCAGCACAGAGGGATTTGGGAGTCTTTGTGCATGAATCCCAAAAAGCTAGCATACAAGTTCATCAGGTAATAGAGAAGGCAAATGGAATGTTGGCCTTTATGTCAAACGGAATGGAGTATAAAAATAGGGAAGTCTTGCTAAAACTATACAAGGCACTCGTTAGAGCATACCTATAAAAGAACAGTGTTGGTCCCCTTATCTAAGGTAAGATATACTGGCATTGGAGGCAGTCCAGAGAAGGTTCACTAGGTTGATTATGGGCATGGAGGGATTTTCTTATGAGGCGAGATTGAGTAGGTTGGGCCTGTACTCGTTGGAGTTTAGAAGAATGAGAGGCAACCTTATTGAAAGATATCAGATTCTTCGAAGGCTTGACAAGGTAGATGCTGAGAGGTTGTTTCCCCTTGTGGGAAAGTCTAGGATCAAATGACATAACCTCAGAGTAAGGGGGTGCCCATTTAAAACAGAGTTGTGGACGAATTCCTCCTTTGAGGGTAGTTAACCTGTGGAATTCTTTATTGCAGAGAGTTGTAGAGGCTGGATCATTAAGTATATTCAAGGCTGAGACAGACAAATTTTTAATCAGTAAGGGAATCAAGGGTTATGGGGAAAAGGCAAGAAAATGGAGTTGAGGATTACTAGATCAGCCATGTTCTCATTGAATGGCGGAGCAGACTCAATGGGCTGAATGGCCTACTTCTGCTCTTACATCTTATGGTCTTATGGCTTGCTTTGGCTGTCCCCCTGTGGGCCAACTGCTCCCTCTGTGCTGACAGAGGACGAGGCTGAGGGGGGTCTCAGGCAAAGAGGACTCAGAGAGAATGGACACACCCCGAGGTTCCTGGGTGGATGAACCCGGGGTGTCCAGCTGCCGTGCCTCCTCCCTTCAGGTGCTTGAGGGCCCCGCTCTGACTCCTTGAGTGGAAAGAGCACCTGGAGAGACATCGAGGTGTCCCATTTTCCTCTTGCGTGGCCACTGCGGTAATTTACACATGGTTACTGCAGTGGAGTGAAGGCCTGTGTGCACCTCTATGTTCTGCTGGACCAGGGTCTCCGTGTGGCACCTGCCATCCTCCGCATGGAGACTAACATACGCATACGTGTGGGCACCGCATCATCAGAGAGCCGGCAGATGCACTCCTCTGAGTTGCATGCCACTCTGTTGAGGGCTTTCAACAGCTCTGCATGATGTTCCCTGGCCTTCTGCTGACTCTCCACGATGAGTTGGAAGGCCGAATACAGAGGCTAGTCATCTGACTCAGCCTTCACAAATGCCTCTTCCCCAGCAGTCCTTTGAATGCTGCAGAGCTCGGCTGAGCCTGCCTCCTCCTGCTGCAGACATGTGTCTGTGCAGTGACCGCCAGATTGTGAACCCAAGCCTGCTCTAGATCTAGGTCCCACCGAGTTGTGTGTCTCTGCGCTGGTGACGGGTCTTCTTGGCTGCTTATTTCCAGCCCTTCAAGTGGTGCCCTCTTGGCTGGAGGTGAAGATGTGAATGGAGCTGAGGGACTGGCTGGCTGAGGGCTTTGCTCACTTGGCTAATCTCCCTGTGAGCCAAAGTAGAGATAATTAGTGTATGGCAGCAGAGTCAAAAGCAGGAGAGAGAGCACTTACAGTTGTGTTGAGAGAAGGAGTATGTGCTGCAGATACCTCACATGGGTGTTGGCCGCTGACCTCACCGTTGCCACAGGCGCGGTCCACGTCCTCACCAGTCAGAGTGAGGGCACACTCCTCAAAGTAAGTGAGGGGCCTAATGTCGGTCACTCCACTCCTAGTCTGAGACCTCTCCCTGCTGTCGTGGGCCAGCTTCCCCTGCATAAAAACAGATGGAGAGAGTATGAGCAGGATGCATGGCACTGCATGGAATGTTTGTGTGGTGAGCGGAGCCATGGACAGGATGAGGACACGAGCTCCAGAGGATATGAACCTGATGGGGATGTGAGGGTGTGATTGAGAGTTGGTGGCGTTGTGCCTTGAGGCATGAGATCCCTGTGGAGTGTGAATTGAGAGTGATCAAGTGGTTGACTTACCCTGGTAGAACATCCTCTTCCTACACCGGATGGCTGACTTCCTATGTGCTCCAGTGGTGCTGACTGCCGACGCCTCCCAGGCCGGATTGGTGACACTGGTGGGCCTCTTCTGGCCAGAGCAGGGGTAGAGGACATCACGACGGCCTTCCACTGCATCCAGCATGCACCCCAGAGAGGCGTCACTAAATTTGGGGGCTGCTGTCTTCTTTGCTTTCGGGGCCATGTGTCACCTGGAGCAGTCCGGGTGTGTAGACATGAAGTAGGCTGCACCTTAACTAAGGCGCCTGGAGCAAGGAAGCACTGAGGTCATGGTGTGGCAGGCACATCCAAGCCTGCCCACCAGCGTTCCAGTGTGTATCTCATGAATGCATTATTAATGAGGTGGGATGTGCTAGGAAGGTAATGGCACAGCGCGAAAATCTGCCATTGTGACCAACGGGTAAAACGTTGTTTTTCAAGCCAGTTACCGCACCTCGTGTGAATCTGAGATGAATCTGCACTTCATGACACTTTTAAACTTTAAGGAGTTAACAAAAATGCCTTCACGAGGACAATAATTCAGAATGAGGGTGATGCAGTTTGATGCATGGACTAAAGCAGATGCTTTGTCCTGTGTCGGGGACTATAGGTGCTGCTCATTCTGAGAACTGAACAGGTAGTATAACATCCAGTTACTCTAGTCTGTTCAGTTCAATGCCTACCTTTTCTCGCAGGACATATGGCACCGGTCTCACCTTCATGAAGCGAGGGGTTGCTTACAGATCCACATGAAGCTTGGCCCTTCACCTGCTTCCACCATCAAGGGTAGCTTTGCCAATTAGCTTACATAATGGACAGTTACTCTGCTTATGCCTTTTACTTGAATGTCTTCACCCGTATATGTTTTTAGATTGGCGGCTGTTTCTTCTAAACTTAATTGCTGTTCACCGTTATTCAAATATCCGAAGGTATGTTCCCCAGTTCCTGTAGTGGAAGCGCTCGTGTCTACTTCCATTTTAACAGGCTTGCCACTTACTTTTACTGTGACAAATATTGGTTCTGTCTTTCCAACTTTCAGATTAAACAGCGAGTAAATGTCTGAATTTGTTGTTTCAGGCTCTTATACATTGTCGATATTTTGTTTTGTTTACAAGCCTGCTTGAATCTTTCAAGCCTGCATTACCTCATCATAGGTCCATTGGGAACAATGTTTCTGCTCATTGTTGATACCCATTCAAAATGGTTGGACGTATATGAGGTGAAATCACCAACGTTAGCCACTACAATTGAGAAACTGCGTCAGAGTTTTGCCATTTGCGGACTACAAGAAGTAGTTGTTTCCGATAAGGGCACGGCATTTATGAGTGCTGAGTTTCAATGGTTTATCAGTCTCAACGGTATCACTTGTGAAAACTGCACAATACCCACCTTCCTCAAAGAAAGGGCTGTTCAAATGTTCAAGGCAGGCATGAAAAAGCTAACTGGCGATTCCTTGGCAACCAAACTAGCACGCTTTCTTTTTCATCACAGCACTATCCCTCATACAACAACAGGTATCACACCTGCAGAGTTATTGTTGAAGCGCCGTCTCAGGATAAGATTGAGCTTAATAATGCTGAATTTAGAGGGGAAGGTGTAAAGGAGTCAGGGAAGCCAGAAAACCAGACATGACTGGCATCGACGTGAAAGGAAATTTACTGTGGAGAGCCGGTATGGGTGAAGAACTTTGGGGAAGGACTGGGTGGAATATGTGCGGTGAGTGGACCTCTATCTTACCACGTGGAGGTGGAAGGCTAGATCATCCAAAGACATGTGGACCATTTAATGAAGAGAGAAAGACAAATCACCAAGATTTGATTCCACCAGTGTCTATGACTGGGTCTGCATTGCCTGTTGAGGATAATCAGCCCAGAACTGACATGTCTGATGTTCCTGTAAGAGTTGAGGATACAGAACTGCAAATGCCCACTGAAGCACCTGATGTTCAGGCAACTCAGGAAAAGGAGGTTCCTGACAAAGAATCTGAAGTTGTGGAGCTGCAAAGTTCCACATGTACCAGGAAACCACCTGAAAGATTGAACTTGTAAATTCCTTACCCAGTATAAATATTATGTTGTCTTGAAAACTATGTACTTGTAAATATATGTATAGCCGAGTTAAAGGGGAAGGAATGTAGTAATTATGGTTTTATTTAGTGTGTAATGTACCTTTAAGAATAATATGTGTTAAGGAAGATCACATGATCTGTAGTTACCAATAGAAGAGTAGCTGGGGCTATCTCAGCAGTCAGTGTAGAGGTAGAGTTGGAGTTGAAAGCACACGTGTAGTTGCTGCTGAGTATATTGTAAATTAACTTAAAGTTTCCACTTAAGAAGCATCTGCAGATCAACTCTATCATTAATAGCACAACTCAGCCACCCTACAACACATTTCAAGTCTGCCACCATGCTCCCATGATATAATCAGTGAAAATAACATTAGACAGAAGGGAAATCACTGCAGGGATGTAATGGCGCAAATGAAGAAAAAAAATTCAAGTCAGGGCACTAAGGTGGCAGTTAGGCTTTGTTTCCTAGTTTCACCCCTGGTTCCACCGCTATCTGCCAGGTTGCTGCAGGGAACAGCAAAGAAAACGACTCATAATTCCATTCCAAGATGCTGGCATTCTGCAAAAAATGGAAGTGTCATCTTTACAAAGACAATTTTTTCCAGTTGGCTGCACAAGCATTTCGACACTGAGAACTACTATTTCTTTGGTGTCACATTTTTCCAAATAACCAGAGCATCTATTTTTCATTTACCAGCTTGTGTAAATGAAAATGAAATGGCTCAGTCAGCATGAAAGGGGAACTTAATAAGTGCTTTGGGATGTAAACCTCATTTGTCAATGGATTTTGTTTCATGATTCTCATAAATCATAGGAAATAAAGTATTAAGGTTGGATTGGATGGTAAATCTGCAAGTTCTAAGTATGAACATTTATTTTCTAGTTAGATCTGCAGGCCTACAAAATTTGAAATGTTGTCATTTTATGATGTGGAATATTTACATCACATTATATAAAACTCAGATAGCAATTTTAAATGATCTGATTGCTATTTTTTACAATGGTTTAAACAATTCAGTTGGTTAGTTTACAGATTGGATTTTTTTTAACAACATTTAACCTCATTACAGGAATAGGAATAGGCCATTCAGGCCCTTGAACGTGTTCTACATTCAATTAGATCATGGCTGATCTGTATCTTGGCTCCATTTACCCATCTTGCTTCCATTAGCCTTATCCTTGCCTAACAAAAATCTATTAATCTCAGTATTGAAATTTTAAATTGACTTTTATTTTTGGATGAGTGAGTTCCTCAATTCAGCTGCCTTTTAGGAAATGAAACCTGGGTCTTTACTTACAGTCACATAGGGATTGGTGTAACTGAGTTTAGTAATTAATCCTTAGTAATACTTACTCTTAGCTTTGGAGATAGAAAATGACAGAGCTGGACGAGATGTGATCAGAGTTTTCTGGGCAGCCTGGTGGTCCAACCCCAAATTGCCATTTTCTGCTGTTATTAAGCTGGAATAGGGGCAGGAATGGAAAATTAGCTAACACCCAGATATCACAGAATCTCACAGTGCAGAAGAGGCCCATCAGCCCATCGAGTCTGCACTGATACGTGAGAAACATCTGACCCACCTACCTAATCCCATTTACCAGCACTTGGCCCATAGCATTGAATGTTATGATGTGCCAAGTGCTCATCTAGGTACTTTTTAAAGGATGTGAGGCAACCCGCCTCCACCATCCTCCCAGACATCGCATTCCAGACCATCACCACCCTCTGGGTAAAAAGGTTTTTCCTCACATTCCCCCTTAAACCTCCTGCCCCTCACCTTGAACTTATGTCCCCTTAACCTGACCCTTCAACTAAGGGGAACAGCTGCTCCCTATCCATTCTGTCCACACCCCTCATAATCTTGTACACCTCAATCAGGTCGCCCCTCAGTCTTCTTTGCTCCAACTAAAACAACCCAAGTCTATCCAACCTCTCTTCATAACTTAAATATTTCATCCCAGGCAACATCCTGGTGAATTTCCTCTGCACCCTCTCCAGTGCAATCACATCCTTCCTATAATGTGACAACCAGAACTGCACACAGTACTCCAACTGTGGCCTCACCAAGGTTCTATACAACTCCAACATGATCTCCCTACTTTTGTAATCTATGCCTCGATTGATAAAGTCAAGTGTCCCATATGCCTTTTTCACCACCCCATATGCCAAGGTCCCTTTGTTCCACAGAGCTTCCTAGTGTCATGCCGTTCATTGAATACTTCCTTGTCAAATTACTCCTTCCAAAGTGTATCACCTCACACTTTTCAGGGTTAAATTCCATCTGCCACTTATCTGTCCATGCGATCATCCTGTCTATATGTTCCAGTAGCCCAAGACACTCAACCTCATTGTTAACCACCTGGCCAATCTTTGTGTCATCCGCACATTTACTAATCCTACCCCCCACATAGTCGTCTATGTCATTTATATAAATGACGAATAATAGGGGACCCAGCACAGATTCCTGTGGTACGCCACTGGACACTGGCTTCCAGTCACTAAAGCATCCTACTGTCATCACCCTCTGTCTCCCACAACTAAGCCAATTTTGAATCCACCTTATCAAATTATCCTGTATCCCATGTGCCTTTGCCTTCTTTATAAGCCTCCCATGTGGGACCTTGTCAAAGGCTTTGCTGAAATCCATATAAACTACATCAACTGCACTACCCTCATCTACACACCTAATCACCTGCTCAAAAACTTCAATCAAATTTGTTAGGCATGACCTCCCTCTGACAAAGCCATGTTGACTATCCCTGATCAAACCTTGCCTCTCCAAGTGGAGATAGGTCCTCTCCTTCAGAATTTTCTCCAATAGTTTCCCTACCACTGACATGACACTTACTGGCCTGTGGTTCCCTGGCTTATCTCTACAACCCTTCTTAAATAGCAGAACCACATTAGCTGTTCTCCAGTCCTCTGACACCTCCCCCGTGACCAGATAGGAATTAAAAATTTGGGTCAGAGCCCCTGCAATCACCTCCCATGCCTCCCTTAGCAGTCTGGGACACAAATCATCTGGACCTGGAGATTTGTCCACGTTTAAGCCCGCCAATACCTCCAATACTTTGTCACCATCTATATCAATTTGCTCAAGTCTCTCTCCCCGAGTTCCATAACTTCATCCTCATTTTCTTGGGTGAAGACGGATGTGAAGTATTTGTTCAACACTCTACCGATGTCCTCTGGCTCCACCCATAGATGGCCCTCTTGGTCCCTAATGGGCCCTACTCTTTCCCTGGTTATCCTCTTCCCATTGATATACTTATAGAATAACTTGGGATTTTCCCTACTTTTACCAGTCAGAGCTTTCTCATATCCCCTCCTTGCTCTCCTAATTGCTTTCTTAAGCTCCACCCTGCACTTTCTGTACTCCACTAATGCCTCCGCTGATTTGCTTCCCTTGTACCTGCTAAAAGCCTCTCTTTTCCTTCTCATCGTATCCTGAATATCTCTGCTCATCCATGGTTCTCTGGGCTTGTTACTTCTTCCTATCACTCTAGAGGGAACATGCTGAGCCTGTACCCTCTCCATTTCCTTTTTGAACACCCCCGACTGCTCCTCTGTAGATTTCCCCACGGTAGCTATTCCCAGTTTACTTTGGCCAGATCCTGCCTTATTTTACTAAAACCCACTCTCCCCTAACCCAAAACATTTTTTTGCAACTTGTCTATTTCTTTGTTCGTAACAAGCTTAAATTATACCATGTTGTGGTTGTTATCACTAAAGTGCTCTCCCACCATGACCTCAACCACCTGTCTGGCTTTATTCCCCATAATTAGGTCCAGCAATGCACTGTCCCTTGTTGGACCCTCTACATATTGACCTAAAAAGTTCTCCTGTACACGTTTCAAGAAATCCACTCCATCCAAGCCCTTAACACTATGTCTGTCCCAGTTAATGTTGGGAAAGTTGAAATCACCTAATATAATTACCCTATTGTTACTATTTTTACACACCTCTGCAAATTATGCACATATTTGCTGCTTAATTTCCCGCTGACTATCTTGGGGTCTAAAATAAACACCTAACAATGTGACTGCCCCTTTTTTATTCCTAAGCTCTACCCACAAAGCTTCATTCGCTGCCCCTTCCAAGATGTCATCTCTCCTTACTGCAGTAACTGACTCCTTAACTAATAATGCAATGCCTCCTTCTCTTTTAACCCCTCCCCTGTCTCGCCAGAAGATTCTAGATCCTGGAATGTTAAACTGCCAATCCTGCCCCTCCCTCAACCACATCTCAGTGATGACTACCAAATCAGAATTACATGTGTCAATCCTCATCCTTAACTCATCCGTTTTACTTGTAATACTCCTGGCATTAAAGTAGAGGCCATCCAGCCTTGCCCGCCTATTCTGCTAACATCCTGTGTCCCCTCCCCATGCCGAATTAGTTTAAACTCCTCCCAACAGCACTAGCAAACCCGCTCGCAAGGATGTTAGTCCCGCTCTGGTTCAGATGTAGACTGTCCCACTTATATAAGACCCACCTTCCCCAGAAACGGTCCCAGTGATCCAGGAATCTAAAACCTTCCCTCCTGCACCAACTCTTCAGCCATGTATTCATCTGTGCTATTCTCCTATTTCTGTGCTCGCTAGCACGTGGCACTGGGAGCAATCCAGTGATTACAACCCAAGAGGTCTTGCTTTTTAGTCAACTGCCTAACTCCCTGAATTCTTGATACAAGAACTCATTCCTCTTTCTACCTATGTCATTGGTACCTACATGCACGATGACCTTGGCCTTTTCATCCTCCCCCTTCAGGATGCCCTGCAGCCATTCAGTGACATCCCAGAGCCTGGTACCAGGGAGGCAACACACCATCTTGGAGTTACGTTGATGGCCACAGTAGCGTCTATCTGTTCCCCTGACTATCTAATCCCCTATTACTATTGCTCTTCCTCCACTCCTGTACAGGCAGGCTGCTTGTGGTGCCAGAAGCTTGCCTCTGTCTGCACTCCCTGGAGTGCACCCTCATAAGTCTTCAAAATGGAATACCGACTTGTGAGAGGGACCCCAGGGGACTCCTGAGCTACTTACCTGTTTCTCTTGGGCTGCCTGGTCGTCACCCATTTCCTTCCTTCCTCAAGTCTCTTCAGCTGCGGTGTGACCACCTCTCTAAACATGCTATCCACTATGCTCTCAGACTTGTGGATGCTCCACAGTATCCCCAGCCACCATTCCAGCTCTGAAACCAGAGCTTCCAGAGCTGCAGCTGGACACAGTTCCTGCACACATGCTGGTCCCAGGCACAGGAAATGTTCCTGGCTTCCCACATGGAGCACAAGGAGAACACCATAGATTTGAGCTCTCCTGCCATGACTTATCCCTTTAAATTAAACCTTTTAAATCAATTACTTCAGGTCCCTTCTTTCCTGATCCTCGTTACTACAGAGTATACAAATTATAAACCACAAAAGACCTTAAACTATAAGTGATAAAAGTAGTAAATACTTACCTGACCTTACCCACTACTTACCAGTCACTCCTTTTCCTTGTAGCCTCTACTGCTTCAGCAGGGCAAGACCACTTTCTGAAGATTTAAGAAGCTGGACAGCAAAGACAGAAGGAAGATATGTAAGATCTTAGCCCAGCGCATGAACGTCTGTGATTCTGGAACAAAACCTCTATCTGCTTCAAACTTGGCTCACATTGTTGAATGTAATTGAGCTCAACTAAAGGGGATTCCGATTTATACTCACTCTACCATTAGATGATATCAGTTTGTCACGAGCTTCAATCATTGGTACAGCATTTTCCAGAGAAACACTGGATAGCCCCAGAAAAACTACTGTATTAGCTTTCAACTTCCAACAGTCTGCCTTCACTGTCTTATGGCAAAAGTAACATGTTTGTCTCCTTGATGTTATTTTTATCTTCCTTACCATCTCTTTCACTACTCTGAGAAGCATTTTGGCTTTTCTCCTCATTGCAGTTAGTGTTCTGTTCACTATCACTTCTCTTCTCTCTCTAGTTTCTGTGTGGGTTTGCTGCCACCTACATGTTTGTGGGATAATTTGTAACTATCAGCCAAAACTGCTGTTCCACTCATTTTACAAACCTTATGTTCTTCTAGATGGGACTTCATTCCTGAAGGGAAACTGTTTTTAAATTCCTCCATTAACAACATTTATCTAAGGTTTTCAAAATCTGATTGTGCTTCATTGGCCTGTACCATCAATCAAACACCACTTCTTTTTCTCAGCAAAAATTCCATAAAAGTCAGATTCTCTCTCTTCCTCAGATTTCTAAACTTTTGACTGAGCTTCTGGGATGAACTCAATATGCATTAAGCACAGCGGTCTTATCTGTATCATAGCCTGCAGACTGTACATCCAATTCATTTCCTACCAAAATTCTCCAAATTTTTCTGGGCAATTGCAACTTTGGGACAATTTTCTCAACTGAGACAAAATGCATTTCCACTTCTTCCTCACTTAACTTAGGCTCAAAGCAAAATATTCCTTGCAAATCAAAACCAGGAGTTAAATATGTCCCATCATCAAGCCTGCTAATACTCCCTGTTCATGTAATCAAAGCCTTTCTCTTTCCAGTTCAATTTTCTGGCTTCCTTCAATTCCAATGCAATTCAAGTCTTTATTTTTACTCCCTGAAATCGTGTATCTTTCTTCCTTTGTTCCCTTTGGAATTCTAATTCAAGTTTTTGCATTTCTCTTTCCTTTCTCTTTCTTTTTTCCCTTTCTTTTTCTTGTTCTTTCCTTTCCAGTTCAAGTTATTTCACTTTTAAAAAAAAATCATGTTATTTCACCAGCACCTGAATCCAAGCTAACTCAGTTGGCCGTGTGTCTGGATTAGCTTTTTTCCCTTAAGACTCGGAGGTTGAGCCAACATCTCAATTTAGCATCTACTTTTAAATCTATTTTGAACTTTTTTGCCATTGCCTTCAAGTTAACATTTGTTAACTTTTGCAAGGCCTTCATAGACAAGTGCTATCTATTGAACAAAGCGTCAACAATAGTTAGCCAGTTTAATTTTTCAATAAATGCTGCAAAATTCACTGAAATCTTGTTAATTTAAACTCTCGCTAAACCCGATATACTTGTCTCAGCCTTTGAATTTGAAATCCCGCAAAGAGACCCCACTTTGCTGCAATCTTTGTAGAGACCGATAACTTTTAAAAAGAAATTTGAACTTCCAGTCAATAGCTGGAAGGATAACACAGGATTTCAGTTAAGACTTCTAATGTAACAATAGACTTCGAGCACTATTGACTAAACATTAGCTTTGTGGGCAACTTATAGTTTAAACAATAAAACGCAGCATTCCCCTTTTTTTCTTTTAACACAACCGAGAACACGCTTTGCAGATAAACTTTGCACCATCCTTTAAGAAAGCATTGAATTCTCCTGGAACCAGTCCAAGGTGGCTCTGAGCTCCAAAGGGTTTACTTCGTTTTTTTGTTTCCTTTCTCAGCCTGGGAGCTTTTAAGCTCAGAACTGTCTTTCACAGTGAGGATTTTCCCCTGGAGATCCTTCCTCTAGTGCAAGCTAGGCAAATCATCCAGCCTTGTTTTAACTCCTCATGAATTCAGTCTTTTCAACCCAAACAGGAGCTCATACCCACATTCCTTTGTGGTGAACCATAGTGTCTTGCTGCCTATCGCTGCTCTCCCTCTCCCAGATCCTAGCAAATGACCCTTGTCTGTGAGTTCTCAAGGATTTTTTTGACTCTTCCTCTCAAAGACCATCTCTATAGCAATGTAAATCCTCTCAAAGCCCATCTCCACAGCAATATAAATCACATGGGCCCTGTGTCCAGAATGAAATCCTGGAGCTGCTAGCTGTCTTTTGTCTTGGAGGTAACTGGACGGTTTAAAGAACAACTGTTTGAAACCCAGTATTGTCAACACTATTCCAGCCTTTGGAGACTCACAGTCTATCCACTGTTAACATACAGGGGAGAATATTCTGCATGTTGGGTGGGCCGGCCGGGATTGGGAGCGGGCTCAGGTGGGCGCAGAGCCGATCACCGCCTGTGATAGGCTCCGCACTGCCATTTTACATGGGCGGGCCAATTAAGGCCTGCCCAGTGTTACACATGGCCCGTAGCGCTTGCTACCTGTGCAGGTGGGGGGGAGGGAGAGTCGGAGCCCGCGCCTTTTCGTAAATGCGCGTGAAAGAGCACAGAAATCTCCCTGAGACATGGAGCTGCCTCAGGGAGATTAAGTACATATTGAAATTCTTTAATAAAGAAATATAAAAACTATTTACGTGTCCCTTCGTGACAGTGTAGTGTCACATGAGTTGTGATATGTTTGTCAATTTAGCAGAATTTATTTATTGATTTTAGTAAACCTTCAGGAAACCTCATCCCGTCCGTGAATGGGGTTTCCTGAAAAAAGCGAAGATCGCTTGGGCTGCTCACCTGCCCGCCAAGCTTAAGATTGGATTGGCAGCACTGATAATTATCTTAATTACTCCCATGATTGGTCTTAACAGGCCTTTGATAGTTCGGCAGGCGTGCACCACCTCCTGCGCCTGCCCGCCAAACGAAAGATCTAAGTGATGCGTGATGACATTGGGACTCATGCCCGGCGTCACTGCGCATCATTTTACGTCTAGGCGTGTCGGGCCTACCTCCGTAAGCCGACATCAAAATACTGGCCACAGTCTCAAGCCATAACAATCTTATAAACCTCATAATTAGAACAGCATTTTGATGCACAATTAGCCCACACCCATCCATGCTGATGCAGGCAGCATGCAAACGGCCTGTTGCCTGCTGATTTAAATAATATTAGCATGTAGCCCAGCATTAAATGAGCTGCTGAGTAGCTGCACACCTTGCAGGGGAGACGAGGTTTTTGCGGGGCCAGCACCACTTAGCCTGCAGTAATTAAAGCCAACCTGTCCTTCTGAAAGGTGAAGTGCATTTTGGCTGCAGCGGCTGCTGGAAGTGGCTGGGGAAGAGTATCTGAGCTGGAAGAAGTATGAATATGATGCAACAGGACAGAGAATATGATCTAGGTTTCTCTGATACAGCACTGGTGTCCATGGTGCAGAAGGTGGAAAGGAGAAGAGAAGTCCTCTCTGCACAGGGGGCAGGAAGCTCTCCAGGCAGATGCTGCGAAGGCAGTGGGTGCAGATAGTTGTAACGGTCAGCGCATGCAGTGCAATTCCAAGAACCAGGATGTAAGTTGTTCAGTAACCTCATGCAAGAAGTCTAGGTTAGTGAATACATCTTCAAATGTCATATTCTTACAAATGAACCAACTGACCTCAAACACTGCTCATCCTACCAGCAACTACCCCACCTCTCCACCCTTCACCCACCTAGCAAAGATCTCTCTCAATCATAACTCATCCTTTATATTAATAGCTTCATGTCACCCTTACAGACATAGCGGTGTTGCAAGCCTTACAGCCACATCTCATAGCTTGAACACTCAGCCAACTACTCAACTTTAAGGGGCTCGTCACCCAAAACTATTGCACTAGACTCACTGACACACTTCGCTCTCTCTTGTTGGGCAAGTTGGCAAACAACAGTAGACAGCAGCACCTAACCATTGGAGGACATGCATGGCTGTGTGTTCTCAACCTGATGGAGGCGAAATTACTGGCCATCATTGAAGCAGCCATGTCTTAGGCCCTACTGGCAGTGGTGCTGAAAACATAGAAGATGATGTGATGTTCCTAATAATCCTCCTTCTCACACCCCATGTCCCCCTCATCGCATAATCTTTTCTGATTTAAAAGTTGCAGATTGTCTCAGCATGCACCTCTTACCTCCCCCCATTTCCTCATCATAACCCTACCCTTATGCATTTTTCCTATTGGATATCCAAGAACTGCTATCTGCCCATGCACAGACCCAGGAGCATAAAGCATAAGAGGAACAAGAGACTGATGACAATGAAATACCATAATTCAATCTTGCACTTGCAGGCACCAGCTCAAACACTAAGGTGACGTGCATTTCAGCGGGAAGCATGGAATCAGCATGTGGTGAGTCACTGGTCACAACTGGTCTGAGTCAGCTCGGGGCAAAAGGTTGTGTAGGTGCCAGCTCACCAGAGGATGAGGTCACAGACAGTGTCTGCTGCAGAGAACTCAGATGAGGAAGTTGATGAGGCGGCGCACAGAGAAAGGTTTGGTGTATTGGCAGGCCTACCAGAAAATCTACCATCACTGTCAAAGAACATGAAATGTTGGCATTTATTTCAAGAGGACTGGAAAATAAAAGCAGGGATGTGCTGCTGAGGCTTTATAAGGCTCCGGTCAGACCACATTTAGAATATTATGAGCAATTTTGGGCCCCGTATCTCAGGAAGGATGTGCTGGCCCTGGAAAGGGTCCAGAGGAGGTTCATGAGAATGATCCCAGGAATGAAAGGCTTAACACGAGGAAAGTTTGTGGACTCCGTGCCTATACTCCATGGAGTTTAGAAGGATGAGGGGGGGATCTGATTGAAACATACAGAACACTGAAAGGCCTGGATAGAGTGGATGTGGGGAAGATGCTTCCATTAGTAGGAAAGACTAGGACCCGAGGGCATAGCCTCAGAGTAAAGGGAAGACCTTTTAGAACAGAGATGAGGAGAAATTTCTTTAGCCAGAGAGTGGTGTATCTATGGAATTCATTGCCACAGAAGGCTGTGGATGCCAGGTCAATGAGTGTATTTAAGACTGAGATAGATAGGTTCTTGATTGGTAAGGGGATCAAAGGTTACGGGGAGAAGGCGGGAGAATGGGGTTGAGAACCTTATCAGCCATGATTGAATGGCGGAGCAGACTCAATGGGCCGAATGGCCTGATTTCTGCTCCTATGTCTTATGGTCTTACGGAGTCCAGCACCAACTTGGCACAGATCTTTTCTGATGGCAAGAGCTGTGCACTCACTCGATGACAAAACTTTGAAGGATACAGCAAGCCATGACAAATTGTTGATGATTACTGCAGGCCTCTTTTAGAGCAGTCCAGTCAATGGAGTTGTTGCTTCAGCATCTCAATTTTCTGCTCAGTGATACTTTCTTTTGCAGCATGGCTCTCACCATATGCATGTTGCCCACATGTGGTTGGGTTGTTCACCAGTGTCTTGAGTCAGGTGGTCAGCAGATAGTAGCCACCCTCTGATTTGATATGGTGCATTAAATACTGATGAAAATCAAAGGTGTCACAGCTGCCAGAATACTGGGTGTTCAGTTGCATGAGCATGGCCACCAACTGCACATTCAGAGACTGGAACCCTTTGCAGTTGCGGTACATCCGTGTATTTAGATACAGGGCCTGCAAAGCCGTGTGTGCAGTTAATGGTACTCTCCATGAGGGGGAAGCTGTCTGAGTGAAATCATGTGCATGATCTGCCTGCTTCTCTCTGAACAGAGAGAGCACAATGCACTCCCTCTACTGGCATAAAGAGTGTCAGTGGACAGCAAACAGAGATTTTACCAATGTTGCCTGCTCCATTGTGAAAGTACCCCAAAATTCAGGAATTCAAGGAAATAACCACCTTTACAGCCACTGGCAGCACCATCTTTAGCTGCTCTGGGGCTGTCGATCTCCTGGCAGATTTCAGTTAATTCCTCCTTCATAAGACAAGGATGTCACATGCGCTGTTCTTGAAGTAAGTAAGGTAAGAGAATTGGGCCCTAAAGACACAAGGTGGCTAAGACCTCCTCTGGCCAGCTCTTCTCCTCCTCCTTATCTTCCCCCTAAAAAGAGACTGTCCTCCTGTGTGTTGCCTCTGCTTATTCTTCCTGTCATCCTGCAGGCCCAGCGGGATGGCATCTGTGCCCCCAAGACTGAGAGCAGCTAAGTGAGAAGTCAGAGCCAAGACCTTCAATACATGCAACACCATAGCTTGTCGACTCATTAACTTTAAATAGCACTAGAAAGCTAGCTAAAGCCCTCACCAGGATGGTGTCCAGCACAAATTGCATCACAAGTGTGTGTGCATGACAGTGACATCAATCTTATACCAAAATGCCACCCATTGTGCTAAAACCAGGAGAGCTACGTAGCTGAATATCGTGGTCTTAGTATTACATTTTGAAACTGAAATTTTCTTTTTTTCCACTTGATGGCTCTCTTACTCTGTCTTGTGGTGCACCTAAACGTGTGATGTCAAGAAAGATCTACATACACAATATTGTGGAGAGAAACTTGTTTGTAATGAAATACATATTAGTTATCCTGGCAGAAACAAACTGAGCGTAACAGAATACTAACAAATAACAGTTTTTTGAACTGAAGGAACCATGGCCATATTAAAGGGTCCCTGCTGATAATAGATGCCTAACTGCCATACAGTGAGTGCACAATACATGCTGTTTCAATTAGCATTGAAGAGCAATTGACCAGATCATACAATGTATGATGCCCGTGGTAAAATTCAGGCCTTTGTTTCAGGTTAATGACCTTTTATCAGAATTTACTGAAAATCACTAATGATTTGATACAGTTTGCAGTTTGCTTCTTTGCTTCTGTTAAGATGCAATTTTGGCTGATGCATTCAGTTCACCAATGCAATATAAGTAATGTGCCAAACTATATAATAACAGCAATTTTTTTTTAATCCTATGATCTTGATCATATTTGTATGAATTTTGCTATCAGTTGATCAACATTAAGTTCTATTGGTGACTGCTAATTAAGCTAGTTATGTAAATGCTAGTATAAGTTCCCTTCCATTATTAATGATATTTAAAATTCAATTTGCTATTCTTCTCCATCAATTCAAGATTTTAACTGCTGTATCAATGTGTTTGAGCTGGAACAATAAGGTTTACATTTTTATGGTGAGATGTTAATGTGCTGTGCAGTTATGCATAGCTATTTCAATGTTACAATATCTGCACTGGTATGATCATTGATCTCTGACAACTATTCAGAAAATATAGTTGAGGTTATCGTCTGTTTTGCATTGAACTTGGGGAAAATTAGGCCTAAGCCAATGGAAATATCATGGTTTCTTGCTCTTCCCAATAATCAACTTAATTTATTTGTGCTTGTTATGAATGCACATAACTGGTTATGATTAGCCTCTTCAAATTATTTCTCACCGTTATGGTCTTGTCCATAAAGGTGCAATTTCCTGCAGATACAGTCCTATAAAATGATATTTCATTAGGGGTTGGCAGCTGGTAGACAGAGATTCCTTTCAGAGAAGTTAGCAATCCAGTAGCTAAGATTCTAAAAGGAAGAAGAGGCAGCATGGAAGTATTATTTCTTTCTAGTTCCCAAGACTATCCGGGAACATGTTTATTGGATTAAATAGCCTTTGGGTTCTTACAAATTCTGAACATTCCTCCATTCCCTCCTACTCTACTCCTCCCCGAGAAGGGAGAAAAAACAGTAAAAACTGGGAAATAAGATTACTGGTCCGAACTGGTCAATACCTCAAAATAGAACACCAATAAAAACTGGGAAATAAGAGTACTGGTCCGAACTGGTCAATACCTCAAAATAGAACACCAATAAAAACTGGGAAATAAGAGTACTGGTCCAAACTAATTTTTTCCCCTTCTGGGCTTTTATCCTCTCCCTCCTTCTCTCCTTCCCTGTCTCTGCTCTTTCCTCTCCTTATCCATTATTTTTCCTTGCTGTTTTTCCATAACAGATCAGATTGGCTGACATGCAGGAGAAAATAAACAGATTAATCCAAACTTAGTCAGAAAATGCAATACTGCGCAAATTGCTAACAATTAAAATTGTACTCCTGGTTGTTTCAGACAAATGGTACCTTCTTAAATATTTTCTTTAAACCTATCCTAGTGCTATCATTAAACTGGTAAAATCCCAAATTAGGGGCAAGAAGTTCTCCAGGTATAATAAAAAGAAAAAGTGCTGGAAAAACTCAGCAGGCCTGGCAATATCTGTGGACATTAAGGATTTAACCCATTTGAACCACTCAATGAAAGAGTAAAACATTTAGTTCAGCTAAAAGCACAGCTAAACATCCTTTTCAGAAAGCAGATTTATTTCACTCACACACATGCAGACACAGGTGCTTTGAACAGGCTTTTTTTCAGACCGGCAAACAAGCTGTATTTCTGAGAAACATGCTTTTTTTGCTCCTCAAAAAACTCTCAAACAAAAAGGTCTAACACTAAGACATACTATATTCTAAAGGCAGCATATTTTCTTTAAATTAGAAACTTAGGTAGGCAAGTCAGTACAGTTTCCTCTCCAGTTCAGACAAAGAGAGAAAAAAAACCATACCTTATGCTTTGGATTGTAAGTTTTAAAACATATTTGTTATTTGTTTGAATATCCTACTTTATTTTCTAAGTGGATTTGAATCATTTACTTTTAAGTAAATTTGCACTTTGTATTTATCTTGTATTTACATTTTAGGGGAGGTAGTGATATAGTGGTATTGTCACTGACTAGTATTCCAGGGACTCAGGGCAATGCTCTGGAGACTCAGGTTTGAATTCAATTTGAATTCAATATTCAATAAAATTCTGGAATGGAAAACCTGATGACAACCATGAAAAACGAGTTCATCGAGCTCACTAATGTCCTTTAGGGAAGGAAGTCTGCTTTCCTTATCTTTCCTTACCTGGTCTGCCCTACATGTGACTCCAGACCCACAGCAATGCTCTCTGAACAAGGGCAATTAGGGATGGGCAATAAATGCTGGCCTAGCCAGTGACGCCCACATCCCAACAACGAATAAACAAAACTCTGTCATTTCAAAACACTAAGAATGTAATCCAAGATTTGAGCTTTTGATAAAGTATTATTAAGCAACCATTATGTAAAAAAAAGTCACTCTGTAAGCTCAAGAACCCTAACTCTTCTAGGATTCTCAAATAGTGAATTCTAGGTTCTGGGAGAGGTAAACTCTTTAAGAGAGATATTTTTGCTATAAGATACATGTAAAGCAGATGCTTAATTCTGAGTTAGCTTTCTTTGTTTATTTTAAATACTCCTGGAAGAGAGGATATTTTATCTCAAGACCAAGCCCATAGCTGGCATAGCTGACTTATCTCTCATGATGATTTAAAACATCCCTTAGTTGAGAATTTAAACTGACAATAAGTTTGACTGAATAAATTTACCTTGCTGTGGAGGGGGCAGGGACTGGGTGTGGGGTGGCAGAGATAACAGAACCCCAACAGAGAAACAGTTAACATTTTGAGTCAATATGACTCCTCTTTGGAAATCCAAGTGTTATGTGTAATGACAATATGCCTGAGTTCATGGGGAGAAATTTCCCCATATTGGGCGGGGAGTGTGGGTGCGGGCACCGCCATTTTGCGTGGGCGGGCCAATTGAGGCCCGGTCCACATGTTTGGCGACTCCCAGGGATGGCGGGAGTGGGCAGGCGCAGGCAGGACGGCAATTGCCACCAGGTCCAATGGTGACCCTGCGGCCTGTTTAAAGGCCAAGCTGCAGCCACACCAAGGCTGCTGTACATGGCCAGAGGTTAGGGGCAAGGCAAATCAGAAAGAGCCATGTAAGAGAGTAGGGCGGGTGGCCAATGTGTGCCCAGGTTCTCTGATGAATGCCTTGCTGCCCTCCTTGAGGAGGTGGCACCATGGCTGGATGTGCTTGTCCCTGAGGATGGGAGGAGGAGACCACCCCGCTTGACAAAGTGTGTGTGGGAAGAGATTGCAGAGATTGTGAGCTCCCACCACGTGGTGCAGCACTCATGGATCTAGTGTCGCAAGCGCTTCAATGACCTGCTGTGCACGGGAATGGGTGGGGGGGGTGCATGTTGGCATCATTCACTGCTTCGATCATGTAACCTTCTCCCCCGCTGGCAGACCACCCATGCCTGAGTGTAATGAGTTAGTGACGGCATGTGTCCTTAGCTGGGCAGCCCACCAGAGATTGCCTATGTATTCAGCATGAGAGGGTTGAGATGAGATGGTTTCTGCACCCGCAGCATGTGGTGTAGTGACATCGACATGACTGTGTTGGGTTCAACCTGGAGGAGCTACACCCAGGCGCACTGATTGAACTCCAAGGCATGTGGAAGTCAGGGTGATGACATGGTGTGAGGGGATCGTCAAGGTCCTGTGGCACATATGGATGGGCTGCCCTCTGCGCTCCACATCATTGTGACTCCTTGCAACAGCAGGTACAACTGTGTGTCCCCAACTGTGATGAAGGCAGCATGTGGGCGGGGGGTGGCAGCGGGGGAAAGGGCCAGGCATAGTAGCATGAGTGCCAGCCACCAGTGGGGGAAGGATGCACTGCAGACCTGCAATGGCCAACTGGGCTTGGGGCAGGCCGGCTGCAAGGAAATTATCGGTACAAGTATCACTTATCAGTGCAATTTTTTCATTTACAGGAGAAGAATTCTCGTAACAGCGCCGAGCAGCTGAGGACTGGTGGTAGGCCAGGCCAGATATTGATGCTCAGCTGCTATGTGCAGGAGGCACTGGACCTGGAGAGGCGACACGCGCCCAGCTTCACTGAAGCTGGAGAGGTTGGGGTTCCATGGGCAGGTATGTACAGCCATCACTCACATCACCAGTAGTCTCCCAACATCTATGCAATTGCTGATTGTTCAGTGAGTGGCGTTGCCAACATGGCTTGCCCATTGTGTGTGGAATGATGAGCGCATGATGAGCAGGGCGACAGGCATGTACACTGATATTGCCCACAGGCTAACTGATCGAATTTCCTTTCTCTTCCTTTCAGCATCATCAGCGCAAGGCCGGGACCCGGAACAGCAGGGACCCACTCTGACGCCTGAGGGGCATGAAGCTGCACTATTAGAAGCGCTTTACCATCTCTGCCAGGCAGGAACCAGCGCAGATACTGGCACCTCGGGCATCATATTTTCGGCTAGTGTCCCGGGTCACAGTAGTGAGGGCACTTCACAGTCACTGGAACAGCTGGCAGAGACAGAGTGCCAATGGTGCCCACAATCAGAGGACTGAAGGGGCCCAGGCACATGCTCAGTCCATGGCAGATGATGAGCCTCTGAGTCATGGGCGATGCAGCCAAGTGCTGACATGCGGCTGGGTGCTCAGGGACATCTGGTGGAGATACATGAGGCTCTGCTTGGCTTGGTGTCAGTGGTGGAGGAGTCTACGTGGGCTGTGGCCGATGCATTAAGCATCATGGCTGAGCACCAAGCTTCCTCCATGGAGGGATTGGTGACTCTCATGGAGAGGCAGCTCCAGGGACAGGATCAGGGGTTCCTGGGATTGCGCTTGGACCTGCATGCCCTCACAGGGGCATTGGCCTCATCTGGTCAGTGCTCGTGTGGGTGGTGCTTTGGCCACCAGGTATCCCACCTTGGTGCCCATCCATCTACGGTGAGCAGGGCAGGCCAAATGGACCTCACATTGGCGGAGCAGCTGCCTGTCATCTCTGCTGGTGCCTCTCAGGGCGCTCCGGATGAGGGCAGCAGCTCCTCCGCTTCTCTGCCAGTGACCAAGGCATCCAATGAGACTGCGACGACTGGGGAGATACCAGCTGTGGAACTGGCAGCTCCCTCCCAGGTGGGTCCATCACAGGCTTGATGGGCCAGAGGACATCTGCCAAGGTCATCGAGGCCAACAGAGAGAGCAAGCTGTCTCAGATGCCACTGCTAGCAACGGGGCACCACAAAGACATAGCACCCACAAACGAAAGATGAAGGAACATTAGGCACACCTCAGGTTCATCACTGGTGGTTTTCTGTTGCCCCCCCCCCACCCCCACCAAGAGTTGATTAGAACTTTGTGTGAAGTCCAACACACTTTAATTTCTGTAATTTGACGAGACTTTGGTGACAATATTAAATTAAATTGTCTCAAATGGCTGTGGGTTCCTTTTTATTTGGAATGATGCATGAATTCCTGAGATTTAATGAATGATTTTTGTGTCTTTCAGATTTATTGATGGCGCCCATCGCCAATCCTCCTATCCAGACAGATGAGGTCTCCAGGATGGAGGATTCCTGCCAGCCTTGTGCTGCACATCCATATGCCCGGGTCAGCCTGTGCCCCCTCATCATTTCCCTGTGCGTGCTCACTCTTGGGCTCACTGCTGGACTCATCATGTTCAGCCGCAGCCATTCCTTCTACATCTTCTTTGCCCGCAGCGTCCCCTCTTTGTAGAGATAGATTGTGGAGAGAAGAGCATGCAACCACTGTAAGCGAAACACAATCTGGGGGGTACCGGAGTGCACCCCCGGAATGGTCCAGGCATCTGAAGTGCATTTTGAGAAGACCGATGGCTCTCTCCATTACAGCCCTTGTGGAACCATGGCTCCTATAATACCACGGCTCAGCTTCTGTTCTTGGATGGCGGAGAGGCGTCATGAGTCACCTTCGGAGGGGATAGCCCTTGTCTCCTAGCTGTCATCCATCAAGCCAGGCTGGATCACTGAAGAGCCCCGGCGTGTGGGAGTGTCTGAAGATGTAGGCATTGTGGGAGCTGCCTGGGTGCCTTGCACAGACTTGTAGAATCAGCATCCTGTGATCACATACTATCTGCACGTTCATGGAGTGGAAGCCCTTCTGGTTGACAAAGGCACCGGGCTCACCTGCTGGTGCTTTGATGGCCACATGTGTACAGTCTATTGCACCTTGGACGCGGGGGAAGCCAACAATGGCTGCGAAGCCCCTGGCTCACTGTGTCTGGCTGGTCTCGTCCCAATAGTGGTGGATGAAGGTCAGTGCAGGCCTGAACAGAGCGTTTGTCACCTGCGTGACCCAAGTGTGGATAGCCGATTGGGAGACACCACAGAGATCACCCACTAAGCCCTGGAAGGAGCCAGAGGCATAGAAGTTGTAATCTGTAAGCTTAAGAGCCACTGGCATGGGGTGGCCACCCACACAGTTAGCGGAGATCTCAGGGCCTATCATCTGACAAATGTAGTTGACTGTCTCCCTTGAGAGACACAGCATCCTTTGGCACTGCACCTCTGACGTATTGAGGTAGCTGCTTCACCGCCTGTATATCCTGGCAGCAGGATAGTGGCGTCTTCTGCGGCCCCTTCCATCTTAGACTTCCTGTTGGCCCTGCGCCCCTTGTGCCTGTGCCTCTCCTTCCAAAGGTGGCTCCCCTGGAGGCTGAATGTCCACTCCTGGCCTCCTCCCCGTTCTGACCCTCCCTTCCTCCTCAGAGGAGGTGCATCTAGTGGAGAGCTCAACTTCCATTCCCAGGCTAAGGGAAGGCTTCCTGAAACCTACAAGCCCCAAAAAGGATCTTCACTGCAGAGTGCTAACCTGAAGATTGTGAGTCCTGTCCAAGCGGCTGGCATGCATTTTGAAGTATTTCTGCTCACACTGGCAAGTATCAGTAACTTTCCAAATTAAATATCTGACTGAGCACATTTGCAACCCCACTGACCCCACTTATCCTGTCCGTGAAAGAGGTTTATATAAATGTGTCCTACCCGCCTACCTGTTGCACCCATGTGATGACCTGAAGATCACACGGGCCCCAAAAAATCGCTGTCAATTGGTGCCTCAAGGGCCTTAAGTGGCCCCTTAATTTCAGTGGGCATGCATCGGAGATCATCGTGTGCTCGCCCACCGAAATATCACACTTGCCCAATGAAACCACACGTCATTTTACACGTCTGCATTTGGGGCCCACCTCCGCACACCAATGGGAAAATTCTGCCCAAAAGCATACTACTCCTGTTTCCTGTCTCCTGTGGAAAAACTCAGGCCCTAGAGCCTATTGTTCAGATCCTCTACAAAAAATATGTACCTGAATATCCTCTCAGGAAAGCACCAGTTCTTTTTAAGACTTGCTGAAAGCACAATCTTTCTCATGTACATGGCTTCAATAAGGTGTGATTAATCCCAACAACCCACCTTCTCCAATCTCAACTCCAAATAATTACCACCATGATGTAAGTGTTGTGGAAGTTACAGAAAGATATCCTTGCAGTGAATACTAAATTGAGGAAGCCATTTTGTGTGCTCCTACTGAAAGCTGTTATTATTTTGCCTGCATATCTAACTCTTTAGCATTTTGGAAGTTCAGTCTGGGCTTCAATGTTCATGGTTTCAGCAGCGTAACAGCTAGTCATGAATAGCTGTACATAATGCAATTGTATAAAATAAACCAGTTGTTGTTTGAACATACCAACATAGAACCATAAGAAAGTTACAGCACAGAAGGAGGCCATTAGGCCCATCTTGTCCATGCCAGCCCAAGGACACCCAGGTGCCCTTTCTAATCCCACCTTCCTGCACCCGACCCATAGGCCTGCAGCTTACAGCAATTTAGGTGCAGATCCAGGTACTTTTTAAAAGAGTTTAAAGTTTCTGCCTCTACCACCAACTTGGGCAGCGAATTCCAGACACCTACTACCCTCTGCGTAAAAAAAAGTTCTTCCTCATGTCCCCCCTACACCTTCTACCACTTATCTTGAATCTATGTCCCCTGGTTCTAGAATTATCCACCAAGGGAAACAATTTTATCCTGTAATCAATTTTATCTCAGTAATCATTCCAAAGCTAGACTAACCAACAATATCCTTCCCTCCCAACAGTGTGAAACCCACGCTACAAAGAAATGTTAGCAGTGGATTACATTGATGATGATAATTCTGCTTCACTATTAATCTGCTAACAGGAAGGAAATCGAGGTCACAACTGTTAGCGATGATAATGGATAAACGTTCAATGACTAGATTTGGCTTAATATTTAATTTCTAATGCAGAGAAACATTTTGCACCTAGGCAAATGAAGACAACAGTTTGCAATCTACTTTAATTTTGAGCATCATTTTATTGCTATTTGTAATCATTTGTATTTGTGGAATAGTGCTTTGAAAAGATAACGATGAACGTTCATTAAGTATTATCAATCCATTCTAAATATTCAATGCTTTGCATAAAATAAAGCAGGGATTCAGTGATTAGATCCATCTTTTGATCCAGTTTTCCAGCCACCAGTAAAATTGGGATTCGAATGCAGTGTATAGCTAGCCAACAGAGTGGTCTTGCTCCATTGGTACCTGTAAATAGTTTCCCAAAATCTTAGCTATCTCAATCAAGGAGAGCATTTTTCTGAAAATTATTGCATAAAATCTTCAAGTGGAAATATGTGATGTGCAGAATTAATCTTTCACACCCGCTTTTGTCATTTTTGCTTTCAATAGGCATCCACCTCTGCGTCCAGCTGGCAGGACAGATAACCAGCCTGTGAGCTCTGCTATGGTCTTCAGTCATAATGCTATTCTATGAATCAGTCATGAGAAGGCAGTCATGTACTGTGCTGTGTGCCATCTAGTATCCTTCAGCAAATGAAACAGGCATGCTGCAGACAGAGTGCTCACCCTGCATTATGGTTTAAATCTGTAAATGCATCTTAAGCACTTATCCCACTCAGCCTTCCTTCTTGTAATTATTTTCAAAAATTGTTTGATTAAATTTGGCATATGCACATGTAATTTGTAATCTATTCATGTGTTCATGAGTTTGGGTCCTAATCATACTTAATCAGGTTTAAAACGCAACAGGAAAAATAAACATGTAATGTTCAATCAATACTACAGTAATTCACTTTCCACCCTCACTATATCACGTACTGCTGTGGTTATTTGGCTGCTTTAAATGGAATAAGATTATTGCCCATTTATTGGTCCAAAGTATCTTTATCAACATATTAGCTTTGAGTTTGTATTTTTATGTCAAAAATTTAATTTTAAAATGACTATCCTAACTTGATGGTATCAGTTGCTGGGTGGAGTATAAGGAAAGTGATTGCTTTAAATTAACATCAATAAATTTTCTACTTCAATATTTCAGAAGCTGACTCGACTGTTATTGCAAGGAAATACTTGTTTTGCTGACCTTTGTTGATTCCAGTAAAAATGATTATAGGGTAAGTTCACATCAATTATTTTGTGTTTTAAGTCCACACAATTTATAATCAGTATGCAAAATGCAGCCTGTTCGTTTTGGGGTGAAACCATGAATTTAAATGCAGCACTTGTAATGCATTCACCCTGATAATTTATGAAGAGATGGCAGATCAGTTTTCAAAATGAAACAAGCACAA
Source organism: Carcharodon carcharias (assembly GCF_017639515.1). Classification (NCBI taxonomy): domain Eukaryota; kingdom Metazoa; phylum Chordata; class Chondrichthyes; order Lamniformes; family Lamnidae; genus Carcharodon; species Carcharodon carcharias. The sequence goes on along the minus strand of NC_054478.1, from coordinate 47,071,567 downwards.
ATGGAAACTGTCAGTGCCACCGCCACATTCATCTGTGCAATTGCAGAGCCCTGTCAGCTTTAATCTCATCTACATAAATTTAATGAAGATGTTACTCCCCTACACATTGTTTTTGAAACTTCCTGGATGTTGAAAATGTAAAATAATTTGCTTCAATTGGATGCCTAATTTATTTTTTTATTACTATGGGTCATTTAATTTATTGGTACAAGCTGGTTGTACAAGGAGTAAAAAGGGAAGCAGCTATTGAGTTGGGAATATTAAGCAGTTGTTTAAATAAAGAGAAAATGAAGAGGAGTGTGATGAAGTAAATTTTGTAAGAAGAGTCATTGTTGAATTGTGGATAAGACTGCTGGAAAATATGCCTCTGCTGTTAAAACAGTAAGAGGGACATTGTGCAATCAAATAACAAAACATAAAACCTAAGTATCACAAACAAAAATTAGTACTTTAAAACTCATATACAGTAGTTAATGAAGACTAGTATTTGACTCCCACAGTAATACAGGAATGACAAAATATTCATCAGGCAGCCCGCTTGATTGGCACCACATCCACAAACATTCACTGCCTCCACTACCGATGCACAGTAGCAGCTGTGTGAACCATCTACAAGATGCACTGCAGGAATTCACCAAGGCTCCTTCGACAGCACCTTCTAAATCCACGATCACTACCATCTAGAAGGACAAGGGCAGCAGATAGATGGGAACACAAAGTTCAAAAAGTTCCCCTCCAGGTCACTCACCATCCTGACGTGGAAATATATTGCTGATCCTTCACTGTCGCTTTGTCAAAATCCTGAAACTCCCTTCCTAACAGCACTGTGGGTGTATCTACACCACATGGACTGCAGCAGTTCAAGGAAGCAGCTCACCACCACGGCCACTAGGAATGGGCATTAAATGCTGGCCCAGCCAGCAAAGCCCACGTCCCATGAATAAATTTAAAAAAAATGTAAACTACCAATGAGTTTTGGGCCCAGATCTCAGAAATGCTGCCATATGCAAGACATTACTTACATATGTGAATCATGGGATTGTAGAATGACTACAGTACAGAAGGATGCCATTTGGCTCATCTTGTATGTGCTGGCTCTCTGCAGTTAGCCCAATTTCCCTATAATTTTTTTCCTTCAGTGCCTGAATTTTACCCCTGGTGGGTGTGCACGATCGGCGGGCCCATGACCAGTCGGGAAACGGGCCACTGCCCGTGATTGGTCCTCGACCACGATTTCACGCTGGCTGGCCAATTAACAGGGTGGGGGCGGGAAGAGAGCAGGCGGTGACATTTCCGCAGGTGCGAGTAAGCGCTGCGAGAAAGCTCGCTGAAGGCAGGCAGCGGCCTCAGGGAGCTGGAGACCTGAAAATTCTAAAATAACATTTTTAAAAAATGAAAAAAGTATCCGTGCATCATAACCAATCACCTGAAAATGTAACTGCTAAAAATGCTGTTCAAAAGAATTTATTTTTGTTTTATTTCATCGCGCCCTTAGATGAGGTTCGATGAAAAATTCAGAGGCCGCCAGGCCAATTCCACTGTCTACGAAATGTAAAATCCTGCCCATGGTTTTAAACACCTCTGTCAAATTTCCCTCTCAACCTTCTCTTCTTTAAGGAGGACAACCCAGTTTCTATCCACATCACTGAAGTCTCTCATCCCTGAAATCATTCTTGTAAATCTTTTCTGCACCTTGTCTGGAGACTTGGCATTGCTAACCAAAGTGTGGTGCCTAGCATTGGATACAAAGCTCCAGTTGAGGCTGAGCTAGTGTTTTATAAATGTTCACCTGCTTTTGGACACTATTTGTTGCTCTATTTGTAAAGTCCAGGATATATTTTTTTCATTCATGGGATGAAGATGTCACTGGCTAGGCCAGCTCTTATTGCCCATCCCTCATTGCCCTTGCGAAGGGTGGGCCGCAAGATTGAAATTGGGCACACGCGATCTATTATTTAATTAGGGGCAAATAAAAAAAACAACAAAAGTAACATAACAAAGCGCAACGTCCCATGTCCTCCAGTGTCGTAACCAAGATGGTCTTCTGGGATAGGGTAATTTTGCTAACTGCACTTGCGCACCTAGAATTTGCGGGGTGTGCCGATTGAATCATAGCAGCATTTTGATTGGATGCAAAAGGAGCGAAAGGCTCTCATGGTCAATGTGTGCAATCAGCACTCATCTCACTTCACGTGCCCTTGCTTTGCGTGCGTGTCACTTTCGTAATTGCAGTAGGAAAAAAAAACTATGTGGACGGAAACCAGCGGAATTTGGCCACCTACGCGTTGGCAACAGTTAACACAATGTCTCGCGGGCCACACTCAGAACGCTGAGGAACCACTTGTGGCCTGTGGGCCACAGGTTGCCCACCACTGTTGTAAATGGTATACACTGCAGCCACTGTGCGTTGTTGGTGGAGGGAATGAACATTTAAGGTGGTGGATGGGGTGCCAATCAAGCGGGTTGCTTTGCCCTGGATGGTCTCAAGCTTCTTGAGTGTTGATGGAGCTGCACTCATCCAGGCAAGTTGATATGACTTTTAAGAACTTTCTCAGCTAGCCCTATCACCTTCAATGTTTTTGCTCACCATCACCAGTTCTTTCCCTATTTTGTTGACAGAGTGTTTTAGAAATCTCCTATTTATTAAAATTCCATTGAAGAAAAATGATGTAGAATTTTGAATCTTACAATAAGGACTTGTAGCTAGCCATTAAGTTGGAATTTGCCACATATTTCACCTCTCTGGCTGTGCATCCTTTGGTCTTGCCCATACCTTTTGACCCCAGCCTTGCAACTTTTGTGATTACACAAATAGTGGTTTTCTTTTCATACAGATGGAGGTCATTCATTTCCTGTGGTAATGACCCTAAGGGTCGGATTTTCATCAGGGAGGTGGGCTTCAGTAATCAGAGCCAGAATTTTCAGGCCCTTCCTGATGGTGGGATCTTCCAGTCCTGCCAAAGTCAACGGACATTTGAGTGGTTCGCTGCATCTGCTGCGGGGGTACCTGCTGCGGCAGGACCAGAAACTCCTGGCCCATGAATTTTCCCGACGTCATAATCCCGCCTCCAGCCCAGCAGTGCCAGCCAGTGGGATTTTCATCTCGGGGAGAGGGATGGTCTAGAGTCAGATGGAGGGTGCAGGCTTGAGGCAGTATCGGGCTGATGCCAAAGCAGCCAGGTTAATAGTGCCAGCTCTGTTTGTAGATACGACGGCTCAGTCCTGTCGATCAGTATAACTGTGAAACACACTGTTAGGAAATAGAGACAGTTTAAGTAAGTTATATTTGTATTTGTGAGTATTAGGAATGAGTTTTAGTTTTTAAGATTAAGTTTGGTTTGTATTTCTGTATCTGTGTTAAGAGAAGGTCAGGTTGAATTTTGGTTTCACTTTAAAAGGTGCCTGCATTTTTAATAAGTTTTATGACTCGAAAGGTGAAGTTAAGCAAACACGGGTAGAAAATATTGTGCTCTAGCCTAGCAACAGGGACCCAAAGAGGCAGGCCCCACCCACAAACACACACATAAGCACATACATACACACAAAAACTAAAGAAACAGCAGTTTAGAGGTCTATTAGGAATAGCTGCCAGGCAGAAGCAGGCCTAGAAGGGGCAGATAACCAGTCCCCAGCTAAAGTTGGTTGAAAGTAGCTGCCAGAGAGAGACTGGAACAAAGGGGCAGATAGCAAATTCCAAGCTAAAGAAGAAAGTTCCCAAATCCAGAGGTGTGGAGCAGGGGAAAGTCCCAAGAAGACCTTCTAGTCATAGGAAGAACAGGAACCTGGAAAAAGCCCTGTTAAGTGAAGCTAAAAATAAGGAGCAGAGGCAAGTTTAAAGAGACAAAAGCTGCAGGAAACAAAGTCAAAGTGATATAAAGGCTTGTGAAAAGCCAGAAGGTCCAAAGAGACAGCTTGAAAGTCTGTAACTCTTTGCTATGAGCATGTGAGGCAGTGGTGTACTGTTGACAGCTGAGTTGATGAGAGAGATTATATTGAAGACAGCTTGAATGCACGTGGTGATCCAGAGAAGAGGAACGTCGGAAGGAGAGTTTGAAACTATGGAGGTGAAACCTTGTGGAAGACGCCTGAGAGAAAGGGTCGGTTTAGGAGAAGATTCCAAAGCAAGTTCTTTGAGAGTAGAGATTGGAAGCCCTTGTGTGAGAGATGGAGTTCAGTGACACTGGTTGGCTCACAGTGTGACAAGCATCTGTGGGGATTTGAGGAGAGACCCATCACATCTGGTTGAGGTGTCATCTGTCACTTGGTTTCAGAGTGTGGTGTGTCTGACCATAGGTCACCTATTGGTTTACATGTGCTGTGTACTTAACTGTGGACATTAGAGTATAAATAGCTCGTGTAACTTGTGTTATCCTTACAAACCTGTACACAATCTGTAAAGATATAGTTTTGCGGAAAAGAGTAATATAATTTAGTTCATCTTTTCTTGTTGAATAAACGCTCTATTCTTCTGTTAAAAGTTCATCAGCAGACTCCAGTGACTCTGTTCAGTGGCTACTATCCACATATCTAAACAAACAAATAAAAGTTAGGATCCACCTTGGTATCAGGCTTGTCCAATTGCACCACCAGCTCGGATCATAACACACACATGCCATTTTCACATCTGACCACAAAGAGGAAAGCAGCTGTTTTTGCCTTGTGTAGACTTCAAGATTCCCAGTCTGTTTGCAAAAGCCCTGGGCAGAGAGAGAGAGAGAGAGCCGCAGTTATTGCAGTCTGCAGAACAAAAATATTTTATGTGTTAACTGCCAGACAGAATTGCTGGGAAAGCTTGTCAAAGAGAAGGAAACTACAGCAATTTAGGGACACTGGAGGATTTGCTCTGACGAGACCAGGGCCAGAATATTCCTGTTGATGTGCGGGGGCGGGACCCGCATGCCGACGCATAAAATGGTGCGCTGCGATGTCGTGTGAGTGTGCCAACATCACCATGCGCCATCGCAATATTACGTTGGACGGGCGCGTGATGATTTCTGATGAGCGCCCACCATTAATTAAGGCCCTTGAGGTGCCAATCAAGGCAATTTTTTGGTGCCTGTGCAATCTTTGGGTCAGCGCATGGGCACAACAGGCAGATGGATAGGACACATCTGTATAAACCTCATCCACGGGTGGGATAAGAGGGCTCAGTGGGGTTGCGTATGCGCTTTGTCAAATATTGATTTTTCTAACTTACTGAAACTTGCCTGTGTGATCTGCAATACTTCAAAACACGTACCAGCTGCTTGGACTGGACTCACAACCTTCAGGTTAGCACTCTGCAGTGAAGAATCTTTTCTGGGCCTGCAGATTTCAGGAAGCCTTCCCTTAGCCTGTGAATGGGAGCTGAACTCTCCACTGGAGGCACCTCCCCTGAGGAGGAAGGGAGGGCTAAAAGGGGGAAGAGGCAGGAGTGCACATTCAGCCTCCAGGGGAGCTACCCTTGGGAGGAGAGGCGCAGGCGCAAGGGGCCAACAGGAAGTTCAAGGCGGAAAGGGCCGCAGAAGATGCCACTATCCTGCTGCCAGGGTATACAGGCAGCAAAGCTGCTACCTCAATATGTCTGAGGTGCAGTGCTGAAGGAGGCTCTGATTGTCAAGGGAGATAGTCAACTATATCTGTCAGGTGGTTGGGCCTGAGATCTCCCCTAAATGCATGGGTGGACACCCCAAGCCAGTGGCTCTAAAGATCACAGATGCCCTCAACTTCTATGTCTCTGGCTCCTTCCAGGGCTCGGTGGGTGAGCTTTGCAGTGTCTCCTAATCAGCTGTACACACTTGTCAAGCAGGTCACAAATGATCTGTTGAGATGTGCATTGACTTTCATCCACTATTGTTGGGACCAGGCAAGCCAGATACAGCGAGCCAGAGGCTTTGTGGCCATTGCTGGCTTCCCTCACATCCAGGGTGCAATAGACTGTACACATGTGGCCATCAAGGCACCAGCAGGTGAGCCCGGTGCCTTCATCAACAGGAAGGGCTTCCATTCCATGAACGTGCAGAGAATGTGTGATCACAGGATGCTGATTCTACAAGTCTGTGCAAGGTACCTTGGCAACTTCCATGACGTCTACATCATCAGACACTCCCAGGTGCCGGGACTCTTCAGTGCTCCAGCCCGGCTTGATTGATGGCTGCTGGGTGACAAGGGCTATCCCCTCAGAATGTGGCTCATGACGCCTCTCAGCCATCCAAGAACAGAACCTGAGCAGCGGTACAATAGGAGCCACACCTTCACAAGGGCTGTGGTGGAGAGAGCCATCGGTCTTCTCAAGATGCGCTTCCGATGCCTGGACTGCTCAGGGGCTGCACTCCAGTACCTCCCCAGATTGTGTGTCACTGATAGTGATTGCATGCTGCACTCTCCACAATCTTGTGCTGGAAAGGGGCGATGCTGTGGACGATGAAGATGTAGACGCTGGTCAGAGTGTATCCATAGGAAACCCTGACCGGTCTCCTGGAGGAGCCTCTCCATGACAGCCACCACTCTCTCTATGGAGGACGCATGGCGCTCAGCCATTAGGCTCATTGCATCGGTGATAGTTCACATAGACTCTTCCACCACAGAGACCAAGCCAGTCATAGCCTCATGTATTTCCCCCAGATGCTCCCGCACAGCCGGCTGTATTTCCTGCATTTGCTGCATCATGGATGACTCCAGAGGCACAACATCAGCCACCAACTGAGCATGTGCCTGGACCTCTACAGTCCTCCAACTGCTGGCACCATGGGCACGCTCTGCTTCTGCCAGGTCCCCTACAGTCCTCCAACTGCTGGCACCATGGGCACGCTCTGCTTCTGCCAGCGACTCCAGCAACCGTGAAATGCCCTCATTGCTGTGCCCCGGGACATGGGCCGATGCTCTAATTCCCACCGAGATGCTAGTATCTGCACTGGTGCCTGCCTGGCAGAGATGGTATGACGCTGCTGAGTCCGTGACTTCAGGGCCCTCAGGTATGAGAAGGGTCCTCTGCTGCCCCTCCTCCCAGTCCTGCTCCACTGATGCTGAAAGGAAGAACAAGGACATTGGATCTGTTAATGTGGAGCCAATATCAATATGTATCCCTGTCCCCGGATCATTATATGCTCATACTTCCATAAGCAATGGTCAAGCCATGTTGCCATGTTGCAAACTTCAATCACTGAACATTCAGCACTGCCATGGCTAATGGGAGAACAATGGTGACCTCACTGCTGGGCATACAAACCTGCCCTTGGCACCCCTACCTCACCGACGCTGGTGGACTTGGGCGCATGGTCTCCTCTCCAACTCTAGGGCCTCCTGCTCAAAACGGCTGAGAATCGCTGTCTGGGCCGGCCCTCTGCCAATCCTCACCCACTCGGCGGTATTATGTGCATTCTTCTCCTGTAAAGGAGAGAAGAGCATTGATTAGTGCTACTTGTGCCCGGACTCTCTTCGTGGACGGCCCACCTCAACAGAGTGGGATATTGCAGGGCTCCAGTGTCTCCTCCCCCGCTGCTGCCGAACACTCACACAAAGATGCTATGCCTGTCCCCTGCCAACGCCCTCCTGCACCCCACTTGGCCAAATGATGCTTACTTCACATTAGGCACCACACGGTCTAACCTTCCACAGCAAGGAGGCACAAGCACTTGGAGAACAGAGGATAGTAGTTCGATCGGTGCCACGCCACCTTGAAGCTCCTCTCCCAGCATGTCATCACCCTGACTTTGACATGTCCTGGAGTTCCAGCACTGTGTCTGGGTGCAGCTCCTCCAGGTTGTCCCCAAAACAGTAATGTGCGTGTCAGTGTACCACATGCTGCCGGGGCAGAACCCATCTCTTCACCACCCTCTCAGGGTGACCTCAGCATGGGCAATATCTGCTGGCCCGCCCAGCGAAGGACACATGCCGTCAATGATTCAATGCAGTCACTACATTCAGACTTGGGCGGGGGGTGGGGGGAACGGCACCAGAGGGAAAGCCTACCTGCTGAGTTGATTGACCAATGCCAACATGGTACTCACCCTTCCCAAGCATAACAGGTCATCGCAGAGCTTGTGCCACTGGATCCAGGTGCACCGCACCATGTCACGGGAGCTCACAATCTCTGCCACCTCCCCCCAGGCACATTTGGTAATGTGGGGGTTGGGGGGGGGGGGTGCCTCCCCTCCCATCCTGGGGTACGAGGACCTCCCGCCGTGCTGCCACCTCCTGCAGGAGGGCAGCAAGGCAATCATCCAAAAAACGAGGGACACAGTGCCCCTCTGCCCTATCCTCCTGCCTGGCCTGTTCACCAGTAACACTCTGGGGAGCCCTTCCACTAGTCATGATCCACAGCTTTTGAAAAGCTGCAGAAGCTTTTTAAAACAGGCCGCAGGATTGCCATTGGACCTGGTGGACAGTGCTGCCTGTCGACTCCTGCTGTCCTCAGGAGCCGCGATTCACGCTGAGCAGGCCTTAGTTAGCCTGCCTGCGTAAAATGGTGGCGCGGACTCGATCGTGGGCGGTGATCAGGTCTGTGCCCACCCACCCGCCCGACTTGCAAAAATTTCTGACCCAGGAGAAGAAATCACTGGAATGGGTCTTACCACCAAAAGCCTGTTCAGGGATTCTCAGAAACCACTTGTACTCATTCCACTTATGATTGGCAACAAATTACCAGCTTTATAACATGGAATACATTTTAAAACCCCTAGTACACTGTGACCTCTCCAGCATGGAAATCTTTTGCTCGGAAACAGCAATTGTCCGGAAATCTTTTGAACAGGCACAAACAACTCATAGACTTGCCATTGACTGTTCAGGTGCTGCAATACATCCAGGAGGTACGGGCTCATCTGATCACAGGGCTTCGTGAACTGAGTGGCTTCGTAACCTCATGCTGTGTTTTCCCATGCTGAACGATCACTGCGTTCTCCTATTACCTGCAAACTTCTACTCTCATTCCATTTGCAGTCATGCTTTTTAGCAGACCCAAGCATCCCCAGGATATAACTTTGTTTTTTTAAACCCTCACGTTTGGTATCTAAGAATAGTGCAGCAAAACATAAGCATGTTATGCCTACAATATCAGAAAAGGTGGAAATCATAAAGGAACTCGATAAGGTGCTTCAGTGAAAAATTTGTTTGAGGCATATAATGTGGTTGTCTCCACAGTTTACAACATCAAAGAAGCAACGTGAAATGTTATTTAAATTCTATGCAGAAAGTGATACCGTTAAAGGATTTAGTGAGCATAGAACACTGCATTATGCTAAGGCTGCTGACCATGATATTGTAATATATGATGGTTCCAACAACATTGTAGTGAGGGGGTTGCTATCTCAGGGACAAGGCTTATGGAAAAGGCCAAACAATTTCATACTGATTTGAGAATTCGTTCTGTGTGTGAGTATTCTCAAGGCTGGTTGCAAAAGTTAAAACCGAGGCATGGAATTCATCATTTAAAGGCTACTAGTGAACAAACATTTGTAGATAGAGACTGACAAATTTTATGTAACTGAATTTGTGAAGTTAATGAAGGATGAGGAATTTAGCTTTGAACAGATATACAAGGTGGATGAGCAGGGTGTATTCTGGAGATGTTTGTTGCTGCAGAGGAGCCAGCAGTGAGTCAAAAGAAAGGCTCGCTGTGCTCACATGTGGAACTGCTGCTGGAACACCTAAGTGGAAATTCTTGGTTATTGGTTGAAGTGCTAAGCCTTGTGCTTTTAAAGGGATGAAAGCAATGTCCTTACGAGGGCACCAAATGTGCACAGGTCACCCAGGACATCATGAGTAATTGGTTCCATAATCATTTTGTTTCTGTAGCTCATGTAGGTTGTTGTAGGGTTGGGTTGGCTGCGGACTGCAAAATTATGCTTCTTTTGGACAATTGTTCACCTTACCCCTCTGTGGAACAATTAGAGCTGACAATGTCTTCCCTACATATTCAGCCCCCACCCCCAAATTGCACATCTTTATATTCAATCAGTGGATCTGGGAGCTTTAGATAAATGATAAGTCACAACAAGAACAGTTATTGTGTTGTCTTTGTGAACAGCTGCAGTAGTGGTGGTGCTGATGCTTTTGAGAAGGCCTGCAATGCCAAAGATGCTATTTGGCCTTTGCCAAATGCATGGGATAATAGGAGGGCATTGGAAAATGTGTGGTATAAGTTCTGGTTGTAACTATATGCAATGATGAGGATGCAGGCGTAAGCTTTGAGGGCTTTAAGGTAAGCGAAGCCAAGGCATAGGCAGCTGATCTCTTGCGTTAAGCCAAGTGAATGCAAAGTGATTGGGCATTAACTTAGACATGGGAGACACTGTGACATGGCTAAATTGTGATGATGATGCTCCAATTGTGCAATAAGTAACAGGTTCAGAGATAATTGAGGCAGTTTTACACTCTAAGACCTGTAGTGACAACAGCGATGAAGAAAATTATGGCCTGAACTTCACACTTGGCGTGTGTGCCAACCTGGCGGGCCTGGAAGTGGATGTATTATCTGCTCCCGGGCGAGATCACATTTCTAACCCGTTTCAGACTGGGTGGCCAATTAAGGGCAACCCAGCGTGAAACACGTCTTCTCAATGGTCGGAAGGGCCGGGCGGGGATGGGAGCCTGTCAGACGTTGGGTCCAATGGCGACCCGCTGGGGGATTAAGAAGCAGCAGTTGCCGCTCCGTGAAGGCTGCCAGAGGACCCTTTGTAGTTTTGGAGTTGTTTGAAGAAACATTTTTTGAGTTGCAATGGTATTTGCACCTGCTGGGCACGCCAGGCAGGAGGCAAGTCCTGTGGGCACTCGGCCGCTTGGTTCTCAGATGAGTGCCATGGAATCCAGTGGGGCCAGTGCCAGGTGGGACATCTTCATTCCCAGGGATGGCAAGAGGGGGCCAATGCACCTGACTAAGAAAGCATGGGCAGAGGTGGCAGACCAGGTCAGCGGCCATGATGTTGTGTGGCCCACATGGATGCAGTGCTGCAAAAGGTTCAGTGATCTGCTGTGCTCAGCAAGGGTGAATACCGAGTTGGTATGGATCTGTGTGGGGAAGTGTTAACGGCTGGCCATCCCCCCATGGTGCTCAGGGGCATAAGACCCTGAATGTCAACTGCCAATAAATTTGGCGCCGGCCAAGGCAGTGAGCTGTAGCTGCTTGGCCTGATTGTTTTGCGGGTTGAGGGCTATGACTCAGATGTGCCCCGCAAGGTGTTCCTCAGGCCAGTTGGCCCATCTTCAATTGCACCACAGGTAGACAGTGGACTAATGAATGCTCCTCTGTCTTTTCAGGAGAAGAGAAACCATAACAACTCGAAAGGGAAAGGGTGGCTGAAGGTCCCCCAAACCTGCTCATATTGATGAGGAACAACATGGATGCCTTAGCGATTGAGTGCCGGTGACCAGCTGATTCCACCGGTTGTGGAAAGGCAAGGGTCTCTGACGAAGGTAAGAGTGCAGTGCACAGATGCAAGTGTGTAAACATTGTTGTGTTGTCTCATCTATAATGAAAACCTCAAACCTGAAGTCTCCATTGTTCATTGAAAGACGATGGCACCAAGCAGCAGATCTCCATTGTTTCACCAGCCCTCTAAGCATGCACAGTGATAGTGTGATGACTAATACTAATGACATGTCATTTTTCTTCCCTAGAATCGCCACCCAGCAAATTATTGCAGGACCCCAATGAGCCACCCTTGACACCGGAGGACCAGTGGCCGTCAGGTGCACCTGCATCACACCCCCTCTCTGCACCTGGCACCAGCGCAGATATCAGCACCTCAGTGGGCATTAAATTGTCAGCTACAATGTCAGTGCAAAACAGTGAAGGCATGACACACTCACATGATGAGCAGGCAGAGGCCAAGATTGCCCAGGGCACTGGCAGTCAGAGGACTGCTGGAGACCAGGGCCAGGCTTAGTCTGAGGCAAATGACAAACCTCTGAAGTCATCCATTAGGTGGCAGATACTGGATGTCCAGTAGGATGCGCGGAAGGATTTGGCGGATAAATCCTGAGGGTCTGTGTACCATGGTCTATGTCATGGAGGAGTCCATGCGGAGCATGAGTACTGGTTGACCCTCAGCCCTGAGTGCATTGCCTCCTCCATTGAGAGAGTGGCAACTCTCATGGAAAAGCAGCTCCAGGAACAGAATCAAGAGTTCCTGGGGTTGTGCTCCGACCTGCAAGCCCTCGCACAGGCAATGACCTCAGGAGGTCTCTGTGAGTGTGACAGATGGATGAGGTACCTTGTATCACTACTTGGTGCCTGTCCATCAGTGGTAAGCAGGGAGGTCCAGACTGACCTCACATTGGCATATGAGCTGCTTGTCATCTCTGGGGGCTTCTCTTAGGACACTGTGGATGATGGAAGCAGCTCCTCCACCCTTTTGCCAGTGGCTGTGACATCTGATGATTCTCCGATGACTGAGGGGTGCCCAGCCGTGGCGCTGGACTCTCCCTCCCAGGCGGGGCCTGCACAGGCTCCACAGGCCAGAGGATGACTGCCAAGGTCATCAAGGCCAACAGGTCAGTACAGTCACCAGGCTGTCTCCAATGCCAGTGCCAGTGAGGGGGGAGCACCAAGACGTAACACTTACAAAAGTAAGTTCAAGGCACCGTGAACACAGGAGGGACTTTTCACGGATGATCTTCTGTTCTGCCATTTTTTATTAATTTGTTTACTGCTGTGACCATTAATGCCTTATATTGTTAAGTTTATTTTCTGTGAATGTCAACATTATATGAATTTTTCTTTTTTGTTAATTGCCTGATCATGCTTCGCTTGTTTTGTAGGTGTAGGGCAAGCCAGTATCTCATGCTGAACGTGACTGGCTCTAAACTTTATTGCACAGGCACTGAGTGGACTTTGGGTTCAATAGAATTGGTCATTTTAAATATTCGGTAAGGAGGCGGGCACCCCTGGCATGAGGTGAAAGCAGTGCCTTGGCAGCCAGGTTGATGAAGCATTGAATCAAGCCCTCCCTGGTGTCTCTGCCTCCCTGAAGGCTCCAGAGATCTGCCTCCACGTCCTCACTGTGTTCTTCCCTGGACTTCTCTTCTGATCCACCACTCGAGTCATCATCTGCGGCCTGTGGAGCTGGCTCAAGATTCTCTTTCTCCAGCGGGTCCCCCCTTGCCAGAGCCAGATTGTGGAGAGTGCAGCATGCAACCACTATCAGAGACACCTGCTCTGGAGGTTATTATAGTGCTCCCCATGAATGGTCCAGGCACCTGAATCTCATCATCAGCAGACCTATGGTCCTCTCAATCACCGTCCTTGTGGAGGCATGACTCCTATTATACCGCTGCTCTAGTTCTGTTCCTGGGTACCGGAGAGGTGTCATTAGCCACCTTTTCAATGGATAGTCCTATCACCCAATGGCCATCCATCCAGTCAAGCTGGAGCTATGAACAGCCTTGGCACCTGTGAGTGTCAGAGGATATATGCATCATGGGAGCTGCCAGGGTACATTGCACAGACTTGCAGAATCTGCGTCTTGTGGTCACAAACTATCTGGACGTTCATGGAATGGAAACCCTTTCTATTGATGAAGGCACCCAGTTCACCCGTTGGCGCCTTGATGGCCACATGTGTGCAGTTGGGGGAATCCAGCAATTGCAGCAAAGCCTCTGGCTCGCTCAGCCTAGCTAGCCCCATCCATATGGAAATGAATATATGTTATGACCCGCCTGAACAGAGCATCAGCCACCAGCTTCACGCAACTGTGAACAGCTGACTGATGCATGCCACACAGATCCCCTCTGGAAAGAGCCATAGGCATAGAAGGTGAGGGCCACTGTGACCTTCAGAGCCACTGGCATGGGTGTGCACCCACACAATTGGACGCAACCTCTGGCCCAATTATCTGACAAATGGAGTTCACAGTCTCCCTGGAAAGGTGGAGCCTCCTTCAGCACTGTATCTCTGACATGTTGAGGTAGCTGCATCGCTCCCTGTACACCCTGGCTGCAGGCTATTGGTGCCTTCTGTGGCCCTTTCTGCCTTAAAGTCCCTGCTGGCCATGCACCCCTTGCCTGCACCTCTCCTCCCACTGGTCGCTCCCTTAGGTGCTGCCTTAGGACACCTGGCCTCTTCTCCCTTCTACCCCTCTCTTCCTCCTCAGAACAGCTGCCACCAGTGGAGTACACAATCCCCATTAGCAGAGAAACAGAAGGCTGTCTGGCTACTAGAAGAGTTCACGTGGTATCCTTCAGGGGCCTTGGAGATGTCAAGTCTTTGAAACGAAGGCTAGTAATGCAAACACTGAAGCTCAAAACAGTGATAAATCTGTCAAGTTTCACTAAGCAACCAGCAGCAAACTATTCCCTAAGCTCCTCACCACTCACAATGGCAATGCTGCAGACCCTTTTTATCCCACCCTTGGTTGACAATTTGTTAAAAATGGGCTGCTCACCTGTCTGTTTTGCCCGTGTGACAAGCAGAAAATCGCAAGGGCAACATAGAATCGTGGACAGTAGGAATTTTAATGATTTTTAATTAGCCGTTTAATTGTCGGCGGGCACAGCAAAATAAATGAAACAAACGACATTGTAGTAAATGTTTGATAAAGCTGGAAAATCCTGTGTACTCAAACCATCAGCATCACCAAGCCCAATCCCATCAACCAGCTTAGTAGTTGGAACACTGGGCCCAGAATTAGCTGCTCTTGTGGTTGATGATCAACCACTTTCTTCTATCTCCCTTCCAACTATTGGTGAAATAAAGCAATGTATGGAATCATCTGTTCCCTCAAAACCATCGGCATCACTTTAGCACAGAACTTTGGGAGCAGAATCATGGAAGACATAGTATCTGGATAAGCAGAACTATTATTATTAGTGCTTTCTGATGTCTTATCACTGTTTCATGTTTCAGTTAACATTATATATAGTGTTTTCAGGTTCACACACTTGCGGTTAGGCATTCTAACAACGTTCCATAATCTGAAAAATTCCAAAATCCAGAAATGACGTTCCCAAGCATTCCGGCCTGAAGAGGTTACAGTGTACTAATTCTAAAACAAACAATTTTTGTACTGTGCTGATATCAAAATTAGCCCTTAAGGCTTGGATGCAATGCTAAGTTAATATTGGTCCAGCTGTATTGGGAACAAACAGCAGAATCATGTCCTGCAATGACTTGCTTCCAAACTATTCCCACTGAAAACAGATTATCAGGTAACATCATAACACAGAATGGAATTTGTGCTAATTTTTCTGAATGTGCAGAAGTAATCATGTTGCAGACTTTTCTCGGGGCCATCCAATGAGAATTACAATGTAAACAAGTCAACTCAAAGTTAATCTGACAAATTCCTGGCGAAATTATATCTATAAATTACATGTTTCAGCATAACTGTGTTTATAAAGGATGCTTTAATCCCAATCATATGAGTTGGATTTCTGTCAAGGTCACTTGTCTATAAACTGTATCCACACATACAATGGCACCTGGTTTGTTTCATCACAAGATGGGTCATGCAGTTTTACTGAGGTGATTTCCGAAAGATTTAGTACCTCATTCTAATAAAATGTACAGCAGTTTGGTGTTTTGACTTGCATTATTTAGTAATTTTCAATTAATGGCTACAGTACCAAAAACGAGGAACCACTGCAGGCTGCAACTAAAAATCTGAATCATAAAAAAAAAATCTACTTTGCGGAATGTGGAGCCAGGGGGAGCAGAAATGCTCCCCCAATCCCAAATTAATTCAATGCTGTTTTCACCCTCCGCCCTCTATCGCTGTGTCTCCCCTCCCTCCAATTACTTCCTCCACTATCCCGATTACATTCCTTTCTTGGTTTAGTAAGGATTATTGCCTCCTTTTGTCATACTATTCTCACTTCTGTTAATTAATTGCTCCTGTCCTTCACCTAATCACAGACTAAAAAGACTTGCATTTACATATAGGCTTTCTGGGTATTGCAAAGCACTTTACAGCCAATGAAGTGTCACCACTGTTGTAATTTAGGAAATATGACAGCTGATTTGTACGCAGCCATCTCCTACAAATAGCAATTTGATAACACCCAGATAATTTGTTTCAGTGATGTTGATTGAGGGTTAAATGTTGTCCAGGACACTGGAAATAACTTCGCCTGCCCTTCAAGATAGTGGCATGGAATCTTTTGCACCCAGCAGTGTGTGCAACCAGGGTCTCAATTTAAGAGGTCATCCAAAAGGCAGTCTCCCCAACAGGTCACTGCTCTCTCAACACTGCCTTTGGGTATCAGCCTTGATTTTTGTACTGCAGTGGGACTTGACTCACAATCTTCTGACTCAGATGAAAGAGTGCTATGTACTGAACCACAGCTGACTTCCACAGACCATTTGAATTCTATTGTTTTTGGCTTCCTGCTTCAGCTCTTCCTTATAAACTATTCATCTGCACTAACTTCTGAGTGAACAAAAATTATGGGCAGAATGGACATGCACCCGACCTGACTGGTAGTAAAATTGCACGAGAGGACGTCGGGCGAGCGTCCCAATGTCATCGTGCACTCGCACGATATTTCACTTGGAGGGTGAGTGCAAAAGTCAGAAGCGCACTCCACCGACAATTAAGCGGGCAATTAAGCCCATTAATGGCGCAACTGTCTGTGCTTTTTCGTGGTCCGTCCAACCTTACGGTTGGCAGACGGACAATTCAGCCTGACAGCCTTTATGTTTTTCATCAAGCCTCATCCAAGGGCGGGATGAAATCTCCATAAGGAAATAAAATAATAAAAAATACCTGGGGAAGGCATTTTTATCAGGTATGCTTTCAGATGCTTAATTGTGATGCATAGACATTTTTTTTGCAGCATTTTAGGGCTATATTCCATCATTTGCAGGTCTGCAGCTGCCTGCCTTGAGGGAGCTCTCTCGCAGCGCTCACCCATGCCCCCGGTGACATCGTCGCCAACCCTCTTCCTGTCTACACCCCAACTGCACTGAGCTTTTCAGCGCACGTTTCACACTGGCTGACTATTAATTGGCCAGCCAAAGTGAAATCGTGGTCGGGGGCCAATTGCGGCTGAGGACCCATTTCTGGGCCAATCCCAGGCCAGCTGATCTCACACCCAACGCGGGTAAAATTCAGGCCTATGTGACCTGAAACATTGGGCTGTGTTTTATGGTTTTCAGCGGAGTGAGGGAGGCAGAATGGGAAGTAGGTAGTCCACTTGCCCTCGCCCTCTCACACAGCAAATCAAGCACTGGACAGCCAATTAGCGCCCACCCGGTAGGAAATGGTGCAAAGGGGGTCTCGGCACCTGATTGGGTGTCTGAGCCAAATTGTGAGGTGGGAGAGGGGTGATACTATGAACAGGAAGCTGGTCATGGCCACCAATTTAAAGGCCCCTGCCCTCTCAGTTTCTTATGGCTGGCTCAAAACAGTGAATACATTTTTTTTTATTCATTCACAGGATGTGGGCTTCAATGCAAGGCCAGCATTTATTGCCCATCACTAGTTGCCATTGAGAAGGCAGTGGTGAGCTGCCTCTTGAACTGCTGCAGTCCATGTGGTGTAGGAACACCCGCAGTGCTGTTAGGGAGGGCTTCAAAAGTAAAAAAATATATACAAACAGTGCCACTTTCACCAACAGATGTTGATGCTACATGCATCCATGATCCCATTGGCAGGTGTCATGCAGCTTCTTTGTACCTGGAGTAAAGCACTCTCAAACTTTTTTTCCACCTGAAGCTCGAAAAATGAAGTGGGCAATAAAAATTTGTATGCTATTGGATCGTTAACAAGCTCAATAGATTGTTAATTGGTTATTTCAAAATGGCAGGCAGGCTTCTGATTTCCATGCCCATTCAGCTTTCATAATATCAGGCACTGGTGTGATGATGCTGGTTTGCTGCACAAATGGTGGGACCATGGACCAAAGTCCCTCCCCCATTACTGACAGATCCTATTTTCACCGGTGGGGGGAGTGGAGAGTGGGGGCTAAAGGAAATGGGGGCTGGATGTGACTCGCACATGTGGAAATCCTGAACTCAGCAGGGTCATTTGAATAAAATCAAAACACTGCAGATGCTGGAAATCTGAAAGAAAAACAAAAATTGCTGGAAAAACTCAGCAGGTCTGACAGCATCTGTGGAGAGGAATACAGTTAACGTTTCGAGTCTGTATGACTCTTCATCAGAACTAAAGAGAAATAGAAATGTGGTGAAATATAAGCTGTTTAAGGGGGGGTGGGGTGGTTCAGGTGGAGCTGGATAGAGGGAGTGATAGTTAGAGGCAAGAGAGACTGCCAAAGATGTCATAAACAAAATGTCAAAGGGGTGTTGACGGTGGTGATATTAGCTAAAGGATGTGCTAATGGTGACATTAAGGGTAGAAAGCAGGATGAGCAAGTGACAGATGGCCCTAGTGGGGGTGGGGGGAAGGGATCAAAATAGGCTAAAAGGTGGAGAAAAAACAATGGATGGAAATAAATTTTAAAAATAATAATAGAAATAGCTGGGAAAAAAAATATATGGGGTGGAGGAGAGAGTTCATGATCTAAAGTTGTTGAACTCAATATTAAGGCTGTAAAGTGCCTAATCGGAAGATGGTGCTTCGATGGTACATCTCTGGTACATGGATGACTGCTTCGGTGCCACTTCATGCTCTTGCCTGGACCTGGAAAATTTTATTAAATTTGCTTCCAATTTCCACCCCTCCATCTCTTTCACATGGTCGATCACTGACACTTCCCTTCCCTTCCTTGACCTCTCTGTCTCAATTTCTGGTGATAGACTATCTACCAATATTCATTACAAGCCCACCAACTCCCACAGCTACCTCAACTACAGCTCCTCACACCTGCTTCTTGTAGGGACTCCATCCCATTCTCTCAGTTCCTTTGCCTCCGTCACATCTGTTCAGATAATGTCACTTTCCAAAACAGTTCTTCTGACATGTCTTCCTTTTTCCTTAACCGAGGTTTTCCATCCACGGTGGTTGACAGGGCCCTCAGCCGTGTCCAGCCCATCTCCCGCACATCCGCCCTCATACCTTCCTCTTCCTCCCAGAACCATGATAGGGTCCCCCTTGTCCTCACTTATCACCCCACCAGTCTCCTCATTCAAAGGATCATCCTCTGCCATTTCTACCAACTCCAGCATGATGACACCACCAAACACATCTTCCCCTCACACCCCCCGCACACACTCCCCCACCCCCCATTAGCATTCGATAGGGACACCCTGGTCCACTCCTCCATCACCCCATACACCTCAACCCCCTCCCATGGCACCTTCCCATGCAACTGCAGAATGTGCAACACCTGCCCCTTTACTTCCCCCCTCCTCACTGTCCAAGGGCCCAAACACTCCTTTCAAGTGAAGCAGCACTTCATTTGCACTTCCCTCAATTGAGTCTACTGCTTTCGCTGCTCCCGATGCCGTCTCCTCTACATAGGAGAGACCAAACACGGACTGAGTGACCGCTTTGCAGAACACCTTCGGTCTGTCTGCAAGCATGACCCGGACCTTCCTGTCACATGCAAGTTCAACACACCACTCTGGTCTCAGGCCCACATCCTTGGCCTGCTGCAATGTTCCAGTGAAGCTCAACGCAAACTGGAGGAACAGCACCTCATCTTCTGAGAACATCCCTTTGACCTTTCGTTCATGACATCTTTGGCAATCTCTCCCTTGCCTCCACCTATCACTCCCTCTATGCAGCTCCACTTGTCCCACCAGCCCCCTTAAACAGTTTATATTTCACCACATTTCTATTTCTCTTTAGTTCTGATGAAGGGTCATTTGAACTCAGTGCTGAGTTTCAACGCACCATATTTCTGCTGGAGCAAGGGCCTTATCCCACAATCTGTAGGTTACACATCTTTAGAGAAGCTGTGAATGTTCTTGAAGGATGGATAATGTCTGTAGGACTGTTAAGCTACCAAGGTATTTAAATGGCCAACCTTTGAAAATTGAATAAACTGCCTGCCTGTGTCTGTGAGTGATGAAAAAATCTGTTCTAGCAGTTTCAATTACTTTTTGTTGACATAGCCCTAAGTACAATCATCAAAGCATTTATTCATTCTTGGCTGCTTTCCACAACCTATCATTATCATGGGGTGGGGGGGAGGCTTGGATGGTTATAATTTCACAATTTTATTGACAACTCAAATAGGTTATGAAAGGATGTTAAGTGATGTAGGGTTATGAATACAATTTTTTGATAAGGGATGAATTACTTGAGGGGATTTAAATGGGCTTTTATGAATGGGCTTTTTTTTATATAGTGAACCCTATAAGAGACATTTAGAAGTTATTTTATTTCATCCCAGCATGTCTCCTGATGTATGCCATGGTGGATACTGGGTGAGTTGGTAAGGAGAGTGTCAGAGCAAAGGGAGGTGGGTAGGGGTCATGACTTGACATGAATTGGCTCTAAGTTGGCATAGGAGTTATAAGGGACCATGGGGATTGCTGGGGGAGGGTGTCATGGTTGGCATGTATGGGCATGGGGAAGGGGTGAGGGTTAGAGGGCCTAATGTTGAAGTAAACAAGTCACAGAGAACTGAGGCGAGTTGTTTAAACAGCCCACCTCGGCATCTAGCAGCCTCTGTGGCCACTTCCGATCTCGACTCCAACCTGAACCACACCCCATCCCTCCCCCCGAAAGATGATTCTGCCATTGTGGGCACATTTTCCTCAGGCAGGTGCGACAAGCCAGGAAATTTCCCAGCTTGAGCTATCCAACTCAGGAGTGAAATCCAGACCTAAGTCTCTCCTGCATTTTTCTGTTTTTTATTTCAGATACACAGCATCGGAAATAAAAAAAATGTCCCCAAGTTAAATAGACTGGTGGGTTTGAATTAATGCTGGGTGTTTACATTGTCCAGCATAATATTCTTCATAGAGTAGCCATGATGGCAGAAACTAACAGCTAAATAATAATATATAATTTATGTAATTAGATGGATCTAAAGAAGGAATAAAGGAACTTGTATTTATACTGCCTTCCACATCTCCAGATGTCCCAAAGTATTTCATGGTTGATGAATTACTTCTGTTTAGTCACTGTTGCCATTTAGGCAATCATGTGTCACAATTAACAGTTTAACTGTTACATTATACGGCATTAAAGTATCTTGAATTAAAAATTGATTACATCAATGCTACTGAACCTTTAAGCAGAGTAACTTATTTTGAGTGGCAAATAAAATATGAACTGACCAACACCTTGTGGAAAATCATTCTTTTTTTTTCACATTCCGCTCCCAAAAGTCACAGTTGTACAATTAACTTTTCACTGATATTCAAACTTGGGTTTAATTTAAGTTGATAATTAAACAATAAACAGCTTTTCTAACTTCACAATGTTGACTGTGTAATAGCTTCTGAGCAACTGAAAAATTTTACTTTTTTCTAATGTTGCTGCAAACTGGGAATGAGCTGCACTGTGAGAGCTATATACATTTTGACACAAGATACCCTCCTTTAATTAACTCTTCAAATTTTGGCTAATTGGTGTGGATTATCTCCTCATTAAAATATTTATTGATTGGAAAGATATGACTACCTTGTGAAGATGTTTTGGACTTGTCAGAACTGTAGAACCTGCAAAGTTAATTTTCACACCTTCCATTCACACATAGCGGTGATGACAAGGGAATTTATTCTGAAACTTCTCACCTTAAAGATAATGAAACGAGGTGGTGTGAGCATTGAAGTAGCTTCAAGAAAGCCTACCAAGGCTGATTTTAACTCACTACTGGCCTTAGCAGCCCTGAAATTCGAGTGCCGCTCTTACCACTCGGCACCATTTTTAAAATTTATTCATGGGATATAAATGTCACTGGCTAGGCCAGTATGGGAACAGCACTGCGGGTACACCAACAGCACATCGGCTGCAGCAGTTCAAGAAGGCAGCTCACAGCCGCCTTCTCAAAGACAATTAGGGATGCGCAATAAATGCTGGCCTAGTCAGCGAGACCCACAATCCATGAATGAATATTTTAAAAATGGGTACCAAGTGGAAATGGCTGGTAAGAGCGGCACTCCAATTTCAGGGCCGCTAGGAGCAGTGGAGTGAGCCAAAACTTTGCACAGGGTCTTCACAAAGGTGGTCCAGGCACCTGTCTGAAGCAGGCAAGATTCTCATGGAATATGGAAATAAGGGCCCAGTGATATACATTCAGCCCTGAATTCAATTTCGAGGTACAATTGAGCAGAATTTCACCGATTTATACTGGGCATTGAGCAGTCCAACCCAGTGATCCTTAAAAGGACTCACAGTCGGTCACTCACAAAACAACCCAAGAAATGTCCAATTATAGTTGATTGAGTTCAGAAGAGCAGAGGGATCACACAATACATCACAACACCAATAATTCTTTGGTACTTAAGTGCTATTATAATTAGCTTTTCAATTGTTTTTGCTATGGTACTCTGGTATTGTCAAACTGTAAAACGTGTGTCATTCTAATAATCCATGTGTAATAATAAAGAATAAACAAACACAACTAAGTTGAAGAAGATGGTTTTGGTGTTGTTAATTTTGAGCTACAGAAAGTTCTTTTTCATCCTGATTTGAATTCATCATCAAGCAACATAAACAACAGTCATAGTGATGCAAGAAGGGTAAAGCTAATTATCATTGACACAAATACAATAGTTGATATGTGCTTATGATTAACGTTACCAAGTGAGAGCACATCAATAAGACTTCTGAGTTGATTCAGAACTAATTCCAAAGACATGCTCTCAGTCAGTTAAAACCATAAATGCTCAGCAAGACTATGTGCCATTAGATCATCAGGCCTAACAGCCTGTCCTTAATCTAATGAGTGACATTATTGCTGGTAGAAGTATGTGGTGGTGGAATCACTACTTATTTATCCACCAATAACTTGGCAGTTTGAAACATAGCTTACAAGAATTTCAGGAGAAACAACATTCCCACCGGTTGGCCTAGACTACTACATGAAATGGAATCAGCAAACTATTGTACAATCCTGTCCACTTGTAAGCTTATTCATTTTCTGGGTAGCATGCACTACGTCTCCAGCTCAGATACGCTCACTATCATAGCTGTTCCACCAGTGATTGGAATTGAAGTCTGATTGGATGAGTATCACTTTTTTAAACAAACGTCCTGTCACAACTTGAGGGTGGATTTTGTAGTTAGATTTAAATAAACAAGCAATGATTACAAACTGCAGCAATGTATTCAGTGGAAATTGTGTAATTTATTGCATTAGTAATTAGGCTGATCTTTGCAGACAAGGCATGAAGTATTTTCTAAAGAATGTCCCTGTTGCAACTCTTGCCCCCTCATACCTTGTAACTATAATATACTCAGATGGGAGTATACTAGAGCTATCTGTACCTTGCTTGTCCTGCTCTCCACTCTTAATTAGCACATTCCTTTAGATAATATCAACACCTTCAACACCTCTTTGTTCTTTTGTCTGTGACATCTTTTGGTTATCTCCTCCTATCACTGGCTGCTTGTCCCAACAACCCACCCCCCTTCTCCCCCAAGCCCCTTAAACCAACTTATATTTCACCTCTTTCCTATTTTTAATTAGTTTTGTTGAAGGGTCATGAGGACTTGAAACGTCAACTGTGCTCTTCTCCGCCGATGCTGCCAAACCTACTGAGTTTTTCCAGGTATTTCTGTTTCTGTTTTTGTTTTACAAAAGATGTCATTTTGGTGAGGCCATTTGTGCAGGCATTAGAGCATGCAGTAGCAGTATGAAAAATTGACATGTCATGGCATCACTCAGTGTCTAATGCTGATTTGACTCTAGGGTGTCAATTTTGTCCTGACTGTTCCAGATAATTCCCTCTATGAACATTGCAGAGCTTGTCATACATTCAGCAACAGGAAAGCTGTCTACCAGCGCAATTTAAGTTATTGTTAACTTCTTTAACGTTAGTTATTTATTGATTTTTACTGGTTCTTGCTGGTTTTGTAGGATTGCTGTAAGTTTTCGACTGCTGTTTAAAGTTGGTGAAGATTGCAGGGTGTGGTGTGGCATGTCCTGAATGAAACATTCACATTTCAAGGAGTCTGCTCACAGGACTTGCTTCCAGTCATGGCCACTGTAGCTGCTATTCCCCTGGGCCAGCAGCATGACAAGGAGTGTGGAGAGAAAGACAGGGTTTACGTTTCAAGTCCGTATGACTCTTCTTCAGAGCTGAAGAGAAGTAAAAATATGATGAAATTTATACTGTTTAAGGGGATGGTGTGTGAAGCAGGTGAAGCTGGATAGAAGACCAGCGATAGGTGGAGGCAAAGGAGAGATTGATAAAGAAGTCATGGACAAAAGGACAAAGGACTGTTAATGGTTGTGGTGCTGGTTAAAGGAGGTGTTGATGGTAGCATTGAGGATAGAAAGCATAAGGTGGTGATAATAGCAGGACAAGGGTAAGCACTCTGGAAAGAACAACATGAACAAGTGACAGGTGGCCCTAGTGGGAGTGGGATGGGGGGAGGGGACAGTGGTGGGAAAAAATCAAAAATAGGATAAGAAGTTGGGATAAAACAATGAATAAAAATGAAAATAAATAAAAGAAGAGTCATATGGACTCGAAACATTAACTCTGTCTTTCTCTCCACAGATGCTGTTAGACCTGCTGAGTTTGTCCAGCATTTTCTGTTTTTGTTTCAGATTTCCAACATCTGCAGTATTTTGCTTTTAGCATGACAGGGAGGTTCAGCAGAGGCAATGTAGAGGAAGACAAGCTACTTGAAGAGGGAGAAGGGTTCTCAACATGAGACCGCATCCACCCAGGGTTTGCAGGGAGCCATTTTCCTACCTCAAACTCAATGGGTAACAGTGTGAGTGGTGTCTCTGTTTTATGAGAGCAGTGCAGACTGAAACCTGCCATCTGCTGCAGCCTCAGAGCGGAGTGAGGATGACATTGCCAGTGGCTGTGAAGGTGACCGTGACCATGAACTTCTTTGTGCTAGCACCCTTCCAAGCTGCAGCAGGCAACATTTCTAACACCCTGCAGTTCACTACCCACTGTTGAATAAGAGAGGTCACTGAAGCTATGTATGCCAGGAGAGAGGAATACTTTGCAGCAGGCAGAGTGTGCATGTGGTCTCACCAGGGTAATGGATTTCTACATGGTGAAGGCTACCATTGACTGCACAAACATTGCTTTGTGGATGTTGCATCTAAATGCAGTGATGGCAATTGCAAAGTGTCCCACTACCTAAATGTGCAGTCGATGTGTGGCCATGCTTAATACATCATGCAGGTGAATGTCCAGTGTCCTGTCAGGAGCTATGATGCTCTGCCAGTAATATTTTTGGTACCATGTCAAAACGCAGCATGGCTACTGGGGACAGAGTCTATCCACTGACCACGTGAATCATGTCCCTGTGCAAAATCCGAGAACATGTGCGCAACATACACATAATAAGAACCATTGTACCTTTTAAAATGTGATTGAGTATTTAGTTCTGTCGAAGAGTCATGAGGACTTGAAACGTCAAATCTTTTCTTCTCCGCCGATGCTGAGTTTTTCCAGGTAATTCTGTTTTTGTTTTGAGTATTTAGTTTCTGTTACCTAAATTGCTCATGTGAAGTCCTACAGGACTTGCATCCAACATAACCATGCCATCAGGAAGTGCAATACAATGTGTTTGGATGATATGAGCAGTCATGGTTCAATAGCTGGCAGTTTGTGCAAGGTGTGACACACAGGTGTGTGGATTGCAGCAATGCTAAGAGCGTGAAGGTGAGGTGGAACTATAGATGTTAGGCAAGATTTGTGATTTTTAGGGGTTGTTGGTAGGTGAGAGATGGGGGTGAGAGGTGGAGTTTGTTTAGAGTGCCTCCTACCCCCATTTAGGTAGAGGACTCCTTTCCTTCTGTAAACCTCCCACACCAAGGACTCCTTGCTTTTTTGGAGTGCCTTGGATCATGCTTTCTGATATGTTATGCCATTCCTGTGCTTTTTCCAGGCCAAATTTACTTTTGCAATGAAGTACAGCATCTACTCCAGTGAAAAAACATTTCTCCTTTCAAAGGTACAGGTTTGTTTCAGGTTGAATAGGCCAATTTGAATTCATAATTTTGTTGCCCCTACTGAGTGATGCAACCACTCAGTTAGCAATGGCTGCATGCTGCAATCTTGTAACCGAGTGGGCAGCATGATGTTTGTCTGCACGGGAACCAATGGACATGGGTTAATTGTGCATTATGATACCACATCCATTTATGGGTCTAATACGATTTTCTCCGCAATGCAATTTAAGATGTTTGAAAGTGATCTCAGTTATTTTGATATGATGGTGTGGTGTACACACAGCAGCACAAATATCATTTCTCTAAGGTTGAAGTAGATCTTAAAGATTATTCAAGGAATTCTTTGGTACATCAAACTAGCTCACAAAACAAATGTAGGTAGGTCCGCTGTATAATGAATACTAGCCAAAGGGCACAAGGTGAATCTTTAATCATTTTGCCTTAAGTCATTGTCAAAGAATTAACTGGGGATTTACTGTCCACAGCTAAGGTGTATTTCATGGCTAAAATTTAGTTTACTTGAACTTTCTTGGAATAGTCAATCCAAGATGTTATTGAGAGTTGCTTAAGCCAACAACTCCCTTTTTGGACACATTACACAAATTAATTAAATAAGCTAACTTTTTTTTTGCCAAAGTTATCAAAGAAAAAGTTAGGGAACAAGATTAGGAACTAGTATTTCTTAATACACTTATGGTAACAAAATTAACAGCTTCTTACTGCTAAACTTTTCTTGGATATATGTTATGAACAAACTGAAATGATAACCCTATTGGTTCAAAGGGTCCCGTTTATAGTAACTCAGATCATTTGGATTTCACATTCTATGGAATAAAGTTGTGCTTCTTCTTCTTATCGTGTCCACAGACAGTCTATTCATAGCCCAGCCAGAAATGGACACATTTTTGTGCCTTGTTGTTGAATTTGGCAAGATCTGCAACAATGCTGGGTTTCTCTAGCAATAGGCATTGCAGGAGATGTTGCATGGTCTGTGGCTCAGTTCCACATTCACAAGCTGCATCCAGCTGCAGCTCCTGAGAAGCCGAGTTAGGGAACTGGAGCTGGAGCTGGATGAACTTCGGATCATACAGGAGGCAGAGGCAGTAATAGACAGGAGTTTCAGGGAGACAGTCACCCCTAAAAGTCAGGAGGCAGGCAGCTGGGTGAATGTCAGGAGAGGGAAGGGGAATAGACAGAAAGAGCAGGGCACCCCTGTGGCCGTTCCCATCAACAATAGGTATACCGTTTTGGATACTGTTGGTGGGGATGACCTACCAAGGACAAGTTGTAGTGGTTGTGTCTCTGGCACCGAGGCTAGACCCTCAGCTCAGAAAGGAGGGAAGGAAAAGAGGAGAGCAGTAGTGATAGGGGATTCAGTAGTTAGGGGGACAGATAGGAGGTTCTGTGGGAGAGATCGAGAATCCTGGATGGTCTGTTGCCTCCCTGGTGCCAGGGTCCGCGATATCTCGGATCGAGTTCTCAGTATTCTCAGGCGGGAGGGTAAGCAGCCAGATGTCATGGTACATGTAGGGACCAATGACATGGATAGGAAGGAGGAGGAGGTCCTGCAAAGAGAGTTTAGGGAATTAGGTGCAAAGTTGAAGGACAGGATCTCCAGGGTTACGATCTCAGGAGTGCTACCTGTGCCACATGCTAGTGAGGCTAGAAATAGGAGGATAATGCAGCTAAATACGTGGCTAAGGAGATGGTGCAGGAAGGAGGGCTTCATGTTTCTTGACAATTGGGCTCTGTTCCAGGGAAGGTGGGACCTGTTCCGACAGGACGGTTTGCATCTGAATTGGAGAGGGACTAACATCCTTGCAGGTAGGTTTGCTAGTGCTGCTCTGGGGCGTTTAGACTAGATTTGCAGGGGGAGGGGAACCAGAGTGTTAGAGCAGATAGTGAGGTGGAGGAGGGTAAAAGTCAAGCGAGGAATGCAGGTATAGACAGAAATAAAGGGTCCGTACATGATAGAAATGTTCTCAGGTGCATCCACTTCAAAGCAAGGAGTATTGTCGGAAAGGCAGATGAGCTTAGGGCATGGATTGGCACATGGGATTACGACATTATTGCTATTAGTGAGACTTGGTTGCAGGTGGGGCAGGACTGGCAGCTCAATGTTCCGGGGTTCCGTTGTTTCAGACGTGATAGAGGGGGAGGGATGAAAGGGGGAGGAGTGGCATTACTAGTCAGGGAAAATATCACAGCTGTGCGTAAGCAGGACAGCCCGGAGGGCTCATCTACAGAGGCCATATGGGTGGAGCTGAGGAATGGGAAAGGTGTGACCACACTAATAGGGTTGTATTATAGACTGCCCAATACTCAGAGAGAATTGGTGGAGCAAATCTGTAGAGAGATAGCAGACCAATGTAAGAAACAGAAAGTTGTGATAGTAGGAGATTTTAACTTTCCACATATTGACTGGGACTCCCATACTGTAAACGGGCTGGATGGCTTGGAGTTTGTCAAATGTGTTCAGGAAAGTTTTCTAAATCAATATATAGAGATGCCAACGAGAGAGGATGCAATACTTGATCTCCTATCACGGAACCAGACAAGTCAGGTGACAGAAGTATGTGTAGACGAACATTTTGGGGCCCGTGACCACAATGTCATTTGTTTTAAGCTAATAATGGATAAGGATAGGTCTGGTCCTCGAGTTGAGATTCTAAATTGGAGAAAGGCCAATTTTGTGGAAATGAGAAAGGATCTAGGAAGAATGGATTGGGATAAGTTGTTTTCTGGCAAGGATGTGTTCAGTAAGTGGAAGGCATTCAAAGGTGAAATTTTGAGAGTTCAGAGTTTGCATGTTCCTGTCAGGATTAAAGGCAAAGTTAACAGGCATGAGGAACCTTGGTTTTTCAAGGGATATTGGCGATCTGGTTAAGAAGAAGAGAGAGGTGTATAGCAGGTATAGGCAACAAGAAGCAAATGAGGTACTTGTAGAGTATAGAAAATGTAAGAAAATACTAAAAAAGGAAATCAAGAAGGCAAAAAGAAGACATGAGGTTGCTTTGGCAGATAATGTGAAGGTAAACCCCGAGGGTTTCTACAAGTATATTAAGAGTAAAAGGATAGTAAGGGACACAATTGGTCCCCTTGAAGATCTGAGTGGTCGTCTATGTGTGGAGCCTCACGAGATGGGGGAGATCTTAAACAGTTTTTTTTGCATCAGTATTTACTCAGGAAACTGACATAGTGTATAAGGAAGGAAGGGAAACAAGCAGTAGTTTCATGGAACATATAGAGATTAAAGAGGAGGAGTTGCTTGCTGCCTTACAGCGAATAAAGGTAGATAAATCCCCCAGGCCTGACATGATATTCCCTTGGACCTTGAGGGAGACTAATGTAGAAATTTCAGGGGCAGAAATATTTAAAATGTCCTTAGCCACGGGTGAGGTGCCAGAGGATTGGAGAGTAGCTCATGTTGTTCCGTTGTTTAAAAAAGGCTCCAAAAGTAAACCAGGTAATTACAGGCCAGTGAGCCTGATGTCAGTAGTTGGTAAATTATTGGAAGGTGTTCTGAGAGATCGGATATATAATTATTTGGACAGCCAAGGGCTGATTAAGGATAGTCAGCATGACTTTGTGCATTGTAGGTCGTGTTTAACGAACCTTGTAGAGTTTTTCGAGGAGGTTACTAAGAAAGTAGATGAAGGAAAGGCTGTGGATGTTGTCTACATGAACTTTAGTAAGGCTTTTGACAAGATTCCACATGGGAGGTTAGTTCAGAAGGTTCAGACACTTGGTATCCATGGAGAGGTTGTAAACTGGATTCGAAATTGGCTGCGTGGGAGAAGATAGAGAGTGGTAGTGGATGATTGCTTCTCAGACTGGAGATCTGTGACTAGTGGTGTGCCTAGGGATCTGTGCTGGGACCATTGTTGTTTGTTGTCTATTCTTCTTATATCAGGGGGAGCGATACCCGCCAGGATATATAGGCTGTTGGTGTTTTTTGGTTTTAAGCAACCTGTGATAAGTCAGCAGCTTGCATTCAGAACGGCATCCATCTTCTTAGCATGAGTAGATCTTTCCCATGCAGGGCAGGCGTATTCGACAGTGGAATAGCAAAGAGCAAATGCACCGGTTTGCAATGTTTTCAAGCTTGCTCCCCATTTTGTGTTAGTGAGCTTATTCAGAATGTTGTTTCATGCGCTCACTTTTGCCTTTGTGCTTGAAGTTGTGCTGAATGCCCAGCACTGTTGTAAAGTCAGCATGACTAATTTAAGATGAGATTCTTGGGTGTAATTTTCAACTTTATCACCTGGGGAGTCACGTGGCAGAACGGATTGCTCATCCATTATAAAACTTGTCTGACCTGCTCTGGCACTTAACCACCCCAGAGGCAATGTTGCAAATTATATCCTTGCATAGTTGACATGATAACAGCTTTGAGTAACAAGTATGTCTGGATATATTTAAATCTATGTCAACAAAATACTGAGAACCTAATCACTAAGTCTTATTTTTTTGAACTCATACATCCTAGTTATCTGAATTGACTATAGTGTATGTGGCTGTCTCAACTCCTTCTGGAATATTTACATTTGCCTTAAAAACACCCATGAGGTTGATCTCCATCTGCATCTGTAACAGTTTGTTTCTCTTCTGTCATCTGCTGTCTTTTAGGTAGATGTAACCTTGGCACTGGTCTTTAGAACCTTAACTTTTCCATATAAGGGACACATTTAAATAATTGCATATAACTGGACTTCTTAAACTACATGGTCTAACTCTTAAAGACTTACTCAGTTTCAAAACCTGCCATTACCACCCCACTCTGAACCATTTTACCTACACGAATTAAGTGCAACCATATGTTGTAGGAATTATCAACATTCTTGGCTTTGGTTTTATTTCAAAATATGCTCTGCTCTTGAATACCACATCTGAGGCAAATCAAGTGCAAAAGTGCCAAGCACATTGCACAATTACACTTTGAAGTAGGATGGACACTTTTTCTTCTCCTGCAATTCTATGCTGCATGCAAGAATTTTAATTTTATACAAGTGGATAAATTAAGCAAAGTAAACAGTTAACATTTTTTGCTAAATACAAGATTAAAATCTGAATCTATGGACATCCAATTTGAATAGACTCCAGCCTGAAAAGTGATTGCTGTAAGAACCCTTATTAAGAATCAATATTTTGATGTTTTTTACCATCATTTTACCGATCTATAAAAAGTCACAAAGAAAAGTTTAAATGGAACATATCTGAGCTTTACAATACTATTATACCCATTACAAAGGAATAAGCCTAAATGGGATATTTAAATGCAGGAATAATTTATGAATAAAGGCTAAACACTTAATATGAATATAGATTGGAATATGTGACATAATACGTATGATTCATATTGGGCTATTAGTAATAAATAATTAAACTAATCCAATATAATTACACATGGTGAATTGATAAACAATAAAATTACTGTTGAATAAATTCATGATACAATCAATATTTTTAATACCAGTGAAGAAAAATTAAAACATTTACATGATTTTGCTTGTCTACTTGTTTAATGGAAGTTTAGTTGTAGACCTGCATGAACTAATTTTTTAAAAAGTATCTTATGAAATGCTCAGAATATCTAAAAAGTGGAATTTTTGTTTGAACTTGCTATATTTTCTAACCATAAAACTATTACAAACGAAAAACTTAATAAGCTCTTAAACTGAGAAAGGCTTGTGTCTATTGCATAACTGCTTGCCTAGTCATTATCAGAAAAATAAGGTGATTTTTACGCTAATTCAATCTTGTACATAGGAATATAAATGCAGCAGGTATTTTACATAAACAATCAGAAATATAGGGTTTACGTTTTTTTGTTTTCAAAATGCCACAGCTGTTAAATAAATCACATTACAAGGTTTGTTAATTAAGAATTACATATTGCTCTTTTGTCACTCTTATCCTCAGTCAAGTATGGCGAGCAGAGGATTTCTTTCCGGCCTCCATCTTTACCACTCTGAAATCCATGCCAGGATATACATTGAACAACTTTCTCTCTTCTCCACCTCTTCTCTCTAAGTGCAGCAAAGTGCCTTTGTTTAGCAATTTCTTATAGCAGCATGGTTGAGATCAGGCACTCTGTGAAGGATCAGGTTGCAATATGTTAACAATAAAATAATGTAATTGAAAGAAAACATAATATCATACATTGCAAGAAGTCAACTACATAGTATGCAATTGTACAATTGTAACGAGTTCTGATTTCTATGAGTTGGTACATTTGGTGTTCTTCACGGTTCGACAAGCAAAAATATGCAGAAAAAAACAAAGGATCTTTGTTTTATTTGCTGTCTCCATCTGAGTAGTTGAAAACCATTAGTCAGTGGGTGTTCCATGCTTTACCCAGTATCCCCAAATTTACTCAGTTATAATGAAACATATTTATTTTTGCAGTAAGCTGAATATTACAGAATTTTGAATGTTAATTCTCAGCTAAATTTACACAGAAAGCTAAAGAGAACAAAGAAATGATCTACTTTAAATAGTAGAAAAGTGTTGGGGCAGAATGTTTTACTCAGCGTGTGGGTGCGTGTCCGCCACGCTCAAGCGTGAAAGAGTGCGTAATGATGTCAGGCGAGCGTCCCAACGTCATCGCACACTTGCTTGATATTTCGGTAGGTGGGCATGCGCGAGAGTTGGCACTGTGCCCGCTGACAATTAATAGACCTTTTAAGGCCATTAACATTGCAATTACTGGGGATTTTTCATTACCCATCCAATGTTACGGTTGATGGGCCGGCGAATTGGCCAGGTGGCCTTTGCCTTTTTGAGCAAACCTCATCCAAGGGCGGGATGAGGTTTCTGAGATTAATTAGAAAAAAAGATAAAAATGTTTGGACAGAATTTTCAGCATCCATATGTTTAGGTGATTCATTCATTAGGTGTGGAGATTTTTCTCAGCGTTTTAAGCTCTTTGTTTATGGCTTTCTGGTTCTTCAGCTCCCTGAGGCAGCTCTCTGACTTCGGGGAGCTTTCTGTGAGCATTCCCCCCTGCCTGCCCTGATTTCAGCACTGGCACCACCCCCCCACTCCCACCCCCACCATCACCCCCGCAGCACTGAGCATTTCAGCGTGCCTTTTAATTTTTAATTTTAATTGGCCAGCCAGCATGAAATCGTGGTCGGGGGCCGATCGCGGGTGGCAACCCATTTCCCAACTACTCCCTGGCCTGCCCACATGCCGAGCTAAATGCACTGTCCTTAGTGTTATGGACAGGAGGGTGGGTGTGTTCATTTAAACAGCACTAATTCCTTCTCTCACCACCTATTTGTAAACAGAAAGGTAATTTGATTTTTTTCCCTCTTTAGAAGTGGTGGCATATTTCCCCAACCCCCTTGGTTTTTGTGCAATCCAACCCCACAGTAAGCTCGAGATAGGATGAACTAAAAGTGTATTTGCATACACTCAAATGTGGGAAGGAGGGTTCGCAATGTTACCTTCATACTCAGTCGGTAAAAAGAAGGTTAGAGAAAAGAAGGTTTTACAGTACAGAGACCACAGAGAAAATAAATATTAGCTTGTGAGAGTCCAGAATGAAAGCCCAAAGAGGTATTCCTTTCATAGAGGAAGGTGGGCTGTAAACTGATGTTTTGGAATTTGCTTTTCCGCTCATGTTGACCTCGCAAGATGAGATAGGCATTCAGAGATGAATCAATTTTGCAGGCGATGGTCCCTCCAGGGACCATCCTCCCTGTCCTGTATAGACAGATTTTCCTGGTCCTGTGGATTCCTCTGGACTGCTCCTTATCTTATTGGAAGCAAGCCTGTCAATCAAAATGGCTCTGGGGCAGGAAGCCTATCAGTGATATCACATACTTTATGAAACTCCGCACTGTGTGGGGAAAAGCTAACTTCCGGGTTCCCAGCACTCTCCTGAAACCTCTAATCCTGGTGGGTCAATTGTAACTAAAAATTCAGCCCAATAGATATCACATTAAGGATTCAGACAACAGAAGCTAGACAGCCAAGATTTATGTCTAATGGCTAAAGGACCATGAAGTCTTTTCTCTGCAACAATTAAATCACAAGCTTATATCGAATATCAGCTAATCTGGTCCGGTTAGTGAGTGTCAACTATCACTGAAAATGGGTACCTCTTCCTTATCAGTAAGAATAATGATATTTCAATACTTTGCCAGTAATTGAATATTTACCTAATGATAGCACAAGAGAACTATGATACATATGTTGTCATTAGATTGCCAAAGATTGAACGCCATCATTAGAAAAACTGACATATATTAATCACAAGATTGCCAGAAATTGTATGTCTACCCTTGTTAGCCAGGCAAAAAAAAACTGCAGATATTTTTCAAATAACAGCAATTTTCTTCATGATTTGGATTCTGGCGCTGTAACCTAATCACTCCATTACTGTGAACCTTATGCCTATATTGGTAATATAAATTGGTCAAATAAATACATTTGTGAGTAAATCTAAAATGGTTCTTCTGCAATTGATCTAAATGTGCTGGGGGAACAGGTCAAACTCTGAAAATAGTCTTTGACTTAGACAAATACAATGTCACCTGGAGACCCCATTTGGAATACTGTTTACCTGTTTTAGTCTCCTCGCATTGTGGGCAACATAGAAGCTTTGGAAAACATGCAAATGAGAGTCACACAGCTTTAAATAACTTACTTCCTCCGAAAGGCTTAGAAATATAGTTCCAATCACCTATGGGAGTTGGAATTTCCCAAAATATAAGTAAAGTAAAATGCAGATAGTAAAGGTTAATACCTTAAACAGGGTCAGGGATGCAAAAGGCTTGTATTTTGGGGGATGGTTGGGAGAAATCAGGAAGAGGAGGGAGCCATAACCTGGTTTTAATGTGGGATCAAGAGGAACATTGCTCCTCCCAGCACCACATTCAGATAAGTATATTTCAAACCCTTAGCATGTTGGTGGTGGCTTTTAATGATTCCTTTAAGAGCCACTGTACATGGAACTGATTTTCCAGAATGCAATTGGTCCATCACTGGCTCTGCACAGGGCTGTTATAAAGGGGGCTTCAAACAGTCTGTAAACTCTTAAGTTGAATATATAAAGAGTCGAGTGCCATTTCAGTCTTGGGTCCTGGACACCAAATATTTTTCCCTGCACTAATATGATAGACAGTGCTTTTTCAGCTTGTAATGCCACCATATTGGACACCTAGGAGGTCATTTAGCACTCAACAAGTGTTTTGCATTCAAATTTCTTGACCATAGCTGCCCGATCAATTTAAGAACAATTCATGAAGGTTATTATGCATAAATCTTCCATATGCTTTGTATGCTACAATGATCAAGTACAAAGTATTTCAATTTGATTTAGAGAAGTATCATTTTGAAAAATGTATCAAACTGCTAAAATTAGATTCTAAATTTGTTATGCACAACCTTTTGTAATAACTTTATTGTCGAGTAACAGAGCTGCATAATTTTGACTGCATGCAGTAATAACTGGAGCAGGCTGTTAGGCGATGGCAGATGTGTCACAGTTGTAATTCTGACAGGTACCATTTTGCACATCAGCCAATAGCATAAGTAGCAGGAAGAAAAGAGAAAAATGGTTTGAAAGAATTCATAAAAGGATAGAGCTCAGCACTCTCATATTGATATGAAGTATGCTATCCATCACATTATAGAGGTAATGGCATGCCTATCAGCAGTCTGACTGGAAATGCAGTCTAAGGCCTTATCTATCACTGGAATTGGAATAAATGTGTCAACAGTAAAAAATACAGTTTAAAAACAATAAATTAAGCCTCCCATAGATAAAATGAAACCGCTGATGCAATTTTGCCTCCCACTGAATTTATTACTAACACTATAAGCAAAACAGAAAATTGACCCTAAGAGAGTAAAGTAAGTACATATTGTAGACAGAAGCATTTCTTCAATAGGAAGACAAAACCACTCACTTGAATTTTATTGAGCATTGTGATCCCACTTTTCTATGTAGTGATCAAATGTGAAAACTCAAAAGCAGCATGATATGGCCCAAATATCTAGGCTTTTCAATTAATGAGGTAATTGAACCCATACCTAAACCTCATAGCTCATTTTCCAATAATTATATTAATCCTTTTCATCCCGTTAATTAATTGAGAGATGTCATTTGTATGTATGTAATTCTATTGTTTCATGAATGCGTATGAGTCAAATAATTTATTAAATAATTACTAACATACATAAAAATCTTTTGGATTCATTCTCAGTAGTTAACTGAAGGTGAATGCGGATGAGCAGGGTTGAAAGTAATCATCAGATTTAAAAAGTTGTTAGACCGGTAAAGTAAGAAGGTTCTGTAAAGGGTTGGCTGTTCATATTAAAAAAGACATGGGAAATGTGCCGTGGATTCTAATAGTTAGCTCAGTGTTATAGGGCTCAACCTTCCAGACTCTGAAAATTTCGGACATCATGACCATTTTTGGGTCCCCGCCCTGTTCATGGCAGCAGTAGGAGTTCAGACATTATCTTAAGACCAACTAAGAACCTTTCTCCAGGATCGCCATCCAATTAGTGACAGCAGACTGGCTGAGGAGGCAGGAGGGCCAATCTGGACCAAAATTTCTGGGATGCTGACAGCCTTTAAAGTGGTTGCAGTGGAAGTGCAGCTACAAGCGATTGGGGCACAAGAGGAAGAAGGTAATGCTTTTCTAGCATTGCTGATTGGCCAGGAACAGCAGTTCCCCCAGGCACCAAGCCCACCCACCTTCCCCACCACACCGATTAAACTGCCTTGATTTGCCTGCCTCCCACAATACCCCCCAACCCCATGATCCACTAACTGATTCCACACAATCTTCAGGTCCCCATCTAATGGTCTCTCCCTCTCTCCATCCTCCCTGGTTCCCAGCTGCTGCCTTCTATAGGCTTTTGTGGATGGAATTTACATAGCATTTTTTCTTTGATCACTACAGTCCTTGCATATCACCAATAAATTGTTGTGAAACAAAGATATATGTAGGTGACAGTATGACCAATTAATTGTAGTGAAACAAATGTACATAGTATAAACAAATATATACACCGGTGATAGCATAGCTAACTAATTATAGCAAATCTAAGATACATTGTGCAGCCAATTAATTGTAGTTAGACAAACATATTAATTATAGCAGAGCAAAGAAACATGCACATGCCTAAAATTAATTTTGTCTTCTCGAATCCCTTTCAATTATCCCATTAATATGGTTACACAGCCTTAATTAGCTCAGTATCCCATTAGTGATCAGATAGGCACATTCCAGGTCATCACATGAATTGCTCATATATTTTTTCAGACATTGCATCATCTTTTAATACTTTGAAGCAGGCT
Source organism: Carcharodon carcharias (assembly GCF_017639515.1). Lineage (NCBI taxonomy): Eukaryota > Metazoa > Chordata > Chondrichthyes > Lamniformes > Lamnidae > Carcharodon > Carcharodon carcharias. The sequence continues at coordinate 47,034,330 of NC_054478.1, read as the reverse complement.
TGATTAAGTCTTAGAAATGAAAAGTCTAAAGTCCAAAATGTTACCATGTTGCCTGGATTTTTGTTTTGGGATTGGGAGTCCTGACATTGGGTGAACTTCCAGAGCCCTCCCCTACGTTACATCATCATCTGATATCCAATGTGAGATTTTCATAGGTAAGACTAATTAGTGGCCAAGGAGTGCTGTCACCATCCAATTAAATATGCTGGGCAGGGTCCCATGGCTGGAGGTCTATTTGGAGGCTGTCCAGCAATGGCACATCAGCAGCTTGACCATCCAAGGTGGAAGCTGCCAATGCATGCAAGAGAGAAAGGGTGCTCATGATGGAAACACCCTCAGAAGACATTTGGTAAAAATTTTTAATTTAAAAAGGCCATAGTTGTCATTGTGGAGGTGCAGCCCTTCCAATGGACCACTAGCAGCTGCAGCTGTGGCATGATGGCCATGAGGGTGTGGGTGGGATGTCCCTTATGGTAAGTAGCGCTGTCCCTTCCCTCCCCCAGTTGCCTGCTGGGAGGCCGCCTCCGTCCCCTGGCCTTATCTACAGACATTAGAAACTGAACAATGGATTCCTGTCAGAGGAGGAATGAGAGGCGGGGAAGTGTGAAAATTGGCCTTGGAGAACGGTGTGCTAAATGGGGAGAGGTTTGGGAGCCTGCATTCTTCTGTGGAGTGGCCTTAATGGGCCATTTAATTGGCTTAATAGGATACCTGCTGCTTGCGGGCAGATAGCCGTCAACCTCTTAGCTGTGCCTGGGCTGAAAATGGTCAGGAAATGGAAATGTGCTGCTCTCCAACATCAATTTTCACACCTTTCCACCTCTGATCCTACCTCTAAGAGGAATTCATAATTCAGCCCTGCAGATAAGTTCTTAAAATGGCTGAATCGTTTGCTGCACCATCGGTAACAGTGTGGAGGCCAATTATTTAAAGGAAATGAAAGACAGAATCCATTGTGGCTGTGCTGAAGAGCCCAAGAAGTTAATTTGTCAATTCGTAATTTCCTTCAGCCACCTTGGGGAAAATATCCACTTAACTTAATCAATTTAAACTTATTAATTCCCAGTATATAAATTTACATTCAGCAATGTAAAAGTTGTTGTGTGTTGAATTTAAAAAATGGCTGTCAGCAGAAATGATTAGCTTCTTTCTATGTTTATTAGAAGATGTCAGATGCAATTTCATCACTTCAGATTATTTTTGTCCAATTTCCCGATTGAAACAGACCTGAAAACCTATTACTTTTATTCCAACTCCTTCAAAATTTGCACATGTTGTTTTGATCCTTAGGAATTGAAAATCTGTTAAAATAACTGAAAAAATTCACAGCACTACCACTGTCTTACATTTAAATTATCTGCATAAAATTCCTTAGTGCAATCCAAATACATTGGGTTTGAATTTGAGTTGCCCTTATTTTGGGTACCAGGATTGAGATTTGTGCCTATTTAGACTGAAGTGTGCAACGCATAACACTGACACGGTAAATGTGTCTGAATGATTGTAGCAACTGACTGAGTGGGCCTGCACTGCACTCTTATTCCTAATACAGCTAACTGTCCCTGCACTGAGCAGGGAAGACCAGTGGCATTGTTCAGAAACCATGTTGTCCAGCTACCCTGCTCTTCTTAAAGGCAGGTCAAACTACTTAAAAGGGAACCTGCACTGAAGAATATTGCTGTAATTTAAACGATGGAAAACTGAACTACCCGGTAGAAGAGATGGCTTCATAGTGAATGATGTAGGCATTAGTGACGGAGGTCGGCAGGAGGAGAGATGACATGGTTTTGCGATGGGGCAGGGGGCCCTCAAGGACCACTCTCAGAAGGGAGTGGGAGCAGGAGGCCTGGAAAGTCAACACCTGGAGTCTGAATCCAAGGACCTGGCAGCAGTGCCACAAGAAGACTAATGACTTCATGCGGGTGAATATGTGATACTTCCTACCAGCATGCCACCGACGTCTCATGTTGTCCAGTGAACCACACTCGCTCACTCACCTCGCAGCACACCCTGGCACTCAGATCTAACATTCAGATACTCCAACCTCCCTCTCACACACTTATCAATGCTGGCACCCTCACACCCACCTTTCATTGCCTCCGGATATCTCCAGATTTTGAGCTATGATAGACACTTCATCCGAACACAATGCAACTCAGTCACTATCATCAGGACAAGCTGAGATGCAATGGAAGGGATTGGAGCATGGGGCCTCCTACAATGGGGCCCATGGCACCTGGAGGCCCTGAGGACATTTTGGATGACGGTATGATCCTGCCTTATGCCGCTTCGCAACTCCTAGCACACCCTCAGCCTTTCAAGTGGCATGATGAGCAAGCTGCTGATGGTGTGACCATGGATCTCTTGCTATTGCTCCTTAATACCCACTTCCCTCACACCAACCTTTCCCTTCAGATTTCCCGCTTTCAGTCACACAAGAACTGTTGTCTGCCTAGTCAATTCAGTCTAAGGAGAGAGAAAGAGAGAGAGAGAGAGAGAGAGAAACAAGACAGCACTGAGAAGAGGCCCTATCACTTGACGTGACACTCAAAGCCATCAGCTCAGACACTGGCACTGAACCTACTTTGGAGGTTAATATAGATCAGTGCATGGTGAGTCATGCAAGCAAAAGGGGCTGCAGCCAGGTCAGGGGTAAAGGGTAATTTGTTTGACAGCTCACTGGAAGGTGAGGTTGTAGAGGAGTTCTGCTGCAGAGAACTCAGATGAGGAGCTCGATAGGGCAGCAACAGAAGACTGAGATACACACTGATGCCCTGCCAGCTGCCTGTCACTGTCAAGGAATACGGATGAGTCCAACTCCAAGTTGGCAGAGGACATAATGAAGAACTCAATCTCTTTGCGGCCTCTGTGCCATATCCCTGTCATGTTGCAGATCCAGAAGTACTGTCGCTGCTATCCCTACACATGCCACAGCCTTTGTCTGAACAAGTAACCAATGCCTCTGCTTTCACTGAGAGGATGTAGCAACAGTCCCTGGTAAATCCTGAAATTTACCACGACACCCCCCACCAGAATAATGTGGTCTGGATGGAGATCACAGAGGAGGTTAGCAACTGTGGGGTCACCAAAGATGCTAGGTCCAGTGCAGGAAAAGGGGCAATGACCTCCTTCAGTCCTCCCGGGTAAGTGTCATGATGGCATGGGACTGTCTCTCATGTGGGCTTCAGGCTTTGTATCTGTGCAGATGTGCAGCTAGGTGAGGTAGGCGAATGCATGATCAGCCTTAGGACTGCATTGCATTTGAGGCCAAAGCATGAGATAATTTGGCTTGAGTGAGCAATTGGATACAACCTAACGCATTGGTGGGCTAGTATGTTGGATGGATATGTGTGTAGTCTAGGGGGTCTGTTGCCATTTGTCAAGTCACAACATCTCCACTTTCATCCGGGTGGGATGATGACACCACCAGTGACCCAGAGATGCACTGTCAACTGCTTCTCCCACACTCTCCATCAGCACAGGCACACCCACCTGGATCACAGAGGAATCGTCTTTAGAAGCACAGACGCATCCCAGCAGTTGGGAGTGGTTGTGATAGCTGAGGTCTCAGAGGATTGCTGGGGATCAAGCCCCTGCTGAGCCCCACTCTGATGACGGGCCTCTGATCACAGCCACCACAAGCCTGCTGGAAATGCAGCAGAAGTTAGAGGAACATATGACAAAGATGTCAAGGGTTATGTGCAACTTTGCACGGATAATGGAGATGTTCATGCATGTCATGAGTTCTGCTATGTCTCAGGCATATGAACACATGGCTTCCTCCATGGAGAGGTTAGCCACTGGCATGGAGAACCAGGTAGAGCAATCAACCAATATGCACTCTGATGTGCACTCTGTCACCCTATCCATGGGTTCCATACAGCAATGATTAGGTGAGAGGGTGATGAGGCACCTAGACCTTTCTCCTCAGGGAGCTAGGCAGGTGCCATTGCTCATCCAGATGGAAGAAGAGCACATACCAGTTGCCCTTGAGACTTCCACTTAGGGCACTCGTAGGGGTGAGGGGCCTCTCATTATTCCCTCTGCCATTGATCCCACTGTCTCCAGTAGGCATGGCTGAGGAGGCTGCCTCTGCACTTGTGTAGGACATCCCAGTAGGCCAGATCCCTCAAAATCCCGGAACTCTAGAGGACGCCTGCCAAAGCCATTGCAGTCAACTGGGCATCATACTCAGCAGCCTCCATCTCAGCTGCCGATTTTTTTTTATTCATTCAAGGGATGTGGGCTTTGCTGTCTAGACCAGCATTTATTGCCCATTCCTAATTGCCCTTGAGAAAACAAGGTCAAACCAAAACATAGAGGTAGGAAAAGAAAACCTATGCACTTATGAAAGTGGCACGAGTGTTTTTATTAAATTCACTTTGTCACATGTAAATATTGCACAATATAATGCTTTCACTTTATTAATGTGTACATCACTATCTTTTTTGGAACTTGCTTAGTCTGAGACTTAACTATACTGGAATGCCTCATGGTTGGCACTCACTGATGGCTGCAGGGGAACATTAGACACCTCTTTGTGCGAGAGACTATGTTGTTAGGTGTTTGTGATCAGTCTTCATCTGATGTCCATGTTTGTGTCATTTTGATGTTCACCAGTCCATGGGACATAGAGAAACATGTGGGCTCTGCAGACACTCAATTTTATGCAGTGTCAAGGAGATTGCCTGAGATTATGCTTCACAGGGACAATTGAATTATCTTATTTGGAGTTACGGACCTGTAACAATAGAGCAGGATCTGAGATCTCGTTCATGATAAACTGCTTGATGTATGTCCACTGGCACATCAGCTGTCCTGGGTAACAATCTTCAGTAGTGAGTGTGTGTAACAGAGGTCCACTCTCCTTGCTATTCTAGGTAGTAGAGGACACAGATATAGAGGTAGTTCCTGGGGGTGCAGAGAGGCTGAAGGGTTTAATAGCCATCCTGAGCAGGCAAACCTGTCACAGCAATGGGATGTCATGTGGGAGTCTCAACCTTGGGCAAACCTTGTATATATGAGATTATCCCTGCTATCCCTGGCATGTCTCGCCATGGCCCTGGCATTTAGTAGAGGCTCATGTGCATTCATGTCTTTTTCCTCAGGCCCATCTCATTCATCCTTACCTGAAGAGGAGTGTTGGTCCTCCCTGTCATCCTGATGCAAATGTTCACCACGGTGCACGGCCATGTTGTGCTGTGTACAACATACCATGGCTATCTATGAAACCCTGTGTGTACTGCAGAGCCCCTCTGGACCTGTCATGGCAGTAGAAGCACATTTTCAACCTGCCAACTGTCTGTTCGATGATGGCCCTGGTAGATCTGTGGGCTTCATTCTAGCGCTCTTCCGCTGCATTGTGGGGATGCCTCACTGGTGTTATCAACTAGGTCCAGAAGGCATATCCCTTGTCCCCCAGGATCCAGCCATCAGTCTGGGCAGGGACCACAAAAAGCCCAGGAAGCTGTGAGTTCTGCAAGATATATGAGTCATGAGAGCTTCCTGGGAAAGGAGCACAGACCTTCATGATTTTTTTGCCTGTGGTTGCTGATGAGTTAGAAGTTTAGAGATCAGAATCCCTTGCGGTTCACATATGCTACTGGCTGCTACCAGGGAGCTCTAATGGCAATATGCGTGCCGTCGATTATCCCTTCACTTGAGGGAAACAAACGATGGCCACAAATCTCATTGCCCCGTCCACCTGGCTGTTATCATCTGTGATGAACCTGATGAACTCAATGGTATGATGGAAGAGGGCACTGGTCACCTCTTTGATGCATCTGTGTGTGGCAGCCTGCAAAATGCCACACATCACCTATGGAGCCCTGGAACCAGCCAGTAGTGAAAATGTTGAGTGCCGCAGTCACTTTGAGGGCCACTGACATGGGGTTGCTGCCAAATCCATGTGGCTACATGTCTTACTCCGGCATAGTTTGGTATCCACTTCCTGGGACAGCCTCAGGCATCTGTGGCATTGCCTCTCAGGCATCTAGAGATAATTTGTCCACGTCTTGGTGATGCGCTAACATGCCAGTGATCTTTTTCTCCTATGCCTTCGCTAGTTGGCTGCTTTCCTGCCCCTCTGGTGTTGCTTGCTGCAGGCCTTGCAGCCTCAGTTGTTGATCAGTGAGAGTGCTTTGTCACATCCCCGCCTATTGTTCCCGAGGTTGTAGAAATAATGAGTATATGAGGCCCTTAGATATTTCAGCAAGTGAACTGTGTGAAAAAGACCAACAATGATATGCACACCTGCGTGTTCAAGGGTTTCATCCACACAACTGCTGGCTAGTGAGATTTTCCACTGCTCCCATTGACCACATTCAAAACTCCACCCATCTCAAATTTGCCACCTCCCACTTTGTTTGCACTGCTGGCAGCTACAAGAAGGGTTTTGAAGACCAGTAACGCTGTGTCAGTGACGCCTGAATTGCAACCTGTGACCCTCCACCTCCCTGTCACCTTCTACTTTGTCCCCATGACCCTTCATTCTCCCAAAATCACTGTTTGCATATCCCCTGTAACCCTTGATCCTCGCCACATCAGCCTTGATTCTGTCATTGTGGAAGTAGACATACTATTTACCCCCACCAAGCCTACCCCCACCCCATCAAGCTTCCTCCTTTGACCCTAGAACTTCCCCACACCTCCCTTAGCATTTGTGTTAGATCCCATGACCTGCCGTATCCCTACCTCAGACTAGACTTTCCCCCCTACTGAATGGAACTCCCCCCAAGATAATGAACATTCCTTCTGTCAGCCACCCCAAGAACCAACATTGGACAGCGCTCGTCCCACCCTTTAGGTCCTTCATTTTGCTTATCTTTACTGAGTGCCCCCAAACACCTGGCCACATTACGAGACCAGGCCCTTCTCACTGCACACTTCCACACTCCTGCTCCACCTGCTGTCCTCCCTCGAAGTCATCTTCCATTCCTCAGTGCCCCCTTCCGACCCCACATCAGCTCTCACCCCTGACTTGCCCTCATCCTCCATCCAAGCACCCTCCCCCACATCTGCCATAGAATTCAAAGACAACTGCTCACCTCAGATGCAGCTGCACAAAACTGACTGCTGCACGCCACCTTTAAACGAATGTGAACTGGGTGCCACATGTTTCCCAAGCTCTGCTGACTTAATCTTGAAGGTCGGAGTTAATTTCACCAATTTTGAATATAATGAGTATTCATGGCATGCAAATGTAATACAGATAGGAACCTGCCACGGGACAGCGTGAGGCCTGACCGGCCACTGACACACCTCCAACTTAATTTTTCATTCTGAAACCACTATCATAATTGCAAAATTTCAGCTCCTGCATGATTAGCTCACCCCATCTGCTGTGTTTCCTGCTCCCAGAGTCTTCATCGTGTTGTGTGGCACTATCAGCATTCTAAATGGGACAAATTTTGTGAACAGATCTAGCAACTCAAGACTGGGCAACCATGAGGTGCTGTGGGCCATCAGCAGCAGCAGAATTGTACTTGAACACAATCTGTAACCACATGGCCCGCCATATCCCCCACTCTACCGTTATCATCAAGCCAGGGGATCAACCCTGGTTCAATGAAGAGTACAGGAGGGCATGCCAGGGGCAGCACAGGCATATCTAAAAATGAGGCATCAACCTGGTGAAGCTACAACCCAGGCCTAGAACAAAGAACAAAGAACAAAGAAAAGTACAGCACAGGAACAGGCCCTTCGGCCCTCCAAGCCTGCACCGATCATATTGCCCCTCAACTAAAACATTTTGTACTTCCGAGGTCCATATCCCTCTATTCCCATCCTATTCATGTATTTGTCAAGCTGCCTCTTAAACACCACTATCGTACCTGCTTCCACCACCTCCTCTGGCAGCGAATTCCAGACACACACTATCCTCTGCGTAAAAAACTTGCCCCGCACATCACCTTTATAGTTTTCTCTTCTCACCTTAAAACTATGTCCCCTAGTAATTGACTCTTCCACCCTGGGAAAAAGCTTCTGACCATCTACTCTGTCCATGCCACTCATAATTTTGTAAACTTTTATCAAGTCGCCCCTCAATCTCCGTCACTCTAGTGAGAATAATCCGAGTTTCTCCAACCACTCCTCATAGCTAATAACGTCCAGACCAGGCAGCATCCTGGTAAATCTCCTCTGCACCCTCTCCCCTCACCTCCATATCCTTCTGGTAATGTGGTGACCAGAATTGCACGCAATATTCCAAGTGTGACTACTTGCGTGCCAAACAACAGAAGCAGCAAGTGAGAGCCAGAGTTAAATGATTCCACAAAAAATGGATCACATCTAAGCTCTAGCCACATTCAGTCATGAATAGTGGTGGACTATTAAACAATTCACTGGAGGAGGTGGCTCCACAAATATCTCCATCTTCAATGATGGGGTAGCCCAGCACATCAGTGCAAAAGATAAGGCTGAAACATTCACAATAGTTTTCAGCCAGAAGTGCCGAAAGGATGATCCATCTCACCCTCCTCTGGAGGTTCCCAGAATCACTGATGCTGTTTCCATGTGATATCAAGAAACGACTGAAGGCACTGGATACTGCAAAGGCTGTGGGCCCTGACAATATTCCGGCAATATTACTGAAGACTTGTGCTCCAGAACTTGCCACGCCCCGAGCCAAACTGTTCCAGTCCAGCTACAACACTGGCATGTACCCGGCAATGTGGAAAATTGCCCTTGAAGTCCTGTACACCAAAAGCAGGACAAACCCAAACCAGCCAATTACCACCCCATCAGTCTACTCTCGATCATCAGTAAAATGATGGAAGGGATCATCAACAGTACTCTCAAGCAGAATCCCCCACTATCAACATCCTGGGGGTTACCATTGACCAGAAGCTGAACTGGACTATACCTATAAATACGGTGGCTGCAAGAGCAGGTCAGAGGCTAGGAATCCTGCAGCGAGTAACTCACCTCCTGATTCCCCAAAGCCTGCCAACCATCTACAAGGCACAGATCAGGAGTGTGATGGGATACTCTCCACTTGCCTGGATGAGTGCAGCTCTCACAACACTTTAGAAGCTTGACACCATCCAGGACAAAACAGCCTACTTAATTGACACCCCATCCACAAACGTTCAGTCCCTCCACCACCGACACGCAGTGGCAGCGGTGTGTACCATCTACAAGATGCAATGCAAGAATTCACCAGGGCTCCTTAGACAGCACCTTCCAAACCCATGACCACTACCAACTAAAAGGACAAGGGCAGCAGACACATGGGAACACTACCATCTGAAAGTTCCCCTCCAAGCCACTCACCTGCCTGCCTTGGAAATATATTGCCATTCCTTCACTGTCGCTGGGTCAAAATCCTGGGACTCCCTCCCTAACAGCAATGTGGCTGTACTTACACCACATGGACTGCAGCAGTTCAAGAAGGCAGCTCACCACCACCTTCTCAAGGGCTATTAGGGATGGGCAATATATGCTGGCCTAGCCAGCGACACCCATGTCCCATAAAGAATAAAAAAAATTAGATAAATTTAGTGCTTTTTTTCTCAACCTAATTTACAATTTTTGACTACTTTTGTCAAAACCTTAGAGGATAGGAGGGGACAAGCACAACAAGAATGCTTAAACTAGGAGTACAGCATTTTGTAAATATTTGAATTGATTTAAAATAGGACCATGCGTTGTTCGTTTAAAATTCCATAAGGCAATAGCAATTTTTCACTTAATCCAGTTAAAGCCAAGTTCATACTGATCAAACAGAATGTACAAGTAATGTTTAGCTAAAATAAATCCATACCATTGACCTTAACATGAGGTGTCATCCAAAGTTTTCCCAATTCTGGGTACACAATCTTAAATTGAAATACATGTGCTCAATCAACCATACTCATACGCTCAAACATTCATTCAACTTTGAAAGATTGATCCCTGTAATGGAATTTGAATTCAAGTACTAAATTTTATTCGATATTCCTTGGTCACAGGTCCAAGACATATTTATATAGGTTAAATCAGTTTAAACCAAAAACATGACTCAGGTGTCTCAAAAATAATACTCATGTATATATATATATATAGAATGAGAGAGAGAGAGGATAATTAACAAACTTGAAATAGTACACGTTTGTAAAAAAGACCTTGATTTAAATGCTTAATAATTCCATCATCAAAAATAAAACTACAGGGAGTTAAAGAGATGTTAGCTTTGAACAGAGCAGTTGGTCATGCTGACACTGAAAATAAGCATTACATAAATATTTTCTATTAGAGATTTTCTCATTCGCAGGTCAGGAAACTGGCACGCATGCACACATGCTCTCAGGAGCAGAAAACAAAATGCTTCACAGTTTCCATTCCATAACAAAAGCAGAACATGCTGAAAACTCTTATCCTATTCTTTTTCACAGTAGTTTTAACCTTTGCTGTGGGCTTTTTAACATATTTCTCTTTTGCTTAAACCTTTTGTTGCATTTCAAGTGTCTAATCCAGGTTTTTTTAATGGACCTCTTTTCCAGCATTTGCAAACCGTGACGGTCTTATAATAACTCTGCACAATCTCTTACCTTTCTGATGTATTTTGGAATTTTACCCCAGTGGCAGAATCATCCCAAATTTGCACTAAGTGCGGGAGTGGGCGGGTAAAACAGCCTTTTACCCACTGGCTGCAATGGCGGGTTTTCATGTCGTATTGTCCCAAATCCATGACATTACTTATGCATTCCTAGGAAACACGCTGTTTTGATGGCAGGCAGGGTCTCATTCACCTGCCATGTCATCACCTCGCGGCTTCATCAAGCCGGGCGCCATATTTAAAGCCCAGCCATGCGCACACACGTCAGTGCTTCCAGCCCGTGACTGCTGCAGGGAAGATGTTCAGAAAAGGGTAAAAACACTGCAGGTTTCGTGACGGGTCACTGGAATGCCTTTTGGACACCTGGAGGCCTGCTGCGTTGTCCTCTAGCCCACTCTGGCTGCAGGATGGGCAGTGGTGTGACCAACCAGGCTTGGGAGGCGGTGGTAGTGGCAATCCGTGCCAATGCTGTAGAGAAGGGGTTGGCCATCCAATGCAGATAGAGGCTGAATGATCTCATTCATGCAGCCAGGGTATAGCAACAATCACATCACTCTAAACTCATACCCTCAAACCCATCATACATCCACTGGAATCTCACTCACTGCCAGCTCAAGGGACATCGCCACCCCATCTCACACACAGACCCTCACATGTCCATCTGACCTCATCTGCTCTGAAGACTGCCTCCTCAGCCCTCAGCATCTTGAGGTCACTTGCACAGGTCAACATGTGACCCCACACACACCCTGGGATACCCTCCTTCCCCAGTACAGACCTCATCCTGCAGCCTCTTCCCTTACATGAGGCCACTTCTACCCCTTTGCCGGCCAGCCCTCGTCCTGCAGGCATTGAAAAGCCACCTACAAATGGCTGATCTGGTAGGTAGAGACCTGCCTTGAGCCCCCCTAAAAGAGATGTGATGCTGTCTGTGAAGCCTGGCACTGATGACTGCGAGTGCTGCCCGAAACAAGGTAGGCAAACAAAGCTTGAAGTCCCAAGGCAAAGTGCAGTCCCCCGCAGTGCAAGTTGCTTATGTGCTGTTATGAGCAGGAGAGATGATTCCGGCGGGCAGGCCTAATAATGATATGCTGATGTATTACACTGAGGTCCCCAATGGCTGAGGGTGGAGAACGTGGCCCGCCATTGGTGGGCTGAGTGGACAATCAAAAACCGGTTTCACGCCATTGTGAAACAGATCGCACAATATTGTCCATTCACACCACTGAACACACCCGTCGCTGGTGGGCACAGAAAATCTTGACCCACCTCTCTCATGCCAGAGATCCCCGAAGCCACTTAAAGGTCATGTTTCGTTCACAGCCTCCACGGGGAGGTTTCATAATCATATCCGTGTTTTGTGCTCCTTTCACTCCCCATAATTTTCAGAGGTTGGGCGAATTGTTGTGGAGTATCAACTATATGGAGGAACCAAGGGGACATCTAAATGTCTTCCTCTGTAGCTAATCTTGCTAATCAAAGCTATGTAGGTTCAGGGCACTGAATTAGGCAAAAGTCAAAGGGAAATAGAAGAGAGTGGTGACCCTATTCCTATCCCAAAATCCCCTTATAATATTTAGAATCTTGAGAATCCTCCAACCATCACCAGGCTTCATCAATTTCTGTCTGCTGAGCAAGCCAATACTGCCATCTGATGCCCTCACTCCTAAGCACAAGGACAGTAGCTCCTCACTGAGTGCAACTAGATACAGAGTGTGATCTTGAGATTTTGGTGGGTGAGGGGATTTTAAGGACTAATTTTAAAGGTGAGTGTCTTTCTAAAATCTAGTTGAGATTGTGTTTAGCATTGGATTACAATTTACTGTTAAAGTTAAGATTTTTTCAAACTTAGTCAGGGATAAACAAGCTCTCTACAACTGGAGAGGCAGCTACAGTTAGTTAATTAAATAGCTAGTTTGAACTGGTTTCTCTAGCCAGCAGTGTTGGCTTATCCTTGTAGAATTTCAGCTAGTATAAATACAGCTGGTCTTGCTAATTGCATGAATTATGCAAGCACGAAGACAGCAGCTCATCACTGAAGACAGTTAAATGCAAAGTGTGAGCTTGGGAATTTGGTGAGTGATGGAATTCAGTGCAGGGAAGGAGGAGGTGCTGTTCACTTAAGCAGCTGCCTTATACAGAGACCTTATAAAGGAGCTTGAGAGCGGCGGACCAGGAGTGACTTAATAAAATAATTAGTTTAGTTCGTGGCTCCAGAGGAGACTGCTGGAGTCCTGAGAAAATCAAATATGATGGCACAGGAAAGTTGATTGGTTGGTGAGTATTTTTCTCATTTACCTTTCAAAATTCTGGTAATTTTAGTAATTGTAATATTTTATTAGTAGTAGAAGGTTTACTGATAGTATTAAAGCTTTTTGGATTAGCTGGTGAGTATTTCCTATTTATCTTAACTAGTGAATTTCAATCTAGGTAAGTAGAACATTTATTGAAATGATAACAATATAGGCATAAGCAAAATCAAAGATATTAACAGAAATTTAATAAGAATAATTATTTAATTAATTAAACACTATAAACTTGGCTGCAACAAAATTTGAGCGACAAGTAAAAAACGTCTTCAGTAAGCACAGCTGGAGGAAATTTGGCTCAAAGTAATTGAGCTGGAGGCCGAGCTGCAGACACTGTGACGTAACAGGAAGGAGGAAAGTTACCTGGAGGAGGGAGATATTTACCTGTTCCAGAAGACAGTCACACCACTTAGGATAGGGCTGTCTGATTTGGTCCACAGTCAGGGTGTGGCTGCGAGTGAGGCAGGTATGAGGATCAGGCAGATAGAAGTAGAGGAGCTTCAGACTTTGTAATTGGTCAACAGGTTTGAGGTTTTTGCAGCCTGTGTTGTTGAAAGTGGGGACTGCAGGATGGATGAGACAACTGACCATGGCATTGTGGTACAGGAAGCCATTCAATCAGCGAGAGTTAATAGGATTGTAGAGGTAGTTGAGGACAGTATAATTAGGGGGACAGACACACTTCTCTGCAACCAAAGCTGAGAGTCCAGAAGTCTGTAGTCCTATCTGGTGCCAGGGTTCAGGACATCTGTTCTGGACTGCAGATGAACTTGCAGTGGGAAGGGGAAGATCCAGTTGTAGACTATGTAAGTACAAATGGCTAGGAAAGAGGTTCTGCTTAGACAGTATGATCAGCGAGGGCCTAAATTAAAAAGCAGAACCTCAATGGTAATAATATCTGAATCATTAACTGAGCCATGAGCAAACTGGCATAGAATAAATGAGATTCGAGTGTTAAATGCATGGCACAAAGATTGGTGTGGAAGGGATATGTTTTGAGTCCTGGGACACTGGAACCAGTACTGGAGAAAGTGTACCGCTGGGATTGTCTTCACCTGAACCATGCTGGGATGAGTGTTCTGGAGAGTCATATAACTAGGATGGTGGAGAGGGCTTTTAAACTAAATAGTGGGGGTGAGGGATCATGTTAGGGAAGATATTATAAAGTAAAGAGAGAGGAGAAGGCAAGAGAGCAAGGTAGCAATAAGGGAAGTGAAATCAGTGTGTCACAGGAAGGGACAGACAGTACAAACTTAAGAGACATAAACAGAAAATAAAGCTAAAGGTTGTGAAAATAATAAAAAGACAGAATAAATGGCACTCTATCTGAATGCACACAGCATTCACAACAAGATAGATGAATTGATGGCACTAATAGAAGTAAATGGGTATGACCTAATTGCTATTTTGGAGGCATGGTTGCAGGGTGACCAAGGCTGCGAATTGAATATTCAAGGGTATTCAACATTTAGGAAGCCTAGGAAAAAAGGAAAAGGAGGTGGGGTAGCACTGTTAATAAAAGATTAGATCAGTACATTAGTGAGGGAGGATCTTAGATTGAAAGGTCAAGTTGTAGAATTAGTTTGGGTGGAGCTAAGAAATAGCAATGGGCAGCACACATTGGAAGGAGTTGTTTTTAGACTACTAAAAAGTGATAGTGGCAACATAAGGCACAGTATAAATCAGGAAATTCGAGCTGCATGTAACAAGGGTAATACTGTAGTCTTGTGGACTTCAATCAACATATAGACTGGATAAACATAATTAGTGCTAATGGTGTGGAGGATGAATTCCCAGAATGTATACAAGATGGTTTTCTAGAATAGTGTGTTGAGGAACCAACTAGAGAACAGGCTTTTTGAGATCTAGCATTGTGCAGTGAGTAAAGACTAATTAATAATCTCATTGTAAAAGAACATTGAGAAGAGTTAGCATAATATGATAGAATTTTACCGTAAAGTTTGTAAGTGATGCAGGCTGATCCTCTGCACTGTAGCCTGTACCCTGCCTATTATGAACAACCAAATGAACACATTGTTTGATTTGATTGGCCAATCATTGGGACATATGTCCTATGTACCTTACACAGGTTAAGCAATCAATTTCATGCTTCTAATATGCAGCGTCAATGTGAGTGGTGGTTTCCATTAACAGGATGTTGTCCAAAAAGTCGTTCTGTCTACCACACAACTAAACAATGTTATATATGAATTTTGGTGCTGGTGTGATGTCAGGGATATCTTAGAAACCCTGTAACCTGATACTACAATGACTTTCTATGGACTTTTACCTTCCCAAAACTCACCTCCGTGGCAATGTGAATCACATGGGCTTTGTACCCAAGTAGATTTTTAAAAATCCATTCATGGGGTGTGGGCATCATTGGCTAGGCCAGCATTTATTGCCCATCCCTAATTGTTCAGATGGCATTTTTTTTAAGAATCAAACACATTGCTGTGGGGTCTGGAGTCACATGTAGGCCAGATCAGGTAAGGACAGCAGATTTCCTTCCCTAAAGGATATTAGTGAACCAGATGGGTTTTTACGACATAGAATTTTACATAAAGTTTGAAAGTAATGCAGGCTAATACTCCATACTGTACTCTGCCTATTATGAACAACCAAATGAACACATTGTCCAATCAGCAATGGTTTCATGGTTGTCATCATTAAACCTTTAATTCCTGATTTTTTATTGAATTCCAACTCCACCATCTGCCATGGGGGGATTCGAACCCAGGTCTTCAGAGCATTACCCTAGTCTCTGGAACATTGCTCCAGTGACAAGACCACAATGCCACCCCCTAATTAGCTATCTCCTTGATGGCATATTCCATTCTATCTTGGAATTAAACAGGGAGTTTAAAGTATAACCACTTATAAAACTTGACATTCCCTAACATCCTCCAGTGAGACCTGGAGACTAGCTGTCTACCCAGAGTCAGCAACTTTCTATTGCTATTGTCTACAATTTTGAACATTTTGCACCTAAGTCAAACCGGGACCTCCCAGCTCCCCACCCCTGCTCCTTGTTCCCATAACAACCAAGGCACTCAGGCTTGTTGTCACACAGAATTTGGAACAGACCACATGACTGCCTTCATGACTCCATTTTACCTTAAATGAAAGAGACAATCCTAAAACATAACAATCTTATAAACATGGTATCTGTAACAGTTGCTTAGTTTTTGTGAGTTTCTCAGTTGTCATGCATGACCCTGAAAGCAACACCAATGAATAATTGACCAATTAGCCAAATTTACTAACTCAGCCAGAAAGTTTGGGGGATCAGCTGTATCACTAGTGAACTGTGAGCATTTAATGAAGTGATAAGTTATCACTCAGTCTTATTACTTCTTATTTACTGACATTCTAAAGCACAAATGTCTGATTTGTTTTTTGTTGTAAGGCTAAGTTGCTTCATCTGAAATAAGAGCACACAAAATACCACAAGTGGACACTTGGTTGATCAGTATATGATAAAAACCGTCGTTTTGCTAGCCAGCCCATGACAGCTGCCAGAAGCAGGTCAATGAGAACAACAACAATTTGCATTTAAATATAATTTCCAGCATCATAAAAAATCTTAGAGCACATCGCAGGTGCATCATCAGACAAAATGTAATATCCCATGGCACTTTTCAAAGAAGATCAGGGTGTTCTCCTTGATTCCTATACAACACCTTAAGTAACAACAGCAAAAATTGGATTAAATGTTATTTTACCCCATTGTTGTTTGTGGAATCTTGCTCTGTGAAATTTTGATAGTTTGACCCTAACTAGTAACTTATCTCATTGTTGTTTGTGCGACCTGGCTGTGTGAAAATGGTTGATACATTTATCTATATTACAACAGTCATTGCATTTCAAAATAGTTTACTGTCATCGTTCATTGTTTGCGAATTTGGGTGTGTCATTGGATAAAGATGTTTTTGTGAAGATTTTTATTGGTGGCTTGTATTGTTGAATGCTGGCCAAAGAGATGTTGTGATGTTGAGTGTGAAATGGATATGATGGAGGGGAATGGTCAGTACATGTTGGGAAGGGCAAGTTGCTTCAGTGGAAGCAGAGCGTCATAAATGACTTCCTCACCCTCTGTCCACTTAGGCTTCAGGGTCCCTCCACTCTGCCACTTCCTGTTCCTACTCCTACTCCACCTCCCTGCCTGCTTACAGAGCTTCCCCTCTCTGCTTTTCCATTCCAATTCCTGTTAACGTTACAGACCAAGTGGGACTGCAACAACTGGATCAGGTGGCCCTCTGTATTCAGAAACTGGCAAAAAGCAGGTCCAAGTGTCTAGCACAGTGCTTCCACCAACTTCGCCTAAGCAAATATTACTCAAAAAAAATCCTCACCTGCAACTTATTGAATGGCCCTTTAATTAGCACTGGTTCAGATCTTATCTTGCGGCAGAATGCCTGTTCTTTGGTGAATGATGTACGAATTTGTTCCTGCACTAACATTGTCCAAATTAAGTATCCTGGTGTAGCATCAGTCGGTTAAGTAGTGTGATGTTAGGATTCTGCTGCCTCACGTGTTTCTAGCGCACATTAGAGACACCAAATGTACATAGTTTTGAGAAGGCCTCATCCACAAGCCATGCCAGAAGCTGCTTGCGGCTGCTGTGAGCAGCATGAAGTAGCACCAGACATCTGTGGCTTCACTAGAGGTGGTGTTATATAAGGCAATTTTGTGTCCTTCATACTTAGTTTGCATTTCTTGTGTCTTTGGTGTTCTCATTAATTATGTAAAATCAATGTAATTTTTTTTAGGACTTCATTACTGAACAAAAGTATAATGTAAAAGCTTCTGTTATGCAATCACTGATAACATGCACTATGCTGCTATGTTTTAGTGAACATGTTTTCCTTTGCCTTGTCATGTCTATTATACAACAATGCTCAACTCATGATGTCTGCGACTTGCCCATAATATATTCCTACAGACACTGGTGAAAACTGTAAGATATTCAAAGGAGCTGATCATTACAATGCGTATATATATAGTGTGTGCTGATGTGGGTGCAGTAATCTAGTAGGATGGGAATGTAATAATATGGAAACTATCTCTGATATTTAACCGCAAGTCAACAATTAGTCATGCACCCTTTGGTGTCCAAGAGAAACAAATTTAGTAAATACAATATTACAAAATGTTACGGTTGATTTGCTGAAATCAAATCCAGAAATCTCAAAGTACATCAGTTCTTAAAAAAAGCCATTTTCAGTTTTTCTAAAAATTCCATAAATAATTGAAATGTTATTTCCTCAGCCATCCTTTAACTTAGGTGGGATCAGATGCAGTGATAAGGAATCTGAAAAAAATCATTGTTTCATAAGAACATATGAACATACGAAATAGGAGCAGAGGGAGGCCATTTGGCTCCTCGAGCCTGCTCCGCCATTCAATAAGATCATGGCTGATCTGTTTGTGCTTCGAATTCGAAACTCCCATCTACCTCCAATAACCTTTGATTCCCTTGTCTGACAAGAGTCTATTTACCACTGCCTTAATAATATTCAATGACCCCGCCTCCACCACCTTCAGAGGCAGAGAGTTACAAAGTCATACAATCCTCTGAGAGAAAAAAATTCTCCTTGTCTCTGTCGTGTAAGGGCAACCCCTAATTTTAAAATAGTGACCCTTATTTCTAGACTCACCCATAAGAAAAATCCTTTCCACATCTACCTTTTCAATACCGTTCAGGTCTTATATACTTCAATCAAGTCATCCCTCACTTTTCTAAACTCCAGTGGAAACAAGCCCAGTTTGTCTAACATTTCCTCATAAGACAACCTGTTCATTTCAGTTATCAATCTAGTAAACCTTCTTTGAACCACCAACGCATTTTCACCCTTTATTAAAAAAAGAGACCAAAACTGCGTGCAATACTGGTGATGTAGCCTCATCAATGCCATGTATAGCTGAAGCATAACATTCGACCTTTTATGTTGAATTCCTCTCACAATAGGGGATAGTATTTCTTTAGCCTTCTTAATTACTTGCTATATCTACATACTAACTTTTTGTGACTCATGCACTATAACGCCTAGATCCCTTTGCACCTCAGAATTCTGCAGCCCTTCTCTGTTTATGTAATACTCTGCTTTTTTATTCTTCCTGCCAAAGTGAACAACTTCACATTTTCCTACATTACACTCCATCTGCCGGATTTTTGCCCACTCACTCTACCTGTCTATAGCTGTCTTCAACCTCCTTATGTCTTCTTTAAAACATACTTTCCTACCTATCTTTGTGTCATCTGCAAATTTAGCTACCGTGCCTTCACTCCCCTCATCTAAGTAATTGATATACATTGTAAACTCTACCCATCACTTCCTGCCACTCAGTAAAAGACCAATTTATCCATACTTTGTTTCCTGCCAGCCAATGTTCTATCCATTCTAATATGTTACCCTCTTCACCATGAGCTTTTATTTTCTTCAATAATCTTTGATGTGGCACCTTATCAAATGCCTTCTGGAGATCCAAGTATAGTACGTCTGCTGGCTCTCCGCTATTCACAGTGCATGTTACTCCTTCAAAGAATTCCAATAAATTGTTAAACATGATTTCCCTTTCACAAAGCTGTGCTGACTCTTCCTGATGACCTTGAGTTTCTCTAAGTGCCTAGCTATCACCTCCTTAATGATGGATTCCAACACGTTCCCAGCGACAGACATCAAGCTAACTGGCCTATAGTTTCCTGTTTTCAGCCTCCCCATCTTCTTGAATAGAGGGGATATATTTGCTACTTTCCAGTCGGAAGGAACTTTTCCAGAATCTAGGGAATTTTGGAAAATTAATACCAACATATTTACTGCCTCATTTTACAGATCACAGTTCAACACATTGTTTCACAGCTAAAATTTACTGTAATTAGAAGAACAAAGTGCTTCAAATATGGAAATAGTTCAGATGTATAATCTTGCATAAGTGCCTGATGTGCATATGAATCTGCTTATCGGAGCAACAACCCATGAATAAAGATGCCCTGTCTTATATTACTAAAATGTACAGTCACTTACTTGAATTAACTTTACTGAGAACAAAAAATCCTTTGGTAATTTGGCCTTAACCTTACCTGTAATGCAGGACAGTGGGGAATTACTAAGAAATAGTATAATGCTGGAGGGAATGGGAAGCATATTGTTAATGTTATGATCACGGATCCTATCCCTGAATTATTTGGACATTCAAGCAGAAGCTGGATGAGACTGTAAGGTAACCACTTGCTGGAAAATTTCTATGTGGATTATTTGACCAACTAGTTCAGAGAAAACAGAATGTCGCACCTAAAAGGTGTGACACAGCCTACTTCAGACAGAGGCATTTCAAAGGAAAAGATACAATGCAAACTGAACTGTGATCTCCTGTGGTTGTGGAGATAATGGAAAATGATTACAATCTCCTATATCCCAGACTTTGAACATGAACTGTGTTGAAAAGAAAACAGATCTGGGCAAAAGACATGTTTGTTTTTCCCTTCCAGGAATACACAGGGATAAGGGTTTAAAAAAAGCCAACATCAACCCTAGTATGTATGCTCATCTGGTGTTCCAGACCTGGTGCTAGTGTGTACTAGTTTTGGTGTTCCAGGCCTGGTGTGCGAGGGTGTACTGTGAAGGTCACAGCTGAAGAACATCAACTAGGTATCCCTGCACTTGCAAGTAAAACAGTCCTCTTTCTCTGACTGCTGGAAGCAAATCACAAGTCTGCAAAGCCACAGTCGAAAAGGAAACAGGACAACTCCTTTCAGCTAACCTGCAGAACCAAGAATCTCCAAATCTATTGCTCAACTGCCAAAGTCAGCTCTGCTGGAATCACCTACCTTAATGGCCGCTTTGTTTCACCATTTAAGTCATCATGGACAAGCCAAAGGACTGATTTGTGTACCTTTCTTTAACTTTTATTCATGGACCCACTTCTTATTTCTATTCTGTGTGTATGTGTGATTGGCATCAGGTGACAAATGGGGGTTTATTAAAAAATAATAAGAAGTGATCCTCACAAATACTGCACTGAAATGATCATAAATTCACCTCTTAATTGTTCTAGCAAAGCTGTTTTATGTTACTTTTAAATGTTAACATCTCCAGATAGTGGTATATTAACTATTAATAGTGGGGGACAGTAGTGTAGTGATAATGTCACTAAACTAGTAATCCAGAGGCCCTGGCTAATACTTTGGGGACACAGGGTTCAAATCCTACCACAATAGCTGGTGAAATTTAAATTTTATTAATAAATCTGGAATACAAAACTAGTCTCAGTAATGATGGCCATGACAATTGTCATAAATTGTTGTAAAAAGCCATCTGGTTCACTCATGCCCTTTAGGGAAGGAAATCTGCAATCCTTATCTGATCTGGCCTATGTGACTCTAGGATCACAGGACTCTTAATTGCCCTCTGAAATGGCTGAGCAAGCCACTCAGTTGTATTCAAGAAAGGTGTCTGAATGCCACGTTCTCATAGGTAATTAGGGATGGGCAACAACTGCTGGTTTTGCCAGTGGTGACCACATCACATGAAAGAATAAAGAAAACAAAGACAGAGGCTGAGATTTTCTATGCCTGCCAGCATCAGGCATGTTCAGTGTTCATGTGGGCTCGAAACTTTAACCCTGTTTCTTTCTCCACAGATGCTGCTGACCTGCTGCGTTTTTCCAGCATTTTCTGTTTTTATGACAGAGGCCTAGATTAGGCACAAGGGAAATTGTGCATAGCATGAAGTAAACATGCAAGGAAAAAGACACTAAGAAAGGGAACTGAATAGCACAATAATTATTTTTATATGTTTTAGATGTTTGCATTCCTAAAAACGTTTTTTTTGCGAAAAATCCATCTTTTCTATTAAAGTTTAAAAATAATAAAAATGACATTGTTTTATTACTGAATGCATTTAATAGGCTGACAGGTTGTGGTAGCTACAAGCAGCCTCGTAATGGCAAAGCACCATCATGTATGTTTGTTTGGAAGGATTATTTATGCTGATTCTTCCTCACGCTGTTTCTCACTGTTAATACACTGTATTAAGCATATTTCCCATCTGCATTAACAAAACTTCATAATATTAACTTCTGCAGCTAAATTTTGAATCCAAATACAGGAGCAATTTGTATTTTGTTTTCAGCAATTTCCACTGTTCACCTATCTTAGTATCTCAAAGCACTCATCTGTCATCAGCATCAACTTCACTTATTTGATAGTACAGTTGCCTCTGGGTCAGAAGACTGATAGTTCAGGTTTCATACTAAGAGCTTAAGCAAATGGCCTAACCTGACATGATAGTGCAAAACTGATGGATTGTGACAATGTCAAAGTGGCTCTCCTTAAGATAAGACACTGAGCCAAAACACTTCCAAAAACCAGATTTTGTGGGACAGGTAGGAAAGTGGAAGTAAGGCCACAATCAGATCAGCCATGGTCTTATCGAATGGTGGAGCAGGCTCTAGTGGCAGAATAGCCTGCTTCTGCTCCCATTTCTTATTATCTTATGGAAGTTGGCTAATACTCAGAATTTCAAGAATGTTGACAAGAACTTTTAATTTGCATTTTTCCAATTACTGTCTTATTAGAAATTGTTCACTTTTTCATACTGCAATGTTAGGAGATGCAAAGGTGTCATTTTTCTAATTAGCTTTTCCTGACATTTCACAATCTTACATAGTGCTGCAGGTATGCACAATAAGAAATTTAAATCTACTAGTCATTAGGTGGCTGTGGCTTTTGAGGTTAATTAGGAAAGCATGCAGGTGAAAGTCAATCTGTCCTAGCTACCAACAGTTCTGAATTGTTTTGAAGTTGAAAGATTAAAATCTAGTCAGAAAGAGTGCGCACCCTTGTCACTGCAGATAACAAAATACAGTCAGCACTCAAACAAAGCATTTGCATTTATATACTGCATTTTAAGTCCTCATGGATTCGTAAAGTGCTTCACTGCCAAAGAAATACTTTTAAAACTGTAGTTACTGTTGTTGTGTAAGCTAGCAGAGCAAGCAATGAATGTAAAGCAAGATCCCACAAATAACAATGTGTAATGACTTGACATACTTGAAACAGGTAACTTTATTACACAAAGCTTTTCAGAAGCTACATGCTTAAACCTGGTACTCAACTAGAAAGCCACACTCCCCTGATTACCCATGCTTCGGGCTCATCGTTCGGAGTCTCCAAGAACAATCACGTGATCCCTGATAGGCAATGGGAAAGGCTAAATCTTTAATTACTACATTTCCTCCCCCTTTAGTTCTTTACACTTCCTATTTACAGAGAACATTTGAGTAACCCACAATATATACATATATACAAGTCAAGTGATTAAAGATTAAGTCTCTGAGGTAGTTTCTTTATTCAGTTAGAGTGGCATAGCTGTACCACTTGAGGTTCTTCCACTGGATCAGCATGATCAGGAACTGCAGCACCAGATACATTATTGGAAAGTAGCAGTTCAGGATTAGGCAACTCTACAGAGAAATTGGGTATGTCTATTCAAGGACGATCTGTCACCTTAGGGATTAATGGTTCGAAGTTAATCACAGGTGGAGTAGTTGGTTGTAGAAATGTCTCTCTGCTCCTAAGATGATCCATATGTTTTTGATCAATTTGGTCTTCCACTTCCACCTGGAAAGACAAGTGAACAGTTTCTGAGGTAATTATACAAGGAACCCAACAGGGTCCACATCCAAAATCCCGCACAAAAACTGTATCTCCTACAATGAATCTTCCAGCTTTGCTATGAATATTGGGATTCAATTTTTGATTAGTCTGATTCTTCTCTACCTTCCCCTCTGAGTTTGGAAACACCAGACTTAACCTTATATGAAGGCAGCATTTCATCAATAATTCAGACGGCATTGAAACTGTAGTTGAATGAGGCATCATATGATAATTGAGAAGAAAGCGGGGAAGTTGAGTTTCTAAAGTGCCTTTGGATAACCTCTTCATTCCAGATTTGAAAGTTTGCATAGCTCTTTCAGCTAAACTATTTGATGAGAGATGATATGGTGCTGTATGTCGGATTCCATTTAAACTCACGAATCTCTGAAACTTTGTACTGGTAAAGATTGTATCATTAGCCAAAATGATGACTTCCAGTTGGTCGTGTATATTAAAATATTGACACTGCTTTTCAATAGTTGTGCTTGATATTGGTGATCTGACTTCATACACATCCATCCATTTAGAATGCGCATCTATGATCATTAAAAACATGGTACCTAGGAATGGTCCTACATGATCAATATGTAGTCTAACCCCAGTATCGATCAGGCCACTCCCACAGATGCAGTGGAGCTGAAATTGGCAACATCCATTGTCGCTGACACTGGAGACAATACTTGTCCATGTGTTCAATGTCACTGTTCATGCCTGGCCACCAGTCATAGCTTCACACAAGTATTTTCATCTTCGATATGCCTGGAGATGCACTGTGAAGCTCTGTCAAGAGTAGTTCTCTTCCTTGCAAAGGTGCAACAACTCTTGATCCCCACAACAAAATTTAATATTGACAACATAACACTGTTTTTCAAGCATGAAATGATCTTATCTCTTCAGACACTGGCGAATTTGACCACCCTTGCAATACAAAGGTCTCAAACTTGTGACAAAATTGGATCTCTGTTTGTCAACTCCTGATTTGCTTCGTGCACACAGGCAAATAATCCAAGAAATTCAGTATAAGCCCAACTTCTTATGGCACTGCAGCAGGTGCAATGCTATCTGGTAAACAGAGACGACTGAGTGCGTCCGCATTTGCAATATGCAAGCCAGGATGATACATAAAGGTATAGTCATTTGCAGATAATGTCAAAGCCCTACATTGAAATCTTGCTGATGCTATTAGCGGAATGTCTTTATCCTCACTAAATAAACCCATTAATGGTTTATGGTCCGATACAATGGTGAAATGTCATCCATACAGGTACTGATGGAATTTCATCACTACAAATATCACTAAAAAACCTTCCTTTTCTTGTTGGGAATAACATTTCTTGACTGTGGACAGGGTTCTGGAGACAAAGCCAATTGACTTTTCTGACCCATCTTCCATACAATGTGATATTACAGCTGCCATGCCAGGAGGCAACATATCACATATTAATACCAATTCTTTCAATGGGTCTTAATGTGCCAGTAAACATGATGAATGTAATAGCTTCTTAACTTTCACAAAAGCTTCTTTTTGTTGTGAATTCCATGACAAATTATGATTCTTTTTTAACAACAAGTGTAATGGTGCTAACACTGTTGACAGGTTTGGCAAGAAGCGGCAATAATAATTGATCATGCTCAGAAAAGACTTGAGTTCAGTTTCACTGGACGGAGAGGGCACCTCTCTGACTGCCGTAACTTTCTCTTCTACCAGATGCAAGCCCATGGAATCCACCCTGTGACCCAGGTAAGTAGCTTCTGGTGCTTGGAATGTCCATTTCTCTTTCTTTAATCGTACACCAACTTCCAAGAATCTTCTTAACACCTCTTCCATGTTGGCCAAATGTTCAGCTTTATTGGTCCTGTGATCAGAACATCATCTAGGTGGACTACTACTGGGGGAAGTCCTTGCAAAAGACTCTATTGTCCTTTGGATGATTGTACACGCTGATGATACTCCAAAAGCAAGTATATTGATACAGACCCTTGTGCGTGTTGATGGTTACATGCCCTCTAGAAGTGCTATCCAGCTCTAACTGTTAGTATGCATGACTCATGTCCAGTTTGATATAGGATTTGCCTCCAGCTAGATTTGCATATAAGTTATCTATCTTCGGGATAGGGTATTTCTCTGGTTTGGCTGCCTTGTTCACGGTCAATTTATAGTCACCACAAATGCATATAATTTGGTCCAGTTTCACCACTGGGGCTATGAGAGCTGCCCTTCTTGAAAATTGGACTGGTTGGATGATTCCTAGCTTTTCTAACCAGCACAATTCTGCATCCACCTTCTACTTTAAGGCATAAGGCACAGGTCTGGCATTAATGAAACAGGGTGTCTCCTGAGAGCCTACATATATTTTTGCTTGCAAGCCTTTTAAACTTTCCTAATTCATCCTGAAATACACTGTCAAATTTTCCTTAGCAGTTCATGAACTCCTCCTGTTCTCAAGTGAAATATTTCAGACCAGTTGAGCTTAATTCTTTGTAACCAGTCTGAGCCCAGAAGACTAGGCCCTTCACTTGTCACTATGATCACTGGAAGCTGGGCTGTCTGTTGCCTGTAGGACACAGGTGCTGTGGCGATGCCCTTTACCTGTATGGCTTCTCCAGTATATGTCATCAATTGAGCCATTGTTTGCTCCAGATTCAGTGGCTGGTTACCTTCACTTAAGTGTTTAAATGTGTGATCTCTGACCACTATGGTTGAGGCTCCCGTATCTGCCCCCATTGTTAGTGGCTTCCCATTCACTTGGATGTGACGGTAATAGGTTCAGTTTTTACTGCTATTACATTGTACAGGGAATAGATACTGGCACCAGCAGCTTCAGATTCTGTTATGTTATTCACTTCAATCATTTTGGTCGGTGACTTATTGGCTGTTTCGATTTCACCCTGCATTGCTATAGTGGGATATGCCAGGATCAGTGTTTGATCAACTATTCACAACATATATCAATGATTTGGATGAGGGTACCAAATGTAGTATTTTCAAGTTTGTTGATGATACAAAACTTGGTGGGAATGTGAGGAATGAGGAGGGTGTGACTGCGTTAAGAGGCTTCAAGGCGATTTAGACAGGTTGAGTGAGCGGGCAAATACATGGCAGATAACATGGATAAGTGTGAGGTTATCCACTTTGGTAGGAAAAACAGAATGGGAGAGTATTACTTAAATGGTGATAGTTTGGAAATGTTGATGTATAAAGGAACCTGGGTGTCCTTGTACGTCAATCACCGAAAGCAAGCATGCAGGTGCAGCAAGCAGTTAAGAAGGCAAATGATATGTTGGCCTTCATTGCTAGGGGACTTGAGTACAGAGCAAGGATGTCTTACAGCAGCTGTACAAGGCCATGGTGAGACCACACCTGGAGTGTTGTTTGCAGTTTTGGCCTCCTTTGTTAAGAAAGGATATACTTGTCATAGAGGGAGTGCAGCGAAGGTTCACCTGACTGATTCCTGAGATGGCAGGATTGTTGTATGAGGAGCGATTGGGTCGATCTTTCTATTTTACTATAAACTAGCATCATTTATAACTGCAGGATATGATGTAATCAACAAAATTATTCTGCTTAAGCTTCCACTATTATTTGGAGATTTTCAGGAGCCAAATGTGATTTTCCCAAAAATGGGCATGGCAGTTGTGATGCACAATTAACCTGCACACATTCCTTCTGATGCAGACAGCACATAATCTTCCTGCTGCATGTTAACTTACATGATGATGGTGTGCAGCCCAGTAGTAAATGTGCTGTGGGTAGCTGCTAGCTTCAATAGGACACCAATGTTTGTGCCAGGCTAGCATCACGTAGCCAGCCTGCGCGTCTTGAATGGGATGTGCATTCTGGCTGGAGCAGAAGTTGAAATTGGGTGGGAAGGACGTTCTGAGCAAGAAAACTAATGGCAGAACACAGCATAGATTATTCTCCAAGATTCTCAGATGCAGCACTGGAGGATTTGATACAGGAGGTGGAGAGGATGATGTCCTCTATCTATGGAAACAAGGAGTTCTCAAGACAAAATCTGGGAACAGATATCTGTTGTGTTCAGTGCAAGGACACTGAGTATCTGGATGCAGTGCAGTAAAAATATTAATAACCTCACAAAACTGGTTAAGGTCAGTGAATTCATCTTCAAATGCCATATCCTTACATCTGAATGACTAGGCTTAGACACTGTTCAAATCACAGCCACATTATTTTTTTTATTATTTGTTCATGGGGCATGGGCATCGCTGACTGGGCCAGCGTTTATTGCCCATCCATAAATGTGCTTTTTCAAAGGTCCTTTAAGAATTAACCATATTGCTGTGGGTCTGGAGTCACATGTAGGCTGTGCCAGGTAAGGATGGCAGATTTACCTCCCTAAAGGACATTCATGAACCAGATGGGTTTTTACAACAATAGACAATCATTTCATGGTCATCATCAGACTCTTAATTCCAGATTTTTATTGGATTCTGCCGTGGTGGGATTCAAACCCAGGCCCCCAGAGCATTACCCTGGGTCTCTGGAATACTAGTGACAATACCACTACATCATCCCCACCCAAAAGAAATTGCTACCAACAATCTCTATTAATCATGACTCAGATCTCAGATTCTTGGCTTCACAATGTGGTGCCTAACTTGGGGCTGCAGCACCAAACTGATGGGTAACAGACATGGCTGCATGTCCTTATTCCCATGGTTCTACCATTGGAACGACCATGACCATAGTTAGGACTGAAACTATCAAAGTTGACAGTATGCTCATATCTAATCCTGTTCTCACATCCCGCTTCCCCTGCACTCCACAATCTCTTCTGATTTACAAGCTGCATATGATGTAAGAATGCACCATGGGCTTTCTTCTCCCTTGTTACTACAAGCCTATCCTTGTATCTTTATCCTTTCAGCTACCCATAAGCTTTCACCTGGCCAGAGAGTGTTGAAAGAGTAGGAGATGAAAGAGCATGAAACTAGTGATGAAGAAGAAGTACTGTCACTTGACTTCAGACTCACAACCATGAGATTGAATACTGACACTTCTGAGGGTGCCTTAGAGTTGCAATCTGCACATGGTGAGACAATGGAAACAAAGTCACAAATGACATCCCATGCGACTGTGATAAGGGTGAACTATCCCTCCTCATGTTTCTCAACCTGTCTGCAACCTTCAGCACAGTTAACCACACCATCCTCCTCCAATGTCTCTCCACTACCATCCAGTTGGATGGGATTGCCCTCACATGTTTCCACTCTTATAAATCTAATGTAGCCTGAGTATTATTTGCAATGGCTTCTCTTCCCACTCCTGCACCATTACCTCTGTTGTCCCCCAAAGATCTATCTTTAGTCTCCCTTATATTCGCATCTACATGCTACCTTTGGAGACAACATCTGAAAGCATAGCATTAGTTTTCACATGTGATGACACCCAGCTCTACCTCACGACCACCTCTTTTGATTCCTTCATTGTTGCTAAATTATCAGATTACTTATCCAAAAACCAATTCTTTTTGAGCTGTTATGATCTCCAGCTGAGGCTACCACTAGACTAGCCTAATGGCAGGATGGAACCTATCTTGACAGATCCTAACTTTTATTTTTGTTTGTTTAGATACATGGAGAGGGGCTACCAAACAGAGTCACTGGAGTCAGCTAATGAACTTTTAACAAAGGCATAAAACATTTATTAAACAAGAAAAAAGATGAACTATATTACAATGCTGATTCACCCACAACTATACCTCTACAGATGTATACAGATTTTTAAAGATAACACAATTTACAAAAGCTATCTTAAACTTTAATGTTCGCAGTAAATACACTGTTCATGTAAACCAATTGGTGACCTGTAGTCAGACGCACTACATTCTGAAACTAAGTGACAGATGCTAAATGCTATGGATCTCTCCTCAACTCCACCCAGATGCTTGTTACACCGTGAGTCAACCAACTCCACTGAACTCCATCTTGCACACAAGGGTTCCCAATCTCCATTTTCCAAAGAACTTGTCTTGGAATCTTCTCCCAAACCAACACTTTCTCTCATACATCTTCTGCAAGGGTTCACCTCCAGGGTTCAAACTCTCCTTCTGATGTTCCTCTCCCCGGGTCACCACATGCATGCAAGCTTTCATCCATGCACTCTCTCTCTCACTGATTCAGCTATCAACTATACACCATTTCTTCATATGCCAATAGCAAGAGGTTACACACCTTCAGTTGCCTCTTTGCACCTGCTGACTTCTCAAAGCCTTTCTATTACTTTGACTCTGCTTCATGCAGCTTGGAGCATTACGCTTGTCCCTCACTCTTAATTTCACTTAACTGGACTTTTTCCAGGTTCCTGTCCTTCCTTTGACTTGAAGGCCTGCTTGGGACTTTCTCCTGTTCCACCCCCCTGGATTCTTGGGGACTAGCTATCTGTCCCCTCTTTCTTGAGTCTCTCTCTGGCAGTTACTTTCAACCAATTTTAGCTTGGGATTGGCTATCTGTCCCTTCTAGGTGGCTTCTGCTTGGTAGCTGTCTTCAAACCAAACTTAAAAACTGTTGTTTCTCATTTCTTGTGTGTGTGTCTGTGGGAGGGATCTGCCTCTCTGGATCCCTCTTGTTAGGCAACAGCCCAGTTTTTCTACTTGTGTTAGCTTAACTTCTCATACAGTCGTAAACTCTCATTATAAATGTAGGCACCTTTTAAAGTGAAACTAAAACTCAACTTGGCCTTTTCTTAACACACAGATGCAGAAATACAAATCAAACTTAAACATTTAAGTTGAAACTGATTCCTACCACCCATAAATACCAATATAACTTACTTAAACTATCTCTACTTCTTAACAGAGCAGAAATAAAAACTCTGCTGCCTGTGTCTCCGTATTTGCACCAAGCCCCATTCACCCATCACCCCTGTGCTGGCTCAATTACACTCATGTCAAACAATGTCTTGATTTTAAAATTCTCATTCTTGTTTTCAAATCCCTAATGGCCTCATCCCTCTTATCTCTGTAATCTCCCTAGCCTCTCAAACCTCAGATATCAGAGCTCATATGATTCTAATTCTTGAGGATTCTAAATTTTAATTTCTTCACCATTGGTAACCGTGCCTTCAGTTGCCTAGCTAGGCCTTAAGCTCTGGAATTTCCTCCTAAACCACTCTGTAATTCTTTAAGACATTTCTAAAAACCTATCTTTTTGACCATCTGTGCTGATATTGCCTTACGTGGCTCAGCATTGAATTTTGCTTTCTAACACTTCTGTGAACGCCTTAGTATGTTTTATTATGTTAAAGGTATTAAATAAAAATACATTTTGCTGTGGTTGTTGAGTGACCTGCAGCCACTGCAAAGAACAAGGGTAGCGTGGGTATTAATTTTCTGGAGGGCAAGCTAGGTCACAAGGAATTTTGCTGCAGAGCACTCAGATGATGGTTTTGATAGGGAAGCCTATAGAAAATGTCTGGTGAGTATGCACCATGAAATTTTTGATGCATTGGTAGGTGTGCCTGGGGTCAATGTCAAGGAGTATGGAGGGGTGCAGCACCAAATTGGCACAGGGTTTTCTGCATAGTTTGCAGTTAATTTTCTCTATTGAGAAATGTTGACCAATTCCATGAGAACAATTGCAGATCCAACCATGATGAACTGTTTGCTGGCTGAGGTCTTCACTTTGATGGAGCAAAAACAGAAATCATGCCACCATAAAAGCTCAGACTGCTGCCATTGTCATTTCCGGAATCAGTGCTCAAAATGGATTGGAGGATCCTCCGACAGATTACTAGGATTGTTGAGGTTCTCCCCATAGAAGTGGTGGAGGGTCCATTGAGCATGAACCTTCCATCCACTCTCAGGAAGACAGTATTTCCTCTCGCTGCTCTTATTCATCTGTTGCCCTCGCTGTGGCTGTGAGCCAGCCAGCCTAGATTGCTGCTGAGGTGGTGCAGTCTGCAACTAGGTCTTTTAGGCAGAGAGATGCTTGAGGTCTTCCTACAAAGCCGTCTGCTCTCTCCCCCATTGAAAGTCAGCAGCCTTCCACCAGCTATGCAACAGCCACTGGAATAGTATTGGATTGGAGCCTAAAGACACTTGGAAGAAAGGTACAAAGGGAATGCACAAGGATGATTAATTGACTTTTGGATGGAATATTGACTGGTTTGACTGAAAGCTGGTATGGAATGGTTGTTTTATGGTGACTTTTATTTCAGCTGTGACCAACAGCATACTGTGATAGTCAGTACCTGAGGGAAGGGAAGGTGTGGAATCTTTCATAAACTGGAAATTGTAGTTACATTCACTGGTCTGTTGGATGAGCTATCATAGATGACCCAGCTAGAAAGGGGATTTGTTGGCTGCTTCCTCCCTTTCTCCTCCACATCTTCTTCCTCTTACCCCTTGTCCTCTTCAGCTGCTTGCTGTGTACCTAATGCAATCATGAGGGCGCAGCCATTGCCAAGCTTCTGCAGCATGTAGCCGACCCCAGTAAATCTTGGCGTGCTGAGTACTGCAGGGTTCCTTCAGAGCAATCAAGGAAGTGGTAGTATTATTTAAGTATATGATGAATATCTATTTCATGGTTGATGTTAATATTTTAAAGATAATTTTTAGCTTTGGGAAGGTTAGAGTTTAACTGTAGAGCATGGGATAAATGCAACTAAAGCAGCTTGGGGTCTTTTACAATTAAAAGGTTGGGGCCATATTGACTTAACGAATTAACAGCTAGAAAGGTAAGATCCATAAAACAGCAGATGAGCTTATTTGGTTGCAGAAATTGTAAAGGAGGGACAATTGGCTTGGAGATCAGTTTGAGGATAGATACATCATCATGGAGATGGGTGGAACTTAATAAGGTTCCCTGGTTTCAATTTATCTGTGTGTTTGCTGGGAGAGTGAGCATGCTGCAGCAGGGGAAGAAGCTCCATACCAAAAGGGTGCAGCTGGTAGCAGGCTCCAGGCAGTTAGAACATAAGAACATAAGAAATAAGAGCAGGAATAGGCCATTCTGCCCCTCAAGCTTGCCCTGCCATTCAATAAGATCATGGCTGATCTGCCCCAGGCCTCAACTCCTCTTTCATGCCAGATCCTCATAGCCCTCAATTCCCCGATATTTCAAAAATCTATCTACCTCCTCTTTAAATGCTTTCAACATTCTAGCCTCTGCAACTCTGAGGTAGAGTTCACTGCCCGCTAAGAGAAGAAATTCCTTTGCATCTCAGTTTTAAATACGCCCTAGTTTGAGATTCCTCTACTAGTGGAAACATCTTCTCAACATGTACCCAGTCCAAACCTCTCAGAATCTTGTCCATTTCAATAAGATCACCCCTCATTCTTCTGAACTCTAATGAACAAAGGCCTAACCTATTTAACCATCTTGATAAGTCAATACCTTCATCCCAGGAATCAGCCTAGTGATTCTTATTTGAACTGCTTCCAATGCCAGTAAATCCTTTCTTAAATACAGGGACCAAAACTGTACCCAGCCCTCCAGGTGTGGCCTCACCAACACCCTGTAGAGTTGTAACAAGACTTTCCTATTTTTAAACTCTAACCTCCAGCAATACAGGCCAAAATCCCATTTGCTTTCTTAATTACTTGTGCACCTGCATGCTAACTTCTTGTGTTTCATGCACAAGAACACCCAGATTCCTCTGTGCTGCACTTTTTTGGGGTCTCTCTCCATTTAAATAATAATCTGCCTTTTGATTCTTCCTACCAAAGCACATCACCTCACTTTCCTGCATTAAACCCCATCTGCCAAGCTTTTGCCCACTCACTCAACCTATCTATATCCTCTTGCAGATTCCTTATGTCCTAATCACAACATGCCCTCCCACCTATTTTTGTATCAGAAAATTTGGATACATTACACCCTACTCCCTCCAAGTCATTAGTATAGATAGTAAATAATTGAGGCCCTAGGACTGATCCTTGTGGCACTCCACTAGTTATGTCTTTCCAACCTGAAAAAGACCCATTAACCCTGGCTGTCTGTGTTAACCAATCCATGTTAATATGTTACCACCAATACCGTGAGTTCCTATCTTCTGTAATAAGCTTTTACATGGCGCCTTATCGAATGCTTTCTAGAAATCCAAATAAACTATATCTACCAGTTCCTCTTTATCAACTCTGCTTGTTATATCCTCAAAGAACTATAGCAAATTTGTCAAACATGATTTCCTTTTCACAAAACCATGTTGACTCTGATTGCATTAAGCTGCTATTTCTATCTTAATAATGGACTCTAGCATTTTCCCAACGACAGATGTTAGGCTGACTGGTCTATAGTTTCTTGCTTTTTATCTCCCACCCTTCTTGAACAGGGGTGTCACATTAGCTGTTTTCCAATCCTCTGGGACCCTCCCGGAATCCAGTGAGTTCTGGAATATTTTGACCAATGCCTCCACAATCTCTGCAGCCACTTCCTTTAAAACCCTTGGATGCAGGCCATCAGGTCCTGGAAACTTGTCTGCCTTTAGTCCCATTAGTTTTTCAAATATTTTGTCTCTTGTGATAGAGACTGTTACAAGATCTTACTTGCTAGCTCCTTGTTTGTCTGATATCTTTGGGATGTTTGTAATGTCCTCCACCATAATGATGAAAAATATTGGTTTAAAGTAATTGTCGTTTCCCTGAACCCCATTATCAATTCTCCAGTCACATCCTCAAAGGGTCCCATGCTCAATTTAGCCACTCCCTTTCTTTTTATATACCCATAGAAGCCCTTTGTCTGTTTTAATATTTCCTGCCAATTTACTTTCATAATCAATTTTCTCCCTCTATTAGCTTTTTAGTTATCTGCTGATGGATACTAAAAATTTCCCAATCCTCTCGCCTACCACTAATTTTTGCCGCTTTGTAGGTTTTAGTCTTTGATTGGATACTCTCCGTTGTTAGCCATGGGTAGTTCATCCTTCTCATTGAGTCCTTCTTTTTGACCGGGATAAATTTTTGCAAGCCATTATAAAATATCTGCTTAAGTGTCTGCCACTGCTCATCCACTGACCTTCCCCTCAGTCTATTTTCCCAGCCCACTTTAGACAACTGTTTCTTTGTACCTCTAATTGCCCTTAAGTTGAGTAAACTGGTTTGAGATCCGAGTCGCTCGCCCTCAAACTAAATTTGAAATTCTACCATATTGTGATAGCTACCCACTAGAGGATCCTTAACTATGATATCTCTTATTAATCCCACCCCATTACTAGATCTAAAATAGCCTGTTCCTGGGTAGGTTCTGCAACATATTGTTCTAAGATCCCTGATGCACTCTACAAATTTGTTTTCCATGTTACCTCTGCCAATCTGATTTGTCCAGTCAATATGCAGAAAATATCATAAAAAACACCCATGACAATTGTAGCACCCTTCTTACATGGCACCATTATTTCCCAATTTATACTTTGTCCGACAGTGAGGCAACTCTTCAGGGGCCTATAGATGACTCTCACTAATGACTTCTTCACCTTGCTCTTCCTTATTTCCACCCAAACTGATTTCACATCATGATCTATCTCACCTATATCACCACTCACCACACTGATACCTTCCTTTATTAAAGAAGCTACCCCACCTCCTTTTGCTTTTTGTCTATTTTTCCAGAACATCGAATACCCTTGAATATTGAGTTTGCAGTCTTGGTCACCCTGGAACCATATCTCTAATAGCTATCAAGTCATATTAGTTTATTATTATTTGTGCTGTCAACTCATCCATCTTGTTTCAAATGCTGCATGCATTTAGATAAAGAACCTTAAGCTTTGGCTTTTTACCAATATCACACATTCTGGTTCTAATTTCTGCTGCACTCTTCTGCTCATATTTTCTGCCCCTTCCTATCACAATTTGATAATCATTTTCCTCTTCACAACTCTGCACCTCTGCTCCCTTGTTTCTTTTTGATTTTTAAACTTCTCTTCAATTGATTCCTCCCCACCCACCTGCCCCCCCACCCCCACCACCACCCCCCGACCCCATCCCCGCCAATAATTAGTTTAATGTCCTATCTACAACTCTAGTTATGCAGTTCACTAGGACACTGGTCCCAGCATGGTTCAAATGAAGCCCTTCCCAACAGAACAGCTCTCCTTCCCTCATACTGGTGCCAGTGCCCCATGAATCGGAACTCATTTCTCCCACAACCTTTGAGCCACGCATTTATCTCTCAATTCTTATTTACCCTATGCCAATTTGCACATGACTCAGGTCATAATCTGGAGATTTTGTGGTTCTACTTTCTAAATTTATCCCTGAGCTGCTTGTAGTCCCTCAACAGAACCTCTTTCCTAGTCCTACCTATGTTGTTGGTATTTACGTGGACCACAACAACTGGATCCTTCCCCTTCCACTCCAAATTCCTCTCCAGACCAAAAGAGATGTCCTTAGCCTTGGCACCAGGTAGGCAAGACAGCCTTCAGAGCTCTGTCTTTGCTGCAGAGAACAGCAGCTTTTCCCCTAACTATGCTATCTCCTATTACTACTAAAATGATCTTTTCTCCCCTCACTTGAATGGTCAGTTTGCTCATGCTCCAAGTCGGTGCCCTCATCCACACTGGGAGCAAGAACCTCCTACCATTTGGACAAGGGCACTGGCTGAGGCTCCTCCAAAGCTAAATTCTGGATCCCCATATCTGCCTCACTCACAGTCACATCCTCCTGTCCCTGACCATGGTCCAAATTTGTTGTAATTAATCTAAGGGGTGTGACTGTCTCTTGAAACAGTGTCAAGGTAACTCTTTCCTCTCTCTCTCCAAACCAGCCCCCCCCCGCCCGATGTGTCGCAATGTTCGCAGCTTGGACTCCAGCTCATCAACTGAGCCAAAGTTCCTTGAACAGTCAACACTTGCTGCAGATTTGGTCACTGTGGATCCCACCGGCATCTACCAGCTCCCACATACTGCAGCTACAACATATCTCCTGCCCAGCCATCTCTATTCTATTTAATTAATTAGTTTGGATCTTAAATATTTTAAAAGTGAATTTCTTAACTGTACTCTTCATCTCCTGTA
The DNA here is from genome assembly GCF_017639515.1 of Carcharodon carcharias. Taxonomy (NCBI): domain Eukaryota; kingdom Metazoa; phylum Chordata; class Chondrichthyes; order Lamniformes; family Lamnidae; genus Carcharodon; species Carcharodon carcharias. The sequence goes on along the minus strand of NC_054478.1, from coordinate 46,997,848 downwards.
GTAACATCTCCTGATTTAAACTACTTGGCCAATCAAAAGAGACACGGAAGAGATACCCACCAATTACCTACCTATTTTTCTTTGACGACACACTTCAGCTCTGACAGGTAGAAACAGATTGAAGGAGCTCTCTGCCACTGGTTTTTATCTCTCACTGCCGCTGCAGGTCTGCTCTTTGTTAGGGTTCAGGAAAAGCTCTGGGAGACATTTGGTGCAACTGAGAGTTGTAGATTTGGACCTTGTGTGGTTTGCAGCTCAGAGAAACACTAGGACCTGTTAGCAGCCTCTAGGCAGTTAGGGCTCAGCGAAGTCTCGGGAGTGGAGAAGGTTGTGGAAGGTCACTGGTTGCGTGCTGGAGAGGGTTAGGGCCCAGAGAAGCCCCAGGAGCCAAATTATAGCTCAGTGCAAATGGGAGACTGGAGTTTGGAGAAATCCATGGGCAGTGTTAAGTTCCAGTAACTGTTTAGAAATGAAGACCAAAACAAAGATAGACTCCTTCAGACAGAGTTTTTTTTATTATTTGTTATAAAACTCTCCACAGACAGAACTAACATCAGCTGTTATCCCTTTTATACAACCAAATGGATACTTAGTTAAACAACCTAATAATTAGCAATCAAACTTCTTTAACAGTTTCCTTCCCTAACAGATTCCCCTCTTCTTAAAAAGAAAGTAACCCTGAGTTTATATAATCACACAAAAAAAAATGGTAATAACAAACATCAATATATATTTTTCATTCAATAAATTTACCTTTTTCTCCTCCTTAAAAATTAAAAAAGAACCCATGTATAGATATGTCCACGCAAAATAAGCATTTTTTCTTAACAAAAAAGACATCCCTCTTTGAGGATCTCTGGTAACTTGGAGCTCGCTCCTCTTTTGGTGAAGCAGTCAGATAATTGGTAGCTGCTATCAATCCATTTGAACCTGGCAGTCTCCTTATTCTTGAATGTCTGTTTTAAGGTTGCAATGTCAATTTGCAATCTTTTCTCGTTAAAGCAATTTGTAGAGTGAACATTTTTCCCAAGTGACTTGTTATCTATAAGACATTCGATAGGCACTGTTCCTGAATACCCTTTTCCATTTAAAGCTTCTGCCAGTATCTTTGATTTAAAGAATGCCTTATCTACTGCCTCAACAAGGGTGAGAGTCTCCCCTGCTAATGTACTTTTCACAACTCTTCGTATCTTTTTAGATTCCCAATGCCAAAGGGCAGCATTTGCCTTGATTGTCTATGAGAAATATTATAAATCCCCCCACACTCGAAAATCCATCACATAGATTTGCATAAGACGCATCACAGAACACAATCAGTTTCATTTTTCTAAAACCATCCAAAGATGGGAATTTCAAAACACACTGCTGCATTTTTAATTTTGTCAATGTTTTGTTTGCCCAAATGATTTCTTCAACTTTGGGATCATTCATTTTAGCGTTCAATTCCAAAACGTCAAAGCTGACATCTGGACTTGTTTGTTTGCCTAGCCAATGGAGTTGCCCAGTTAGACTTCAGACTTCCTCTTTGTTTCAGAAGCCGCTGTATCTTTCTGGGAGGCCCTACCTACCATGATTAGTTGCAATGGGATTGACATTAATCTGGATTGCTGATGTAAAAGGACGTGTGATCTGCTCTGCCTGATTTCCAATCCAATGCACTTAAACGCACTAGAAGCACGGCTTCCAATTTTAAACTCCATTCTGAATGTATTAACGACGACTGTTTCAAATTTGCTACTACCACCCAACAAAAAATCATTTACACGCATCATAAAATGCCTGTAAGTTTCCCTCCATGTTGCCAATAAAACATTGCCATCATTTCCAACAGATGTCAGCCTAACTTTAAAAAAACTGACCTCAGTGAGAAATGCCAAACTCTGGAGGCATCACTTAAACCATATTTGCATTTATTTAGCTCCCGGTGAGTCCCTTCTGCATTTGGTGCCTCTTTTGGTGGACAGAGAAAAACTTTGAAGTTGGTGCCCCTGCAAAAAAAGTGGCTTTAATATCAATGGGCTTATATTCCCAAGCATTTGTAGCTAATAGAGCTTCAGCATAACTTTCCCTGCCATAGGTGAAACTACTCTTATATCCCGGTCACCTAATTTTTCTTCAAACCTTCGTGCCACTAGCTTGGCTTTAGCTTTTTAAGTCCCATCAGGTAGCACCTTTTCCATTCATATCCACCTATGAGACAGAGCTGGTTGTCCCCTTTCTGGCACCTCAGTGTTTACCCCAAATTCTTTCCAGCTATGTAGTTCTTGTTGTTTGGCACTCTTTATTAATTTATCATCTAATTTGTTTGAAGCTGCTGAGGCATCTTGATGACATGGGCTTCTGCTGCTTGTAGCATTATCAGTCTGTGCCATCTTCCTTGACCTTGTTAAGCTACATCCTCTATCCTGCCTTCCATCACGGTCTGGACTGTTACTGTTTGAGCTCCCTCTCCCATTTATAGATGTTCTTTCAACAGTTTGTGATCTCTTCCAAGAGGCATGTTCACTCCCAGATCCACTGTCTGAACTGATATTGCATTGCCGTGTCTTCCATTTTTGTACTTCATGTTTCCAATCCATAGGCCTAACCTCCTGTCCTTTATCTCGTACATATAACCAGTTTTTATATTTTCCAGTGGCCTTCCCTGCTTTATCTACAGTTGTCATTTCCTGCTATTGATTGGCCGCTTCTGGCAAGTATGTAGCTTTAGTGCCAGCTTTCAGCAGTTGTCCTCTGGAACAAATTGCCTCATTCTCTTCATTCAAATTACTGTCTATCTTCAGATACCCTGTCAATTTCAGCTACCTAGTCTTCAGAATCATGCAACATATGGGTATGAGAAATACATGGTTCCTCGCCCCTTCCTACAACACTTTCCGAACCCGCAAAGTTGTAGTCTGCGCCAGCTAACCTTGTTGTGTCTGTCCGAATAGTCTGGTTCCCATGTTGTAAAATGACTGTTTTCCCACCTTTACCTATAGCCTTTCCCAGGCCTTTCCACCCATTAAGTCCTTCTCTTAGCATACCAAGTCTCCCTGAAAATAGTTTCCGATGGTCCTACATTGTGTCTTAGAGCGCGCTGAATTCTGAAACTTCGGTTTTAAGGAACGCTCTTCTACTAATTACACGTGTATTTAAATGCTTAGAAAAGGTAGAGATAATCATAGTTCCCTCCCAAGCTGGGGGATAATCATTCAGGACTGAAGGAATTTTTGGGTTTCTACCAAATACCAGTTTATATGAACTATAGCCCCCAAGCATCTGCAGTGAATTCTTGGCATGGACAGCCCATGCGAGACCTGATGTTAATTTACAGCTTGGTCTGTCAATATTTAACTAAGCATTTCATCTATAACTGCGTGATTCCTTTCACACACTGCATTACTAAAGGGGTTTTCAGCTGCGGTATTCATAGCTATTATATTCATATTTTTTGCACATATCCCAGAACGCGTCGTTAGCAAATTTGCCCCGTTATCAGTGAGGAATTTTGCTGGTGGCCCCAGTCTGTTCCCTATCCACTTCTCCACTACCTGATCCACAAGTATTTTCTTTTATTTACTGTATACGGTTGTCGATTGGCTAAACCTTGTTGCCAAATCTATGAAATGTAAAACAAAAAATGTATTTTTCTTCATCCCACACTTCAAATCCATCGCCACAACTTCAGTGAAATCCCTTGCTAAAGGTAGACTCCCTATCAGCCATGATGGTGTCCTTCTGTACTTCTTACATACATCACATCTATCACTTATTTCCTCTAAGTTTTGTGTATTTTCCATCCTTTATTCCTGCATCCCTGAGCAAAATTTTTAATCTTTGCGAAGAAGGGTGGGCAAACTGCCGATGCAATTTTAACACAATTAGCTTTTTGTCTTCCAAATTCCTATCCCCTGAGGCTAATAACACCCCTTTAATCTCCTTAGTAGAAAAGTTAGGTTTCATTAAAGGAATACAGTAGTGTCCAGATTGTGTAAATTATAAATCCACAGTTTTTCCAACTACAATGACCTTGTCATTTTGCATGTTCAGCTTCGTTTGCGCTTTCTTTATCGATGGTCTGCTCAATAGTAATGGTACATCACTAGGCTTGACATCCGTGCTGATGAAATGATTAACACCAGCTATCTTACAGGAAATCACTACTTTTTAAAAAAATTTTTGGGTATTATCATCTCCAACTCTAAAATTGGTGGAACTCTCAAATTCTTTAACCTTATTCCAGCTCTTGGCATTTAAGGAGTCCAGGTAGCATTTTAACCAGTCTATTCCACAGACTGTGGGTGTGCTTCCGCTACCTAGCACTGCACAGTTGAAGGAGCCTGCCACCAAGACATTCACCACCAGGCTGAAGCTTCATGTAACTAATACAATGTCCTTTCTTTGGTCAATATCTCCATCTTCTGCTTCTGAGTTTTCTGTCTCATGTTTAATTTTAAACATCTTATTATATCATTTAGGACAGTTCATTGCATAATGGTATTTTGAATTGTACCTACACCACTGACTGACCGCACCTTGAGCATTCCTGGGGTTCATTCTTTTGTCATAAATCCCTAATTATTTTCTCCTGCCATAATTCTCCAAGGCGTCTCTGTCCTCATTGCTCCAAGTTACAAATCTCCTTTTGTACTGATGCCTGCGTCCTGCTTCTAAACAATCACACCATCCTTTTAACACTGTATCCTCCATTTTCTGTCTTACCACCGAATGGCTCATTTGCGCCATGAATGCTGCCAGAAAGAAATGTTTTCCAAGGGATTTGTTTAGTGCTTCTGACATCTGTTTTATAAGTGTTTGTCTTTCTGAAAGCTTAACTTCAGTTAGAACTAGAAGCTTGTCCATATTCGGCACGTTGGCACAGTCCAGTAACTTGAATGCCAGCACCGATTGGGGAATTTCTAGATGGAACTTTTGCAATCTTGCATATAGTCTACTGAATTCCATTACATAATCCTCTATGGAACTTTCTTCCAACTTTCTAAATTTGTCAAAATTGGACCATGCTTCATAAGCACTTTAAGTCATCTTTCTGATAGATCTTATCCATTAAATCTTACGTTTCCAAACCTTCTTCCGTGTTCAAATGTTCAGGCTCCAACTCCGAAAACACCTTGCACCTTATTTTGTTTTTGTATGGCAGTGAAAGTGCCAAGGCCATTCCCTGTTTTTTTTTTTCGTCAAGGACGTAACCAGAGTCCACATAGTTACTTAATTCTTCTATTGCTCACAGGGTTCACTTTCAGAAAACATCAATGGGTAATCATACCCTGGAACTCTACATTTTGATTCAGCTATTCTCATTATTTTCCTAACCACTCTGCTCTAAAGGTTAACTCCAAATACAGTCTGTTATCTGAAGAAAGCTTAGTTTCCAATCTATTACTTATAAGCAGCAACCATCCTCTGTTATCACTGTTATGTTCCAGTAGTTGTTTAGAAATGAAAGCCAAAATGAAGACAGAGTTTCATTGCTTGTCATAAAACTCTCCACAGACTGAACTTATCTGAGCTGTTAGTCCTTTTATACAACCAGATAGGTACTTCGTTAAACAACCTAATAATTAGCAATTGAACTTCTTTAACTGTTTCTTTTCCTAACAGGTTGTACTAACTTATTGAAGTTAGCAAAGTCTGCAAAGGAGCTAGAATCATGCCAGTAATTAATGACAGGAGTGCAGCTTTGTGAATGCTGTGGGACACTGTCTTAAGGGAGGAGATTGAACCTTCAGAATGTGAGCAGTCACTGAGGCAGTCCAAGGCAGAATGGCTTTTAAGAGAATTCAGAGGGTAAATCTTCAAAAGTGAAAAGTTGAAATCCCTCATGAGGGAGACAGTTTTTAACAAGACTTGTGACTCACAATGGTCATTGAATTCTGGGTGGGTTGCAGAGAAATCCATGAGACCTGTCTTGGTCACATCTGTCATTTAGTGTGCAGTTTGATGTGTTTGATCACAGTTTGCCAGTTAATTCATATTTACCTAATGTTAATTCTGAATGTTAGAGCATAAGACTGTAGTAATTATGGTTTTGTTAAATGTTGGACTGTACTTTTAAGAATAGTCTTGTGATGTAAGATCACATGATTTGTGTAAACCAATGTGTTAGTAGCATTGGCTGCCTCCACAGGCAGTGTAGAGATAGAGATGGTGTTGAAAGCACATGTGTAGTTGCTGTTGGCTGTATGGTAAACAAACCTAGTCTTTCTACTAAGAAAGTTTTCTGCAGATCAACTCTATTACAAATAGGCAACTCGACCACACTATAACAAAGACAGATATTGCAGGTTGTTTTACTTTGCTGACTTTGTACGGTAAAGTTTGCTTTGTTTGTTAAAAACTGTGGAATTTTGCAGCTATATTCTCTTTGTGGGTAACTGGGATCTCAAACTTTGTCTACTTTAAACAAAAAGTTACTGTCCCTAACCAGATTGTAACAAGTATCATGATGATTTGTTCAATCACATTTTTGTGGCAGTATGGCTTTTGTTATATAAATGCTGGCTACTTATGCCTGGCCTAGTCATGAGCCAAGTGATCAGTAGAATGTCCTTGTCACTCAATAGCCACCCTCTTGTTCGTTGTGGTGGGTTTAAGGCTGGTGATGCAGTGAACCATGGCAGACAGCATCATGACTGCTGCCAGGATATTGGGCATTGACCTGTATGATAGGCTGAGCAGGGATGAACACCATCTGGATGTTGAAGCAGTGGGATCCTTTACAGCTGCGGTGTAACTTGGAATTCACCTGCGGCGCTTGGAGGAAGGAGCTGGCCATTAGCACAAAACTGTGTGCTTGCTCCGCTTGCTTCTCTTTGACAATGCAAAAAGAATGAAATGTATTCAGCTCTTTTTTGCATAGAGAAGGAGAATGTGCCTCCAGCTGTGGGGCATCTTGTTTTGCAAGGGAGAGGGAAGTGTGTCATTGCAATGTATGGGTGTTTTGCCTGTCATGGTATAATAGCTGGCAGTGTGTGTAAATTGTGAGATGTGAGTGCGAGTTCTGAGTGTGTGAGGGTGAGGTGAAGTTGATGAATATTGGGTATAAATCATGCTTGACAGAGTGTTGGTGGATGTGTGAAGGGCTGTATGAGTCCAATGATTCATTTGTAAGAATATGGATATGTGAAGATGCATTTATGGACTATGGACCTTTAACATTTGTGGAAGGGTATTGAATTTTAAACGACACTGCATCCAGGTCTTCAGAGCTAGACTGTTGGCATTTACTGCGATAGCTACCTGCTCCCACTGCCTTTGTAATTCATGTCTAGAGGACCTCCTGGCCCCATGAGGGAAGAGAGCTTTGTCTTCCTGTCCTCCTCTTGCACCAAAACCTTGAGGCCTCGGAGAACATTGGGGCACACTCTCTGGTCTGTTGTACCATTTTTCAGTATTGTTCCTGAACATAGTTCCTCTTGCAGCCATTTCAGCACCTGCTGAAACCAAAATGCAATTTGCACTTAAGAGGTGCAGGCTGACTTTAAGTAGTTTAAGCCAGCTTGAAGTGTTGCTAGCTTGGCACAAACTTGGGTTCCTTGCTGAGGCGCATAGCTACTCAGCAGCATGCTTAGCACTGGGCTGCCTGCCAATATCATTTAAATTAACAGCCAGTAAACGTTTGTGTGCTGCTGGCATCGTTACAATTGGGCATGGTTTAATTACGATCCCCACATCTGATTAACAGCTTCCTTCAATCTTTCCCCTAAAACTTGGCAGAAGTTCAATAACAGTTGATTCATTGATTTGACCTTTCACGTGGATCGGAATAGTTCTCAAGTTGAGAGTCTTATTTACCTCCATAATCTGTTCACTAGAATAATGCACAGGACTTTTCTATATCTCTTCCAAAAAGTAGAGGGCATTTAGAAACATAGAAAATAAGAGGAGGAGTAGGTCATTTGGCCCTTCGAGCCTACTCTGCATTCAATATGATCATGACTGATCCTCTATATCAATGCCATAATCCTGTGCTCTCCCCATACCCCTTGATGCCTTTAGAGTCCAGAAATCTAGTTCCTTCTTAAATATATTTAGTGACTTGGCCTCCACAGTCTTCTGTGGTAGAGAATTCCATAGGTTCACCACCTTCTGAGTGAAGAGGTTTCTACTCATCTCTGTTCTAAATGGCCTACCCTGTTCCCTTGTTCTAGACGCCCCCCCCCAACCAGCCAGAGGAAGCATCGTCCCTGCATGCAGTCTGTCCATCCCTGTCAAAATTTTATATGTTTCAATGAGAACTCTCATTCTTCTAAACTCCAGTGAGTACAGGCCTAGTCGACCCAATCTCTCCTTATCTGACAATCTGCCATCCCAGGAATCAGTCTGATGAACCTTCACTGCACTCCCTCCATGGCAAGTATATCCTTTTTTAGGTAAGGAGACCAAAACTGCACACAATATTCCAGATGTTGACTCACCAAAGCCCTGCAGTCAGACATCCTTGTTCCTGTACTCAAATCCTCGTGCATTGAAAGCCAACGTACCATTTGCCTTCTTAACTGCTTGCTGGACCTGCACGCTTGCTTTCAGTGATTGGTGTACAAGGACACCCAAGTCTCCTTGTACATCAACATTTCCCAATCTCATCAACATATAAATAATGGTCTGCCATTCTCCTTTTCCTACCGAAGTGGATAACTTCACACTTATTCACATTATAGTGCATCTGCCATGTATTTGCCCACTCACTCAACCTGTCTAAATTGTCTTGAAGCCTCTTAACACCCTCCTAATTGCTCACATTCCCACCAAGTTTCTATCATCAGCAAATTTGGAAACATTATATTTGGTTCCCTCATCCAAATCATTGATGTTTATTATGAATAGCTGGGGCCCATGCACTGATCCCTGTTGTACCCCAGTAGTCACTGCCTGCCACTTGAATAAGACCCATTTATTCCTACTCTGTTTCCTGCCTGCTAACCAATTCTCAATCCATGCCAATATATTACCTCCAATCCCATGTGCTTTAATTTTACACACTAACCTCTTATCAAAAGCTTTCTGAAAATCCAAATATACCACATCCACTGGTTCTCCCCTATCTAGTCTGCTAGTTACATCCTCAAAGAGCTCCATTAGGTTTGTCAAACATGATTTTGCTTTTATAAATCCATGTTGACTTTGTCTAATCACTTTGATATTTTTTAAGTGTCCTGTTAGCATTTTCCAATTACTGAGGTCCTGCTTTTTAATTTATTTCCTAGCTCCCTATATTCTGCTTTCAGGACCTCATCCCTCTTTTTTACCTATGCCGTTGGTACCAATATGGACCACAACTTCTAGCTATTCCCCATCCCCCTTCAGAATGTTCTGCAGCTGGTGCAATGACATCCTTGACCCTGGTATCAGGAAGGCAACATGCCATTCTGGCGTGATGTCCGTGGCCACAGAAATGTCTAATTCTTCCCCTTACGATAGAATCTCCTATCAGTATTGCTGTTCCAATCTTCCCCCACCATGCAACCCATCCCATGAGATTGCATGGTGCTGGTAGGTACATATATTAAGAAGGTTAAGGCTGCTGCTTGACAGGAGGCTAAGGTTGAGGAAGATAATTGAGCAGGGAATGCAGGTGGGAGTTAATAGGAATGTAGGTAGATTCATGTCACAGAAGGAGTTCATTTTATCTGTTCTAGCCAAAGAAGGCCTATTCAGTCAAATCCTACCTTCTAGCTTTTGGCCCACAACCTTGTAAGCTATGGCGCTCCAAGTGCCTATTCAAGTACATTTTTTCAAAGTAATGAGGATTTCCATCTCTACCACCCTTTCACCCAGTGAATTCCAGCCCACCACCACCTTCTGTGTGAACAATTCCTCCTCAATCCTACCATATTGGTACCAACGGCATAGGTAAAAAAGAGGGATGATGTCCTGAAAGCAGAATATAGAGAGCTAGGAAATAAATTAAAAAGCAAGACCTCAGTAATTGGAAAATACCAATAGGACACTTAAAAAATATCAACGTGATTAGACAAAGTCAACATGGATTTATAAAAGCAAAATCATGTTTGACAAACCTAATGGAGCTCTTTGAGGATGTAACTAGCAGACTAGATAGGGGAGAACCAGCGGATGCGGTATATTTGGATGTTCAGAAAGCTTTTGATAAGAGGTTAGTGTGTAAAATTACTTTAAATTTTTGCCCTCTGGTCTTTGATCTCTCCGCTAATGGAAATAGGTCCTTCCTAAGCACTCTATCCAGGCTTTTCATAATTTTTTTATACACTTCAATTAAATCTCCCCTCAATGTCCTCTGTTTCAAAGGAAACAACCTCAGCCTATCCAATATTCCCTTATAGCTGAAATTCTCCAATCCTGGCAAGTTCCTCGAAAATCCCTTCTGTACACTTTCTAGTGTGATCATATCTTTCCTATAATGTGGTGACCAGGACTGTATAGTGCACTCTAGCTGCAATCTAACTAGTGTTTTCCCAGAAGAAAATGAAACAATAAAAACTGGGAAGTAAGAGTGTTGGTCTGAATTGTTTTTTTTTCCTTCTGGGTTAGACAATTCTAGCATAACTTCCCTGCTCTTATTCTCTTGCCCTCAGCCAATAAAGGAAGGTATTCCATTTAGTGACGTCATCGGCCTGAAACGCTAACTCTGTTTCTCACTCAACAGATGCTACCTGATCTGTCAAGTATTTCCAGAATTTCTGTTTTCATTTCAGATTTCCAGCAACCTCAGCATTTTATAAGAACATAAGCACATAAGAAACAGGAGCAGAGGCAGGCCATTCAGCCCCTCAAGCCTGCTCCATCATTCAATAAAATCATGGCTGACCTGATTTTGGCCTTAATTCCACTTTCCGATCTGCTCCCATAATCCTTGATTTCCTTGTCAATCAAAAATTTGTCTAGCTCAGCCTTGAATATATTGCTAAAGAATCTATTACACATTCTTGACCACCTGTCCTGCTACCTTCAGGGATCTGTAGACACTTCAAAGTTCATTTGTACTTCTACATGTTTCTCAATCCTATCATTTATTATGTATTCCCTCGCATTGTCTTCCTCAAATGCAACTCCTCACACTTCTCTGGATTGAATCCTATCTGCTACATTCTTGCCCACCATATTTTCCATCTGTCTACAGACTTCTTCCTCACTATCAACCAAATAAATTCAGAATAAACTCAACTGTCGCCTTTTCCCAACTGGAGGTAACCAGAGATGGAATCATCTATGAAATCCTTCTCCACAGACTTTGGCCATTTGAAGACTTTTCAACTTTTCTTTAGAATGCTCCACTGAGCATATATGCATGGAAAAATTCATTGAGGAGAATCAGCCAGACATAGTTGCCAGATATGGCATGGTTGGAGTCCTGTTCACAATTTAAGAATCTGAAAGAACCATGAAACATGTAAATTCTTACTTACTTGGCAGAAACTTATGTTTAGTTGCTTCCAGAAGTTTTTTTATTTACTTACAGATCAGTTTATGACTTGTTCTGAGATTATGGCCTGTAAATTCAGGCACACAGCACATGTTTGTTGAGTGTTAACCAGGCTATTCACCCCACAAAATAGCAGGCAGGAAGAGCTCACAAATTTGCAGCCAAAAGTTCACCACCCACTAAATTTGGAAAAAAAATAAATTGTTGTGCAGGGCTAAAAGCCTGTTTGAAGTTCCCAACTACATGATGAATTTCCCTGAGTCAGCCAGAAGTTAAAGCAGGCTATAGGATCACCTGCTACCAAAAATAGAAGGTTTGGAAATTTACTGACTTGAATGTGGAACCTTAGGGGGTGGGGCTGAGGGTAATGAGGAGCGAGAGGTCCAATTTTCAGTTTTGCCTCATACTTGGTTATCCACATTAAGATTTAGACATTTTATCCCCCATTTCGCAAAACAAAATACCAATGTATGATAAAAGCATAGCATCAGGTGGTCAGCTAGCTAATATTTTAGTAGTATTTAAAACTTCACTGCTATTAAACTTGTGAAGCTAGGATGAAAGAGGAAGAAATTAATGTAATTTTTGTAGCAGCCATATATCATTTCTTTTTATTCAATTAATACATTTCCATTATATTAACACTATTTTTATTTCAATGAAAATAAATCAAATTAGTTCCATTAAATAATCATGCTTTCTATTTATTTTATAAAGGTTGAGTGGAAACCCATTGCAGTAAACGCTGTCTATTTTTAATTAATAAATCAATTTGCTTCCAGCTTTCTGGTAGCAGCAGAATGGCTGCCAGTGACTTCTACTCCAGACCTCTCTGTGTATCTGCTATCAAGTGGAGGTTACCACAGATGGATTGCAACAGCTCAAGAAGGTTGCTCACCACCACCTTTTCCAGGGAAATTAGGGATGGGCAACAAATGCTGGCCACGCCTGTCATGCCCACATCCCAAGAGAGAATTAAAAAAAAACTCATAGATGTGGCAGGAACCAGGAACACCTGAGAAGGGAAGGGAAAAACATAGCACCATTAGCCAGGGAATTTTTTTTCAGTGGAGGCCAGAGAGGTCCTGACTGATTAAATCCCCAATAATTTCCTTCCCACCCAGGTCCTTATTTTGGGGCGAGCAGAGTGAATGCCTTAATCACTTCTCAATTCCTATTAATGCTCACGTTGGTAAATTCTGGAAACTGTACATTCTCAGCTTACACAGATGTGTTTGAAAGTTCTTGCAATTGATGTAAAGTTTTTAAATCCTTCCTATAGTGAAATACAAAAAACTGAATATGCTATTTTACTTGTGGCCTATTAAAGTCCTCTGCAAGTTTAGCATCTCTTAATGTTATCATTTAATGGATATTTCCTTTGGCTATTCTTGCTTCCTAGGCCTATCACAGTCTATGTCTGGAAATCCCAAATTATTTTTCACCCATGATCCGGTCATTTTCCTGATTGACAGTTTAGAGCCAACAGGAGCAGAAAGTTCAATATGGGAGAGTGAGGGCTGAGGCAATTTTTGAGGAACTGATAGCCTTATCAGATTGTTGACAATCCAATCATCATTTTGTTTTTCCTTTTCTTTAAGGTTAAAAGCAATTAATTGGAAGTCTAAATGTGCATAAAATTAACCAGAGTAATTGTATTTAGATATAAATCTCTAAGAACAGCCTCAGTATCCATTAGAAATGTACCATTGAATGCCTTCAACATTGACATTTCACCCTTTAGGCTTTTAATTGATTTTTCTCTCTCTGAAAAATAATGTTATATACAATTCACCAAGGCTCCTTAGACAGCACCTTCCAAACCCACGACAACTACCACGTAGAAGGACAAAGACTGCAGATAGTTGGGGAACACCACCGCCTGGAAGTTCCCCTCCAAGTCACCCACCATCCTGACTTGGAAATATATTACCATTCCTTCACTGTCGCTGGGTCAACATCCTGGAACTCCCTTCCTAACAGCATTAAGGGTGTACCTACACCACATGGAGTGCATCAGTTTAAGAAGGCAGCTCACCACCACCTTCTCAAGGGCAACTAGGGATGGGCAATAAATGCTGGTCCAGTCAGCGAAGCCCACATCCTGTGAATGAATTTAAAAAAAAAACTTAAGTTACTAACCTTGTATAGCTAAAAGCAAAAAACTGCGGATGCTGGAAAGCCAAAACAAAACCAAAAATAGACTGCATTCGTTGCTCCCAATGTAGTTTCCTCTACATTGGAGAGACCAAACACAGACTGGGTGACCACTTTGCAGAACACCTTCGGTCTGTCCGCAAGCATTACCCAGACCTCCCTGTCGCTTGCCATTTCAACACTCCACCCTGCTCTTGTCCCCACATGTCCATCCTTGGCCTGCTACATTGTTCCAGTGAAGCTCAACGCAAACTGGAGGAACAGCACCTCAACTTCTGACTAGGCACTTTACAGCCTTCTGGACTGAATATTGAGTTCAACAATTTTAGATCATGAACTCTCTCCTCCATCCCCACCCCCTTTCCGATCTGCCCCTTTTTTCTCCAAAAATGTATATAGATTTTTCTTTTCCCATCTATTTCCATTATTTTTAAATGTATTTCCATCCATTGGTTTATCTCTACCTTTTAGCCTTTTTTGATTCCTTTATCCCACCCCACCCCCACTAGGGCTATCTGTACCTTGCTTGTCCTGCTTTCTACCCATTAATTAGCACATTCCTTAGATAATATCACCACCTTCAACACCTCTTTGTCCTTTTGTCTATGACATCTTTTGATTATCTCCACCTATCACTGGCCTTCTATCCAGCTCTACTTGTCCCACCACCACCCCCCCCTCCCCCACCCTTAAACCAGCTAATATTTCACCTCTCTTCTATTTTTACTTAGTTCTGCTAAAGGGTCATTCGGACTTGAAACGTTCACTGTTTTCCTCTCTGCAGATGCTGCCAGATCTGCTGAGTTTTTCCAGGTATTTTTAACCTTGTATAGCTATTTGCTTTGCATGTCATTGACTTGTTTTTAGGGTAACTCTTGAGTTGCCAGTTTTTAGGGGCTGTTGCAGCAGTCATGGTGTCATCAGTCAGTGTTTGCTAGTTTTCAGGTCTTGCATGTGTGTACTTGACATTCTGACACTGATATGCCCTGGAAACAATATAACTTGGGTGGATGGGTGGCAACAGAGGAAATTCTGGGCCTTTGAATCTAGCACAGAAAATATGGTGTATAGAAAATTGTGGGCGGAAGAAATTGGGTGCAAAACAGTCCTGTCCCTCTGAGTTACTTTTCTTTAAAGGTCTTTCTTTTCAACAAGTTGCCTTTCATTGGCAGCCAAAGGGCAATTGTAAAATTCTAAGTGGATCAGGATTTCAATAGGTCTTTGGCCCCCAATAAGTGTCTGCCTGGGATGTGCAAAAAAGTGAACCCTATGAGTTTAGTGGTGGAATCAATGCCTGTGCTAGTTGGGTGCAAATGGTCCCAAGGCCAAGCTGGGTTTTACCAGCTGTCTGTGGACTGGCTGGGAAGTGGTGGGGTCTGTAAAATGATGAGGCAAGGCAAGGATTGGAGTGCCTCACTCTTCCCACCTCCACGCTGATGCACTTAGTTGTTTG
This sequence comes from Carcharodon carcharias, assembly GCF_017639515.1. Lineage (NCBI taxonomy): Eukaryota > Metazoa > Chordata > Chondrichthyes > Lamniformes > Lamnidae > Carcharodon > Carcharodon carcharias. The sequence goes on along the minus strand of NC_054478.1, from coordinate 46,982,834 downwards.
CCCTTGCAAGAAAACAATGAGGATCTCCCAGTCCCTCAAGAGCCCGTTTTATTATTGAACTTCTTAGATTCATCAACAGTAAGTGCTAGACAGATCAGAGACTGGACAAGTCGAGACCCAATCTTATCCAAAGTATGTGAACAAGTTCTTTATGGTTGGTCACAAGAGCAGGAATATGATGAAATGAAACAGTATTTTCACAGAAGACATGAAATAACCAACCAGGAGGGTATCTTATTGTGGGGAGCACAAGTGATTGTTCCTCCTAAAGGACAAAAGTCATTGTTAACTGAACAATATAGTGCACATCCAGGAATTTGCCAAATGAAGACCATAGCACGCAGCTATCTATGGTGGTGGCCTGGGATGGATGGAGAAATAGAGAGCTTAGTGTGGAATTGTATGCAGTGTCAGCAACTGCAAAAGTTACCTCCAACAGCTCTGTTACACCCTTGGGAGTGGCCAGGAAGGCCATGGGTGTGATTACACATTGACTATGTGGGGCCTTTTATGGGAACAATGTTTCTGCTTATTGATTATGCCATTACAAAATGGATGGACATATATGAGGTGAATTCACCAACATCTTCTGCTACAACTGACAAGCCACGTCAAAGTTTCACCATCAACGGGCTACCACAAGTAGTCATATCAGATAATGGCACAGCATTTACAAATGCTGAGTTTCAATGGTTTATCAGCTTCAATGGTATCACTCATGTAAAAACTTCACCGTACCACCCTTCCACAAATGGACTGGCCAGACAGCAGTTCAAAGATTCAAGACTGGAGTAAAGAAATTAATTGGAGATTCTATAGCGGCCAAGCTGCCATGTTTTCATTTCCATTATAGGACCACCCCTCATGTATCAGGTGTCACATCTGAGGGATTGTTGATGAATCGCTGTTATAGGATGAGATTGAGTATGATAATGCCAAATTTAGGGGGGAAGGTGGAAAAGAGTCAGGGAAGTCAGAAAATTGTACGTGATTGGCATAGTCATGACAGGAATTTTTCTGTAGGAGAGCCGTTATATGTGAAGAATTTTGGAGAAGTACCCAAGTGGTTATTAGGTAAAATAAGTGCAGTGACTGGACCTCTTTCTTACCACATGTAAGTGGAAGACTGAATCATATGGAGACATGTGGATCATATCAGGAGGAGAGAAACAAAGCACCAAGAAATGATACCACCAGTGTTCATGACCTAGTCAACGTCTCCTGTTGAAAGAACTCAACCGTGTACAGATGTGTCTGAAGGATTGGCTGTACCTGCAAGAGTTGAGGAAACAGATTTGCAGGTGCCCACCAAAGAACCCAATGTTTAAACAACTCCAGGAAAGGAGGTTCCTGACAAAACATCTGAAGCTGCAGAGCTGAGACATTCCACATACATAAGGAAATTCCCAGAAAGACGGAATATGTAAATTACTTATCTGTGTCAATAATTTGATATTTTGAGAAAAATTGTAATTGTAGCTGTAAAATGCATTTCTGAGTAAAGGGGGAGGGATGTGGTAATCTGAAATGTAATATACCTTTAAGAAGAATGTTATAATGGTAGATCACATGATCTTAGTATCCAATTGCAGAGTAATGTGGGCTACCTCTGTAATCAGTAGTATGCAGTTAGAGTCTGTAATGTAGGGGCAGGGTTTGAGTTGAAAGCACTGTTACATCTCATTCAGGATAATGTGCCAAAATATCAAACCCCACTGTTCCCCGAGCTGTAACAAATGTGAAAAGCTTGGCCAAACCATCAGATTTCCCCAATTCTACCTAACTGTTTAATTTGGTTAACAGAATATGAGCACCAGGTTTGTAAACTTAATAAGTAAATAACTATTGATTGAACAAACTGTCATTAACCAGTGGCATAAGAAAGAAATATGAACTGCTAATTTCTAATTCTATGACTGAAACTCTACACCTTTTTAAATCCCTATATACACACATACAAGACACACGAGATGCCCAAAAAAAAATGGATTTTAAGGGTGTGTTAAAACAATTCCATAGCACCAATTCTGGAGTACGGGATTCAACGGGTTAATTTTGATCAATGTCTTCCAAACCCCTTTCAGTTCTTTCGGTATTTTCACCGGCTGAGCACTTGCCTTTCAATGTCTCTAACAGTGATTTTCCCCTTTTGCCTCTTGAGAGGGGTTTTCAAACAGAGAGAGAGAGAGCAGGTTATCGAGATATGAGGAGAAAAGCCAGTTAGCTATTATTGTGGAATTACTGGGATCTTCCACGCACAGGATAGAGGGGTTTTAGGTCTTGTTCCTTTCAGGCTAGGAGCTATTCTGCTGCACTGCCCTAACATAAAAACTTGGTTACCTGGTCAGGAACCAATTGAAACGTTGTTGCCAGGCAGCTCCCTTGGTCCAGGACTCCTTTCTGGCACCATCCTCTGTTCCAGGACGGCAACATTGTATATATCTCTCATCCTGTTCCAGTGGACATGTCTTTCAGACTGCAGCCATTGTAATTGTAATACACAGTCCAACAGAAAATTAAAAGATGAAAGCAAAGTAGTGCAGATACTGGAAATCTGAAACAAAGGCAGAAAATTCTGGAGAAACTCAGTAGATCTAACAGCATCTGTGGAGAGAAAAAGAGAGTTAATGTTTCAAGTCCATATGACCCTTCCTCAGAGCAAAAAAAAAAGATATGTTCTTTACAACAGCCCAACAGAAATAAAAAGTTATATTTCTTACAGCACACAAGTGTAGCTGCTAAGTTCCTTTGTAAATAAAGAGAACATGTTCCACCTGACCTATTCCATCTATGGTACCAACTTGGCCATCCCGAGACACGCATGCAACCCAGATCCATAAGTCCAACCAAACTAGTGACTAGGATCCGACAGGTTTGTTTGAAGATCTTTGATCTATTTACAGTAGTGAACATGTGTAGGTAAGATATAGCTATACTCCTGATTGATAATAAAACCATCAGTTTCTCCTCACCTATGTTAAATTAGGTAGCAACTATTTTTTGACAAAAATAAGAACTAATTTAGTAATTATCATCTTCTATGATTATGTTGCCATCTATGTTCAAAATGGCTCAAGTCAAGACTGTGCAATTGGTTATACACAATGTTGTTGAGTGAAGAGCATTAATACTGTGAATTTAAAAAGGAATTATTAAAATCCATTCAATCCCCATTTCTGAGCTCAGTCGAGTGGCTGTAGGCTCACCTGGAGGTGAGAAGGGAAACTGAAAGGGAGAGTCATGTCTAAGCAGTTTCCATTGTTTCCTGACAAATATTCAGAGCATGTATCTGACATCCCCATGTATAGGATTGCCACACACCCATTTGGAAGGAGATTCTATTTTTTTGCAGTGAGTTATTATGATTTAAAATGCACTGCCGGAAAAGGTTCTTATGAAGAGTCATTCGGACTCGAAACATTAACTGTGTTCCTCTCCGCAGATGCTGTCAAACCTGCTGAGTTTTTCCAGCTATTTTTGTTTTTGTTGCCTGAAAGGGTGTTGGGAGCAGATTCAATAGTAACTTATACAAAGGAATTGGCTAAATACTTGAAAAGAAAAATAAATTGCAGCATGGAGAAAGATTAATTGGATGGTTCATTCAAAGAGTTGTCACAGTCAAGATGGGCACAAACAGTCGTTTCTTCAGCTGTATGATTTTATGACTCTGGGTGTCAAGGGCTAACAAGTAGCAAGTAACATTCATGCCAGAGAACGGCCATCTTCAATAAGAGAGAAACTAACCATCACCCCTCGATGTTCAATTGCAATACCATCTCTGAATCCCCCAAAATCAACATCCTGGGTTGGGTGGGGGGTTACCATTGACCATAAACTGAACTGGCTAGCCTTATAAATACTGTGGCTACAAGAGCAGGTCAGAGGCTAGGAATCCTGTAGCAAGTGAGTTATTATGATTTAGAATGCACTGCCTGAGAAAGTTCTTATGCAGAGTCATTCGGACTCGAAACATTAACTGTGTTCCTCTCCGCAGATGCTGTCAGACCTGCTGAGTTTTTCTCCTCCTGACTCGCCAAAGCCTGCCCACAATCTACTAGGCACAAGTCAAGAGTGTGATGGAATACTCTCCACTTGCCCGAATGAGTGCAGCTCCAACAACACTCAAGAAGCTCGACACCAAGCAGGATAAAGCTGCCTGCTTGATTGGCACACCATCCACAAACATTCACTTCCTCCATCACCTGCACACAGTGGCAGCAGTGTGCACCATCTACAAGATACACTGCAGGAATTCACCAAGGCTCCTTCGGCAACGCCTTCCAAACCCACAACTACTACCACCTAGAAGGACAAGGGCAGCAGGTACATGGGAACACCACAGTTGGAAGCTCCCCTCCAAGTCATTCACCATCCTGTCTTAGAAATATATCACCGTTCCTTCACTGTCGCTGAGTCAAAATCCTGGAACTTCCTCCCTAACAGCACTGTGGGTGTATCTACACCACATGGACTGCAGTGGTTCAGGAAGGCAACTTACGAGCACCTTCTGAAAGATAATTAAGGATGGACAATAAATGCTGGCACAGCCAGCAAAGCTCACATCCCTTGAATGAATTAAAAGAAAAAGGAAGGGAGATTAAAACTGGGATTAGTTCAACAGTTGGACCAAAAGTAATTGGAAATAATGTGACTACAAAAATTGTTTTGAACCACCAATTTTCTTCGGACAACTGAGTGATGTTTTCTGTTAGAAACACTACTGGGTCTTGAGTTAGGATCCATCCTGGATGAATGGGACAGAACTCTCCTGTTTTTGTGAATTGTGCAGTTCTACCATTGGGAAGACTGTCTGAGGCCAGAGTCATTTTGTAGGGGGACAAAATACACTAAGCTTTAATCTGCCTCTTACTATGCCACAATCTACTAGGCACAAGTCAAGAGTGTGATGGAATACTCTCCATTTGCCTGACCAAAGCTGTAGTACACCTAATGAGGTGGTACCTAAAATAATAGAGGAGGGTGAAGAAGCAGGATTTTTAACAGCCTGTTGCCTGGCTCTCATGTAAAGAACGGTTAATAGACAGAGAAAATTCTGGTGAGGCCCTTGTACGCTCAATTGCCTGCCTGATCGAACTTGCTGTAATTAATGCTTCCAGAACTTTCTATTAGGTTTGATGATTGATGATGTGTTTCATTTAACAAAACAATGAATGATTTTCAATTGTGTGGTACATAAACCGATTGCTTCAAGGCTGAAATATGTGGTATTTTCCCAAGATTAAATCTGGCATACCATTGTTCTCTCTTAAAACCAGAAGGTAGTGAAATATGTGTCTGTATGTCAGCTCCAGGAAAATGGGTATGATGAAATAGCAAAAAAAAAAGGCAGTGTTTCTCATCACTTTATAAACAAGAACAAATTCTTTCTAGTTCTGCCTGTGTTCCAGCACTTGTAAAAGAAGAGTCAGGGTCTTAAAAATCTCTTTCACTAGGAACCAAATAAAATCAGAAGAATATGACAAGCAAAACAAGGAAAGAAGTGAAAACAATGGGCGGAATTTTCTGCATGTCAGGCGGGCAGGCCCGACCCAATCTCCGGTGGGCAGGGAGCTGATCCCTGCCGGAGAAGCGGGCCCCGCCGCCATTTTACGTGGGCGGGCCAATTAAGGCCCACCCAGCGTGATGTCTGGCGGGAAGTGCTAAGCGTTTCCTGTGCGGGCGAAGGGTGGGGGGGATTCCCCAAAAGCGAGAGTGCGCTCTTTCGTGCATGCGCCTGAAAGAGCGCACATCTCCCTGAGGCTCAGTGCTGCCTCAGGGAGATCGCTGACACTTTTAAAAATATGAAAAATAGAAAGAAAAAATGCCCTAACATATTCCCCTCATGTGACAATGTCACATGAGATAGAACATGTTCATAATTTACACTATAACTTTATTAAACTTTTTAAAACCCTGCATAAAACCTCAACCCACCGTTGGTTGAGGTTTCATGTTTTCTCTAGTTGCCGCCGGGGCTCCTGGCCTGCCCGCCAACCTTAAGGTTGGATGGGCAGGTCCTTTAATTGTATAATTGATCCTGTCAATGTCCTCAATTGGCCATTGACAGATTGACAGGTTGGTGGGCCCACAGCAGATTTTGCTGCGCCCCCGCCTTCTTGAAAATTTAACTGAACCAGGATGATGTCAGGGGTTCTGCCCGTGATGCCATCCCACGTCATTTTATGCATCAGCGAGCGGGCCCCGCCCCCTGCAAAATTCTGCCCAATAAGTTTGATTTCATTCATATGTTTCAGGTAACAGCAGCTAAAGATAACTTTCCAACCGGCAGAAAGGGGAAACATTCAAACCATCAGTCAGGGCTGAATGTGAACTCAGTTGTAACCATTGAATACTTAGCTGTGCCACTTAGTGTCCAAAATATTTCTGATTGTTTAGAATTCATATTCATTTTGAACTTTTTTTAGATAAATTGTTCCCTATCTCTGATCTGTCCACCCTCAAATGTGCATGGAAGAAGCTTGTCTGTAGACTTTAATATCCATGAAATTTGCCTGTTTTTTTTGACTGAGTGGAGCGTCAAGGAGTCCTAGCAAGACTGAAGTCAATGGGAATTGAGGGAAACTCTCCACTGGTTGGAGCCATACCTAACACAAAGGAAGATGGTTGTGGTTGTTGGAGGCCAATCATATCATTTCCAGGACATTGCTGCAGAGTTCCTCAGGACAGTGTCCTAGGCCCAACCATCTTCAGCTGCTTCATCAATGACATTCCCACCATCATAAGGTCCAATGTGGGGTTGTTACTGATAATTGCAATGTTCAGTATCATTTGTAATTCTTCAGATACTGAAGAAACTGTGTCTATATGCAGCAAGACATTCAGATTTGGACTGATAAGTGACATGTAAGATTTGCACCACACAAGTGCCAGGCAATGTTCATGTGCAACAAGAGAGAATCTAACCATCTTCCCTTAATATTCAATGCCATTACCTTTGCTGAATCTCCCACTATCAACAGCCTGGGAGTTACCATTGACCAGGAACTGAACTGGACCAACGATATAAATACTGTGATTACAAGAGCAGGTCAGAGGCTGGGAATTTTGTGATGAGTAACTTACCTCTTGCTCCTCTGCAGCAATGTCCTGGGAGTGATATGATTGGCCTCCAACAACCACAACCATCTTCCTTTTTGTTAGATATGACTCCAACCAGTGGAGAGTTTTCCCCCAATTCCCATTGACTTCAGTCTTGCTAGGGCTCCTTGACGCCACACTCAGTCAAAAAAAGATAGAGCGTTTTTCATGGACATTGATGTCTACAGATAAACTTCCAACATGCTCATTTGGTACCAGCGTGTCAAGGTGGACAGATCAGAGATGGGGAATAACTTACCTAAAAAAGAGTCAACGTGAATCTACAAGGCAGAAAACAGGAGTGTAATGGAATACTTTCCACTTGCCTGAATGAGTATGGCTCCAACAACACTCAAGAAGCTCGACACCATCCAGTACAAAGCGATTAGCATTCAATCCACTATTTTAAACATTCACTCCCCACCAGTACAGCAGCATTTACCATCTACAATGTGCACTGCAGCAATTCACCTAGCCTACTTTGACAGCACCTTCCAAACATAGAAGAACAAGGGCAGCAGATGCATAGGAACACTATCACCTGCAAGTTCCCCTCCAAGCTACACGCCATCCTGATTTGGAACTTTATCACTGTTGCTTCACTGTTGCTGAGTCAAAATACTGGGAATCCCTTCCTAAAAGCAACATGGGAGCACCTGCACCACATGGACTACAATGGTTCAAAAGATGCCTCACCATAGAACTATAGAAAAGTTATGGTGCGGAAAGAGGCCATTCAGCCCATCTGGCCATTACCTTCTCAAGGGCAATTGGGGATCAATGCAACAAATGCACCCTTTCCAGTGATGCCAACATCCCATTATTTTTTTTATTAAAAGCTCCATTTGAATGCATCACTGTTTTTGATTGATTTACCTTTTTGCCAAAACATGTCTCAGCTCAGTAAAATTGGACTATACCCAGTTTAAAACTTCCACCCAATGTCTACCTTTGGCATTTTCCAGTTGTATTGTGAGGTGAATTTTGAATGGGAGATGGGTTCCCCTCCCCTGTCTGAACGGTCAGTGGTGAGTCCACTGGTTCATCCGTAGACATTTAATTCCTGTCAGGGCTTTAATTGGCTTGCAATGCAACTTCTACCTCCATTGGAGAGGAGTTCTGCCTCTGAACTGCCAGCCAATCAAATGGCTGGCAACTCTCATGTCTCAGCAGTGCCAATGAGAGCAGTGGCCACTGCTAGAACTGCAGTTCAAAGACAAGATGCTGATGCAGTCTGGACATTCAGGTAAATCAGAGTCAAGCTTGCAGGCCACAGCAAGGGGGCTGGAAGGCAGGGATGGATAAGCCAGGGGCTAGGTAAACATGGGGGGGAGGATACTTTTGGAGGGGTGGGTGGTGTTCTGATGGGTACATTAGGTGCTCAAATTGTAAGCACACCATCAACAACCCCTCCCCTGTCTCAGCCACATGGCTGTCATATTTCATCTGGTGGCCTAGATACTTGGCATAAGCCTCCCCTGGCGAAGGTGAAACCCTGGTGGGAGGAGCCCCTTAAGTGATCCTCAGCTGGCCCATGAATGAGTGGCCTGCTTGATGTTTCTTTCGCCATAGGTTAAATAGTTGGGACGTGCAGACAATGGGTACAGGGTTGCTGTCATGGTGCCCAATTTTACACCATCCCCATCATCCCAACCTAGGGGAGCCATAAAGTACAGCCCATGATCCCAACCACCAAAATACTCTCCCATTGATACCATTTCCCATGTCCAGCCTCTTTCCCTGAAACGAGGTCCAAAGATGCCTCTTTTCTTCTTGGTCTTGTTACGTATTGGATGCAAACATTCTCCTGAATGTATTATCAGATTGTGTGTCTATTATGTCTTTTACATTGATTTCATCTCAGTTAATATTTGGGTATTTAGAACTTGCTCTTATTATTGGCACATTGTTTCTGAGCTTCACAGGAATTTGTCTACATATTTGCTCTTCTTTCTCCCTCTTACTGTTTTTGGGGCTTTATCTTCACCCAGCAGTGTGATTTCCACACACAGCCAGAGACTATTCTCTCCGTGAAATGGGAGTAAGTGACAAAGGAGGTAAATATAAGTAATTTGGTGTTGACGACCTGGCAGCAGTACCAGAAAAAATTCAATGACCTTGCATGGTTGGTGATTATCACTGAATACATCTACAAAGGACAACTCCTATCCATCACAACACCAATGCTTTCAGGCTTCTCAATGCACCAGAATCCCATCACTCACCCATCAGCAATCCCTAGCAGCCAGGAGTCAAGATTAACATTCAGAAACTTCACCACACCATCACACACTTTCCAATGGTGAAAGTATGTTTCCACCTTGTACCCCTTCTCAACTCCCAGATCACCCTGATCTGGGACTGATACAGTGGGAGCAGCAAGACCATGTGAGATGCCTATTTCAAGGGGGTGGTTGTGAATATGGATTGGGGAGCTTACATGGAGAGAAAGATTATTGGAGGGCCAGAGGGTAGTGAACTCAGCAGACAGTGCACAACATCTTAACATGGAGGCAAAAACAAGCGGAAGATAATTGAGCAGCGCATATATGTGGGATTTAATGCTTGGAGTGTTTCATAGTTTTACAATTAAAGTCCAGTCAGGTCAAGGCAATGTTCAAAAACTGTTCTGTAAAGGTAACAAAACTCAGAGTGAACTCAACTATTACCTTTCTTAACTGAGAACCAGAGATGGAGTCTTCTATGAAATCCCTCCCCTTAGATTTTGATCTGTATTCTAAGTTACTTGAAATTGTCTTTGAACACTGCAATGAACATCAGGTCATGAAAAAGTTCATTGACGAAAATCTGCCAGATGTAGTAGCCAGGTACGTTATGTTTAAGGTCCTGTTTAAAACTGAGGAATCTGCAAAATATTAAGAGCGACAATGCCTCTTACTTATTCAGTAGAAACCTATTTTTAAATTGATGTTTAGTTACTGATAAATGTTTTTCATATATTTACACATTTGTTTGCAATAGTAGGTAAATCTCTGGCTCTGGAGTTAGGATATTTAGGCTGGGATTTTCGTTGCCCCTGGCGTCGGGCATGTTCAGTGGCGTGTGCGGACAATAAGGCGAGAAGGCCAAAAATCGGATTGATGACATTGTGAAACAAGTTTGCGATCGTCCACTCCGCCTGCTGGTGGAGGGCCACATTCCTCGCCATCAGACATCAGGAACGTCATTGTAAATCATCAGCATATCATTATAAGGCCAGCCCACCGGAATCATCCACCTCGCTGGATCGTCCACCCACGTCAGCAGGAAATCATGCTCAGGGCTTCAAGCTTTATTTGCCTACCTTGCTTCGGTCAGCACTTGCAGTCATCAGCGCCAGGTTTTACAGACAGCACCACATCACTTATAGAGGAGTTCACGGGTAGGTGTCTACCTACCAGATCGGCCATTTGTAGGTGGCTTTTCAACAGCTGCAGGGCAAGGTATTGCTTGGGGAATGGGGAGAAGTGGGCTCAGGCAAGGGAAGAGGCTGCAAGATGAGAGCTGTACTAGGGTAGGAGGGTATCTCAGGGTGTGTGTGGGGGCACATGTTGAATCTGTGTAAGTGGCCTCAAGACAGTGAGGGTTAAGGAGACAGCCTCCAGAGAAGATGAGGCCAGATGGATGTGTGAGGGTATGAGTGCGAGAATGGGTGGTGATGTCCCTTAAGCTGGCAGTGAGTGATGCCTTGATTGTGTGATGGGCTTGAGTGTGCGAGTTTAGAGTGGTGAGATGATTGCCATGCCCTGGCTGCACAGATGAGATCATTCATCCTCTATCTGCATTGGATGGCCAACCTTTTCTTTGCAGCATTGGCACAGATCACCATGGCCATTGCATACCAAGCCAGAGTGGTATTGTAGCTGCCACTCCTGTGGCTAGAGAGGGGGTAGGTGACATAACAGCTGGCCTCTACGGTGTCCAAAAGGCCTCAAGAACTGCAGTCATCTTGCCTTTCGGGATCATGTCTTCTTTGCTGCAGTCCTGAGCTGGAAGCACTGAGCGTGGCTGTACTTTAAATGTGGTGCCTGGCGTGATGAAGTGGTGAGGTGATAGCGTGGCAGGTCAATCAGAGCCCACCTGCAATCGATACGGCGTGGTATCCCAAGAATGCATAATTAACGTGGCAGGATTGGGACGATACGCTGTGAAAAGCCTCCATTGTGGCCGGCGGGTAACCTGCCTGATACCGCAAATATGGGATGATTCCATCCTTAAAAGATTGGTTTATAAATTGTGGGGTTCATAAATCTCATTTTCAGGCACTAATAGGCCAATACTAACCCTGCAATACAGCAGGCAGGAAGAACTCACTCATTTCCAGCCAAAAGTACAAGGGCAAATGAAAAGAAATCGTTGTGCCTGGCTGAAAATGTGTTTGAGGTTCCACACTACAAGATTGGTTTTCCCTGAGTTAGCCAGCAGTAAGCAGAGCTCAGGATTGCTGGCTACCAAAATGATAATGGTTGGAAAAGTTACTGACCTGAATGTGAAATTTCAGGGATTGGGGATGGGGCTATCAGGAGGGAGGGGTTCAATTTTCAGATTCAACTCACACTTTCTAGCAACAATATTTGGAGACTTTAACCCGTTTGTCACACTGGTAATTACCAACATATGATAAAAACATAGGTCGCTCGTTAATATTTTATGAGCATTTAATGTTTTACTGCTATTAAACTTGCGAAGAAAGAATAGAGGAGAAAATTTATAAAAATTTTGGAGGAACCAAATTTCTACCTTCTATTTAATTAATACAACTGCATGTGCACACCACATCAAATTAGCATCATTCTCATTTCATTGAACAAAATAATCCATCAAAATAGTTCCATTAAATAAGCATGCTTTGTATTTATTTTTTAAAAAGGGGAGCAGAAACCATTGCGATACATAACTGATATTTTTCAAGGATGAATCAATTTGCAGGACAAATATTATTTACAGCTTTCCAGTGGCAGCAGAATGGATACCAGTGACATTTACCCCAGGCCTCTCTGTGTATCTGGTGTGAAGTGGAGGTTACCAATATTCCATAAATGTGGTGGGTAATATGAACACCAAGGGAGAGAAGTGGGAAAAATGGCACTGCAAAGTCACTCACTGATCTGCCCCACCAGTCAGGGAGATTTGTTCAGTGGAGCCCAATTGGCTTCATAAGGCAGAAAATTTTAGAAAATAAGTGGGCAGTTTGATTGGGGATGCAAGTGGACCCTGCTTTAAGCTAATGAGCAGTGTCAGAGAGGCTACAGCTTAGGAAATGCCCAGTGTGGGATTTCCCTCAGCCGCACCAGCCTTTCCCCTTGATAACATAGACCATATTTGCAGCAAACGGAGGTAATACCAATATAAAATTTCGACTCCTGGTGACGTGCAGGATGCAGGATTGGAAATGTTTAAACCTGTACGTTCTCAGTTTATCCAGATGTGCTTGAAAGCTCTTGCAATTGTTGTAAGGCTTTCATTTTTTCCTCATGTGAAATACTGCAAACTTAAGGTGACATTGTAAATATGGCCTAATTAAAGTTTTCCATAAGTTTAGCATCTCCTAAATGTAAATATTCACATTATAGTCTTTCTGCTTCTCTACTCAATTAAAAATGCTACTATTTAAGGAATATTTCCTTTTGCTGCTCTTGCTTCCTAGATCTATCAGAGCCTATGCCTCACATCATTTTTCACCCATGCTCAAGTGCTCTCCCTGAGTGAAATTCTGGAGTGAACAGGAGCAGAAATTTTAATGTGCGGGAATGCCTTTTGAAGCAACTTTTGGGGAACTAATGGTCTTATCAGGCTGTTGATAATTCAATTATCAATTTGTTTTTCCTTTACCTTAAGATTAAAAATAAATTAATTGGAAGTCTGTAAGTGCACAAAGTTAAGAAGAATAATTCAATTTAAATACAAAATCTCTCAGAACGTCTTCTGTTCCCATATCATCTGCCGGCAACATTGACATTTAATTGTTTAGGCTTTTAACTGCTTTTCTCACCTTAACCTTAACCTTAATGAGGGAATGTTATTGACAGCTTAAGTTACAAACCTTGTGTATTTTTTTTGTTCTGCACGTTATTGACTTGTTATTAATGTCACTGCTGAGTTTTATGGATTCTTGCAACTGTTTTGGTGCATTTCTTCTGTGTTTGCTAGCTTTCTCGGTTTACACGTGTCATTGAACTTCCTACATTGAGCTGCAAACAGTATAACTTGGGTCACCAGAAAAATTTTGGGTCTTTGGCACTACCACAGAAAAAAACAGTGAATATAAAATTGTGAGGGGAAGAAACTGGTCGTAAAATAGTCTCGCTTCTGTTGGCTACACAAGTGTTGTTTCTTTAAAGATCTTTTTGGTACAAGTTGCCTTTCTTTGGCAGCCATCTGAGCACCTGAAGGAGGTCCTTCAATAGATATTCAGCCCCAGTCCCCGCCTAGGATGCCCAAAAATGAGACCTAGTGGGAGTCGGTTTGCTCAGTTGGCTAAATGGCTAGAGTGTGGTGCAGAATGAGACCAACAGCACATGGTCAATCCCAGTACTAGCTGTAATAGCTCATGGAGGCCCCTTCATTGCCTTGTCCCACACTTGATATGGAGTGGTGCCCGTTAAGGTATGTAACCAATTGTCTCTCTCTAATGGAGAGAGATACCTACGGTCCTACATGGACTGCAGCTAATTACCATGAGTTTAGCAGTGGGATCAGTGCCTGCACAGGTTAGGTGCAGGCAGTCCCATTGATATAATTAATCATTATTCAACAGAGTCAAAAGGTGGACAATGCTCACAAATTTTTACCTGAATGTGATCTTGATTACGTTGGTTGAGGGTTAAATATTGACCAAGACACTGAGTGAACTCCTGTTGTTTTTCAATCAATTGGATTTTGTAAGTCCTGAGAAGGCAGTCATGGCTTTGGCTTAACATCTTATCAGAAAGACATTAAGTCCAACAAAGCAGCACTCATGCAAAAACAACAATTGTATTTTTAATAGGTCCTTTAAACCTAACAAAACTTTGAGGTGCTTCATAGGTGCATTGTCAAACAAAATTTAACCCCAAATGCAATTTTCACCAAATTCTGCATGTTATATATCAGTTTTATAACAGATTCAATTTGTGGGTTTCGGTAGCTTGGAAGGTGCCATTTTAAGGGATCGTCATCTGCTTTCAGGTCAATTACTGGCTTGTTCATTTTGACTGATAGTGTGTTGCTTTCATATTTTTGCACTGGCTGTTTGAACTGAAATTTAACTTTCCACCAAGATATCTGGGTGAGTTAACAATGGAATTTTAACCAAGGGCTTCTATCAAAAATCACAATGGCATTTTGGTTTTGGTAACTGCTGTGCCACTGTGACAGGAGGAGGAGGAGGAACAGGTAAAGACCAGAAACATGCAGCTCTAGAGAAAGGGGACAGAGGAGGCAAGTTTACTGAAGACCTTAGCCTGGTAAAGTGTCTAACCCAAACTGTTAACAAAAAATTAGATAAAACAAGTTTCACATTAAATAGACATTGCCCCAGCCTATACCATTATATTGCAAACATGGTTATTTTTTTGCAGTCAGCAGTGAAGCTATGGTGCTTGTTAATGACCTCAAAGAAAGCTAACCATAAAGGTCTAATAATCTCTGTGGCGTGAATTTTCCCTTTCTTGATGTGAATTTGAATCTGGTTAAGTTAAGGGGATCTTCAAGCACTCAGTCGCAGGGATGTCATCAAATCAATCATATTGTTGTATTCTTGCAGAGGGAAGATCAGGAAATAAGAACAACTGAATCCCTTAATTTTTTGATTTTACAGAAAGCGAAATGGGATTAAAATATCATAAATGTTAAAAATATTATTTTAACAATATGTAGAATTTCTTAACATAATTGAGAAATTTGACATGCGATAAATTTAAAATAAAACTTTCAGGGCCTGTCAGGCTGTTTATTTGTAATTATAAAAGTAGCACGGCATTCAAAATTCAGTTACACCTCATTCAACAAGGTGCAACATTTTCAAGGGTTTGTCTGCAACACTAAGAATGCGGGAATGGAAGTTTCTATCAGTTCAATGATTTCCAATTGATTGCAATCTGGAGTGATCTCAACAGCAGATCCTCTGGAGAAGCTCAGAATTACTGACAGGAACTTTCAGATTTCTGTGTTTAACTACACGTGTGAACTCCAGAAGTTGCTGTCAGTTTCAGAGATGTAATGGCAGCAAATGCTCTGAGTTTTGCCTTCATTACTGTTGCAAAACCTAGGCATTTTTCTTAATGATTATGAGTTAAAAGAGTTCAAATGCTTTTGCATATTTTCAAATGAACTACTAGGTTTTTGCATGCTAACATTAAGATTTACACAGCTATGGGTTAGAGAAACCGTTTGTTACAAATATTATTGTAGGTTGGTTCCAGTCAGTTCAAAATAAAACTTTTCTTACTTTGCAGCATTGGGAAAAAAGGAGGCACCAGTCTTAATGTCCTGGGGGTAGGGGTGGTTCAGGTAGGTCCTGCAGTGTCTATTGTTGTATCTAATGATTAAATATGGTATTCATGATACAAGTATTTTATCATTTTACGCAGGCTATTTAATCAAATACACATTCACCATGACATACTAAGAAAGACCAGGTTCCCGACCTGGTTGAATATTGATGGATCCTTCATATGTTATTCTGTAACTAACATTAGAATATTGTTCACTGGATTTCCAAATTTCCATACTGTTGCAATAAACCAGAGAGCTAAAAATGGAACATAGGATAAAGATTTTAGTGGAAAAACTAGTATTGCCTAATATTGGCTTCAGGCTGATATTTAACTTTGGGATTTGTCAGCAAACTACTAACTTTCATTTCTCTGATAAAGTTATCCTGGAAATGAAACCAAGATGATATAAATTGTTAAAAGGTATCCATGGGCAGAATTTTTACCTCGTCGGGCAGGCGCGGTGCATGGACTCAGGAGCGGCCATGCAATGGTCCACTGCGTGCGATCGGGCCCCAACCGCGATTTCATGCTGGTTGGCCAATTAACAGGCCAGCAGGTGTGAAACGTATGCTGATAACCTCAGTGCTGCCTGATGGGAGCAGGAGGAGTGCAAGCGCTGAGGTATGCGCTTGCGTACCGGTGCGCTCAGTAAAAGCTTCCTGAGCTGCCTCAGGGAGCTGAAGATCTTTAACATTAAAAATAAAGATTTCAAAAATAAGGAAAACATGTCCCCTCATGTGACTCTGCCACATGAGCAGGGTGATCTTAAAAAGAGATTTCAAAATTTTTATTGTTTTTTAAATCACCGTTCGAAACCTCATCCTGCCCGTGGATGAGGTTTCACAGAAAATGCAAAGGCAGCTTGGCCTATTCGCCCACCCACCAACCGTAAGGTTGGACAGGCAAGGAAAATTTCACTTTAATTAATTTATTAATTGGCTTAACAGCCTTCTTAATTGTTGGCGGGTGCACTGCCGACTCCTGTGCACGCCCGATGAGCGAAATATCATGTGTAAGCATGACGATGTTGGGATGCTCATCCGATGTCATCGTGTGCTATTTCATGCTATTGCATTTCAGGCGCATGCCGAAAATCCTGCCCCATGTGTTTTATAAAACCCTGAATAACTATTAGATATATAGGGGAAAAAGGAAGAAACTCAATTTCGTGTTCTAAGCAGAATTTGCTGAAATTGCACAGTAGATTAAAGATTCAAATTAACACTGCCACCTTCGCACTTTTGCAAAACTTCTCTAAAGGCAAAAGGTGGAGGAAGGGGTCTTCAGTGGGTGGGGAACCCGGTTGTTTCAGTAGCGGGCTTTGCCATGGTCCTTTTACTCAGCTACGGCATTAACATTCCATTTCCTGGTTTCCTGACCAATGAGAAGGTGCTGCCCTGTTGATGACTGGCCTTCTGTTTAAGCTAAGATTTTTATTCATAGGGCCCAGGCAGGGATCAACAGAGCCACAACCAACACTACTGCTGAAGGCAGAATGAAGGATGGCAGGAAGACATGGGAATGCTGTTATCCCTCTCTCACCCTCCTCCCACCCCCATCCCCTTTCCCAGCTCTCTGACTCTTTCCTGAAGCTCATGCTTGCAGTGGTGAAGGGAATGTTCCCACAGGTATAAGAAAGGGGCCAGCCATCCAAGCTAAACAGTCATGGCTATGGTCAGTGAGTTTGTGAGCAGCAGGAGTGTGGTCCCTCACTGCTCACT
The DNA here is from genome assembly GCF_017639515.1 of Carcharodon carcharias. Lineage (NCBI taxonomy): Eukaryota > Metazoa > Chordata > Chondrichthyes > Lamniformes > Lamnidae > Carcharodon > Carcharodon carcharias. The sequence goes on along the minus strand of NC_054478.1, from coordinate 46,965,538 downwards.
GCAGGGCCACAAAAGGTTTAACAGTTTAATAAGGGCAGGAAAGCTGAATTGCAAGACACTTTTAGGTGCCGATCCCAGATTATAGTCAATGGGAATCAGGGGGAGAACTCTCCTCTGATTGGAGTCATATCCAGCACAAAGAAAGATGATTGTAGTTGTTGGAGTTTAATCATCTCAGTGGCAGGATATCTTCAGAAGTTCCTCAGGGTAGTGTCCTCGACACAACTATCTTCAGCTGCTACATCAATTCCCACCTTCCTTCCATCATGAGGTCAAAAATGAGGATGCTCGCTGATGACTGCACAATGTTCTGGACCATTTGTGGCTCCTCAGATACTGAAGCAGTGTCCATATACAGCAACATTCAGGCTAGGGCTGATAAGTGGCAAGTCACATTTGCACCACACAAGTGGCAAACAATGACCAACTCCACCAGGAGAAAATCTAACCATCTCCCCTTGACTTTCAAATTACATTACTATCATTAAACCCCTCATCATCATTCTGGGGGTTACCAGAAACTTAACTGGACCAGCCATATAAATATGAGCAGGTGAGGGGGTGGGAATTCTGTGATGAGTAACTAACCTACTGAGTCCCCAAAGCCTGTCCATCATCTACAATTCATAAGTCAGGACTGTGATGGAAAATGCTACAATCTCCTGAATGAGTGCAGCTCTAACAACACTCAAGAAGTTCAACACCATCCCGAGCAAAATTGCCTACTTCATCAGCGCCAGATGGTGTAAACCAATTTCCCACTACAAATCCCAAAGTCCAGTCCTTCAGGATTGTTTTCAAAGATAATGATTGGAAAGTATATCTGCCCCCAATATTGGCAAGAATTTTACCTTTGCTGTGCAAGTATGTGACAGGCCCAATGAATCACAAAATGGAGCATGATGACATCAGGGAGCATCCAGTCATCATCAGGCTGCCTCGCGATATTTCGACAGGCACACGCAGAAATCGCAAGTGCACCCATCAACAATTAAAGGGTCCATCAAAGCAATTTAAGACTCAGTCCGCTGTGATTTTGAGTGGCCCATGTGTTTTTATGCTTTGCGTATGGGCCATTTGGCCAGGCGGCCTTCATGTTTTTCATTCATTCTACATCCAGGGCGGGATAAAAGGCCCAGAAGATGTTGGAGAGGTGAGGAGTTAGGAGTTTTGAAGTGAATTGCTTGTTGGTGGGTTATAGTTCCTTTCTAGGAATATTTTGACTGATTTGGATAATTCCACAAGGTTTAAAGATTTACAGAGGCTTACTACAGGAAGGTCCCTTCAGTGAGAAAACCGATGCAGCCATCAAGTCATATATGGGGACTGTGTACTCAGCTGGAGGGACCACCTCAGAAGAGGAGGAGAGGGTCAGAAGGGAAAGAAGGCCAGTCTCTTGCAAGCATCATGCCAGTCGGCCCTCTGGACCAAGAGACATAGAAAGGTTTGAGGGCCAGCAGGCTTTTCAAGGGGAGAAGGGTCAGGAGAAGGCACCATTACCCAGCAGGTGGAGTGTAAAGGCAGCGATCAGAGGTTCAATGACAAAGAAGGCTCTGCCTCTCAAGGGAAACAATCACCTCTATCTCCGACATGATCGGCCCTCAAATAACCTCAAACTGTGTAGGTTTGCCTATGCCAGTGGCTCCGAAGGTAACAGTGGTCCTGAACTTTTATGCCTCAGGACCATTGCAGAGGTCAGTGGGAAATCTCTGTGGAGTCTCGCACTCTGCTGCACACAGCTGTATTAAGTTAGCTCCCAGGCTCTTCATTGCACCAGCAAGGTTGGGTGGCTGGCTACTGGGGAGCAAGGGCTATCTGCTTAAAAGGTGGCTAATGACACTGCTGAGACACTCAAGGACTCCTGTTGAGCAGAGCTAGAAATGTAGTGCTGCCTCTATAAGGGCAATAATTGAGAGAGCAATAGGCCTACTCAAGATGAGGTTTTGTTGCCTGGCCACTTAGGGGGGTCATTACAATATCTTTTGGAATGCATCTCCCTTATTTTAGTAGTCTACTCTACCCTACACAATCTGGCTCTCTCAAGGGGGAGCCATTTGGAGGATGAGGATAGTGGGCAGAATTTTGTCCTCAGATGGTGTGCAGGCCCCACTGGCCCAATGGGAAGTGCTATGCGTTCCTGTCCCGGGGGGTGGGGGGGGAGGGGCGGCGGTGGGAGGGATTCCTCATCAGTCAAAGTGCACTCTTTTGCTCATGCACACAAAAGAGCACACTGCTCCCTGAGGCAAAGTGCTGCCTCAGGGAGATTCGTGACAGGTAAGTGTAAAAATATAAATATTAAAAAATTATTAATATGTCCCCCTCATGTGACAATGTCACACGAGATGGGACATGTTAATAAAAAACACATAAACTTTAATACATTTTTACAAAACGGACATGAAACATCATCCCTCCAGTGGATGAAGTTTCATCAATAATCAGAAGCCCGCTGGGGCTTCTGGCCTGCCCGCCAGCCATAAGGTTGGCCAGGCAGGTCTTTAATTACTTTAATTAGCCTGTCAATGGCCGCAATTGGCCGTTGACGGGACGGCGGGCAGACAGCTGATTTCACTGTCCGCTCGCCTTCCTAAACATTTAAAGGGACTGGGATGATGTCAGAGATTCCTCCCAACATCATCCCGCATCATTTTCCCCTCGGCAAGCAGGCCCCGCCCCCAAATCGCCAAGGGGAATATCCTGGCCAGTGATGCTGTTCCAGAACTGCAGATGATGAATCCAGTGCTGAATCTGAGGAGGAGTCCCATCAACCCCTGGGTGAGGAGCAAGATCCAGGATTAGGGATGCATATAGGAGGCAGAGAGATGAGGGAGGCCTTGGTTCAGCGGACTTTCAATTAGGACTCCATCTCAGTACAATACTCCCAATACCATGCGATTTAATTTTATGCACCAATCTCTTATGTGGGACTTTTTCAAAAGCCTTCTGAAAGTCCAAATAAACCATATCCACTGGTTCCCCCTCATCAACTCTACTAGTTACATCCTTGAAAAATTCCAGTAGATTTGTCAAGCATGATTCCTCTTTCATAAATCCATGCCGACTCTGTCTGATTCTGCCACTATTTTCCAAGTGCTCAGCTATTAAATCTTTTATAATGGACTCTAGAATTTTCCCCACTACCAATGTCAGGCTGACTGGTCTATAATTCCCTGTTTTCTCTCTGCCTCCCTTTTTAAATAGTGGGGTTACAATAGCTACCCTCCAACCTGTAGTAACTGTTCCAGGGTCCATAGAATCTCGGAAGATGACCACCAATGCATCCATTATTTCTAAGACCACTTCCTTAAGTACTCTGGGATGTAGATTATCAGGCCCCGGGGATTTATTGGCCTTCAATCCCTTCAATTTCTCCAACACCATTTCCCTACTAATACTGATTTCTTCCAGTTCCTCCCTCTCACTAAATCCTGTGTTCCCCAACATTTCTGGTATGTCATTAGTGTCCTCCTTTTAGAAGACAGAACCAAAGTATGTACTTATTTGGTCAGCCATTTCTTTGTTCCCCATTATAAATTCTCCTGTTTCTGACTGTAAGAGACCCACATTTGTCTTCACCAATCTTTTTGTCTTCACATACCTATAGAAACCTTTACAGTCAGTTTTTATGTTCCCTGCAAGCTTACTCTCATACTCTATTTTCCCCTTCTTAATCAATCCATTGGTCCTCCTTTGCTGAATTCTAAACTGCTCCCAATCCTCAGTCTGTTGTTTTTTCTGGCCAATTTGTATGCCTTTTCTTTGGATCTAATACTATCTCTAATTTCCCTTGTAAGCCATGGTTTGGCCACCTTTCCTGTTTTACTTTTGCGCCAGACAGGAATAAACAATTGTTGCAGTTCACCCATGCAGTCTTTGAATGTTTGCCATTGCCTATCCACCATCATCCCTTTAAGTAACGTTTCCCAATCCATCATAGCCAACTCACGCCTCATACCATTGTAGTTTCCTTTAAAAAGATTCATGCCCTAGTCTTAGAATCAACTACGGCACTCTCCATCTTGATGAAGAATTCTATCACATTATGGTCGCTCATCCCCAAGGGGCCTTAAAACCTATTATATTAGAGTCACTATTACTTAGGTGTCCCCCTACATTTACTTCTCTTACCTACTTGTGTAATTCCCCAATACTAGATTCAATAGCAAATCTTCTCTAGTTGGACATTTTACATTTTGGGTTGGACTGGAGCCCTGTACGCATTGTAGGAATACATTGTAGGTAGCCCTTTACTGGCTTCCTCTGTCCCATTAATATCAAAGTATTTATTCTAACTAAAACGTGTAGAATTATTTCAATGAATTCATCTTACTGCTAATTCAGGAATGTTCTGTTTTTCCATTCAGGTCAAAATGACTTTGAAATACTTGGCAAAATTCAGTCCAAACATCTAGGCCTTTTAATTCATAATGAGGTGATAGAGCCTAATCCTGAGCATATCCCCAAATACAAAGGTATTTTTTAAAAGAAAAAAGTATTTATATTTACCAAATGTTTTCAGCTGAAGAACAGCAGTTTTGTTGGTGGTATGAACTCATCTTTGATCTGTTTCTGGTAGTGAACATGCGTGGGTGAGACATTACTATCCTTTTGGTTGATCGTAGAACAGTTTGGCTGAATTTTCAGGAGGCAGGGGCTTGGCCAATGCCATATTTCACTCTAACGAGTGTTAATTGACATAAAGCCACTCTCTCAGGAGGAAGTCAGATTGGCCGGCAGCTCTCCAGTCCCTCTAGGCACGGCACTGCAGTGGTCGATGGGGGCATTGAAGGAGCTGCCTGACACCAAGTCCCGGGAACCGGATGGCAGGTAAGTAGCAGGGGTCCCAGTGTGGGGGTGGTAGGGAAGGCCTGGGCGGTCACGAGGGGATGATCGGGGTCTCAGGTCATAGGTTGGAGGGGGAGCGAAGTCCGGAGGTCACCAGGCCTTAAGGGGATGGTGCCCCAGTCAGAAGGGGCTTCTGATGGAGGCGCCCACCCACCTTCACACCCGAGATCAAACTTACTTTATTTGGTAACCATTTAAGGGCGCTAATTAGGACAAAGGCGGGCTTCCTGTAAGAGGCCTTGCCATCCCACCATAAAATCAGTACCAGGTTGGGACAGGGATGAATCTTGAGGGAATCCCATCCATACAATTTCACGCTCCCCCCCACCACCACCTCAGAACCCACCGGGGTGAGCGTAAAATGCTGGCCATTGTTACTACTAACCCATGTAGAGATAGCTGATAGCAATGTTCAGTAAAAATCAGTTAACCGTTTATGAATTATTAGCTTCTCTGGTTATGTTGTAATTTGTGTTCAAAAAGTTAATTATCTTTGGTAAAATATTGTGTTTTTGGATGAGCTTTTGTGCTGTCTGGGGTGAGCCTATGTATAAGCCATTTGAAATAAACAGATGGAGAGGGCACAATGTTGTTGAGTGAGGAGCATTAAAACTCTGAACCTAAAGTAAAAGAGCAAAATAAATTCAATCCCTGTTTCTTAGCTGAACTATGCTCTGAGGTGAAGAATGAAGTGTCTTTCGGGAGAAGAGAAGTAATAAGGGAAAGTCATGTCCAAGCATTTTCCAAACTTTCCTAGCAGATACTTTGATAGTCCCAATGAGCAGGCTCCTCACATATTCATTGTTTTTTTTTTCAGTGAGTTATGATGAACCTTGATAAACTGCCTGAAAGTGTGTTGGAAGTAAATTGAATAGAAACTGTTAACAGGAATTGAGCAAATACTTGAAAAGAAAAAAAAAATGCAGGGCGATGGGGAAAGAGCAGGATGTGAGAATGTGAGTTCACATTGCCCATGTTTCTTATTGCTTGTGGGATCGGTGCATGATGGGTTGGACTTTCTCCAGCTTTCCATGAACAAGCTGGGAGGCTGTGGAGGCAGTAAAATAGAGAGGAATGGTGGGAGGTGGTGTGTCCATTGTCATCCTACTGCCATGCCACTTTCCCAGTGGTGGGTGAAGCCTTCACCGCATGGCAAGACCAGCAGGTGAATCCAGGTGGCCTCCCTGAAAGTTTGGAGAGGGGCCGTCCTATTCAGATACACTTTGTCCCATGGATGGGCCCCCTCTCAGTAATGGCCGGCCTCCTGGCAAGGACGCAGCCTACATTCACCAGCCCACTTGCCTTGCTAGGCCTGCGTGACTGCCCCTGGTGGCCCCAGACTCCACTTACCAAGTTGGGAGCGTGGCATCCTTCCCTGGCATCCTCTTCTTCCTGGTGCAGTCTGAGCAGTTGCCATCTGCCCCCCCCCACCACCTCCGCGTGACGCTGTTGAGACTGCTGATCTTCCAGCCTTCTGATTGGCTGACAGCTCCTGGGGGTGATCATTCATCCTTTAAAGGAGTGGCAGCCCTGGCAGCGACTAATTAGTTGCCTGATGCCAGTAAAATGCAGCTGAGGGTCCCACAATTGGCCAGGGCAGGGTCAGGTTTTCGTCGGAACCCCAGCCACAATGATACAATTCAGCCCAATGAGTTAAAACAATGTTTATTTTGCTGAATAATGATGCTTTGTGAAGCAGGCATGAAGGTACCGCTGAGGAACTGAAAGAATGAGAAGGAGATTCTTCTGTGCCTAAGAGATCTGGGACATATTTTTTGGTCACTGTTTATATTAATAAAGTAATTGAGGAGCTTGATTAAATTATATATATTGGGTAACAGAGTGTGATCTGATATCTGCTTTGCATGTTTTTTAAGGTATTGTAATTGACTGTATGTATGGAATGTAGAAATCATGAGGTAGAACTGGTATAAATGTTTTGAGTAAATCACTGTTTTCTAAAGCGTGTAAAGTGTGGCCCCTGCTCTCTTATAATGAATTGTGAATTCAATAATAAGAATCCTATAATCACATGGAATTTGGTTTGACTGAGTACACATGTTGCATTTTGTAATATGAATTCATTAAAGGCAAAGAACTCTTTTTACGGTTGTGACAAGTGATGTCTGAACGCTCTAGTGTTTTAAGTAACAGAACACAATAGAAATTGAAAACATTCCAACTCAGGGGAGTAGGGCTAATTGTATGATTCTTTCAAAGAGTCAGCACAGGCACCTTGGTAGAAACTGTTAGTGGGTACAGACGATAATGGGAGGGATTCTCGACTAAACTGAAAAAGGACAACTGGTAGAGGAATCTCTGGTGGGAAACCTGTTTACTCAATGTCAGCCTGATTCAATATTTTGATTTAAAATGTTTTTATGTAATTACAGATGGATTCCAGCAATTTCTACTAGATTTAGATCTACTAGATTTACTGTTGGTGTTGGTGATACTGTTGTATCACTTGACAAAATAATTAATGATCTTCAACAGTGAATGTGATATGTTGTAGTGTCAACAAATCACTTCTGTGCTTCAATCTGTTCCTTTTTCTCTAGGCTAAAATTAGCATCCCCATGGCTCTCCTAAAAGCAGAAGGTGTACTGAAATGAATTTCTATGGCCCAGGTTTTTGCCATGAAGGGAAGGTTCTCCATTGTGGTGAAAATCCTGGAAATGGCCGGAATTTCTAAATCCCCCGCCCCTAAACCAGGAATTTCCCATCTTCACGGGGATGGGACTGAAGTTAGGCTGAGGCTCACACATGCACGATTTGTAGAAGCAGTTGGCCACTAAAATCACCAGCTGCCTCCACTGAAGAAGGACTTTGGAAGAACAAGGGTGTGGAATCCAGACTGTGCAGGTTAGAACAGCTGTCCAAGAAGTGTCAAAGCTGTCAAGGAACTGTTCAATGATACTAGGTGAGTTGGCGTGAAGGATGTAAGAGTAAAGGGCTGTGGGTGGGGGCCATGCCTTGGCATGAGTTCACACAAAGTTGACCTAGGGATTATGGGGGCAATGGGGGGTAGATAGAGGGGCAATAAGTTGGCATAGGGAGTATGGTGGTAATGGGGGTGAGTAAAGGGCCACTAAGTTGGCATGGGGGTGTGGGGTAAAAGGGGCATGTATTGGCATTTGGGTATGGGTGCCATGGTGGTGGTTCAGTGGCATGGGTTGACATTGGTTGACATGGATGGGGCAGGCATAGTGAGTGTGTGGGGAAGTGATGGATGGTTAGGGGTGAGGCCTGGATGGATTTTTTTTTTTTTAAAACACAGTGCTGGAGCACAGAAGCATGCCTTGTGCCCAGCTTACCTCCATGCCCAACAGCCTGTGCATTTGTTCCGGGGTCACTTTCCCAGACTTGTTTTCCAGCTCGCCTCCCCCGACTGAAAACCCGACTTGCGGGTGGACATTTTTAAAGGTCATGATCGCTGGGCCGGGAAATCTTCCGACTCGGTGAACCTGACCCTGGGGCAAAAGTCTGGGCCTATTGGCAGGATTTTCCAGCCCCGTCACGACGGGACCCACCACAGGAGAGCCGACGGCCCAGCCAAAGCTCCATTGACTTTGGGTGGGACTGGACAATCCTGGTGGTGGGCGGGGCTGGAGAATCCCATCTTATATGTCAACTCCTGGAAACTAGATACAATGAAACAGCAACTTTACTGCAAATGGGTGACGATTCTGCCCATTATCTAAGTGTGGTAGCAGGGGTGTAAAACGATGTTTTAACCGCTGGCTGGTTTTTACACTGCATCGGCCCAAACCCGCCACATTATTAATATGTACCCAGGAAACACACCATTTTGACGGTGGGCGGGCTCTCATTTACCACCTGCCATCACCTTGGTGCTTCATCGCGCCGGACACCATACTTAAAGTCCAGCAACAGGCACATATCTGGGCGCTTCCAGAGCACGACTGCTGCACAGAAGACAGGATGGCCCCGAAAGGCAAAAAGGCTGCAGCCCCCCACTTCAGCGACATGTCTTTGGAATGCCTTTTGGATGCAGCGGAGTCCCACCGGGATGTCCTAAACTCCTACCCTGGCCGCAGGATGGGCAGTGGCATCACCAACCAGACTTGGGAGGCAATGGCAGCAGTGGTCAGTGCCAACGCCCTTCAAAGGAGGACAGCCACCCAGTGCTGCAAGTGGATGAATGATCTCCTTCATTCTGCTAGGGTAAGTCACTCTTCTTATCGCTCTGAACTCACACACTCACAAACCCATCGCACATCCACAGGGCCCTCAGTCACTGCCAGTTCAAGGGACATCACCATTCGCTCTCTCATACACACCTTAATTGTCCTCATCCTGTCAATGGGACCACCCATCACCCACACACACCGGATTTACTTACAATCTGGCCTGGCAGGCATCCTGCTTACACTCTTTCCACCTCTATTCATGTAGGACAAGCTGCCACACAACAGGGAGAGGCTGAAAATTGGTGGAGGAATGTCTGAGATCAAGGTCCTAATCGGCTTTGAAAACAGTTATCCAGTTGGCCAGCGATGATCTGGACCGATCCTGTGTTGATGATGAAGTCGGCAGTGCTCTAACAAGTGAGGGTCCAGCTGTGCAACATCCATCAGACAACCATGCTGTGAGTGATGTGTCCTGATTCATAGGCCACTGTCATGTACTAATTATCTCCCCTTGCTTTCACAGGCAGATCTGGGAAACAGCCAAGAGAGTCCATGACCCAGGGCCTCCAGTCAAGCCCCGAAGACACCTTGGAAGAGGAATCTGAAGGCACCCTCCTTGAAGTCCCATCACAGCTCTCACCCACGCCCTCCACAAGCATGGAGACACACACCTCACTGGGACCTAGCTTTAGAATAGCCTCTAGATCACAATCTGGTGAGCACATCACACTGTCTGATCCACAGCAAGTGGCAGCAGGGACTTCCCAGGTGTCCAACACGCGGAGGACTGCTGGAGGCCATAAATTTGCTGAGTCTGAGTCAGCTGACGAGCCTCTGGAATCAGTCATGTCACAGTTGCTGGAGCTGCATAGGCAAACTCAGGAACATTAGGAAGGTATGTCCACTGCACTCCTCAGATTGCAAGGTACGATGGAGGAGTCCGTCTGCCTTCAGACTGAGGTGATATTGCTGGCATGCCAACGCAGCAAGGTCAACACTGGTATGATGGTGGTGGCCATGGAGATCTTGGTCCAGGATATCATTCTTGCTCTGCTGCGCGGGCTGAACTCCTTCGCTGATGCTATAGTTGGCCTGCAACAGTGTGTAAGAAGGGTTCAGGGCAGCCTGATCTCAATCCAGCTACCCTTTCTCCTCAAGGAGTCAGACTGGGATCCTCGAGCACCCATAGGGAGGAGGATCAGCAGGTGCACACTCCAGGGCCATCAACCCAAGTAACTCCGAGAGTGTCTGGCCCATCTGAATCCCCTCTTCCTGTGAACTCAGCAGCTCCAGCTTCACAGGACAAGGGGGGTGCCACTGCCAGATAGCAGACCCCCAAAAGCACGCTGGGGCCCTCCAAGTCTCGGCCCTCCAGAGGACATCCGCCAAGGTCATCACAGACAGGGCGTCACAGTCAGCAAGCTGCCTCCACCTCTACTGTTGATGTCCAAGGAGCACAAAGATGTAACGGCAGGGTTAGGAAAGTTAAGAAGAATTAGTTGCATAGCCTGGGCATAAGTGTTAATTACTTGTACATACTGTTCACTATTGTCAATAAACTCCCAAGAATGTCTCCCTGCCTATAGCTCCTTGTTCTAACGAGCAGTGTTCTTGTCTGTCAGATGTGAAACCTTTCTGCACAAGATAAAGGCAGGTGTCTCTGTCCAGGGCCTCTTCCTTGTGCTCTGTGCAGCCTCTGGACCAAAGTGATGGTTCGGCCTCCACTCCCTGGAAACATTACTGATGCCTGCACCTCGTGCTGGTCATTGCTGCCAGAATGCAGTGGGTAGCTGCCACGGAGTCCTCTCATTCTCCCTGTGTGCTCTCAACACCTATAAGGTGGGGCTGGCCCCCACCTCTCAAGCTTGAAATCGAACTGGTGACCCTGGTGAGCACTGTGCAACGTTACTGCGTACTCACCTCTGCATTCAGAGTGCAGGCCACCAAGTGCATGCCTTTTCTTTGCTGTTGTGAAACCCATCAGCATGCTTTCCCACCAATGTGGTCGGACGATCCAGCGACAGGGGACGATTTTAGCGGGCTGATGTATTACAATGAGGTTCCTGACATCTGATAGCAGGAAATGCGGCCTGCCATTGGTGGACTGAGCAGATGATCGTGAAGTGGTTTCCCGCTGTCGTAAAATCGGTCGCACCATATTGTCTATTCATATCACCGATCACACCCGAAGCCAGTGGGCACGGAAAATTTCACCCAATGTTTTCCATATAAATTTATTAACAAGAGTGAATTTCTTCTAATTCTATTTGTGTTCCAGCGCTTGTGAAAGAAAAGGGTTTGGCCCTTAACATCTCATTCACTTGGAACCAGATGCGCTCAGAAGAATATGAAAAGCAAAACAAGGAAAGAAACGAAAGCAAAATGTTTGATTTCATGCACATGACTGAGGTAACAGCAGTTAAAGATTACCTTACAAGCAGCAAAAATGGGAGATATTCAACCCACCAGTCAGGATTCTAGCCAAATACCTAACCCTGCCACTTAGTGTCCAATGTAAGGATGGTTGTATGTATTATAGTCATTAGAATTAATACTCTTTTTGTCATAATTCTTAGGTAAGTTATTCCATATCTTTTGACCTGCCAGCCCTTGACACATCTGGTACCAAATGGGCATGTGGGCAGCTTATTTATAGGCAATCCCCATGAACATCTGCCAGTTTGCGTCAGAAATCATTTTGGCATGACACATTCAAAATTTCCCCTTCCATGTCACAGGAAATCCGTACAGCCTTTCCATTTGACCATAACTCAGATCCAAAATTAAGTGGAGCAGGAAAACATGATTAGTGGTAAGGTGCAACATGATTGGAAACACGAAAGGATGATCTGAAATGGGCTATCAAGCCCCTTTCATCCTAACCTTGGACTGTTTTGTGATTTGACTGGGATGAGAACAATGCCCTTGATGCTCCTCCCTACCCATATTAAGATTTGCCAAGTACCCTCTCAAGAAAGTGATGCCCTTTTAAAATGTCACCTCTCCATCCAGTTTGACTCCTGCACCCAAAGATTTCACTATGTTGTGTTTCAGTTCGCTGGACTGGCGTTTCGGGGAAAAGGAACTTGAAATTATTATATGAAGCTCCTTGAGTGCAGAACTGCTGGCACTTTCAAAGAGCTGGCACAGACGCAATGTCCCGAATGGTCTCCTTCTCTGGCTGCATGAGTTTATGATTATATGTGTCAATGGAAAACAGAGTATCGATGGGGAATCCATTAGCAGAAGAAAATAAAGTAATTAGAAATAATAAGACTTCAAAAGTTGTTGGGAAGCATCAATTTTTTTGGGTGACAATTTTTTTGGGAACAGTCTGTTAGGCATGCTCCTGGGACATGCTTTCAGGTCCATCCCAGACCAATGGGATGAAACTCTGTTACTGCTTTGTGAAATGTATCTGGCGAGGTTCTTCTGAGGGTGGAGACTTTTTGCTGCGAAAAAAATAGAGACAAAAATTTCCTTTGCATACTGAGTTTGCTGATATCAGCTAGAATAAGACCAGAGCCATTATAAATGGCCTTAGCAGCCTTGGGGTATGGAGGAAAGGAAGAAATCAGTCATAATTTCTGTTCCTGCTATCAATCCGCTGGTGGAAATTGCCTGCTTTTGGAAAATAGATGAGGGGAGAAGCAGGATTGACTGTAGCGGAACTTAACCTAAGTTAATAACCTGTTACCATTCACTGTTTATGCTCACAGATGAAACTGTTTAGTTGTGATGCTAGTCAATCACATGAGACTTAACCCAGCATACATCAATACCATCAGATGGAGAGGGAGAATTTAGGAAGAAAATACATTTAAACTGTGCCATTTACTAATACTTTTTTCATAAAATGAAATAGTCTTCTCTTTTACTCCAGTTCCATGAATTAGATGTCTATTAACTGGTTTCAGAATGTCTTGCAAACTTCTGATTCAGCAAATAAAATAATGATGATTTCACTAGACCACAATTTTTATTAATGTGGTTTATTTGAGATAATTTTCTTGTAATATAATTTCTTAATTACGAAGTACATTTTTCATACTTTTACCATGAATTTTCAAAGAATCCTGGGTGGAGAATGGAAAATAATGGGATTAGAGACCTCCCACCAAGTCTCCAGGCTCTAAAAGCACCACAGCCCCTATTGGGGATAGTCTGCACTGTATGCTGCTATCCCAACACACTGCATGTAAAAGACAGTGGGAGGTCAGGGATTCCAATTTCACTCCCTAAATATCTCCTAACGAATGTGGGAGGCTTTCAGTTTGGCCATGAATAGATGCACTATTGGTGAGATTGCCATGGCAACCACTCAACGCAATGACTTCCAATTCTTCTTGCCAGTTCCGTCCAAAATGCACTTTTACAAAGGATGCAGCAGGGTATGACCCAGGTCTCAGATTTTGTCAGAAAGTGGGACACCCACAGAAGTCAAAATAATCCCTCCTGACAATCTCTGCCTCCATTAGGGTGAGTGCTGCTGAAACATCCTTACTGTTGTGTTGGGCTTGCTCCCTATGTATTCACAAAATGCAGCATTATTATCATTTGGCACTGGGCCTTCTCACTCAGGTTTAGAGTTTGCCCCATTACTCTTCGACTAGTGCAGCGTCTCTACAGGAAATTTGGGCCAAGATATTGTTCCAGCAATTTCCGCCCTGACAGATGACTGGAACAATTGTGGGAGACTTGCAGTTTGGCCGTGAACAGATGCACTATTGGTGAGATTGTCATGGCAGCCACTCAACGCAATGATTTCCATATCTTCTTGCTAGTTCTGTCCAATATGCACTTTTACAAAAGATTCAGCAGGGTGTGACCGAGGTCTCAGATTGAGCCATTTCACTCAGGCTTAGAGTTTGCCCCGTTACACTTAGGCTAGTGCAGCATCTGTACAAGAAATTTGGGCCAGGATATTGTTCCAGCAATTTTCACACCGACAGACAGTGGTATAACAGGGTATTTTATGCTGCTCCAATAAAAAAGAGAAGGTCTGAAAGCAATCATTGATAAAGAAAGCGACCAAAATTTCAGTTCTTTCAGGAACTTGGTGGTGGGATTCCTCCCAGGATTCATTGCCTGGAGTTGAAGTTCTGGGGCTTTTGCAAAGGTCACAATGCAGCAGAGCAGCTCTCTGCTGAGGCCTCACAATGGTACTATGGGTGTAATTCCAGTGGAATGCAAAACTCACCCAGATGTAGATGTTTGGGGCAACAACAAATTTCTTCACGTTTCCCTGTCACTAGCAAATGGCAAAATGGGTGTAACCCTGACAGAAGTAAGTTCTGCCCCAACTTCAGACATTCCATTCAGAAGTCTACATGATTCCACCTTTGTCCCGACCAAAATTTCAATGTCGGTGCCTTAAAGATCATGAGGGATGCATCAGAATTAATTTATAAGATGTAACTTATATAAGAATGCATTTGTATTTATGACATTGCATTTTCTATATTTAGATGTTGTATTATGTTGAAAGTTTGCATGATACCATCAAGTACTTCCACAGCCTTCTGGAAACTAATGGCAAACTTCAAATAATATAGGCAGCAGGTAGGTGATTGTCCAGTGTTTCTGATATGTGAACACATCCAGTATTTCTGATATGCGAACATGTCCAGTGTTTCTAATACATGAACACATCCAGTGTTTCTGATATGTGAACACGTCCAGTGTTTCTGATATGTGAACACGTCCAGTATTTCTGATATGTGAACACGTCCAGTGTTTCTGATACGTGAACACGTCCAGTATTTCTGATATGTGAACACGTCCAGTGTTTCTGATATGTGAACACGTCCAGTATTTCTGATATGTGAAGACGTCCAGTGTTTCTGATATGTGAACATGTCCAGTGTTTCTGATATGGGAACACGTCCAGTATTTCTGATATGCGAACATGTCCAGTGTTTCTAATACATGAACACATCCAGTGTTTCTGATATTTGAACACTAAGGATGCCGTCCAAACTGAAGTTCTGCAGGGAAAAAGAGAATCAAATTTCTCATCTTTGGTATTCATCTTCCTCCTGATGTTTAATTGTATACTTTCTGGCACTTGTGAAAAATAATTATAGCTACTGAAACAAAGTAAAAGAAAATGTTTAGTACATAATGAATTGTCTAGATGACAGAAAGCAGCTGTCAGTGTTGAGCATTGTAAGTGAGCAACTATGATCACTGAAATCTCCTCACAAGTGGCCTTCAAACCTCTGGTCATTGATATATTTATTGTATATTAAACATGAAAAATGTCTCAATAATCTAAAGATACTGTACTTCTAGATGGAGCTGGACACATAAAATGACATGAGTAATGTTGCAAGTGTCATATCCAGTATATTATGAACTTTCAGTCAATACTTTTAAAAACTGGACACAAACAAGCTATTAAAATGGCTTCTACAAAGCATGTGACCTTTAGCATTTGAGCTACAGTCAATATCAAATCTCAGGCAAATACCTAGTTGTATATGCATATTCACAGCCATCTGCGGTATTCACACATCTCTTTGTTTAAGGATGGGCCAACAGAAAAGGACTATGGAATTTCCAGACTGCCTGACTCCATTACTTACCAACACAGAAGTGTATGGCTGCTGTCACTGTCCCATTGTAGTATATGACTTTCCCCATCCAAACTAAACTGGTGAACTTCAGAGGCATTAACCCACAACACAGGGTGTGAAAAAAAGATTTGTGCAAAGCCACATGGAGGCAGCTATGTTCTTGTCTGCTTTAAAAAATCAGCTATGAGCTGTTTGCTGTTATTCACCAGAGGGAAATACCTCAATTGTTTCCACAGCAGCAAAGATGAAACACAAAGATGAAAAGCAACAAAGCCTGGGGCCTTGATGGTATTCCAGCTGAGATCTTAAAAGGTGGCGGACTTTTGATCGCATCAAGACTCCATGGCTCATCCTATGAACTTGGGAGGTAAATTGACCTTTTGTTTATGACATCAATGCCCCCAATGCCTTCTAACCAACTTCAAAAATGCGACAACTGTAATTATCTTCAAGGGAGCTAAATCACGCTATGGAAACTATCTATGGAACTATGGAAACAAGGCGTTTCTCACTTGTTCACAGCAAGGAAAATCCTGACACACATTCTCTGAATTGTTTACTTCCTGAGGTTGAGGAAATCCTTCCAGGGACTCAGCATGGAGAGGAATCTCTGGCATGGTCTTTGTTGCCAGACATATGCAAGAAAAATGTTGAGAACAACACCAGGAATTCTTCATTGCATTCATCTACCTGACCAACGTATTTGGCTCAGTAAATCATGAGGCGTTGTAGATTGTGTTCCAAAGATTTGGATGCCTAAGAAACTCATCACAATCCTGCAAGTGCTTCACAAGAATATGACTGCAGCTGTCTTGAGTGGGAGATCTGAAATCGAGGCCTTCAAAATCCAGACCAGTGTCAAGCAAGGCTGTGCGATAGACAAAAACAAAAAATGCTGGAAAATCTCAGCAGATCTGACAGCATCTGTGGAGAGAAAGACAGAGTTAATGTTTTGCTTCCATATGACTTCTTCAGAGCTAACGGGAAGTAGAAATGTGGTGAAATATATACTGCTTAAGGTAGGTTGAAAAGATGAAGCTGGATAGAAGGCCAACGATAGGTGGAGGCAAAGGAGGGATTGCAAAAGATGTCATAAACAAAAGGTCAAAGGGTTGTTAATAGTGGTGGTACTGTCTAAAGGAGGTGCTAATGGTGACATTAAGAGTGTAAAGCATAATGTTATAAATGAACTTCAGACCATGAACTCTCTCCTCCATCCCCACCCTGTTTTGATCCCCCCTTTTTTCTATATTCATTTTTATTTTTAAATTTTAATATGTATTTATTTTTTCCCACTTATTTCATTATTATTATTTTGAAAATTTATTTCCATTTTTATTCATTGTTTTATCCATAGCTTTTAGCCTATTTTGATCTTTTTTTCCCACCCTCGTCCCCTCCCCCTCACCCCACCCCCACTAGGGCCGTCTGTCACTTTCTAGAGTGCTTACCCTGGTCCTGCCATTATCACATTCTGCTCTCCACTCTTAATATCACCATTAGCACCTCCTTTGGCCAGCACCACCACTATTAACAACCCTTTGACCTTTTGTTTATGGCATATTTTGCAATCCCTCCTTTGCCTCCACCAATCACTGGCCTTCTACCCAGTTTCACCTGCTCCACCTCCCTTAAACAATATATATTTCACCACATTTCTAATTCCCTTTAGCTCTGAAGAAGAGTCATATGGACTCAATATGTTACTCTGTCTTTCTTTCCGCAGATGCTGTTAGACCTGCTGAGTTTTTCCAGCATTTTTTGTTTTTGTTTTAGGTTTCCAGCTTCCGCAGTATTTTGCCTTTATCTGTGGGATAGACTCCATACTATTTACATTCAACCTGGCGGTGGCTATTCACCTCATCAAAGATCTACTGCCATCTAGTGTCAGTATTAAATACCGCTGAGAACAAAATCTGTTTAACCTGAGTAGCCTTTGTGCCAAAACTAAACTGACCAGCATAGACATACTTGATCTACAGTTTGCTGATAACTGAGTGTTGTTGCATGCACTGTAGCAGGTTAAAAGCCATCTCAATCTCTTCCATTCTCCATACAACAAACTTGGCCTGTCCTTGAATGCCAAAACAAAATGCATATATCAACTTACACCTGATCAACCAAATGTTCAACCTTCCATCTATGTTGAAGTACAGAGTCTGGAATATGTTGGGCACTTCCCACATCTTGGCAGCCACCTCTGTCAAAAGACTGTCATTGACAAGAAGATCTAATGCTGGACCAGCTCACCGACGTCCTTCTACAAACTACACAGCAAGTGTTTGACAACAACGACTTCTACGAGTCAACAAAATTCCCTGTGCACAGAGCAATTGTCATCACCACACTCCTGTGAGGTGTGGACTGCTTATCAGCGATGCATAAGAGCACTAGAGAAACTCCCATCAGCAATAGCAGTGCTGCATCCTCTGGATTCAATGGGAGGACCTTTGAACAAATGCTAGTGTCTTTCTTGAATCCAGCTTCACAAGCATTAAAGCATCAGTACTGCAAAATCAACTTTGATGGACTGACCACTGTGAATGGATGGCTGGAAACTAACTCCCCTGTCAGGCCCTATTTTCTGAACTCTCAAATGGCCAACGTTCCATGGGAGGACGAAGAAAATGTTTCAAAGTCACTCTGAAACTCTCCTTTTGGTGTGGCAACATTGACATTAATGACTGGCAGGCATTTGATAGTAGTTGTTCAACATGACGACGATCTGTCCATCAAACTGCCTGACGCTTTGAGTCACAATGTCTTAATGATGAGGCAGAGCAGCAGCAGAGAAGGGAAGTAAAGGAAATAAATCATGCATTCTGATGTCCTGCCATATGTGCCCAAAGGTATCCGAGTCGAGAATTGGCCTGTTCAGTTAGATGAAGACCCATGGCAGAAACTTGCGACCCTGATTAGACATCATCCTTGAATGGAGGGATGCTGATGATGACATGAGTAATTAACTATTAACGGGTAGAATCAAAGGGTACATGAAAGCCCCCTTTATAAGTTCTGCCGCTTCTTGCCAAGCACATGTTTGCTACAGCAGATTCTGACCCTGCAAGTGGAGGAAGATTTCCCTTCCCTCCACAGTAACCTACACAGCCGAGTCAGAAAGTCTTGTGGCCTCATCAACAAATAATTTCCTGCATCAACATTGCCTAATCCCTTTCCCACTGCCATATGAATGTCATCACATACTAAAATTGGTTCACGGGGGTCATGTGGAACTTGAACAAAAATCTTGATTAGGTTGCACTTGGGATATTGTGTGCAATTTTTGGGGCATTATATTCTCAGAAGCCTATACAACGGAAAAAGTGCAGCATAGAGTTGTTTGAGTGGTAATGGTGATGAGGTTACAGTTAGGATGAAAAACTGCATAAGTTTCTGTTCTTTTCACTGGAGCTGAGCAGCAGTGATCCTGGTAGAAACCTTCAAGATTGTGATAGAATAGATAGAACGTTTCCATTCATGGTGTTAACAAGGGGCCATGTTTTAAAAGATAATCACAAAAAATTTAAGGCTAGAAAAAATGCTTTTTTAGAGAATGCAGCAATCTCTTCTCAGGCAATGGCTGACCCAAAGTCAACAGGTCCTTTCAAAATGGAGTTAAGTTCTTGAAAAGGGGGAGTGTTAAAGGCTATGGGAAATGTTAAAGGTTACTGGGAATGTTAAAGGCTATGGGGGATGTTAAAGGTTACTGGGAATAATCATGAGTGGAATTGGAACATGGGCTGAAACCCCTGATGGGCTGAATGGCTTGTTTTCTTTGCTGCAGCTTTCTGTGATTCTCAAATATTTCAGATTAGAGAAACTAAGACAGCTTTTTAACTCACCAAAACAAAATTAATGATATTCAAACAATACACTTATAGACAAAAAGTTTCCGCAAGTATTCTAAACATTAAAGATATATATAGATGCAATAAGTCACTTTGTGTAGCATGACATAACGTGGAGGGTTTTTTTCCCAAAAAGCGTAAATAATTTGTAAATCATAAAATGGCTACATTACATTTGGCTTGTCGAGTTCATGCCAGCTCTCTGCAAGAGGAACTCAACTAGTCCCACTCCCCTGATCTTTTTAATTCTTCAGATAATTGTACATTTGTCTCTTGGAAACCATAATTGAACCTACCTCCATCATTATAACACACAAGCAAGTTAGTTCACTATGATTTGCAGTTAACAAATCCTAGCTTGCTTTCCTTTATTAATTCACATTTGTCCAAGTGACTGTTAAATTTGACCCTAATTATTGTTTTCAAAAACGTTAAGGACCATAATCTCCCCAATCCTCCTTGTACATTGCTTTTACTAATATTACATCTATGGGAGACTTTTGGATTCCCTTTTTTGTTAGCTTCTAGAATCTTTTCATACTCCCACTTTGCTTCTCTTTCTTTAAAGTCAATTTCCCACTGAATCTTTTATATTCAGTTTGGTTCTTGTTGGATCCTGGTCATTAGTTTAGGTATATTACACATCAGGTTACCACATTCTTCCCCCTTTACTCAGAAATACATTTTACAGTTACAATTACAATTTTTCTCAAAATGTCTAATTATTTACTTAGATAAGTAATTTACAAATTCAGTCTTTATGGGGGTTTCCTTATGCATGTAGAACGTCTCAGCTCTACAGCTTCAGATGTTTTGACAGGAACCTCATTTCCTGGTGTTGTCTGACTATCAAGTTCTTTGGTGGTTACCTGCAAACCTGTTTCCTCAACTCTTGCAAGTACAGCCAATCCTTCAACCATATCTGTACTCAGTTGACCTCTTTCAACAGGAGATGTTGATGCAGTCATGAACACTGCAGGAATAATTTACTGATACTTTGTTTCTCTCCCCTTTATATGATCTATATGTCTCCATATGACTCAGTCTTCTACTTTCACGTGGTAAGAAAGAAGTCCAGTAACTGCACTTATTTCACTGATAGCCACTTGGGTCCTTCACCAAAATTTTTCAGATATAACATCTCTCCTATGGTAAATGTTCTGTCACGACTATGCCAATCACGTACAATTTTCTGACTTCCCTGACTTTTTTCCACCTTCCCCCTAAACTTGGCATTAGTAAGCTCAATCTCATTCTGAGATAGCGTTTCATTAGCAATTCCACAGATGTGACACCTGTTGTCGTGTGAGGGGTGGTTCTATAATGGAAAAGAAAACATGCTAACTCCAATTGATGTTTTCATACCAGCTATGAATGTTTGAACTGCCCACTCGGAGAGTCCATTCAAAGAAAGGTAGTACGGTGAAGTTTTTACATGAGTAATACTGTTGAGGCTGATAAACCGTTAAAACTCAGCACTTGTAAATGCCATGCCATTATCTGATACGACCACCTCTGGTTGTCTGTCGATGGAGAAGCTTTGACATAGCTTGTCAATTGTAGAGGAGGATGTTGGTGACTTTACCTCACATATGTCCATCCATTTTGAGCGAGCATCAACAATAAGGAGAAACATTGCTCCCATAAAAGGTCACACATAGTCAATATGCAATCACATCCATGGCCCTCCTGGCCACTCTCACGGGTGTAACTGAGCTGCTGGTGGTAACTTTTGCACTTGCTGACACTACATACAACTTCTCACTAAGCTCTCTATTTCTCCATCCATTCCAGGCCACCATAGATAGCTGCGCGCTATGGTCTTCATTTGGCAAATTCCTGGATGTGCATTATGTAGTTCAGTTAACAATGGCTTTCGTCCTTTTGGAGGAACAATCACTGTGGCTCCTCACAATAAGATACCACCGTGGCAGGTTATCTCATATCTTCTTTAAAAATACAGTTTCACTTAATCAGATTCCTGTTCTTGTGACCAACCGTGAGGAACTTGTTCTCATCCTATGGATAAGACTGGGTCTCAACTTGTCCAATCTCTAATCTCTCTAGCACATACCGGTGATGAATCTATGAAGTTCAATAATAAAATGAGCTCTTGAGGAATTAGAACATCCTCAATGTTTTCTTTCAAATGCAAACAGCTAAGAGCATCAGTGTTTACAATCTGATTTGCAGGCCTGTGGATAAAAGTACACTCATACACTGCCAGTATCAATGCCAATCTCTTAATTCTTGCTGAGGCTATGGGTGGCATAGCCTTATCCTCATTGAATAATCTTAGCAAAGGCTTGTGGTCTGAAACAAAAGTAAAATAACAAACATGTACATATCTGAAATTTCTTGACACCAATGATGGTTGACAAGCCTTCTTTTTCTACCTGTGAGAATCCCTTTTCTGCTGTGTTGAGCATCCTTGATACATATCCAATAGGTCGTTCTGAGCCATCGTCCATTCAATGGGAGAACACTGCTCCCACGCCGTAAGGAGATGCATCACATGTCAGGACTAACTCTTTTCTTTGGTCAAGACGCTTTGGTTAGGCTTAAGTATGGGGACTATTGGTGATGCCCATTCCGAGAACTGCACAGGTTGTGTCATTCCCAGTTTCTCTAATCTATCTAATTTGGTGTTTACCTTTTCCCGCATTGCGCATGGTACTGGTCTTGCCTTCATATATCGAGGGGGTAGAATGAGGGCTTGTAGCCCTCTTCCCGAGTTCATTTTGGAAAACCAAGGCATATTTTTGTAGTAGCTCAGTCCAATCCAATTTAATTTCTTTCAGCCAGTTTCATCCAAGGAGGCTTGGCCCCTCTCCTAGGTAATTTCACTGATTGACTTCCATACTGTACAGTAACTCTGTTTATGCCTTTGATTTTGATGTCTTCTCATGTGTAAGTTTTCAATTTGGCATCCATTTCTTCCAAATTTAATTCCCCATGATTCAGGTATTTAAGGGTATGCTCACCTATTGCCATAGTAGAAGCCCTTGTATCCACCTCACTGTTACATAGATTGGTTATGTTCTTTCTACCTTTAAATTATACAATGAATACATATCTGAATCTGTTACTTCAAGGTCTTCTACGTTATGAATCTCATGGGTTTTTTTCTTTTGATTGAAAGTCTGCCTGATTTTAACCTTGCGATGTCTCTTAAGGAGTTCATTTCAATGACAGTAAAAACATTTGATTTTTAAAACTTCGATTCATTACAAGGTTGTCTGCTTCCAACCCTGTTACCATTATTCCATGTTTTCACTGCTAAGTCATTTCTTTCTATTTGTCTGAAAGCTGAGGCTACTTTCTGCTTCTTACCAGAGCTATACATTTTTGTGCCCCTTTTGGCTGGGGCTCCCTGCCCAACGTGGAGGATGGCACCATTTTGTGCCCCCTCTATGGCTCTCAAGTCCCTCACTGCACCTTCTATTGCCAGTGCCATTTCCTGCACTTTCTGAAAATCCCAATTTGTTTCAGATAGCAATCTCTTCTGAATCAAATCTTCGTTTATACCGCACACCAAATGATCCCTAAGCGTTTCATTTACAGGTGTACCAAACTCGCAATAATCTGTTAACTGTTTCAGGCTTGCCACATGACAAGCAACTGTCTCCCCTGGGCTTTAGTTCTTAAATTAAATTTGGATCGTGGCGTCGTTACCGAGGGCTTTTCAAACTTTCCAAATCTGGGACACTGGGTGCCATTAGACTTCGGATCAATCCATATGTCTTACTCCCACATATGGATAACAGGATCACGTGCCTCTTCTCCCCCGCAATGTCATTAGCTTGGAAAAAGAATGTGAGGCAGTCAACATAATGAGACCAACTGTCCACTGTTAGGTCGAAAGAATCAATTCTTCCAAAGTGCGGCATGCTTTGAGGGAACTGTTTTGACAATTAGGATGAAAATTCTACTTACAATAACCATGCGAGGTATCACGTGATCTTGGTTCACTTGATTTCCTTCCTCGCTCTTTTTCGCTTTCCTTTTTCTTGTCCTTCCTTGCCTTTTCTTGCTTTTTCACCTTGTCGCCAGTTTGTTGGATCCTGGTCACTAGTTTAGGTCTATTACACAATAGATTACTACAGTTGCATTATCCATATGGCATCTGTCATATGGACATGTTTTCTGTTTCATCTTTTCAGTATATCTTTTACCATTCACGGAGTTCTGGGTTTGTTTGTCCTTACTTTCCCCCTTGTGCTAATGTATTTTGACAATGTCCAAACTATCTCCTCTTTAAAAGCAGCCCATTCTTCCATTACAGCTTTGCCTACTAATCTTTGATTTCAATTTACCTGGGCCAGACCAGTTCTCACCCCATGGAAGGTTGTATTACCCCAACTAATCAACTTTACCCTGGATTGACCCTTGTCCTTTTCCGTAACTAAATTAAAACTCATGAAGTTATGGTCACTGTGCCCTAAATGTGATCAAGCTATAAATAATTTACAGAGGAACCCTACAATATCAGAATTTCAATTAAATGAATGTCTTTTACAAATATATTTCAAATATTACTATTACCAGATTATAGTGGATTTCATTCCCTTTGGAAAAAACGTGGATCCCGGTTTCCTAACAGTTGTCTTTTCCTTGATGTCCACAAAACGCTTGATGAAATGAAAATGAAGTATGGATCTTGGAGCTTTCCTCTGACATGGGTATCACAGAGTGTTTCATTGAAGGAAATAAAAATGGAGAATTTCTGCTGGATTTCCTCATGCATGTAGTAGATTTCAGGAAAACTGACCCTGTGGATCTGAAGGCTCAAGTTCTTCATTACCTATGTCAACCTCAGTGCTCAAGAGAGGAAAATGGGAAAATTCCTTTCAACAATAATTTATATTTCAAAGTGGTTGACTATTAATTGGATTTCTATCAGTTGGTCATTATCCAAATAACTTGACTTAGAATATTCTTAACATATTCTTGTTCCAGGTTTGTTGCTGTTAAGTTTAAGTAATTATTAGATTGTGCTTGTAGCCATGCTTTGAATTAACCCAAAAAATTTCTCTTAAACTTATCAAACAATTTTTCATGAAATTTAAAATTATAATTCCTGGTTTAAGTGGTGGAGCTTTTAAAATATCATCTTGTAACCAAATCATTTTGATAAACCTTGCAAATAACTATTCATATTCATATTCTATGGTGTTGATGCTATAAGCTCCTTATGGAAACCTCATTTTGTTTCACGTAAGAAACAGTCTCAGGGTTTTTATTGCTACGGAATGTATTAATTTATTCTCATTCTACTTCTGGCGTTTTTATGCTCATTATTAGTTACATTCTAAGATAAAGGCTAATTGACTCAGTGATATTTGTGATGCATGGATCAAGAACTGAAATATACATTACAATGGGTAGCTTTTGTGCACTTTGTATAAGGTTCAAGATAAAGTTAGAGAATGTTTTTGCTGGTTAGCATAAATAATTTGTATAATTTAATCTGACTTGATAAATATTGGTTTCCTTGCCCGAACCTGTCCATGTAAAATATCAGAGCTTACCAAACTGTGGTAGCTTTGAAACATTTTCACAAATTAGTTCAAACTATAATATGTATTACTCTAGTCTATCTTTGTGCACATGCTTGTGGTTCACTAGCATGCACACATTTGTATAATACAACCAAAATGCAATGTCAATAAAGCAATATGAATGCCAAGTTTCTTATTTCTTTTTTGTTAAACCTTAAGGGCTAAAAATCAGTCTGTAGCTTTTTTTTGGGTGTTCCCGGTTCCATTAAGGCAATCTTCATGCTCTCTCCTATTGGCCTGTTTGAAGCAGTCACCTAAATGTGATCCATGCTGCTGGCTGACTGCGGACCAATCTGAGGCACTAACTGCTTCTGAGATTTACACGAGTTTCTGCTAGCCTCCAGCTCCAATGGCAGTCTGTCCCTCTTAAACATCAGTTGCAATGACTGAAAGGAAGCTGCTGCTGACTGCTAGTATTATAATTGGTTGCAATTGGAAACAAATGGTGCAACAGGGCAAATAAAGGGTGACTATTTTCATGGACACAGTTCTAGAGGCCTTAGTCATGGAGGTTTACAGGAGTTGAGTGGCCCTGTTTCTGTAGAAGTATAGAAAATTTATGGCACAGGAGGAGGTCATCAACCTATTGTGTTTGTGTCTGTGAGAAAAAGCTAACCTGCCTAATCCCATTTTCCTGCTCTTTGGTCCATAACCCTGCAGGACACAGCATTTTAAGTGCATATCTAAGGGCAGGATTTTCATGTCGTCAGGCGGGTGCAGCATGCAGGCCTGGGAGTGGCCGAGAAACAGTCCACCGCCCGCGATCGGCCCCCAATCACGATTTCACGCTGGCTGGCCAATTAAGATGCACTGAGAAGCTCAGCACTGCTGGGGTGGGGGCGGGAGGAGTGCGAGCGCGGAAGTCTGTGTATGTGTGGTGTAGTACGCACTGAAAGCTCCCTGAAGGCAGAGAGCTGAAGAATATTAAATTCAAACATAAAACTTCCGAAAATACAAGAAACATGTCCCCACATGGGACTCACTGACATGAATATAAACATAATAAAAATCTTGTCAAAAAATGTGTTTTTTTAAATTAATGTTGGAAATTAATGTTGGAAACCCCATTTCGCCCGTGATTGAGGTTTACTAATAAATCCAAAGGCCACCTGGCCGATTCACGCCTTCTCCCCCCACCCCAACCAGCCATAAGGTTGGACGGGCAGCAAAAAATCTTGAAATTAATTGATTAATAGCCTTCCAGTCTAGCACTGCTTGACTGTAAAGTTTCTGCTCACCTGCCCTCTAATCCTACTGCAAATTACTTTAAATCTATGCACCACAGTTATTGACCTCTCTGCTAAGGAAATAGATTATTCCATTCCACCCTATCTAGGCCCTTCATAATTTAATACATTTGAATTATAATTCCACTCAGCTATCTGTTTCAAAGAAAACAATCTCAGTGTTTCCAGTCTTTCCTCATAGCTAAGATTGTCCTGACAACATCCTTGTAAATCACTTCTGTACCCTTTATAGTACGTTCGCATCCTTACTGTTGTGCAGTGACCAGAGTGTATGCAGTGCTCTAGCTATGTCCTAACTAATGTTTTCTACAGTCTAGCACAACCTCCCTGCTCTTAAATTCTATGTTTTGGCTAATAGAAGAAAATATTGTCCACGTCTTCTTAAACACTTTATCTGCCTGTCCTGTTAGCTTCAAGGGTCTCTGGGTGTGCACTCCATGGTCCCCCTGTTCCTCTACACTCCTCAGTATTCTAACATTAATTCTGTGTTCCCTTGTCGTTTTTATCCTCCCCGTATGAATCATCACACAGTCTCTGGGTTGAATTTTCCGTCCCCGCTGGTGTCGAGTGTGTTTGGCGGCATTAACGGACAATATGGTGAGAAGCCAAAAATTGGTTTTACGATGTGATGAAACCACTTTGCAATCGTCTGCTCTGCCTGTCAATGACGGGTCGTGTTTCCTGCCATTGGACATCAGGAACCTCTTTGTAAAACATCTGCATATCATTATAAGTCCACCTCACCAGAATCATCCCCCCAAGCTGGATCATCTGAGCACATAGGTGTGATTGCAGGCTGACATGTTTCACAACTGTACATAAGCGACGTGCACCTGGTGAGCTGCACTTCGTTTGGGACTTTGAGGTATGTTTGCCTACCTTGCTTCAGGCAGCACTCGTGGTCATCAACACCAGGCTTCGCAGATAGCACTGCATCACTTTAAGGGGGCTCATGGGCAGGTATCTACCTATCAGACCAGCCATAAGGTGGGGGTGGCTTTTCAATAGCTGCAGGGCTAGGGCTTGAGTGGGGAAGGGGGAGAAGTGGCCTCAGGCAAAGGAAGAGGCTGCAGGACCAGGGTTGTACTGCAGAAGGGGGAGTATCCCAGGGTGTGTGTGGGGGCACATGTTGATCTGTGCAAGTGGCCTCAAGATTTTGAGGGCTGAGGAGACAATCTCCAGAGGAGATCAGGCCAGATGGAGATGTGAGGGTGTGTGTGAGAGAGTGAGTGGTGATGTCCCTTCAGCTGGCAGTGAGTGAGATGCCAGTGAATGTGTGTTGTCCAGAGGACATCACAGTGGGCCTCCACAGCATCTAAAAGGCAGTCGAGGGACACAGCACTAAATCAGGAGGCTGCAGTATTCTTGCCTTTCTTTGTCTTCTTGTCTTCTTTGCCGCAGTGCTGGGCTGGAAGAACTGAGAGGTGTGCGCGCGGCTGCACTTTAAATGTGGTGCCTGGCATGATGAAATGGTGAGGTGATGTCATAGCTGGCGAATTGGAGTCCGTCCGCCATAAAAACGGTGTGTTTCCCGGGAATGCATGATTAATGAGGTGGGATTAGGATTATATGGTGTGAAATGCTGCCTTGCAGCCTGCTGGAGCGCTTAATGCAAATCTGGGGTGATTCTGCCCTCTGAATTGAATTCCATTTGCTACTTCCTTCCCACTTGCCCAACCCATTGACATCTTCCTACAGTTTAAGGCTTTCTTTCTCATTATCAACCACATAGCCAATTTCTGCATTATCTGTCACATTCTTAAGCACAGAGATAAAAACAAAAACAAAAAACTGCGGATGCTGGAAATCCAAAACAAAAACATAATTACCTGGAAAAACTCAGCATGCTGTCTACATATGATCATTGATATATACCAACAAAAAATGAGGGACATAGTACTGAGTCCTGCAGAACCCCACTGGACTTAGACTTCCAGGCATAAAAACACCTGTCAACCATTATCCTTAACAAAAACAGAATTACCTGGAAAAACTCAGCAGGTCTGGCAGCATCGGCGGAGAAGAAAAGAGTTGACGTTTCGAGTCCTCATGACCCTTCGACAGAACTTGAGTTCGAGTCCAGGAAAGAGCTGAAATATAAGCTGGTTTAAGGTGTGTGTGTGGGGGGCGGAGAGATAGAGAGACAGAGAGGTGGAGGGGGTTGGTGTGGTTGTAGCGACAAACAAGCAGTGATAGAAGCAGATCATCAAAAGATGTCAACAACAATAGTACAATAGAACACATAGGTGTTAAAGTTAAAGTTGGTGATATTATCTAAACGAATGTGCTAATTACGAATGGATGGTAGGGCACTCAAGGTATAGCTCTAGTGGGTTTTTTTTTTATTTTATATAATGGAAATAGGTGGGAAAAGGAAAATCTTTATAATTTATTGGGAAAAAAAAAAGGAAGGGGGAAACAGAAAGGGGGTGGGGATGGGGGAGGGGACTCACGACCTAAAGTTGTTGAATTCAATATTCAGTCCGGAAGGCTGTAAAGTCCCTAGTCGGAAGATGAGGTGTTGTTCCTCCAGTTTGCGTTGGGCTTCACTGGAACAATGCAGCAAGCCAAGGACAGACATGTGGGCAAGAGAGCAGGGTGGAGTGTTAAAATGGCAAGCGACAGGGAGGTTTGGGTCATTCTTGCGGACAGACCGCAGGTGTTCTGCAAAGCGGTCGCCCAGTTTACGTTTGGTCTCTCCAATGTAGAGGAGACCACATTGGGAGCAACGAATGCAGTAGACTAAGTTGGGGGAAATGCAAGTGAAATGCTGCTTCACTTGAAAGGAGTGTTTGGGTCCTTGGACGGTGAGGAGAGAGGAAGTGAAGGGGCAGGTGTTGCATCTTTTGCGTGGGCAAGGGGTTGTGCCATAGGAGGGGGTTGAGGAGTAGGGGGTGATGGAGGAGTGGACCAGGGTGTCCCGGAGGGAGCGATCCCTACGGAATGCCGATAAGGGGGGTGAAGGGAAGATGTGTTTGGTAGTGGCATCATGCTGGAGTTGGCGGAAATGGCGGAGGATGATCCTTTGAATGCGGAGGCTGGTGGGGTGATAAGTGAGGACAAGGGGGACCCTATCATGTTTCTGGGAGGGAGGAGAAGGAGTGAGGGCGGATGCGCGGGAGATGGGCCGGACACGGTTGAGGGCCCTGTCAACGACCGTGGGTGGAAAACCTCGGTTAAGGAAGAAGGAGGACATGTCAGAGGAACTGTTTTTGAATGTAGCATCATCGGAACAGATGCGACGGAGGCGAAGGAACTGAGAGAATGGGATGGAGTCCTTACAGGAAGTGGGGCGTGAGGAGCTGTAGTCGAGATAGCTGTGGGTGTCGGTGGGTTTGTAATGGATATTGGTGGACAGTCTATCACCAGAGATTGAGACAGAGAGGTCAAGGAAGGGAAGGGAAGTGTCAGAGATGGACCACGTGAAAATGATGGAGGGGTGGAGATTGGAAGCAAAATTAATAAATTTTTCCAAGTCCTGACGAGAGCATGAAGCAGCACCGAAATAATCATCGATGTACCGGAGAAAGAGTTGTGGAAGGGGGCCGGAGTAGGACTGCAACAAGGAATGTTCCACATACCCCATAAAGAGACAGGCATAGCTGGGGCCCATGCGGGTACCCATAGCCACACCTTTTATTTGGAGGAAGTGAGAGGAGTTGAAGGAGAAATTGTTCAGCGTGAGAACAAGTTCAGCCAGACGGAGGAGAGTAGTGGTGGATGGGGATTGTTCGGGCCTCTGTTCGAGGAAGAAGCTAAGGGCCCTCAGACCATCCTGGTGGGGGATGGAGGTGTAGAGGGATTGGACGTCCATGGTGAAGAGGAAGCGGTAGGGGCCAGGGAACTGGAAATTGTTGATGTGACGTAAGGTGTCAGAGGAATCACGGATGTAGGTGGGAAGGGACTGGACAAGGGGAGAGAGAAGGGAGTCAAGATAACGAGAAATGAGTTCTGTGGGGCAGGAGCAAGCTGAGACGATCGGTCTACCGGGGCAGTTCTGTTTGTGGATTTTGGGTAGGAGATAGAAGCGGGCCGTCCGAGGTTGGGCAACTATCAGGTTGGAAGCTGTGGGAGGGAGATCCCCAGAGGAGATGAGGTCAGTGACAGTCCTGGAAACAATGGCTTGATGTTCAGTGGTGGGGTCATGGTCCAGGGAGAGGTAGGAGGAAGTGTCTGCGAGTTGACGCTCAGCCTCCGCGTGGTAGAGGTCAGTGCGCCAGACAACAACAGCACCACCCTTGTCAGCGGGTTTGATGACAATGTCAGGGTTGGACCTGAGAGAATGGAGTGCAGTAAGTTCAGAGAGAGACAGGTTAGAATGGGTGAGAGGAACAGAGAAATTGAGACGACTAATGTCGCGCCGACAGTTCTCAATGAAAAGATCGAGAGAAGGTAAGAATCCAGAGGGAGGGGTCCAGGTGGAGGGAGAATATTGAAGATGGGTAAAAGGATCCGTTGAACTGGGAGAGGACTCCTGCCCAAAGAAGTGAGCCCGGAGACGAAGACGGCGGAAGAAGAGTTCAGTATCATGCCGAGCCCGAAATTCATTGAGGTGAGGGCGTAAGGGTATGAAACTAAGTCCTTTGCTGAGCACTGAACGTTCAGCATCGGAGAGGGGAAGGTTAGGGGGTATAGTGAATACACGGCTGGGGTTGGGATTGGAAGATGGGGTGGGGACGGAGGGACAGGCAGGGGTGGAGGGTCCTAGATGGGTGTTGGTGTTGATGAGTTGTTGGAGCTTGCGTTCCTTAGCACTTGAGAGAAAGAGAAAAAGTTTCTTGTTGAGGCGTCGGATGAGCCGAAGGATAAAATGAAACTGGGGGCACGCGCAGCTTTGAAAAAGGGTACGGCGGTGCTGCTGGAGGGAGAGGTCGAGTGTGTTCATATGGCGGCGCATGGCACTGAGAGTGGATTTCAGAATGTGACGGGAGCAGCAGTCCGAGAAACGTTTTATGTCCCGGAGATACCTGTAATCCTGGGTGGGCTCGAAACATGAGGGGTGGAATTTCAGTTGAAATCCATGTGGGGTAAGTCGGAGACGGAGACAGTCACTGAGAAAGGAGATATGGCTGTGAAAGCGGGTTTTAGTAAACACCTTGTCAAACACTAGGAGAGAAATGGAAAGCAATGAAGGTGAACAAGGCAACAGAGAAATCCGGAAATCTTGTCGCAGAGAGGAACAGAACTTCTTCAAGGAGGTAGGCATTTCTTGA
This sequence comes from Carcharodon carcharias, assembly GCF_017639515.1. Lineage (NCBI taxonomy): Eukaryota > Metazoa > Chordata > Chondrichthyes > Lamniformes > Lamnidae > Carcharodon > Carcharodon carcharias. The sequence continues at coordinate 46,934,092 of NC_054478.1, read as the reverse complement.
AGAGCAGTGGCAGTCAATTAAACACAGAGATAAAAACAAAAAAACTGCGGATGCTGGAAATCCAAAACAAAAACAGAATTACCTGGAAAAACTCAGCAGGTCTGGCAGCATCGGCGGAGAAGAAAAGAGTTGACGTTTCGAGTCCTCATGACCCTTCGACAGAACTTGAGTTCGAGTCCAGGAAAGAGCTGAAATATAAGCTGGTTTAAGGTGTGTGTGTGGGGGGCGGAGAGATAGAGAGACAGAGAGGTGGAGGGGGTTGGTGTGGTTGTAGCGACAAACAAGCAGTGATAGAAGCAGATCATCAAAAGATGTCAACAACAATAGTACAATAGAACACATAGGTGTTAAAGTTAAAGTTGGTGATATTATCTAAACGAATGTGCTAATTAAGAATGGATGGTAGGGCACTCAAGGTATAGCTCTAGTGGGTTTTTTTTTATTTTATATAATGGAAATAGGTGGGAAAAGGAAAATCTTTATAATTTATTGGGAAAAAAAAAGGAAGGGGGAAACAGAAAGGGGGTGGGGATGGGGGAGGGGACTCACGACCTAAAGTTGTTGAATTCAATATTCAGTCCGGAAGGCTGTAAAGTCCCTAGTCGGAAGATGAGGTGTTGTTCCTCCAGTTTGCGTTGGGCTTCACTGGAACAATGCAGCAAGCCAAGGACAGACATGTGGGCAAGAGAGCAGGGTGGAGTGTTAAAATGGCAAGCGACAGGGAGGTTTGGGTCATTCTTGCGGACAGACCGCAGGTGTTCTGCAAAGCGGTCGCCCAGTTTACGTTTGGTCTCTCCAATGTAGAGGAGACCACATTGGGAGCAACGAATGCAGTAGACTAAGTTGGGGGAAATGCAAGTGAAATGCTGCTTCACTTGAAAGGAGTGTTTGGGTCCTTGGACGGTGAGGAGAGAGGAAGTGAAGGGGCAGGTGTTGCATCTTTTGCGTGGGCAAGGGGTTGTGCCATAGGAGGGGGTTGAGGAGTAGGGGGTGATGGAGGAGTGGACCAGGGTGTCCCGGAGGGAGCGATCCCTACGGAATGCCGATAAGGGGGGTGAAGGGAAGATGTGTTTGGTAGTGGCATCATGCTGGAGTTGGCGGAAATGGCGGAGGATGATCCTTTGAATGCGGAGGCTGGTGGGGTGATAAGTGAGGACAAGGGGGACCCTATCATGTTTCTGGGAGGGAGGAGAAGGAGTGAGGGCGGATGCGCGGGAGATGGGCCGGACACGGTTGAGGGCCCTGTCAACGACCGTGGGTGGAAAACCTCGGTTAAGGAAGAAGGAGGACATGTCAGAGGAACTGTTTTTGAATGTAGGCTGGTGGGGTGATAAGTGAGGACAAGGGGGACCCTATCATGTTTCTGGGAGGGAGGAGAAGGAGTGAGGGCGGATGCGCGGGAGATGGGCCGGACACGGTTTAGGGCCCTGTCAACGACCGTGGGTGGAAAATCTCGGTTAAGGAAGAAGGAGGACATGTCAGAGGAACTGTTTTTGAATGTAGGCTGGTGGGGTGATAAGTGAGGACAAGGGGGACCCTATCATGTTTCTGGGAGGGAGGAGAAGGAGTGAGGGCGGATGCGCGGGAGATGGGCCGGACACGGTTGAGGGCCCTGTCAACGACCGTGGGTGGAAAACCTCGGTTAAGGAAGAAGGAGGACATGTCAGAGGAACTGTTTTTGAATGTAGGCTGGTGGGGTGATAAGTGAGGACAAGGGGGACCCTATCATGTTTCTGGGAGGGAGGAGAAGGAGTGAGGGCGGATGCGCGGGAGATGGGCCGGACACGGTTGAGGGCCCTGTCAACGACCGTGGGTGGAAAACCTCGGTTAAGGAAGAAGGAGGACATGTTTACTTCCTGATACTGAGCTACTTTTGACTTCACCTTGCCACTTGCCCTTGGATCCCACAGGCTTTTTACTTTCCTCACAAGTCTGCGAGTGGCAATTTGCAAATGTCTTGCTACACAACATGTAGACTATATAAAATTCGCTACCCTTATTAACCTGCCTGTCACCTACTCAAAATACGTAATCAGGTTATGCAGACATGACCTTCTGTTGACAAATCCACGTTGAGTCTCTTGATTGATTCATGTATTTTTTCCAATAATTTGTCCAGCACTGAGGTTAGGTTGACAGGCTTTACCCCTCACTCATTTTTAAACAAAAGTACAATACTAGTATTCCTGCAATCCTCCAACATCACACCTCTAGCCAGAGGGGATTGGAAAACGATGGTGAGAGCCTCTGTCGTTTCCTCCCTTGATACTCATTGAACCCTGGGATATACTTAATCTGTGCTTGGAGATTTATCTATTTCCAAAAATGCTATACCCCTTAATACTTCCTCTCTCACTAGGTTTGTCCCATTTAATATTTCACACGTCTCCTTTACTACAATGTCTGCAACTTCTTGGTTCTTTGTAAAGGCAGATGGAAAATATTTGTTAAGAACCATGCCCACATTCTTCCATCTTCACATACAGGCTCTCTTTATGGTCTCTGACATGTGAAATGTTTTCTTTCAGTATCTTCTTTTGCTTTATGTAAGTATAAAATATTTTTGGCTTTTCCTTGACTTTACTTGACCATATTTTTTTCTTGCCCTCTCTTCGCTTTCCTACTTTCCTTTCTAATTTTACCCTCGCACTTTCTATACTCACCACAGCTTCATGCATTGGTGAACTCTCAGTGGCGGACATAGCTTCCCTTTATTTGCCTTATCCTACCCTGTATGCTCTTTGGCAGCAAGAGAGATCTTGATTTTCTGAGTCCCATGCTTTTTTTTTGTGGGAACATATTTGTTCTGAACCCTCGTCAGCCTCAGTGAATGACTCACACCACTCTGAGACTGACTAACATTCAAGCAATTGTTTCAAGTCCACTTTTGTCATATCACATCTCAGCTCAGTAAAATTGATCTCTCCCCAATTTAAAACTTCTACCCAATGTCTACTTTTGGCTTTTTCCAGAAGTATTAGGAGATGAATTTTGTATGGGAGGCCGTTCCCATCACCTGTCTGAAGAGTCATTGGCGAGTCCACATGCCTGGCTGGCTCACCCAGAGTGATAGTCTGTAATAGCTGTCAGGGCTTTAACTGGCTTGAAGAGCAATTTCTGTCTCCATTGGAGAAAAATCCTGCCTCTGGACTGCAGCCAATTGAATAGCTGGCAGCTCTCATGTCTCAGCAGTGCCAATAGGAGTTGAAAGAGGAGATGCTGATACAGCCTAGACTCCAAGGTAAATCCAGATTCTCACTGGAGCGAAGCTGGCAGGCCACAACAAGGGGACTGGAAGGCAGGGATAGATAGGGAAGGGGACTGGGTAAACATAAGGTTGGAGACACCTTGAGGGGGGCTGCTCTGTGGACAGAATGGGTGCAAGAATTGTAAGCACATCATCAACAATGACCACACCCCACCCCAATCCCTTCCCTGTCCCAGCCACATGGCTGCTATGTTTCATCTGATGTCCTAGATTCTTCGCATTAGCCTCCTCTGCTGCAGGTGAAATCTTAGTGCTGGTTGGAGGAGGCCCTTAAGTAGCAATTAGTTGGACACTTGTGGCCATCAATTAGCCCATGGATGAGTGGCCTGCTTGATATTTCCCTTGTCATAAGTGAATAGTCAAGACAGACAGACAGGCTGCCATGGTGCCCAATTTTACACCACCCCCAACATCCCAACCTAGGGGAGCCATAAAATACAGCTCATGATCACAACAACCAAATTGATTTCATTGATACCCTTTCCGTTTGTCCAGCTTCTTTCCCTGAAACTAAGTCCAAAGCTGCCTCTTCTTTTCTTGGTCTTGTTACATATTGGGTACAAACATTCTCCTGAATACATTATCAGATTCTGTGTCTATTATGCCTTTTATATTGATTTTTCTGATCTAATATTTGGGTATTTAGAATCCGCTACTATTATTGCTCTATTGTTTCTGAACTTCACGGCAATTTGTCTATATTTGCTCTTCTTTCTCCCTCTTACTGTTTTGGAGGCTTTGCATACTCCCAGCAGTGTGATTCCCACAGCCAGAGACCTTCAAGGAACACTCTCCCAATGAAATGTGAGTAAGTGCCAAGGGAGGTCAATGCAAGTAATCTGGTGCCAAGGACCTGGCAGCAGTGCCAAAAATGTTTAATAATCTTGCACAGTTGATGATGGTCAGTGAATACATCTACAAAGGACAACTCCTATGCATTACATTCCAGGCTGCTCAATGCACCAGACTTGCATCACCCACCCATCAGCAATCCCTAGCAGTCAGGGTTCAAGATTAATAGGGGGTGATGGCATAGTGGTATTGTCACAGGATTAGTAATCTGGAGACCCAGGGTAATTCTCTGAGGACCTGGGTTCAAATCCCACCATGGCAGATGGTGGAATTTGAATTCAATAAACATCTGGAATTAAAGTCTAATAATGACCAGAATTGTTGATTGTTGTAAAAATCCATTTGATTCACTAATTCCCTTTAGAGAAGGAAATCTCTCGTCATTACCTGATCTGGCCTACACGTGATTCCAGGCCCACACCAATGTGGTTGACACTTAAATGCCTGCTGAAATGGCCTAGCCACTCAGCTGTGTCAAATCGCTGCAAAGTCACAGCATCGATTGAGACAATGACAATGTCAACACTGCAAAGTCCTCCTTATTAGCATCTGGGGGGCTAGTGCCAAAATTGGGAGAGCTAGCTTATAGACTAGTCAAGCAATAGCCTGTTATAATCATCCTCGCAGAATCATTCATTACAGATAATGTCCCAGACATAACCATCACCATCCCTGGGTGTGTCCTGTCCCAATGGCAGGACAGGCCCAGCAGAGGTGGCAGCACAGTGGTATACAGTCAGGAAGGAGTTGCCCTGGGAGTCCTCAACATTGAAATCAGGCCAAACATGGGCAAGGAAATCTCCTGCTGCTTACCATGTACTGCCCTCCTTCAGCTGATGAATCAGTGCTCCTCCATGTTGAATACCACTTGAGGGTGGCTAGGGCACAGAATGTTCTCTGGGTGGAGGATATCAATACCCATCATTAAGACAGGCTTGGTAGCACCACTGCTGACTGAGCTGGCCAAGTCCTAAATGACATAGCTGCTAGATTGAGTCTGCGGCAGGTGGTGAGGGAAAAACATTCTTGACCCCATCCTCACCAACCTGCCTGCCTCAGACCCATCTATCTATGACAGTATTGGTAGGAGTGACTGCCACACACACAGTCCTCGTGGAGACAGAGTCCTGCCTTCTCATTGAGGATACCCCCACTACCACTGTGCTAAATGGGATAGAATTAGAACAGTTTTAGAAATTCAAGACTGTGCATCCTTGAGGTGTTGTGCACCAGCAGCAGCAGAATTGTTCTCAAACACAACCTGTAACCTCATGGCCCGGCATATCCCCCACTCTACCATTACCATCAAGCCAGGGGATCAACCCTGGTTCAATAAAGAGTGCAACAGGGCATGCCAGAAGCAGCATCAGGCATACCTAAAAATGAGGTGTCAACCTGGTGAAGCTATAACACAAGACTACTTGCATGCCAAACAGCATAAGCAACAAGTGATAGACAGGGCTAAGCGATCCCACAACCAACGGATCAGATGTAAGCTCTGCAGTCCTGCCATATCCAGTCGTGAGTTGTGGTGGACAATTAAACAACTCACTGGAGGAAGAGGCTCCACAAATATCCCCATCCTCAATGATGGAGAGGTCCAGCACATCAGTGCAAAGATAAGGCTGAAGCATTTGCTGCAACCTTCAGCCAGAAGTGCCGAGCGGATGATCCATCTTGGTCTCCTCCGGAGGTCCCAGCACCACAGTTGCCAGTCTTCAGCCGATTTGATTCACTCCATGTGATATCAAAAAACAGCTGAAGCACTGAATAGCGCAAAGGCTATGGGCCCTGACAATATTCCGGCAATAGCATTGAAGACTTGTGCTCCAGAACTTGCCAGGCCCCTACCAGAGCTGTTCCAGTACAGCTACAAAACTGGCATCTACCTGGCTATGTGGAAAATTGCCCAGGCATGTCCTGAACTCAGAAAGCAGGGCAAATCTAACCCAGCCAATTATCGCCCCATCAGTCTACTCTTGATCATCAGCAAAGTAATGGAAGGGATCATCAACAGTGCTATCAAGTTGCACTTGCTTAGCAATAACCTGCTCACTGACGTCCAATTTGGGTTTCCCACGGCCACTCAGCTTCTGACCTCATTACAGCCTTGGATCAAACATGGACAAAAGAGCTGAACTCCCGGGTGAGGTGAGAGTGACTGCCCTTGATAGTGAGGCAGCATTTGACCAAGTGTGGCATCAAGGAGTCCTAGCAAAACTGGAGTCAATGGGAATCAGGTGGAAACTCTCCTCTGGTTGGAGCCATACCTAGCACAAAGGAAGATGATTGTGGTTGTTGGAGGTCAGTTATCTCAGCTCCAGGACATCACTGCAGGAGTTCCTCGGGGTAATGTCCTCAGTCTAACCTTCTTCAGCTCCTTCCTTCCATCATAATGACAGAAGTGGGGATATTCGCTCATGATTGCACAATGTTTAGCACCATTCATGACTCCTCAGATACTGAAGCAGTCCTTGTCTAAATGCAGCAAGACCTGGGCAATATCCAGGCTTGGGCTGACCAGTGGCAAGTGACATTAGTGCCACACAAATGTCAGGCAATGACTATCTCCAACAAGAGAGAATCCTACCATTGTCCCTTGATGTTCAATGGTATTACCATCACTGAACCCCCCACTATCAACATCCTGGGGGATACCATTGACCAGAAACTGAACTGGACTAGCCATAAAAATACTATGGCTACAAGAGCAGGCCAGAGGCTAGGAATCGTGCAATGAGTAACTCATCCCCTGACTCCCCAACGACTGTCCACCATCAACAAGGCGCCAATCAGGAGTGTGATGGAATACTCTCCACTTGCCTGGATGAGTGCAGCTCCCACAACACTCAAGAAGCTCGAAACTGTCTGGGAGAAAGCAGCCTGCTTGATCTGCACCACATCCACGAACATTCACTCCTTCCACCACCATCGCAGAGTGGCAGCAGTGTATACCATCTACAAGATGCACTGCAGAATTCACCAAGGCTCATTAGACAGCACCTTACAAACCCATGACCACTACCATCTAGAAGGACAAGGGCAGCAGATGGATGGGAACACCACCGCCTGGAAGTTCCCCTCCAAGCCACTCACCATCCTGACTTGGAAATATATCACCATTCCTTCACTGTCGCTGGGACAAAGTCCTGGAACTCCCTTCTTAACAGCACTGTGGGTGTACCTACACCACATGGACTGCAGTGACTCAAGAAGGCAGCTCACCACCACCTTCTCAAGGGCAACAAGGGATGGGCAATAAATACTGGCCCAGCCAGTGAAGCCCACATCCCATGAATGAATAAAAACAAACATTCATTCACTGCACCACATCCTCACACACCTTCTAATCATAACAGTATGTTCCTATCTTGTGCCCCTTCTCAACGCCCAGATCACCCTTATCTGTGATTGATACAGTGGGAGCAGCAAGACCATGTGAGACACCAAGTTCTAGTGGGTGGTTGTGAATATGGATTGGGAAGTTTACAAAGAGGGAAAGATGATTGGAGGATCAGGGGACTCAGCGGAGAGAGAGCACAATGTCATGACATGGAGGCAAAAACAGGTGGAAGAAAACTGAGCAGAGCATACATCTTAATGTTTGGAATGTTTCAGAGTTTTATGATTAAAGTCCAGCCGAGTGAAGGCAATGTCCAAAAACTGTTCTACAGAGATAAGAAAACTCAGAGTGAACTGATCTGTTACCTTTTCTTAACTTTGATAACTAGAGATGGAGCCATCTATGAAATCCCTCTCATTAGACTTTGGTCTGTATTCTAAGTCATTTGAATTCATCCTAGGATGCTCCACTGAACATCAATGCATGAAAAAGCTCATTGACGAGAATCTGCCAGATATAATAGTCAGATATGTTATGTGCAGGGTTCTGTTTAAAACTGAGGAATATGAAAAAAAATTAGGAGCTACACCTTCTCTCACTTGTTCAGTAGAAAACTATTTTAAAATTTATGTTTAGTTGCTGATAAATGTTTTGTCTTTTTTTTACATGCTGGTTTGCAATAGTTGTTCTGGAGTTAGGAGATTTAAAAGATTGGTTTATAAATTGAGGGATTCATAAAGGCAATCTCTCATTTTCAGGCACCAATATGCCAATACTAACCCTGCAATACAGCAGTCAGGTAGAACTCACTCATTTCCAGCCAAAAGTACAATGCCCTCCAAATTGGGAAAGGAAAATAAATTATTGTACACGGCTGAAAACATGTTTGAGGTTCCTCACTACAAGACTGGCTTTCCACGAGTCAGCCGGCAGTAAAAGCAGAGCTTAGGATCGCCTGCTCCCAAAGATATAATGTTTGGGAATTTACTGACCTGAATGTGAAACTTCTGGGGTTGGGGATGAGGGTATTGGGAATGGTGGGGTTCAATTTTCAAATTCACCTCACACTTTCGAGCAACAATAATATTTGGAGACTTTAACCCTCATTTCACACAGGACATCACCAACATAGGATAAAAAACATAATATCGTCAGGCTGCTGGCTAATATTTTATGAGCATTTAATATTTTACTGCTATTAAACTTGTGAAGCAAGAATAGAGGAAAAAAATTCATATAAATTTCGGAGCAGCCACATTTCTACCTTTTATTAAGTTAATGCAACAGACCTGCACAACACATGAAATTACCATTATGTTTATTTCATTGCACAAAATAAACCATCAAAATAGTTCCATTAAATAATCAAGCTCTGTATTTATTTTAAAAAGGGGTAGCATAAACCATTGTGATACGTAATTGCTATTTTTAAAGAAAGAATCAATTTGCAGGGCACTCATTATTTACAACTTTCCAATGGCAGCAGAGTGGATACCAGTGACATTTACCCCAGAATTCTCTGTGGATCTGGTGTCAAGTCAAGGTTACCCATTTTCCATAGGTGTGGTGGGTAACATGAACATCAAAGGAGAGAAGTGGGAAAAATGGCACTGCTAAGTCACTCACTGATCTGCTCGACCATGGGGATGCAAGTGGGCCCTGCTTTAACCTGCTGAGCAGAACCGCATTTTCGCAATATCAGTGTCAGAGAGGCTACAGCTTAGGAAATGCCCAGTGTGGGATTTCCCTCTCTCCTGCCAGCCCTTCCTCTTTGTTAACATAGACCACATTTGGGGTAGACAGATATAATACCTGAATAAACTTTCAACTGCTGGTGATGCACAGAATGCAACATTGGAAATGTTTAAATCTGTGCATTCTCAGTTTAGCCAGATGAGCTTGAAAGCTCTTGCAATTGTTGTAAAGTTTTTATTTTATCCTCCTAGGAAACACTGCAAGCTTAATGTGATAATGTAGATATGGAGTAATTAAAGTTTTCTAGGAGTTACTTCCTTTTGCTATTCTTGCTCCCTAGATCTATCACAGTCTACACCTGTAAACCCCAACACATGAATTTTACCCTTGGCGGGCATGCGTGATCGGCGGCCCAAGAGTGGTCGGGAAACAGGCCCCCTACTGCCATTTCACGTTGGCGTGCCAATTAAGGCCCCCCCAGCGTAAAATGCATCTTCCCATTGGTTGGGAAGGGCTGGCTGGGGTGGGGGCCTGTTGGGTGCTGGGTCCATTGGCGACCCAACCAGTGGTTTAAAAACAGCAGATGTAGCTCCTTGAAGACTGCCAGGGGAAAATCATATTCTGAGGTCTGGAGACTGAAGCTGTGGCCTCACCAGCTGCTGGAGACACCAGGTGGGAGGGCCGAGTGCCCACCCGACCTGCCCTCCTGCAGGTGGCTGCCAGGGCGGACACCCTTGTTCCCAGAGATGGAAGGAGGAAGCCACCGCACCAAAGAAAAAAAAGCTTGGGTGGAGGTGGCAACTGAGGCCAGCAGTCACAATGTTGCGTGGCGCACATGGATGCAGTGCCACAAAAGGTTCAACGACATGCTGCACTCGGCAAGGGTGAGTACCATGTTGGCTTGGAGCTCAGTGGTGTTAGAGCCTGAGTGCCAACTGTCAATGACGTCAGAGCTGGCCAAAGGCATGAGCCCTGGATGCTTGGACTGAGTGCCTTGTGACTCGAGGGCCATGACTAGGATGTGCCCTGCAAGGTGTTCCTCAGGTGTGGTTGGCCAGGCTGCAATGGTGCTACAGGTATAGAGTGGACTAATGAATGCTCCTTGTCCTTTCAGGAAAGATGAGTCATGACCACATTGTGTGGTCAAGGATAGGCAGAGGTCCCCAAATCTCCTAATATTAATCAGATTTGAGCAGGACAGCTTGGCGCTGGGGAGCCATCACGCACCTCGTTCAGTCAGTCATGGAGGGGTGGGGGTGCCAGATAAAGCTAAGAGTGCAGTGCACAGAGGTAAGAGTTTCGGATCATGAAAACATTGTTATGCAGTCTCTTAATTGATGAAAGCTTCAAAACTGGAGTCCCCATTGATCATTGAAAGACAATGGCACCATGATGCAGATCTCCATTGTCTCACCAGGGTGCCTGGCATGCACAGTGACAGTGTGATGATTAAAACTAATGACATTTTGCTGCTCTCTGCTAGATTCGACAGCAGGCATTCATTCGCAAGTCCCCGAAGAGCCACCCCTGATGCCAGAGGACCGCCGGGCTTCAGCTGCACCTGCGCCACACCCAGTCTCTGCACCAAGCACCAGCGCAGATACTAGCACCTCGATGGACATTAAATCTTCAGCTAGAATGTTGGTGCACGCAGTGAGGGCACTTCACACTTGCTTGAGGTGCAGGTGGAGGCAGAAAGTGCCCTGGATACAAGCAGTCAGAGAACTGTTGGAGACCAGGACAATGCTGAGTCACAGGCAGATGCTGAGCCTCTGAAGTATTCCATTAGGTGGCCAATGCTGAATGTTCAGTGGGATGTGCAGGAGGATCTGGCGGAGATTCATGAGGGTATGCATGCCATGGCCCCTGTTGTGGAGGAGTCCATGTGGAGTTTAGCACTGCATTGACCCTCATGGCAAAGTTCACTATCTCCTCCATTGAGAGAGTGGCGACTCTCATGGAGAAGCAGCTCCAGGGACAGAATGAGGGGTTCCTGGGATTGCCCTCGGACCTGCAAGCCCTCACACAGGCAATGACCTCAGGTGGTCAGTGTCTGCATGGGAGATGGATGAGGCACCCAATTATTCCAGCTAGGTGCCCATCCATTAATAGCGAGCAGGGAGCAGCAAAGTGGCCTCACCTTGGCACACGAGCTGCATGTTGTCTCTCAGGTTGCTCTAGGTGATGGCAGCAGCTCCTCCACCCCTCTGCCAGTGACCGTGGCATGCCCTCAGCGTTCTACTCACTGTGCTCCTCCTGTGACTCACTACTGGACTCATTCTCTGTGGCTTGTGGAACTGCCTCAAGATCCTCTTCCTCCAATGGGTCCACCCTTGCTAGTGCCAGATTGTGAAGAGCGCAGCATGCAACCACTATCAGTGACACCCACTCCAAGGAATATTGTAGTGCTCCCCCTGAATGTTCCAGGCATCAGAAGCATATCTTCAGAAAACCTATGGTCCTCTTTATCACTGCTTTTGTGGAGGTATGACTATTCCTATTATAATGCTGCTCTGCCACTCTTCTTAGGTGGCGGAGAGGCATCATAAGCCACCTTTTTAATGGATAGCCCTTGTTACCCAACAGCCATCCATCCAGTCAGACTGGAGCACTGAATAACCTGAATAACCTTGGCACCTGCAAGTGTCTGAGGATATAAGCGTTCTTGGAGCTGCCAAGGTACGTTGCACAGACTTGCAGAATCTGTGCCTTGTGGTCACAAACTATCTGGATGTTCATGTTGATGAAGGCACCCGGCTGACCTGCTGGCACCTTGATCGCCACATGTGTACAGTCGATTGCACCCTGAATGCGGGGGAACCCAGCAATGGCTGCAAAGCCTCTGGCTCACTCAGTCTGGCTGGCCTCATTCATATGGAAATGAATAAATGTCATTACCCTCTTGTACAGAACTTCTGTCACCAACTTGATGCAACTGTAGACAGCTGATTGGGAGACTCCACAAAGATACCCCACTGACCCCTGGAAAGAGCCAGAGGCTTGGAAGTTGAGGGCCATTGTGACCTACAGAGCCACTGGCATAGGGTGTCCACCCATACAGTCAGAGCTGATCTGAGGCCCAACCATCTTGCAAATGGAAGTCACAGTCTCCCTTGCCAGGAGCATGCCTTCTAAATGCTGTTGTAAATCACGTTGCACTGAGTCACGCCGACGTGGGAGGTAAGTTTGACATGGGGAAATGATTCTGGCAGGTAGGCAATATGATGAGATGCAAATACATTGAAATTATATGACCGACGTTGGGCGGCAGAAAAGGCAGCCTGCCATTGATGGGCAGAGCGGGTGATTGCTAACTGGTTTCATGAAGATGTGAAACCAGTTTTTGGCCCTCCTGTCACATTCCCCCCCCTGCCCGCCATGACACCTGGAGCCAATGGGGAGGGACGATTCCACATTATCAAACAAAATTTCATCTCAAATGCATGTTATTTATCAGCTCTACAACAGACTCAATTTGTGGATTTCAATAGCTTGGAAGGTGCCATTTTAAGGGATCGTCATCTGCTTTCAAGTAAATCATTGGTTTGTTCATTTTGACTGACAGTGTGCTGCTTTCATATTTTTGCACTGGCTGTCTGAAATTAAACTTTCCACCAAGACATATGGGTGAGTCAACAATGGAATTTTAACCAAGGACTTCCGTCAAAAATCATAATGGCATTTTGGTTTTGGGAACTGCTGTGCCACTGTGACAGGAGGAGGAGGAACAGGTAAAGACCAGAAACATACAGCTCCAGAGAAAGGGGACAGAGGAGGGAAGTTTTCTGAAGACCTTAGCCTGGTAAAGTGTCTACCCAAACTGTTAACAAAAAATTGGATAAAACAAGCTGCTTGGAAAGATATTACTCCAACCTCTCCATTTATTACATACATGGTTGTTTTTTGCAGTCAACAGTGAAGCTATGGTGCTAGTTCATGACCTCAAAGAAAGCCACCCACAAAGCTCTAGTAATCTCTGTGGTGTGAATTTCCTCCTTCTTGATGTGAATTTGAATCTGGCGCCAAGTTAAGAGGATCTTCAAGCGGGATCAGTAGCAGTGATGTCATCAAGCCAATTGTCATCAAGCCAATCACATTGTTCTATTCATCTCATTCAACAAGGTGTAATGTTTTCAAAGGCTTGTCTGCAACACTAAGAATGCGGGAATGGAAGTTCCTATCAGTTCAATGATTTCCAATTGATTGCGATCTGGAGCGATCTCAACAGCAGATCCTCTAGAGAAGCTCAGAATTACTGACAGGAACTTTCAGATTTCTGTGTTTAACTGCGAACGTGTGAACTCCAGGAGTTGCTGTCAGTTTCAGAGACGTAATGGCAGCAAATGCTCGGAGTTTTGCCTTCATTACTGTAGCAAAACCTAGGCATTTTTCTTCTTGAGTATTTGTTAAAATAATTCAAACATTTTGATAACAGTTGCTTTTCAGAAGTCCAAACGAACTACTAGGTTTTTGTATATTAACATTAAGATCTACACAGCTGTGGGTTAGAGAAGCTGTTTGTTACAAATGTCATTGTAGGTTGGTTCCAGTCTGTTCAAAATAAAACTTTTCTTACTTTGCAGCATTGGAAAAAAAGCAGGCTCCAGTGTTAATGTCCTGGGGGTAGGAATTGGTTCAGGTAGGTCCTGCAGTGTCCATTGTTGTATCCAATGATTAAGTTTTATATTCATGATTCCAATGATTAAGTTTTGTATTCATGATACATGTACTTTATCATCTTACACAGGGTATTTAATCAAATATGCATTTGCTAATATAAACTAAGAAAAATGATTGAGTATTGTATGTTGATGTGTCCTCTCTATGTTACCCCATAGCTAACACTAGAATATTGCATTTCCAATTTGCTGCACTGTTACAGTACTCACAAAGTTACAAATGGAACATAGGATAAAGGTTGTAGTGTAAAAACTAGCATTGCCTGCCATTGACTTCAAGCTGATACTTAACTTTGGGTTTTGTGACTCAAATTACTAACTTAACACTTCTTTTGCTAAAGTTACCCTGTAAATGAAATCAAGGCAGGGATTTTGTGCTCCCACACTAATTGTTTTTTAGGCGGGGTGGGAACGTGAAATTGAAGGAATGGAATTCCTGCCCACCCCGACCACACAGCGATTTTACGCTGGAGTGGACAAGGTCTCGGACAGGAAGCCTGTCCTTGCCCCAGTTGAGGTCCTTAAGTAACAATTTTTGACCATGTAAGGGCCGTTTCCTGCCCGTCCTCAATTTTTATTCTGGTGGGAAGATTGCAGTTGCATGGGGGAAGGCCGAAAATCAACAAGAGTTACATCTTGGACAAGAAGGAGGAAGACCCCTTCTGAAGTTGGGTGCCCACCCATAAGGTCCAGTGGCCTCCTTAGCAAACTGCATCTCCTCCAAGACCTCAATTGCCCCTTCTCATACCGCCCTACGAGCTCCCCACCCCCCCACCCCACCGCCACCCTCAGGCTTTCCCTACTGTCCCTGACTAGAACTCCCTGGGTCTCCGGTGCCCAGATGTAGTCTCAGGCTTCCTCCTGCATTTCTTCTTCTGTCCACTGCAGCACTGTCGCTGCAGAGACTGGAGAGCTGCCGACCAATCATATTGGCCAGCAGCTCTCTAAGGCGGGACTTCCTTCAGAGTGAGGGGTGGAGTCCTGCCTGCAGCCACTGAATGCTCATTCAAGCGTGAAATGGCTGCGAGGCACCCGGAGTCAGCGGGGGTGTGTCCCCACCCACATTTCAGATGATGGGAAGAGAGACCACAACCGCACCAATCGAAAAATTCATGCCCAACACTTGATAAAAACTGTTAAAAGTTATTCATAGGCATTATAAAGCCCTAAATAAATATTACATATACATGACAAAATGAAGAAACTCAATTTCATGTGCTAAGCAGATATTGCTAAAATTGCACACTAGATTAAAGATTCAAATTAACACTGCCACCTTCGCACTTTTTCAAAACTTCTCTCAATGTGTATTGGCACAAAAACTGACTCTAAGGGCAAAAGGTGGAGGAAGGGGTCTTCAGTGGGTCGGGAACCTGTTTGTTTCAGTAGCGGGCTTTGCCATGGTTCTTTTACTCAACTATGGCATTAATATTCCATTTCCTGGTTTCCTAACAAATGAGAAGGTGCTGCCCTGTTGATGACTGGTGTTCTGTTTAAGCTAGGATTTTTATTCATAGGGCCCAGGCAGAGGCCAGCAGAGCAGCAGCCAACACTGCTTCTGAAGGCAGAATAAAGTTGAAGGGTGGCAGGAAGACATGGGAATGCTGTTACCCCTCTCCCACCCTCCTCCCACTCGCTTCCACACTCTTCCCTGGAGCTCATGCTTGCAGTGGTGAAGGACAAAAGGGAACTTTCCCACAGATGTGAGAAAGAGGCCACCCACCCAAACTAAACAGTCATGGCTGATGGCTGGCGAGATTGTGAATAGCAGGAGTGTGGTCCCTCACTGCTGACTGCAATGCCACAAAGGCTTAATGGTTTCAGGAAAGGTGAATTGCATGACATATGTAGGTGCCAATCCCAGAATGTAGTCAATGAGAATAAGGGGGAAAACTCTCCTCTGACTGGAGTCATATCCAACACAAAGAAAGATGATTGTAATTGTTGGAGTTTAGATGGAGTTTAATCATCTCAGCAGCAAGATATAGCTTCATCAGTTCCTCAGGGTAGTGTCCTCAACACAACCATCTTCAGCTGCTTTATCAATTCCCACCTTCCCTCCATCATAAGAAGTAAGGTTGTTTGCTGATGAGTACACTATGTACAACAGCATTCGTGACTCCTCAGAAACTGAAGCAGTCAGTATCCATAAGCAGCAAGACCTTGTCAAGACTCAGGCTTGGGCTTTTTAAAAAAAATTCATTTATGGGATGTGGGCATCACTAGCTAGGGCAGCATTTATTGCCCATCCCTAACTGCCCTTGAGAAGGTGGTGGTGAGCTGCCTTCTTTAACCACTGATAAGTGGCAAGTAACATTGCACCACACAAGTGCTAGGCAATGATTACCTCTATCAAGAGAAAATCTAACCATCTCCCCTTGGTGTTCAAATGACATTACTATCACTAAATCCCCTATCATCAACATTCTGGGGGCTACCAGAAACTTAACTGAACCAGCCACATAAATATGAACAAATGAGAGGGTGTGAATTCTGTGATGAATAACTCATCTCCAACTCTCGAAAATTGTCCGCCATCTAAAGTCACAAATCAGGAGTGTGATGGAAGACTCTGCAATTTCCTGATGCAGCTCCAACAACAATCAAGAAGCTCAACACCATCCAGGACAAAGCAACGTATCCAATCATTACCTGCTGGTATAAACCATTTGCCTACTATGATCCCAAAATCCATTCCTTCATGATCATTCTCAAAGGTAATGACTGGAAAGTATTTCTGTTCCTAATATTGTTTCATACCTATAACTGGGGATGCCAGTTTTAGCTTCAAAATATGTTTTCAGAAACATGCTGGAAAAGGGAAAAGGGTACTTTGATCTGCCTTGTCTTTTCATGAAAAACAGCAATATCAAAATCCATTTCCTTGGCATTACTTCTGTTCTCCAAGTGTGAGAAGTGAGGCAGAACCACAATTTGCACATGTAAACAGGCATTCTGCTGCAATTCCTGTGAAGTTACAGCAGAAGGTGATGGTGTTATGGTGGTAACGTCATGGAATGAGTGATCCAGAGGCCCAGGCTAATATTCTGGCCCGTGCGGTGTTGGCTGCCTCCATGCCTACATCACCAATGCTACAAGGTGCACTCCTAATCCCTGGGGCCTGCCTACCTGGCCCCTGAATCATAAATAAAAAAAACTTACCTTCAGAAGGTGCCTCAGCTTAGAGACTCACTGTTCTTCCTGCAGCCTCAGCAGTGGCCATCTCTATTTGTGGCACTGTGGAGGCTGTCAAGCTTCCAGCCCTCTGATTGGCCTGGTGTAATAGCACCCTCTTGTGCCCATTTGTGTATGTATGTACATGAGTCAAACTGGAATAAATCAGTTTAGTTGGATGGTTAAACTCCATGTACATGCACCAGTGTTTTTGTCTGCAAAGATACCATAATCTGGTGATAAGGATGGAATTGTGGATTTCCCTAATCGAATAAATTTGGTTTTGAGAAGCCTCGAGCAAGCCAACTGAGGAACTGTGAGTTTTCCATTGCTGAGAAATAGGTTTAAAAGTCCAGTCTTAGAGAGAAGGTTGTGTCTAAGGACTGACCTTTCAAGATGGCTGTATCAACAGGTATTATTGGTTGTCTGAGAGAGCAGACCTATGGTGACAGGCTCAAAAAGTTGTGCCAAAATTTGGAAAAGCATGGAGTCTGGGCGAAGGTGCATAAATGCGAAATGTTTCAAAACTCTGTAGAGTATTTTGGTCACAGGATAGGCAAAGATGTGTTACATCCTACCAAGAGTAAAGCTCAAGCAATAAAAAATGCACCACCCCTGGAGCTCATACCTTTTTTGGGCCTAGTGAATTACTATGGTAAATTCATACCAAATTTGGCAACTTTATTGCATCAATTGAATGAACTCTTGAGGAAGAGTATCCTGTGAAATTGGACAAGGATCAGTCTAAGCTAGCATGTGATGCCTCTCTCCATGTGGAACAGGTGCTGTGATCTCTCATGTGATAGATAATGGTGAGGTGAGACTGATTGCATTTGGCTCACACCCCCGTGGTGCCAGTGAACAAAATTATGCTCAGATAGAACATGAAACATTGTCTTTGATCTTTGGAGTAAGAAGATTTCATAAATACTTGTATGGTTGTAGTTTCACTATTGAAACTGATCATAATCCTCTGTCGGCTATTTTGAATCCAAAGTCTCTAATACCCATTTTAGCTGCAGCCCAAATGTAGAGATGGTCTTTGATTTTGTCTCCTTATCAGTACGACATTAAGTACAGATGATCAGAAGATCACTGTAATGCCAACATATTGTCTAGATTAACATACCTCTCAGAGGTAGAGCCCAACAAGGAACTAGGACATAGCAGATGACACTGGTAGAATGACTTGCAGGGATGTTGTACTGGCAAGGGTGTATGACTATATTGCAAATGGGTGGTCAGCACAGATACTAGATTTAGAAATCAGGCTATTTTTATTCAGAAGGTCAAGTTATCAGTTTATAAAGATTGTGTTGTCTGGGGAGTCAGTGTGGTAATTCCTGAAGAGTAGAGATCGCAGTTGCTTTGTGATTTATATGATCAACACTTAGGGATGAATTTGACAAAGGGTCTACGAGAAGTTATCTTTGGTGGCCAGAGTTAGATAAGGACATAGGAGACACAGTGAAACAGTGTAGAATACATCAAGCAGTAAAAAAGAAACTGCCAATGGTTCCTTTGCAACCATGGAAATGGCCAGCTGGAGGATGGCAGAGGCTGCACATAGATTTTTCAGAATTTGAAGGGCAGCAACTATTCATTGTGATAGCCATTCAAACTGGATTGAGGGGTTTCCAATGAATCAGACAACAACTAACAAAACTCTAGATATTTTGCATAGTTTGTTTGCTGCTTATGGCTTCTCAGAGGAAATTGTGTCTGACAATTGGTCTCAGTTTTGTTCAGACGAATTTGTAGAATTCATGAGAATGTATGAGGTAAAACGCATTAGAGAGTCATCCTGATTCAAAAGAGAGTAGCAAAGCACACAGTACAAATCATTAAGTATGCTCTTGTCAAGAAAATGTCAGGGACAAATTGGAAGAAATGTCAGATGTCATTGAATTACAAACTAGCAAGGTTTTTTGTTTATTTATCATAACACATTTCACACTACTCCCGGCAGCACACCAGCTGAATTGTTTCTTGGGAGACAGCTTAGAATAAGGTTTACATTTTTGCTGAAGCCACATTTAGCACAGTCAGTAGAAGAAAAACAATCTAGGAAGAAAGAGGGTCATGATAGGGGCAAAGTGAGAGAAAGAAACCTGAAGGTGGACCAAAAGGTTAGGGTGAAATATATCATGGCCACGGATCCTATCCCTGAATTACTCATGGACATATTGAACTTTTAAATAAGACGTGTTTTTTAAAAAAAAGTTGGCTGAGACTGTAAGGTAACCACTTGCTGAAAGATTCCTATGTGAATTACTTGACTAACTAGTTCAGAGAGAATGAAATGTCGCACCTAAAAGGTGTAACACAGCCTACTTCAGACAGAGGCTCTTCAAAGGAAAACATACAGTGCAAACTGTTCTGTAATCTCCTGTGGTTGTAGAGATAATGGAAAATGATTACCATCTCAGCCGAAACCACCTCATGTTCAGTTATATCCTAGACTGTGAACATGAATTTAGTTGAAAAGAGAACAGATTTGAGCGAAATACATGGTTTATTCTTACATTCCAGGAATACATAGGGAAAGAGAATTTTAAAAAGTCAGCTTCAACCTTAGTTCTGGTGCTAGTCTGGTGTTCTGTTCTGGTGTATGTCTGTAATGTGAAGGTCACAGCTGAAAACCACCAATTGGTCATTCCCTGCGCTTTCAGGTAAATAAGTCCTCCCTCTCTCATTGCAGGAAGCAAGTCACAAGTCAGCAAAGCCACAGTCAAAAAGGAACCAGGACAACTCCTTTCAGCTAACCTGCAGAACCAAGAATCTCCAAAATCAACTCAACTGCCAAAGTCAGCACTACCGGAATCACCCAACTTAACAGCCACAATGTTTTCCCATCTACTCCTCATGGACAAGCCAAAGGACCAATTTGTGTATCTATTTTAACTTTTGTCTTTAGACTCAATTTTCTAATTTCTAATCTGTGTGTATGTGTACTGTGTTTTTATTATTTTTTCTCATGTTTTAGTAACTAATGAATTCGCTCTTTCTTTAACTCAAGAAAGCCTGGTTAAATTTAAAACATAAATACATTTGGACTGGGAAAAGATATCCACAAGGGAAAGGATCCTTTTTAAGCTTTTAAAGCTTGTTGTGACCAGTCGAGGGGGTTGAATAAAGAATGGGAGCCAGTTCATCTCTCCTCACCTGGGAGCATAACAAATTGGGGTACCTCGTGCAGGGACCAGTCTTACCAAAGATTATCATCACAAGTGGTTGAAATGGCTACCAGGAAGAGTTGTGAAAATACATGGTCCTTGCACATATTTGGTCAAGAAGTTTGGTAGTGGAAAGGTTAGGTTTGTACATATAGATCATGTTTTTCAGAAGTTCATGAAGAAGAAGGAAGCTGGGAAGAATCAAATGAGACTGGTTAATTGGATGGCTGGGATACAAGTAGACTACCAATAGTTCAATACAAGTATTGCATGAGATCAGTTCAGATATGAATCAGACACAGACTGACATGTATGATAAAGTGGAAATTTCAATTAGAAGTCAAGGGAAAAATCAATTGTTGTTGGGGAAAACTTCTCCTATGACTCACACCAAAGCGGGTCAAAGTCTTTCCCCAAGTTGGGGAAGTTTGGGTCAAGAAAGGCTGCATTCTCTTAAGAATAGGAAACCAATGGTTAATTTAACTTTGTTTATAAATTAAAAGCAAGAAATATATGTAAGTTGTATGGAATTTGAACTTTGTGGAACTTTTTCATTAAGGTGGGAAGAGTGTGATATCACCCTCTTTGTGCCAATTTGTGTATGTATGTATGTATCTATATAATTTAAACTGGAATAAGCCAGTTTAGTAGATTATTGGAACTCCCCTTTTATGCACCAGTGGTTTTGTCCTGCACTAGGAGGTTGGCTGCTGTCCCCACTTGGCCAGTGGTGCAGGTGGCAGCCTCCTAATTGGCTGCCACTGCTAAATTGCTGCCAAGATTCCAGCCACCCACTTGTGCAGAGTTGGGTCCATCTTTCATTTTGGCATTGGGACTATTTACCTTGTGAGAAAATTCAGCCACCTGTAACCCCAGCTGCTGGAACCAATGTTCACTGAGCTTGGTTTGCATCTTGTAGTGGCTAGGAAGATGATGGAAATCTACTCACATTTTAAAGTGAGTTCCACTAGTTATATATTGATGCTACTGAGGATTTCCTGGTACCTGCTTTGCAGCTAGCGAAGGCTCAAACTTGTTCTTGTCAGTTCTCAAAAACGATAAGTGACCCCAGTATTGATCCCCCTTTTGGGATATAAGCATGTCTCTTTTGAGTTGCACTGGCACCAACATTTCTGGCAAGGAAGGACTGAAGCAAAGTCAACTATCTGCAGATTTAATATTACCATGTTACAGGTACAGCTGATGGCTAGAATCGTATCAGTGCAATGATACCATCTCAAATCCTATGAACTTTGAATCTGTTTTATTCTAAATAACTGCTGAACTACCTCATTCAATGAATTTTTTAACTCACATTTAAACAAAAAAAATTATTTCCTTGCAAAGTTGCATTTAACATGATTATTTCTAAATGTGTGCTTCAGTTGATATTTCAAATTAAAAATTACTATTTTTTATGATTTACATTAAAACTTGTGCAATGAAATATCAATCTGTGTACTCTTAAGTGTTTGAAATTTCTTTAAACATTGCATGAGACTGAATGCAAAAGGCAAAACATAGAGGCTGCTTAGCTCAGCAGAAATCCATTAGTTAGTCAACTACTTAAGAACATGGAAATGGATAATTAAATGTTGGGTGTAAATGAAAAACTCACTGTGAATGCTTTCTAACGTAAACAGCAAATAAACTGTTTTCAACACCAACTTGTTCATTGACCCCAGTTTGATTTAGAATGATTCCAAAGGACAAATTAAATTTGTATGAGGTTTTAGAAATTGTTGCATAATGTTTTCCTTGAAGAGTGCAGACTGCAAATAATCAATGACAAATGCAAAGAAAAATGATTGAATTATGTTTGACTGAAAGAAAGGCATATCGCATATCTGCCCATTAGTTCCTGTGTTCAAAAGTCTCACTGCAATTTTGAGAAGGACCAATCTATTCAAACAAGCTAAAACATTTTCTCTTGATGTCTATTTTAAACAATTTTGCAAAATTACATAGGATTGCATCGGATTCATAGAATATATGGCACAGGTACAGGCCATTCTGGCCAAGCAGTCTATGGTCCACTCAAGCCTCATCCAATTTCCCTCATCTAAATCTATCCTGATACCCATCTATTTCCTTCTACCTCATATGCTTATCCAGCTTCCCCTTAAATGCATGTTCATTATTTGCTTCCATCACTCTCTGTGGTGGTACGTTTCACATTCCCACCACTCTTTGCATAAAGAAGGTTATTCTGAATTTCCTATTCGATTTCTTAGTGAATATCTTATAATGATGGCCTTTAGTTATGTTGTTCCTCACAAGTGTGTCCATTCTATCAAAACCTTTCATAATTTTAAAGACCCCATTAGTTCACCCCTCAGCCTGTTTTTAAGAGAAAAGGAACACAGCCTGTTTATCCTTTTCTCATATGTATAGTCACACATTTCAGGTTTCATTCCTGTAAATATTTTCTGCACCCCCTCTTGTGTCTCTATATTATTATTATAACTTGCTGACTAGAATGATCTACAGTATTCTAACTAAACTTCAATAAAGGTTCAGTGTATCTTCCCTACTTTTTAATTCTCTCCTTCTAAAAATAAAGCTGAGTGCTTGGTTAGCTATTTTTTCATGGCCTTATTAAAATGTGGCAACTTGAAATGCTTGGTCTAGTTGCACCCTGAGATCCCCTTCTTCCCTTCCCAATTTAGAATAGAATTGCACTTTCTAAGACCTCCGTATTTTTCTGACCAGAATGCACTATCTCACATATATCTGTGTTTTGATTTCATTTGCCAATTATTTGTCCATTCTGCAAGTGTATTATTGTCCTCCTGTCATTTGTTGCAGTTCTCTGCAGTATCCCCTCCAATGTGGTGTCAGCTGCAAATTTAGAAATTGTGTATTTCATTTCAAAGTTCAAATCATTAATGTGAATTATGAACTGCTGTGGTCCCAGCACTGCTCCTTGTGGAGCACCACTTCTCAATTTCTGCCACTTTAAATAACTTTTACTCACATCCTCTACTTTCTGTCTTGAAGCCAGCTAACATTCAATATTGCCACTTGTCCCCTGACTCTATACTATCTGTCCTTGTTCATTAGTCTATTATGGGGTAACCTTATCAAAGGCCTTTTTTTTAAATTCAGATAAATTACATCTACCACAATACCATTGCCTGCTGCCTCTCTCTACTCTAAAAAAAATCAAAAAGCGAGTGCTGCAATCCCTGTAGAGACTGATAAGCTTAAACAAGAGACTTGAATTCCTGACTGAAAGGATCACGCAAGATTTCAAGTTTTAAGTCTTTTACTGTAACAAATTAACTAAAAGGAACATTGACTAAACACTACTTAATAGGCAATTAATCCTCCAAACCACAGAAAATATATCCCCTTTTACTTTTTAACTCAAGCAAAAATCCCACATCACAGTTATATTTCACGATCCACTATATACAGAATTGTAGGTTTTACAGGAACCAGTCCAACATCACTCTCAGCTTCCAACAGGTTCACTTCTCACCGAATCATAACACTGAGTGACCATCAAAAGACATTCCTCTCAGTTTTCAGGGAAGTCCAAAACAGAATACCAGCAATAAGGCCCATTCCAGTGATTGCTACCCCCCAACCCCAACCAACAACCCCCCCGTCCTTAACTCCCCCCCACCCCTTGCACTGCACCACCCCCCCCCCCCACCCCCCCCCCCCCCCCCCCCCCCCCCCCCCCGCCCCAACCACACTCCCATCGGGCCCCCGCACCAACTGGTCATGCCAGTTCTGGGTTCCTTGGATTGCCATGGAATGTGTCTCTTTGACCAGATATTGCCTTTTCTCATGCATTCCTGCTTGGTAGCTAGGCAACAACTCATAGCCTTGCTCTCTCTGTGATCATATCATAGAGACACAGCCACAAAACTTTAAAAGTATCTGATCTTTTGTCTGCCTTCAGCACCTGGGCCCTTCAGGAGCACAGCATCATTGATCACAGATGCTGAAGAGATGGGGGCCAACCCCACCTTAAAGGTGCTGAGAACACACAGAGAGAATGATGGCAGCAATGACAAGGACCATCAGTAATGAGTCCAGGGAGTGTGAGGCTGGACCACCACTGTCGTCTGAAGGCTGCAGAAAGCACAGCAAGAGGCCCTGGACTGAGACGCCTGCCTTTATCTTGTGCAGAAAGGTTTCACATCTGAGTGACCTGAACACTGCTCATCAGAACAAGGGGTCATAGGCAGGGAGCCAGTCTTGGGAATTTATTGACAATAGTGAACATTATGTACAAGTGATTAACACTTGTGCCCAGGCTGTGCAATCACATCATCATAACCTTCCTAACCCTGCCACTATGTCTTGGTGCTCCCCCAACATCCACAGCAGAGGTGGAGGCAGCCTGCTGACTGCTACGCCCTGTCTGTGATGAACTTGATGGGCATTCTTTGGAGGGCCGAGACTTGGAGGGCCCCAGCCTGCTTTTGGTGTATAGCTGTATGGTAGTGGCGCCCTCCTCGAGTTATGGATCTGGAGTTGCTGGGTTTACAGGAAGAGGGGATTTGGATGGGCTGGACACTCCTGGAGCCACCTGGGTGGATGGCCCCGGGGTGTGCACCTGCTGATCCCCCTCCCTATGGGTGCCCAAGGGCCCCTGGCTGACTGCTTGAGGAGAAGGGGTAGCTGGAGTGAGATCGAGCAGTCCTGCACCCCTCTCATATACAGTTTGGAGGCAAACTATGGTGTCAGCAGTGGAGTTTAGCCCGTGCAGCAGTGCAGGAGCAATGATCTCATCGACCAAGGTCTCCATGGCAGCTGCCATCCTACCAGTGTTGACTTTGGTGCTTTGGTATTGTTGTGGTCACTTTGACAAATAGACCACAGGAGTCTCAGGTACAGTTCACGATTGTTTATCTGAGCAATTGCAAGAGGAGAACCATCTCAATGCAGCTTGAGATAGCACTCTGCTAAATTACAAGTGTTCAACATATTTATACATTATTGGTCACATACAAGAACAGTTTACAAATTCCAATCTCGTCAACATATAGGTTTATATTAAACAGATATCTCTGGTAACAGGTACATGCATCGTATGTCCCTATTTTTCACCCAGGCAGAGACCTTCCCTCTATCTAAACTAGGACCATCTGTTCTTTCCCTATCTGTTGAAGAGCACACTTAATCTTAGTTGTTATTGCCAATGCTCTGATGGCAGTCTGGCTCCCAAGGCCTTTCTGTTGTTTGCAGGCCCAAAGGCTGTGCAAGGTTCATTTGGTAACCTTTAACTGCCAATGTGCTTGGTAGCCCTGGTTGCCTGGAGATTTTAAGTAAATCATTCCTTTTCAAAAAATTCTCCCTTACCATAAATTCTCATTTACTTTCTTTCCCCTAACAGTCCCCCCTTTTGGCCCTTGGCTTAGCCCAAGGTGGCCAACTACAGTTGTACTGTCCGTCCCTTTACACACCGCTGCCCATTGATGCTGGCCAGTCATCTAGCTTTGGGTTGTAAAAGATACCATTAGACCATCTGTATTTTCTGGCCGTTCAATTCAGGCCTTTGGCTTACTAAATTTCATCCCCACCAATATAAATTCCCCCTGTGCCACCTTAACTAGGAAATGGGAGATAATCCGAACCCACAAGTGTATTTGTACATTTGAGCCCCAGTTCCACCACCCCCATGTGGAGGAACCTATTTGCTCGATATTCTCTTTTAAGGCTCTAACCTGTTGCTGCAGTTTATAGTAAGTTCTGTATATCTGCTGAGCCTGTCTCCAAATTGTGGTTAGGTGCTCGGGTAATAAGGGAATTTCATAGGACAACTGGTTCAAATACTGTCAGGCTATCCTTAAGGCTTTCCTTGACCTGAATAGTAATCGTTCCTCTCTTGTATATTTCGACCAGTTCCACTTTCCTTATCCTTGCTGGCGCCTGTGGGTGTAGGCACACAGAACGATTATGGATGGGGCATATCTGGTTGTCCCCGTGCTGGATTCTTTCTTGCCATGTGGTGATACAATATCTCCCATTCCCTGTATATGCAACATGGTCGGTTCTTTTGCAGCCCATATAGTTTCTATTGTACAGTTTGCTGCTGCTTTAAATCCACTTAGCTTCATCTGCCTCATATATTGGGTGTGCATACTACTGTGATGGCCTCTATCCTACACTCTTCTAATGTGGTGCTAACTATATTCCCTTCTATGTCTACTGCGTATGGCGGAATGTCGTGATACGTAATATAGTAATCCTCATGTATAACCCCAATATTTTTTACTCTATATAATGTCCTGCCAGGTGTTGACATAGGTATGACAGGTATTACTAATACAATGCTTATTAGCATATTATTATTCTCTATACATCCAACATTCATTCTATATACGTGTGTTAAACCTCTGAGCCGGCAACCGGTCAAGTCATGATCCTTGTGTCGTGAAAGATTAAATAAATGTTTATTAGTTACCCGTAAAGGAACTACTCCTTCATTAATCTGTCTTAAATTCTCTCGGGCTTGTTCCGTAGCCCAGGATCCATAAGTGCTGCATGCTTATTTCTGCTTGCTTCGTCTGAAATATTTGCCCCTATTTCAATCAGTTTGTTGATAGTCCCCGCATGACTTTTGAGCACGGTAGCCAGGCTTTGGATTAACCATGTCATGTCCTGGTCTGTATTTAATTGGGTGTTATGAATTCCCTGTCATTGCTCTAGAATCTCCTTAAGCTTAAAGCTCAGGTTACGGACCTTCTGGTCAACAGCTGCCAGGTTCTGAATTAACCACTGATGTCCTTATATTGAATATCATAGCAGCATCATTTATCAGGCTGCACTTAATGCGGTTCCCTCCCAAGCTTGATCACATCTCACCATTGAACTGAGATGCTTCAGTCATCAGCTGGCTCATTAGAGCTGTATATAGTGCTCGAATATGGATTGAGCACCACTGGGGCGGGGCAATTCCGGATATATTCAAGACTACGGGTACCAGCTCGTGATGTACATTATCATACAAAACTCCTGATTAACTAGTACCAAACCATTCGTCGGTCCTGGATGCATAGTTGGACAAGATGGGTCAGTTGGTGTGGTTTGAGGGGCTTCAGTTATCTCTACTCAGACTGTGGAAGTAGATGTGGAAGGTGGCTGGATAGTGGCGGACCTCCCATGCCTGATCTGAAGCAAACACTTACTACAATTCGAAGCACTTGTTCTCCTACTTTACATTTATCATTCCCGGTTGCGTCTCGCATTCAGCATTGTCCATGCTGTACCAAAGTTCCTCCTGTGGTGCAGGATGAGCAGTGATGATCCCCGACAATGTTGCCAGTACTGATACGCCCATGACCAGGATCGTAGATCTGTGGAGACATTAACATCGGCTCCCGTTCTCTAGGTTACCGCTTGGTTAATTGTCATGTATCTTTAACTGTGTGTAATGCCTCCATTTACTTCCCGTTCTCATATCTACAAATGCGCACGTTATCACCTGTCATAACTACCTTGTATGGTCCATGCCTGTTCGCTCCAGGCTCACCTTGAGCATCACCTGTTGGTCTCTGACTTCCTTCCTTAACTCATGCAATCGCTTACTTATTTCCCTCACATAGACTCGTATCCTTCCTTTTAGTGGTCCTACATCTCCCACCCCTACTATGATTCCCTTGGGTAACTGCATTGCTCTCCCTGTCATTATTTCAAATGGGGTGAACCTGGCAGTCCTGCTTGGGGTAGCCCCTAAGGCGCATTAGAATATTGGGCTGTTTCCTGTCTCTTGAATTGCTTTTGTGATTGATGTTTTTTTTAAAGTTCAGTTCATTCTTTCCACCATCCCCGAGCTGTGTGGCTGGTAGGGAATGTGGAATTTCTGTTTAAATTTAAAGTTATACATTTCTTTAATGACTCTTCCTGTGAAATGAGTTCCCTGATCTGAATCCATCTGGATAGGCACCCTCCACTACTTCCAGTCTACTGTCTCCTGCTCCTGTCCCACATCGGACCTCAATTCCTTAAACTGCCGACATAACTCTACAATGCACCTTCTTGTCCTATCTTTCAATGGCTCAGAATCTTTACTTCCAGTGACGGTTCTCTCTGTGAGCTGTTTAACTCTGTCTGTCGTCATAGTGTTAATTCTGTAGCCTTACTTTTTGTACCTTGCAGGCACATTTAATACAATCAGTAATACATCTATTTAGCCTTTTTCCAGCTTTCCCTTTACCTGTATCCATCTTGTGGTAAATTGTTGTTAAGTATTATTTCTCCTTACATTTCAATTCCTGAACTACAGATTCCACATAGTTTTAGCTCTATTTTTATTCCTTCACCATGACCATCCTTAGATTCTCTTGATGTTAGTTGCTCTATTGTCTTGATCGTTTATAATGTTTCCTTGCTCTTTAGGCCCTATTAACTATTCCATGTCAACGAGGATCTCTGTCTCTAGATCTTTGCTATCTCCCCCTGGGCATTTCCAATGTGTCAGTTGATAGCCAGATTATCAAATTTAGTTCCCTTGTATATTGTGTCCTCTTTCCCTAACTCATTCTCCTATTTGCCTCATGACATCTTACACATGCAACAGTTACCATCTTATCTTGTTCAGGTTGCCTGGAAAGACTTTCAAATAAATAAAATATTCTCATAATAGTTTTAAAAGCAGAAATCAGGCATTGACATGTTCCTTATCATCTTCTCAAACAACATTTTATTGTCTCAAAAGTAACCCACTAAATTGTGTCTAACCCGTTTCTTTTAGAATTATCCCAGATTCATTAACTCGGCCAAAATTAGATTTCTGCCAAACTTTGTCAAGGTCTTGAGCTTAACTTCATATTTTGGGAACAGACTTACAAATACAAAAGCTTTCAGCATTTGAATTAGTGCCAATTGTTGTCAAACCTTTTAAAATGAGAATTCCCTTTTGAGAACTTTATCACGAACCAAACCTCAAATTTTAAACTTTGTAAGAAATGTAATTCACACTATCAAAATTAAAACTACCTCTTTCTTATGTGTATTGATTTGTATCCAAGTTATAATTCCCGTATATTTATTGACATATTCTTTATCTGAGATAGCATCCTAGTGATTCAAAAGTAATCTTCTAAACCACACTGCACTTTACACCTCAAGCCTTGTCCCAACTTCAAATAACAGTGCTGTTGGGATGCAGATTTCCTTTCATATTTAATTCATCTCATCGAAAGAAACCCCTTTTTATCCATTGGAACCACCTAGACCATGTGTTTATGCCTTTTGGTTTTCCTAGAATCCCTTTGAATTTCAGGTAATCTTTTTTTTCCCCTCAGAATTTTAGAATACTAACTCGGATGAGTTAATGTAACTCGTATGTTTCAATCCCAATGAGCTTGGAAGCTGGTGATACTAGTCTGCAAGGGGGTGATACAAAGGTTGGTTCATCTAACCCTGTTTAACGACTTAAAACTCTCATTTTCTAAATGAAACTTCAAATAGCAGTGGGGGAAATAAAGGGATCTTGAAGGCTCCACCTATAGGGACAATCAAACTGACGAAAGCTCACATTTCCTCAGCTCCTGCCTGTCAGTGCTAATTAACTTGCTAGGGGTACCCCCCTTTTCTCTCTTTCTCTCTCTCTCTCCCTCTTTAGCACAAGCAGTTCTTGTAATTTAGATCAATTCATTTTTTTAAGTTACAGAAAATTCAGTAGCAGACCTTTCAGGTCCCAATCATCTTTCCAGATTTTCAAGAAAATCTCATCATCCTGACGGGACATTATACACCCTCAATTCGTCTCTCCCTCCCCCAAGGCTTCCCTAACTTCCTCCTCAAAGTCACGTGCAGAGCTGCCGCCTTCTCCCGATCTGGGACGTCCCCAGATTTCGTCCAGTCTCCACTTCTAAACTGCAGGGGTAATCTTCCCCTGATATCCCCTGGGCATTTAGCCTTCACCAGTATATGGGTATCAAGGGGGTGCATTCCATGGAAATCTTGCATTTCCCGCAGTTTGGTCCAAAAAATCTGGTTTGTTATGCCAAGTTTTAAGTCTCAGCAGTTCTTTAAGCAAAACCTGTTTCTCCCCCGGGCTGAACGGTATGTGCTTAACTTTCTCCGTAACCCTCTCAATCTCTTGATCCTCCCCCTATTCCTCAGCCCCCTGTCTTCCTTCAGTTTTTAATTCACCTTTCCTGACTTAACTTTTCCTAACAGTTACTGCCATAGGGGCCATGGGATTCAACGGGCACAGTGGGGTGGTTGGTTCATATGAAGGCGGTTTTCTCCCAACTCCATCATAGGTTTCTCCTTCAGAGCTCTCCTCCTCTTGATCAGTATCAATACAAGCTGCCGCCACTGCTCTGATCTGTCCCGAATCTGACTTTGTCTCTCTCTCTCTAATCGACTGGAACTTAGTATTAACCCGCCTGCACAACTGTAGGTACATGATAATAATAACCATCATCCCTTTCTTTTCCTTACCCTTTTTTTGCTCTATCCACCACTGGTTTTGTTCTCTGAGGGTTCCCTGTGGATTCCTCCTTCTGCATTTTTAGTGATTAGTTTTGACTGCTGTTCCACTATAACCTCGTAATGGAGTCCACGGTTCCCCAGTTGAGTTCCATAGCACTATTTTGTTTCCCTGACGGCATTCTGTTCCTATTTTCCATCTATCTCTGCGTGGTATGTTCACATGGTCACTACAACTTAATTATCTGTGGTATGTGTGGTTGCTCTGGGACCTGGCCTCCCTGCGCGGCTTTGGCTAAGGTTATATTTCAAACCGTAACCCGCCAGCACGGCTCTGCCTCCTATCTCTGGTAATGGTCCGGCCCTCCCTGTGCGGCTTTGGCATCGCTAGCCTGCCTGCACGGCTCTGCCTCTTACCTCTGGTGTCTCCTGTCCTGAGTTGTCCTCCTGATTCTTTGATACTTGATCGGACCGTTCTTCGGTAGGCTTAATGCACTAACTACGGGTGGTAAATAAATATACTCACCCATTTTGCAGAGCTGTCCCGAGGATCCGATCCAAGTATCCTGCTGACTACACCAAATTGTTGTGGTCACTTTGACAAAGTGACCACAAGAATCTCAGGTACAGATCACAATCGTTTATTCGAGCAATTGGAAGGGGAGAACCATTTCAATACAGCTTGAAACAGTACTCCGCTAAATTACAAGTGTTCAACATACTTATACATTATTGGTCACGTACAAGAACGGTTTCCAGGTTCCGATCTCATCAACATATATGTTTACACAGACATCTCTGGTAACAGGTACATGCATCGTATGTTCCTATTTTTCACCCAGGCAGAGACCTTCCCTCTATCTAAACTAGGACCATCTGTTCTCGTGACCCTTCAACAGAACTAGTTGAATCCAAGGAAAGGGGTGAAATATAAGCTGGTTTAAGGTGTGTGTGGGCGTGGGGGGGACGGGGGGTGGTTGGGCGAGGGGAGAGAAGTGGAGGGGGGTGGTGTGGTTGTAGGGACAAGCAAGCAGTGATAGAAGCAGATCATCAAAAGATGTCACAGACAAAAGAATAAAAGAACACATAGGTGTTGAAGTTGGTGATATTATCTAAATGAATGTGCTAATTAAGAATGGATGGTAGGGCACTCAAGGTATAGCTCTAATGGGGGTGGGGGGAGCATAAAAGATTTAAAAATATTTAAAAAATAATGGAAATAGGTGGGAAAAGAAAAATCTATATAATTTATTGGAAAAAACAAAAGGAAGGGGGAAGAAACAGAAAGGGGGTGGGGATGGAGGAGGGAGTTCAAGACCTAAGGTTGTTGAATTCAATATTCAGTCCGGAAGGCTGTAAAGTGCCTAGTCGGAAGATGAGGTGCTGTTCCTCCAGTTTGCGTTGGGCTTCACTGGAACAATGCAGCAAGCCAAGGACAGACATGTGGGCAAGAGAGCAGGGTGGAGTGTTAAAATGGCAAGCGACAGGGAGGTTTGGGTCATTCTTGCAGACAGATTGCAGGTGTTCTGCAAGGCGGTCGCCCAGGTTACGTTTGGTCTCTCCAATGTAGAGGAGACCGCATTGGGAGCAACGAATACAGGAGACTAAGTTGGGGGAAATGCAAGTGAAATGCTGCTTCACTTGAAAGGAGTGTTTGGGCCCTTGGACGGTGAGGAGAGAGGAAGTGAAGGGGCAGGTGTTACATCTTTTGCATGGGCATGGGGAGGTGCCATAGGTGGGGATTGAGGAGTAGGGGGTGATGGAGGAGTGGACCAGGGTGTCCCAGAAGAAACGATCCCTACGGAATGCCAACGGGGGGGGTGAAGGGAAGATGTGTTTGGTGGTGGCATCATGCTGGAGTTGGCGTTAATGGTGGAGGATGATCCTTTGAATGCGGAGGCTGGTGGGGTGATAAGTGAGGACAAGGGGGACCCTATCATGTTTCTGGAAGGGAGGAGAAGGCGTGAGGGTGGATGCATGATAGGGTCCCCCTTGTCCTCACTTACCACCCCACCAGCCTCCGCATTCAAAGGATCATCCTCCACCATTTCCGCCAACTCCAGCATGATGCCACTACCAAACACATCTTCCCTTCACCCCCCCGTTGGTATTCCGTAGGGATCGTTCCCTCCGGGACACCCTGGTCCACTCCTCCATCACCCCTACTCCTCAACCCCCACCTATGGCACCTCCCCATGCCCACGCAAAAGATGTAACACCTGCCCCTTCACTCCCTCTCTCCTCACCGTCCAAGGGCCAAAACATTCCTTTCAAGTGAAGCAACATTTCATTTGCATTTCCCCCAACTTAGTCTACTGTATTTGTTGCTCCCAATGTGGTCTCCTCTACATTGGAGAGACCAAACATAAACTGGGTGACCGCTTTGCAGAACACCTGCGGTCTGTCCGCAAGAATGACCCAAACCTCCCTGTCGCTTGTCATTTTAACACTCCACCATGCTCTCTTGCCCACATGTCTGTCCTTGGCTTGCTGCATTGTTCCAGTGAAGCCCAACCCAAACTGGAGGAACAGCACCTCATCTTCTGACTAGGCACTTTACAGCCTTCCAGACTGAATATTGAATTCAACAACTTTAGGTCTTGAACTCCCTCCTCCATCCCCACCCCCTTTCTGTTTCTTCCCCCTTCCTTTTGTTTTTTCCAATAAATTATATAGATTTTTCTTTTCCCACCTATTTCCATTATTTTTAAATATTTTTAAATCTTTTATGCTCCCCCTACCCCAACTAGAGCTATACCTTGAGTGCCCTACCATCCATTCTTAATTAGCACATTCGTTTAGATAATATCACCAACTTCAACACCTATGTGTTCTTTTGTTCTTTTGTCTGTGACATCTTTTGATGATCTGCTCCCATCACTGCTTGTTTGCCCCTACAACCACACCACCCCCCTCCACTTCTCTCCCCGCACCCCCCCCTCCCCCAACACACACAGACACCTTAAACCAGCTTACATTTCACTCCTTTCCTTGGATTCACCTAGTTCTGTTGAAGGGTCATGAGGACTCGAAACATCAACTCTTTTCTTCTCCACCGATGCTGCCAGAACTGCTGAGTTTTTCCAGGTAATTCTGTTTTTGTTTTGGATTTCCAGCATCCGCAGTTTTTTGTTTTTATTTTTAGGACCATCTGTTCTTCCCCTATCTGTTGAAGAGCACACTTAATCTTAATTGTTATTGCCAATGCTCTGACTGCAGTTCGGCTCCCAAGGCCTTTTGGTTGTTTGCAGGCTCTAAGGTTCATCTGGTAACCTTTAACTGCCAATGTGCTTGGTAGCCCTGGTTGTCTGGAGATATTAAGTAATTCATTCCTTTTCAATAAATTCTCCCTTACCATAAATTCTCATTTGCTTTCTTCCCCCTAACAGCATACAGGCGCTATCACCTCAGCCTGAGGGCGGACGGATTCCTCCATTGTGCCTTGCAACCTAAGGGGTGCAGTGGACATCCCTTTCTGATATTCCTGAGCTTGCCTTTGCAGCTGCCGCAACTGTGATGTGACCAAGTCCAGAGGCTTGTCACCTGAATCAAACTCAGCAAATTTCTGGCCTCCAGCAATCCTCCAAGTGCCAGACACCTGTGCCGTCCCTGACGCCACCTGCTGTGGATCAGAAAGTGAGATATGCTTACAGCTTGTGATCCCGAGGGTACGCTGCAGCTAGATCCCACTGAGGTGTGTGTCTCTATGCTGGTGAAGGGTGTGGTGAGTGATATGACTTCAAGGAAGGTGCCTTCAGATTCCTCTTCAAAAGTTTCTTTGGGGCTTAATTGGTAAATGTGCCTGCAAAAGCAAGGAGAGATTTATTAGTGCAGTGGCCTGTGAAAGAGGACACAACACTTACAGCATGGTTGTCTGTGGGTGTTGCACTGCTGGATCCTTACTTGGCAGAGTACCACCGATCTCACCATCAATACAGGACCAGTCCAGGTCCTCACCGGCCAGCTGGATGGCTATGTTTTCAAAGTCCATGAGGACCTTTATTTCAGGCATTCCTCCACTGGTCTGTGACCTCTCCCTCGTGTTGTGTGCCAGCTTGCCCTGCAGAACTAGAGATGGAGAGACTGTAAGCAGGACGCCTGCTAGGCCAGTTGATAAGTATGCCTGGCATGTGTGGGTGGTGAGTGGTCCCATGGACGGGATGAGGACAATAAAGGTGTGTGTGAGAGAGAGTGAATGGTAACATCCTTTGAACTGGCAGTGAGTGGTGGCCCTGTGGATGTGCGATGGGCTTATGAGCGTGGGAGTTAAGAGTTTTGAGAAGAATGACTTACTCTGGCAGAACGGGGAGATCATTCATCCTCATGTGGCACTGGATAGCTGTCCAATTTTGCAGGGTGTTGGTGCTGAACATTACTGCCACTGCCTCCCCAGCCAGATTAGTGAGGTTGCTGCCCTTGCTGTAGCCAGAACAGGGTAGAGGACATCATGGCAAGCCTCCACTGTGTCCATAAGGCACTCAAGCAATGCATCATCAAACCTAGGGACTGCAGTCTTTTTGCCTTTCAGAACCATGTCTTTTTTTGCAGCAGAAGCAGCTCGTGCACCAACCTAAGTTCACTCTGGACCTCCTGGCTCACAATTGATGGACGGGCACCTACCTGGGATACGAGGTGCCTCATCCATCTCCCACATTGGCCCTGACCACCTGAGGTCAGTGCCTGTGTGAGGGCTTGCAGGTCTGAGCACAACCCCAGGAACCCCTAATTCTGTCCCTGGAGTTGCCTCTCCATGAGAGTCGCCAGTCTCTCAATGGAGGAGGCAGTGCGCTCAGCCTTGAGGGTGAACGCAGTGCTCAGGCTCCACATGGACTCCTCCATAAGAGTCCATGGCACGCATACCCTCATAGATCTCCACCAGATCCTCCCATACATCCCACTGGAAATCCAGGATCTGCCGCCTAATTGACGACACCAGAGGCTCATCATCTGCCTTTGAATCAACATCATCCTGGTCTCCAGCAGTCTTCTGACTGCCAGCGCCTTGGGCACTCTCTGCCTCCACCTGCTCCTCAAGCGATTGTGAAGTGCCCTCACTGCTATGCACCAACATTCTAGCTGGCGACCTAATGCCAACTGAGGTACTGGTATCTGCACTGTGCTTGGTGCAGAGACCGGGTGTGACACAGGTGCATCTAAAAACTTGTGGTTCCACGGTGTCAAAGGTGGCTCTTCAGGGTCCAGTGTTCGACTGTGTGCTCACGAATTTAAGGGAGAACAACGACATGTCATTAATTTAAGCCATCACATTGTCACTGTGCATGTAAGGCCATTGTTCAAATGAGATGGTTCCCTGGACAGACTCCAATGGAGACCTGTATCATAGTGCAATCATCTTTCAATCATTCTCTCCTCCTGAAATGAAGGGGGAGCATTGATTTGTCCACTCTCTACCTGCAGCACCATTGCAGCCTGGCAAACCCCCACCTCCACCGCCCTCCCCTTGGGACACCTTACAGGGCACATCCGAGTTGTGGCCCTCAGCCCGCAAGGCACTCAGGCCAAGCAGCCGGGACTCACCCCCTTCACCAGTGCCGGTGTCAGTGAGAATTGGCACTCAGACTGTAACACCCCTGAGCACCATGGGGGGATGGCCAGCCCTTAACACTTCTTCACACTGATTCATGCCAACTTGGACTTGGTACTCACCCTTGCTGAACGCAGCAGATCGTTGAACCTTTTGTGGCACTGCACCCACGTGCACCGCACAACGTCGTGGCCGATGGCCTCAGCTGCCACCTCCTCCCAGGCTTTTTTGGTCAGGTGCGGTGGTCTCCTCCTGTCATCCCTGGGTACTAGAGCATCCTGCCTAACACTGACCTCCTCCACAAGGACCGCAAGGCTTTAGTGCAAGAAATGGGGGTGCCGTGTGCTCACCTGACTTGTCCTCCCACCCTAAGGTGGGCTCCCACCCTCCCCCGACACTTCCCAACCATTGAGAGTATGTGTTTCATACTGGGTGGACCTTAATTGGACATCCAGCGTGACATTGATTTTGCAACACGACCGCAGATGGGAGCAGATTCCACATCTGCTTCCACTACCGCTGACTCGGCACAAATGCCAAGCATGAAAATCAGGCCTATGGCAATGTAACAAAGTAAAGCTGAGGAGACCAGTTATTCAGAAGTTAAATGCGAAAGATTACCATTTATCATCTATTGTGCATCAACAGCCATTGACCATGTGACTGAAACTGGTTCACTGATACTGAAATCCTTTCATCCCAAAAATCAGAAGTGACCTGGGGAAGTCTGCAGAATTACACTGATAAGACAACAGTTGCAGAGGCTGTGCCACCTTTCCATTTAAAGAACTGCGAGGCTTAAAAGTCTTTTAAAAAGCCTCCCAGCCTAGTTCCAAAGTTCTAAGTTAACCTGCAAATAAATTGGACACCCGACACAAAAACCATGAGTGCCTAACTTCATGGTCTGCTGAACATTCTTCTGCTTGAAGTAATCCTGATATCCAATCCACAACCATCTGAACTTGCCTGAGTTACAATTCGAGAGTGGAAAAAAGCTCTCTCCTTCACCAAACTCACAAAAATACATGAACTGTTAGCTATTCCTTTCATATTTTAATGTTTGTTTAATATTTGTAGAAGTGCAGCAATTTCTTTAATTGCTTCTTTCTTGAATGTTTGGCTGATGTAGTGTAGTTATTTTGGGCTGAGTGTGTGAATACATAGTCCTGTTTGTTTAAAACCCTGCAAGTTTGCTGCTGATACTTTTAAATTGACCACATACTAACCTACAAATCTACCTTTTAAAACATAAACCACACTGATTACAGACAAAAGCAAAGGGAATTGGGCCTTTCATTTTATCTCTTCTCGCCTTTTTCTTATTTCACATGCACTTCTTCATTCAATGTTTCCCTGGTAAATACTGAAGCAGAATATTATTTTATATATATATATATATATATATATATATATATATGACATCTCTCTATTTTTACCTGGGCTAATATCCTGCCTATTCTTCAATGGTCCTATTCTGATCACAGCCTTCTATTCATATTGATATACCTGTGAAATATTTTACTATTTTGTTTTAACTTCTTTGATAATTTAATTTCATGGTTCCTCTTTGCCATCCTAATTGTTTTTTGACTTGACTCCAAATCTTTTCGTATTCTCTATTATCATGCACTCCTCTGCTGTCTGTACTTAGCAAATACCTCTTTCCTAACTCTCAGTTTTTCACTTCTGCATTTATTCAATAGACTTTCACTAGTGTTTAGTTTGTCCTTTCCTTTAGCAGAATATATTTTCCTGCACTCCGTTGAACCTCCTGTAAATGTTTCCTAATGTTGTTCTATGTCATTGTTTGCCAATATAGTTTCCAATTTTACTTTCCCAAGTTGTATCCCCAGCCCCTCAAAGTTAGCTTTTCTCCAATCTATTAACTTGTTTTCATCATACTTACCTCTTTCTCTATTATCATCTTAAAGCACATTATATTATAATTACTATTGTCTAGGTATGTCCCTACTTTTACTTCTCTTATCTGCTTGCATAATGCCCCATTACTAGATTTAATAGCAAATCTTCCTTGGTTGGACATTTTACATTTTGGGTTAGAAAGGAGTCTGCACATTGTAAGATGTCCTTTCCCTTATCTTTTTACCAACTTTCTCTGTGCAATTAATATCAAGGTAGTGAAATCCCCCATGTTTATTATTCTATCTAAAATGTGTAGACGTATTTCAATGCATTCATCTTACTGCACATTCAGAAGTATTCTGTTTTTCCATTCAGGTGAAATTGACATTGAAATGCCTGGCAAAATTCAGCCCAAATATCCGAGCCTTTTAATTCATAATGAGGTGTCGGAGCCTAACCTTGAACACATCTCCAAATAGAAAGGTATTTTTCAAAAGGAATTAGTATTTATATTTACCACATATTGTCAGGTGAAGAACAGCAGTTTTGTTTGAGGTGTTTGATCTGATCTCATCTATGACCTGTACCTGGTATGAACATGTTTGGGTCAGACATCATTATTGTTTTGATTGATCGTGAAACTACTAACCCATATAAAGATGGCTGGTAACCATGTTCAGCAAAATTCAGCTAATCATTTATAAATTATTATCTTCTCCAACTATGTTGCTATTTGTATTCAAGATAGTTAATTATCTTTAGTAGAACACTGAGTTTTTAGTTAAGCTTTTGTGCTGACTGGGGTGAGCCTGTGCGTAAGTCACTCTAAAGGAAAAATTGGAGAGGGCAGTGCTTTTGAGTGATGAGCATTAAAACTCTAAAATAAAAGATCAAAATAAATTCAATCCCTGTTTCTTAGCTGAACCACGCTCAGAGGTGAAGAATGAAGTGTCTTTCGGGAGAAGAAAAGTAATAAGGGAAAGTCATGTCCAAGCATTTTCCAAACTTTCCTAGCAGATACTTAGATAGTCCCTATGAGCAGGCTCTTCACATATTCATTGTTTTTTTTCACAGTGAGTTATGATGAACTTTAATAAACTGCCTGAAAGGGTATTGGAAGTAAATTGAATAGAAGCTGTTAACAGGAATTGAGCAAATCCTTGAAAAGGAAAAAAAAATGCAGGGCTATGGGGAAAAAGCAGGATGTGAGAATGTGAGTTCACGTTGCCCATGTTTCTTATTGCTTGTGGGATCGGTGCATGATGGGCTGGACTTTCCCCAGCTTTCCATGAACAAGCTGGGAGGCTGTGGAGGCAGTAAAATAGAGAGGAAAGCTGGGAGGTGGTGTGTCCATTGTCATCATACTGCCATGCCACTTTCCCAGTGGTGGGTGAAGCCTTCACCGCATGGCAAGACCAGCAGGTGAACCCAGGTGGCCTCCCTGAAAGCTCGGAGAGGGGCCGTCCTATTCAGATACACTTTGTCCCATGGATGGGGCCCCCTCTCAGCAATGGCCGGCCTCCTGGCAAGGATGCAGCCTACATTCACCAGCCACCACCTGCCTTGCCAGGCCTGTGTGACTGCCCCTGGTGGCCCCAGATTCCACTTACCAACTTGAGAGGGTGGCATCCTTCCCTGTCATCCTCTTCTTCCAGGTGCAGTCCGAGCGGTTGTTATTCCTCCTCATGACCCTGCTGAGACTGCTGAGCTTCCAATCTTCTGATTGGCTGGCAGCTCCTGGGGGTGATCATCCATCCTTTAAAGGAGTGGCAGCCCTGGCAGTGACTAATTAATTGCCTGATGCCAGTAAAATGCAGCTGGGGGTCCCACAATTGGCCAGGGCAGGGTCAGATTTTCCGTCTCAATTTCAGAACCACAGCCACAATGATACAATTCAGCCCAATGAGTTAAAACTGTTTTTATTTTTGCTGAATAATAATGCTTTGTGAAGTAGGCATGAATGTATTGAAAGAATGAGAAGGACATTTTTCCATGTTTAAATGATCTGGGACATGCTGTTTCGTCACTGTTAAGCTAAAAAAGGGCAACTGGTAGAGGAATCTCTGGTGGAAAACTTGTTCACTCAATGTCTGCTTGACTCAATATTTTGGTTTATATAAGAACTTTTTATGTAATTAATGATGGATTCCAGCTGTTTCTACTAGACTTGAGTATACTAGATTTACTGATTGGTGATATGTATCATTTGACAATTTTTTTTAAATCACTCATGGGATGTGGGCTTCTCTGGATGGGCCAGCATTTATTGCCCATTCCTAATTGCCCTTGAGAAGGGTGGTGAACTGTCTTCTTAAACCGCTGCAGTCCATCTGGTGTAGGTAGACCCACAATGTTGTTAGGAATGGAGTTCCAGGATTTTGACCCAGTGGCAGTCAAGGAAAGGTGATATATTTCCAAGTCAGGACAGTGAGTGACTTGGAGGGGAACTGTAAAAGTGTTGTCCAGCTATCAAAACTACCAAAGCTGGCCAGGAAGTGTCAGCTCTATCAAGGATCTGTCCAAGGATACTAGATGAATTGGCATGGAGGACATAAGGCCAAAGGGTGGTGGGTGGGGACAGGGGTTGGCATGAGTTGGCATGAAGTTGACTTAGGGGTTATGGAAGCATTGGTCAGGGGATGGGCAGAGGGGCACTAGGTTGGCATGAGGGTAGTGAGGGCAAGGATGCATGGGTAGAGGGGCATGTGGGTATGGGAACCATGGTGGTGAGTGGGGGCATGCGTTGATATTGGTTGACATAGATGGGGATAGGAAGTGTGTGGGGAGGTAAGGGAGGGTTAGGGGTGAGGGCTGGAAGGGTGTTTTTCTGTTTTATTATTAGTTTTTATTTCTTTAAACTCAGTGCTGGAACATAGCTCACGACTTGCGCCCAGCTCGTATTCATGCCCGGCAGCCTGCGCATTCATTCCTAGATCACCCGCCTAGATTTGTTTTTCAGCCCGCCACCCTGACCGCAAATCCGACCTATGGGTGGACATGTTTAAAGGTCAGGATTGCCAAGCTGGGAAATCTCCTGACTCGGCACATGCAACCCCAGGCTGGAAAATTCTGCCTTACATGTCAGCTTTTGGAAATCGAAATAATAAAATAGCAAAATAGATAACGTTTCTCATATCAATTTATTAACAAGAGTGAATTTCTTCTAATTCTATTTGTGTTCCAGTGCTTGTGAAAGAAAAGGGTTTGGGCCTTAACATCTCATTTACTTGGAACCAGTAAACTCAGAAGAATATGAAATGCAAAATAAGAAAAGGAACAAAATTAAACAGTTTGATTTCATTCACATGACTGAGGTAACAGCAGTTAAAAATTACCTTACAAGTGCCAAAAAAGGAAGGCATTCAACCCATTAATCAGTGCTGTATGAGAACCCAGTCCTAGCCAAATACCTAACTGTGCCACTTAGTGTCCAATATTACTGATGGTCGTAAGTACCATAGTGATTAGAATTAATATTCCTTTTGTCATTATTCTTAGGTAAGTAATTCCACATCTTTGATCTGCCAGCTTTTGACACATCTGGTACCAAATGAGCATGTGGGCAGCTTATTTACAGGCAATCCCCATGAACATCTGCTAGGTTGCATCAGAGATCATTTTTGCACGACACATTCAAAATTTCCCTTTCATGTCACAGGAAATCCTTAAAGCCTTCCCATTTGACCACAACTCAGATCCAAAACTAAGTGGAACAGGAAAACATGATTAGTGGGAAGGCACAATATTATTGGAAACACGAAAGGATGATCTGAAATGGTCTGTAGAGCCCCTTTCATCCAAACCTTGGACTGTTTTGTGGTGTGACTGGGGTGAGAACAATGCCCACGGTGCTCCTCCCTACCCATATTAGGCTTTGCTAAGTACCCTCTGAAGAAAATGATGCCCTTTTAAAATGTCACCTCTCCATCCAGTTTGACTCCTGCACCCAAAGATTTCACAATATCATATTTTAGTCAGCTGCACCAGAGTTTCAGGGGAAAAGAAAGTTGAAATTATTATAAGAAGCTCCTTGACTGTTGAGACTTTCAAAGAGGCTGGCTCAGGCATAATGTCCTGAATGGTCTCTTTCTCTAACTTCATACTTATAGGTGTCAATGAAAGGCAGATTTAAGATGGGGAATTCATTAGCAGAAGAAAATGATTAGAAGTAATGAAACTTCAAAAGATGCTGGGAAGCACCAATTTTTCGGGTGACTGATTTTTTGGGAACAGAGTATTAGACACACTCCTGGGACTTGCTTTTAGGTCCATCCCAGACTAATGGGACGAAACTCCTGGGTTCTGAGTTCGGTATGCGGGCGTGGTTGATGGGCCCAGGACCAGCCAAGAAATGGACTGCTGCCCGCAATCAGCTCTCACTGGCGGCCCAATTAGAGCCTGCTGACCACAAACGGCAGCTCCCCAATGGTGGGGAAGGGGCAGGTGGGGGCGGGGGTGGGGGCGGGGGCCTGTGTAAAACCAGCACAGTCAGTCCCTGGAAGGCTGCCAGGGACAAAGACATCTTCGGTGTTGTCAGCAGGAGATTAAAAATTATGGATTCAAATGCGGCTGTAGATGCCAGGCGGGAGGGTGGGCACTTGGCTCCCGGGTTTTCTGATGAGTGCTCACAGCCCTCCTGGTGGAGATGGCTGTCAGGAGGGACACCCTTGTCCCCAGGGATTGAAGGAGGAGGCCACTGCACCTTACAAAAAGGGCATGGGAGGAGGTGGCAGCGCAGGTCAGCAGCTGGGTGCAGAGCCACAAGGAGTTTAACAACCTGCTGTGCTTGGGGACAGTGAGGACCGAGTTGGCATGGATTAGTGTGTTGAAGTGTTAAGGGCTGGCTGTCCCCCGTGGAGTTCAGGGGTGCTCGAGTCCGAGTGCCAACTGTCAATGACGCCAGAGCTGGCCAAGGGGGTGAGCCCTGGCTGCTTGGACTGACTGTCTTGTGGCTCAAGGCCCACGACTCGGATGTGCCTTGAAAGGTGGGGTTGGCCAGGCTGCAATGGCACTGCAGGTAGAGAGTGGACTAATCAATGCTCCCCTGTCCTTTCAGAAGAAGACGGCCCATAACAACATTGAAAGGTCACAGGCTGGCAGAGCCCTGCAAACCTCCTAATCCTAACCATTTGAACAGGACGCCTTGGAGCTGGAGAGGTGCCACTCACCTCGGACAACCGGCTGCAGAGAGGCTGGGGTGTCAGGCGAAGGTAAGGGTGCAGTGCACAGAGGTGAGAGTTTCGGATGGTGCAAACATTCTTGCGCAGTCTCATCACTGATGGGAGCCTCAAAGCTGGATTCCCCATCGATCATTGAAAGACGATGGCACAGTGATGCAGATCTCCATGTGTTATCAGGGTGCCTGGCATGCACAGTGTTAATGTGACGACATAAACATGTCGTTGTTCTTCCTTAGGTTTGCCACCACGTACCCAATCGCAGGACCCCGTAGACCCATGCCTGATGACACCCCTGATGCCAGAGGACCATAAGGATCCACATGCATCTGCTCTCTGAACCAGGCACCAGCGCAGATACCAGCACTTCGGTGGACATCGGATCTTTGGCTAGAATGTCAGTGCACAGCAGTGAGGGCACTTCATGCTTGCTTGAGGTGCAGATGGAGG
Organism: Carcharodon carcharias; assembly: GCF_017639515.1. NCBI lineage: Eukaryota > Metazoa > Chordata > Chondrichthyes > Lamniformes > Lamnidae > Carcharodon > Carcharodon carcharias. Next base: position 46,890,469 of record NC_054478.1, on the reverse strand, counting down.
CTGAGAGTGCCCAGGGCATAGACTGCTGGAGACCAGCATGATGCTCAGTCGAAGGTAAATGATGAGAACATAAGAACATAAGAAGTAGGAACGGGGTAGACCATTTGGCCCTTCGAGCCTGCTTCACCATTCAATAAGACCATGGCTGATCTTTTTGTATTTCGATTTCCACATTCCCATCTAACCCTTGCCTAACAAGAATCTATCTACCTCTGCCTTAAAAATATTCAATGACCCCGCCTCCATCACCTTCTGAGGCAGAGAGTTCCAAAGTCGCACAACCCTCTGAAAGATAATGTTTCTCTTCATCCCTGTCCTAAAAGGGAGACCCCTAATTTTAAAACAGTGCCCCCTAGTTCTGGACCCATCCACAAGAGGAAACATCCTTTCGACATCCACTTTGTCAAGATCATTCAGGATCTTGTATACTTCAATTAAAACACCCATCACTCTTTCTAGACTCCAGTGAAAACAAGCCCAGCCTGTCCAACCTCTCCTTATAAGACAACCCACTCATTCCAGGTATCAATCTAGTAACCCTCCTTTGAATCACCTCCAATGCATTTACATCCTTCCTTAAATAAGGAGGCCAAAACTACACACAGTATTTGAGGTATGGTCTCACCGATACTCACTGTATAACTGAAGAATAACATCCTTACTTTTATGCTCAATCCATCTTGTAATAAAGGATAGCATTCCATTAGCCTTCTTAATTACTTGCTGCACTGCATACTAACTTTGTGTGACTCATGTACTGGAACACCTAGATCCCTCTGCACCTCAGAATTATGCAGCCATTCTCAATATAAGCAACACCCTGCTGGAGTGGTCCATTAGGCGGCTGATGCGGTCCAGCGAGATGTATGAGAGGATCTGACGGAGATCCATAAGGGTATGTGTGCCCTGGTCTCTGTTATGGAGGTGTCCATGTGTAGCATCAGCACTACGTTGACCCTCATGGCCAATGGCACTGCCTCCTCCACTGAGTGGAGACTCTCATGGAGAGGCAGCTCCAGGAACAGAATCAGGGGTTCCTGGGGTTGCGCTTGGACCTGCAAGTTCTCACAGAGGCACTGCCCTCAGCTGCTCAGTGTCCGTGTTGGAGATGGATGAGGCACCCAATATCCTAGCTAGGTGCCGATCCATCAATAGTGAGTAGGGAGGTCCAGAGCGACCTCATGTTGGCACATGAGCAGCCTGTCGTCTCTGCGTACTCCTCTCAGGATGGTCTGGATGCTGGCAGCAGCTCCTCCGCCCCCTAGCAGTGACTGTGGCAACTGATGAGGCTGCAGCAACTGGGGAGCTACCAGCAGTGGAACTGTTCGCTCCCTCCCAGGTGGGGCCAGGACAGACTCCACTGTCCAGAGGACGACCGTCAAGGTCATCAAGGCCAACAGGACAGCACAGTCACAGCTATCTCCAAAGCCAATGCCATTGTGGGGGGAGCACCTAGATGTAGCACCCGTAAATATAAGTCTGAGGCACCTTGAGCACAAGAGGGACTGGTCACTTCTGTTGTGCAATGTTTTGTTTATCTTAACTTGTCTGGGGTTGAAGACCAGGGACGGTTCTGTAATTTGTTTTGGCTGTCAACATGAGATAAATTTTCTTTTGTCGTAATGGCCTGAGTGTGCTCCACCTTTTCTATTTCATGTGGTGCAGGGTACACCAGTATGTACTGCTGGACATGAGTGGCTCGAATCTTTATTGCACAGGCACTGAGCGGATTTTGGGGTCAAAGGAACGGGTGATTGCAGGCATCCGGGATGGAGGCGGCAGGCCTGGCATTAGTTGGTAGCACTTATTTGGCAGCCTAGCTGAAAGAGCATTGGATCAAAGCGTTGCTGGTGTCCCTGCCTCTCTGGAGGTTACAGAGGCCTGCCTCCACACCCTCAGCATTCTCCTTACCATTCTCCTCTTCTGGCTCAGTACTGGGCTCAGCTTCTGTGGCTTGTGTAGCTGCGTAAACATCCTCTTCCTCCAGTAGGTATCCCCTTGCCAGTGCCAGATTGCGGACGGCGCAGCATGCAACCACAATCAGTAACACCCGCTCTGTGGGGTATTGAAGTGGTCCCCCTGAATGGTCCAGGCATCTTCAGAAGACCTATGGTTCTCTCTATTACTCCCCTTGTGGAGGCATGACTTCTGTTATGTCACTGCTCTGCCTCTGTTCTTGGTAGTGGAGAGGCATCGTAAGCCACCTTTTCAAGGGATAGCCTCTGTCACCCAGCAGCCATCCATCCAGTTGACCTGGAGCACTGAAGATCCTCGGCATCTGGGAGTGTCTCAGCACGTACACATCACGGGAGCTGCCATGGTACCTTGCACAGATTTGCAGAATATGCATCCTGTGGTCACACACTCTATCTGCACATTCATGGAGTGGAAGCCCTTCCTGTTAATGAAAGCACCCGGCTGACCCATTGGCACCTTGATGGCCACATGTGTGCAGTTGATTGCACTCTGGATGTGGGGGAACACAGCAATTGCTGCAAAGCCTATGACTCACTCAGCCTGGCTGGCCTCATCCGTATCGAAATGAATGAAAGTCAATACTTGCCTGAACAGAGCTTCTGTCACCAGCTTGACGTAACTATGATTGGGAGACTCGACACATATCCTGCACTGACCCCTGGAAAGAGCCAGATGCATAAGAACTGAGGGCCTCTGTGACCTTTGGAGCCACTGGCATGGGGTGTCCAGCCAAACAGTCAGAGGTGATCTCAGGCCCAATCATCTGACAGATGGAAGTCATTGTTTCCCTGGAGAAGCAGAGCATCATTCAGCATTGCACCTCCACCAGATATATTGAGGTAGCTCCATGTCCAGTTGCAGCAAGATAGACAATATCCAGGCTTGGGCTGACAAGTGAAGTGACATTCGCGCCACCCAAGTGCCAGACAGTGACCATCTCCAACAAGAGAGAATCTAACCATCGCCCCTTGATGTTCAATGGTATTACCATTACCAAATCCCCCACTATCAGCATCCTAAGGGTTACCATTGACTAGAAACTGAACTGGATTAACCATATAAATACTGTGGCTACAAGAACAGGTCAGAGGCTAGGAATCCCGTGACAAGTAACTCACCTCCTGACTTCCCAAAGCCTGTCCACCATCTACAAAGCACAAATCAGGAATGTGATCAATAACTTGCCTGGATAAGTGCAGCTCCTACAATACTGAAGAAGTTGGACACCATCCAACTTGATTGGCACCACATCCATAAACATCTCACTCCCTCCACCACTGATGCACAGTGGCAGCAGTGTGTACCATCCACAAAATGCACTTCAGGAATTCACCAAATCTCCTTAGACAGCACGTTACAAACCCACGACCACTACCACCTAGAAGGACAAAGGCAGCAGATAGATGAGAACACCATCACCTGGAAGTTCCCCTCCAAGTCACTCACCATCCTGACTTGGAAATATATCGCTGTTCCTTCACTGTCGCTGGGTCAAAATCCTAGAACTCAGTTCTCAACAGCACTGTGGATGTACCTACACCACATGGACTGCAGCAATTCAAGAAGGCAGCTCACCACCACCTTCTCAAGGGAAACTAGGAATGGGCAATAAATGCTGGCCCGGCCAGCGAAGCCCACATCCCATGAATGAATTAAAAAAAAATAAATATTGAGCATGCCCATATAAAATATCAGTGTTCACCAAACACCAGACAGTTTTGAAACATTTTCTGGAATTATTCTGGCCTATCTTTGTGTGCTTGCTTGTGATTAACTAGCCAGGTTAGAAGAAACGTTAAAACGGTTCAACCTATACTACCTTCAATTCAAAACCAACATCACTCCAACCTCAGTTATTGAGCTTCAGTATGCAGATGCTGCTCATGTGCACTCACTCAGAAACTGAGCTCCAGGTCATTGTCGACTCCTTTGCCGAAGTGTATAAGAGAATGGGCCTCTCATTAAACACCCAGAAAACTAAGATCCTCTTCCAACCAGGTCCCAGAGCACAAGACCTCTCCCTGTTGATTAAGATCAACAACGAGATCCTGGAAAACGTGGATCATTTTCCTTATCTTGCAAGGCTCTTCTAGACAAAGGCCAACATAAATGACATAATTCATCATCAGCTCCAATGTGCCAGCTCAACCTTTGGCCCACTGGGGAAAAGAGAATCTGAGGACCAGGATCTCAAACCCAAGACTAAGGCCATGGTTTACTGGGCAGCAGTGTTCCGCATGCTCCTACGTGCTTTGGAGTGTTGGACAACTTACAGCAGGTGACTCAAAGCACTGGAGAAGTATCACCAGCATTGCCTTTGCAAGGTTCTACAAATCTGGTGGTAAGAAAGGCGGTTCAACAGCAGTGTCCTTTCCCAAGCCAACAATGCCCGGCATCAAGGCATTAATCATTCAAAACCAGCTCTGCTGGGTGTTCATATGCTTGACACCAAACTTCTGAAGCAAATGTTCTACTTGGAACTCGTTTGTGGCAGGGGACTCCAAGGAGACAGCGGAAATGCAATGCGGGCATCCATAAAACATCCCTGAACAGATCAAACATCTTCATTGACGGAGACCCTGGCTAGTGACAGGCCAAAATGGAGAAGCTTTATTTGGGAAGGCACTAAATGCATTGAGACACTTCATTAAGAGCATGTAGAGGTGAAATCAGGGTGTCAGAGATTCTGCACAAACTATCAAATACCTCATCTGCCTGACCCTTCAAACATCACCTGCTCCACAGGAGGCAGAGAGTGAAGATTGTGCATTGGACTTATCAGCCATCTCAGAACCCATCGAGCTGGAGTGGAAGCAAGTGATCTTCGATGTCAAGGGACTGCCTAAGAAGAGGAACAATAGCCAGATAAGGAATATTATTGCTGGCTTCTATTATTGTTATGATTTTAGTGACTGATAACATTCAAGAAGGCATTTGAATTTAGTGACTGACTAAACTGTCTGAGACTAGACTAACTGGAAGCAACACATGACACAATTTCAAATATTAAAACTTTTACATCAATAAACAAACTGAAAGTAACATTGTTTAAACACTATTTAGTAAGCAACTTAGTCTCTAGGCTACAGAAAAGATCTCCCATTTAACTTTGAAGATAATTAAATATCGTCCTCCATGGTTATATTTTACTCCGTCCCTTAAGTGGACACTGCAGTCTCTAAGAACCAGTCCAAAGCTATTCTCAGCTCCTTATGGCTTACTTCCTTTTCCCTTTCCATCTGCGTAACCTTTAATGCCCGGACTGACTTTCATGATAAGGGTTATCCTGGAGATCCCACCCTCTAGCCAAAGCTAGGTGAATCTTCCAGCCTTGTTCAAATACTCACAAACTTGGTCTCTTCAATGCGATTGTGAGCATCACTCACATTCTGTGTGTTGAACAACAAAGACTGGCTGCCTCCATCCCTCTGTTCTCTCTCTCTATCTCTCTTTCTCTCCCTTCCTCTCTCTCAGATTTTTGCAGGCCGCAGATTGCCCTGTTTCTGCCAGGTTCAGTGTCTTTCGAGTAAACTGTAATCCGATGTGATAATGACTGTTCACCTCTCAAAGCCCATCTCCATGGCAATGCATATCACAGGTAGAAACACTAATTAGCTATCTGCTACACTCCTAACTCCATTCTATCTTGAAATTAAACAGACAGGTTAAAGTATAACAATTTTTTAAACCTGACATTCCTAATACCGCCCTGTGCGACTTAGAGACTGAATGTCTATCCACAATCAGCACAGCTGCTCTGGTCTTTGTTTACATGTGTAAATACCTCACACCTTCTTCCCTGTAAAATAAGCTGGGGCCCTCTTTAATCTTTGACAACAAAGCCACCCAAGCTTGTTGTCAGGCAGAACTCAGAACAGATCACATGACCCCCTTTCATTCTTTAATTTTACTCTAAATTAAAGAGACAGCCCCAAGCATAACAATCTTATAAACTTCATATTTGTAGCATTACAGAATCAGAATCACAGAATCACACAGTGCAGAAGAGGCCCTTTGGCCCATCGAGTCTGCACTGACACGTGAGAAACACCTGACCTACCTACCTAATCCCATTTACCAGCACTTAGCCCATAGCCTTGAATGTTATGATGTGCCAAGTGCTCATCCAGTTACTTCTTAAAGGATGTGAGGCAAACCGCCTCCACCCTCCCAGGCAGTGCATTCCAGACCATCACCACCATCTGGGTAAAAAGTTTTTCCTCACACTCCCCTAAACCTCCTGTCCCTCACCTTGAACTTATGTCCCCTTAACCTGACCCTTCAACTAAGGGGAACAGCTGCTCCCTATCCACCCTGTCCATGCTCCTCATAATCTTGTACACCTCGATCAGGTCGCCCCCTCAGTCTAATCTGCTCCAACGAAAACAACCCAAATCTATCCAACCTCTCTTCATAACTGAAATATTTCATCCCAGGCAACATCCTGGTGAATCTCCTCTGCACCTCCTCCAGTGCAATCCTTCCTATAATGTAGCAACTAGAACTGCACACAGTACTCCAGCTGTGGCCTCACCAAGGTTCTATACAACTCCAACATGACCTCCCCACTTTTGTAATCTATGCCTTGATTGATAAAGGTAAGTGTCCCATATGCCTTTTCCACCAACCCACTAATATGTCCCTCAGCCTTCAGAGATCTATGGACACACACGCCAAGGTCTCTTTGTTCCTCAGAACTTCCTAGTGCCATGCCATTCATTGAATACTTCCTTGTCAAATTACTCCTTCCAAAGTGTATCACCTCACACTTTTCAGGGTTAAATTCCATCTGCCACTTATCTGCCCATTTGACCATCCCGTCTATATCTTCCTGTAGCCCAAGACACTCAACCTCACTGTTAACCACCCGGCCAATCTTTGTGTCATCTGCAAGCTTACTAATCTTACCCCCCGCATAGTCATCTATGTCGTTTATATAAATGACAAATAATAGGGAACCGAGCACAGATCCCTTGGTATGCCACTGGACACTGGCTTCCAGTCAGTAAAGCATCCTTCTGTCATCACCCTCTACCTTCTACAACTAAGCCAATTTTGAATCCACCTTATCAAATTACCTTGTATCCCATTTGCCTTTGCCTTCTTTATAAGTCTCCCATGTGGGACCTTGTCAAAGGCTTTGCTGAAATCCATATAAACTACAACAACTACACTACCCTCATCTACACATCTGATCACCTGCTCAAAAAATTCAAGCAAATTTGTTAGGCATGACCTCCCTCTGACAAAGCCATGTTGACTATCCCTGATTAAACCTTATCTCTCCAAGTGGAGATAGATACTCTCCTTCAGAAATTTCTCCAATAGTTTCCCTACCACTGATGTGAGACTCACTGGCTTGTAGTTCCCTGGCTTCTCTCTACAACCGTTCTTAAATAGCAGAACCACATTAGCTGTTCTCCAGTTCTCTGGCACCTCCCCCATCCCAGAGAGGAATTAAAAATTTGGGTCAGAGCCCCTGCGATCTCCTCCCTTGCCACCCTCAGCAGTCTGGGACACAAATGATCTGGACCTGGAGATTTGTCCACTTTTAAGCCTGCCAACACCTCCATTACCTTGTCACTCCCCGTATCAATTTGCTTAAGAACCTCGCAGTCTTTCTCCCCAAGTTTGATACCTTCATCCTCATTCTCTTGGGTGAAGATGGATGTGAAGTATTCATTTAACACTCTAGTGATGTCTTCTGGCTCCATCCATAGATTTCCCCCTTGGTCCCTTATGAGCCCTACTCTTTCCCTGGTTATCCTCTTCCCAATGATATACTTATAGAATATCTTGGGATTTTCCCTACTTTTACCAGCCAGAGCTTTCTCATATCCCCTCTTTGCTCTCCTAATTGCTTTCTTAAGCTCCACCATGCACTGTCTGTACTCCACTAAATCCTCAACTGATTTGCTTCCCTTGTACCTGCTAAAAGCCTTTCTTTTCCTTCTCATCGTAACCTGAATATCTCTGGTCATCCATGTTTCTCTGGGCCTGTTACTCCTTCCTATCACCCTAGAGGGAACATGTTGAGCCTGTACCCTCCCCATTTCCTTTTTGAACACCCCCACTGTTCCTCTGTAGATTTCCCCACAAGTAATTGTTCCTAGTCTACCTTGGCCAGATCCTGCCTTATTTTACTAAAATCCACTCTCCCCCAACCCAAAACATTTTTTTGCAACTTGTCAATTTCTTTGTCCATAACAAACTTAAACTGTACCATGTTGTGGTCGCTATCACTAAAATGCTCGCCCACCAGCACCTCAGCCACCTGTCCAGCTTCATTCCTCAGAATTAGGTCCAGTAATGCACCATCCCTTGTTGGACCCTCTACATATTGACCTAAAAAGTTCTCAAGAAATCCATTCCATCCAAGCCCTTAATACTATGTCTATCCCAATTAATGTTGGAAAAGGTGAAATCACCTAAAATAATTACCCAATTGTTATTGTTTTTACATGCCTCCACAAATTGTGCGCATATTTGCTCCTCAATTTCCCACTGATTATCTGGGGGTCTATAATAAACACCCAATAATGTGGTTACCCCTTTTTTATTCCTAAGCTCTACCCACAAAGCTTCATTCAATGCCCGCTCCAAGATATTATCTCTCCTTACTGCAGTAACTGACTCCTTATCTAATAATGCAATGCCTCCTCCTCTTTTACCCCCTCCCCTGTCACACCTGAAGATTCTATATCCCAGAATGTTGAGCTGCCAATCCTGCCCTTCCCTCAACCACGTCTCAGTGATGGCTACTATATCACAATTCCACATATCAATCCTCACCCTTAACTCATCCGTTTTACCTGTAATACTCCTGACATTAAAGTAGAGGTCATCCAGCCTTGCCTTACTCCCTTGAAGCTTATTGCAGCTGTACTCCCTCTGACTTGATTGTTTTACTGTATTATGATGTGTCCCTATTCTGCTAACATTCTGTGTCCCCTTCCCCTGCCGAATTAGTTTAAACTCCTCCCAACAGCACTAGCAAACATGCCCGCAAGGATGTTAGTCCTGCTGTGGTTCAGATGTAGACCGTCCCACTTGTACAGGTCCCACCTTCCCCAGAAACGGTCCCAGTGATCCAGGAATCTGAAACCCTCCCTCCTGCACCAACTCTTATTCATCTGTGCTATTCTCATATTTCTAAGCTCTTTCTATAAGACACCGGATGCTCATCCACCTTCCAGTGGTAACTAAATTCTTCATTTGTAGCCAGATCTGGCAGGTCACCCTAGATCTCACTAGGACTTGTATATCATCATGGTGGAGTGAGTGGATGTCAACCATTTCTTCCAATTTGTTCCGGAAATCAGTATTTGTGTAGTTTTGTCAAGGGGCATGTAGGTCCCTAGTCAGCATTTGTCTTTTGGCCTGAGTAAAAGGGACATACAATATAGCTGTCTGGCAGTTCTCCAACTGTTCCATGTTATTTGTGTACAATGGGGCCCATGGCCATTGGCCCTTTCGTCTCTGTCAGATGGAGCTGAGAGAGCCACAACATTATATTCCAGTGGCTGCTCCCAGTCCCAGACATCATCCAGGCTGTCATATTTGGCAGTCTCTTTTCCCGGTTCTCATCAGTCAGTGTCATCAGCACTGTCTGGGGATATAAGTCTTGGTCCTGGCGCCTGTACTACACTTATTTTATTTTGGTTTTTCGTATTGATTTTTTACATGTTTACTGAGTCTTGAGTAGCTACTGATAACGTTAATCATACTTTTCTCTTCTTTATCCCTGCCCTAGGCATCCCACCACCTCTTCAACTTAGCTGGGGAGTCATCCAGATCCCATCCTTTCTTTCTTCTTTTTTCCAATAGTTTCTTATTTCTATCCATTAAGAATTTAGTTATCAATCCTTCTGATCCCCACTCATTCTCATCTAGTCCATTCTCATCTATTTGGTACCTTGCCACTGGTCTGCGCTACAGCAGTTCTAACCTGCCTGTCTATTGGTGCAGTTCTACCTGGCTTGTCGCCAAGGGACGGCTCTGACCTATCCACTGTTCAACACTGGTGCCTCACAGTTTACTGCACAGCTCCTGCTTCTTCACCTTCAGCTGACTGAGGTTCAGGTCTCTGTGAACTGTATCACACAATCGCCGGACTTACATCCTAACTATTGGTGATAAATTAAAGGTACTCACCCACCTGCTGCATCCAACCAATTGGGTCCACAGTCGCTGGTAGAGACCCTGCTCACGGCACTAATTGTTGTGGAGTATCTAAAAGGCACTCAACACAGAGGGTTGTAGGTAGATTCAGGAGCAGATCTTTATTTAGTACAAGTGTACACAAGGGAAATGCTCTTTCAGAACACTCTAAAAGGCAATTTTAAGTTACACAGGCCTGAACTTTACGTTTCGAGGTCGGGCATGTGTCCGACCAGAACACGCATGAAATTGTGCGAGATGATGTCGGGCATCCGTCCCAACATCATCACACACGTGAACGATATTGAAGTCGGCAGGACCGTAGGTTTGCTGAAGGTGAGATTCAGGTGCCTGGACCGTTCAGGGGGATGCACTACAATACCCCCCAGAGCATGTGTCTCTGATAGTCATTACTTGCTGTGCTCTTCACAATCTGGCTCTGGCAAGGAGGGCCCATTGGAGGTTGAGAATCTTGTGACAGCTCCACAGGCCACAGACGATGACTCCAATGGTGGATCAGAAGAGGAGCCCAGGGAAGAACACAGTGAGGACTTGGAGGCTGATCTCTGGAACCTTCAGGGAGGCAGAGACACCAGGGAAGGCTTGATTCAACGACCTTTCAGCGAGGCTGCCAAGGCATTGCTTTCACCTCATGCCAGGGTGCCACCTCCTTACCAGATATTTAAAATGACCAATTCCATTGAACCCAAAGTCCACTCAGTGCCTGTGCAATAAAGTTCAGAGCCAGTCACGTCCAGCATGAGATACTGGCATGCCCTACACCTACAAAACAAGTGAATCATGCTCAGGCAATTAACATGAAAGCAAAATTTACATCATGTTTGCACTCACAGAAAATTAACATAACAATATAAGGTGGTAATGGTCACAACAGTGAACAAATTAATAAAAAATGGAAGAACAGAAGATCACCTCTTGTGCTTACGGTGCCTTAACCTTCCATTTATGAGTGCTGCATCTTGGTAAACCCCCTTGCTGGCAGTGGCATTGGAGGCAGCTTCTGACTGTGCTGTCCTGTTGACCGTGATGACCTTGGCAGTCGCCCTTTGGGCAGTAGAGCCTGTGCAGGCTCTGTCTGGGAGGGAGAGTCAGAGCCATGGCTGGGCACTCCTCAGTCATTGTGGCCTCATCAGATACTGTGCTTACTGGCAGAGGGGCGGAGGAGCTGCTACCATCATCCAGAGCACCCTGAGAGGAGCCCACAGAGACGACAAGCAGCTCATGCGCCAATGCGAGGTCGGTCTGGACCTCTCTGCTCATCATTGATGGGGACTTACTGAGCAGAGATACTAGGTGTCTCATCCATCTCTCATATGGCAGAGGCCTTCTGTGGTCATTGCCTGTGTGAGGGCTTGCAGATTCGAGTGCAACACCATAGCCTACAAACACTAAGGAATCTCTGCAAGATCCTCCCATGCACACCACTGGACATCCAGCATCTGCCACCTAATGGATGACTCCAGAGTCTCGTTATCTGCCTCGGACTCAGCATGGTCTTGGTCTCCAGCAGTCCTCCGACTGCCGGCACTCTCTGCCTCCACCTGCTCCTCAAGCAAGTGTGCCGTGCCCTCACCACTGCACATCGACATTCTAGCCAATGGTCTAATGCCCACCGAGGTGCTGATATCTGCGCTGGTGCCAGGTGCAGAGAGGGGGTGTGATGCAGGTGCACCTGACAGCCACTGGTCCTCCGGTGTCAAGGGTGGCTCATTGGAGTCCTGCAATCATTTGCTAGATGGCGATTCTAGGGGAGAAAAATGACATGTTATTAGTATTAGTCATCACACTGTCACTGTGCATGCTAAGAGGGCTGGTGAGACAATGGAGATCTGCTGCATGGTGCCATCATCTTTCAATGAACAATGGGGACTTCAGGTTTGAGGTTTCTATTATAGATGAGACAACACAACAATGTTTACACACCTGCATCTGTGCACTGCACTCTTACCTTCGTCAGAGACCCCTGCCTCTCTGCGACTGCTGGAACGAGTTAGTCACCGGCACGCCATCTTGTACCTTATCAATATGAGCAGGTTTGGGGTACCTCCACCTTCCTTGGCCTCTTGATATTGTTATGGTTTCTCTTCTCCTGAAAGGGCAGAGGAACATTGATTAGTCCACTCTCTACCTGCAGCGCGATTGCAGTCCGGCCAACTGACCTGAGAAACACCTTGCAGGGCACATCCGAGTCATGGCCCTCAACCCGCAAGGTACTCAAGTCAAGCAGCCAGAGGTCACTGCCTTGCCTGGTGCCGATGTCATTGACAGTTGACACTCAGATTCTTATACCCTTGAGTACCACAGGCGGATGGCCAGCCGTTAACACTTCCCCACACAGATCCATGCCAACTCGGTACTCACCCTTGCCAAGTGCAGCAGATTATTGAACCTTTTGCGGCACTGCATCCATGTGCACCACACAACATCATGGCCACTGACCAGGGCTGTCATCACTGCCCATGCTTCCTTGGTCAGGTATGGTGGCTTCCTATTGCCATCCCTGGGGATGAGGATGTCCTTCCTGGCACTGGCCTCCTCCACGAGGATTCCAGGGCACTCATCCAAGAACTGGGGGGCCAAGTGTCCACAGGACTTGCTTTTCCACTTGGCATGCCCAACAGGTGCAGATGCCATTGCAGCTCCAAAAGAAACGTTTCATCAAACAACTCCAAAGTGTCCCCTGGCAGCCTTCAGGGAGCTGCCACTGATGCTTTTAAATCTCCCACCGGGTCACTATTGGACCTGGCGCCTAACAGGCTCCTGCCCCGCCCCCGCCCAGCTCTTCCAACCATTGAGCAGATGCATTTCATGCTGGGTGGCCCTTAATTGGTCTCCTAGTGTGAAATCGCTGTGAAATTTAGGCCACAGTTTCTGTCAGATATTCATACCGTTTTTTTAGGTATCTCATCATTAGCTCACATGTTCTTATCTTGTCTAATTGTTGCATCCTTAATTACAAATGATTTTACAACTTAAACAGGGAATGACCTGTTCCTCACAGTTACAGAGGAATTTGTAAAGCAATCACAAATGACCTGAACTTTAGCACAAATGATGTTCACAGTTCCTTCTAAAACAAACTTTTCTTATCTATCCTGATATTTTGCTGCTCTGCTAATTCATCTGCATAATTTAGCTTGACCCTGAGGTTAAGAAACCCCCCAGTTTATTACAGTATAACTCATAGACCATTCAGTAACTTATTTATCCTGACCCAAAGTTCACATTCCTTTAGCTTTATCATGGACTGACCCATAAGGCTAGTCATTAACTTCTGGGCCTGGCCAAAAGGTCATATTCACTCTATTTTTTTTTTACCAGCAGACAACTTTTAAAACTTAAATCTGCAACTTGGCCAAGCCTGAATAATCCCATGATGCATCCTGATATGCCTCTTCAGAGTCATATCACAATAGTCCATTGGAGTGGAACATCATTCTCCTCTGGTCATATTTGCATTAGCAATCCATACATGACATGATGCCCAAGTGGAAAGGCTTTCTGTTGGGATGGCATTGATGAGCACCAGCAATTGTGTTAATCCACAGATCCTTCTGATCGAAACTGAAAGAGAAGAAGTAGAGTATCTATTCTTGCACAGCTTTTAAATGATTGATATAGTGTACTTCCTCTCTTTACCCTTTGGCTTCCCATTTCCCTGGAATTGTACCAAACATACAGCTGGATTCAATTTTTCCATTATGGGAAATGGTCCTTTCCCTGTTGGCTCAAACCCATTTTCCTTTTCACTGTAATTGAGTACCATAACCACGTCCCCTATCTGGAATTCAAAAGGTCTTAATTTCCCATCAAAGTATTTCTTTGCCTGCTCATTTCCCAAGTTATTGTGACATGACAGTTTACCTCGGCTGTCTTCCACTATCTGTTCTAGCTCCTTGAAGCTGCAGGGTTCCTGTGTCTTTGGACTAATAGCAGTCAATGTCAGGTGGCCTGGAGTTTTTTATGAGTCTCCCTGTCATGGCCTGAAATGGGGAGAATCCTGTCATTCTGCGAGGTGTTGACATTATGGCCATGAGGCATAAAGGCAGCAAGTTAACCTATTGAATGAGATAATCTGTAGGTGGGGACCGCTATTACAGGTGGACAGCGGCCAAGGAATGCATTTCACAGGAAAAATTTTGACCAGACAGCAGAAATTATTGAGAGTCACACACAAATTGCATATTTCCCATCACCCTCAGTCCTGTGGTATAGTTGAGAGGGGAAATAGATCCTTAAACACAAAGTTAAAGAAGTTATGTTCCAGAAACCACCATCACCATCCCTGGATATGTCCTGTTTCACCAATAGGACGGACCCACCAGATGTGGTGGCACTGTCCTTAACATTGATACTAGACCCCATGAGTTCTCATGGCATCAGTTTAAACACGGACAAGGAAACTTCCCACTGATTCCACCTACTGCACTACTACTTCAGCTGGTAAATCAGTATCCCCATATGTTCAACACCACATGAAAGGAGCACTCGAGATGACAAAGGGACAGAATTTATTTTGAGTGGAGGACTTCGATGTTCATTACAAAGAGTGGCTTAATAGCAGCGTTACTGACCGGGCTGGCCGAGTTCTGAAGGACATAGCTTCTAGACTAGACTTGCAGCAGATGGTGAGAGAATCACAAGAGGGCAAAATCTACTTGACCTCATCCTCACCAACCTACCTATTGCAGCTGCATTTGTCCATGACAGTATTGGTAGGAGTGACCACAGTACAATCCTTGTGGAGACTGAGACTGTTTTCTGAGGATACCCTCCAATGTGTTATGTGGCACGACCATTATGCTATTCAGACCAGATCTAGCAGCTCAAAACTAGGCACTTATGATGCGCTGTGGGCCATCAGCAGCAGGCGAACTGTATTAAACCATAACCTATAACCTCATGGCCTGGCAGATTCCCCATTCTACCATAATTATCAAGCAAAGGGATTAACCCTGGTTCAATGAATGTGTTGGAGGGTGTGCCAGGAGCAGCACCATGCACACCTAAGACTGAAGTGCTAACCTGCTGAAGCTATAACACAGGACAGCTTGCCTGCCAAACAGTGGAAGCAGCATGCAATAGAGAGGGTTAAGCAATCCCACAACAAACGGATCAGATCTAAGCTCTGCAGTCCTAGCACATCCAATTGTGAATGATGGTGGACAATTAAACAACTCACTGGAGGAGGAGGCTCCACAAATAACCTCATCCTCAATGATGGGGGAGCCCAGCACATAAGTGCAAAAGGCAAGGCTGAAGCATTTGCTACAATCTTCAGCCAGGAGTGCTAAGTAGATGATCCATCACTGCCTTCACCAGAGGTCCCCAACATCACAGATGCAATTCATCAGCCAATTCAATTCACTCCACGTGATATCAAGGGACAGCTGAAGGCACTGGATAGCCAAAGACTATGGGTCCTGGCAACATTCCGGCAATAGTACTAAAGGCTTGTGCTCCAGAACTAGCCGTTCCCTGACCAAGTTATTCCAGTACAGCTACAACACTGCCATCCACCTGGCAATGTAAGGAATTGCCCAGATATGTCCTGTCCACAAAAAGCAGGACAAGTCCAACACGGCCAAAAGCCACATTATCAGTCTACTCTTGTTCAACAGCAAAATGATGGAAAGTGTTGTTTGCAATGCTAACATGCAGCACTTAAGCTGATGCTCAGTTTAGGTTGTGCCAGGGCCTCTCAGATCCTGACCTCATACAGCCTTGGTCCAAACATGGACAAAAGAGCAGAGGTGAGAGTGACTGCGCTTGACATCAAGGCAGCATTTGGCTGAGTGGGGCATCAAGGAGCCCTAACAATACCAGGCACAATGAGAATTGGGGGAAAACTCTCCACTATTTGGAGCCATACCTAACAAAAAGGAAAATAGTTGTGGTTGTTGGAAGCCAATTGTATCATTCCCAGGATATTGCTACAGAGTTCCTCAGGGTCATGTCTTAGGCCCAACCCTCTTCAGCTGCTTCATAAATGACCTTCCCACCATCATAAGGTCAGAAGTGGGGATGTTCTCTGGTAAATGCAATGTTCAGTATCATTTGTAACTCCTCAGATACTGAGGTAGTCTGTGTCCATATGCAGCAAGACATTCAGGTTTGGGCTGATAAGTAACATGTAACATTTGCGCCACACAAGTGCCAGGCAATGTTCATGTCCACCAAGAAAGAATTTAACCATCTCCCCTTGACATTCAATGGTGTTACCATCACTGAATCCCCCCACTATCAACATCCTGGTGGGGGCATACCATTGATCAGAAGCTGAACGGGACCAGTCATATAAATACCGTGATGACAAGAGCAGGTCAGAGGCTGGGAATTCTATTGTGAGTGCCAGCGAAAGAGCGAAGAAATCTACCTGAGGCACAGAGGTGCCTCAGAGAGATTTGTTTAACTTTTAAACATCTGAATAAAGCAATTAAAAACTTTTAAAACATGTCCCCTCATGTGACAGTGTCACTTGTGCTGGGACATGTCAATGAATTTTTAAAATAATTCTTATTGAATTTCTAAACCCTTCATGAAACCACATCCTGCCCGCGGATGAGGTCCCATGAAAAATGCAAAGGTCGCCTGGGCTCTTCGCCTGCCCGTCAACCTTAAGGTTGGATGGGCAGCTCATTTAATTATATCAGTTAATTTTTAATAGGCCTTTGACAGTTCAGTGGGCATGCAGCCAAGTTGGCTGCGTGCCCACCGAACTGAAAATCGTCCACCTGATGTCACCGCGTGTCATTTAACGTGTCAGTGAACGGGCCCTGTCCTCGCTTGCTGACCAGAAAATTCTTTCCTTGGTGATGCACAGAATGCAGGATTGGATACCTTCAGAAGTTCCTCAGGGTAGTATCCTCGACACAACCATCTTCAGCTGCTTCATCAATTCCCACCTTCCCTCCTTCACAAGGTCAGAAGTGGGAATGTTTGGCAATGATTGTGCAATGCTCATCACCATTCGTGACTCCTCAGATACTGAAACAATCAGTGTCCATAGGCATAGACAACATTCAGGCTTGAGCTGCTAAGTGGCAAGTAACATTCATGCCACACAAATGCCAGGCAGGATCGAAAGAAGATCTAACCACCTCACCTTGATATTCAAATGACATTACTATCACTAAATCCCCCTCATCAATATTCCAGGGATTACCAGAAACATAACTGGACCAGCCATATAAATAAGAACAGGTGAGAGGGTGGGAATTCTGTGCTGAGTAACTCTTCCACCACCCACCCCCCTCCCACCTTGAATGGACATGCCTAGACAGTACTCCTTTGTGGAATTCACGCCTGCCATTATTCGAAGCTTACTCCAAAACACAGAGCTAATAGATTCCTAGACCCTATGTAACAAAGCAAAATGGACAAGACCAATTATTCACAAGTTAAGTGTGAGAGATCACCATCTATCTTCTGTTGTATATCATTGGCCATTGATCATGTGACTTAAATTGGTGCTCTAATACTGAAATCCTTTCACCCCAAAACTCAGGAGAGACCTGGGGAAGTCTGTAGAATATCACCGACAAGACAACAGCTGTAGAGAAAGGCTGTGGCTCCTTAGCCTTTTAAGAACTGAGAGGCTTAAAAGTCTTTTCGAAATGCTCTAGTCTGATTCCAATGCTCTGAGTTTACTGCAAAGAAATTGGACCTCCTAATATAAAAATCACAAGTTCCTAACTTCATGAGCCGCTGAACATTCTTCTCTTTGAAGTAATCCTTATATTGGATCCACAGCCATCTGAACTTACCCGAATTACAATTCAAGAAAGGGAAAAAGCTTCCTTCTTCACCAAACTCACAAGGTTGAAAGGTAGCCTTTGGGGTTTATAAATATTAGGGGCTGCTGCCATTTTTTCTCATTCATTCATGGGATGTGGGCATTGCTGGCAAAGCCAACATTTATTGCCCATCCATAACTGCCCTTGAGAAGGTGGTGGTAAGCTGCCTTCTTGAAATTCTGCAGTTCATGTGGTGTAGGTGCAACCAAAGTGCTGCTAGGTAGGGAGTTCCAGGACTTTGGAATGAAGTGAAAGTGGTTAGAGGCTTGGAGGAGAAATTCCAGGTGGTGGTGTTCCCATGTCTCTGCTGCCCTTGTCTTAGATGGTAGCAGTCGTGCATTTGGAAGGTTCTGTCTAAGGAGCCTTGGTGAGTTTCTGCCGTGCATCTTACAGATGGTACACACTGCTGTCACTACGCATTGGTGGTGGAGGGAGTGAATTTTTGCGGATGGTGTGCCGTTCAAGTGGGCTGCTTTATCCAGGATGGTTTGTGCTTCTTGAGTATTGTCTGAGCTGCAATCATCCAGGCGATTGGAGAGTATTCCATCACACTCCTGACTTGTGCCTTGTAGATGGTGAACAGGCTTTGCGGAGTCAGGAGGTGAGTTCCTCGCTGCAGGATTCCTAGCCTCTGACCTGTTCTTTTAGCCACAGTATTTATATGGCTATTCCAGTTCAGTTTTCTGGTCAATGGTAACCTCCCCACCCCAGGATGCTGATAGTGAGGGATTCAATGATGGTAATGCCATTGAATGTCAAGGGGAGATGGTTAGATTCTCTTTTGTTGGAGATGGTCATTGTCTGGCATTTGTGTGATGTGAATGTTACTTGCCACTTGTCAGTTCAAGCCTCAATATTGTTCAGGTTTTGCTGCATTTGGACATGGACTGCTTCAGTACCTGAGGAGTCATGCATGGTGCTGAACATTGTGCAATCATCAGTGAACATCTCCACTTCTGACCTTTTGATGGAAGGAAGGTCATTGCTGAAGCAGCTGACAATGGTTGGGCCGAGGACACTACACTGAGGAACTCCTGCAGTGATGTCCTAGAACTGAGATGATTGACCTCCAGCAACCACAACTATCTTCCTTTGTGCTAGGTATGGCTCCAACCAGCGGAAAGTTTTCCCCCTGATTCGCACTGACTCCAGTGTTGCTTGGGCTCCTTGATGCCACACTCAGCCAAATGCTGTCTTGAAGTCAAGGACAGTCACTCTCACCTCATCTCTGGAGTTCAGCTCTTTTGTCCAGGTTTGAACCAAGGCTGTAATGAGATCAAGAGCTGAGTGACCCTGGCAGAACTCAAACTGAGCGTTAGTGAGTAGGTTATTATGAACATGTGAAATAGGAACAGAAGTAGACCATTCAGCTCATCGAGCCTGCTCTGCCATTCAGTAAGATCATGGCTGCTCCGTTTGTATTAATAATCCCACATTCCCATCTACTCCTGAAAACCATTGATTCACTTGGCTAACAAGAATCTATCTACCTCCGTCTTAAAGGTATTCAATAACTCCACCTCCAATGCCTTTGGAGGCAGGGAGTCCCAAAGTCGCACAATCCTCTGAGAGAAAACAATTTCTTCTCATCCCTGTCCTAAAAGGGCAACCCCTAATTTCAAATCAATGCCGTCTCCTTCTGGACTCAGCCACAAGAGGAAATATTATTTCCGCTTCCACATTGCCAAGACCATTCAGGATCTTATATACTTCAATCAAATTGCCCCTCACTCTTCTAAATGCCAGTCTGTCTAACCTTTCCTCATAAGGTCTCCCATTCATTCCAGGTATTAATCTAGTAAACCTCCTCTGAACCACCTCTAATGCATGAACATGCTTCGTTAAATAAGGAGACCAAAACTGCACGCAGTATTCAAGTTGGGGTCTCACCAGTATAACTGAAACATAATATTCTTGCTTTTATGCTTAATTCCTCTCGCATTGAAGGATAGTATTTCATTTCTTCTTAATTACATGTTGTACCTGCATACTAACTTTTTTTGACTCATGCACGAAAACACATAGATCTCTCTGCATCTCGGAATTCTGCAGTCGTTCTCCACTTAAGTAATACTGTGCTTTTTTATTCTTCCTGCCAAGTGAACAACTTCACATTTTCCCACATGGTAGTCCATCTGCCAGATGTTTGCCCACTCACTCAACTCAGTCTGTCTGCAACCTCCTTATGTCCTCTTCACAACATACTTTCCTATCTATCTTTGTGTCATCTGCAAATTTAGCTAGCCCTCACTGCCCTCATCTATGTCATTGATATAAATTGCAAAAAGTTGAGGCCCAGCACAGACCCCTGCAGGACTCGGCTCATTATATTCTGCCAATCAGAAAATGACCTATTTACACATGCTCTCTGTTTTCTCCCAGCTAGCCAATCTTCTATCCATGTTAATGTTACCCCCTACACCATGAGCTTTTATTTTCTGCAATAACCTTTGATGTAGCACATTATCGAATGCCTTCTGGAAATCTAAGTACAGTACATCTACAGGCTCCCCTTTATCCGGCACAAGTTACTCCTTCAAAGAACTCAAATAAATTGGTTTGTGATTTCCCTTTCACAAAACCATGCTGGCTTTTCCCAATTACCTTGAGTTTTTCTAAGTGCCCAGCTATAACCTCTTTAATGATCGATTCTAGTACCTTCCCCACGACAGACATCAGGCTAACTGGCCTATAGTTTCCTGTTTACTGCCTCCCTCCCTTCTTGAATAGAGGGGTTATATATGCTACTTTCCCGTCGGGATGCAACCTTTCGAGAAGTTAGCGATTTTTAGAAAATCAACTAATCAACGGCCTCATTAGCCATGTCTTTTAAGACCCTACGATGAAGTCCATCAGGACCCAGAGACTTGTCAGCCTACAGCTACAACAGTTTGCTCAGTAATTGTAATTTCACGAAGTTCCTCTCTCCCTTCCACCTCTTAACTTACGGCTATTACCGGAATGATTTTGTATCCTCTATAGTGAATTTAGAAGCAAAATATTTGTTCATTTCATCTGCCATTTCCTGATAATCTATTATTAACTCCCCATTCTCACTCTCCAGAGGATCAACACTCACTTTACGTACTCTTTTCCTTTTTAAATACCCTGAAGAAGCTCTAGCTATCTGTTTTTACATTTCTAGCTGGCTTCCTCTTATACTCTAATCTCTTTCTCCTGATTAACCTTTTAGAACCTTTGAGGTTCTGCTTCTTAATTTGGTCCCTAGCTCCTCATACTGACTATGAAGAATCTCTTTCCTAGTTCTACCTATGTCGTTAGTACCTACATGGACCACGACAACTGGATCCTTCACCTCCCACTGCAAGTTCCTCTCCAGCCCCGAGAAGCTGTCCTGAACACTGGCACCCGGCAGGCAACACAGTCGCCTGGATTCTCACGCTTTGCTGCAGAGAACAATGTCAATCCTCCTCACTATGCTGTCCCCCACTAATGCTACATTCCTATTCAGTCTCCCCATTTGAACGGCTTCCTGTATTATGGTGCTATGGCTAACCTGCTCATCCACCTTGCAGATCTCGCTTTCGTCCACACAACTTTTGACCACCTCAAACCTGTTCACCAATTGCAAAATCTGAGGCTCCTCCACTCCTATCTACTCGCTGTCTTTCCCTGCCTAAGTAACAGTCATATCCTCCTGTCCTTCACTACTGATCAAAACAGATAACCCTATTCCAAGAGGTGTGACCATCTTTTTGAACACAGTGTCCAGGTGTTTCTCCCCCCTCTCCGTTATGGTTTGCAGTGTCTGCAGTTCGGCTTTCTAATCAATAATTCTGATCTGGAAATCCTCTAGCTGCTTATATTTCATGCAGATGTGTTTGTCCTGGATCACCTTGGCTTCCAAGAGTCCCCACATTCCACACCTGTCCTGCCATCGTTGTGTATGTTATTTAGTTACTTTCTTAATTAATTTAGAATAATTCCTATGTATGCTGCAACTTACTGTGCTTACCTAATTGCTAGAACCACCCACAAATAAAAGTAATTAATTGCACTGGTATGTGTTTTGAGTATTTGTTTTAATTATTTTATTTAACACTTAATTTAACTATTTTATTTTATCTTTATTTTTATTTTATTTTAGCTTTAGTTCTTTTTATTTATAGATCTACCTTAACTCCGGTGCCCTAAGCTGGCGATAACACACTGTCTCTTACACCAAGCACATACCAGCCAATTAGCTTACTAATTCCCTGTGATGTCACAGTTTTCTTTTTACTCTGTTTCTTCAGCAGCTGAGATGTTGCTCCCAACTCCTGACTGCTTTTGTTCAGCTCCCAGGTAGGAAAGGCCATGCTCCGATCCCTGGGCTCTATTTATGCCACTCCTGACTCCCTCTGCTAATCTCCAAGGCAGGAAAGGCCATGCTCCAATCCCCAGGCTCTATTTATGCTGCTCCTGACTGCCTCTGCTCATCTCCCAGGCAGGAAAGGCCACTCTTTGATTCCTGCACTCTATGCCGCACGCTCCCAACTCCCAACTGCCTCTGTTCAGCTCCCAGAGAGGAAACAAAAAGCAAATGCCGCTTTATAGGACTGTTGATTATCCCTTCCAGCACTTTACTGATGATCGAGAGTAGACTGATGGGGTGCTAATTGGTTGGGTTGGATTGGTCCTTCTTTTTGTCTACAGGACATACCTGGCCAATTTTCCACATTGCTAGGTAGATGCCAGTGCTGTAGCTGTACTGGAACAGATTGGCTAGGGAGTTTTGGAGCACAAGTCCTCAGTACTGTTGCTGGAATACTCTCAGGGCCAATTGCCTTTGCAGTATTCGGTGCCTTCAGCCATTTCTTGATATCATGTGGAGTGAATCTAATTGGCTGAAGGCTGGCATCTGTCAGTGGATCATCCGTTTGGCACTTCTGGCTGAAGATTGTAGCAAGTGCTTCAGCCTTATCTTTTGCACTGATTTCTGGGCTTCTCCATCATTGAGGATGGGAATATTTGCAAAGCCTCCTCCTCCAGTGAGTTGTTTATTTGTCCACCGCCATTCACGACTGCAAGCAGCAGAACTGCAGAGCTTGGATCGGATCCATCGGTTGTGAAGTTGTCTAGCTCTGTCTGTCGCTTGCTGTTTATGCTGTTTGACACGCAAGCAGCCCTGTGTTGCTGCTTCGCCAGGTTGACACCTCATTTGTGCCTGGTACTGCTCCTGGCATGCCCTCTGCAAACCTCATTGCTGACCAGTGTTAATCCCCTGGCTTGGTGGTATTGATAGAGTGGGGGATATACTGGGCCATGAGGTTACAGATTGCAGTTGAGTACAATTCTGCTGCTACTGATGGCCCGCAGTGCCTCATGGATGCCTATTCCTGGGTTGATATGTCACTTCAAAATCCAACCCATTTAGCACGGTTGTAGTGCCACATACCATGATGGAGGGTATCCTTAATATGAGGAGGGGATTCTGTCTTCAAAACGACTGTGCGATGGTCACTCTAACAATACTGTCATGAATAGATGCATCTGCAGCTGGTAGGCTGGTGAGGATGTGGGCAAGTATGTTTTTCCCTCTCATTGGATCCCTCACCACCTGCCACAGAGCCAGTCTAGCAGCTATGTCCTAGAGGATTTGGCCACCTCAGTGTGTAGTAGTGCTACCGGTGGTGGACACTGAAGTCCCCCTGTCAGAGTATATTCTGCGCATTTGCCATCCTCAGTGCTTCCTCCAAGTGGTGTCCAACATGGAGGAGTGGGCGGCGGTACACGATAATTAGCAGGAGATTTCCTTGCCCATGTTTGATCTGATGCCATGAGATTTCACAGGGTCCAAAGTCAATGTTGAGGACTCCAAGGGCGGCTCTCTCCTGACTGTACACCACTGTGCCACCATCTCTGCTGGGTCTGCATTGTGGTGGAACACGACATACTCAGGGACCGTGATGGTGGTGTCTGGGACGCTATCTGTAAGGTATGATCCTGTGAGAATGACTATGTCAAGCTGTTGCTTGACTTGTCTGTGAGACAACTCTCGCAATTTTGGCACAAGTCCCCAGATTTTGGTAAGGAGGACTTTGCAGGGTCAACAGGGCTGAATTTGCCATTTTTGTTTCTGGTGCCTAAGTCGGTGCTGGGCTGTCTGTCCGGTTTCATTCCTTTTAGACTTTTTAGCAGTTTGATACAACTGAATGGCTTGCTAGGCCATTTCAGAGGACATTCAAGAGTTAATTACATTGCTGTGGGTCTGGAGTCACATGTAGGCCAGACTAGGTAAGGGACCCCAGAACGACCCACAGGCAAAGAAATTGAGCATAGTGGTCACCTTTAAAGCCACTGGCAGGGGATAGCCTCCAACTCCACAGGGGGTCAGGTCTTCAAAAGAATGTGGCAGGTGTGATCTACCAGAGCTTGTGACAAGTGCAGACATGCCCAGTATTGTTTCTCACTCACTTATCAATACTAGAGCCTGCTTTGGTATACCCTTGGTCGGGCGATTCTCCTCCATTATCTGGGTCTCTCCTCTTAACGCTCTTGTTCTTGCTCTGGTTCCCCTTGAGCCTGGACATCAGACAGGGCCTCCTGATGGGGCTGTATTCTGCATCACTACTCCCTCCTTCGCATCTTCCCATTGCATTAGGACCCTCAAAAAGGGAGCATTGAGCCCTGGATCCATTTTTGCTTTTACCTTCTCTCTGAAATGCAATAGAGACACCTAGCAAGCGGTGGTGGCAATCTGGACAACTCAACCAAGTGAGGATCCAGCAGTGCAACATCCATCAGAAAACCAAGCTGTGAGTCAGTTTCCCTGTTCCACAGTCTCCTGCTATGCACTAATTATCTCTGCTTGCTTTCGCAGACACATCTGAGAAGCAGCCATGGAAGTCCATGACCCAGGTCCTTGACTCAAGCTCCAAAGACACCTTGGAAGAAGAATCTGATGACACCTGTATTGAAGACCTGTCACAGTGCTCATCTACACCCTCCACCAGTGCAGAGATAAACACCTTGGAGGGACCTAGCTTCAGAGTAGCTTCGGGGTCACAATCTGTTGAGCACATTTCACGGTCTGATCCACAGCAGGTGGCAGCAGGAACTTCCCAGGTTTCCAGCATTCAGTGGACTGCTGGAGCTAAGAAATCTGCTGAGTCTGAGTTAGGTGATGAGCCGCTGGACTTGGTCATATCACAGTTGCTGGAGCTGCAAAGGCAAGCTGGGGAACAGTAGGAAGGGATATCCACTGACACCTCCAACTGCAAGGCACAATGGAGGAGTCCATTTGCCTTCAGTCTCAGGTGATAGCACTAGCATGCTAACGCACCAAGGTCAACCCTGGTAGGATAGCGGCCACCATGGAGACCTTGGGCCAGGACATTGGTCCTGCACTGATGTGCAGGCTAAACTCCATCGTTGATGCCATAGTTGGCCTCCAACGGTGTCAATGTGAAAGGGGTACGGGCCAGCTGAATCTCACTCCAGCTTCCCCTTCTCCTCAAGGAGTCAGCCAGGGGCCTCTCAAGTACCTATAGGGAGGAAGATGAGCAGGTGCACACCCCGGAGCCATCCACCCAGGTGACGATGGTAGTGTCCAGCCCATCCAAATTCCTGCTTCCTTTGACACCAGCAGCTGCAGCTCCACAGGCCAAGTAGGGTGCCACTGCCACACAGCAGGACCCTGAAAGCAGGCTGGGAATCTCCAGGTCTCGGCCCTCCAGAGAACACCCATCAAAGTAATCACAGACAATCAGCAGGCTGCCTCCACCTCCGCTGTGGATGTCAGAGGAGCACCAAGGCATAGCGGCAGGGTTAGGAAGGTTAAGAAGGTGCAAAGACTGGGCACGGGCGTTAATCACTTGTCCATAATGTTGACTATTGTAAATAAGCTCCCAAGAATATCTCCTTGCCTATGGCTCCTTGTTATAGTGAGCAGTATTCATGTCACTCAAACCTAGGTTCCTGCACAAGATAAAGGCAGGTGTCTTAGTCCAGGGCCTCTTCTCTGTGCTTTGTGCAATTTTTCCAGCACATTGATGGTTCGACTTCACTGTCACTGGACACATCAGTCATGCCTGCACCTCAATGGGGCTCATCATTGCTGCCATTATGTCCTGGGCTAGCGGCTAGCAGAGTTCTGTCATTCTCTGTGTGCTCCCAGCATCTTTTTGGTGTGACTGCACACCCCCCGCCCCCCCACCCCACTGCCCCCAATCTCATCCGTGTCAGGTGACAGTGTGGTCCTGAAGGGTTCCCCGCTGCATCTCCATGATATGACTGACCCTCTTCACAGAGCAGAAGCAAGCTCCACCAAAGTGCAAATTGCAGCATGAGCCTCCTTGTACCTTCTGCTGCAGTCTGAGGCCGCCACACGGGCATCATCAGCCATGTCCTCTGTGTTTACTGTGTGTAGCCCTTGTCCCCGCGGAGCCAATCCTGAAGTCTCCGTGAAGCCTGGAAGTCGTCAGGCATCTCAGACCTACTGAGAATGTAGGAGTCATCGACACTCCCTGGGAATCATGCACAGATCTGTAGGATGCATTTGTGGTGGTTGCACACCAACTAAACATTCAGTGAATGGAAGCCCTTGTAGTTGATGTAGTTGACTGCTTGTTGCTATGGAGATCTAAGCACCACATGAGTGCAGTTGATGGCACCTTGCTTCCTGGCTTTCCTGATCCTGGGTGAAATGCACAAAGTTGTGTGCCTTTGCAAATATGGCGTTCATGATCTCTTGGATATACTTGTGTGTGGAGGCTTGTGAAACCCTGCAGTGGTCACATGTGGAGCCCTGAAAGGAGTCACTGGTGTAGAAATTGAGCACCACAGTCACTATCAGAGGCACTGGCAGTAGATGCCCTCCATGTCCCCATGACGCCAAATCAGGCAGCAGGTGGCAGATGTGACAGACCAGTTCCCTGAACATGCACAGACTTTGGCGACACTGGTTGTTGGTCATCTTCAAGGATGACAAACACCGTCTGTAGACCTTGGGTCTAGCTAGACGCCGACCAGCGATGGTTCACTGTGGCTCTTCAGTGGGGTGTAAAGGTGCCCCAGCTGCCCCTTCTTCCTGAGGATGCTGTTCCTCCCTCTGCCCAGCCAGGTGCCACCGTCACTCTCTTCTCCATTGTCTCTGCTCCTTGTAAGCCTTGAGGCATACAATTAGGTCACCAGGCTCCATGATCCTGATGTACTCCTCCTGCAGAATGAAAGAGTGAGACGCGTGGGTTAGCATGGATGTACTAAGAACCTCTCTTTTTTAAGTTTGAAGGCCCCTTAACGCATCCCAGAGAGTGCGGGCCACCACTTGGATGTCCAGAGTTTAGTGTGCTACATGGCTGCCTGAAAGTCTGCCCACCTCCGCCCCACTCCACCTGACTGATTGGCGGCAGCTTCGCCCATTGGACTGCATGTTGTGCTCTCAGCTCAGGCACAGGCATTCTCCTAACCCACGCTGCAAGGCTGCACTGTTAGATTGAACCATGGATGAGACTGGTCCAAAACTGAATAAAGACATTCCAAGGGGCTGTGAGCACTTCCACCAGTGACTGCTCCATGGCCAGCTTTCGCAAGGAGATTGTACAATGTACGCAGTCTTCCAATTTTTCTGCAGTCCACTAGAATGCTCATTAATTTGCAGTCTGTGCCTGAGGGCTGAAAGGTTCTGGAGCATTTGGTGGCATTTTCATGCCTCTGTGTTGCTTGAGTGAGCAGATAAGCTTGAAGCCCGATTCCAAGCATGTCAATATAGCTGCGCCTGTAATGTCTCAGCTGCGGAAGAATGCTCGCTTTATACAAGGTTTCTCTAATTCATGGTCACTTCCCTCCATGCCCTGACCCACCACATGTGCTTGTTCACTACCATCAGACCGTTCTGCCTTGCCCCCCACAACTCACCCCAACCGCAGTGCAGCTCTTGCCCTGGCACCACACTGTTAGACTGCTGGGCAAAAACCTGTGCTCATGCCTGACAGCATGGCACCTCTTCCTTGAAGTCGAATGGGCGATCCTCGCGAGCACGCACCTCCGAGTTCCTCTCAGAGTTCAGTTCGCCATGTGCATGCCTTTAAAATGCTGTTGTGAAACACGTCGGTGTAGAATTACACTGACGTTCTTGGGTGATCCAGTGTGGGAGGATGATTCTGGCAAGCTGGGATTATAATTATGTGCAGATGTATTAAAATGAAGTTCCCCACATGTGGTGGTGGGAAATGCAACCATTGACGGGTGGAGCAGACAAATGCAAACTGGTTTCATGAAGGCGTTGATTCGATTTTTGACCTTCTGCCATATTGTTTGCTCATACCCACCATGATGCCCAACGTCAATGGGGCTGGAAAATTCCGGCCTAACGCTGGGATTTTCCAGT
The DNA here is from genome assembly GCF_017639515.1 of Carcharodon carcharias. NCBI lineage: Eukaryota > Metazoa > Chordata > Chondrichthyes > Lamniformes > Lamnidae > Carcharodon > Carcharodon carcharias. The sequence continues at coordinate 46,862,185 of NC_054478.1, read as the reverse complement.
CCCGCTGAAGTGAATGAAGGTTTGAATGACTCACCATGTCTGCTGCTGGGGAACCCGGCATCCAGGGGGGGTGGTGGGGGGTGGAAAATTCCAGCCTAAGTCAATTTAATTCTGTCATCGCAAATCCTCTTGTATCAACTTTGAATGTATTTATTCTATATAATTTATACCCTGTTGTTCTATGAATTGTTTTAACTCACATTTAAACAAATACAAATGAAAACATATTTTCTTGGAAAACATATTTAACTTTATTTCTAGATGTCTGTTTCAGTTGATATTTCAAGTTAAAATGATTAATTTTTATACTTTGTATGGAAGCTTCTGTGATGAAATATCAACCTATCTTCTCTTAAATGTTTGACATTTCTTAAGATACTGCCTGAGACTGAACGTAAAGTCAAGGTATGGAGACTGCAAAACTCTGTAGAAATCAATTAGTTAGTCATCTAATTAAGAATGTGGAAATGGATAATTAAATGTTCAATGTAAATGATCAAACTCACTGCTGAATTCATCTGAATATAAAACAGCAGATGAACTGCATCTCAACAACACCAAATGAAATAGTGTAGACGGCTAATAAACAATGGCAAATTCAAAGAATAATGATTGAATTATGATTGACTGCAGGGAAGCAATATCTGTCCATCAGTTCCCATGTTCAAATCCTCATTGCAAGTTTAAGACAGCCAGAGCAACCTGTTGAAACAAACAAAAGCATTTTATTTTGATGTCTATTTTAAAGAATTTAGCAAAATTGCAGAGAACCAATCAGATTACAAAGGATATTTGGCATAGACACAGGCCATTTGGCCCAACCAATCCATGCTGCTGTTAATTCTCTGCATGCACCTCCTCTCATCTTTCCTCATCTAAATTTCCCATCATAACCCTCTGTTCCCATTTTTTCCTAAACGCTTGACTAGCTTCCACTTAAATGCATGTATACTATGAGCATCAACCACTCCCTGTGATTGCGAGTTCCACATTCTCACTACACTTTGGGTAAAGCAGTTACTTCTGAGTTCCCTATTGAATTGCTTGATGACTATTTTATATTGATGCCTCCAGTTATGCTGTTCCTCACAAGTGGAGACATTTTCTCTGTATCCATCCACTCTGTCAAAACCTTTCATAATTTTAAAGTCCTCTATTAAATCACCCCTTAGCTTTCTTTTTTCAAGAGAAAAGAGATCGAGCCTGTCAATCCTTTCTTGGTATGTATACCCATGCATTTCTGGCATCATCTGTGAAAATCTCTGTACCCGATTCATTGCCTCAATATCCTTTTTGTAATACGGCTACCATAACTTCAACTCAAAGTGTTGTCTAACCAACGTTAGACAAAGCTTTAGCATAACTTCCCTACTTTTCAATTCTAATCCTTTAGAAATAAAACATAACACTTGGCTTTGCTAACCTGTGGTGCAACATTTACTGATTGATGTATTTGTACTCCAAGACCATTTTGTTCCCTACTTAATCTAGACTTGCACCATCCAAGTAATACATGAACTCCCTATTCTTCCTACCAAAATGTACTACCTGACATTTACCTGTGTTGAACTTCATTTGTGAATTACATGCTCATTTTGCAAGTTTATTGATGTCCACCTGTAATTTGTTACAGTCACCTGAATAACTACTGTTAATCCTACTCTCTGATTTTTGTCTTGAAGTCAGCTAGCAAATAATTCTGCCACTTGTCCACTGACTCCACATTTATTGATGTTACTCATTTGTCTATTATGGGGAAGCTTACCAAAGGCTTTTTGAAAATCCAGATAAACTACATCTGCAGCATTACCACTTTCTACTCTTTCTGTTACCTCCTCAAAAAAACTCAGTAAGACTGGTCAAGCAAAATTTTCCCTTTTAAAATATGACTATATTATATTTCTCATTTCCAGATGTCCTTCTATTCTCTCCTTTAGTAAAGATTCCATTATTTTTCCTACTGGTGACATTAAACTGGCTAGTTTATAATTTCCTGGACATGTTCTGACGCCCTTCTTAAATATAGGAATTGCTTTAGCTATCCTCAGGTACTCTGGCACTACATCTTTTACTAAGAAAGTATTACAAACAGTAAGTCCTCACAAAAGTATTGGTTGCATTCCTGAAAATGGGTACTTTAAGTGAGTTAACTGCACGTGAATCATGGTTTCCCACAGGAATCAATGTTAAAGCTGGAGTTAAGTTCTTTCGGGCATTTCTCACCTGGAAAAAAACAATCCTGTAAAAATTCAAATTAGATAACACTCACCAGACTCTCTCTCTTCTTAGGCAGTCCCTCAGGTTCAGGGATGACTTGCTTCTACTCTGGTTCAATGTGTTTGGGAGGTGATAGACCTCTTCAGGGATGATGACATCCCTAAAACTTTTTAAGTGAAGGTAGCTTGGGGTGATGTAGAGCCTTGATGCTGGGCATGTTAGCTTGGGGAAGACCTGACTGTTACACCAGAGGGGGTAGCCCAAGCACTCATTCTCCAGCCTCGAGGCATTTTAAAACATTCAAGTTCGCTGCTAGGCTGATGACTTTTCTTGCTTTCTTTGCAGCAGCCGGCACGTACCACCACGAACTGGGCATTTCTCATATTTAAAAGCGATTTCATCCACAGCAAAGCTCCAAACTTTAAAACAAATTTAAATCTTCCAACGTTTTTTAATGAAATATCAATTTTAAATGTGATCAAAGTCTCACAAACAGCAAAACTCCAAAATTTAAAATCTCTGGCGTTGGATCTCTCTGTTTTTTTTTTAAAAAAGATTGATATTACCTTGAATACCACACTACCAACAATGGCTCTGACCCAACAGGACCCGATATTGCATGATGGGACTAGACGTGCATTGTGGGATGATGCACGAAACATGATGACGTGAGAAACGCAATGATGCAAAAAAAATCTTTATACCGGGAAACATGATTTAAATCAAGGAAACGGGACCAAAAACAAACACCACTTTATAGCAAATCAGCTTAAATCAGGGCAAATTAAAATGAGGACTTAAAGCACGTGTGGTAATTCTCCTTTCCTACCTTATCTAGATTCTTTCAAAATGTGTGAATAAAATCAATCTAAACCAAGGCCTTGATCCTCTATGAATTTGATTAGTTTATTCAATCCATTCCCTTATTTATTTTCACTTAATTTATCTCATTGTGCAGTTCATTATTCAATCTCATGTTCAACTTCCCTGGTAAATGCTGAAGAAAAATATTTTTTTAATATTTCTGCCATTCTTTAACCATTAAGTGTGATATTACCCTATCCCTTAATTATGTTATCTCCATCTCAGCCTTCCTTTCTTTTGTCTATAAAATATTTTCCTATTTTGTTTTATGTTCCTTGATAATTTGAATTCATGGTTCCTCTTAGCTTCCCTAATTATTATTTTTTTACTTCTCTCCCAATCTCTTCATATTCTCTATCAGGCACATCTCTGCTGTCTATATATTTAATCCATGCCCCTTTCCTCACCCTTGATTGTTCCCTAATGTCCATATTCATCCAAGGAGTCTCATTAGTGTCTAGTTTGTTCTTTCCTTTTAATGGAATATACTTTTCTAACACTTGTTGAACACTCTGCATATGTATCCCAATGTAGTTCTACATTGTATTTTGCCAATATTGTTGCCTATTTTATTTTCCCAAGTCCTATTCTCAGCCCCTCAAAATCAGTTTTTCTCCAATCTATTAACCTTCTCTATTACCACCTTAAAGCATATTTTGTTATGGTGGACAAATAACTTAATTTGTCACACTTGAAATATTGGGCGAAATTTTACAGCAGTAGGATTTTACGTTCCCGCCAAAGCCAATGGGGTTTAGAATGTCTCGCCATATTTTATGGCCCACTCCCTGCCAAAATGGGGCCATAACATTCTGCCTATTGTGTGCAGTTTTGGGGCAATCATTTATAGGAAAGCTATAATAACAAAGGAAAAAGGCAGAGCATAGATTTGTTAAGGTTTCTGAAGCCGAATTAATAGATACTTTCAAATGGGAACTAAAGGCTTGAAAGGGGAAAATTTAAAAGAATGGGGAATTAGCAAGAATGCAATTAGATGAAAAGAGGAGCAGTGGATGGGTTGAATGGCTTGTTTTCTGTGCTGCAACTGTCTATGATTCACCAAAATTTGAGGCTGGAGAAATCACAACAGCTGTGTCTTGATTTTTAACTCAACAAATCAAAATGAATGATATTCAAAAAATAAACTACTTGGCAAACACTTTCCTAATGTATTCTAACCATTATTGAGAGAGATGCACTCACTCTGTAGCATTGCACATATATACATTATATTATATTTCCAAAAAGCATCAACTATACATAAAGAAATAATTTAAAGAATAAATCTTCACTATCAGCATATACATTAAATAAAAATATTTTTACAAACATATTTCAGGTATTATTATTAGTAGCTGATGGTGAATGGCATTCACTTTGGAAAAAAATTGGATTGCAGCTTCATACCAGTAGTGGTTTCCTTGATGTCCACAAAACACTGAAACAAGAATGAAGTATGGGATCTATGAGCCTTCCTTTCACATGGACCTCAGAGTGTTTCATTGAAAGAAATGAAAATGGGAAAGTTCTGTTGGATTTCATCACACAAATAGTGCATTCCATGAAAACTGCCCCAGTGGCTCTGAAGGCTGAAATTCTTCAATACCTAGGCTAATCTCAGTGCTCAAAAGAGGAAAATGGGAAAATTATTTTCAATAAGACTTTGAAAGTAATAGTGGCTGACTATTGATTTGATTTCTATCAGTCAGCCATTAGCCAACTAACTCCACTTAAAGTTTTCTTCATGAATATATATCCTTGCTCCAGATTTGTTCGTGTCAAGATTGAGCAATTATGCTTTGAATTAATCCACTAAATTGAAGAAAGGTCAAAAGCTAAAATTCCTGGGCTAAATACTGGACCGTTTAAATTATAATCTTAAACTGAATCATTTTGCTAAATCATACATACGACCAATTAGTATTACATTTTACCCTGGTGTCAATGTCCTAATTTCCTTAAGTAAATCTTAATTTGATTCATCAAAGAATATATAGCAGGGATTTTGTATTGTGGCAGAATGGGTTTATTTGCTTTCATTTTACTACTGGTTATCTTTAATCTTATTACCAGTTGCGTTCTAAGATAAAGGCTAATTGATTCAGTGACATTTCTGATGCAAGGATAAAGGACTGAAACATACTATAGACTAGCTTTGCGCACTTTGCATGGATATATGTGGGTAGATAGTATTTTTTCCTGGCTAGCAGAATTAAGTTGTAACATTTAACTTTACTTGATAGATATTGTTTCTGTTCTCGAGCTTGTCATTTCGCACATCAGGGCTCACTAAACTCCAGACCTCAGCCTGGGCCCAACCATCTTCACTGCTTCATGAATGACCTTCCTCCCATCATAAGGTTAGAGGTGGGGTTGTTCACTGATGATTGCACAATGTTTGTTGATGATTGCACAATGTTCAGCACCATTAGTGACTCCACAGACACTGAAGCAGTCCATGTCCAAATGCAGCAAGACCTGGACAATATCCACGCTTGGGCTGACAATGGCAAGTAACATTCATGCCACACAAGTGCCAGACAATGGCCATCGACAAGAGATAATCTAACCAACACCTCTTGACATTCAATGGCTTTACCATCATTGAATTCCCCATTATCAACATTCAGGGGATTACCATTGGTCAGAATCTGAACTGAACATGTAAATACTGTGGTTACAGGAGCAGGTCGGATGGTAGGAACCCTGCAGCGAGTAACTCACCTCCTGAGCACCGCCACCCCCCCCCCACCCCCCCCAAACCTGTTCACCATCTACAAGACATAAGTCAGGAGCGTGAATATTCTCCACTTGCCTGGATGAGTGCAGCTGCAACAACTCTCAAGAAACTCAAGACCATCCAGGACAAAGCAGCCTACTTGACTGGCACCCCACCACAAACATTTACTCCCTCCACCACCGAAGCAGAGTGGCAGCAGTGTATTGCATCTACAAGACGCACTGCAGGAACTCACCAAGACCCCTCAGACAACACCTTCCCAGCTCAACCAGCAGCACATAATTGCCATCACTGGTGCTGAGAGGTTTGTATCTCAACAATGAGATGTTGGAGCGCTGAGAGGGGTGCCAGACTGCTGGCATTACCTGGGCAACAGAGGTTGGTGAAGGAAGCCAAGCGTCAGCTGAGGGAGTGGAGATGGGAACAGGCTACACTAACATTGGACCCAGTAGTGAAGAGGAGATTCAGCAGTATCATCTTCCAGGTCAGGAGCATACCAGAGGAGCAATGACAGAGCGTGCAAGCAGAAGAAGACACTGCCCAACATATTGGGTATACTGCTCACAAATCAGCTCCCTGAAAATGACAGAGCGCTCGTGCCATGTGAGGTTGGGCCTGTCCAGGCAGTTGAACTTGGAAATTTACACTTTGGTTCAAAATGGCCTGATACCTCTCAACTCCTATGTCCCAGTCCCCTACCTGCAGCCATCAAGGTCATTATCAGCATCAACTTTTATGCATCTAGTTCATTCCAGGGATCAGCCGCAGACCTGGTTGGCATCTAGCAGTTGGAAGCTCATCAAGCCCCCACTAGGTCTTGGATACACTGTTCCCGAGGATGGGGGCAACACATCCATTTTGACATAGATTGGCCAGTTCAAGTACTGAGGGCATTGGCCTTTGCTGCTCTTGATGGATTCCTCTAGGTCCAGGGGTCATCAATTTCACCCATGTTGCTATCAGAGCATCAACACACACAAGAACACAAGAATTACATATGTGATTAGGCCATTCTGCTCCTCAAGTCTATTCTGCCATTCAATAAGATTATGATTGATCTGATTGTGGTCTCAACTCCACTTTCCTGTATGTCCCTCACTGCCCCCTTCTCTTAACCCTTGATTCCTGTAATAAACTTGAAGTGCAGGGCAGATTTCTTGTATGAAACAGTAAACGTTATTTTCAGACTCCAGACCAAGGCTAAAAAGCTTAGGGCTGATTTGTCTGTACAGTCACATGATCCCCATTACAGTAAGAAATGGTTTAACTTACAATTACTACAATTCCCTTGTTGATTATAAATCTATCTAACTCAACCTTGAATATATTCTATGATACAGTCTTCACTACTCTCTGGGGAAGAAAATTCTGCAGACTAATGACCATCTTTAAAAAAAAATCTCTTCATCTCAGTCTTAAGTGGGAGAACCCCAATTTTTAAACTGAGCCCCCTAGTTCTAGACCCTCCACAGGGGGGAACCTCTCAACCCTGTAAAGTCCCCTTAGGATCCCATATGATTCAATAAGAACACTTTTTATTCTTCTAAATTGGGTATAGGCTCGATCTACTGACTCTTTCCTCAAAAGATAACACTTTCATGCCAAGAATCAGTCAAGTGAACCTTCTCTGAACAGCTTTGAATGCAATTGTATCCTTTCTAAAGTAAGGAGACCAAAAATGTTCACAGTATTCCAGATGTCTGTTTTTATTCATTCATGGGACGTGGGCTTCACTGGTTGGGCCAGCATTTATTGACCATCCCTAATTTCCCTTCAAGAAGTGGTGGTGAGCTGCCTTCTTAAACTGTTGATGTCCCTGTGGTGTAGGTACACCCACAGTGTTGTTAGGAAGGGAGTTCCAGGATTTTGACTAGGCGACAGTGAAGGAACGGCGATATATTTCCAAGTCAGGATGGTGAGTGACTTGGAGGGGAATTTCCAAGTGGTGGTGTTCCTGTGTACCTGCTGCCCTTGTCCTTCTTGGTGGTAGTGGCTGTGGGTTTGGAAGGTGCTTTCTAAGGAGCCTTGGTGAATTCCTGCAGTGCATCTTGTAGATGGTAAACACTGCTGCTACTGCACGTGGTGGAGGGAATGAATGTTTGTGGATGTGGTGCCAATCAAGCAGACTGCTTACTGTTATCTCAGTAAGGCCCCGTACAGCTGTAGCAACACTTCCCTACTTTTATATTCTATTCCCCTTGCGATAAATGCCAATTTTAAAAAAATATATTATTCATTCGTGGGATGTGGGCTTCTCTGGCTAGGCCAGCATTTATTGCCCATCCCTAATTGCCCTTATCCTGAGGGCATTTAAGAGTCAACCACATTGCAGTGGGTCTGGAGTCACAGTTAGGCCAGACCAGGTGAGGACGGCAGATTTCTTTCCCTTAAGGACAATAGTGAACCAGATGGGTTAAATATTCCATTTGCCTTCCTAATCACCTGCGGTACCTGCATGCTATTTGTGATTCATGTGCCAGGACACCCAGATCCCTCTGTACCATAGAGTTCTGCAGTCTCTCTCCATTTAAAGAATGTACTGCTTTTCTATTCTTCCTGCCAAAGTGCACAAGTTCACATTTCCCCACATTATACTCCATCTGCCAAAATTTTGCCCACACACTCAACCCTTCTAAATCCCTCTGTATTTTTGGCCTCATGACAACTTACTTTTCTATCTTTGTGTCATCAACAAATTTAGCTACCATACATATGGTCCCTTCATCTAAATCATTAATATAGATCAGAAATAGTTGATGCCCCAGCATTGACCCCCTGTGGCAATCCACTAGTTAGTTTGCCAATCTGAAATTGACCCATTTATCCTGACTTTCTGCTTCCTGCTGGCTAACCAATTTTTTATCCATGCTAACATGCTGCTGCCTACACCATGAGCTCTTATTTTGTGAATTAGCATTTGTTTTGGCACCTTATTGAATGCCTTTTAGAAATCCAGGTACACGGTATCTACAGGTTCCCCTTTATCCAGCTTGCTTGTTACTTACTCTAAAATTAGAGGAAGAAGTTCTTTGAAGGATTAGTCAGAGACGATTTCCCTTTCACAAAACCATGTTGACTCCATCTAATTGTATTATGATTTTCTAAATATCCTGCTATTACCTCCTTAATGGATTCTCAAATTTCCTTATGACAGATGTTAGGCTAACTGGCTTATGTTTCCTGCTTACTGTCTCCCTCCTTGCTTGAATATAGGTGTCACATTTTCAATTTTCCAATCCACTAGGAATGTTCCTGAATCTAGGGAATTTTGGAAGATCATAGTCAACGCATCTAATATCTCTGCAGCCACTTACATTAAGATCTTCGAATGCAGGCCTTCAGGTCCAGGGGTCTTGTCAGCCTTTAGTTTTAATAGTTTTCCCAGCAGTTTTTCCAGAGTGATTGTTTTAAGTTCGTCCTACCCTTTTATCTCTTGATTTTCAAGCATCCTTGGGATGTTTTTTGTGTCTTCTACAATGAAGACAGACACAAAATACCTGTTCAATGCTACTGCCACTTCCACCACACCAGCCAGCCAGATTCCACAAAAGAAATGGCTTCCACTCATTTAACACCCAGCGGGTGTGTGACTACAGGAAGCATATCCTGTGGGTGTGAGCTCAGTTTCTGGGCAACTATCACGATTCCTTCATCCTGTGAAAGCTTTATGTGCGGCACCCCTTCAGGCCAACAGCGGGTGGTTGCTGGGCAAAAAGAGCTATCCCCTGAGGAGGTGGCTCCTGATGCCTGCTTGGTATTCAGACATGGAGGCAGGGAGACGTTACAACCAGAGCCATCTACTTACACAAACATGCATTAGAAAAAACCATTATCATCTTGAAGATGTGCTTCCATTGCCTTGACTTTTACAGTGAAACCATCCTATACAAACCATCCAGGGTATTTGGCATTGTGATCATCTGTAGTATGCTGCACAGCATAACCAAAGAATGAAGACTGGAGCTGGATGAGGAGGACCTGGTACATTACTCATCCTAGGAGGCCGACGGGGAGGAAGAAGAACAGGAGGGTGATAAAGAGGGTAGTCCAGAGTATCTGAGCACATGGGGATGGGAAGGAGACCATGCCTCATAGCAAACAGAAGGCTGAAATGCTGCTACCTACAACTAAGCCATTTTCATTTTTTGGGGATGGTGGGGGTTTCATCTGCCATGAAGATATTTTGCTGTCTCTCAGCAATAGGCTCCTTGAATCCCTGCAGAAAGGCATCAAAAAATTGTGCAGAACCAGTCTTCCTCTGCCCCTTCCAGTACTGATCTGGTCTTCAACCTGAGAAGCCATGTCCTTAATGAGTAGCAGGCTCAGTCATGATTGCCGTTCACCTTTTCAAAGCAGTCTCCTGGTCCAAATTCACCTCCAGGGCATGTCTGGCATCACAGATTGGGCACTGAACTCACCCGCAGGCTAATTAACTTATTTCCATTTGAAGATCCTATCAATGACCCTGATGCAATGTCGCACTGGTACACGGAAATGATCTGGTGGCCAGGTTCCTGACCCCTGGAGTGAAAGCTCAGCCCATGATGTCTCAGTTGAGTTCAGTCTCACTTGTGATCTGATGAGAGGTCTCAGAAAATACAAGAATTTTTGCATGCACATGCACTCATGTCAGTACTGCAAACGATTGGTCACAGCCATGTATCCATTGAGGCACTGTCAAGCAACTGCACAAGGAACCAGAAGTGGGGTTTACTGAAGCACATACCTTGCCAAGCCTGCAGCCTGAAGCTGCATGCCGCTTGTCTTGTCTGTGCCTTGCAGCCTGAAGCATGTAGAGCCTGGGGCATGAAGTTTCTGCAGTCTGCTGGTCTCTGAAGTTGTTTGGATATTGACATCTTGGCTGCGAGTTGCTTTGTAGTTAAACTCAATAACAATTTGGAGTGTTGTAGATTGCTACTTTAATCCTTAACTTCAATAGTGACTCATTGTAGTGTTGCCAGGCATCAATATTTGAGCTTAAATTATGGATCGCTATGTTAATCAGAATATTGTTTAGAGTTCACAGTAGTTGCACATTAACCTCAATAGTAATTGGTGGTAGCAATAAGGACAGTTGTTGAATTGTATGCTTGCAATTTGTAGTGTTACATGAGGCAAGTGTGACTTGATTGCTGCATTAATGTGATTGTAACTTGATTTGTGCTTTTCTAATAGAGTACCGAGATTCAGACCACAGGCAAGGGAAAACAATAACTTGTATTTCTCCCATTGTTCAGCAATAAAATGTGTCATGAACGTTGAGCTTTACAGGAGAACACTTTTAAATTGTCCCCTTTCACTGAAGGTGAAACAATGTCCTGAAAAGGGAGATGGTGAAGCCTTGATAAATGCCTCAGTTTGGAGAAATGCCCATGTGATCTGTTTGCCATTGGGGAGAGAAACTCAGATAGAAGATCATTAAAGTGTTCGGTGCCAATTTAATGCCAGTATCTCACTGAAAAAGGCCAGCTGCTGTTTGAGACACAGAGACAAAGAGGATACTACCGTGGGGAAGCAGGGGGATTGCTTTTGTGCTCTGCACTAAGCAAGATGCAGGTGAGACTTTGGTTCCTGTTTAGAAGAAAGGGAGCAGAGCAGGCAGCGCACATAAAGATTTAAAGAATGAAGCATCACCAAGGTGTGCCTCTCCGGGGATAATTGGATCTGGAAAACTCAAACAGTGATTGGAACAATAGTTGATAGACACTGGAAGCTTTGACATGACATGGCAGGAAGAACGGAACCTGCTGGGGAGACCATAAGATCATAAGACATAGGAGCAGAAATTAGGCCATTCGGCCCATCGAGTCTGCTCCATCATTCAATCATGATAAGTTTCTCAACCCCATTCTCCCGCCTTCTCCCCATAACCTTTGATCCTCTTACCAATCAAGAACATATCTATCTCGGTTTTAAATACACTCAATGACCTGGCCTCCACAGCCTTCTGTGGCAATAAATTCCATAGATTCACCACTCTCAGACTAAAGAAGTTTCTCCTCATCTCTGTTCTAAAAGGTCTTCCCTTTACTCTGAGGCTGTGCCCTCAGGTCCTAGTCTCTCCTACTAATGAAAACATCTTCCCCACATCCACTCTATCCAGGCCTTTCAGTATTCTGTAAGTTTCAATCAGATCCCCCCCTCATCCTTCTAAACTCCATCAAGTATACACCCAGAGTCCTCAAACGTTCCTCATATGTTAAGCTTTTCAATCCTGGAATCGTTCTCGTGAACCTCTTCTGGACCCTCTCCAGGGCCAGAACATCCTTCCTGAGATACGGAGCCCAAAATTGCTCACAATAGTCTAAATGTGGTCTAACCAGAGCCTTATAAAACCTCAGCAGCACATCTCTGCTTTTATATTCTAGTCCTCTCGAAATAAATGCCAACATTGCATTTGCCTTCCTAACTACCGACTCAACCTGCAAGTTAACCTTAAGAGAATCCTGCACTAGGACTCCCAAGTCCCTTTGCACTCCAGATTTCTGAATTCTCTCCCTATTTAGAAAATATTCTATGCCTCTATTCTTCCTACCAAAGTGCATGACCTCACACTTCCCCACAGTGTATTCCATCTGCCACTTCTTTGCACATTCTCCTAACCTGTCCAAATCCTTCTGCAGCCTCCCCACCTCCTCAATACTACCTGTCCCTCCACCTATCTTTGTATCATGTGCAAACTTAGCCAGGATGCCCTCAGTTCCTTCATCTAGATTATTAACGTATAAAGTGAAAAGTTGTGGTCCCAACACTGACCCCTGTGGAACTCCACTAGTCACCGGCCACCATCCTGAGAAGGACCCCCTTATCCTCACTCTCTGCCTCCTGCCAGACAGCCAATCTTCTATCCATGCTAGTACCTTGCCTCTAACACTGTGAGTTCTTATCTTACTGAGCAGCCTCCTGTGCGGCATCTTGTCAAAGGCCTTCTGGAAGTCCAAGTAGATAACATCCATTGGCTCTCCTTTGTCTAACCTACTCATTAACTCTTCAAAGAATTCTAACAGATTTGTCAGGCATGACCTCCCCTTGATGAAACCATGTTGACTTTGCCCTATTTTACAACGCACTTCCAAGTATTCTGAAATCTCATCCTTAATAATGGACTCTAAAATCTTACCAGTGACTGAGGTCAGGCTAGTTGGCCTGTAATTTCCCGTCTTTTGCCTCACTCCCTTCTTAAACAGGGGGGTTACATTAGCGATTTTCCAGTCCTCTGGGACCCTCCCTGATTCCAGTGATTCCTGAAAGATCACCACTAATGCCTCCACTATCTCTACAGCTATCTCCTTCAGAACTCTGGGGTGTAATCCATCTGGTCCAGGTGATTTATCCACCTTCAGACCTTTGGGTTTTCCTAGCACCTTCTCCTTGGTAATGGCCACCATACTCACCTCTGCCCCCCGACTCTCTTGAATTTTGGGGATGTTACTTGTGTCTTCCACTGTGAAGACTGACACAAAGTACCTATTCAGTTCCTCCGCCATTTCTTTGTTCTCACTGCTGCTTCTCCAGTGCCATTTTCCAGCGGCCCAATGTCCACTTTTGCCTCCCTCTCACCTTTTATATAACTAAAAAAACTCTTGCAATCTCCTTTTATATTACTGGCTAGTTTACCCTCATATTTAATCTTCTCCCTCCTTTTTTTTTTAGTTGTCCTCTGTTAGTCTTTGTAGGCTTCCCAATCCCCTGGTTTCCCACTGCTCTTTGCCGCATTGTATTCTTTCTCTTTAGCTTTTATGCTGTCCTTGACTTCCCTTGTCAGCCATGGTTGCCTCATCCTCCCTTTAGTATGCTTCTTCTTCCTAGGGATGAATTTTTGCTGTGTCTCCCAAATTACTCCCAGAAACTCCTGCCATTGCTGTTCCACTGTCTTTCCTGCTAGGCTCATCTCCCAGAGCTAGGATTGACAGTAGAAAGTGGACACAAATAACATAGCAGAAATGTTGGGGAACACAAGATTTAGTGAGAGGGAGGAACTGAAAGAAATCAGTATTAGTACGGAAATGGTGTTGGAGAAATTGATGGGAATTGAAGGCCGATAAATCCCCAGGGCCTGATAATCTACATCCCAGAGTACTAAAGGAAGTAGCTCTAAATATAGTGGATGCATTAGTGGTCATCTTCCATGATTCTATAGACTCTGGAATAGTTCCTACAGGTTGGAGGGTAGCTAATGTAACCCCACTATTTAAAAAGGGAGGTGGAGAGAAAACAGGGAATTATAGACCAGTCAGCCTGATGTCTGTAGTGGGGAGTCCATTATAAAAGATTTAATAGTTGAGCACTTGGAAAACAGTGGCAGAATTGGACAGAGTCAGCATGGATTTACGAAAGGGAAATCATGCTTGACAAATCTACTGGAATTTTGAGAGAATGTAACTAGTAGAGTTGATGAGGGGGAATGAGTGGATATGGTTTATTTGGACTTTCAGAAGTCTTTTGATGAAGTCCCACATAGCGTGTAAAATTAAAGCACATGGGATCGGTGGTAGTGTATTGAGAGGGATAGAAAACTAGTTGGCAGACAGGAAACAAAGAATAGGAATAAACAGGTCTTTTTCTGAATGGCAGGCAGTGGCTAGTGGGGTACCGCAGGGATAGGTGCTGGGACCCTAGCTTTTCACAATATATATTAATGATTTAGATGTAATATCTCCAAATTTGCAGATGACACACAGCTGGGTGGGAGGGTGAGCTGTGAGGAGGATGCAGAGATGCGTCAGGGTGATTTGGATAAGCTGAGTGAGTGGGCAAATGCATGGAAGATGCAATATAAAGTGGATAAATGTGAGGTTATCCACTTTGGTAGCAAAAACAGGAAGGCAGATTATTATTTGAATGGCTATAAATTGAGAGAGGGGAATGTGCAACGAGACCTGGTTGTCCTCGTACACCAATCGTTGAATGTAAGCATGCAGGTGCAGCAGGTGGTAAAGAAGGCAAATGGTATGTTGGCCTTCATAGCAAGAGGATTCAAGTATAGGAGCAGGGATTTCTTGCTGCAATTATACAGGGCCTTGGTGAGACCACACTTGGAATATTGTGTGCAGCTTTGATCTCTTTATCTAAGGAAGGACGTTCTTGCCATAGAGGGAGTGCAGTGAAAGTTTACCAGACTGATTCCTGGGATGGCGGGACTGACATATGAGGAGAGATTGAGTCAGTTAGGATTATATTCGCTGGAGTCCAGAAGAATGAGGGGTGATCTCATAGAAACCTATAAAATTCTAACAGGACTAGGCAGGGTGGATGCAGGAAGGATGTTCCCGATGGTGGGGGAATCCAGAACCAGGGGTCACAGTCTGAGGATACAGGGTAGACCATTTAGGACTGAGCTGAGGAGAAATTTCTTCACCCAGAGAGTGATGAGCCTGTGGAATTTGCTACCAGAGAAAGTAGCTGAGGCCAAAATATTGTATGTTTTCAAGAAGGAGTTAGATATAGCTCTTGGGGTGAAAGGAATCAAAGGATATGTGGAGAAAGTTGGAGCAGGCTAATGAGTTGGATGATCAGCCATGATCATAATGAATAATCAAAGGACTACTCCTGCTCCTATTTTTTGTGTTCTGTTTCTATGTTTTCCTGTAAAGCTACATACCTGCTGGATGCAAGGGATTGCAGATAATGCAAAAGCACCTTTTCTTCAATTTTATGCATTAGTTGTCTGCTAATCAACATTTGATCTTTGTTGTTTTGAGTTTGTTTGTTACAGTAAAAGTTTTAAACTGTGAAAGCTGATCCTTCAGTTCTGTCCTTCATTGGGAAATCTCTTTTTAAAAATTGTCGGTCCCTAGGGGAATTTTAACAAATGTCATTTTGTGACAAGAAGGCATTTCAAAGGAATGTTATAATGTAGGCTTGTCCAAACCCTTTTCATCAGGTCTGGATGGGGGAATGGTGGAGAGGACCACATTTCAACTTTTCTCACTCAGGGTGCCGATGAGCATATTTTTGAAAGACATGGTTTGGTACAACATTAAACATGAATTTGAAAAAAAACAGAGGTATGAAAAGAAACAACTTGTTGAACAAAAAAATGTCAAAGCAATAAATTGTTAATTTAAAAAAAAATGCTTGATAAATAAATATGACCATTGAAGCGTGAGAGGGTGAGAATGTGTGACCAGGCTCACTTCCAGCTTCAGGGTGCTCACTCACTCACCCTCACCCACTGTTTGAGTGGTTGTGTGTGCGATTTGGGGTGTGGGGGGTGAGGGTGAATGAGGACTCTGAGACTGGGAGTGAGCCAGACGCTCACACACTCTCCTCTCTGTCACACATACACATAAACACACATACATTCCCTCTCTCACTCACTCACAGACACACACTCCTCTCAAATACATAATCGGCCAGAATTTTACACTCCGCCACTGGTGGGTTTTTAGATGGGGGGGAGGGGTGGTGGTGTGAAATTGAAGGGATAAGATTCCCTCTGAGTTCCTGCCGACTCTGACCACACAGCGATTTTACGTTGGGCGGGCAAGGCCTCAGACGGGAAGCCCATCCTTGCTCCATTTAAAGCCCTTAAGTGGCCAATTATTAGGCTGGTGGGAGGATTGAGCCTCCAAGGGGAAAGGTTAAAAATCAAAAGAGTTAGATCTCGGACAGGCAGTTCCCTGCTTCCCTACATCAGTATCCTCTTTGTCTCTGCATTTCAAACAGTAGCTGGTCTTTTTCTCTTCTGAGAAACCACCTTCCGCCTTAAGGTCCAGTAGCCCCAAACCTTCCCCAATCTCTCCCATCGCGTCCCGCCCATGCCTTCCTTACCCTCCCTGCATTGGGGTCCCTTCAACTTACCTCGGTCTCCGGTCCCCGGACTTAAGCTCCAACGTCTTCCTAAAGTTTATTTTCTGTCCACTGTAGTACTGTAGCTGCAGGAGCTGGAGAACTGCTGGCAAATCAAATTGGCCAGCAGCTCTTTAAGGCAGGACTTCCTCCTGAGTGAGGGGCAGAATTCGCACTTGGAGCCATTTAACAGTCACTCAAGCATGAAATGGCTGAGAGCAACTTGGAGTCGGTGGGGATGTGTTCACATTGCAGGAAGCGAGACTCCACAAAATTCAGGCCATACATTTTCTCTCTCTCTCTATCTCCCTTTCTCCCTCTCTCTCTCTCTGTCACACACATCCACAGACACACACGCACACATATAAGCTCTCTTTCTCTCACACATACACACTGACTTGCTCCCATACACACACGCACACTCTCTCATACACATTGTTATGACAAGGCAGATGATGTGTGCCAGGAAGACCAAATCCACGAGGGAAACTTTGTCATGCTATCACAACAATTTTGCAATTAATGTTTATTACGAGATGTATGCACTGAATTCAGAAGTAATAGGTCCATCAACACCTTTAGAGATTTTTAAAAATTAAATTAAAATATTTTTTAACAAATTAAAAGATTTCAAATGCATAAATAACACTACAATTACTACTATAATAACTCCTAAGATTCCTAATTAACCTGACCTCCAATTATACTCCCTTTAAGTCAATGGCCCACAATAGATTTTAGATTTAAACAAACTCAGCAAGTCACCATAATACTCTGGACAGTGGGATTCCAAATGGCTTTTACCCACTTTCAGTTCTGTTAGATAGCAAGTTTATGCACAAATGCTGGAGGCTTCATTAAGGCTATTTCATACACTCCAGTTTGATCTTTCATGGCTTTCTGACACATAGCCTTTCATTCTCCCTTATATATGTTTCTCTCTTTTTAATGTGTAAATTCTATTGTTCATGTGTCTTTGAACTTGTATCTTCCTCATGATATAAAAATGTTCATGTTGCCGCTATATATTGTCAGTAAGCTTTGGGAAAAATAATCACATTCTTTAGCCTTGCTTATCTGTTGTAAACAGAATAAGATCCCTTTAAAATCCAAATATCCCTTCACTTATCTAAAAGTGCAAGTTCCCTTCACATCTTATATGTTAAGCCAGCATCCACATTTACTCATTAGCATGTCAAGCCCCTAGCTTTTTTTGATAATTTAAAGATTGCAATCTACTTGACTACAAATGTTATTAAATCACACAAGCCCAACTATAGTTACCCCATAAGCCTGCTTCACAATAAACCAGAAAAATATTCTGAAAAAAAATGTTAGTTTCATCACACACACACACATACACAAACACACACACACACACACACACTCTCTCCTCTCACACTCTCATCACATGCATGCACACATATTCACTCACTTTGGTGAGCCCCTATTCTGCCCTCCCACCCCCTGCTCTGGGGTCCACTCCAGACCAGATGGACAGGCTTGATACTGGCCCATGGGATGCCTGTTGGATAACCCTATAAATGACACCAAACCAAGGCTTCCCCCATTACAGGACCAAATCAGCTCTTGTCCATCACAATTGACATCTGATGTAGCTGGAGTATTATGGAGTATTATTACAAAAGTCTGAAAGTTTCATCAAAGAGGTAGTACTGGATATCAGACACATTTTGTTAACTTAGATGCTGTGGAGGGGTTCAGAGAGGTGTTGGTGAGGTGCAGCTGGATGTGTCCACTGTACAGGTAGACGATGTTGCTGGCAGGCATCATATAGGTGAGAAATATGAGGGGCCCAAGAAGAGATCATTGAAAGACCCCAGAGGTGACGTGCTGGCTTGGGTAGAGAAGCCATTGCATGTCATCATCTAGTTTTGATTAGTTAGAAAAGAATGAAGCCAGGTGACAGTAGACCCTAATAGCTGGATGACTGTTGAGAGTTGTTGGCGAAGGATAGTGTAGGTAACTGTGTCACAGACTGCAAAAAGGTTGAGACAGAGGAGGAGGGATAATTTACCTTTGTCACAGTTACATCAGATGTCAATTGTGATGGACAAGAGCTGATTTGGTCCGATAACGGGGAAAGCCTGACTGGTGGGATTCAACCATGGAGTTCCAGGAAATATGGGCAGGGATTTGGGAGACAACAACTCATTGAAGGACTTTGGAGAGAAATGGGAGGTTGGAAATGGACAGAGGTTTGCAAGGGCGATGGGGTCTAGGAGAGGGGTAATGATGGCAGATTTAAAGAAGAGAGGGACAGACCTGAAATATTTAGTGGGAATAGGGTTGAGGGAACAGGAAATAGTCTCATATACAAGATGGCTTCAGAGAAGGCATGGAGGAGGTGGGGGATAGGAGAGAAGCTAGAGAAATGTGCAAGTTCAGGGTGGGTGCAAGGGGAAACTTTACAAGAAGTTTGATTAGTGGGCTAATGAGAGGCAGGGAAGTGCAGAGGCAGTTGATTGGTTGGTCTTGATCTTAGTGACAAAGGAGTCCATGAGTTCCTCACACTTATTGTTATAGGTGAAAGTGAAGGAGATAGTGGAGATGGGCTGAAGAATATGGTTTGAAGTAGACATTAAAGACCCTGGAATAGTGAATGGTTTTAGCAGAGGAGAGCAGGAATGAATAATATTTCATGTGGCCCAACCAGATCTGGGAGAAAATGGCTAAACCACTTGTCTACCATTTCCTTTCAAATCTACATCCCTTGGGCATAAGGAAGTGGAGATGAATCAAAGTTATGGCACAGAAGGTGTCCAGTCAGCCCATCATGCACTTAACAGAGGGAATGACCAGGGTGAGAGAGAGTTATGATTTTACATGGGTGTAGATAGGGGCGTAGAACAGCGATTTGGTGGACAGTGACACAAGGAAGTGATCAGGGATGGCCTTATCTGTGATTGATATGATGGGAGTAGCAAGACAATGTGAGACGACAAGTTCAAGGGGGTAGCCATGAATATGGGTTGGGGAGTTTACATGAAGAGAGAGATTAAGGGTGGATAGAAAGGCAATGAAAGAGCACGATGAGGTGGAGGTAAGCACATGAGGCTATGGATGAGGAATATAATTGAACAGGTCTTACAGGAAGGAGTTAATGTTTTCTAGCTGCAGATAGTACTTGAGTGTTGAAATTTTACAATTCAGGTCAAGGCAAAGTCCAGAACCAGCTTTTTTAGAGATAGAAACTCAGATTGAACTGAACCTTTACTTCTCTTGAACAGCAGGAAACCTGAGATGGAGTCATCTATGAAATCCCTCTTCTCAGATTTTGGTCTGTATTTTAAATCATTTGAACTTTTCTTGGAACGCTCCACTGAACATCAGTGCATGAAAAAGTTCATTGAGGAGAATCTGGCTGATGTAGTGACCAGGCAAGGCATGTTTTTGTTCATGTTCAAACCTGAGGAACCTGAAAAGAATATGAGCATCATAGGGCTAAATTTTTCATGCCCGCTACTGGTGGCATGAGCGGACAATATGGCACGATCAGTCTCACGATGGTAGGAATGCAGGTCGTGAACATCCACTCAGCCCGCTGACAGCAGGCCGTGTGTTTCCTGCCAACAGCTGGAGGGAAGCTCATTGTGATACTTCAGCATATCATTAAGAGGCCATCCTGCCAGGCTCTTGGATCCCTGCAATATTGTCTGTCCACGTAGGTGGGAAAGCACGTTGACATGTTTCACAACAGCACACAGGCAATGTGCACTTGGTGGCCTTCACTTTGGGGGAACTGGAAGTGAGTGAATAGCATCATTCTTCAGATCTTGCCAGGGTCACCTGTTACTTTGCAGGCTTCAGAGGCATCGTGGGGTTGGGGTGAAGTGCCGCCCTGCCACGGAGGCAACTGTTGTCAGGGTGGGGGGGGCTGTCCTGGGGCAACTGAAGCCCAGCCTCGGAGGTGACTGTGTCACGGGGGGAGCGGTTGCAACTGCTGCCCTGGCGTTGAATCCCACGAGCAATAAATTGTGGGAGTGGGGGCAGGGTAAGTGAGGGAAATGACCATGCATAAGGGATACACTGTATAAACTGGCCATGCCTCTGCGACTGAGACAGATCAGGCGCAGCCACAGTGATATGATTGGGGTTGGGATCTTAGACTGCCCACCCATGCAAGCAATGGGGGGGCCACCAAAGTGCCACCAAGCGCTCCAGACCTTATCCCCATTCAACCTGCCCCCCCCCCCGCCCCGGTATAGATTGTGACTATTGGACCGTGGAGCAGTTGGACTGCACATGTTGTACAGTCTCCTCGCCAATGCTGGCCATGTAACAGTCACTGCTGGAGGCACTCACAGCCCCTTGCAATCTCAGCATCCCAGTTAGGGGCAGTCTCCCCCATGTCGCAGGGCACTCATCTGTAGCCATCCGAGGGGTGGTCAGCACTCTCCAGGAAGCATTAAGGGCCTGTCACACAGGGCCAGGGAAGGTGCTAAGTTCACCCATGACAAAAAGGTCTCTCTGTCTTTCATGCCACAGGAGGACCACTTCAGGAGCATGGAGCCTAGTGGCCTAGCTGTACGCCTGATGGCCAACAGAAAGCGGAAAAGACGGAGGAGAGAGCGACTGAGGCTGCTGGCTGTGCAAAGGCAGGAGCAGCAACCTCAGGAAGAAGGGGCTGCTGGGGCTCCTGCACACACTGCCCAGGAGCGAGAGGGAGCAGTGACCTATAGATGTCATCTATCATTTCCACAGATGACCGAGAACTAGCGTTGCCGATGACTGTGCTGTCTAGGGACCTGGTCACACACATCTGTCACTTACTGCAGGGCTTGGCACCAAGAGTACATGGACGGCATCCACTGCCAGTGGTTATGAAAGTGACCACAGCACTCAATTTCTATACCAGTGGCTCCTTTCAGGGCTCCACAGGTGACCTCTGTGGGATATCACAAGCCCCCGCCCTCAAATGCATCCATGAGGTCACGGATGCCATCTTCTCGAGAGCACACAACTCTGTGCATTTCACCCAGCACTGGGACAACCAGGATGCAAGGGCTATTGGATTCACCCTGATCTCAGGATTCCCAAAGGTGCAGGTTGCGATTGACTGCACTCATATGGTGCTCAGGTCTCCATTGCCGCACATGGTGGAGTACATCAACCGCAAAGGATTCCACTCACTGAATGTGCAGCTAGCATCCAACCACCAAAAGTGTATCCTGCAGGTGTGCGCACAGTTTCCAGGCATTGTGCGCGATACCTACATCCTGAGTTGGTCACAGATACCTGGAGTCTTCCAGGGTCCATAGAAGCTGCAGGAATGGCTCCTCAGGGACAAGGGCTATCCACAGAGGCTGTAGCTGATGACATCTGTGAGGTGGCCTCAGAAGGCAGCACAGCAACGGTGTAATGAGGCTCATGCTGCAACTCGTAACTTGGTGGAGCAGACCATCGGGATGCTGAAGATGAGGTTTCAGTGCCTGGACCGGTCTGGTGGAGCCCTGCAATACAGTCTGCAGAGGGTGTCATGCATCGTCACCATCTGCTGCACCCTTTACAACCTGGCGCTGCAACGGGGAGAGGAGCTGGCTGAGGAGGAGATGGAAGAGCTGCACATCTCCACCAATGAGGAGGACACCATAGGGGATGAGGCTGAGGAGTTCCTCGGAGCTGGCAATGACAGGGGTCGGTGAGGCCTTCGCACTGGCTAGAAGAGGCAGGTGCACTCTACAGGCCCTCATAGCTGCTAGATTTTTGGAGGATGATGACGGCATGCAGTGCGGTGACCCCATAGATCCTCACATCGCATTATTGAACGTTTGACTCCATTCTGCCTTATGGCAGCATGAATGCCATCTGTGAAAATTCTCCTGTCATGGAGGTGCAGTGGAGGCCCTAATAGTCGCTCGATCAGAGGAGGATGATGACAACATGCAGTGAGGGCACTCCATGAATCTTCACACAGCCTCTGAGAATGTCTGAGTCCTTGCTGGCTGAGGGCAGCTCGTTTGTGCACCGTGATCAGGGCCATCTCAGAGACGCAGCCATGAAACTTTAGAAGCACCTGATGCTTTGTCCACCTGTCTAATGCTTTCTGCACCTTATCCCTTCAGGAGCCAGAGCACAACATCAGTGATCACAGATGCTGAAGAGATGGGGGCCAGCCCCTCCGTAAGGGTACTGAGAGCACACAGAGAGAATGAGAGAACTCTGTGGAGCCTGCCCACTACATTCTGGCAGCAATGACAAGCACCCCTGAGGTGCAGGCATCAGTACTGTTTCTGGGGAGTGTGAAGCTGGACCATCACTTTGGTTTGAAGGCTGCACAGAGCACAGGGAAGAGGCCCTAGACTGAGACACCTGCCTTTATGCAGAAAGGTTTCACATCTGAGTGACACGAAAGCTGCTCATCAGAACAAGGAGCCATAGACAGGATGACATTCTTGGGAGTTCATTGACAATAGTGAACAGTATGTACAAGTGATTAACACCCACGCCCAGGCTGTGCAATTGATTCTCCTTAACTGACCTAACCCTGCCGCTAGGTCTTGTGTCTCCCCAGACATCCACAGCGGAGGTGGAGGCAGCCTGCTAACTGCAATGCCCTGTCTGTGATGACTTTGGCAGGCGTCCTCCAGGAGGCCGAGACTCGGAGGGCCCCAGCCTGCTTTTGGGGTCCAGCTGTATGGCATTGGTACCGTCCTCGGCCTGTGAAGCTGGAGCTGCTGAGGTCACAGGAAGAGGGGAGTCAGATTGGCCGGACACTCTTGGAGTCACTTGGATGGATGTTCCCAGAGTGTGCACCTGTGGATCCTCCTCCCTGTGGGTGCCCGGGGGCCCCAGGCTGACTTCTTGAGAAGCAGGGGTAGCTGGAGTGAGGTTGAGCTACCAGGCACCCCTCTCGCGTACACACTGCTGGAGGCCGACAATGGCATCAACAATGGAGGTGAGCCTGCACAGCAGTGCAGGAGCAAAGTCCTGGATCAAGGTCTTCAATGCGGCTGCCACCCTACCAGTGTTGACTTCAATATGTTGGCATGCCGACATTATCACCTCAGTCTGAAGGTGGATGGACTCCTCCATCATGCCTTGAAACCTGAGGAGTGCAGTGGACATCCCTTTCTGATGTTCCCGAGCTTGCCTTTGCAGCTCCAGCAACTGTGCCATGACCAAGTCCAGAGGCTTGACATCTGACTCGGACTCAGCAACGTTCTGGCCTCTAGCAGTCCTCCGAGTGCCGGACACCTGGGAAATCCCTGCCTCTGCCTGCTGTGGATCAAACAGTGTGATATGCTCACCAGATTGTGATCCCGGGGCTACTCTAAAGCTAGGTCCCACCGAGGTGTTTGTCTCTGCGCTGGTGGAGGGTATAGGTGAGCTCTGTGACGAGACTTCAGAGAGGGTGCCTCCAGATACTTAAACCAGAGGTTTCTTTGGGGCTTGTTAGAAGGCCCTGGGTCATGTTCTCTGTTGGCTGTTTCGCAGATGTGCCTGTGAAAGCAAAGGGAGATAATTAGTGCATGGCAGTGGCCAGTGAAAGAGGACACATCACTCACGGCATGGTTGTCTGATGGATGTTGCACCACTGGATACTCACTTGGTAGAGAAGCGCCGACCTCACCGTCTGCACAGGAATGGTCCAAATTGTGGCCAGCCAGCTGGATGGCTCTGTTTTCAAAATCCGTGAGGACCTTGATTTTGGGTATTCCACCACCGGTCCGCGACCTGTCTCTGTTGTATGCCAGCTTGCCCTGCAATGAATAGAGATGGAGAGAGCATAAGCAAAATGCCTGCCAGGCCAGATGATAAGTATGTGTGTGGGGGGCGGAGAGATAGAGAGACAGAGAGGTGGAGGGGGTTGGTGTGGTTGTAGCGACAAACAAGCAGTGATAGAAGCAGATCATCAAAAGATGTCAACAACAATAGTACAATAGAACACATAGGTGTTAAAGTTAAAGTTGGTGATATTATCTAAACGAATGTGCTAATTAAGAATGGATGGTAGGGCACTCAAGGTATAGCTCTAGTGGGTTTTTTTTTTATATAATGGAAATAGGTGGGAAAAGGAAAATCTTTATAATTTATTGGGAAAAAAAAAAGAAGGGGGAAACAGAAAGGGGGTGGGGATGGGGGAGGGGACTCACGACCTAAAGTTGTTGAATTCAATATTCAGTCCGGAAGGCTGTAAAGTCCCTAGTCGGAAGATGAGGTGTTGTTCCTCCAGTTTGCGTTGGGCTTCACTGGAACAATGCAGCAAGCCAAGGACAGACATGTGGGCAAGAGAGCAGGGTGGAGTGTTAAAATGGCAAGCGACAGGGAGGTTTGGGTCATTCTTGCGGACAGACCGCAGGTGTTCTGCAAAGCGGTCGCCCAGTTTACGTTTGGTCTCTCCAATGTAGAGGAGACCACATTGGGAGCAACGAATGCAGTAGACTAAGTTGGGGGAAATGCAAGTGAAATGCTGCTTCACTTGAAAGGAGTGTTTGGGTCCTTGGACGGTGAGGAGAGAGGAAGTGAAGGGGCAGGTGTTGCATCTTTTGCGTGGGCAAGGGGTTGTGCCATAGGAGGGGGTTGAGGAGTAGGGGGTGATGGAGGAGTGGACCAGGGTGTCCCGGAGGGAGCGATCCCTACGGAATGCCGATAAGGGGGGTGAAGGGAAGATGTGTTTGGTAGTGGCATCATGCTGGAGTTGGCGGAAATGGCGGAGGATGATCCTTTGAATGCGGAGGCTGGTGGGGTGATAAGTGAGGACAAGGGGGACCCTATCATGTTTCTGGGAGGGAGGAGAAGGAGTGAGGGCGGATGCGCGGGAGATGGGCCGGACACGGTTGAGGGCCCTGTCAACGACCGTGGGTGGAAAACCTCGGTTAAGGAAGAAGGAGGACATGTCAGAGGAACTGTTTTTGAATGTAGCATCATCGGAACAGATGCGACGGAGGCGAAGGAACTGAGAGAATGGGATGGAGTCCTTACAGGAAGTGGGGTGTGAGGAGCTGTAGTCGAGATAGCTGTGGGTTTGTAATGGATATTGGTGGACAGTCTATCACCAGAGATTGAGACAGAGAGGTCAAGGAAGGTAAGGGAAGTGTCAGAGATGGACCACGTGAAAATGATGGAGGGGTGGAGATTGGAAGCAAAATTAATAAATTTTTCCAAGTCCTGACGAGAGCATGAAGCAGCACCGAAATAATCATCGATGTACCGGAGAAAGAGTTGTGGAAGGGGGCCGGAGTAGGACTGCAACAAGGAATGTTCCACATACCCCATAAAGAGACAGGCATAGCTGGGGCCCATGCGGGTACCCATAGCCACACCTTTTATTTGGAGGAAGTGAGAGGAGTTGAAGGAGAAATTGTTCAGCGTGAGAACAAGTTCAGCCAGACGGAGGAGAGTAGTGGTGGATGGGGATTGTTCGGGCCTCTGTTCGAGGAAGAAGCTAAGGGCCCTCAGACCATCCTGGTGGGGGATGGAGGTGTAGAGGGATTGGACGTCCATGGTGAAGAGGAAGCGGTAGGGGCCAGGGAACTGGAAATTGTTGATGTGACGTAAGGTGTCAGAGGAATCATGGATGTAGGTGGGAAGGGACTGGACAAGGGGAGAGAGAAGGGAGTCAAGATAACGAGAAATGAGTTCTGTGGGGCAGGAGCAGGCTGAGACGATCGGTCTACCGGGGCAGTTCTGTTTGTGGATTTTGGGTAGGAGATAGAAGCGGGCCGTCCGAGGTTGGGCAACTATCAGGTTGGAAGCTGTGGGAGGGAGATCCCCAGAGGAGATGAGGTCAGTGACAGTCCTGGAAACATCAAGCCATTGTTTCCAGGACTGTCACTGACCTCATCTCCTCTGGGGATCTCCCTCCCACAGCTTCCAACCTGATAGTTGCCCAACCTCGGACGGCCCGCTTCTATCTCCTACCCAAAATCCACAAACAGAACTGCCCCGGTAGACCGATCGTCTCAGCCTGCTCCTGCCCCACAGAACTCATTTCTCGTTATCTTGACTCCCTTCTCTCTCCCCTTGTCCAGTCCCTTCCCACCTACATCCGTGATTCCTCTGACACCTTACGTCACATCAACAATTTCCAGTTCCCTGGCCCCTACCGCTTCCTCTTCACCATGGACGTCCAATCCCTCTACACCTCCATCCCCCACCAGGATGGTCTGAGGGCCCTTAGCTTCTTCCTCGAACAGAGGCCCGAACAATCCCCATCCACCACTACTCTCCTCCGTCTGGCTGAACTTGTTCTCACGCTGAACAATTTCTCCTTCAACTCCTCTCACTTCCTCCAAATAAAAGGTGTGGCTATGGGTACCCGCATGGGCCCCAGCTATGCCTGTCTCTTTATGGGGTATGTGGAACATTCCTTGTTGCAGTCCTACTCCGGCCCCCTTCCACAACTCTTTCTCCGGTACATCGATGATTATTTCGGTGCTGCTTCATGCTCTCGTCAGGACTTGGAAAAATTTATTAATTTTGCTTCCAATCTCCACCCCTCCATCATTTTCACGTGGTCCATCTCTGACACTTCCCTTACCTTCCTTGACCTCTCTGTCTCAATCTCTGGTGATAGACTGTCCACCAATATCCATTACAAACCCACAGCTATCTCGACTACAGCTCCTCACACCCCACTTCCTGTAAGGACTCCATCCCATTCTCTCAGTTCCTTCGCCTCCGTCGCATCTGTTCCGATGATGCTACATTCAAAAACAGTTCCTCTGACATGTCCTCCTTCTTCCTTAACCGAGGTTTTCCACCCACGGTCGTTGACAGGGCCCTCAACCGTGTCCGGCCCATCTCCCGCGCATCCGCCCTCACTCCTTCTCCTCCCTCCCAGAAACATGATAGGGTCCCCCTTGTCCTCACTTATCACCCCACCAGCCTCCGCATTCAAAGGATCATCCTCCGCCATTTCCGCCAACTCCAGCATGATGCCACTACCAAACACATCTTCCCTTCACCCCCCTTATCGGCATTCCGTAGGGATCGCTCCCTCCGGGACACCCTGGTCCACTCCTCCATCACCCCCTACTCCTCAACCCCCTCCTATGGCACAACCCCTTGCCCACGCAAAAGATGCAACACCTGCCCCTTCACTTCCTCTCTCCTCACCGTCCAAGGACCCAAACACTCCTTTCAAGTGAAGCAGCATTTCACTTGCATTTCCCCCAACTTAGTCTACTGCATTCGTTGCTCCCAATGTGGTCTCCTCTACATTGGAGAGACCAAACGTAAACTGGGCGACCGCTTTGCAGAACACCTGCGGTCTGTCCGCAAGAATGACCCAAACCTCCCTGTCGCTTGCCATTTTAACACTCCACCCTGCTCTCTTGCCCACATGTCTGTCCTTGGCTTGCTGCATTGTTCCAGTGAAGCCCAACGCAAACTGGAGGAACAACACCTCATCTTCCGACTAGGGACTTTACAGCCTTCCGGACTGAATATTGAATTCAACAACTTTAGGTCGTGAGTCCCCTCCCCCATCCCCACCCCCTTTCTGTTTCCCCCTTCTTTTTTTTTCCCAATAAATTATAAAGATTTTCCTTTTCCCACCTATTTCCATTATATAAAAAAAAACCCACTAGAGCTATACCTTGAGTGCCCTACCATCCATTCTTAATTAGCACATTCGTTTAGATAATATCACCAACTTTAACTTTAACACCTATGTGTTCTATTGTACTATTGTTGTTGACATCTTTTGATGATCTGCTTCTATCACTGCTTGTTTGTCGCTACAACCACACCAACCCCCTCCACCTCTCTGTCTCTCTATCTCTCTGCCCCCCACACACACACCTTAAACCAGCTTATATTTCAGCTCTTTCCTGGACTCGAACTCAAGTTCTGTCGAAGGGTCATGAGGACTCGAAACGTCAACTCTTTTCTTCTCCGCCGATGCTGCCAGACCTGCTGAGTTTTTCCAGGTAATTCTGTTTTTGTTTTGGATTTCCAGCATCCGCAGTTTTTTTGTTTGTTTGTTTTTTTTTTTGTTTTTTTTCAGATGATAAGTATACCTGGCCTGTGTGCGGCTGGATTTCACACACGCGCCAGTCGTGTTGCAGTGGTCCCAAGGATGGGATGAGGACAATGATGGTGTGTGAGAGGGAGCGAATGGTGATGTCCCTCGAACTGGCAGTGAGTGAAGGCCCTGTGGATGTGTGATGTGTTTGTAAGTGTGTGAGTTGAGAGTGATGAGTAGAGTGACTTACCATGGCGGAATGAAGGAGACCATTCATCCTCTTGCGGCACTGGGTGGCTGACCTCTTCTGAAGGGCATGTGCATTGACCACCGCTGCCACTGCCTCCCAAACTGGATTGGTCACGTTGCTGCCCATTATGCGGCCAGAAATGGGGGTACAGGACATCCCGGCGTGCCTCCAACCGCTCGAAGGACCCTTCATTGAAGCAGGGGGCTGCGGTCTTTTTTCCTTTGCTGGCCATGTCTCCCAGGCAGCAGTGGTGAGCCGAAAGCTATGAGCGCTGTGCTTGCGGCTGGACTTCACACAAGGTGCCAGTGGAGGGGTAATGGCCGGTGGGTGAATGACAGCCCGCCTGCCATGGAAACGTCATGTTTCTCTGGAATGCATAAATAATAGATGGGCTTGTGATGATGTGGCGTGAAAACCGGCAATCGCAGCCAACAGGTAAAACGTTGTTGTAAGTGACTGTTATTTTTAGTTAATGAATCAATTTGCAGGGCCTATCTCATTCACAGTGCAGCGGAGAGGATACCAATGACATCTAGTCCAGACTGCTCTGTGTATCTGGTGCCAATTAATGGTTACCATATTTCCAAAGCTATTGTAGCACCAAAATCACTCGTAGATGGAAGAGGGAAAAATAACACTGGTGAACCGCTCACTGATCAGATGCCCCCATCCCCTTCCACCTGACCCCAGCCAGAGAGTTGTCTTCAGTGGAACCCAATCAGCTTTGTAAGATTGACAATTTTACGGCACAAGTGAGCAGTTTGATTGGAGGTTTTCTTAATGTCCAGCAGGATACCACTGAGGATCACCCAACATGGGATTACCATCCCACGTCTCACCTCCCCACCCGAACTTGCCCCGTTCCCCCTGCTCCACCTCACCCCACCCACCCCCCCCTACCACCCACCCTGCCAGGCTTTCTACAGATCATTTTTTGGGGTAGACAGAGCTCATGCCTTCATAACTTCATGACTTCTGGTGATGCCCAAAATGCATGCTCAGAAATTCTGAAAAAAGTACATTCTCAGCTTACTCAGATGTGTTTGAAAGCTCTTGCAATTGTTGTGAAGATTTTAAGTCCTTTCTAATATAAGAAATCAAGAACTAAATGTGATATTTTAACAGTGACCTAATAAAAAATCTTCTGTAAGTTTAACATCTAACTGTCCTAATGCACAATGTTTCCTCTCCTCCATCTAAAATGTTATCATATTTCCTTTGGATATTCTTGCTTCCTAGGCCTATCACAGCCTACGCCTGTAAATCCCCAGTCATGTTTCGTTCATGCTCCAGTGCTTTGCCTGGGTGAAATTCTGGAGTGAAGAGGAGCAGAAAGAAAGAGTGACGGCTGAAGCAACTTTTGGGGAACTGATGGTCTTATTGGATTGTTGTAAATCATTTTAATATTTTGCAGTCATTTTTATTATGGAAGTATCAAAGTGCATAAAATTCACCAGAATCATTGAAGTTAAATGTAAAATCTCTAACAATTCTCTCAGTTTCCCTTAGAAATGTACCATCGTCTACCATTAATACTGCATTTCGCTCTTTTAGCTTTTAATTGATTTTCCCTCTCCTAATAATAATATACAATGTTACCTACAACTTAAATTACAAATCTTGTGTCATTATTTATTTTACATGTCATTGACATGGTATTGGGGTCACTGCTAAATTAACAGTTTTTAGGGAATATTGCAGCTCTTATGATGCCTCTGGTCAGAGACTCTGCCAGTTTTTTAAGTATACGTGTGTGTCTTTGAACTTCCTATGTTCATAGGCCCCAAAAACAACATAACTTGGGGGGTTGGCCTTTGAGCCTAGTACAGAAAATAAAGTGAATATAGAATTGTTAGCAGAAGAAATTGAATACAATATAGTACCGCTCTGATTGGCTAACACACAATAATGTTTCTTCAAAGATCTTTTTGTAACAAGTTACATTTCATTGGCAGCCACATTGTCCTTCAATAGTTATACAGACCCAATAAGTGTCCATCTGGGATGCCCAAAAAAGTGAGGCCTACTGTTTAGTGGTGGGATCAGCACCTGTGCAAGTTGGATGCAGGCAATCCCATTGCTAAATTGGTGTAATTAATCCTTGTTTAACACCTGTAAAAGTGGCAAAATGCATTCCAATTTCCACACTAATGTGATTTTAGTGATGATGGTTGAGGGATAAATATTGGCTAGGACACCGACTGAATGCCTGCCATTGTTTAGGCAACTGGATTTTGTACATCCTCCTGAGAAGGCAGACAGACTCTTAGTTTAATACCTTGTCAGTACCTCCAAGCTGTAGCATTCATGGAACAACAACAACAACTTGCATCCTTAAAGCTCAATTAAAGATGGTAAAGCATTCCAAGGTGCTTCATAAGTGCATTCTCAAACATTATTTGATACCGAGACACACAAGGAGATATAACAGCAGAGTAGTAGGTTTTAAGGAGTGCCTTAAATGAGAAAAGAGAGCTAGAGAAAAGTTTAGAGGGGGAATTCCAGAGACAAGGGCATTGGCAGCCAAAGGTATGGCCACCACACTAGACTGATTAACATCAAGGATGTGCAACAGGCCAGAATTGGGGAAATGCAGGCAGTTGCATTCTTTTAGATGTAAAAGCATCAATCATACACAAGAATTGGTGAAACAATAATGTTGGTTCATTATTTGAAGGTTAAGACTCTGTAAAGCAAATGTTCGCTCAGAGCTAATATATACATCTGACTTTTACACCTGCGGCCCATAGACTGCTTGCAAGTCCTGGGAGCATTGCATCATATCCTATGGAGGTGTGTAATGATTAACGATAGTTTCAGATACACACCCTTAAAGGTGCATGCACATCATTTCAACCCTTTTCTGAGTGTAAGTTTTTCCTTTAAAGAAACAAACTATTTACATGGCAGCAAAGAAAATAATATCATGCCCAAATGTGCTTTAACACAGAGCAATCAATATACAAATCTCTGAAATGTGTCAGTAATTTGCTTATCCATCCAGGCTTAGTCATGCTGATCTTTATTGGAGGCTGCTATATGTTTTCAGAATGCTGGTTAGGGGTGTTTTGTTTGTGCTGCATCTTAGAGTGTGTTCTGTGCACAGTAGGACAGCTCAGTGTTTCTGGTTGTGGTATTTTTCTGATTTCACATCTGTTTTGTTGCACTGTCATGCCACTTGGTGTTTGTACTGGATATGATCTTGGTTCTGGGCCTATGCTGATAATTTCTGCTGGATTATATGTTACGTCAGGTAGGTGTTGTACTCAAACTTTCAGGCTTCAGGTTTTGCCAAGTCATTACGCACATGCAGGTCATAGGCATCTTTCAGCTTTCCCTGTTTTTAGAGTAATGCATCACATACCCCTAGGGGTATCGATGACGGATGACCGGGGAGGCTTGTCTGCACTTGTCTACCGAATAGCAATTGCACATTGATTCTACAGTATGAAGTTTTTAAGTTCAGCATAGGTCAATGTATTCAGCTGAAACATTGCCGTGTAGCCTGTGGCTGATCATCTGCATTGCAGAGTTAGGTGATCTTCTCCCAATGTAAGCGCAGGGTTTCTGATGGTGCTCCTTGTGATCTCTGATCCTCACCATTGTCTTGACAATACCATGGACAGTGACCAGGGACAGACCGCAGCCAATAGGTGCTTGCATGCCATTGTGGCGATCACAAAGAGGAGTGTGGAGAGGGTAGCAGTATTTGATGCAGGTGAGACAGGGCGTGTGATGCGTGAGTGTTAATGGAGAGGGGTGTAGAGTGCGCTATGTGTTGAGATTATAATGGGAGTGATTTATATCCATAGTACAGACATGCATTCTAGTTCAATGTAGTAATGTCAGAATTTCTGAATGCTGATTGTACAGTACATGCAGTGTCTATCCATGATACAATTGTATATGAATATGTCGCATGTTAACTGTCATGACTCTAGAGTGACCACACTGAACTAGTGACCAGGATAGCATGAACAATAGTCAATCATCAGTACCATTTGACTGTGTCCAGGATTTAGTCATGTAGTCAGCTGACATCTATTACATGGTGTCAGTATCAACATGGTGTACACATGATTTCCTTTGTAAATGTAGAATCTGCATGCTGTCCGCTGATCACTCTATGGACACACAGTCAGAATCCATGCACCTGGATCCATTAGTCCAACTGAACTAGTGACCAGGATCTAACAGCTTGTCACTTCTGTGAGTACATACATTTCAGTGTACAAACTGGAATCATGTTTGCACCTGCACTGGTATCCAGGTTTCCAAATAGATTACACTGACCTTTTATCTGTGGACATATAATCTGGGTGGTGGCAAAGGATTCTTTTGGTACCACTGTGTCAATACATTCTTTGATGTTCACCATGCTAAATGTCTGTTCATTTTGTGTGTTGATGTGCTGGTC
Source organism: Carcharodon carcharias (assembly GCF_017639515.1). NCBI lineage: Eukaryota > Metazoa > Chordata > Chondrichthyes > Lamniformes > Lamnidae > Carcharodon > Carcharodon carcharias. The sequence goes on along the minus strand of NC_054478.1, from coordinate 46,828,974 downwards.
AACCCCATGATCTGACCACATAGATTAGGGAGACATTTTGTGGATCTTGTCTTCACGCTGTTTGGTATGTGCTCTTGGTTGATTAGAATTTTGTACCTGTGTGGCTTTTGTTTGTGGCTTCCCGTGACATTGAACCACTTGTTTTAGCCTTTGCTTTCTGAATGGGCATTTCCATATAATGCCTTTCATAAAACATTAAAAGCTGGACAACTTCTGGGTACATGTATGGGGCTGTATTTCTTACTAGACTTTCCTAAGTTAGCCATTGTGTCAACAGTGAACGAATTATGCCTAGCCTGTAGACTCTGCCTAACCATGTGTATGGCATTGTACTTATGTTTGCTTTATAGTGGTACTTCCATGGTGTAACCTTTGGGTTGGTCCAAGATGTCTTTTTGGAATGTTTGCATTGGAGTAGAGATGTCACAAGCTTGATTATTCTGTTGGGTAGCTCGGCTGTTGTGAAGTCGTAATCATATCGTTTTTCTCTGCATCTACCTATGAATTGGTCAATGGTCTCTGTCGGTTGTTGTCTAAAGGACAAGAATTCCAGAGAGTGTACGCGGAAGTTGAGCTTCATTCATAATTGATTTTCGAGTGTTGGCCATATCTTAACTGGATTTGTAACATGGCCATCGAACAGACCTGACGTGTTCAGTCTGCGGAAGCCTTCATTGCCGATAGCAATTTAAATGTTTATGGCATGTTTCTCTGTTTCGGAACTATTGAGGTCCAGAGAACACAGTTTGATGCCTTGTCAGAACAAAGTAAATTCGGATAGGAGATACATTGTCTTTCAGCTTTTACAATGTTTTGAAAGCTATCTGGAGCTTTTACAGTTATCAAGTTTCCTCCAGCACATTTGGAGTTAATTTGGCTCTGGCATGCACTACCTTTAGTGGCCACTGCCTTAGCTGATCATAGGTTACTGCATGACTGCAATGGTGGTGATGTTCAGCTCTTTCTATTTTTACTGGTTTAGCCCTAAGGTCCATCCATAAAAGAGTGATTTTAAGAAGTAACATGGCTGTAGGACTTCCTAAGTGAAAATAAGACTTTTTTACAGGCTTCTTGTAGCCGTTAGGAACTGTTACTGAATAGATTATCTTTCCCAGCTCAGTATCGGGTATTTAGTGTCAGTAGTGTTGAATTCTCCTGCCTGTGGAGTTTAATTAAAGTGAGATCTCACTTCAGACTCTGCTACTTAATTTCTGCTCTTGTATAAATTTTGCAGTAGTTGTAGACTTTTACTAATTAAGTTCTCCCAGATTTGAATAGTCTTACAGGGACCTGATGACTGCTGACTGGAGTGAGGTGTGACCCCAGAGTGAAGGTATAGTGTGTGAAAAATCCTGACTGAGCTGCAGAATCCTTATACACACAATGAGCAGAATTTTCTGCCTTCCGAGCGGGCGGGCTCGACCCAATCTCCAGAGGGCGGGGAGCCGATCCCCGCCGGAGAAGCGGGCCCTGCCGCCATTTTACGTGGGTGGACCAATTAAGGCCCGGCCAGCGTGATGTCCGGCGGGGAGCGCTCTGTGCGGGCAGAGGTGATTCCCCAAATGCGAGAGTGCGCTCTTTCGCGCATGTGCATGAAAAAGCGTACATCTCCCTGAGGCTAGGTGCTGCCTCAGGGAAATCGCCGACAGTTGTAAAAACAATAAAAATAGAAAAAAAAATCCTTAACATGTCCCCGTTATGTGACAGTGTCACATGAGATGGGATATGTTCATAAATTTCACTAAAACTTTATTGAACTTTTTAAATCCCTACATGAAACCTCATCCCGCCGGTAGATGAGGTTTCATGTTTTCTCTATTCCTCGCCGGGGCTCCTGGCCTGACCGCCAACCTTAAGGTTGGACGGGCAGGTCCTTTAATTGTTTTAATGATCCTGTCAATGGCCTCAATTGGCCATTGACAGGCCAGCGGGCCCACAGCTGATTTTGCTCCTGGCCCGCCTTCCTGAAAATTTAAATGGGGCAGGATGACGTCGGGGGTTCCATCCAATGTCATCCCGCATCATTTTGTGCATTGGCGAGTGGGCCCTGCCCCCTGCTCGCCGATGGCAAAATTCAGCCCAATGAGCCTTGATAATTGTTTCACTTTCACACTAGCTCTTTTTGTCTGCTGTGTGTGAAGGTTTGAGCCTTGTATATTTTGTAGTCGAATCTTCAAAAATATGCTTCCTCTACTGTCACCATGTTACATTCTTCTTTTCTTCAATGTAACTGTACCAATCATGCACAAAAATTGGTGAAACAATAATGTAGGTACCTTATTTGAAGATTAAGAATATATAGAGAAAATATTTACTGGGTGCTAATTATAGTACACCTGCCTTCTCCCACTGCTGCTTATTGACTGCCTGCAAGTTATTGTGGAAAATAAAAGCTCATGGTATAAAGGATAACATATTGGCATGGATAGAAGATTGGCTAGCTAACACAAAGCAATGAGTTGGTATAAATGGGTCTTTTTCTGGTTGGCAGGATGTGATGAGTGGTGTGCCACATGGATCAGTGCTGGGGTCTCAACCTTTTAACAATTTATATAAATGACTTGGATGAAGGGACCGAAGGTATGGTTGCTAAAATTGTTGGTGACACAAAGAAAGGTAGGAAAGTAAACTGTGAAAAGGACATAAAGAGGCTACAAAGGGACATAGGTTAAGTGATTGGGCAAAGATCTGGCAAATGGAATATAATGTGGGCAAATGTGAAATTGTCCATTTTGACAGGAAGACTAAAAAAGAAGCTTATATTCTAAATGGTGAGAGATTGCAGAGCTCAGAGGATCTGGGTGTCCTACTGCATGGATCACAGAAGGCTAGCGTGCAGGTACAGCAAGTTATTAGGAAAGATAATAGAATGTTATTAATAAAAACAAAAAAACTGCGGATGCTGGAAATCCAAAACAAAATCAAAAACAGAATTACCTGGAAAAACTCATCAGGTCTGGCAGCATCGGCGGAGAAGAAAAGAGTTGACGTTTCGAGTCCTCATGACCCTTCGACAGAACTTGAGTTCGAGTCCAAGAATGAGTTGAAATATAAGCTGGTTTAAGGTATGTGTGGCGGGGGGGGGGGGGGGCGGAGAGAGAGAGAGAGAGAGAATGTTATTGTTTATTGTTTATTGTTAGGGGAGTTAATTACAAAAAATAGGGAGGTTATGCTTCAGTTGTACAGGGCACTGGTGTGACCACACCTGGAGTATTGCGTGCATTACTGGTCTCCTTATTTAAGGCAGGATGTAAATGCATTAGAAGCAGTTCAGAGAAGGTTTACTAGACTAGTACCAGGAATGGGTGGGTTGTCTTCTGAAGAAATATTGGACGGGTTAGGCTTGTATTCACTGGAGCTTAGAAGCTCAAGGGGTGACTTAATGGAAACCTTTAAGATCCTGAAGGGTTTTGATAGGGTCGATGTGGAGAGGATGTTTCCTCTTTTGGGAGAATCTAGAACTAGAGGTCACACTGTTTAAAAATAAGGGTTTGTCCATTTAAGACAAAGATAAAGAGAAATTTTTTGTCTGAGCGTCATGAGACTTTGGAACTTTATTCCTCAAAAGGTAATGGAAGCAGGGTCTTTGAATATTTTTAAGGCGGAACTACATAGATTCTTAATTAACAAGGAGGCAGAAGGAATTGGGGGTAAGCAGGAATGTGGAGTTGAGGTTACCATCAGATCAGCCGTGATCTAATTGAATGGCGGAGCAGGCTTAAGGGGCTGAGTGGCCTAGTCCTGCTCCTAATTTGTATGTTTATATGTAATACATCATATCTTGTCAAGGTGTATAATGATTGTCAGTAGTTTAAGAAAAGTTCTCTTAAAGGTACATGCACATCATAGCATAACACAGGTTTCTCAAAGGGTAATGGCGCTTCAGGAGGTTACAAAGTCAGGGAGGGAATGTCCATGGAAGGATTTGAAAATGAAAATGAGAAAAAAAACTGATGGCGATTGAGGGATAAATAGTTGCCAGGACACCAGGGAAATCTCCCCTGCTCTTATTTGAAATAGCCAATGGGATGTTTTGCATCCACCTGAAGGAGAAGATGTGGCCTCAGTTTAAAGTCTCACTTGATGTACAGTGCCACCCAGAAAACAGCACTCATTACTGCACTGAGGTGTCAGCCCAGACTTTTGTGCTCAGGTTTTTGGGATAGGACTTAAACCCAGAAGCTTTTGACTCAGAGGTGAGACTGCTACCAAATGAGCCATTGCTGAAAAGATCGACTGCTCTCTGAGGAAAATAAAGAGCATTCATGGTTAGAGAATGAGCAGTTGGCAGGCTAAACTAACAGTCAACCTGTGGTTTGGGCTAAAATACACCCTCTATTAGAGCCAGGGGAGTGAGAAAAGGGAAGAGATTGGGAGAGAAAGGGCAAGCAGTTACAGTGGATAGCCGAAGATAGAAGCATACAGTGAGGAGTTCTTTAGGAATTCGCTTTTCTGGGAGCCACCATAAATAGGTGTATGAAGTATCAGCCTAGATCAGGTGCCCAAATCCTAGGGTGTAGCTTAAATCCATGACATTCTGCTTTAGATGGAAGAGTGACTCATTGTTAAATAACTTCATATCTGGCATCTTAATATTAATTTTTCTTCAGCTTTTCATGATTCCTCTCCCAGTCCGTTGGACACTGGCAGCATTCCAGTACCTTAGTAAAATGGCTAATCATATAAGCTGAGATAATAATGCTTATGAGGCTATTTCACCAGAGAGGAGTGGAATTGAAAACAAAAATATATTCCACAATTAGTTAAATATCAATTGAAAATGGGAACCCCTAACAAGCGTGCTGAGTCCAAATCTAATGCCGTATCAGCGTCTGACTGATGTTAGATAATTCAGCAAAGACCAAGGATTGAAACTGGGATCTTTCTAGTTTTTATAGATCGGTATCACACAGAAATTTCCCAACAGCTTCCCTGCATTGGCTGAAGAATGAGTTGTTAAACCTCTGCAGGCATCATGTCGTACAGATAAACAAATTGAACTTCAATGAATACAACAGTTGACATAAATTTTCTATATTCAGTATGAATAAAATGAATATATTTTTCTATATATGTATATAAAGCACATGCTTTTTATAATTTACATTTTTACCTTGATTATATTACTGTAGTGCAGAACACTACTGACTGAGCAGTCAAATTAATAACACAAGGGAAATTGGACTTGAGCTGCACGTCTGGTAATGCAGCTTAACCTCTGATAAATTCTCACTCAGTATATCAGCAGTATAACAGTGTGATACACTTGAAAAAGGAAAATTGGCATATTATGTATTCATCAAGTGCAACAGTCTTGTGATGTTCCAATCACCATAATTTTGGATGCTTGGTCAAGTATTGGTGAAAAGAAATGTTCCAAATGGTTACAGAATATATGGATGATACAGCATCTGTTAAAGTTAAAAGTCACAAGGTTTTTTGTTTTTAAATCTCACAATATAGAGATCTCTGTAGCACGGATTTCCCCTTTCCAGATGTCAGTTTGAATCCGATGCCAAGTCAATGGGATCTCCAGCTATTCAATTGCATTGGGCAGGGAATACAGCTCATCACATTGCCTTATTCTGGCAGAGTGGAAACCAGGAAATAAGAACCACTGAATCTCATAACTTTTCAATTTTACAGATAGGGAGATAAATGATTGGGGCATATACATGAGATTCAGGTAGAAGCTAAAGTATCATCACCTTTAATAGAAAGAAAACATATATGGAATGTCTTATCATAATGGAAAAATTAGACATTCAGCACATATAAAATTAAACTTTCAGAGTCAGTGAGGCTGTTTGGCAGTTAAACAAGGTGTAACTTTTCCAAGCAATTGTTCGTAATATTAAGAGCACAAGAGAGTGTGTTTTTATCAGTTCCCTGATTTCGAATCGATTGCATTCTGGAGGGACCTCACAATGCAACCTGTGTAGATGCATAGAACAACTGACAGCAACTTTTGGATTTCCATGTTTAACTGTATGTGTGGACTCCAGAAGTTGCCATCAGTTTCAGAGGATTGCTGATAGATTCATCATCATTCCTACTGCAAGTACAGGCTGTTTTCTTCTTCGTTATTAGCTGAAATAGTTCAAATGATTTGATAACTTTTGCTTTGCAGCTGTATAAATTAACTGCTGTCCTTTTGCATATTAAAATTCAGATCTACACAGCCATTGTTCAGTGAAGCCATTTGTTAAATGCAAAATGTTTTAGTTTGACAGGCAATATGATCGGCGCAGGCTTGGAGGGCCGAAGGGCCTGTTCCTCTGCTGTACTTTTCTTTGTTCTTTGTTACAAACATCATTTCAGATTTGTTTACGTCTGTTCAAAGTAAAACTTTTCTTCCTTTGCAGCATCGGGCAAAAGGGAGTTTCCTGTCTAAATGTCTTGGGGGTAGGAAGTGGTTCAGGTAGGTGCTGCAGAGTCCATTGTTCTGTATCTAATGATGTATCTGTTATATTTATGAAACATGTATTTCATCATCCGACACAGAGTATTTAATCAAATATAGATTGGCTATAACATATGAAGAATAGGGATCAAGTATTGAATGTTGATGGATCACCTGCACTTAATTCTGTAGAAAACACAAGAATAATGCGCACTGGGTTGTTTGAAGGGAGGGAAGCCCTGACACCGGGCAGTTAGTTGCCTGATAGGTGTGTGGTCGCATTGAGGCTCCCAGAAAGGGCTGTGGTGATGTTGCCTCCAGCTTTCTAGCTGGTGGAATGCGACAGCCATGACGTTCGGCCCTGGATTTCCATGGTGTTACATTATTATAAGGGAATAAGCAGAAAACTACAGAAAAGAATAAAATATCCAGCCACTCACATCCAGCATTACATACAGGCATACCCTGCACTAGAAAGAAAAAATGTGAAGCATACTCAGGCCATCAGAACCAAAGCAGATTTAGTGTTATTGTCACATTGAAATCATTATGACATTATAATTACTGTTGTTGATGTCCACACAAGCAGACATATGAACCAAAATAAATGAACAGAAAACCACCCATGAACTGTCCCTCTTGTGCTCATGGTGCCTTAAACTTACATTTGCGAGTGCTACATCTTGTTGCCCCACCCCGAACTCTCTCTGGTACTGGCATTGGAGACAGCCTGCTGACTCTGATGTCTTGATAGGCTTGATACCTTGGCGGTTGTCCTCTGGCCAATGGAACCTGTGCTGGCCCCACCTGGGAAGGAGTGGCCCGCCATGGCTGGCATCTCCCCAGTCATCGTAGCCTCATCAGACACGATGGTCACTGGCAGAGGGTCGGAGGAGCTGCAGACATCATCTAGAGCACTCTGAGAGAAGCCTGTAGAGACAACTAACTGCTCGTGCACCAACGTGAGGTTGCTTTGGACCTCCCTGCTCTTCATGGATGAACAGGCACCTAGCTGGGATACTGGGTGCCTCCTCCATCTCCCACAATGGCACTGACCACCTGAAGTCATTGCCTGTGTGAGGGCTTGCAGGTCCGAGCGCAATCGCAGGAACCCCTAATTCTGTCCCTGGAGCTGCCTCTCCAAGAGAGTCTCCACTCTCTCGATGGAAGGGGCTGTGCGCTCGGCCATGAAGGTCAACACGGTGCTCATGCTCTGCATGGACTCCTCCACAACACAGACCAAGGCATGCAGATCCTCATTGATGTCTGCCAGATCCTCGCGCACATCCCGCTGGACCTCCAGCACCTGCCATCTAATGGACGACTCCAGAGACTCATCAGCTGCCTTCAACCAAGCAGTTCCCAGCAGTCCTCCTACTGCCTGCGCCTTGGGCACTCTCTGCCTCTACCTGCACCACATGCGAATGTGAAGTGCCCTCATCAATATGCACTAACATTCGAACTGCTGATCTAATGCCCATTGAGATGCTGGTATCTGCGCTGGTGCCTGCTTCAGAGAGCGGGTTTGAAGCAGGTGCAAGTGAAGCCCTTCAGGATCCAGAGAGCGAGTGCTTGTTGGAGAATCTAAAAGGGAGAACAAGGACATATCATTAGTTAAAGTCACCACACTGTCACTGTGCATGCCAGACACCCTGGTGAGACAGTGGAGATCTGCATCATGGTGCCATCATCTTCCAATGATCAATGGGGACTCCAGGTTCAAGGCTCCCATCAATGAAGAGACTACACAAGAATGGCTGGACAATCTGAAACAACCACCTCTGCACACTGTGCTCTTACCTTCATCCTGCAGCCCCGCCACTCCACGCCCAATTGCATGGGGAGCTTGCCAGCTCTAAGGCATCTTGCTCGAATCTGCTGAGCAGCAGCAGGTTGGGTGGGCCTCCATCTGCACGTGCCCTCTCTGCTTGGTTATGGCTTGTCTTCTCCTGAAAGGGTAGATGAGCATTGATTAGTCTACTCTCTACCTGCAGCGCAATTTCAGCCTGGCCAGCCCTGAGGAACACTTCGCAGGGCACATCCGAGTCATGGCCCTTGAACCACAAGGCACTCAGTCCAAGCAGCAAGGGCTCACCCCACCTTGGCCAGCTCTGGCTTCATTGATAGTTGGCACTCAGACCCTAGCATCCCTGAGGTCCACAGGGATACGGCCACACCTTAACACTTTTGCAGGCTGACCCATGCCAACGCGGTATTCACTGTTCCTGAGCGCAGCAGGTCATTGGACCGCTTCCGGCACTAACCCATGTGTGCCGCACCATGTCATGGCTGCTCACCAGCGCTGCTACCTCTTCCTTTGCCCTCTTTGTGAGGTGCAATGGCCTCCTGCTCCCATCTCTGGAAACAAGGGTGTCCCTCCTGGTAGCCACCTCCTCCAGCAGGACCGTGAGGCACTCACCTGAAAAGTGGGGAGCCGAGTGCCCACATGGCCTGCCCTCCTGCCTGGCATCTCCAGCCGCACTCGACTCCATCAAGACAACGCAGAGCAGACATCCTTCTGTGGCAGCCTTTCTGGGGCTGCCTGGACCATTTTTAAGCTGGCCGCCGGGTCGCCATTGGACCTGGCGGCTGACAGGCCCCCACTCGGCTCTGCCCAACAAGTGAAGAGCGCGTTTCGCATTGGGTGGGCCTTAATTGGCCCACCAGCATGAAATCGCGGTCGGGGCTGATCGCGGGCTGCAGGCCATTTCCCGGCTGCTCCCAGTCACGCCAACTGTGCCCGCCCTTCAACCTCAAAATTCTGCCCATGACGATGACTGACACTCTGTCAAAGGTAGGGTGTCTATTTAGTGGAAAACCAGCAGGGGTCAGAATAGCTGCAACCAACATTGCTTTTGAAGGCAGAAAAAAGACAAAGGATGGCAGGAAGGCATGGCAAGGCACACATACACTCCGCCTGCCCCCACTCTCCCCTGCCAGACCCCACAATTCGCTGATTCTTCCTGGGAGCTCATGCTTGCAGTGCTGAAGGACCAAAGAGAAGCTCCCAACGGAAGTGAGGAAGAGGCCAGATGGTCAGTGAGATATTGAGCAGCAGCAGGAGTGTGGTCCCTCACAGCTGGATGTAGTGCCTCGAGAGGTTTAATAATCTAATAAAGGCAGTAAAGGTGAGTGACATCACACTTTTAGGTGCCTATCATCAGAGTCTGACTTCCCCCGAGTTCTGCACAACACTCCTCAGAATAACACTCCACTCCTACTTTCTTACACAAAATTATTTCTGACCCTATCTTGCCCGACCTTCTGACTCAGGCCTGGTGAGATCCGAGAGTGCAGCTTGTCCCCGGGCCCTAGTGTCGAGGGCAGCTCTGTCAGATGCGAGGAGGCCACGCCCATTTGTTATGGCACTAGCTGCCACAAACCAGGTAAGTTAAAGGTCTAACCAAGTTTAAAGGTCCTTGACAGGCCAGGGAGATGGTAATTGTCCAAGGTTATAGGGTAGGATTTCAGTGAGGCTATTTTTCGGGGGGGGTGGTTGGGTTTTGCCTTGGAGGGGTCTGGCTCGGGGTGGAGGGTTGTGTCTCGGGGGAGTGCTGGTTGAGCCACAGGAGAAGGGTTGGGTCAGGTCAGGCCTCGGTGTGGGGGGTTGGGGGGGGTGGGGGCGCTGGTGGGTGGTGACAGTCAAGTTGGGTGGGGCCATAGGAGGGGAATTGGGTATGGTCGGACCCCAGGGGTTCGGATTGAAAGTCGAATTCAAGCCTTTTGGTGGGGTGTAATGATTTTAAGAGTCCTGAAGTGGGGGGAATCCAAAGGTTGCGGGGGGGGGGGGGGGTGGGGGGGGCGATGTTCTGTGGGAGTAAATATTCACACACTTGCCCCAGAAAGTCTAATGCTACATCAATCACACATCATATACCTAAGAAAGATGCAATTAAAGAAAGTAGTGCACTTCTACAAGTACTAAAACCAAACAGAATAGTTAGCAGTTCATATGTGTTTGAGATCCCTGTGAAGAAGGGAACATTTCCCTCTCTGGAATTGATGTCCTGGTAATTTCAGATGGCTGGGGTCAAACCTGGATTAACTGCAGGATTCCTTCAAAGCAGAACTCTTCACCAGGTTGTTTAGACAGGTCCTGATGACTAATGTAACTGGAGGTACAATTTCTAACAGGCCAACTTGCAGCTGTTTAAAACAGGTCGGAGGAGACTTTTAAAATACTTTAAGCCTCACAGACCTTGAGTGCAAGATGACACAGCCTTTCATTGGCAGTTGTGATATTGTTGGTGGTGTTCTGTAGACCGTCCAGTCCCTCTCTCAGTTTTTGGATAAAAGGATTTTAAAATTGGAGGGCAGTTTCAATCACATGATAAATGACCATTGATACAAAGTGGAAAGTAAATGATTGTCTTTCATAGTGAAGAAGGAGTTTCAGTCACATGGTCAAAAGCCATTGATATGCACTACAAGGTAGATAGCGATCTTTAGCACTTCTTCATTTTGGATACTCAGTCTCGATAGCCCTCCTTTGTTACATGGCAGACCTAGAGTCAGAGATTCTGGGAGTTATTTGTGCCTGTGTTTTGGATTAATCCTTGACAATAGCAGGTGTGAAGTTTCACAGAAGAGTGTTGTTTAGGCATGTCCTTTTAAGGGAGAACCCTGTCCATTATATTCCAATTTGCAACTTTTCAGAAAGCTTGCCAGGATGTTAAAGTTGCAATAGTCAGGTGAAGCATCAGCAGCCATTTTGAAGTTCACAGAGTCCATTTAAAAGGAATCCTTTTTTTTTCATGTAATATCTTCATGCTGGCAACAGTATTGTTCATGACATTATGTTTATGCTTATGTCAGCTGACTACCATATGCATTTTGTCCAGTCCCGGTGCTTTGTCAACTTTAAGTGCCGAGTGTCTATTCAACACTTCCTCCTTATCAATTTTGAACCCTTCTAGTGACAGAGTTTCCTTGTCCGTCACTAGGCCTGGATAGCATCCAGCTCCTTTGTAAAGATGGATGCAAAGTGTTCATTTAATACCTCAGCCATGGCCCCTTTGTCTATGTGTAAATCCCCTTTTAGGTACCTAATTGGCCCTATTTCTCCTTTTACTGCCCTTTTACTATTTATATGCCTATAGAAGATTTTGGGATTCCCCTTTATGTTGGCTGCCAGTCTTTTCTCATAATTCCTCTTCACTTCTCTAACTTGCTTTTTCACCTCCCCTCTGAACCTTCTGTATTCCTCTAGGCTCTTAATTGTATTTTCTACCTGATACCAGTCTTAAGCACACTTTTTCTTCTTTATCATAATTTCTATCTCCTTTTTCATCCAAGGAGCTCTGGATTTCTTTGCCCTTTCAATGGAATATACCTTGACTATGTCCGAACCAATTCTGTTTTTAAAGGTAGCCCAAAGTTCAACTACAGTTTTTCCTGCCATTCTTTCATTCCAGTCTATCTGGCCCAGCTCCATTCTTGCCCCATCCAAGTCGACTCCCATCCAATTAATTTTTCCTACTCTGGATTGTCTATCACCCTTTTCTATCATCATCCTAAAATGTACAATACAATGATCACTGCCTCCTAAATGCTCCCCCACTGACACTTGATCTACTTGGCCCACCTCATTTCCAAGAATCAGGTCCAACAGTGTGCCTTTTTTGTTGGATTTGACACACACTGCTGTAGAAAAATTTCCTGAACACCATCAAGGAACTTTTGCCTGTCTGCCCTTTACACTACCACTGTTTCAGTCTACATTTGGGTAATTAAAGTCCCCCATTATAACTACTCTATAATGCTTGCATCTCTTTGCCATTTCCCTGCAGTTCTACTACATCCTTCTCACTAGTTGGTGGTCTATAGACTACACCGAGCAATGTAATTGCACCCTTTTTGTTCCTTAGCTTTAGCCAAATTGATTCTGTCCTTGAACCCTCTGGAACATCCTCTTTCTCCAGACCTGCAATGTTCTCCTTAACCAACACTACCACCCCTCCTCATTTTCTTCCTTTTCTATCTTTTCTGAACATCTTGTATCCAGGAATATTTAACATCCAGTTCTGCCCTTCCATAAGCCAGGTCTCTGTTATCGCCACAACATCATATTTCCACCTGGCAATCTGCACCTGTAACTCCCCAATCTTATTTACTTTACTACATGCATTCATATACATCCATAATAACACTGATTTAGATTTTCTTCCTTTCTCTGGAAATTCCCTGTTTATGGGAGATGGGTGAGGGGAGAAGTATGTTTGGCCGTGATAACGTTTACCCATAATCAAATAATTCAGTGCCATTCACTTTTGGTGCTCGCAGGTGAAATATGGTTGTTCAGTTATGGTGCTTGTCAACCCCATGAGACAGTAATCCAGCATACATCAATGCCTTCAGATGAAAGGGAAGAAATTGATAAAAATTATATTAATACTGTGATATTTGCTAATGCTTTTTTCTTTAAATGAGATGGTCTTCTGTTGTATTTCAACTTCTAAAATTACATGTGCATTTTGTGGTTCTAAAGTATTGGAAAAACCTCTGAGAAGCAAGGTTGATTTAATTGGACTACAGTTAATATTAATATTTATTGTTTGAGATGATTCTCATGTAATCTAATTTCTTCATTACAGGGTGGGTGTATCTTTCTTTCTTTTTATTCATTCACAGGATGTGGGCTTCACTGGCTGGGTCAGCATTTATTGCCCACCCCTAGGTGCCCTTGAGAAGGTGGTGCTGAGCTGCCTTCTTGAACCGCTGCAGTCCATGTGGTGTAGGTACATCCAGAGTGCTGTTAGGAAGAGAGTTCCAGGATTTTGACCCAGTGGCAGTTTACCATGAGTTTTGAAACAGTGCTGGGTGGAAAATAGAAAGTAATAGGATTGGGGACCTTTCACTAGAATCTGCAGTTTTAAAACAGCTGCAGTTAATTCCTCAGGCCCTACTGAGGCTAGTCTGCAGTGCATGCTGCTATCCCAACCCACCACATGGAAAAGGCAGTGGGAGGGCAGGAATTGCTGGAATATCCCATTTCCCAGCCTAAATACCCCCTATAAACAGTGGGTGAGACATTCAGTTTTGCTGTGTAAAACTGCAGTATTGGTGGCCTCAGTGCCCACGCAATGCAATGATTTCAGCTTATGAGCATACGAACTTGAAGCAAGAGTAGGCCACTCGGCCCATCAAGCCTGCTCTGCCATTCACTTAAATCATGGCTGATCTGATTGTAACCTCCTGCCCACCCCCGATAACCTTTGACCCCCTTGTTCATCAAGTATCTATCTATCTCTGCTTCTACTACCTTTTGAAGAATAGAGTTCCAAAGACTCACGACCCTCTGAGAGAAAAAAATTCTCCTCACCTTTGTCTTAAATAAGTGGCCACTTATTTTTAAACTGTGACGCCTAATTCTAGATTCTCTCACAAGATGAAACATCCTCCCCGCATCCACTCTGTCAAGACCCCTCAGGATTTTAAAGGTTTCGACCATGTTACCTATTACTCTTCTAAAATCCAGTGATACAAGCCTAACCGGCCCAACCTTTCCTCATAAGACACCTGCCCAATCCTGGTATTAGTCTGGTAAACCTTCTCTGAACTGCTTCCAACGCATTTACATCTTTCCTTAAATAAAGAGACCAATACTGTACAAGTACTCCAGATGTGGTCTCACATTGTTCTTGGCAATTCTGCCTGATGTGCACTTTATAAAGGATTCAGGGAAGGTCGACCCAGATCTCAGATTTTGCCAGAAATTGGAAAGCCTGCAGAAGCTTATAACGGTACCTCCAGGCGTTCTGTGTCTCCGAGTTGCTGAAGCATCCTTCCTGGAGTGTGTGTCTGCCCTGCATATTAGTATAATTGATACAATTACCATCACTATAATTTGGGTTGGGGACTGGGTCTTTGTATTCAGGCTTAGTGTCTGCTCCATTACTCTTTCACCAGTGAATCTCTACAGGAAATTTAGGGTCAGAATATTGTCCCAGCAATTCCCATCCTGACAGAAGATTGGAATATTAGAGTATTGTCATCTTGCAGCAGTGAAAAGGAGAAGGCCTGAAAGGAACCATTGGAGAAGAAAATCTTCAGCCTTTTCAGGAGATTTGGGATGGGTAAGTGATCTGCCCCTGGGATTCATTGCCTTGGATTTAAGATCCAGTCCAAAGGCTATAAGAGAACACATTTGCTCGCTGCTGAGGCTTCACAAAGGTATTTTTGGTATGATTCCCACACTATGCAAAACTCCCCCAGATGTTGTTCCTTGGGGCAACAGCAAATTTGTTCACATTTTCCATGACAGGAAAGTGACAAATGAAAGAAAACAGTGCAATCCTGACAGAACCAGGCTCTGCCTAATCTTATCCTCCTCCAATCCGAAGTCTTTCTCAGTATTTTTTTCTTGTCTAGATGCTGTGTTTTGTGGAAAGTGTGCAGGGTACCATCACATATTTCCATAGTCTTCTGGAAACTAATGGCAAATTGTTAATAATCCATACTTCAGGTATGTGATTGTCCAGTGTTTTTGATATTCTAGCACTCAGGATGTCTCTACAGACTGAAATTCTACAGGGGAAAAATGATTAACAAATTTCTTATCTTTGCTATTGATCTTCCTCCTGATGTTTCATTCTATACAATCTGTTATATGTGTGAAAAGATTGCAATTGTTGGAGCAGCTCGTGGGACAAAGTAAATAATTATATTGTGTGCAATGAATTGACTTGATAATCAAAACAGAGGATAGTTGTCAATACTGAACATTGTAAATGAGCAACTATGATCACAGAAATCTCAACAGATTGGCCCTCAGACATCTAGTCATTGATATATCTATTATAAATTGAAAATGTTAAATGGTCTGAAGGGTGAGTGTTAGTGACAGGAAGGGCATTTGTTAATACCACCAACAAATCCAAACATGATGGTTGATATGAAGGGCGATCAACCAGCTTTGTTGCAGCCTCATGTAACATGGGAAAAGTCAAAAGAGGAAGAGAGGGAGAGAAAAATGGTTTCAAGAGTCTAAAGCTGCTGCAGTTGTAGAGGGTGCTGAAAGCATAACGTTACAGAGTAAATAAGCATTATAATGGGTAGCACCAAAGTGTACTTGAAAGTCCATTTCTTAGTTTCAGGCACCTCTTGCCATGTACATTCCCCAGTTTGCTGCAGCAGTCTCTGACCATACGTTTGAAGGAAGATCACTCCACTGGAACTTTCATAGCTAATTCAGAAAGCCTTGTGCCTTTCGCAACACATGATTTCCTGCATTGATCCACTTCCCACTACCTCACTAACGTAATTGAGCTAAGATCAGTTCACAGTGGACATATAGAACACGAACAAGATCTAAACTCAGTCATATTTGGGATAATGTGTGCAATTTTGGGGCAATCTTTTACAGGAAGTCTATAGTAACAATGGAAAAGGTAGGGCATACGTAATGTGAAGTTCAAGCAGATGGACTGCGTGTAAGTTATAAAACAGGGATCTTTTAGTGCACTGACATCAAATCTTGTTAAACATTAATGGAGAAGCTTAGCTGAGATAAACAAACGATTTACAATGGATATTTATGGCTGATGCTCTGGATTCACAAGGATAGCGTTGAGAGCTTAAGTCCTGATCTCTAATCGGCCGGGTGGCAGAGTTCATTTGATGGAACTCCTACTGCTTACTTCCCATCACCATGTGACCCAGAGCACCCTATCTCTCACATACAAAGGGGATCACCCTCTGCTTGTAGTCTCTCAAACTCAGGAATGCTCTCCAGGAGGCCCAGTAAGGTCTTCCCCAACTGCCTGCTCCACAGCCACTTCCTGGTGCTCCAGCCACCATCAGTGGCTTCAGTCTGTCATATTCATGGCCAGGGCTCCTTAATACTGTGACCCAGCAACCTCAGGCTTCTGCTCCTGCTCCTTGCTGCTGCCCTGCTTTCCTCTCTCTGTCTCTCAGGCTTCTCCAGCATGCACTCTGGTCTGCAGACTTTGCCCCCTCTGATTTCGGGCCTCGGGCTTCAACCCCAGCCTGCAAAGGGCATCTCTACTCATCCCAATGAGACCCACAGGTCCAACTGAGTTCCCTGTCGAGGCCCAACCACTGCTGGTGGGGAGCCAGTGCCCCGTAGGATATACTCTGCTGTGGGCAGAGCCAAGCATCTGGCCCGGCTCCAAAGTCAGAGTCAGGACACCAAGGTCCTGCTCATCTGCCTTGCGTCACGTAGTTTCTTTAGGATTTTGATGGGGTTGAGTGTTTACAGTTAGCAAGAAAGACTACATAATTTAGTGATTTTTATTCACTGGAGCTGAGAAGCAGTGATCTGATAGAAGCCTTCATGTTTTTTGTAGTTATTCATGGGATGAGGGCATCGCTGGCTAAGCCAGCATTTATAGCCCATCTCTAATTGCCCTTGAGAAGGTGATGGTAAGATGAGCTGTGATATTTTTCTATGATAGAATGACTACTGATGGAATGTTTCCAATAGTGAGGTGCTAACAAGAAGCCACATATTAAACGTAATAAGAGAAAATTTATTCCAACCATTAAAGATATAAATGTACTAACATTCTTTGGGTAATATGCCACATGTGTTACACCAGAGTATCTGCTTTTCCAAAAAAGGTAAATAAATTGTAAACTACCATCACGACAGAAAAAAATAGAGGAAATCTATATTTTCATTAAATAAGTACTTTTTTTAACATTGTTTAAATGTTATTAATAACAGATGACAGTGGATTTTAATCACTCTGGGAAAATGTTATGCCTCAGTTTCCGAACAATCATCTTTTTCCTGATGTCCACAAAACACTTGATGAAATGAGAATGAAGCATCGGATCTATAAGCTTTCCTCTGCCATGGATATCATAGAGTGTTTCATTGAAGGAAGTGAAAATGGGGAACTTCTGTTGGATTTCATTACACAAATAGTGCATTTCAGGAAAACTGCTCCAGCAGATCTGAAGGCTGAAGTTCAGGTCAACCTCAGCGCTCAAGGGAGGAAAATGGGAAAATTATTTTCAATAATAATTTGTATGCAATAGTGATTGACTATTGATTTGATTTCTATCACTGTCATTAATCAACTAACTTTACTTAAATTTTTCTTAATGATTATATATCCTTGTCCAGGTTTGTTGGTGTAAAGATCAAACAATTATGGTTTGAATCGATCCACTAGGTTGTTCTCAAACTTATAAAATATTTCTTCAGAAGATTAAACATTAAAATTCCTGGGTTAAGTGCTGGAGCTTTTAAAACATCTTCTTGTAACTGAATTATGAATTATGGTTTTCCTTGTGGAAAGCTTATTTTGATTCAGCTATGAACTGATAGCAGGGCTTTTTGTTGCAGCAGAATGAATTTATTTGCTCAAAATTGACCTGTAGCTGCTTTTGGGTGCGAAGGTCATGATTCCATAATGCCCAGTCCCACTAGTGAGCATGCAAACTTCATGCTGCCTCCTCTTTAAAAGGAAGAAAAGGGTAAAACTTGGAAATCAAGGGTACCAGTAAAACTTGTCCAAACTGGACTTGTATACCTGAAAATGGGACTCCAGTATTGCTGATTTTTAATGGGATTTGAAAATTTTGAACTGATTTGTTCTTCTCATTTGCCTTAATGGAGCATTGCAGCCAAGCACGATCCGTGGTGCTGGCTGACTGCACGCTTATGGGTGGGACTAACCGTCTGTGAGGTTAGCATGTGTTCCTGCTAGCCTTCAGCTCTAAGAAGGGTGTTGCACTGACAGACTGCAAGTGGCTACCATTAAAAACAAAGAAAATGGAGCACCAGGACAGATAAAGGGGTGCCCAGGTCACGGACATGGTGCTGGAGCCTCATTGAGGCTGACATGAGGGAAATGGTTCTGTTTCTGTAGAAACATAGAAAAAATAATGCTACAGGAGGGGGCCTTTCAATTCATTGTGTCTGTGCCAGCTGAAAAAGAGCTGTCCAGCCTAACACCACTTTCCAGAACTTGATCCATAGCTTTGTAGGTTACAGCACTTCAAGTATATACCCAAGTATCGCAGTAAAATAGACATATATATTTAAGATTTTTGTCTTGCACTCATCAGGACATTTGCAAGAATGCTAAATGTAAAGGGAATAACATTTGTATTTCATGAGAGGAGAGTGTTGATTGATTGGTAATTGGACTCTTGATTGGTAGAGGCGCTGCCATGGAGAATGCACCCATTAACTGATGATTGGCAGTTAACTGCCAACCTCTGTTTAAATTCTAACCAGGCAGGCCTACCCTGATTGGTTAAGGCATTGCGCTGTGGAACAAACCAGATAATGGCCGCTGCTTATTTTGTTCAGTTGAAACAAGATTGCTTTGCCCTGTACCAGATAACAGGAGACCTTTGGGTTGCCTGTTAGCAAAAAGATAATGTTTGGAAATTTACTCACCCGAATGTGGAACCTCGAGCATTGGGGCAGAGGGCAGTGAGGAGGGAACGGTTCCATTTTCTGTTTCACCTCATATTTCCCAACGGTATCAATATTTAGACATTTTTTTTCTCCCATGTCATGCAAAGAATTACCAACATATGATAAAAGCACAACATCATCAGGCATTCAGCTAAATTATATTTCATGGCCATTTAAACATTTAGTGCTATTAAACATGTGAAGCAAGAATAAAAGAAGAGGAAATTAATATAAGTTTTGAAGCAACTGCATTTCATTTCTTTCTTTTCATTTAATGAATACATTTGCACATGCAGACTGCAGCAAATTATCACTATTTTAGTTGCTTGAACAGAAATCACCAAAACCTTTCCACTAAATAACCCTTTTTCCTATTTGTTATATAAAGGTTGGCAGAAACTCATTGCAATAAATTACTTCTATTTTTAATTAATGAATCAATTTGTAGTGCATATCTTATTACTTCCAAAATCTCAGTAGCAGCAATGTGGATGCCAGTGACATCAACCCCAGACCTCTCTGCGTATCTTGTGTCAAGTGCAGGTTACCATATTTCCATAGCTGTTGCAGCTCCAAGAATACCAAAGGAGTCAAGAGGGGAAAAATGCCACCGGAAAGTCATTCACTGACCTGCACAATCAGCCAGGGAGATTTTTTTCAGTGAAGCCCAATCAGCTTTGTAAGGCAAGCAATTTTACAGAACATTGAGCAGTTTGATTGGAGGTTCAAGTGAGCTCTGCAGTCAAACAAAACTGTACGGCCTGGATTTTCACTCCTGGGTCAGGGAGCGCAGAGCCAGGACATTTCCCAGTTCTGCAAACATGACCTGGGAAAAAATGGCCCAGAGGTTGGAATGTTCATTCTGAAATGGGAGTCAGGCCCACTGCCCCAGAACGAGTGTAGAGGCTGCCAGGTTCAGGAGGTGGGCTGGCAAGAAGGCCTGCTGCTGTGCAACAACACTGTGAAAGTTTGAAAAAAAACCAACAAAACATAAAAACATCCCTCCAGTCCTCACCCTTCACCCTCTCACACATTCCACACACTCCATCCATACTAACCCATGCCATTGCATGCCCCCCATCCGCCCCACATAACACTCATAGCCTCCATGCCGACCTATTCCCCTGTACTCACCCCATGGCCACCCCCATACCCTCCATGTCACCTCATGTCCTTAAACAATCCCATAAAGCATCCCCCCCATATACTTCATGGTACCTCAAGCCCTCCACTCATCCCCAACATTTTAAGGGTTCAGTAGGTTTCACGAAGAGGATCAGGGGCTTGTAGAGTTGAACAGTAACAGTTTATTGGTAACACATTATGATATATGTACTTAAATTATGTGTATCACATTATGATATACATACTTTCTAAAAGTAAAGCCCAGACTGAGCTCCCCTCATGCTGACTTCTGCTCAAATCTCTTGATCATGTCTGTCCCATATCCAAACATCCCTGTTCCAGATCAATTGTCATGTGACTCTTTACAGTGCACTATGGGTGTTACTGTTCTCCAACCCCATATTAACCCTTGCTATGCTGAAAACTCTTATGCTACACCTTCCCCCAAGTCCCCCTCCCACCTCCCCCCAAATATATTTACAATACAGCCTTTCCATGCTCTTTCCATTCTTCTCCCCATCTCAGCCCCCCATCCCCACCGCCACTCCTGCGCACGCCCCTCCCCCGCCCCCCCCCGCCCCCCACCCCACCCCCCCCACCACCCCCCCCCCCCCAGCCCAAGCTCCTAACTTTAGAAATTTAGACAGTCTGGAGGCTTGATGATTCTTCCAGATCTTTTTGTTTTCCTATTCAGCGGAGTGGTAGTCTCAGGTGCTTTGGGCTGACTCTGTTGTTTCGTAGGTGAAGCTGTAGTATTCTGTATTACTGGCACTTGGTTGTCTCTAACTAATTCACTTTTGTCGCTCCTTAGAGTTGAATTTCTCATTAACGACAACTCATCTGCTTTGTTTGGACACCATGGGCTTGTCCCGTATCTGGTCATTCATGGAGTGGACTGGGATTTTCATTATTCATGGGGGTCTGCCATCATCTTCTCGGAAGTTGAGGTTTCAGAAATGGAATCTTAATTTCTACTTATTTCACGCTTGCACCCACATATTTGTTGAGTCTCTTTCTTTCCAATTCTTTTTTCAAGCTCATGAACTGTTTCTTTCAGCTCAGTATTGTTTGCAGAATTCTCATACACGGTTAACAACTTCACATGGACATTCAGTTCCTTTCGGAATCTTTCTTCCATGATCCCTGAGTGGTCTCATTAAACACATTCATTAGATATTCAATTTGTTTCTTATGTCATGAAAGTATAATAATTTTATGGTTTATTGTGAAGTAGGTTTACGGGGGTAAGTATAGTTGGGTCTGTCTGCATGTGATTTAATTACGTTTGGAGTCAAGTAGACTGCAAGTTTAAATCATCAAAAGAAGCTAGGTGCTCGACATTCTAATGAGTAAACCTGCATGCTGGCTCAGCATGGAAGGTGTGAAGGGAATTTGCAATTTTAAATAAATAAAGGGATATTTGGATTTCAAAGGGATCCCAGAATGTTTGCAGCTAGCCAGATAACCAAGACTAAGGAATGTGTTTATTTTTCCCAAAGGTTTCTGGCAATATTGGTGCCATGAAAGTTTTTATATTGTGAGGAAGATGCAGTTTCAAAGACAGGTGAAACAATAGAATTTACATATTTAAAAAAGAGAGAAACATACATGAAGGAGAGTGAGAGACCAAGGGCAGAATTTTGCCCTTGATGGGCGGGCGGGCAGCCGATTGCTGCCGCTGAAACGGGCTAGGCCGCCATTTTGTGTGGGCGGGCCAATTAAGGCCCACCCAGTGGGTTAGCGGCTTCCGTGTAGAACGGGAAAATCGTTGCAGAGGCGGGCGTGCTCAGATCGTCAGTTCCAATGGGGAACCAGCAGTCTGTATAAAGAGCGGCCAGGCAGCCTCATTGAGGCAGTTCACCATAGCCACTTGAAGAGAGAGACAGGCTGCTCTCAGAGGACAAGAGCAGGAGCAGCAGGAGGGGGGCAGGCTGCAGGAGAAGCCAGCAGGGGGGCCAGTGTGCCCCTTGCTTCTCTGATGCATGCCGTGCTGTCCTCCTCCAAGAGGTGTCCAGCCATTGGGATATATTGTATCCGGATGATGGGAGGAGGAGGGCCTCCCATGTCACCAAGCAGGCTTGGGAGGAGGTTGGTGACGCTGTAAGCACCCATGATAATGTGCGGTGCACAAGCACGCAGTGCCGCAAGAGATTCAATGATTTGCTGCACTCTGGAAGGGTGAATACCATGTTGGCCATTTGACACAGAAGGTAGCCTTAGCCTTTGAGCCCCCACCACCCACCACCCACCCCCCCACCTCCCCAATGTCTTGCTGTTGTTACTGCATTGGGCATTTGGTGCACGCTGGGTAGGCAAATGGGTACTGACCATGCTTACATCAGCCTTAGTGGTTGAGGAGAAGATGGGTTCTCCCTGCAGCATATGTTGGTGTTTGTCGCATTTGAGTAGTCTGGGGGCAACCTGCAGGGGAGGCCGCTAGATACATACTCAGAACTCCAACACATGTCACATTGATGGTGATAAGATGGTGGAAGGGGAGCCTCAAGGTGTCGTGGCCAAGTACCATCCGCTGGCCTTGGTGCCGCACCTAGTTGCGCTTCCTTGCCATGGGCGCTAAGACCCGTGTGTTATTCAAAGTGATAGACGCTGAATGTATCCAAGGTGGCCATTGGGGGGGGGCGGTGTTAGGAGCAGCTGTACTATCTTCTGGCAACTGATCACCAGTAGTGTGGACAGGAGCCGCTGGAGGCCTCAGATGGGCCGCTGTGGTTGGGGTGCGGAGTACATGAGCGATCAGCTTCAATAATTCCTCTTCTGTGTTCTGCAGGCAAAAACTAGCACAATCTAAGGGAGTGGCAGAGGACTGGAGGTGGGCACGCCCTGCCCCAGCGCCTCACCACCTTCAAGGAGCAAGCCATGGAGCCGGGGAGGAGGCAGGCGGCCAGGGCAGCCGGGGGCGGTGAGGCTGGGGTGCAGCACGCAGGTATTTGAGGTCCACAGTCCCATCCACTCTGTCTCCCCACCATCCAAACCACTGATGGCTGCTGCAATCGTTAATGCTGCAACACTGCTCATTCACAGACTGAGACACTCTGCCGTGTGGGTCATACACAAAGGTCCCTTGTACCCTTGAGAATGCACGTCTCCAGCACCTTCCAAAGTCACCTTAACCCATTTGTGACCACTATCACCATGGCCTAACATGCCATGGCATCGCCGCTGCACAGCCAAAGACGTTTTGCATCTTAGGAAGGTTTGTACCTCCACCACGCTTTAGGCAGTGCGCCCCACATTACTCTGTCCAAAAGGTCCTCAGCACCTCATCTGTGAACCTCATTGCATTCAACTTAAATAAATATCACCACGTTACTCATCCCTGCGCCAAGGGGAAATGTTGCCTTCTGCCCACCCATTCTGTGCCCCTCACAATGATATGAAGGTCAATAATGTGACCTGTCAATCTCCTGTGCTCCACGGCAAATGTCGCAAGTGTTTGCGATGTTTCCTCAGCCCCGCAACTACCCAGGCCAGCATGCATCCAGGTCAGGTACCTCTGCACCCTGCCCACTCCAATGGCACATAACATGCCGTGTGGCATTCCTTAGGCCATCTGACCAGCCTGTTTGTATGCGTGTCTAATGTTTGGGCCTCCTTTTGACTCTTTTCCACCCCACCAATGTTGGTCTCCTTAGGGTCTAGAAGGATGAGTGACTTGTGAGGTTGGGGGTGGAAAGGGATGAAAGGTTTAACTGACTGTACGCTAACTGATGCACTGCCCTTGTTGTTAATTTCAGCATCACCACCGCATGGCTGCGCCCAACAACACAGGAACCCCCCCTCTCCACACCTGAGGGCCAAGATGTACAACTTGTGGCACATCATTTCAGCCAGCCAGGTACCAACGCAGCCGCAAACACTTTGGTCTGGAATTTAACAGTGGAGAGGGCACTTCACAATCGCTGGAGGAGATGGCACAGACAGAGAGTGCTGATGGTGCCAGCAGCTGGAGGGCTCCAGGGGACCAGGCACATACTGAGTCCAGTACTGATGATGTGCCTCTGGAGTTGTCACCAAAGCAGCAGCTGCAGGACAATGGCAGGATGCGCAGGAGTATCTGGCAGGGTTGCATGAGGGTGTGCTTCAGATGGTCTTTGTGATGGAGGAGTACAGGCAGAGGGTAAGTGAAGGCATGAACCTCAGGACAGAGCTTCATGCTTCCTCCACTGAGAGATTGGCGACACTCATGGAGAGGGGTTTCGATCGGATGGAGACTCTTCTGTTTGGGTTATGCTCTGATCTGCAAGCCCTCACAGCGGTACTGGCCACTGGTGGTCATTCCCAATGTGGGAGATGTTCTGGGCACCAGGTGTCAGCGCTCAGTGCCCATGCATCTGCTCCTCCACCCCTCTGCCAGTCAACATTGCATCCATTGAGGCTGCGACAACTGGGGAGGTGCCAGTTCTGGAACTGGCCACTCCCTCCCAGGTGGGGCCATCACAGACTCCACAGACCAGAGGACACCCGACAAGGTAATCAATGCCAACAGGACAGCAGAGTCAGCAGGCTGTCTTACAAGCCACTCCAAGTGATGGGTCAGCACCCAGATGTAGCACCCACAAACTAAAGCATAAGGCACGTTTGGCACTCCACGGGTATGTCACTGGTGATTTTGTGTTGGCTGCATTTATAGGTTTTACAGACATCTTGTGAGTGTTTGAGTGGACATTAATGTTTCTGTACTAAGCCCTTAGTTGCAGCTGATGAGGTGGAAGATGTAGCACCTAAGTGCCACGTGTGGAAGCGCCAGGCAATGCTGGTCCTGCTGATCCATGTGTGTGGAGCTAGCTGAAGGTTCATTGGATTAAATTGTCCCGGGTGTCCCTGCTTCCTTGGTGTAGTAGCGGGTCAGCGTGCTGCCCCTTATCATTGTCCTGTGCTTCCTCATCAACTGAGCCACTGCTGGATTCATCATGTGCAGACTCATCCACTGCATCAAGGTCTTCATCGTCAACTGCATCCCCCCTTTCCAGCGCAAGATTGTGCAGAGCGCAGCATGCTACCACTATCAGAGAGACACGATCTGGGGGGTACTGGAGTGCGCCCCCTGAGCGGTCCAGGCAACGGAAGCGAATCTTGAAAAGACCAATGGCTGTCTCCACCACAGCCTTTATGGTGCCGTGGCTATTGTGGCACTCCTCAGCTTCTGTTCTTGGATGGCGGAGAGGTGTCATAAGTCACCTTCGGAGGGGAGAGCCATTGTCACCCAGCAGCCATCCATCCAGTCGAGCTGGAACACTGAAGAGCCCTGGCACCTGGGAGTGTCTGAGGATGTAAGCATCATGAGAGCTGCCTGGTTACCTCGCACAGACTTGTAGAATCTGCATCCTGTGATCACACACTATCTGCACGTTCATGGAGTGGAAGCCCTTCTTGTTGATGAAGGCACCGGGCTCACCTGCTGGCGCCTTGATGGCCACATGTGTACAGTCTATTGCACCCTGGACACGAGGGAATCCAGCAATGGCTGCGAAGCCTCTGGCTCGTGTGCCTGACTTGCCTGATTACAGCGGAAGTGGATGAAGGTCAATGCAGGGCGTCTGTAACCTGCTAGACACAAGTGTGGACAGCTGTTTGGGAGACATTGCAAAGATCACCGACCGAACCCTGGAAAGAGCCAGAGGCATAGAAGTGGAGGGCAGCTGTGGCCTTTAGAGCCCCTGGCATGGGGTGTCCACCCACACTGTAAGGGGAGATTTCAAGTCCAAGCATCTGACAGATATAGTTGACTGTCTCCCTTGAGTGTCAGAGCCTCCTTTGGCACTGCACCTCAGTCATATTGAGGTAGCTGCTTCACTGCCTTTATACCCTGGCAGCAGGATGGTGCCGTCTTCTGCGGCCCCTTCCACCTTGGACAACCTCGGCCCTGCGCCTCTTCCAAAGGTGGCTCCCCTGGAGGATGATTGTTCAGTCCTGGCCTCCTCCTTATTCTATCCCTCCCTTCCTCCTCAGAGGAGCTGCCTCCAGTGGAGATGTCAGAACCTATACCCACAGGCTAAATGGAGACCTCCGGAAAAATGCAGGCCCAATAAAGATCATTGTCTGCAGACTGGTTTCAAAGTACACAAAAAGCTCTTGGAAATCGATGTGAACTGCTGACAATCACACAGGCAACTTTAAAACACTTCCTGCATTAAATACTTTATGAAAAACATGAGCAACCCCTCTGAGTCCACGTATCCCGCCAGTGCATAAGCTTTAATAAAAAATCTCTGACCCGCCTGCCCATTGGGCCCGTGTGCCAAGCCAAAGTTCGCACAGGCCTCTCAAAAGTGTCGACGATTGGCAAGTTCAGGGCCTTAAGGAGGCCTTCAATTAATGGTGGGCGCGCGTCCTGTTGCATAGCTTGCCCGCCGACCGAAATATTGTGATGCCGCACTCGCACGATGTCAGTGTGCAACATTTTAAGCACTGACACGGGGGGTCCGTCACCCGCACGTCAACCAGAAAATTCTGCCCTATGTGTCAGGAGAAGGCCATGTAAGATTTAACAGGAGTGTGTGAAAAGCCTTAATGAAGCCTCCAGCATTTGTGCATGAGTCTGCTATCTGACAAAACTGAAGGTGGAGACCAGCCATTTGGAATTCCACTGTCCAGGGTATTGGGTTAACTTGTTAGATCTGTTTAAAACCTAAAATCTATTTTTGGACCATTGCCTTAAAGGAAGAGCAGGTTAAATTAGAAATTTTAGGGGTTACTATAGTAGTAATTGTAATCTTAAGTGGGTTCTTGACATCTTTTATTTTGTTAAGAAATGTTTTAATTTTTGAAAATCTCTAAAGGTCTTGGTGGACTTATTACTTCTGAATTCAGTGCACGCATCTCATAATAAATACAAATTTCAAAACTGTTGTGATAACGCAATCAAGTTTCCCTTATGGATTTGGTTTTCTTGGCACATATCATCTGTCCCGTCATAATACTTAGAATTTTCCTTATGTGCTTTTAAAATCTAGATTTGCTCTTCCACACTGTACAACTCATCTTTCATGTTCTTCTAAGTTGGTTGAATCT
Organism: Carcharodon carcharias; assembly: GCF_017639515.1. Taxonomy (NCBI): domain Eukaryota; kingdom Metazoa; phylum Chordata; class Chondrichthyes; order Lamniformes; family Lamnidae; genus Carcharodon; species Carcharodon carcharias. The sequence goes on along the minus strand of NC_054478.1, from coordinate 46,802,017 downwards.
AAGTTCAAGAATTCAATCAGTTTTGGGTGCATTCAACCAACTGTTCTAATTCATCAGAATTTCCTTTTCCTTTTCCAGACATTTTTCATGATAGTTAACCAATACTTGAAGTTCTTCAACTTTCAGTTGAATAACTTGAATGCATCGATGGTGGAGGGAGTGAATGTTTGTGGATGGGTGTACCTAGACCACATGGACTGCAGGGGTTCATCATGGTAGTTCACCACCACCTTTTCAAGGACAGTTACGGATGGGCAATAATGCTGCCCTAGCCAACAACACCCACATCCCATGATAGAACCAAAAAAAAAATCAAGTGAGCTGTTTTGTCCTGGATGGTGTCAAGCTTCTTGAGTGTTGTCAGAGTTGCACTCACCCTGGCAAGTGGAGAATATTCCATCACACTCCTGACTTGTGCATTGTAGACGGTGGACAGGCTTTGGGGAGTTAGGAGGTGAGTGACTTACTGTAGGATTCCGGTATATAGTTTTGCATAAAGATTTATTAAGAACTATTTACAAAGACCTCTTGGTAAATACATGGTTTCCTGGACACAGACTGCTCTTTATCTTACTCCCTTGGAACCTCTTGGTCATTTGACTCTTGATGTCATGCTCACATCACCATTGATGGGTGGGCACCTAGCTGGGATGCTGGGTGCCTCATCCATTATTGTTTCATTAACATAACCATTAACCCTTATTCGACAGGTGAAAACCAAACTGAACATTAGTAAGTAGGTTATTGCTGAGTAGTGCTGCTTGATAGCACCGTCGACAACACCTTCAATTACTTTGCTGATGCTCAAGAGTAGACTGATGAGGCGGTAATTGGCTGGGTTGGATTTGTCCTGCTTTTTGTGAAAATACATGGGCAATTTTCCACATTGCCAGGCAGATGCCAGTGTTGTAGCTATACTGCAGAAGCTTTGCTATGGGTGCGCCTGGTTCTGGAGCACAAGTCTACAATACAACTGACAGAATGTTGTTAGGGCCCACATTGTTTGCAGAATCCAATTCCTTCAGCCATTTCTTGATATCACATGGAGTGAATCGAATTGGCTGAAGACTGGCATCTGTGATGCTGGGCACCTCTGGAGGAGGCTGAGATGGATCATTCAATTGGCCCTTTTTCCTGAAGATGGTTGCAAATGCTTCAGCTTTGTCTTTTCCATTGATGTGCTGAGCTCCCTCATCATTGAGGTTGGGGATATTTGTGGAGCCTCCTCTTCCGGTTAGTTGTTTATTTGTCCACCACCATGCATGATCGGATGTGGCAGGAGTGCAAAGCTTAGATCTGACCCATTGGTTGTAGAATTGCTTATCTCTGTCTATTATATGCTGCTTCCACTGTTTGGAATGCAAGTTGTCCTGTGCTGTAGCTTCACCAGGTTCTCACCTCATTTTTAGGTATACCTGGTGCTGCTCCTGACATGCTCTCCTATACTCTTCATTGAACTAGTGTTGATCCTGAGGCTTGGTGGTAGTGGTAGGGCGGGGGATATGCCAGGTCATGAGGTTACAGGTTATAGTTAAACACAATTCTGCTGCTGCTAATTTTTGAGCTGTTCGAAGTTTATCCCATTTGATAATGCCACACAACATGATGGAGGGTATTCGCAATGTGAAGACAGAACTTTGTCTCCACAAGGACTGTGCGCTGGTCACTCCCACCAATACTGTCATGGACAGGTGCATCTGAAACCGGTAGATTGGTGAATTCGAGGTCAAGTAGATTTTCCCCTCATGTTGGTTCTCTCACCACCTGTCGCAGACCCAGTCTAGCAGCTATGTACTTTAGGACTCGGCCAGCTTGGTCAGTAGCGATGCTACCGAGCCGCTCTTGGTGATGGACATTGAAGTCTCCCACCCAGAGAACATTCTGTGCCCTTGCCCTCAGTGCTTCTTTCAACTGGTGTGTGCTACAAGAAGCTCTAACCAATTAGCTGAGAGGAGGGGGAGAGCGGTAGGTGGTAATCTGTAAGAGGTTTCCTTGCACATGGTTGGCCTGATGCCATGAGACTTCATGGGGTCTGGGGTCAATGTTGAGGACTCGCAGGGCAACTCCCTCCAGACTGTATACCACTGTGCCATCACCTCTGGTGAATCTGCCCTGCTAGTGAGACAGGACATACCCAGGGATGGTGATGGTGGTGTCTGGGGCATTGTCTGTAAAGTATGATTCCATGAGTATGACTATGTCAGGCCATTACTTGACCAGTCTGTGAGACACCTCTCCCAATTTTGGCACAAGACCCCAGATGTTAGGAAGGAGTACTTTGCAGGCCTACTTTTATGTTATAATTTTTTTTAATGTTTCTCTGGAAACATACCCATTTCTCTGATGTTGATCTGAATGACCAAGGCCTCTATCCCCTGCCTTTGAACCTGTTCACCCTCTCTCTGCTCTGGAACTCAATTTTCTCTGTTATCAATGGCAATCAATTGCAGCACTGGCAGTGAACAGCAACATCTTTTCGATCCCTCTCCTTTAAGAGGGACAGATTGCCTTTAACAGCTGGAAGCTAGTTGGAATACACACTAACCTTGCACACTGTTAGGCCCCCTGCTGAGTGGCAGTCGGCAAGAAGCTCAGGTTGCACTCAGCTGCAAGCCACTATAAGGTAAATGAGGAGGCAGCACAAAGTTAGCATTTGGCCTGCCTCAATGGGAGCATGAACCCCAGATGAATTTTTACATGTTAATATTTAAGAATGAAGAAACAAGAAATTTTGCATTCATATAGCATTTCATTATGTTCCATTTTGATATTGTTTTAAAAGAGCACAATAATTGACAATCTCCAGTGAATATTCATATTGCTATATTATTGTCCCATGCTATCATGATCAAGGCTGGAGCTTCAGTCTTAATGTTGAAGATCACACACAGATGTGACTGAAATGTGAGTGCAATCCTGCTGAATCTAATTATGATATACAGGGCCTGCGGGACATGCAGCAAAATATTTTGCACACAATCAATGTGCTTAAATGAAGTATTTGGGGATGTTTTATTGTACTGGTTGTAGGTGTAAACTTTGCAAAAGTTGTGATAGTCATGATATCTTACAAAGAAAATTGTTTTAATTCAATTCCGGTCAAAAAATCAGTTGCCAACAACTAAAATCACAAAACACAGTAAACTATTGGATGTTTGTGCACATAAAAACATAGTCTGGCAAGGAGGAGCATCCTTTTACTGTTATTGTTAAAAATGTTTCAAAACTATTGTAGGTATGGTGTCCTCTGCTTACTTTACATAGGTATGCTGGGACAACAAAACCAAACATAGTTATACATTTCCATGACTCTTCTGAAATGTTTATCATGTGGTCATTGCACAGCAATATATGTATAAAGACTTTTAGGGTTAAATAATAGACAATTGCAGCAAAAATATTCCCTATCTGGCTACTGAACCTAAAACAGATGCACAAAGATGGTCCGGAGTAATGTATGTTATGGCTCAAACTGATTGCTGAAAGTCTTTCAAAAGCTATCTAAAACTCGGTGAGTATCACACATTTCATTGCAACATTTAAAGCAGATGGATTTTGATACTTTACATGGACATGTTCAGACAATAAAACCAATATTTATCAAGTAAGATTAAATGATACAAAATAATTCTGCTAGTCAGCAAAAATATTCCCTACCTACAAACAGAAGCTTATGTAAAGTGCACGAAACAATCCAAAGTAATGTATATTTCAGTTATTGCTACTTGCATCAGAAATATCAGTGAATAAATGAGCCTATACCTTAAAATGCAACTGATAATAAGAACAAAGATATCAGAAGTAAAAGGAAAGCAAATAAATTGATTCTGCCATGACAAAAAACCCAGCTACTATTTCTTAGATGATTCAAATTAAGCTTTCAGCAAGGACACTGGCATAGTTGAGGGGAAAATGAATGATCATGTATAAGAATCATTAAACAGATTCACTTACAAGAAGATGTTTTAAAAACTCCAGCACTTTACCCATGAATTTTAACTTTTGATCCTATGAAGAATTATTTTATTAAGTTCAGAACCATCAATATATCAATATTGATTCAACCGGAACCTTAAAATGACTTGATCTTTAACACAAATGAAACTGGAGCAAGAATATATGATTATTAAGAAAATTCAACATGAAGTTAGTTGGATAATGACTGACTGATAGGGATCAAATTAATTGTCAATCACTATTGCATGCAAATCACTCTTGAAAATAATTTTCCCATTCTCCTCTCTTGAGCACTGAGGCTGGCGTAAATATTGAAGAACCTCAGCCTTCAGATCCACAGGGCAGCCTTCATGAAATGTGCCATTTCTATGAGGAAATCCAAAAGAAGCTCTCTGTTTTCATTTCCTTCAATGAAACACTCTGTGATGTCGAAGTCCAAGGCAAACTGATAAATCCAATACTTCATTCTCATTTCAACAAGCATTTTGTGGAAATCAGGAAAAAGGCTACTGCTAGGAAACCGGGATCCAAATCTTTTCCGAATTGAATGCCACCCATTGATTCCTGTTAATAGTAATATATAAAACATATATTTTGATTGAAATGCTGATAATGCCAAAATTGGTAGAATTCTTACGTAAATTATTTATTTAGTCAAGTGTATTTATAAATTTATTTATGCTTTCTTGGAAAGAAAATATCTTCTTGAAGCATACATATGCCATGTGACCCAAAGAGACTTAGTGCATATATACCTTTAATGGTTAACTTAGATTAGGAAGTGGTTAACAAATTGTGGTAAAGTGAGATACCCTGTACCTTTAAGAGAATGCAAGTGTATTGATCATGTGACAGCACTGACAAATCACTATAGAGTGTGGGCAACTGGGAATTGTAAGTCTAGTTCTGGAGGTTTCTGAGTGAGCACGTATGATCTGGTGCTCTGCCCTATGTCTCAACAAACCATCACTGTTCATTCTTACATCAGTCTCTCCCCATTATTGATTATAAATAGCAATTAATGACTACATAGGAAGGTGTGCACTTACAGTTCGATTGGCCAATGAACTCATTTACCCAAGACATAAAAGTGACGACGAGGATAAAAACATTGCAAGACACCTGAATGTAAGTCCACAAGATGGGTGAGCAAAGCACTGGAAAAAGCATCTGTGCTTGACTTGTAAAATAGGCAACAGCTGGCAATTGGAGCAGGAAACAGTGCTGCAGTTTAAAACTTAAAAAGAACCCTGTGGAATCGTGATCACGGAGATCCCGCCAAAACTCGAAAAGAGCGCGGAACCCAGCAAAAAAAAGCCGACAACTACAGAGACAGTTTTTTTAAAAGTGACTGCTCTTAAAGCGGCAATACATTTAAAAGGGTAAATTCATGAAAATGGCTACGAACACAAAATTATAAAAGACCCCAGAGAGAGCACGACTCTGTGGTAAGCCAAACATCTAAATTCATCATTAACTGGAAAGCCTATCGGAAGTGCAGTCCCTTTGCAGTCGTTCACGATGCCGCAGTTCAGGCATGTCGATCCATTCAATCCCTTTTCAGATGACTTATCTCAGTAAGTTGAACGCCTAGCGTTCTGTCTTACCGCTAATGACATCATAGGGGAGGAGAAGAAGAGGGCGATTGGTTTGTCCTTATGTGGGAGCAAAATGTACAGGCTGATCCACAGCCTTACATCACCCAGTGCCCCAGACTCGAAAACTTTCAATGAGTTAATAACTATTGTACAGAGCCACCTGAGTCCAAAGCCCTCAGTTACCATACAGCGCTTCTAGTTCAATTCAAGGAACAGGTTTCCAGAGGAGACTATAGCTGACTATGTGGCCATTTTAAAGGCATTAACTGCGCATTGTGAATTCGGAACGTCCATTAGTGATATGTCGAGAGACCAGGTGATATGCGGGATTGGAGATGATATTATCCAAAGGCATATGCTAGCCAAACCTAGTCTAATTTTAATAAGGCATTAGAATTAGCTACCATGATAGAGAGTGCTGTTAGAAATTCTGAAGTTATAAAAGAGACACAAAATGGCGCCATCCATCTGGTCAAGTGGGACAATCTGGCAAAAGGCGCAAAAACTTCAGACTCCACAGAAAGGCGGGAAATGGTCTCTAGCTCCAGGCCTTTTAAAAACAACAGTACAGCAGTGAAAGCTCACTAAATGAATGAGAGAAATAAATCCAGATCTCCAGTGAGCGAATGACAACTCAAACAAATCGAGTGCTTTTTCTGCCATTGCTATGGCCACATAATGCAGCACAGCAGAGAAAGGCTAAAACAACACTATAAAGGCAGAAGGAAAAATTGTGAAACATGCCTCATGGAAGAGCCAAATGAAATAGATTCAGACGTCCATTCATTATATAAGCTCAAGGTCGGTAGAACTGAGCCAATCCAAGTAGCCATAATGATCAATAGACAATCCATTAAGATGGAAGTTGATACGGGAGCATCAATGTCCATCATCGGAGAACACACATTTAGATATCTGAGTAAAGGAACCCACCCTTTGAAGTTCAAAGTTTCAAACACTAAGCTGAGGACATACAGGGGTGAAGAAATAAGACTGAAAGGGTTATGGCAGGTCTCGGTGAAGAATGGAGACCAATCTGAAATGTTACCCACACTAGTGGTAGCTGGAGAGGGACCCAGCTGAATAGGCTTCAACTGGCCCGAACAGATTAAATTGAAATGGGCCGAAACTTTTCAAATTGCTACAACAGGCTGACAAGACTTATTGCAAAGATAATCTTCCAATTTTAAAGATGAATTAGGAAGAATTCAAGGGCTACAGGCCTGAATCCTTGTAGACCCAAACGCAACCCCCATGTTTATAAGAGCCAGACCAATCCCTTACGGGACAAGGTAGAAGCCGAATTGAAGAGACGGGAGAAATTGGGCAACCTGTAGCCAGTGCAGTTTGCTAAGTAGGCAGCAGCCATTGTATCTGTGCTAAAGTCAGACCAAAGTGTACATTTGTGCAGTGACTACAAACTAACTGTAAATTAAGTGGCCAAAATGGACAGACACCCAACACCCAAGATTGAGGAGTTATATTCAAAGTTGGCAGGGGGCACCACATACTCAAAATTACATATGAGCCATGCCTACCAGCAGGTAGAATTGGAAAAGGACTGTAGATAACTTGTCACCATTAACACTCATCATGGATTTTATCAATATACAAGACTGCCTTCTGAGGTCTTGCGTGCATGTGCTATTTTTTAGAGGGCTATGGAAAACTTGCTTCAAGGTTTACCCAATGTTGTTCTTTACTTGGACAATGTTTTAGTCATTGGACTAACCGAAGAGGAGCACTTAGCAAATCTGGAGGAGGTGCTCAAACGACTCGCCCAAGTGGGGGTACGCTTAAAGCAGGAAAAAAGCTTGTTTCAAGCCAGAGAGGCGATTTACTTAGGCCACAAGGTTGATGCGCAGGGCCTGCACCCTATGGAAGAGAAAGTCCAAGTCATTCATGAGGCGCCGGCCCGGAGAAATACCACTGAGCTTAAGGGCTTCTTAGGCATGTGAAACTTTTATGGCCAATTCCTCCCGAATCTTTCGACTGTCCTGGCTCCATTGTTCGGCCTACTTAAGAAGAACCAAAAATGGAGTTGGCAAGCCCCGCATCAGGATGCCTTCCTGAAAGCAAAGCGACTGTTGAGATTGTCGACCCTGTTGGTCCACTTTGACCTCAAAAAGGAATTCATTTTAACATGTGACATGTCCCTTATGGCATAGGGGCTGTTCTTTCACATAGGATGGCGGATGCATCAGAGAGGCCCACCTCGCACATTCAGTGTTGCAGAGTAGCAGTATTCCCAAATCGAAAAAGAGGGGTCATCTATGTGTGCAGCCTCTGTAAATTTCACCAATATCCCCATGGTTGCCATTTCCATATCATCTCTGATCGTAAGTTCCTACTGGGATTATTTGGGGAAGAGAAGTTGATACCGCTCATTGCATTAGTTTGCATACAGTGATGGGCGCTCATATTAGCTGCTTATGAATACACTTTTGTTCATTGATCAGGTACTCAAATTGGAAATACCAATGCATTAAGCCACCTTCCCCCGCTAGCCAACAAAGGGGAACCCCAATTCCCCAGGAATTCATCTTAGCGCTAAATTTTCTGAACTCCTCCCCTGTTCAAACCATACAGAATTGGGAATGGACAAGCCGGGACCCGCTACTGTCAAATGTCCATGAGAAGTTCTTGTACGGTTGGTCTAGTGGATCTGACTCCAAGGAGATGAAGCCCTATTATGATCACAAGTATGAATTATCATGTCAGGACGGCATATTGCTATGGGGAGCAAGGGCTGTTGTGGTACTGAGGGGGTGAAGGCCGTTATTAGCCGAGCTACTTGGTGCCCACCTGGGCATTAGCAGAATGAAGATGATCGCTCGCAACTATGCGTGGTGGCCTGGCATGGACACAGACATTGAAACTCTGGTCGAGAGCTGTCCTCAATACCAGCAAGTGCAAAAGCTCCCCCTCTCAGCTCCATTGCATTAGTGGGAATGGCTAGTTCGGCCATGGGTGTGCCTCCACATTGATTATGCGGGACCCTTCTTGGGTACGATGTTCCTTTTGCTGATTGACTCCCACTCTAAGTGGATGGACATTTATGAAGTCCAGTCGCCCATGTCAGCTGCGACTTTAGATTGGCTGTGGCAGAGCTTTGCCATACAAGGGTTGCTGGAAGTCCTTGTTTCTGACAACAGGACTGCATTTACCAGTGCGGAGTTCAAAAAGTTCATAACCCTGAATGGCGTTACCCATATCAGAACCTCCCCCTACCACCCAGTGTCCAATGACATGACTTAGCAGGCTGTCCAAACATTTTAAGCCAGGATGAAAAAGGTGGAAGGGTATTCCATCAGTACGAGCTTGGCCCGGTTCTTATTCGCATATCGGGCCATGCCACACACAACGACTGGCATTGCCCTGGCAGAACTCATGAGAATTTCTGGCACCCGCCTGACTCTGATCTGGCCAAATTTAGAGGGGAGGGTGAAGAAAAACCAGGAGGCACAGTAGACCAGGCATAATGGACATGGGCACGAAAGAACTTTCTCATTAGGAGATACGGACCTCGCAAAGAACTTTGAGATGGGCCAAATTGATTGTTAGGCAAGGTCAGCGCTATAACTGGACCCCTCTCCTATAGTATGTTGGTAAGCGGCCAAGTAATTCAATGACACCTGGATCATCCCTGCCAAAGAACGCCAATCCTACAAGGTGAAATGCAGCCGTCAACTATCTGTGAGTCAGCTCCACAGGTAGAGGGAAGGTCACACGACTCAGAAGTATTGGTGGGGCCTGTGGGGCTGAGGGAGTTGGAGAGTCCAACCTGCCAGTGCCCACTGAGGGACCTAGCGGGCAGTTGGCTCCTGAAAAGGAGGTCTTGGAGACACCAGCCGAGGTTGTTGGACTACGACGCTCAGCCTGTCAAAGAAGGCCTCCTGAGAGACTTGACCTGTAAATAGTTATTGTGTAAATAGTTAATGTGATTTAAGCTTGTTAGCTGTACTTTTAAGTAAGGTTGGGGGCGGGGGAAGGCATATATAAAGTGAGGTACCCTGTAGCTTTAAGAGAATGCAAGTGTACTGATCATGTGACAGCACTGACAAATCACTATACAGCGTGGGCAACTGGGAACTGTAGGTCTAGTGCTGTAGGTTTCTGAGTAAGCACGTATGATCTGGTGCTCTGCCCTGTGTTTCAATAAAGCCCCACTGTTTATTCTTACATCAGTCTCTCTCCATTATTGATTGCAAGAAGCAATTGATGAGTACATAGGAATGCATGCAGTTAAAGTTCAATTGGCCAATGAACATATTTACCTAAGACATAAAACAAATGGTTCATTATTTGAAATTCATTCATTTTGATTTGCTGAGTTAAAATGGAATGCACTGTTGTCATAGTTTCTCCAGTCTCAAGTATTGGAGAATCATGGAACTTTGCACACGCAGAAAACAAGGCATTGTTCTTATTCATTCTTGCAAAATGAACATTTGTGGCCCATCCCTAAACACCCTTGAAAAGGTGGTGGTTTACTGCCTTCTCGAATTGCTGCTGTCCATGTCGTGTATGTACACTCACAATGCTGTTGCTTGGGAGTTCCACGATTTTGAATCAGCAATAGCAAAGGAAAGTTAATATGGCTCCAAATCAGGATGGTGTGTGAACTGGAGAGGGACTTTCAGTCGGTGATGTTCATGTCCAGTTTCTTTTGCCCTTCGAGGTGTTAGAATTGGAAGCTTGAAAGGTGCTGTTGAAAGAGCCTTGACTAGTTGCTGCGGTGCATCTCATATATGATACACACTGCAGCCACTGTGTACCGGTGATTGAGAGAGTGACTGTTTAAGGTGGTGATGGAGTGCCAGTCAAGCAGACGACTTGTTTTGGATGGTGAAAAGTTTGTTGAGTGCTGGAACTGCACTTATCCAGGCAAGTGGAGATTATTTCATCACACTCCTGAATTGTGCTTGTAGATGCTGGGCAGGTTTTGGGGAATCAGGAGGTGAGTTACTCACTGCCGAATTCCCAACTTTCCTGCTCTTGTAGCCACAGTATTTATATGACTGGCCCAGTTAAGTCTTTCGTTGATATTAACTCCCAGGATGTTGATATTGAGGTACTCAGCAATGGTAATGCTGTTGAATATCAAGGGCAGATGGTTAGATTTTTTCTTTTTGGAGATGGTCATGGTCTAGCACTTGCCTGGTGCTAAAGTTACTTGCCACATATCATCCCAAGCCTGAATGTTCTCCAGGTCTTGCCAGCCACCAAGTGTTTCTCTCCACATTTAAATTTATTCCTTCTCATTCATCATTATCTTTAGCAATTTCTTCTTTTCAAGCATTTAATTCCCTTGGTTTGTAAAGAGAATTCCAGATTCTACATAAAGCAATTTTTTCTAACCTTTAATTTTTTGTGATTTAATGTGTGGCATCTTGTAATCATCTCATGGATGGACACATCTTATCACTATTTATTCTATCAGAGCATTTCAGATTTCCATCAAATCATTGCTTCTCAGCTCTAATGAAAAAAGCACAAACTTCTGAAGTCTTTCTTCCGAATTGTAGCCCCTCATTACTATCACATCTGAGCAAGTCTATGCTGTACTTTTCTTCATTGTTATTATATCTTCCATATCACAGCTTGCTCCCAAATTGCACACGATATCTAAATGGCGATCTAATTGTGATTTTTGTTTAAGCTTTGCAATGCCTCTGTGAACTGATTTTAGTATGGCAACATTAGTGGAGTGGGTAGAGGGCTGGGCAATATTTGGTGCAGGAAATCATGAGCTGCTGAAGGCATAAGATTTTCTGACTCTGGCGTTGGAGATCCGATGGATAGGAAGGACACCTTCTTCCACTCACTAGTCAGAAGCTGATGTAGCAAACTGGGGTATGCGTATGGCAAAATCAGGTAAAAACAACTTTCGCATCACATTTGATGCTACTTCATATTCAATTACTCAAGTAACATTATGTTTTCATCACCATCTATAATTGGAGTATCTGTAGGTTCTTGAAGGCCACTTAGTGTTTTTAATATATAATGAATATATCAATGATTAGAGATTTCAGGATCAATCGTGAGGAGTCTTTAGAGACTAAAAGCTCTTCATTTACAATGTTCAGCATTGACAGCAATTCTTTCCTCTGTCATCTAGTCAATTCTTTATGTACAATGCAATGTTTTACTTTGTTCTAGGAGTTGCTCCTATGGTATAACCTTTTTTGCACATATACCAGATTGTATGGAACTAAACATCAGGAGGACGATGAAGAGCGATAAATAAACAAAATATGATTAGTATGTTCCTAGTAAAATTTCAGTTGTCCTTAATGTCAGCATATCAGAATCACTCTCACCTACCTGAAACATATATTATTAGGAGTTTGCCATTAGTTTCCAGAAGGCTGTGGAAGTACTTGATGGATTCCTGCACACTTTCTACATAATACTACATCTGGACAAGGAAAAAAAGCACTGTGACAAATACAAATATGTTCCCATATAATCTATATCCTTATTTCAAAAGTAATTGTGAGACATGTCATCAATGTCTGAAGACAATGGCATTGAAATTCTAGTTGTGACCAAGGTGGAATTCTGAAGGTTTCTGATTGGAGGGCAACTTGTGCCAGAATTGGATCTGTTTTTGCTGGTTTGCCACTTTCCATGGGGAGTGTGGGCAAATTTCCTGTTGCTTCAAACAACTAATTTTGGATTAATTTTTGTATATTGTAAGAATTACATGCAAAAATCCCTTGAGAGGTATCAGCAGGGAGCCACTGAGCTCTGTTGTAGTCTTTGGAATGCTCCAGGTCTCAAGCACAAAGTAGTGAATCCCAGGAGGAATTAACTACCCATGCACCAAAAGCTCCTGAAAGAGATGAAGATTTTGTAGCTTTCTTCTCCAGTGGTTCCTTTGAGGCCTTCTGTTTGTAACTGGAGCAGCTGCATTACTCTAATATTTCAGTCTTCTATCAGGGTGGATATTACTGGCACAATGAGCTGCTTTAGGGATTTATTATGTGAAATCGCACTTCATGCTACTACTTAATGCTTCGGCCCTAAATTTCCTAGAAGAGTAATAGATTAGATGCTAGCCACACCTGAGCACAAAAGCCTGGTCTGCATTCCCAACTCTACATCCAGGACTGTTTTAAAAACAGAGGGTGAAGTTAGGAAACTTCATCCTGTAATTAAGAAATTAGATTGCAAGAGAACCATTTCAAAGAAACAGTACCTATTGCTGGAAAGAGAGAAATGCTGTCTTTTCATCTTGCACTCTTTGGGACAACTGCAAGAAAGCCAAATTTCAAGCAATTGCAACAATTTATACGATCGTAGAAAAGGGTGCTGATTGGTTGGCAAGTTCACTCTGGTTGGCCGAGGCTTTGCAATGGAGAAAGAAATGTTGCATCTTCCACAAACAGGCAATTCCAGCAGGAATCATTGGATTGTTACCAGGAACAGAAATCCTGCCTGATTTCTTCCTTCATTCCATAACCCAAGGTTGTCAATTGTAATGACACTAGTCTTATCCTAGCTGATATCAGCTAACTCAGTACGCACAAAGGACTATGTTAGCTCCCTGTATTTTATGCTACAAAATATATCCAGTCTCAGAAACGACTCCCCAAATTTATTTCACAAACAGCATGAAACATAGGAGAGTTTCATCCCATTATCCTTGATCCAAGCCCCAGAGCTGTATCTAACAGATCAATTAATCATTCCAAAAAACAGAAGTAGCAAATTGTGAAGTAATTTTATTTCTTTTTTCTTATTCCCCATCTTTAAGCTGCCTTCCATTGATACCTAGAATCATAAGGCTGAACATATAAGGGTGCTGTAGTCCTCATCTACCCCGGCTAAAAATTCAGAGGGAGGTGGTGGGGGGGGGAGGGGGATAGTCTGCCATGATCCTATCAGCTGTCCAACAGCTATTTAATGCTGGGATCAGCATTAAGTGGTTGGTGGTGGGACTTCTTTGATCCTGTTTTACCCTCATCACCAGTTTGCTGTAGAGTGGCTGAGTTGTGCTATTAATGATAGAGTTGACCAGCAGACAATTCCTGGGTGGAAACCTTAAGATTGTTTACTATATACTCAGCAGCAACTACACATGTGCTTTCAACTCCAACTCTATCTCTACACTAACTCTGAGGTAGTCTGCACTACTCTCCCATTGGTTACTACAGATCATGTGATCTTGCCTAACAAGTAATATTATTAAAGGTACATTACATACTAAATAAACCCATAATTATTACAGGAATGTTGCCTCTAATGGGCCAGGGGCCCTGCACAGGAGGCCCCCCCACCCTCTTGACCAACACCAGTCCTCACAGTTAAAGTTGCCAAGCTTCCTGGTTGGTGTGGGCCTCCACCCATCCTGGGTATAGTGACCATGGGGGTGGGATAAGGCCACTAAGTGGCCACTTCAAACCTCAAAAGGCCCAAGGACAGGCAGGCTACTGGACAGCTTGCCTTTCCCCATTTAATTACAGTGGGGGTAGGGGGCAGGGGGCAGGCAGGTTTATGGCAGGTACTGCTCCACCACCACACCCCCTTCAAGCCTGCCAGAGGGAGAGCATATAATCCTGCCCATAGAATCATACACCACAGGAGGAGACTATTCAGGCCATCGTACATACAGCAGCTCTTTGAAAGAGCAAACAACTCCACACTCTTATTGATTTCAAATTTGTTTTTCCCTGAAACCCTGGTAGAGCTGAGTGAGATAGGATATTGTCAAATATTTTAGATTCAAGAGTCAAACTGATTGGCAAGTAAATTTTTAAAAGCTATCACTATTATCAGAGAGCACTGTATTAGGCAAACTTTAATTTGGGAAGGGAGGAGAGTCTGAAGACATGGGTCCCATTCTCAGTACAGTTGCATCACAAAACAGCACAAGATAAGTTTGGATGAAGGAAGCCCTAGAGCAGATTTCAGATCATACTTTCAGATTACCAACCCTATTGGATCTCCCTGTTAAAGTAAGTCCTTTATCTTGGTATTAATCACTTTTCTCTACACCACTCAATTGCTAATCCGAACAACAGTCAATTGGGACAGTGAGTTCCTTCAACGTGGAAGGTAAGTTAGAGGAGAGGGTCATGCCTGAATGGTCTCAGGCACAATGCGGCTGATTTACATTAGCATTGTCTACTAGCAGGCTACCCACATACCCATAGATAAAAGCAAAATACTGCGGATGCTGGAAATCTAGAACATACCCATTTTGGTGCCAGAGGTGTCAAGGGCAGGCAGACCTAAGATAAGGAATAACTTACCTGAAGAAAAAAGTCAAAAAGAATATTACTTCTAAAAAAGAACTATGGCGCATACAACTGTCAATATGTTGGGCATTAACTAGCACAGTTAGTTATTTGATAGCTAGGACTGGGTTCACAGATAGCCCAGGCTGATGGGCTGAGTGGGTTGCTTGTAAATTTATCTTCAGCTGCTGTTACCTCAATCATGTGAATGAAATCAAACTTTTTTGTTTTCATTTCTTTCCTTCCTTTACTTTTCTTATTCTCCTGAGGTCATCTGGTTCCAAGTGAAGGAGATGTTAATTCCTGATTTTTTTTTTCTTTTTCAAGCTCTGGAACACAGGTAGAATTAGAAGGAATTTACCCCTGAGCTGATTGTAAACACCATTTTTTTTTTTGCTATTTCATCATAACCAGTTTCTAGGAACACACATGTGGACACGCATCTCAGTACTTTCTGTTTTTAAGTGAAAACATTAATATGTTAAGTTTAGCCCAGGGAAAGTAGCACATATTTAAGCACTGAAGCAATTTGTTTACACTTCAAAGTACTATAACGTAATATTGAAAACTGTTAATTTTGTCAAATGGTACATTTCATCAATCGGTAAATCGAATAGAAAATGTTTGAGCCCCCTCATCATTTAGATAAATTGATTTTAAATAAACAAAAAAATTATATCAAGCAGCAGTTTAGTGTATAAGATCCCCCTGGAGTTCCCTCTGGCAGTTGATTATCTTTCCGGTGAGGACCAGGTGGCTTGTAGTTAAAAATCCCTCCCATTATCTGGGGTACCTACTGTCAGTATCTATTGTGTCTTTTGTGGTTCTTTTAGGATCAATCCACTGCTTTTTTTTCCATCACCCGCAATTTTTTTAACATTTATTTATCAAATTAACTCTTGACAGTTACTATTCAATTTGCTTCCAATACCATTTTAGGCAGTGCATTCCAGATCACCAGAACTCGCCGAATTAAGAAGACTCTAATCAAATTGATGTGTTAAGAGGGATTGCTGCTGAGTATATGCAAGGAAACATTGGACACTGCTCGGACAGGAATTTCATTTGCAATTCTCCTTCACATCTCCAGAAGCATATTACAGTGTTCGTTTCTGACCATGATTAAGTTCAGACAGGGATTGAACTGATTTTTATTCTTCATTTTCAATTCAGAGTGTTAATACCCCTCACTCAATAACATTGTGTTCTCTCCACCTGTTTCTACTTGTTTCTTTGCAAATGCTTATCCATTGTCCCACCCCGATAAAAGCAAAGACTTATCCAAAATAATGATATTTTAATAAAGACCATTAACCCATTTGAACATGGATAACATAATTATTGAATATAATAACTTATAAATGATTAACTTACTTTTTGCCATCTTTACACTGAACAGTACAAATTACTGGTTCTGTGATCAAAGGATAGTGATGCCTCACCCACACCAGAACCAGATCAAAGTTTAGCTTTCACCTCAAACAAAACTATCATTTTCAACTGGAAACACCTGGTCCTTATATATAAAAAAAAGTTTAAAAAATTACCTTTGTATTTGGAGATATGCTCAGGATTAGGCTCCACCACCTCATTATGAATTGAAAGCCCTGGATGTTTGGGCTGAATTTTGCCAAGTACTTCAAAATCTATTTGACCTGAATGAATAAGTAGAACATTTTTGAATTATTTTTCCACAAATTCATTGCAGCAAGCTCATCAATAAGAAGTAAGCAGCAGTAAAACTGCTGAGATTCACTTCTTATAAATTGTGTACCTTTCATTGTAATTTTCCTTTACACTTATAATCAAATTTCACTGAACTGTAAGCAATTATATTTTTCCAATGCAATAGCATTGAATTGTATTTTCATTGATTTTGTTCTATTACCTCAGAATCATATTATTTATTTCAATACAAGGAAATAAGATGAATGCATTGAAGACAACGTTCTGTTGATTTTGACAATTGATAGATAATGGACAGAACAGAATCCTTTTGCTTCTTTGAATAGGTTGCTCCTTCTCAAATTTACCACGAGGTTCTGGGAATGGGAATTGACGTGCAGATATGCAATATTCTTTTCCCGAAGTGAAACAAATTCCGTTATTATTTCTTTGAATTCTTTTGAATGAAACTACTTTATTCCAGGAAAGCTTATGCAACAATGTCTAAACCATTATGCACATTTAATTTATCCTCTGGAATCATTATAAATCGAATTGGAGTCAATTGTTGGTGCTGATGAGATACTGTTCATCTGCTGTCTGTATTAGAAAGCATTCAGCAGTGAGCCTAATCATTTAATTACCTGCATTTAATTACCATTTGGACAAAACACCCTTTTCTTAATTAGTTTACTAATGAATTGTTTTCTGCAGAGTTGTGCTAACACTCACTCTCATGCAGTGTTTCACTAGTTTTCAAGTGTTTAGGAGAAAACAGAAAACCTTATCATACAAACTTCTGTATAACAAAAAATTAGTTTTTTTTTGACATATCAACTGAAACATACATTTAGAAAAAAATCATTGATTAAATACAATTTTTAAGGAAATAAAAAGTTATTTGCCTTTTGTTTTAAATGTGAGATTTTTGTTCAGAAAATAACACAATTGCACCAGTTTTTTAGAACAAAACATATTCAACATGAATAACTGAAGGTGTTGTGACTACATCATTGAGGTGATATGATTTCAATCCATTCAATCCTGGCAGATCTTCTATGACTGACTTTATTTCAGGCTTTCCTTGCCAGGTATGTTGGTGCATATTCAACTCCAAAGAGATGTACTTATATCTTGCAAAAAGGATCGCCATTCCTTTCACAGGATTTTGAGAACTGACAAGTGTGAGTTTGAGCCTTCACTAGCTACCGAGCAGATACCAGGAAATCCTCAATAGCATTGTGGTAAATATCGGAACCCACATTAAAATGAGTGCTTTTCCATCGTCTTCCTGGCCACCGCATAGTGCAAACCAAGTCCAGTGAACAGAGATTCCAGCAGCTCGGGCTAGGGAGTTTCTGTAATAAATTCTTGCCTCTGCAAGGGACTCCTGGGAGGCACTGAACCAGAAAATGTAGTTAGAATTTCCTCATAGCTGGTTTTGAGCTGCTGCTGTAACATCGTGGAAAGCACAGCAGAAAGCCCCTTTACAGAGGGGCAGAAACAAATCATAGAGGCATAGAGTCATTTACAGGGCAGAAGGAGGTCATTTATCCCATGAATCCCATGTTGGCTTTTTGTGGACCAAACCAGTCAGACCCTTTCCCCTGCTTTACTCCATAGACCTGAAAGATTATTTCCCTCAAGTGCCCATAAAATTTCCATTTAAAGTTATTCATCATTTCTGCTTCCACCACCCTCATAGGCAGTAATTTCTGGGTCATTATCCCTTCCTGAATAAAAAAGTTCTACCTCACATCTCACATGCGTCTCTTTCCCAAAACCTTAAGTATGTGTCTTGTAGTCCTTGTATCTTCAGCAATATGAAAGCTTTCCCTTATCTGCATAATCTTGTAAATCGGTATCAAATCTACTCTCAACCTCCTTTGTTCTAAGGAGAACAACACCAGCTTCTCCAACTCATCCTTGTCGCTAAAATACCCCATCCCTGGAACATGTTGTGTTTTGTGTTATGACACAGCAGGTGGTAAATGTTGAGCTGTTCAAATCCCAGAGGAAACTTGAAATAACGGTTACAATTAATTTTCAATTTGTATGTTTCGAGATGCAGGCTTTGAATTCAGTAATAATAAGACAACCGAGTCTTAAGAGATTTCTATAAAACTAAAGTATTTATTAATGGAAGAAAAATTTGTAAGCACATATATGTGTCTACAAATTGCTGCTACAATAACTTTTAAATCCCATAGATAATCTGATTCCCGGTTACACCTTCGTTAAGGCAACAGTAAAACACATAGGTTTTAAAAGACGCAGGCAAAGTAAACCAAACTTTGACACCAAAGAGAAGGACTCAATGGTCGATTTGTCTAGGGAAGAGTATGTAGATAGCCTGGATCATGTTGAGATCAAAAAAGAGGACGTATTAAGTGTCTTGAAGAATATTAAGGTGGATAAGTCCCCAGGACCTGATGGGATCTACCCCAGAGTGCTGAGGGAGGCAAGGGAGGAGATTGCTGGGGCCTTGACAGAAATTTTTGTATCCACACTGGCTACGGGTGAGGTCCCAGAGGACTGGAGAATGGCCAATGTTGTACCATTGTTTAAGAAGGATAGCAGAGATAATCCAGGAAATTATAGTCCAGTGAGCCTTACTTCAGTGGTAGGGAAATTATTAGAGAAGATTCTTCGTGACAGGATTTACTGCCATTTGGAAGCAAATGGGCGTATTAGCGAGAGGCAACATGGTTTTGTGAAGGGGAGGTCGTGTCTCACTAACTTTATCTAGTTTTTCAAGGAAGTGGCAAAGATGATCGACGATGGAAGGGCAGTGGATGTTATATACATGGATTTCAGTAAGGCCTTTGACAAGCTCCCTCATGGCAGACTGATACAGATGGTAAAGTCGCACAGGATCAGAGGTGAGCTGGCAAGATGGATACAGATTTGGCTTGGTGATAGAAGACAGAGGGTAGCAGTGGAAGGGTGCTTTTCTGAATGGAGAGCTGTGACTAGTGGAGTTCCACAGGGATCAGTGCTGGGACCCTTGCTGTTTGTGGTATGCATAAATAATTTGTAGGAAAATGTAACTGGGCTAATTAGTAAGTTTGCAGACGACACTAAGGTTGGAGGAGTTGCAGATAGTGAAGAGGATTGTCAAAGGATACAACGGGATATAGATCGGTTGGAGACTTGGGCAGAGAAATGGCAGATGGAGTTTAATCCGGACAAATGCGAGGTAATGTATTTTGGAAGATCTAATGCAGGCAGGAATTATACAGTAAATGGCAGAACCCTTAAGTGCATCGACGGGCAGAGGGATCTGAGTGTACAGGTCCACAGGTCACTGAAAGTGGCAACGCAGGTAGATAAGGTAGTCAGGAAGGCATATGGCATGCTTGCCTTCATTGGCAGGGGTATTGAGTATAAAACTGGGAAGTCATGCTGCAGCTGTATAGAACCTTGGTTATGCCACACTTGGAATATTGCGTGCAATTCTGGTCACCACTTTACCAGAAGGATATGGAGGCATTGGAGAGGGCGCAGAGGAGGTTTACCAGGATGCTGCCTGGTCTGAAGGTTATTAGCTATGGGGGGAGGTTGGAGAAACTCAGATTGTTCTCACTAGAGTGACGAAGATTGAGGGGAGACTTGATAGAAGTTTACAAAATTATGAGTGGCATGTACAGAGTAGATAGTCAGAAGCTTTTTCCCAAGGTGGAAGAGTCAATTACTAGGGGACATAAATTTAAGGTGAGAGGAGAAAACTATAGAGGAGATGTGCGGGGCAAGTTTTTTACGCAGAGGGTAGTGTGTGTCTGGAATTAGCTGCCAGAGGAGGTGTTGGAAGCAGGTACGATAGTGGTGTTTAAGAGGCAGCTTGACAAATACATGAATAGGATGGGAATAGAGGGATATACACCCCGGAAGTGCAAAATGTTTTAGTTGATGGGCAATATGATCGGCGCAGGCTTGGAGGGCCGAAGAGCCTGTTCCTGTGCTGTACTTTTCTTTGATACCCTGAATAGGCAAATTTAACGTGAGTTCTCTTAACTTCAGTCCCTGGAGGCAACAGTTAAGGACATACAGGCTGAAGGCATTTCATTCTTGTTCAATCTTAGACTGCCTACCCTTACACAGAGCCTTTGCTCCTTTTTACATATTTTCCCCTTTGAATGCAAATACCCATTGTTTCACTGCATCTTTGGACTTTACCTCTCTGAAAATATAAATCTGTCATAGCACTAGGTTTAACTAGTAACTTGTAGGAAAAATAAACACACTGGGCAGAACTTTTCCTCGTCGGGCGGGTGTACGCCCAATAAAATGGGAGAAAAAGAGTGCGCAATGACATCAGGCGAGTATCCAATGTCACCGCACGCTCACGTAATATTTCAGTCGGGCGTGAGTCAGCAGCGTGCCCACCGACAATTAAGAAGCCTATTAATGCCTTGATCAATTAACTGAATTGAATTTTTTTCTCCCCATCCAACTTTACAGTTGGCAGGTAGGCGAAAAAGACCTTCACATATTTTGCGAAACTTCAGCAAGGGGGGGATGGGGGGGTGTGGGTGGGGGGGGGGGGGTGAATGGGGTTTTGACCATTGATTTAAAAAAAAATAAAACATTTTAAAACTTCTTTTCAACATGTTCCTGCTCACGTGACAGGGTCACATGAGGGGACATATTTTCTTTAATTTTAAAGTCTTTATTTGTGAAGTTAAAAATCTTCAGCTCCCCAAGGTAGCTCTGTGCCTTGAGGGAGTTTTCCACGAGCGCACCCATGCGCATGTGTGGACTTCCGTGCTCGCCCTCGTCACCTCCCCACCCAGGCAGCGCTGAGCGTTTCAGTGCACGATTCATGCTGGCTGGCCGTTAATTGGTCATCCAGCATGAAACCGCTGTCGGGCCCGATTGCAGACAGTGGTCGGTTTTGCAGCCAATCCCAGGCCCTCCCACCATCCCCGCCCACCGAGAGGAAAATCCTCCCCACTGTCTCTAAACTTCACCTGGCGAGGTGACACACTTCACCCCTCCTTTGAAAACGATCTAGTCTGGTTTATTTAAAAATGCATATGTCCTTTTACATCTTACATTCTAAACTTCCCCCATGTTTGCTATGTTTACATCAAATCCATCAGACCAGCTGCCTTTGATCCTATTAAGTCTCACAGACACATACAGACACATACACACATCCCACTATTACTGTATTTTACAATAAATTCCAATAACATCATGAAAATTATTATATCTTCCTGACATCCCACTCCTTATTGAAAAATGAAGCATCATAATTTATAAAGACAGCTTCATTATATTAACGCATCTTATACTATTTCCTACTTATTTATATACTTACACTATTATATTACCAGATGCATGCATTAACATAACAATATTTATACAAACCCTTCACGTGAACCAAAATGATTTCAGTTCAGAGTCCAGGTTTTAAATGTCCAATTTTCCCATCAAGCTTCAAACTCTTGATAAAGCCTCTGCAATCCGATTTTCTCGTCCCGCTACATGTATGATCTGTAGATTAAATGGTTGCAGTAATATACTCCATCTGAACAGCCTTGCACTTCTGCCTCGAAATTTGTCTAGCAACTTTAAATGATTGTGGTGTGTATAAACAATTGTTTCTGATGAATTGTTTGCAACATAAATCTCAAAATGCTGCTAGGCTAATGCCAAACCCAAAGTCTCCTTTGCGATCATCGAATATCCTCTCTGTTGTGCATTTGACCTCTGTGAAAAATACCCTGTCGGTTTTTCAATTCCAATGTCACCTTCTTGTAACAGTACAGCCCCAATGCCTATATCGCTTGCGTCAATGGCCAACTTAAATTTCTTGGCATAATTGGGTACTGCCAAAACTGGTGCCATAATTAATACAGTTTTCAAGTTGTCAAATGCCTTCTGACATTCCTGTGTCCATTGAAACTTCTTGTTCTTTTTTAATAGCTCTTTCAGTGGAACAATCACACTGCTAAAGTTTGATACAAATTTCCGATAAAACCCGCTCTTTGTTTTGTTGTAGGCACAGGGAAATCCATGATAGCCTTGACTTTCACACCTCTCGGAGCCACCTTACCATATCCAATGGCATGGCCTAGATATGTAACTTGCACTTTTGCAAATTCACTTTTAGCCAAGTTCATCACCAAATTAGCTTCTTGTAATAGAGAAAATAATTCTTCCAGATGTTCCTCCCACGTAGGACTGCAAACCATCAAGTCTCAATATAAACAGCACAATTGCTTAGACCAGCAATTACTTTGTCAATCCTTGAAATGTTGCAGTTGCATTTTTCATACCAAATGGCATGACTTTAAACTGATAAAGTTCATCTGGCATCACAAAAGCCGATATCTCCTTTGCTCTCTCCAATAACGGTACTTGTCAATATCCTTTTAGCAAGTCAATCTTTTGATAAATTTTGAATGTCCCACTTTCTCAATGCAATTTTCCAACCTTGGTATAGAATATGAATCTTCTTTTGTCAGCACACTCACCTTTCAATAGTCCACACACAGTCTTCGTGTTCCATTAGTTTTCAGCAAACTCCAGTTATTGCAACTAAACTCAATGATATCATTTTGAAGCATGAAGTCAATTTCTTTCTGTAATTGTGATAACTTTACCAGATTTAATCTATAAGAATGTTGCCTTACCAAAGATGAAACTTCTACAGGCACATCACGTATCGCTAAATCTGTCGTTCCCAACTTATTTTCACAAATAGCTTTGTGTGACTGTGATTGTTTTTCCAAATCACTTTGACAATTATTTGGAAGGTAATTCAATATATTTACATTTAAATTTTCAAGTACCCCTTCATTATCCAATTTGATTAGAGGAAATCAATTTCAGAATCCTGCATTTATATTTCTTTCTCATTATCTCCTACCACTAACACGCCCTTTTGGTCCTCTTCCATGTCAAAGTACTTTTTAAGCATATTTACATGACACACCCTTTGATTCTTTCTTCTATCCAGACTATGTATTAAATAATTTACTTCACTCAGTTTCTTTTCAATCCACTGAACCTTGCCTTTAATGAGTCACCCAGTACTGGTTAAAAAACTAACACTTTCTCTCCAGTAACAAAGTTCCGAGCTGCGGCTTTCCTATCTGTGTTTACTTTCATTGCTCGCTGTGATATCTTTAAGTGTTCACTGGCCAACTTGTTGAACCTTAGACTGCCTACCCTTACACACAGCCTTTGTTCCTTTATAGATATTTTCCCATTTGAATGCAAGTACCCATTGCTTCACTATGTCTTTGGGCTTTACCTTCCCGATAATAAAAATCTCTCATAGCATTAAGTTTAACCTGTAATCTTTAGGAAAAATAAACACACTGTTTCTAAACTTCACCTAGCTAGGTGACAAGTTTCATCCCTCCTTTGAAAACAATCTAGCCTGGTTTAATTAAAAATGCAAATATCCTGTTTACCTTACATTCTAAACTTCCCCAATCTTTGCATCAAAGCCTTCAGATCAGCTGCCTTTAATCCAATTAAATCTCTCACACACAGGCACATACACACATCCCACTATTACTCTATTTTATTTGGGACAGTCCAAATAATTACAGGTGGTGGGAAAACTATTGGCAAAAGTTCTGAGTGACATTATAAATCATTATTTGACGAAATGTGGAGTAATCAAGGATTGTCAGCATGGGCTTATTATGGAAAGTTTTTTAATGAATAATGTGATTTAATTTTTTGAGAAAGTTACAAGGAGAGTCAATGAGGATAGTGCAATTGATGTAGTCTTCATGGGTTTTAGTGAAGTTTTTAATAAGGTCTGACAAATCAGTAAATTAAAAATTCATGAGATCCCAGGGTAAGTGGTAACTTGGGTCCAAAATTGCTTCAGTGTCAGGAGGCAAAGGGTTATGGTTGAGGGTCTTTAGTGACTGAAAGGTTATTTCCAGTGAGGTTCCATGGGGCTCAGTACTAGGTCCCTTGCGGTGTGTGATATATATCAATGATTTAGACTTAAATGTAGGGAACACGATCAAGAAGTTTGCAGATGATAAGGAAATTGGCCTTGTGATTGATAGTGAGGGAAAAAAAAACATGTAGACTGCAGGAAGATATCGATGGACTGGTTGAGTGGCCAGAAAAGTGGCAAATGGAATTCAATCTGGAGAAATGTGAGGTAAAGCATTTCTGGAGAACAAACGTGGCCAGGGAATGCACAATGAATGTTTAGATTCTGTGAAGTATAGAGGAACACAGGGACCTATGGTGTATGTCTACAGATCCCTGAAGAAAACAGGATGATAGATAACATGGTGAAGGTGGTATATGGGATTACTTTCCTTTATTGGCAGAGACCAAAACACTAAGTAGACCACAGCTAGAGTACAGCACAAAGTTCAAGTCACCACATTAAAGGAAGGATAGCGAGGGTAAGGAAGAAATTATCAGGATGTTTCCAAGAATCAGGAATTATAGCGACGAGGAAAGATTGGATAGGCTGGTGTTGTTTTCTTTGGAGCAGAGGAGGTCGAGGGGGTATTTAACAGAGGTGTATAAAATTTTGTGGGGCTGTGATAGACTGGATAGAAAGGACCTATGTCTGTTAACAGAAGGGTCAATAACCAAGGGGCATATACTTAAATTGGGGAAAGGGTTAGAGGACAGCTGTGAAGCATTTTTTAAGTAGCAGGGTCAATGCTTGTGCAGGTTGGGTTCAGGAAGTCCTTCTTCTAAATTAGTATACTTAAAATTTGTCCTGGGAGTCTGGAACTGTCTAAAAGGGTGGCAGAGACAGGAACCCTCATCATATTTAAAAGGTGATTGGATATGTACTTGAGCTGCTGTGGCCTGCAAAGTTAGGACCCAGAGGTAGAAGGTGCAATTAGACCAGATAGGTCTTTTTTGGCCAGCATGGACATGATGGACTGATTAGCTCCCTTCTGTACTGAAAATCTTTCTATGTTTCTGCATTAAACCAAGGTCCTGTCTGCCTTCCCAGGAGTACAAATTCCAGTGCACAATTTAAGAAAGAACAAAGGAGTCCACTCAGTGTCCAGGCCAATATTCATTCCGCAATCAATTAGCAAAACCTAAAACATATTGGGGCAGAAATTGGTATGCATTGTTGTTGTTGTTGTCCTACAGCAGTAAAACAAGCACAAGTTTTTAGTATACTAATTTAGCAGTGGGACTGCCTGTTCCCAACCTGCACAAGCGTTTATCTCACCTCTAAATGCATAAGCCTCACTCTTTAGGCATCCTGCTTCCCTCCTTACTACCCTTGAGGGACCATGACGTTGAGATGGGGACAGGTCAGAAGATTGAACAGAATATAAAAAACAGCAAAGAATGACAAAAGGATTAATAAGGGGGTGGGGGGGGTGGTGGTGGAATTAGTGTACGAGAGAAAGCTAACTGGAAATAAAAAGATAGATAGTGAGAGTTTTTAGTAGATACCTTAAGTAAGAAAAGAGTTAACAAAGTGAGCATTGGTCCTATAGAAAGTCAGTCTGGGGAACCAATAATGGAAAGTAAAGAGATGGCAGGTGAATAGAACAGGTATTTTGCATTGGTTTTTACTATAAAGGATACAAGTAACATCCAAAAAATACCTGTAAATCAGAAAATGGAAGGGAGGGAGGAATTCAAGAAAATTACAATCACCAGCAAGTGGTACTGTTGGAGCTGCAGATCCTGATGGACTTCATCCTAGGTTCTTGAAATAAGTGGTTGGTGGAATAGTTGATGCATTGGTTTAAATTTTCCAACATTCCCTTAATTCAGGGAATATTCCATTAGATTGGAAAATAGCAAATGTAACTCCTTTATTCAAAATAAAGGAGAGGGAGACAGAAAGCAGGAAACTACAGGCCAGTTAGTTTAACATGTCGTAGGGAAATGTTAGAAGTTATAATGAAGAAAGCTTTAGCAGGGCACTTAGAAACGTTTAAGGCAATCAGGAAGAGTCAATGTTTTGTAAAAGCGAAAGCATGTTTAACTAATTTATTGGAGTTCTTTGAAGGAGTCAGATGTGCTGTGGATAAAGGGGAACCAGTGGATTTGCAGTACTTAGATTTCCAGAAGGCATTTGCTAAGGCGCTACATCAAAGGCTACTGCAGAAAATAAAAGTTCATAGTGTTGGGGGTAACATATTGGCATGGATAGAAGATTGGCTAGCTAATAGGAAACAGAGGGTAGTCTTAAGTGGGGCTTTTTCTGGTTGGTGGGATGTAACGAGTGGTCTACCACAGGGATCAGTGCTGGGACCTCAATTTTCACAATTTATATAAATGGCTTGGATGAAGGAACAGATTTAAGGTTGTTACATTTGATGACAAAAACATAGGTAGGAAAGTAAGTTGTGAAGAGGACATAAGGAGGCTATAAAGTAACATAGGTTAAATGAGTGGGCAAAGGTTCGGCAAATGGAGTATAACATGGGCAAACATGAAATTGTCCATTTTGGCAGGGAAAATAAAAATACATTATTAAATGGTGAAAGATTGAGGAGCTCTAAGATTCAGGGGGATCTGGGTGTCCTAGTGCATAATCACAAAAGACTAGTGGGCAGGTACAGCAAGTAATTAGGAAAGCCAATAAAATGTTAGCATTTATTGTGAGGGCAAGTGAATATAAAATAGGGAGGTTATGCTTCAATTGCACAGGCACTGGTGGGACCACATCTGGAGTATTGTGTATAGTACTGATATCCTTATTTAAGGAAAGATGTAAATGCGTTAGCAGTTTGGAGAAGACTTACTAGGCTAATACCAGGAATGGACAGGCTGTCTTATGAGGAAAGGTTGGACAGGTTAGGCTTGTATCCACTAGAGTTTAGAAGAGTAAGAGGTGACTTGATCAAAACTTTTAAGATCCTGAGGGGCCTTGACAGAGTGGATGTGGAGAGGATGTTTCCCCTTGTGAGGGAATCTAGAATTAGCGATCACAGTTTAAAAATAAGGGGTTGTTCATTTAAGACGGAGATGGGAAGGAATTTTTTCTCTCAGAGGGTTGTGAGTCTGTGGAATTCTCTTTCTCAAAAGGGGTGGAAGCAGAGTCTTTGAATATTTTTAAGGCAGAACTGGATAGATATTTGATTAATAAGGGGGTGAAATATTATCAGGGGTAGGCGGGAGGTTACAATTAGGACAACCATGATCTTATTGAATGGTGGTGGAGGCTTGAAGGGCCGAGTAGCCTACTCCTACTCCCAGTTCGTATGTTTGTATGTTCTACATTCAGGTGAGTAAAATTCTAAACAATATCTTTTTACTAGCAGGCGATTCTAAGGTCCACTGTCAACTGACACAGGGCACAACAATCTTGTTGTGGGGAACCTCAAATAGGCTTTCAGCCCAGTACAACAATTTCTGTTTCTTTCCCAAGGTGTGGGCTCTGTATTTTTGGTCAGAAGTGTGTGTGCTTGTCCTGACTGCTGTATGAGGGGTCAGTTGGACAAACAGGTGCTGCATACATGAATTTATGGACCACAATCTTCTAAATCAGAACAAGACTATTATCAAATATTGGAAGTTCATGTATAAATAGCAGAAAAACATTTCTAAGTAATTGCACATAGGTTTACACTGATTAGGTAAGAAAGTAGAGTCTTTAGTTTTGAAAATGATCCCAAACATGCCTTCTGGCAACTATATCTGGCATATTCTCCTCATTGAATTTTTTCATGCATTGATGTTCAGAGGAGCGTTCTAAGTAGAGTTGAAAAGCTCTGAAATACAAGCCAAAGTCTGAGGAGAGGGATTTCATAGATGACTGCATCTCTGGTTTCCTGAATTTACAAAAAAAGTAACAGTTCAGTTCACTCAGAATTTTGTAGAAGACATGATGTGGACTTTATCTTGAACAATTATTGCTCTAAAATTTGAAACACTCCAGTACCGCCTGCAGCTAGAATACTTTAATTCCCACACATATGTTCCGCCTAATTATTTTCCTTATGTTTAGCCGCCTGTCTTTGCCTCCGCTTCAACTCATCATGATCTCTCTCCTCCGAGTTCACTGCCCTCTTGTCCCCCCTGTTTCCTCCATGTAAACTTCCCAACCCATCTTCATCGCTACCCCAACTGACCTTGCTATCTCACATGGTCTTGCTACTCCCGTTGCATCAATCAAAACATCACATCCTGCACCAACATCCAAATTCTACCTACTTCTGTGTCTGACCCTAGGAAAAAATCTCCCCAATTCAGTCATGGCAAGACTTTCAAAATTCCAACTGTCGAGCCTTGGTCCCTCCATTTGCCACAATACTTTCGCAGCAATTGATTAGCTGAATTCAATGAAACTGTAATTATCTTACTCTGTCCATTTAGAACAGGCCTCATCTTTGCCCTTTAAATCCAAGGACACAGAGTTGAAAGGATATGGCAATTCATCCAGATCTATCTGTATCACACTCTCCTCCCCATTTCCCTTCCCACCCTCGCCCCATCTCTTTAATCTCCTCCAACTTTCAGCTGCCTGAGCCCTAAGCACTGGAATTCCTCCCCAAATGCCTCCACCTCTCTACCACTTTTCCTTCCATTAAGACACTCTTTAAAGCTTACCTCTTTGACCAAGCATTTGGCATTGGCTCTAATATTGCCTTAAGTGGCTGAGTGTCTAATTTTGCTTTCTAATGCTCCAATGAAGTGCCTTGGGATGTTTTAGTATATTGATATAATGCTTTCAATGCAAATTGTTGTTGTTATCAACCAACAGCATTAACCTTCTTCATATATGTACCTTCCAACACTGTACAAGCTTTTGAAAACTCAGTTCAGAATCACAGAATGGTTAAAACACAGAAGGAAGCAATTCGGCCCTCAGTGGCGGCCCTCTGAAGGATCAATCCACCGTGTGCCACTCCTATGCCTTTTACCTTTGGCCATCGCATTCTTCCTTTTCAGATATTAATCCAATTCCCTCACGATTGCCTCAATTGAGTCTGCCTCCACAATACAATCAGGCTGAAGGATATGTATGAAGGATAAGCATGGCAAGTTTCAGGATATTGAGAGATTAGTCAAAAAGAAAGGGGAAGCATTTGTAAGAGCAAGAAGACTGGGAACAGATGAAGCCCGTGGAGAATACAAAGAAAGTAGGAAGAAACTTAAGCAAGGAGTCAAGAAGGCTAAAAGTGGTCATGAAAAGCCACTGGCAACCAGGATTAAGGAAAATCCCAAGGCCTTTTATACATTTTAAAAAAGCAAGAGGGTAGCCAGGGAAAGGGTAGGCCCACTCAGGGACAGAGGTGGGACTCTGTGTGTGGAGCCAGAAGAAATGTGAGAGATACTAAATAAATACTTCTCATTAGTATTCACCAAAGAGAAGGACTTAGCGGTCGATTTGTCTAGGGAAGAGTGTGTAGATAGCCTGGATCATGTTGTGATCAAATAAGAGGAGGTGTTAGGTGTCTTGAAGAACATTAAGGTGGATAAGTCCCCAGGGCCTGATGGGATCTACCCCAGAGTACTGAGGGAGGCAAGGGAGGAGATTGCTGGGGCCTTGACAGAAATCTTTGTATCCTCACTGGCTACGGGTGAGGTCACAGAGGACTGGAGAATGGCCAGTGTTGTTCCATTGTTTAAGAAGGGTAGCAGGGATAATCCAGGAAATTATAGGCTGGTGAGCCTTAAGTCAGTGGTAGGGAAATTATTGGAGAAGATTCTTCGTGACAGGATTTACTACCATTTGGAAGCAAATGGGCATATTAGTGAGAGGCAGCATGGTTTTGTGAAGGGGAGGTCGTGTCTCACTAACTTGATCTAGTTTTTCGAGGAAGTGACAAAGATGATCGACGATGGAAGGGCAGTGGATGTTATATACATGGATTTCAGTAAGGCCTTTGACAAGCTCCCTCATGGCAGACTGGTACAGAAGATAAAGTCGCACAGGATCAGAGATGAGTTGGCAGGATGGATACAGAATTGGCTTGGTCATAGAAGACAGAGGGTAGCAGTGAAAGGGTGCTTTTCTGAATGGAGAGCTGTGACCAGTGGAGTTCCGCAGGGATCAGTGCTGGGACCCTTGCTGTTTGTGGTATGCATAAATGATTTGTAGGAAAATGTAACTGGGCTAATTAGTAAGTTTGCAGACGACACTAAGGTTGGAGGAGTTGCAGATAGTGAAGAGGATTGTCAAAGGATACAACGGGATATAGATTAGTTGGAGACTTGGGCGGAGAAATGGCAGATGGAGTTTAATCCGGACAAATGCGAGGTAATGTATTTTGGAAGATCTAATACAGGCAGGAATTATACAGTAAATGGCAGAACCCTTAAGTGCATCGACGGACAGAGGGATCTGGGTGTACAGGTCCACAGGTCACTGAAAGTGGCAATGCAAGTGGATAAGGTAGTCAGGAAGGCATATGGCATGCTTGCCTTCATTGGCAGGGGTATTGAGTATAAAAGCTGGGAAGTCATGCTGCAGCTGTATAGAACCTTGGTTAGGCCACACTTGGAATATTGCATGCAATTCTGGTCACCACATTACCAGAAGCATATGGAGGCATTGGAGAAGGTGCAGAGGAGGTTTACCAGGATGCTGCCTGGTCTGGAGATTATTAGCTATGAGGAGAGGTTGGAGGTACTCGGATTGTTCTCACTAGAGCGACAGAGATTGGGGGCGACTTGATAGAAGTTTACAAAATTATGAGTGGCATGGACAGAGTAGATAGTCAGAAGCTTTTTCCCAAGGTGGAAGAGTCAATTACTAGGGGACATAGATTTAAGGTGAGAGGAGAAAACTATAGAGGAGATGTGCGGGGCAAGTTTTTTACGCAGAGGGTAGTGAGTGCCTGGAATTTGCTGCCAGAGGATGTGGTGGAAGCAGGTACGTTAGTGGTGTTTAAGAGGCAGCTTGACAAATACATGAATAGGATGGGAATAGAGGGATACGGACCCTGGAAGTTCAAAATGTTTTAGTTGACAGGCAATGTGATCGGCGCAGGCTTGGAGGGCCGAAGGGCCTGTTCCTGTGCTGTACTTTTCTTTGTTTGTTCAGGCAGTGTTTTCCGGAATCTTCTCTCCCACCAGCAGTGGCGTTTGTGGCATGTAGGGGGGAGAATATGTTGAGAGGAAGAAAAAATTTGATTTCCTGACTCCAAAAACTGACAGCACACACAGGGTTAAGGGGGGTGCGTGGTGGTGGGTGGTTGGCACACACATGGCAGAATATTCCGCAATTTGCATCAAGTGCGGTAGCGAGCAGGTAAAACAACGTTTTAGCCATCAGCTGCAATGGCAGGTTTTCACGCCATATGGTCCCAAACCCGCCTCATTATTTATGCACTCCCGGGAAACACGCCATTTCCAAGGTGGGCAGGCTCTCATTCACCCGCCACGCTAACACCCCACCACTGTATCACGCCGGGCAGAGTGATTAAAGTCCAGCCACACAAGCACATATCACAGTGCTTCCAGCTCACCACTGCTGCATGGAAGACATGACCCTGAAACTGAAGACGACTGCAGCCCCCAAGTTCAGCAGCGCACCTCGAGTGACTTTTGGATGCCGTGGATGCTTGCTGTGCCTGTGCTGTTGATGCTAGAATCTTGCAGGACAAACCAAGGGTACTGGTGGTGGGAGGGCACTTTGATTGTAGGCGGGGGGCAGTAGCATGGGAGGCTGTCGTGGGAGTAGGTTTCATCTGGGTCGTCGGAGGGGTCAAGAAGTTTTACAAGGGTCTTTACAAGGGGCAAAGTCAGGGTGTGCATGGGGACTGTGAAAGGTGTGGGCTCATCAGCGAGGGAAGGCGTATGAAGGGTGACGGTGATGGGCTCTAAGATGATGGGGGAAAGTTCAAGGGTGACAGATGGGATGGTTAAGATAACATCAGAGGTTGTGGGGTCAATGGTGATGTTGGGAATAGGGTGGGTTTCAGGAGGAGGGTGGTTGGTGCTGTGTTGTAGATGGTTTGGAATATGACATGCCTCATCCTCAGGTGAAGGCAAAGCAGGGTGTGGACACTTGATGTCCAACTGAAAATCTGTTAAGTGGTAGGAGGATCATTGATTGGGTGGAGCTGAAGGGCAGCTCAACTGAACAACTGAAGGGGAATCCTGAAATTCTATCCTGACAAGGGAAAGGTCTCCATATAGGATCCAAAGGGTAGTGGAGGGGAGGGGAATAGAGACTTCTTTTACATTTGCTTGCAAGAGCCTTGGCAAAGAGCAATGCCTCTATATGCAGACATGATTCATGGGACACAGATCCAGCCTTGGACGGGTTGGGGGGGTGGGGGGGGGGGGAGGTGGCGGGAATGCACACAGGCAATAGCACAAGCAGCAGCAGGAAGAGACTTTGTGATGTGCAATGATTAATTTATTTACAGAGATCAAACAACTACTTACAATGATTGTACACCTTGTGCCACCAGTGTGAACTTAATGCTTCTTAACTTTTCTTACCAAACCATTACATCTAGGTGCTTCCCGATGTCCACAGCAGAGGTGGAATTGGCTTGCTGACTACTATACCCTTTTGTCTTTGGAGGTTGTCCTCTGGAGGTCCAAGACCTGGATGGCCCCCACCTTCTTTGGTCTCCTACTCTGGGGCAGTTGCACCCTCAGTGGTCTCAGAGACTGTAACTAATGGAGTCACAGGACTTGGAATGCATGGTCACATTGGAGAGTCATGAGTTGAAGCCCAAAGGATGTTGGCCTGATGCTCCTTCACCCTTCCAATTGCCTGAGGGTCTTTCTCTGACTCCTTGAGAAGGGGCACCTGGACAAAGGTCAAGGTGTCCCATCCCCCTCTCATGTAGCCACTGAAAAAACTCATCCATGGCTACAGCAATGGAGTACAGGTCTGAGCGCATCTCAGGCAGAAACTGGGCATTCTGCTGGACCAGGTTATCCATGGTTTCTGCCAACCTCCCCATGGAGACTTCGATGTACACATATGTCAGTGCCACTACATCAGAGAGCAGCTGGATGGACTCCTCCGCCTCATGTGCCACTCTGTTGAGGGCCTCTCATCTGCCTAATGTTCCCCTGTGTCTGGCTATATCTCCAGCAACTTCTCTGTGACTGCTCCCAGAGGCTCATCATCTCACTCAGGCTTATCAGAGACCTCTTCTCCCGCAGTGTCCGAGTGCCAGAGACCTTGGTTGTCACTGCTCCTCCTTCATGTCAGTGAGGTGACCATCAGAGTGTGAACCCAAGCCTAAACTAGATTTATGAGCCACCGAGATGTGTGTCTCTGGGCTGTTGGAAGGCGAAGGTGACTGCTGTATGGATGAGAACTCGTCTTCATCATCTTCCGAGGTCTCATGTGGTCTAGGGCTGACTTCTTCTTCCTTCTGGCACCTAGAATGGAAAAGGAGAGAATGAGTGACTGCATACAATGGCTGCCTTCTACATTTCACAGAACCTCGCCCTCAGGTTCTGATTTGCAGAGACTACTCATGCTTCCTCATTGGATGCCTGGGGGATGCCCACTTCACCATCAGCACAGCCATGGTCACGGTCCTCCCATGCCAGCTCAGCAGCTTACTGCTTATATTGTGTGAGGAGCTAGGTGTCGGGCATGCCCACTCCAGTCTTCTGCCTCTCATGCCTGTTGTGCACCATCTTTTCCTGCGTAAAGATAGCTAGATGGATTGTGAGCACTTCTGATGCAGGAGCATGTTGCATGTTGATAATTCTGTGGCTGATAAATGACCTGCAACTCCCCAAAGCTTGCCCACCATGTATAAGGCACAAGTGAGGAGTTTATGAGAATACTGTCCACTTGGCTGGGTAAGCATAGCTCCAGCAACACTCAGGGAGCTGGACACTATCCAGGACTATGCAGGACACTTGATTGACACCCCCATCCAGCACCCTCAAAATTCAGTCTGCCATGACCAACTATCAGCAGCTGTGTGTGCTATGTGAACAATGCATTGCTGCTAGTCCCTGTTGCATGATGTGCCTGATTGCCACTGGAATGTAAAGGTGCTCGGCAGAGCAATGGTTAATATAGGACTGGAGAAAAGCACCACCCACCATCGCAGCAACCCACAGTTGTCTCTCAACCAGCATACCACATGGACAGCAGTGGGGCAATGAAGCAGCACCCCAGCATCTTATGAAGGGTTTCTAAGGATGGGCAGCACAGATGCTGGCCTTGCCATTGAGACCCATGTTCCATGACAAATTCAGAAAATGGTGAGGTGAGTATAGAGAGTAGAAGGTTCACTTACTATGGATGCGCAGATTAAATCATTTATGCATTTCTAAACTGCAAGACTGTCCTCCTCTGCACCC
This sequence comes from Carcharodon carcharias, assembly GCF_017639515.1. NCBI lineage: Eukaryota > Metazoa > Chordata > Chondrichthyes > Lamniformes > Lamnidae > Carcharodon > Carcharodon carcharias. The sequence continues at coordinate 46,767,330 of NC_054478.1, read as the reverse complement.
ATGTAGCACTGACCACCCTGGCAGCCTCCTCTCAGGCAACTGTGGTGAGTTGGGTGGACCTCCTTCTCCCATCTCTGGGAAACAGGACATCCTTCCTGTCATCCATAGCCTGGACATGAGCTTCAAGGGAGGCATCGCTGAATTGCGGGGCCAGTGCTTGTTGCTTTCTTGAGGCCATCTCAGTGCCATGGATTCCTGGTGAGCTGAATCATTTACTGTCCGGGTGTCTTTTAAATATGTCATCTGGACATGACGGTGGGGCACGCAGCTTCCTGCACACCGTGCCACACGATGCGATGTAATCATCCGGGCTGCATAATTAATCAGGTGAGCAGCGTGCAATTCGATGTGATCACCTGTCCCGCTCTCCAGCGGGAATCACTCCGATTACCTGCTCCCTAGGCCTGGGGCAGTAAATGCTGGCCCAGATCCTAGCCACTCACTGCATGGTTTCCCCAACTTCTTCAATCTAACTATGTAAATTAAGTTCCTCATACCAGGAAACATTCTCGTGAAACATATCTGCACTCACTTTAATTCCTTCACATCCTTCCGAAAATGTGGTGTCTAGAAATGGACAGAATACTCGAGTTGAGGCCAAACCAGTGTTTTACAAGTTCAGCATAACTTTCTTGCCTTTGTTCTCTATGCCCATATTAATAAATCATAGGATGCTGAATGCTTTGTTAACAGTGCTCTCAACCTATTCTGCCATCTTCAATGATTTATGCACATATAATGAAATCATTTTTTTGTGTATGTGCTTTGTAAGGGAGCACCTGTGGAGATTGTAACACTCAGAGCATAATATCTACCAGTACTTGTTACATTTGATCCTGCCTAGTAACAAGGGTGGGATTCTCTTGGAGTGTTTTGATAGGTCATCCACATCAGTGCTAGAGTCAGTGAAGAGTGCTTCAAGGGTTAGGTCAGTTTTTATCAATCAGAGAAGTGGGAGCAGGGGATGAAGCTCCATGCAGCTAAAGTGCCACCGCTAGCTCTGGGGCACTGTGGTTGGCAGGCTCCGGATAGTGAAGGCTCAGAAGGCCACCTGGAAAGCAGAAGAAGCAGCATAAGATCAGTGATTCCATGCTGTGAGCTGTTGGGGCAAAGGTATCCCTTTGGAGCAGTGGAGTTCTGCCCGGTGTAGGCGAAGAACTGGAGTTGTGTCTGTGAGTCAGTGCTGGAGGCAGACTCAGGAATCTAGGGGAACGTAATCTCCGGAGATAGATGGAAACCTTGGAGTCTGAATTGGAGTGACTTTTGGAGGGATTTTAGAAGCTACATTTTCAAAAGTAAAGACTAGAAAACCCTCATAATGGAGACAAAGTTTGTGTAACTCACAGTGAACAGTGATGTTTAGGGGTGTTGCTGGGAAATCCATGTGATCTGTCTTGGTCACATCTGCCATTTATTGTGTAGTGTAATATGATTGACCATAGTTTGTCTGTTATCTCATATTTACCTCATATTAATCCTGAATGTTACAGTATAAGATAGATTGTAAATTGTTTTACTTTTCTGACTTTGCATCATAAAGCTTTCATCGTTTGTTCCAAAACCGTGGAATCTTGTGGCTTTATTTTCTTATTAAGTGCCGGGGATCACAAACTTTGTCTGCTTTAAACAAAAAGTTACTGATCCCCAGCTAGATCAGAACAAAAATGTGTGGTTTGGACCGGGATCATAACACCACTCAAGTCCCTTTGCTCCTGCACCCCGTTTAGAATTATGCCCTTTAATTTATATTGTCTACCCACATTCTTCTGACCAAAATGAATCACTTCACACTTTGCTGCATTAAATTTCATTTGCCACCTGTCTCCTATTCCATCAACCTGTCTGTTCTTTGGAAGTTCTTCACTATTCTCCTCACAATACTTCAAGTTATCTACCATTCACAAAGTTTGAAATTGTTCTTTGTATATCAAGTTCTATGTCATTAATGTATATCAGGAAGAGTAGGGGTCCGGTGGAACTCCACTATAAACCTTCCTCCAGTCCAAGAAACATCCATTATAACTATAACTCTCTGTTTCCTTTCACTCAGCCATTCTATTTTTCATGTTGCTACTGCCCCTTTTATTCCATAATCTCTAACTTTGCTCTGGAGCCTGTTATGTGGTACTTTATTATTTGCATTTTGGAAATCCACATATGCCACATTTACAGCATTACCATCAGCAACTCCTTCTGTTACCTCATCAAAAATTCCCAGCAAGTTTCCCCTTAAGAAATCCATGCTGGCTTCACTTAACTCACCCGCATTTGCCCAAGTGACTATTAATTTTGTTCTGAATTATTATTTCTAAAAGCTTCCCCACCACGGAGCTTAAATTTCCAGTAGTTGCTGTGCTTACCTTTGCCCATCTATTTTGAGCAAGGGTGTAACACTTGCAACTCTCCAGTCCTCTGGCACCGCCCATGAGTCAAAGAAAGGTTGAACAGTTATGGCCTGTGCCTCCACAATTTCCACTCATTTCCCTTAGTACCCTTGGATGCATCTCCTCCAGTTAAACCCAATTAAAAACAAAACAAAAACAGAATTACCTGGAAAAACTCAGCAGGTCTGGCAGCATCGGCGGAGAAGAAAAGAGTTGACGTTTCGAGTCCTCATGACCCTTCGACAGAACTTGAGTTCGAGTCCAGGAAAGAGCTGAAATATAAGCTGGTTTAAGGTGTGTGTGTGGGGGGCGGAGAGATAGAGAGACAGAGAGGTGGAGGGGGTTGGTGTGGTTGTAGCGACAAACAAGCAGTGATAGAAGCAGATCATCAAAAGATGTCAACAACAATAGTCAAACACTAGGAGAGAAATGGAAAGCAATGAAGGTGAACAAGGCAACAGAGAAATCCGGAAATCTTGTCGCAGAGAGGAACAGAACTTCTTCAAGGAGGTAGGCATTTCTTGAAGAGCAGTGGCAGTCAATTAAACACAGAGATAAAAACAAAAAAACTGCGGATGCTGGAAATCCAAAACAAAAACAGAATTACCTGGAAAAACTCAGCAGGTCTGGCAGCATCGGCGGAGAAGAAAAGAGTTGACGTTTCGAGTCCTCATGACCCTTCGACAGAACTTGAGTTCGAGTCCAGGAAAGAGCTGAAATATAAGCTGGTTTAAGGTGTGTGTGTGGGGGGCGGAGAGATAGAGAGACAGAGAGGTGGAGGGGGTTGGTGTGGTTATAGCGACAAACAAGCAGTGATAGAAGCAGATCATCAAAAGATGTCAACAACAATAGTCAAACACTAGGAGAGAAATGGAAAGCAATGAAGGTGAACAAGGCAACAGAGAAATCCGGAAATCTTGTCGCAGAGAGGAACAGAACTTCTTCAAGGACAAACTTTTTAATCTACCAACATTTGTGCACATTGCACAGATCACTCCACCCATACAAGTCAAGTAAGCTCAAATGCAGTTGATATTACACAATCTTGAATAAAACAAGAATGATTACGAAAAATTTAATTTTCAGAAAGCTCCAATTAAAACTTTTACTTAATAAATCTTCTTTTCAATATAACCACACAGAAATCGATCTCAATTTGTGTAATAACTGTAGGGCGAATATGATACTTATTGTGTGAAAATATACAGAATGGAAAGCTTCTTGGGAAAGAGAAACTCAGGCTGGGATTTTGTCCACAGCATATCATTCTCCACGCCCTCAGCAGAACTGTGCACAACTACCACTTCCTCTCTTTTTGCCCTCGTGATTATAATTAAATTCCGAGGGGCTCTTCCTCCCCTCCTGTACAGACAGACTGTTTGTGGTACCAGAAGCTTGGCTCTCTCTTCACTCCCTGGAGGAACCAGCGCCCTCATCAGCCTCCAAAATGGAATACCAATTTGCGAGTGGAACCCCAAGGGACTCCTGAACTACCTGTCTGTTTCTCTTGGACTGCCTGATGGTCACCCATTCCCTTCCTCCCTCAAGTCCCTTCAGCTGCGGTGTGACCGCCTCTCTAAACATGCTATCCACGATGCTCTCAGACTCGCAGATGCTGCACAGTGTCCCCAGCCGCCGTTCCAGCTCTAAAACCCAAGCTTCCAGGAGCAGCAACTGGACACACTTCCTGTACACATGCTGGTTCTGGGCACTGGAAATATTCCTGGCTTCCCACATGGAGCACGAGGAGCACAGCATGGCTTTGAGCTCTCCTGCCATGACTTATCACTTTAAATTAAACCTTTTAAATCAATTACTCTAGGGTCCTTCTTTCCTGATCCTCATTACTACAGAATATACAAACTACAAAGCACAAAAGGACCTTAAACAACAAGCAATAAAAGTAGTAAATACTTACCTGACCACCCCCCCTACTTACCAGTCATTTCTCTACCTTGTAACCTCTACTGCTGCAGCAGTCTCTCCATGTAGAGAGTGGCAACTCTCATGGAGAGACTCCTCCAGGAAACAATCAGGGCTTCCAGGGGATGCGCTCGGACCAGCAAGCCCTCACATTGCCATTGACCTCAATTGGCCAGTGCCACTGTGGGAGATGGTCTGGGCACCAATTTTCCCAGCACGGTACCCATCCATCCATGGTGAGCATGGAGATCCGAACCAACCTCAAGTCAGCGCAGCTGCTGCCTGTCGCTTCTGCGGGCTCCTCTCAAGGCAGTTTGGATGTGGGCGGTAGCTCCTCCGCTCCTCTCCCAGTGACCGTATCATCCAGTGAGGCTGCGACAACTGGGGAGATGCCAGTTGTGGAACTGGCTACTCCCTCCCAGGCGGGGCCTGCACAGGCTTCACGGGCCAGAGGATGACCGCCAAGGTCATCAAGGCCAAGAGGACAGCAGAGTCAGCAGGCTGTCTCAGATACCAGTCCCAGCGAGGGGGCAGCACCAAGACGTAGCACCTGAAAGCATAAATGTGAGGCACCTTAGGCACACCACAGGTTTATCACTGGTACTTATGTGTTGGCCCGCAATGAGGTCTTTAGGAGTTGGTGTGATTTTTAACACCATTGTCATTTTGTTTTCTTAAGTTCCTCTTGTTATACCATTAAATTCAGACATGTCACCATGGCTGAGGGTGCCTCTTTTCTTCTGCAGGTGGATGGTTACCAATAATGTCATGAGTGATTTGTGTGACATTCAGCTTTATTGACAAGGCCCTTAGTTAATGTTCCTATCCAGGCAGATTTAGCACTCAGGAATTGAGTATGGAGCCTGCAGCCCAGGCTTGTGCTGGGGGTCCATCTGTGGTGTGCTAGCTAAGGATTCATTAGATTAAAGCCTCCTGGGTGTCCCTGCCTCCCTGGAGTATGCCCGGGTCAGCATCTACCCCCTCAACATTTTCCTGTGCACGGTCTCCTCAGACTCACTGTTGGACTCATCATGTGCAGCTTCAACCACTGCGTCGACATCTTCTTCACCCACAACATCCCCCCTTTCCAGTACAAGATTGTGGAGAGTGCAGCATGCAACCACTATCAGCGGCACGCGATCTGGGGGGTACTGGAGTGCAGCCCCTGAATGGTCCATGCATTGGAAGTACATTTTGAGAAGGCCGATGGTTCTCTCCACCACAGCCCTTGAGGAGGTGTGGTTCCTATTGCACCGCTGCTCAGCTTCTGTTCTTGGATGGTGGAGAAGCGTCATAAACCACCTTCTGAGGGGGTAGCCCTTGTCACTCAGCAGCCATCCATCCAGCCGGGTTGGAGCACTGAAGAGCCCCGGCACCTGGGAGTGTCTGAGGATGTAGGTATTATGGGAGCTGCCTGGGTACCTCGCACAGACTTGTAGAATCTGCATCCTGTGATCACACTCTATCTGCACATTCATGGAGTGGAAACCTTTCCTGTTGAAGAAGGCACCAGGGTCACCTGCTGGCACCTTGATGGCCACATGTGTACAGTCTATTGCACCCAGGATGCAGGCGAAGCCTCTGGCTCACTGTGTCTGGCTTGTCTGGTTCCAAAGGTAGTGGATGAAGGTCAATGCATGCCTGAACAGAATGTCTGTGACCTGCTTGGCACAAGTGTGGACAGCTTATTGGGAGTCACCGTAAAGATACCCCACCGACCTCTGGAAGGAGCCAGAGGCATAGAATTTGAGGGCAGCTGTGACCTTCAGAGCCACTGGCATGGGGTGCCCGCCCACACAGTTCGCGGAGATCTCAGGCCCAATCATTTGACAGATGTAGTTGACTGTCTCCCTTGAGAGAAGGAGCCTCCTTCGGCACTGCACCTCAGACATATTGAGGTAGCTGCTTCGCTGCATGTATACGCTGGCAGCAAGATAGTGGCATCTTCTGCGGCCCCTTCCACCTTGGACTACCTATTGCCCCTGCACCCCTTGTGCCTGCACCTCTCCTCTCAAAGGTGGCTCCCCTGGAGGCTGAATGTGTACTCCTGGCCTCCTCCCCCTTCTAGCCCTCTCTTCCTCCTCAGAGGAGGTGCCTCCAGTGGGGAGTTCAACTCCCATTCCCAGGCTTAGGGAAGACTTCCTGAAATGTGCAGACTCCAAAATGATTCTTCACTGCAGAGTGCTCACCTGAAGTTTGTGAGTCCTGTCCAAGCAGCTGGTATTTGTTTTGAAATAATTCCGCTCACACAGGCAAGTATCAGCTACTTTCCAAATTAAATATTTGACAGAGCACACTTGCGACCCCACGGGGCCCTCTTATCCCATCTGTGGATGAGGTTTATACAAGTGTCTCCTACCCGCCTGCCTGTTGCGCCCATGTGACGACCCAAAGATCACACAGGCCCCGAAAAATCGCCGTCAATTGATGCCTCAAGGGCATTAAGTGGCCCATTGATTAATGGCAGATGCGCATCAGAGATCATTGAGCACCTGCCCACCGAAATATCGCGATGGCACGTGGTGACACCGGGACACTTGCTCGACGTTACCACGCATCATTTTACGCATTGACATGTGGGTCTCGCCTCCGCATGCCAACAGGAAAATTTGAAGTCAGACAATTGAGTAATTAGGGATTAAGATACATTAAAATAATCTATAGAACAAACCCGACAAGATTTACAGAAACAACAAAGAGGAAGAGCTGTAGCCAGTCCTTCAAGAGGAACACATTCAACTTAAAAGCAGCCAACATTTAGAAGTAAAACGGTACTGCAAAAAGAAGGCTGCTTGTAATGGACAATTTTCATGGCAATGTCCGCAACTCAGGCTCCAGCTCAGCAATTTGGAGCTGAAGTTGCCTAAATTGCAGACGCTTTCTGCAGACACGGTTGTCCGGGATTGCAGTGCATTCCACAGATTCCCATACGCTGCAGTCATGGCACATCACTAGCCCTGCCAATTCTGTCCAACCTTAATTATTTAGTTAGGAGAGCACCTCTTTCCCCTGTGCACCGAATTCCCACCTGAACCAAATTTGTAACTCTTCAATCTACGTCTCACTAGCTAGCTCAGCTTTCTGCTACAGTAATTAGCACCTATTGAGGGCAACTACTTTTAGCCGATTGACTGCAACTTCAGGCAGCTCTCTATTTAACTAGGCTATTCAGCTAACTATGTTTGAAAGTCAGAACCGAGCTCTTAATCTAAAGTTAAGAAAAGTTTACCAGAAATTTCCACCTAAACAAAATTCTCAACTTTTCACTAAATCTACATGTCACTCAGGTATAGTCTGGTGTCTGCACGTCCCTTTCTGCACACCAAACATACCAAACACACACATACACACATACATACGCACAAGAAATTTTAACTCATTGAGCGGGCATGCGTCTGACCCAAACCAGCGTAAAATGACGCACGATATTTTGGTCAATGGGTGCGTGCCAACAATTAACAGGCCTATTAAGGCCATTAAAGTCCCAATTAAATGTAACTTTTCACTGCCCGTCGAAACTTACGATTGGCGAGTAGGCGAAAAGGCCAAGCGGCCTTTGCAATTTTAAGGGAATCTCATCCACGGGAGGGATGAGGTTTCCAACAGCAATTAAAAATAAAATAATAATTTTAACTTTTCGTTGATAACATGTCCCTGCTCCTGTGACAGAGTCACATGAGGGGGCATGTTTTATAACATTTTTAAAATCTTTATTTTTATTTCTTAAAACCTTCATCTCCCTGAGGCAGCTCTGTACCTCAGGGAGTTTTTCCTGCATGCACTAGTGCGCATGTGTGAAGTTCCCAGCTGGGTCTCCCCCCCACACACACACAGGCAGCGCTGTGTGCTGCAGCTCGTGTTTCACGCTGGGCGAGCCTTTATTGGCCCGCCAACATGAAACCGTGGACCAGCCCTGATCACGGGTGGTGGCCAAGCCCACCTGACGAGGGCAAAATCTTGGCCACTGTCTCTCTCTCTTTCTAGGTTGTTTCTATGGAACAGGAAAATTAAAGAATACCTGTTACCCTACACCATTGTTATTTGAATTTGAGATATTGTGAAAAGTAGAGTCCAGCGTCATTTAGCAGGTTACTTCTGAGAAATTAAGATGTGTCAAAATAAAGAACAAGCAAGCAAAAAATGGTAATGTCTGGAATCAAATAGAAATATTTGATTTCTATTTTAAAGATATGAGAATATTTTATTGGACTGTAAAGTTTCTCCAGGGCTCATGAATGAGATGTAATGGTAATCGATAGGATGCCCCATTTAGAAGAGAAGATAGAGACAGGAAAAACACAGCACCAAATGCCTACCTTGAATGTAATTCAAATGAAAATATAAATCTGGTGTTGAAGTATATTTTAGTGAAAGGAAAGTGTAGCTGAGACTTAAAACATTTTGATAGCTTTCTGTTAGAGGTGTTTCTGTCCTTGCCTATGAATTTTTTAAGAAAACTATTTGATTCTCTGGCCACTACCCATGGAATCAGGGCATACAAAAAGAGATAAGAAGGAATTCAAGATCTTTTGATACGATCACATGAGAATTAAGAATGTGTGGTATTACACTAGGACATTGTGTAAGTGTGCAGGTGTGCAGAAATATACTGGAAACCAGTACAAAATATGTTGGTTCAAAGCTTGTAAAATGCACTGAAGAACAGGTCTCAGACATGTGCAACTATTTGACAAACAACGTGGCATGAAATGGTTAATATGGCTGTAGATTGAGACAACATCTTTAAATCATCAAGGCACTGGCACATACTCTGTAGGGAAGCTGTCTTTAAAACAATCAGGACAGAATTAAACACTCTTGACACTTGTCAAATTGAGTAAAATTTGGATTGGAACAATTAAGGGTTTGGGAGTAATAATACTGAGTAGGAACTATCCACAAGTTGGATACAATTAAAGAAAAGAGAGATGGAAAGTCTGTTAAGCTCATGTTATATTATAGTTGAAATACTTATATGCCAATATTGTAGAATTGGCAGCTCTTTTGTAAAAGAATGTTACCAAGTGAGGTCATCTGTAAATAGAGATTATCATTGCTAAGGATATGTGAGTTTTGATCACTGTCTACTCACATTTTACAGCAGAAAGTTTTACTCAAATGTAAAAACTATTGGGAATTAACATAAATTACATTTTACATCATCTACAGTTTTCTAGAATAGTGGAAAGAGAGAACAGAGCATTAAAAACAATGTTGAGCAGTTATGTGCAGATTACTCCAATCAATAGGCTAACAAGTTACCATTGTGAAATGTAAAGTGAAGATGGAAATGTTGGACCACATTAATCAGTCAGAAACTGTGAAAGAGTAAATACTGCACTTTCCTTTCATTAAAGAGGAAACTCATTATGTTCCGCTTTGTGATTTTCATGGCCTACTTGAATCCCAATTGACAGTCAATGTCGAACATATTAGAATGAACACACTGAGCTGACATCACCTGAAGAGAGACAGAACAACCCGATTAAAACAAATGTTTAAATCATCAGTGTAGCCTTAATATTACTATACTTTGTAAAAGCTGTGATTGTTTCATGATTAACACCAATGGCAAAACCAAAGAATTGAAAATAGTGAGGTATCAATTCACTTTTAAGTAATACCTATCACAAAATGTGGAGTTGTATGTCATTTTGGATGATATTTTTTCTTCAAATGAACCACTTTTATATTAGTTTACCTAGCAAAACAAAAAGCAGCCAGTTTAGAAGCTAGCACATGACTCAGCATACATTTTATAAAAAAGAGCCTTGCATTAAGGACATATTCCCATAGTAAATAATTTTCCCTGATGATAGTAAATAATTTTCCCTGATGATAGTATTCCCTACTACCTCTACATTCTTATTTATTCCCCTCGCTTGATTGCTTTCCTGTACCAAGGTGCCTGGTCAGTTGGCTCATCCACCCTGCAGTGCCCCGCTCTCATCCAAACAAGCTGAGAGAACCTCAAACCTATTGGACGACTGCAAGGGCTGAGGATCCTGCACTCCTGCCTTCTGAGTCCCCTTCTGTGCCTCACTTGCAGCCATACCCTCCTGTCCCTGACCGCTGACCAAATTAGAAAAACCTATCATAATAGGTGTAACCACGTCCTGGTACAAAGTATCAGGTAACTTTCCCCCTTCCTGATGTTGAATCATAGAATCACAGAATTTTACGGTGTAGAAGGAGGTCATTCGGCCCATCGTGTCTGCACTGAGCATTTTAATTTGGTCCCAATCTCCTGCCTTTTCCCCGTAACCCTGCACATTGTTTCTGTTTAAATAATCATCCAATGTCCTGTTGAATGCCTCAATTGAACCTGCATACACCGCACTTCTGGGTAGTGCCTTCCAAACTCCAATTACACAATACTCCAGCTGAAGTCTAACCAGTGTCTTATATAAGTTCATCATAACCTCCCTGTTCTTGTACTCAATGCCCCTATTAATGAAGCCTTAAATACTGTATGTTTTAGAAACAGCTCTCTCTACCTGTCCTGCCACTTTTAATGACTTGTGTACACCCAGGTCTCTCCCTGCACACCTTTTAGAATAGTATTCTTTATTTTATACTGTCTCTCTATGTTCTTTGTACCAAAGTGTATCACCTTTGCATGTATCACAGTGTCTGTAGCTCAATTATTGTTCAATTATTCTGAGCCGAAGCCACTCGTGCCACAGATACTCAATGCAGATGTGTTTGTCCTGTATCACACTGATGTCCAATAACTCACACATTCAGCAGTCACAACACATCACCTGCCCTGCCATTCTTAATGCATTTTAATTAATTAATTATTTAATTTTACCTAATTATTTTGTGAACATTTTATTTATTGCAGCTTCTTACAACTACTTACTGTACTAATTTAATACTCAGTAACACAATAAACCTTTACCACTTAAGATAAAATATTTCAATTGTTCTAATTTCCAGATATTCATGCTGTCTCCCTGGACCAGTTACTCATCAGCTAATCAACTTGCGGGTTTCCTGTGATATCATAGTTTAATTTTTGTCTTCCAACTAGAATATCCAGCTCTCCTTCACTGTTTTAATTGGTGTCTCACTGTTTTAACCTCTCTCTCCTGAAGCCTCGCTGTTTTAACCCTTTGTCCCGAAGTCTTGCTGTTTTAGCCTCTCTCTCCCCAAGTCTCGCTATTTTAACTTTTCTCTCCCGGAGCCTCATTGTTTTAACCTCTCTCTCCCAAAGTTCTGCTATTTTAACCTCGCTCTCCTGAAGTCTTGCTCGTTTAACCTCTCTCTTCTGAAGTCTCTAATTTTAACTTCTCGGTCCCAAAGTCTCTCTTTTAATCTCAGTCTCTCTTTTAATCTCTGTCTCCCGAAGTCTCACCTTTTCCGTTCTTGAAGGTCCTCCTTAAATGTACTTCACCACATCTTCCTTGGCTGGCCGTCTTCTTTTTCCATCTGGTAGTGTTAGTCCACTGCCACTTTGGCGGTACATCTAGGAAGTGAAATACGTGTCCTGCCAGTCTCAGTCATCTCTCCCGTAATAATGTCCTGCCGGTGTTGCTGAGGTGTTCTATGTAGAACTTCTTCATTGGTGATGTTGTCTCTCTACGTGATGTCCAGAATCTTACGTAGGCAATACTGGTGAAAGATATCCAACTTACGTACCTCTGATGTTTTACCCAATGCCTCACTGGCATAGACTGCAGTTGGTATTACTATGGAGATGTAGAGGCACAGCTTCATGGCTATGTTGATGGAAGACAAAAGCTGCTTTGCCGATTCATGTGTGGACATCAATCTCTATGTCCCTGGCCCTGGAGATGTTACTTCTTAGGTAAGGCAAGTGGCCCTCAATGTTCCGTTGCCCAATGGTGATGGGAGGACCTTCTTGTCATCCAGTTGTCATTGTCTTGGCCTTCTTACAGATGATGAAGAGACTAAACTTGGCGCCACTGCCCTCAAGACTAGTGGCCATGTCTTGGAGTGCACATGATTCTTTGACCAGCAAGGTGATGTTGTCTCAAAATCCAGGTCTGTCAAACAGAGGTGTTGCCGTGGGATGCTGGGGTCTGTACCCACCAATGCCATCCTCATATAAAATCAATAACCAAGAGGAAAATGAATGAGGAGAGTATGCAGGCTTGCCGTACTCCTGTGATGATGTTGAAGGTGTCCATGGTACTCATGCTGGCCTTAAAGCAACAGCTGGAGTCATGGTATAAGGCTTTGAAGATGTTAATATACCTATCTGGGATTCTATACTGTCTTGCAATGTACCAGAGTGACAATTATGTTGATAACAAGTGGTTTCTGATATGCTAGACTCTGTTCTATGATGTTCCTAAGTGTAATGATTTGCTAGCAGCATGATCTGCCACCCTGGAAACCTGCTTGTTCTTCTCAAAGGGTACTCTCTACTTCTGCTTTCAATCTGTTGAGGAGCACCATGCTGAAGACCTTGTCAGGTTGTTATGCTCCAGGACCAGACCCCCAAGTTGTTTCTATGTCTCGGTTAGGGACCAATGACTTTGTACTTGAAGTAGACAAACTTTGAGAATTAAGACACTTGCTAAGAGAATAAAGCCACAAGATTCCTCAGGTTTTGAACAAACAAAAATAAACTTTACGATACAAGGTTAGAAAGATAAAACAAATTACAAATCTATCCTCATACTCTAACATTCAGGGTTAATATGAGGTACTTGTGATTTAATAGGCAAACTGTGGTCGAGCACACCAGACTATACAATAAATATTAATGCAACCAAGGCAGATTCCATGGATTTCTCAACAATCCACCCAGACATAGTAAACACTGTGAGCCAACCAACCCTGTTGAAACTGTTTCTCTCACAAGGGATTCCAGTTTTCACCTTCCAAGATTTTGTCTTGGAATTCTCTCCAAAATTCACTCCAACTCGGACGGCCTCAGTGACAGCCCATCTTGAAAGGATTCAAGCTCATCTCCTGAGACTCCGTTCCCCTGGATTCCCGAGTCTGCACTCTATCATCAAGCCACAAGTACAAACTTCAGCTTTTTGGCCACACCAAGCAGAACACTACTGTTTCAAGACCCCAATGGTCTGCAGCACAGAATCACCAGCCTTCTGTTAGCTTGTAAGACATCCAACACTTTTCCTGACCTCCATTAATTAAAGTCCACCAACCACAGACTTTTTCTGCTTGGATCCTCTTTCTCTGCTCCTCTCACCTTTTTAACTAGGACCTCTCCCTGTCCACTGTCTGGGAATCTTCATGTGATTATAGTGCTCTGCTCCTGGGTCATACAACCAGGGCTTTCATGCCTTTTCCTTTTTCCTCTTCATCAGAGGTACTGGGCCTGTACTTCAAAATGCCAGACTGGGCATGTGCTGACCGCTCTTAATCTGCACAGCTGCAAAATTCTCAAGGCTTGTCAGGACTTGCTGAGAAGGTAAGTTGGATATCGTAACAAAGTACTGACAGCAGTGTTATGCCCCTCCAGTTGTTGTAGCTGCTGAGGTTCCCTTTGGCAGCTTGACAATTACTCTTCACCTCCAGTCATCCGTGACATCCTCCGCAGTCCCGGTCTTGTTGAACAGGTCCATGAGTTCTGTTGTGATGGTATTCCAGCCATGTTTCGCTAGCCCTGCTGATATCTCATTGATCCCAGGTGCTATGCTGTCCTTAAGGCTCTTGACGGCTCTTTGAACCTCTGATCCGGCAATTTCTCCCAGGTTGACATTCAGCTATTGAGATGTGATCCGTTGTTGAGCTCGAACCTGGAGCTGGGCTTGTTGAGGATCTCCCAAAAGTAAAATTAGTTTAGTGTAGAAAGAAATCAGGGAATGACTTTAATTACAAGCACATGTTCTGTGTATTAAAACTGAGAGAGTTTATTTGTATTGATGTATGATTCTTATACGTTTGGATTTAACTAATTCTGTATTATTAGTCCATATTTCTATACTACAAACCTGCACTAATTTATATTTCTCTTTAAATAACATTTATTTGGGTTTGCTGTCGGAATAGTTTTGTCTTATCCTGTGGGTTTAAGTCTTGTTTGAACCTGAGAATTAAATCGAATCACTGGTGAATTGTGCTGATTGCAGTTGGGCACCCATCCAAAAACTCCCACGATAACTGTTCACTTACAATGCTCAGCATTGGCTCTGTTCTGTGCAATCTAGTCAATTCATTTTGTACTGTACTTTGTTCCAAGAGTCCAATCGTCTTAACTTGTTTTGCACACATTCCCAAAAGTATAGAACTAAATATCAGGAGGAAGATGAATATCAAAGATAAGAAATGTGATTATCTTTTTTCCTGTAGAATTTCAATTTGTGCAGACATCCTAAGTGCCAATAAATCAGAAACACAGCCAAACACCTTCCTGCAATCTGTGTTATTAAAAGTTTGCCATTATTTTCCAGAAGGCTATGGAAGCACTTGATGGTATCACGCAAACCTTTGACACGATACATCTAGACAAGAAAATTACTGGGTGAGAAGCACAAATATATTCCCATATAAGCTTTATCTTCATCTCAAAATTAATTATGATAAATGCTTCTTTGTGCATGTGTAAGGACACTCACCTTGAAGTTCTGGTTGGCACCAAGGGCAAATCCTGGTAGGTTTCTGAATGCAGGTGCAAAAAATAGGGCAGAATCTGCTTCTGCCAGGGCTGTACTTTGTTTTCTCTGATTTGCCCCTTTCCCGTCAAGGGGAGTATGGACAAATTTGTTGTTGCCCCAACTACATCTGGGTGAGTTTTGCCTACCCTGGAAAGTTCACTCAGTACACCTGGTAAGATTTCAAGAGAAAGGTGCTGGGTTCTGTTGTAGCCTTTAGAAATGCCCCAAATCTTACGCGCAAGGTAATGAATCTCAGGACGAATCAACGACCCTAGCCCAAATCTCCTAAAACAGTGAAATATGTTGTAATTTTCTTGTCCAGTGGTTGCTTTCATGCTTTCTCTCTTTCACGGGTGCAGCAGAGCAATACTTCAATAATCCAGTCTTCTTCCTGGCTAGGAATTGCTGGGACAATGAGGGGCAACTGCTTAGTATATTCTTCTTAGTGAAATAACTACTAGAATTAAAAATACTAAATATTCTGGCCCCAAATTTCCTGTAGAGATGTTACATTGATGGAAGAGTAACGGAGCAGATCCTAAACCTGAGTGTCAAGGCGATCCCAAATTATAATAATGCAAATATATATTTGCAGGGCAGGATCACCACTCCAGTAATGATGCTTCAGCAGCACTCATCCTAATGGAGACAGGGAATGTCGTGAGGGAATAATTTGAATTTATGTAGACTTTGCACTTTTTGGGGAAATTTGACCTCTCAGTTGAGACCCAGTAAATAATTTATAAATGTGCATATTGGGCAGAATTGTCAAGAACAATCTGAGACAGTTGTGCTGAGTGAGTTTCAAACTCACTTGACCAATACTGTTTTTATTCATGATCAAGCTGAAAGTCTTCCCCATTGATCTTAGGAGGTATTCAGGGAGTGAAAGAGGACATTCCAGCAATCTCTGCCCTTCCACTATCTTTTGTATGTGGTGGCTTGAAACAGCAGCATGCATGGCAGAATAGCCACAGAAGGGGTTGAAGAAAATAAATGTGTCTATTTTTAGGACCAGAGACTTGGTGGAAGGTCCACAAATTCCATTATTTTCCATTCTCCACCCAGCATTGTTTGAAAGCTCAGAGTAAAAGTAAGAAAACTGCACCTCATAATTAGGAAAGTAAATCACCAACAATCCCCAACCCCCACAACCACCCCCCAACTACTCCACAGACCCCTATGGGAATCCCCCCACTACCCCCTGACTAACCCCAAATCCCCCTAGGAATCCACCCACTACCCGCCCAATTAGCCTCCCTCCCCTCTCCTAAAAACCTCCCCCAGGCCGCACTCCCTCCCCTGCAGGCCCATCCCGACTCTACCTGATTCCCCCACCCCCGTCCAGGCCCAGCCTGATCCTCCCCATCACCAGGTCTGTCCCAACCTGATCCCCGCCACCCCAGGCCCAACCTGACCTAACCCCCTTCAACCCCCTAAACCCTGCCAACTTACCTCATACATTTACCTTTTCCCTGGCTTGTCAAAGTGGCTGGACCTTTAAACTTACCTGGTTTACGGCAGGTAGTGCTGTAAAAAAGAGGGCCTGGCTTCCTTATCTTCCACTTAGCTGCCTTCAACTGTAGGCCTCAGGAACCCACTGGGCTGGAGTGATCTCATCCAGCTTGAGTTGGAAGGTCTGGTGAGATAGGAGGGACTTCATTTTAAGGTAAGAAACTAGGAGTGGAGTGGCAATTTGATTCAATTGCTACACAACCAGAAGTTATGAGCCAATATATTTGATTACAATGAGACCATCTCATTTTATGATCAGGAGATATTTGGTCAGATGACCGAAAACTAGGTCAAAGAGTTTTTAAGGAGTCAGTTAAAGGAGGGAAGTGGTGTAGAGAGGCAAGGAAGAGAATTCCAGAACTTAGTGCTGCCGTATTTTCTTCCAAACTCTACCCCTTCTTCTAAGGCACTGATGTATGCCGAGGTAGAGTTTCAAAGGGTTGACATCTGAGTTAATTGCAATAAACTTTTTCACTACAGATGAGTGCCATCATAATAAACATGCTTCTCTCCTCACCTAACTTCCACAAACAGGCAGTTTCCACTGTAAGTCACTTTTTTATTGTTTGTTCTTGGAACATGTGTATCACTGGTAAAGCCAGCATTTATTGAACAGATTAGCTCGCTAGGCTATGTCAGATGGCAGTTAAGAGTCAATCACATTACTGTGGGTTTGGAGTCATATGTAGGCCAGGCCAAGTAAAGGCAGCTGATTACCTTCCCTGAAGGGCATTAGTGAACCAGATGGGCTTTTACAACAATTCAGTGCTTCCATAATTATTATTAATGAGATGAGCATTTTATTCCACACTTATTAGTTAAATTTGAATTCTCCCCACTCCCATGGTGGGACTTCAACACAGAATTAGTCTGAGCCACTGGATGATTAGCCAAATAACATTATTACTGTGTTACCCCCCCCACCACCCCCAACACACACCCCCTCCCCACTGTTAACAGGAACATAAATTCTGACTATTTTTTCCTTTCCCTCCATATCCCAAGGCTGCAAAAGTCAAATTTAATGGCTCTAATCTTATGCTAGCTCATGTCAGCAAACTCAGCATACACAAAGGTCCTTCTTGCTCCAAATATTTTGCCCTGCAAGGTATCTCCAACCTCAGAAGAAACTCCTCAAATACATTTCACTGCAACCAATACAGCTGTTAGCTTATTGCCCATTTTAATCTGCTTTCCCATGATAGCTAGAATCAGAGAATCATACAGCAAAGAGGTAATCCAGGCAATTGTGCCATTGCCAGTTCTTTCAAAAAGCTAACAATTCCACACATAAGGAGCTTATTTTTATTAATTACAGCTTCCTTTTCCTCTTTAACTCAGGTACAGCTGACTGAAATCTGATGTTTCAAAGCTGAATGTGGGAGGGTGACATTTTAAAAGGGCATCACTTTTATTAGAGGGCATTTATCAACATTTCATGTGGGAAGGGAGGTGAGTCAGAAGGCGTGGGCATTGTTTTCACCACAGTTACATCACAAAACAGCCCAAGATAGCCTTGGACGAAAGGGGCCGTTTAGCACATTTCAGATGATCCTCTCAGTTTACCAATCCTATTGAACCTTCCCATTACAAAGTAAGGACATACATATGAACATACGAATTAGGAGCAGGAATAGGCCACTTGGCCCCTCCAGCCTGCTCCGCCATTCAATAAGATCATAGCTGATCTGAAATGAACCTCAACCCCATATTGCTGCCTACCCCCGATAACCTTTCACCCCCTTGTTAATCAAGAACCTGTCTACTTCTGCCTTAAATATTTTCAGACTCTGCTTCCACTGCCTTTTGAGAAAGAGAGTTCCAAAGTCTCATTACCCTTTGAGAGAAAAAAAATCTCCTCATCTCTGTCTTAAATGAGCGACCCCTTATTTTTAAGCGGTGGCCCCCAGATCTAGATTCTCCCACAAGAGGGAACATCCTCTCCGTATCTACCCTGTCAAGACCCCTCAGGATATTATAGATTTCAATTAAATTGCCTCTTACTCTTCTAAATTCCAGTGGATACAACCTTTCCTCATAAGGCAATCAGCCCATTCCTGGTATTAGTCTAGTAAACCTTCTCTGAATTGCTTCTAACGCATTCATATTTTTCTTTAAATAACTAGACCAGTACTATACACCCATACTCCATATGTGGTCTCACCAATACCCTGTACAACTGAAGCATAACCTCCCTACTTTTGTAATCAATTCCCCTCACAATATATGATAACATTCTATTAGCTTTCCTAATTACCTGCATTTGGTAATCTGAAGTGTACTATGCCTTTAAGAAGAATGTTATAATGGAAGGTCACATGATCTTGGTATCCAAAAGCAGAGTAGCGCGGGCCACCTTAGTAGTCAGTAGTTAGTAGTCTAGAGTTAGAGTCTGTAATGTGGAAACTGGGTTTGAGTTGTAGGCACAAACTGTAGTTGCTGAGTTCCTTTGTAAACCAAAATTTCACCAAAGATCATTAACCCTTTTGAACATGGCTGACAACATGATCATGGAAGATAACAATTCATAAATGATCAACTTATTTTTCCAGGAAAATAGCTACCAGCCATCATTACATTGGTTAGTAATAGCTACTGGTTCTATAATCAGTCAAAAGGGTAGTGATGTCTCACACATGGACAGTACAAAAAAAAGATCAAAAATGAGTTAACACCTCAAACAAAACTGCCATCTAAATTGCAAAATTACCTGTTTATTTGGAGATTTGCTCAGGATTAAGCTCCACCGCCTCGTTATGGATGAAAAGATGTTTGCACGGAATTTTGCCAAGTACTTAAAAATCTACAGGCATAAGTTTTCCCTTGGCCGACCTGAGCAAGAGTCAAAAAGTGCGCAATGATGTCGGGCGAGCACATTTGCTTGGCAGGTGCACGCGAGTGCCGGAGCGGCACCTGCCGTTAATTAACAGGCCATTTAAGGCCATTAATAATGCAATTGTCTCAGATTTTATGTCGCTGATGTGATTTTCTGCTCGTCAAATGGGCAAAAGGGGCAGGCAGCCAACCGACATTTCCTCAAATCTCATCCAAGGGCGGAATAAAAAGGGTCAGCAGCATTACCAGTGTGAGTAGTGAGCAGTTTTGGATACAGTTTGCAGCTGGTTGCTTATTCATATTTGGCACCTTCATCCCTGTTCGGCGTTTCATTCTTTGCATTTCCAGGCTTCATTTCAGGACTGCCAGGCCCCTGGAGGATTCAGACCATATGCGCCCTATCAGGTATCAGACAGCCTTCCATTACCCTGGTTATGGGGATTGTGGTCTCTGCTGGGGGCATCTCCTTTGAGGAGGAAGAGGGGGCAGAAGGGAAATGAGGTCACTTGTCCCTATGCAGCTTTTAGTGGAAGGAGAGGCACAGGCACAAGGGGCGCAGGGCCAGCAGGTAGTCCAAGGCAGAAAAGCCACAGAAGACACCATTGTCCTGCTGCCAGGGTTTGCAGGCAGTGTTGTGGCTACCTCAATGTGTCTGAGGTGCAATGCTGAAGGAGGCTCCGCCTCTCAAGGGAGACCGTCACCTCCATCTGCCAGGTGATTGGTCCTGAGATTAGCTCTGGCTGTGTGAGAGGACACCCCATGCCAGTGGCTCTGAAGGTCACAGTGGCCCTCAACTTCTATGCTTCCGGCTCTTTCCATGGCTCAGTGTAGGATCTTTGTGGAGACTCCCAATCAGCTGTCCACAGTTGCATCAAACTGGTGACAGAAGCTCCATTGAGGGTAGTGACATTTATTCTTTACCTTACATATGAGGTCAGCCAAGCTGAGCGAGCCAGTGGCTTTGCTGCGATTGCTGGGTTCCTCCACATCCAGGGTGCCATCGACTGCACATGTGTGGCCATGAAGGCGCCAGCCAGGTGCCTTCATCAACAGGAAGGGCTTTCAGTCCATGAATGTACTCTGGCATAATTGACAGTTGGCACTCAGTCTTTAACGCCCCATGGGGGGATGCCCTTTAAAACTTCTGCACACTGACCCATGCCAACACTGTACTCACCCTTCCTGGGTGCAGCAGGTCATTGAAGCGCTTCTGCTACTTCACCCATGTGCACCGGACCATGGCCGCTCACCTGGGCTGCCACCTCCTCCCATGCCTTCTTGGTGAGGTTCAGTGGCCTCCTCCTCCCATCTCTGGGGACAAGGGTGCCCCTCCTGGCAGCCACTTCCTGCAGCAGGAGTGCCCACCCGACCTGCCCTCCCGTCTGGCGTTTGCTGCCACACTTGAATGCATCGTCCGACTGGCAGCCAGACATCCTTCTCTGGCAGCCTTTCTTGGCCTGCCTGGGCCTTCTTTATATGACCTGGCAGCTAACAGGCCCCCTTCCCCGCTCGGTTCTTCCCGGCCAGTGACAAGCCCGCGTTTCACACTGGGTGGGCCTTAATTGGCCTGCCAATATGAAATCGTAGTCGTGGCCTGATCACGGGCGGTGGTCACTTTTGCGGCCGCTCCAGGGCCCGCCCGCCTGACGAGGGCGAAATTCAGCCCTATTTTACCTGATTAGAATAGTTTCAGAACATTTCTGAATGTTTCTTTTCATGAATACATTACCACACATTTTCAGTAGGACTACATAAGCTGCATTAAAATTGAGAGGATTTCATTTGCTCTTTTAAATTCCTTACTTTTTGATGTAATTTCCCTTTACCCTTCAAATCAATTTTCACTAAACTGCAAGCCATGTTATTTTTGCACCTAATTTCCTATTTTAACCTAATTGTATTTTCACTGAATTTTCCCATTAGTTCACAAGCCTATTATTTGCTTTAACGTATGGGAAAATATGAATACATTGAAATACAACAACACACTGAAGATTTTGCTATATTTGGGGAAATGGACACCGGAATAAAATTCTTTTGCTTGTTTGAACAGCTGACTCCTTCTCAAATTTGCAGTTCTTGGGCATGGGAACCGATGGGCAGACATGCAACGTTCCCTTCCTGAAGTCAAACATAATTCTGTCATTATTCTTTGAATTTGCCATTGTTTATTTGCAGCCTACTCTCTTCGAGTTACAGCAATCCCTGAAACTTTATCCACACTTAATCTGTCCTGTGAAATCATTCTAAATTTACCCAGAGCCAATGAACAAGTCAGTGCTGATGAGATACATTTCATTTGCTGTTCATTGTAGAAAGCATTCAGCAGTGAGTTTGATCATTTACACCCAGCATTTAATTATCCATTTTCATGTTCTTAATTAGTTGGCTAATTAATTGTGTTCTGCAGAGCAGTATCGCCTCTATGCCTTCTGATTTACATTCAGTATCATGGAGTCCTCTAAATCCTTTCAAATGTTTAGGAGAAAACAGACTAAAAGTTTGATTACACAAGCTTCTGTGTTACACAGAAAAAAAAAGTTTTAATTTGAAATGTCAACTGAAATATAGAGTTAGAATCAACCATTTGTTAAATATCATTTTCATGGAAATAATTTTTATCTGCATTTTGTTTTCAATGGCCAGAATTTTATGTTGTGTGTGCGAATACCAGGCTGACCCGAATGAGCGCGAAATCACATGGGAGCTTGTCGGGGGAGCGTCACATTGTGGTCAGTGGATGCACGCAGGAGTTGGAAGAATGCCCACTGACAATTAAACGGGCAATTAAGCCCATTAAAAAGCCAAGTGCCTTGAATTTTCCATTGCCCATGCGATTTTGCGGTGGTTGCATGGGTGACTTGGGCAGGCTGCCATTCTGATTTGATGGATTCCTCATTCCAGGGCAGGTTAAAAGGGAACTGGAGCCCTGGCAGTATGAGTAGTTAGCAGTTTAGGTGAGAGTTTTCTGCTGGTTTGTTTCTGTGCTTTCTGCTGGACTTTTTGCATTGTCAACTTTTTTTTTGAGAACTCTTTTCTCTTCAAATTTCTTGGAAGCTTTCTGCCAAGTGCATCCTTCAGTGCAGAAGACAGTGGCATTGGCATTGCATCAAATGGGTATAGTATAGTCTGCTGGTGGGACCTCCTTTGAAGATGACGAGAGGGACAAGAGGGAGAGGAAGCCAGGTATCCACAGGCAGCATCCCAGGGAGCAACCTGTTGGAGGATATTGCAGTGCTCACAGGAGTGAAGGGCCAGCAGGAAAGGCAAAGCAGGAAGGTCCACAGAAGATGCCACTATCCAGCATCCGGAGTCTACAGGCAGTGCTCTGGCTATGCCTGTGGCTCTAAAGGTCATGGTAGCCCACAACCTTTTCGCCATTGGTTCTTCCCAGAGGTCACTGGGGGATCTATGTGGAGTGTCCCAATCAGCTGCCCAGTTACGTCAAGCTGGTCACTGATGCTTTCTTCAGATTGGTCATGACATTCATTCATTTCTGGACCAATGAGGCCAGCGAAGCTGAGCAATCCAGAGGCTTTACAGCAATTGTTCCCCCACATCCAGGGTGTCATCAGCTGTACTCATGTGGCCATCAAGGTGCCAGCAGGCAAGCCGGGTGCCTTCACGGACAGAAAGGGGTTCCATTCCATGAATGTGCAAATAGTTTGCGCCCACAAGACTCAGATACTGCAAGTCTTTGTGAGGCACCCTGGCAGTTCCCATGATGCATACAACCTGTGACACTCCCAGGTGCCAAGGCTGTTCATGGCTCCAGCTCAGCTGGATGGTTGGCTGCTGGGCGACAAAGACTATCCCTTGAAAAGATGGTTCATGATGTCACTCCTGCACCCAAGAACAGAAGTGGAGGAGAGGGATAATGAGAGTCATGCCTCCACAAGGGCAGTGATTGAGAGAACCATTGGTCTGCTAAAGGTGAGGTTCAGATGCCTGGACCGATCAGAGGGAGCATTGCAATATCCTCTGGAGCGTGTCTCGCCTATTGTCATTGTGTGTTGCGCTGTACACAATTTGGCTCTGTCAAAGGGGGACCTTTCGGATGATGAAGACAGTGAGGCAGCTTCCCAGGCCTCAGAAGATGATTCCACTGATGGGTCTGATAAGGAGCTGGAGGAGGCCCAGGGTGAGGACATGGCTGTAGATGTGATGAACCTTGTGGGAGACGGTGGGGGGGTGGGGGAGCTTGATTCTCCGTTCATTCAGCTAGGCATCCAAGGAAAGGCTTGAAAATGAGGGTAAGGGTGATGCCTCATCACTGAACATTCCTGATAAGACCATCCTGGGACCCCTATGCCAACTAACTCTGAAATAAAGTTAGCAGCCCTTCCCATGTCACAAGCCACTCCCATGCCCAGCACCTATGAGAAATATAAAGTACATCCAGACCATGAAACAGAATAACATCATTAAATGGTGGTCATGTTTACACAGTTTGAACATAGGACACATTTCAACTGAAGGAGTGTAACCTGTAACAGCCCCTCTTGTGTTTATAGTGCCTTAAAAAAGGCAGCTCACCACCACCTTCTCAGGGACAACTAGGGATAGACAATAGATGCTGGCCCAGCCAGCGAGGTCCATATCCCATGAATGAATAAAAAAAAACCTTCCACTTGTGAGTGTTGTGACTTGGTGTCCCTATCATTGGCAATGACATTAGAGGCAGCCTGCTGACTGAGATGTCCTGTCGGCCATGAAGACCTTGGCGACCATCCTCTGGCCAGTGGAACCTGTGTAGGCACCGGCCAGGAAGGAAGGTCCAGCACCATGGCTGGGCATTCCTCAGTGATCACGGACCTCATCTGACGCTACGGGGGCTGGCAGAGAGGTGGAGGAGCTGCTGCTTTTGTCTGGAGTGCCCTGAGAGCAGACCACGAATGCAACATGCAGCTGGTCCATCAGCATGAAGTTGGTTTGAATCTACCTGCTCACCATTAATGGATGGGAACCTAGCAGAGAGACTAGGTGCCTCTTCCATCTCTCACACTGACCTACCTGCTGAGGTCATTGCCAGTGTGTGGGCTTGCAGGTCTGAGCACAGCCTCAGAAACTCCTGATTATGTTCCTGGAGCTGCCTCTCAATGGAGGAAGCTGTGCGTTCTCAGCTCCATGTCAACGCAGTGCTCACGCACGCTCCACATGGACTCCTCCATGACAGAGACCAGGGCATGCAGACCCTCAAGGATCTCTGCCAGGTCCTCCCACGCATCCCACTGGACATCCAGCATCTGCTGCCTGATGGATGACTCCAGAGACTCATCATCTGCCTCGGACTCAGCAAGTTCCTGGTCTCCTCTGACTGCTAGTACCCTGGGCACTGTCTGTCTCCGCCAGTTCCTCAAGACAGTGTGATGTGCCCTCACCACTGTGTACCACCAACTGATCCAACATGCTATTGCCTACCCATGTGCCTGCATCTGCACTGGTGCTTGGTTCAAAGAGATGATGTAACATGGGTGCATCAGTCCCCGGCTCCTCCTTGGGTGTCAAGGGAGGGTCCTCAGGGCCTATCAGGCATTGTGAGGATGGGGCTCCTGAGGGAAGAACAGAATATGTCAGTTGATTACATTGTAACAAAGTGACTGTGCATAAACCACAGTTTTTTAGAACAGACAGCTGCCTTATTGAGGCACTGTGATTGGACGAGCAATGGGGACTATTGATTAGAGCTTCTCATTGGAGATACCATGATCCTACAGCTCTTACACACTTCCCCAGTCTCCCTGTCCACTGGATTCTTACCTCTCCATGACCTGTGGATCTTGTTCTATGCTCGCATTCTATGTTCAGGGTGCTCATCTCGAACTTGGAAAGTATCAGTAATTTGGGGATCCCAACACCCAATTGTGCATTATGACTTCTCTTCTGTACAGGCAAAAGTGAATTCATCAGTGCACCCTCCACCTGACACACCATCCCAAACTCACCACACAACCTCTCCACCCCAAGGAGATGTAGGTTGAGGCCTCCATCAGATTATCACACCTCACCCTCCTATGCACACAAGGCAAATGGGCATATCTCCCAGCCTTGGCTGGCACAGTGTTATGTGCTTTTTGGCACTCTGCATCTGACTCCACTTAGCATCACAATGAATGGTCACCCTCCAAGACATCGATACACAGTTCCATGCAAAGTCAGTACTCATCGTTGTGGATCGCAGAAGACCATTGAACCTTTTCCAGCACTGGATCCATGTGCCGTGTACAACATCATGCCCGCTCACCTGGGCAGCCACCTCCATCCAGGTCGTCTTCTTCAGGAGGGGTGGCCTCCTTTTGCCACCCTGCGACATGAAAATATCACGCCAGGAACTCACTGCTTCCAGGAGAGTGCGCAGACACTCATCAGAGAATTGTCAGGCAGGGTGCCCACCGGCATTGCCCTCCCGCCTGGTGTTTCCAGCGGTTCTGAGACCATAACTTGTGCCAGATATTAGACTCTCTCCTGGACAGCTTTCTGTTGTTCCTCGCCAACCCCTGGCGCCCTTCAGGGAGCTGCCTGTGCAGTTTTTGATTTCAGCCCATCAACTGTACTAGTAAATCTACAGGTGTCTGACTTTGTTCCAGTCTTTCCTTGCCAGGCATGTTCCAAAGAGGCAGACTCATATCCACACAAGTGGATACACAAGTAAGCCATGGTTGTGAGAAATGAAAGGGAAGGCTTGAGCCTTCACTAGCTGCAGAGTAGATGCCAGGAAATCCTCAACAGCATCATGGTAATTAGTGGAACTCACATTTCCATCATCTTGCTGATCACCATAAGGATGCAAACCAAGCCCAGTTAACAGTAATTCCAATAGCTGGATGTCGAGAGTTTCTGCAGTAATCACTTACCTCTTTTCTCCTGTTGCTGTATTGCTATGACTTCATAGGAAGCACAGAGGAAAGCCTACTTACATATCCAATCTGCCATATTTCCCACAGTGTTACGATGGGAGACATCCGGCGCGCAAGTTTTCCTAGCTGCGGGAAACTCGCCAGGATTGACAGCAGGGAGCAATTGCTCAATGAAACTAACCGGCTTAAAAGCCATTAAACAGTTAAATTGCATAGACGTTGGCCAGCGCATATGAAAGGCATTTTCATGGCACTTGTTCAGAAAGCCTGATTTCACTGCTTCACAGGTGAGTTCCAATAGGCACTTCCCTATTTTCAGTCTTCACTGCAGCATGAGAGTAATGTCTGCAGCTATAACATGGACCTCTTATGAGAAACAACAGGAAAAAAAGCACACCAACATCAGCAGCACCGTGTGCCACACGAACAGTACCAACAGCACCAAAAGCCACAACAACAACAGCATAGAATGTAAGAGCAGGGAGATTATGTTGGAGATGTGTAAAATGCTAGTTAGGCACAATTGGAGTACTGTGTGCAGTTCTGATCACCACACTATGGGAAGGATGTGCTTGCACTGGAGAGGGTGCAAAGGAGGTTCATCAGGATGTTGCCTGGGCTGGAGCGCTTCAGCTATGAAGAGAGACTGGATAGGCTAGGGTTATTTTCCTTAAAGCAAAGAAGGCTGAGGGGGGACCTGATAGAGGTATACAAAATTATGAGGGGCATAGACAGGGAAGGTTGGCAGAAACTTTTCCCCTTACTGGAAGTGTCAATAAGCATAGATTTAAGGTAAGGGGCAGGAAGTTTAGAGAAGATTTGAGGAAAAATAAAAAAGAATTTAAAAAAGTAGATCTCCTCTCATGACTATGTCAGTCTCGTCAAGTTTCCTGACTTCCCTGTCTCTTTTCCACCTTCCCCTTTAAATTCAGCATTATTGAGCTCAATCTCATCATGAGATAGCATTTCAACAATAATTCTGCAGGTGTGACACCTGTTGATGTATGAGGAGTAGTCCTGTAATGAAAAAGAAAGCATGCTAGCTTGGTTGCCAAGGAATCACCAGTTAGCTTTCTCATGCCTGCCTTGAACGTTTGAACAGCCCTTTCTTTGAGGAAAGGTGATACAGTGCAGTTTTCACATGAGTGATACCGTTGAGGCTGATAAACAATCGAAACTCAGCACTCGTAAATGCCGTGCCGTTATCGGAAATGACTACTTTTGGTAGTATGTGAATGGCAAAACTCAATTGTAGCGGCCGATCTTGGTGACTTCACCTCATATATGTCCAAACATTTTGAATAGGCATCGACAATGAGCAGAAACATTGTTCCCAGGAAAGGTCTGGCTAGTCAATGTGTAACCGCACCCAGGGTCTACCTGGCCACTCCCATTGGCGTAATGGGAGCTGTCACTGGCAACTTTTGCAGTTGCTGACATTGCACACAGTGCTTTACTGAACTTTCTATTTTACCATCCATCCCAGGCCACCATAGATAGCTACATGCTATGGTCTTCATTCAGGGAATTCTTGGATAGGCACAATGTAGTTCAATTAAAAGTGGCTCCTTTCCCTTTGGAGGAACTATCGCTCGTGCTCCCCACAATAAGAAGCAAATTTGATTGAATTTTTTGAGGAGATGATGACTTGTGTAGATGAGGGTAGTGCAGTTGATGTAGTCTGTACCGACTTCATTAAGGCTTTTGACAAGGTCCCGCTAGGGAGAATGGTCAAAAATTTAAGAGCCCATGGGATCCAGGACAATTTAGCAAATTGGATCCAAAATTGGCTGAGGGGCAGGAAGCAGAGGGTGACAGTTGAAGGTTGTTCTTGCGATTGTGTGCTGCAGGGATCGGTGTTGGGACTCCTGTTGTGAAGATAGGAGGTACGATCAGCTAGTTTGCAGATGACAGAAAAATTGGTGGTGTCGTAAATAGTGAGAAGGAAAGCCTTAGTTTACAGGACAATATGGATGAGCTGGCAAAATGGGCAGAGCTGTGGCAAATGGAATTTAATCCTGAGAAGTGTGAGGTGATGCATTTTGGGAGGACTAACACGGCAAGGGAATACACAATGAATGGAAGAACCCTAGGATGTACAGAAGATCAGAGGGTCCTTGGTGTACAGGTCCATAGATCCCTGAAGGCAGCAGTACAGGTAGATAAGGTGGTTAAGAAGGCCTATGGGACACTTGCCTTTATTAGCCGAGGCATAGAATATAAGAGCAGGGAGATTAGGTTGGAGATATGTAAAACGCTAGTTAGGCCACAATTGGAGGACTGTGTGCAGTTCTGATCGCCACACTATGGGAAGGATGTGCTTGCACTGGAGAGGGTGCAAAGGAGGTTCATCAGGATGTTGCCTGGGCTGCAGCGCTTCAGCTATGAAGAGAGACTGGATAGGCTAGGGTTGTTTTCTTTAAAGCAGAGATGGCTGAGGGGGGACCCGATAGAGGTATACAAAATTATGAGGGGCATAGATAGGGTAGATTGGAAGAAACTTTTCCCCTTAGTCAATAAGCATAGATTTAAGGTAAGGGGCAGGAAGTTTAGAGGAGAATTGAGGAAAAACTTTTTTCACCTAGAGGATGGTTGGAATCTGGAACATACTGCCTGAGGGGGTGGTAGAGGCAGGAACCCTCACAACATTTAAGAAGTGTTTAGAAGAGCACTTGAAATACCATAACATACAGGGCTACAGGCCAAGTGCTAGAAAATGGAATTAGACTAGATAGGTGCTTGATGGCCGGCATGGACACGATGGGCTGAAGGGCCTGTTTCTGTGCTATGCTATGACTCTATGACTCTAAGGTGCCAACCTAAATGGTTATTTCATGTCTCCTGCTGAAGTACCATTTCATTTCGTCAGATATGGGCTTCTGTGACTAACCATGTAGCACTTGTTCTCATACTTGAGATAGAACTGGGTCCCGACTTGCCCAGTCCCTGATCTATCGAGCACATACTGAAGAGGTATCTAAGAAATTTAACAATAAAACAAGTTTCTGTGGAACTAGAACATACTCATCATTTTCTTGCAAAGGCAAACGACTAAGGGCATCACCGTTTGCGATTTGATTGCCAGGCCTATGTAAGAAAGTGTATTCATATGCTCCCAGAATTAAAGCCCATCATTATATTCTTGCTGAGGCTATGTGTAGTATAATTGTCTTCACTAAACAATCCTAGCAATGGTTTGTGGTATGAAACGATTGTCAAATGGCGGCCGTGTATGTACTGGCGAAATTTCTTGCCTTCTTTTTCTGTCTATGAGTATTCCTTTTCTGCTGTGGTGAGCATTCTTGATACATAACCTATTGTTCTGTACCGTCGTCCAACTGATGAGAGAGCACTGCTGCCACATGTGTCATATGTCAGCACCAATTCTGTCGTCTGGTCATAATGCACTAATGGGTTGGACGAATGCAACAATTGTTTCACCTTTATGAAAGCTTCCTTCTGGGATGCCTCTCAAGACCAATGTTGGTTCTTTTTGAGCAGAGAATGCAGGGGGGCCAGCACTGTAGATAAATTGGGTAAGAACTGCCCACAATAGTTGATCATTTCTAGGAATGATTTGAGCTCTGAGATGTTCTTTGGCACAGGTGCCTCTCTTAAGGCTCTCACTTTCTCCTCAACCAGGTGGAGGACCTGTAAATCTACCTGGTGACCCAAATAGATTACCTTCTTCACTTGGAACATCTATTCTTCTTTTTTTAAATGCACTCTAGCTTGCAAGAAACATTTTAAGACTGATTCTAAGTTTGCCAAATGCTCTTTTTCAATGAATCCTGTCACTAATACATCATCTAAATAGACCACAACCTGGGGCAGTTCCTGCAGTAAGCTTTCCACTGTTCTCTGAAAGATGGCATAGGCGGAGGAGACATTAAAAGGCAATTGTGTATATTGGTGAAACCCTTTATGGGTATTAATTGTGACAAATTCCCGGGAGGCATTATCCAACCCTAGTTGTTGATAAATATGACTCATGCCAAGATTTGCATATGGTGTTTCTTCACCAGCTTGGCATACAGGTCTTCGATTTTTGGAATGGGGTGCCTGTCTAGCTAGCTTAACTACTTTTTTGACCATCAGTTTGTATTCTCCACAAATTTGGTTGCTTTGGTCGGGCTTAAGGATGGGGACTGTGGGTGCTACCCATTCTGAGAACTGAAAGGTTGTATAGCGCCAAGTTTTTCTAAACTGTCCAGTGCAATGTCGACTTTTCCTTGCAGGGCACATGACACTGGTCTCACCTTCATGAAGCAAGGGGTTGCTTCCAGATCCATATGAATCTTGGCCTGCTGGCCCTGGATTTTCTCCAGTTTGACCTTGAAGATGGTGGCGTACTTTCTAAGTAGCTCTGGTAGCCCACTTGCTGTTAAGTGGAAAACTTCAGACCATTCTAACTTAATCTCCTTTAACCAATTTCGCCCCAGGAGGCTTGGCTCTTCACCTGCTATCACCATCAAGGGTAGCATTGCCGATTGGCTTCCATAATAGACAGTTACTCTGCTTATGCCTTTTATTTGAACGACTGCACCCATATATGTTTTTAGGTTGGTGGCTATTCCTTCTAAATTTAGTTGTTGCTCACCATTATTCAAATATCTGAAGATATGTCCCCCAGTTACTGTAGTGGAAGCTCCTGTGTCGACTTTCATTCTAACAAGTTTGCTATTTACTTTCTCTGTGACAAACTTTGGTTCTGCCTTTCCAACTTTCAGATTAAACAATGAGTAAATGTCTGAATTTGTTGCTTCAGGCTCTTCTACATGGTAGAATTCACTGGGCTTCTTCTTTTGCTTACAAGCCTGCTTGAATCTTTCCTTGCATTGCCTCCTCGTTTCTGTGACAACAATAGCATTCGATTTTTTTAACTGCCAATCACTGAAAGACTGATTGTTCCCACCTCTATTAAAATTATTCTTCGATTTCATTGCTAAGTTACTTTTCTTTATCCTTCAGCTAGCGGGAGCTGGTGCACACTTCTTGTCTCACCTTTTTGCACCTCTTTCACCCAAGGGTTCCTGCCCGGTGTGGTGGACGGTACTATTTTGAGCACCATCTATTGCTTTTTAATCTCTTACTGCACTTTCCATGGCCGGTGCTACTTCTAGCACCTTCTTGAAATCCAGATTCACTTCAGACAATAATTTTTTTCTGAATAGTCCTTTTTCACACCACACACTAATCAATCTCTGAGCATGTTGGTCAGAGTTGTACTAAACTCACAGTGTTCCATTAGCTGCTTCAGATTTGCCACATAGCATGCAATTGTCTTGCTCAGGGCTTTATTTTGTGAATTAAACCTGAACCTCTGCATTAGGATTGAGGGCTTGTGTTGAAAATGACCCTTAATGAGGTCTACAAATTCATTGAAATTCTTTGAATCTGGGGCACTGGGTGCCATCAAACTTTAAATCAAACTGTAGGCTTTGCTCCCACAAGTACTCAAGAGGATCGCTCGCCTCTTCTCTTCCCCTGTAATCTCATTTTCTTGAAAGAAGAATGTGAGGCATTCTTGCATTGATACAATCAACTGTGGCTCGTTCAAAAGGATCAATTCTTCCAAACTGTGGCATTTTAAGAGGGGATAACTTCAATTCTAATGGAGCTTGCTACTTACATTGACTGGGCAAGTACGGTGCCTATTTCTTTTTTAACTTTATTTCTTCTGTTCAATCCTGTTTTATCCTCATCACCAGTTTATTGTAGGGTGTCTGAGTTGTACTATTAATGATAAAGTTGATCTGCAGACACTTCTTCGGTGGAAAAATTAAGTTTATTTACAATATACTCAGCAGCAACTACACTTGTGCTTTGAATTCCAACTCTATATCTACAATGACTGCTGAGGTAGCCCACGCTACTCTCCTATTGGTTACTACAGGTCATGTGAACTTCCTTAACAAGTATTATTCTTAAATGTACATTACACACTAATTAAACCATAATTACTACAGTGACTAACAGGCTGAGCTATTCAATTACCTAAAGATTGCACCTTCTTAACAATTTTTGAAGTTGTGTTATTTCCAACTATTTTAGTCATCCATTAATTTATTAACTATCATTAATCTGCTTTCCATTGATGCACATAACCATAGAAACATGCAGGACAGAAGGAGACCAATTCAGACCATTGTGTCTGTGCCAGCTCTTTGAAAGCGCCAACAGTTCCATCCCAAAGAGCTTATTATTTTAATATCAAGTTCCTTTTCCCCTCACATTCAGGTATATTTGACTGAAAGGTGATAAAGTGCAAGCTTTGGATGCAGCTTTGAATGGACAGGAAATTGTTTCAAAGGGCATCACTTTTATCAGAGGGAATCAGGCAAACATTAATGTGGGAAGAGAGGAGAGTCAGGTTGTTCTCATCACAGTTACATCACAAAACAGCATAAGGTAACTTTGGAAGGAAGGAGCCCTTTGGCCCATCTCAGAACATCTTTTCAGATTACTAACCCTATCACCCTTCCAATTATAAAATAACTTCTTCATCCTGGCATTAATCACATGTTCCTTCTCCACTCAATTTCTAATCTGAACTATGGTCAAATGGGAAGACTGTAGTGATTTCCTCCAACATGGAAGAAAAGTTACAAGAGTGATTCATGCTGGAATGTTCTCCAACACAAAATGGCAGATGTTCATGGACATTGTCATTAAACAAGTTACCCACAAATCTATTTGGTACCAGTGATGTCAAGGGAAGGCAGCTCAAATGTGGGGAATAACTTACCTAAAAAAAAAGTCAAAGTGAATATTAATTCTAAAAATAACTAAGATAAACACAGTCATCAGGGTATTGGACACTAAGTGACACTGTTGGGTATTTGGCTAGAATTGGGTTCAGTTCAATCCTGATTGACAGATTGAAGGTCCCCCCTATCTACTGATCGTAAAGTTCACCTTAACTGCAGTTACCTGGATCATGTGAATGAAATCAAACTTTTTGCTTTCCTTTTTCCCCTTGTTTTGCTTTTCGTATTCTTCTGAGTGCATCTGGTTCCAGGTGAAGGAGATGTTAAGTCCTGAACCCGTTTCTTTCACAAACTCTGGAACACAAGTAGATTTAGAAAAGAATCCTCTTGTTAAAAAAGTGATTGGAAGCACGACCGTTTTTTGGCATTTCATCATATCCAGTTTCCTGAAACCCACATTTCAACACACATTTCATTGCTGTCTGCTTGGAAGTGAGACTATTGGTAAATTAGGGCAGGATTTTTACCTTGTCGGGTGGGCGTGGCAGTTGAGCCCCGGGAGCAGTTGAGAAACCGACTGCCACCCGCGATCAGGCCCCGTCTGCGATTTCACGCTGGCTGGCCATTATTTGGACAGCATGAATTGCGTGCTGCAATGCTGAGTGCTGCCAGGGTTGGGGCAGGAGGAGGGTGAGCACAGAAGTTTGCGCATCCGTGGGTGTGCGCACTGAGAGCTCCCTGAAGGCACAGAGGTGCCTTGAGGAGCTGAAGAATTTTAAAAACAAAGATAAAGAAGTTAAAAATGTTAAAGACGTGACCCCTCTTGTGACTTTGTCACATGAGCAGGGACATGTTATGGATGAGACTTTTTAATTCCTGTTGGAAATCTTATCCCGGTGTCATGATGTTCCCACCAATATACTGCCCTTGCTCTTCTAAGTGGCAGCGGTCACAGGTTTGGAATGTGTTGTCAAAGAAGACTTGGCAAGTTTCTGCAGTGCATCTTGTGGATGGTACGCAATGCTGCCACTGTGCATTGATGGTGGAGGGACTGAATGTTTAAGATGGTAGATTGGGTGTCAATCTTTGTTATAGATGGGTGAATGAGGTTTCATAAAAAATCCAAAGGCCGCCTGGCTGATTCGCCTGCCGCCAGCTGTAAGGTTGGGTGGGCAGCAAAAAATTGCATTTAATTATTGCTTTAATGGCCTTAACAGACCTGTTAATTTTTGAGGGGCGCACTGCCAACTCCCACGTGTGCTGCCGACTGAAATATCGCGCAAGTGCGTGATGACATCGGCACACAAAAAATTCTGGCCTTAGTTTTAATTGAGGGAAAATAGCAATGCATTATCCTACTTTTTTCACAACTGTTGAAAATTAAATGATTTGTACAAATCATCAGTCAGTAAATATAGTAAAAAAGTGCTGGAATCCCTCTTTTTTTTTTACTCCTTCACGGGATATGGGTATTGCTGGCAAGGCCAACATTTGTTGCCTACCCCTAATTTCCCTTGAGATGGTGGTGCTGAGCCACCTTCTTGAACTGCTATGGTGTAGGAACACCCAGAATGCTGTTAGGAAGGGAGCTCCAGGATTTTTACCCAGCAACAGTGAAAGAACAGCCATATAGTTCCAAGTCAAGATGGTGTGTGGCTTGGAGGGAACTTACACATCATGATGTTCCCACCAATATATCTTCTAAGTGGCAGCGGTCACAGGTTTGGAATGTGTTGTCAAAGAAGACTTGG
Source organism: Carcharodon carcharias (assembly GCF_017639515.1). NCBI lineage: Eukaryota > Metazoa > Chordata > Chondrichthyes > Lamniformes > Lamnidae > Carcharodon > Carcharodon carcharias. The sequence goes on along the minus strand of NC_054478.1, from coordinate 46,732,757 downwards.
CAAGTTTCTGCAGTGCATCTTGTAGATGGTATGCAATGCTGCCACTGTGCATTGATGGTGGAGGGACTGAATGTTTAAGATGGTAGATTGGGTGCCAATCTTTGTTATAGATGGTATTAAGCTTCTTGAGTATTGCTGGGGCTGCATTCATCCAGGCAAGTGGAGAATATTTCATTACACTCCTGACTTGGGCCTTGTAGATGTTAGACAGTCTTTGGAGAGAAAGGAGGTGAGCTACCCACCACTGAGTTCCCAGCAATTGACCTGTTCTTGTGGCCATAGTATTTATACTGCATATTTAATAACATGATGGATTTTAAATAAACCAAAATATTGAATCAGGCTGACATTGAGTATACAAGTTCCCCGCCAGAGATTTCTCCATGAGTTGACCATTTCTCAAGTAAGATTCAGGTGTCTGGTATGAAGATCTTAGGACAGACACACATTTATTCGGCTGGAGATATTTAGAATTAGGTCTGCATGATTTGATATAGATCCTGTATTATTTTTTTCCTATCAGACCCCCTTTGCTGGTACTTGTATCTATGATAGCCTCAAGTGAACAAAATGCACAATTCAATTTTCAATATGCTAAGCTGGTAGTTCAATATGCCTATCAATCTTGGGTATCGACTATCGGTATCTACTTATGTGCCTATGCGGGCTCTTTGAAAGAGCCACATGTTGTCTTATACCCCTGAGTTGGACTGCTTTCCTGTTCTGATTTTTTTTTTTACTTTAAGTATTTGAGAACCCAGGCATCAGTTGTCATAACTGTAGGATCATATCTTTGTTTTAAATGAGTGCATGTCACAAAATGAAACATACATACTCAGTCAAATCAAACATCAAAATTCAATATGATTATAGGATTCTTATTACTGAGTTCTCAATTCACTATAAGAGCAGCTCAGTTGACAATCTTCACAATTTGAGCATGGCAAACAATGATTTACTCAGAACACTTACACCAATTTTCTATTTTGATCTCCACATTCCATGCATGCTAATACAAAATTATACTATATCAATAGAAACATATAAACTTCAGATAACATGGAGCCAAGATGTGACTTCTAATGACTTTGTTACCGTGGTTATATTGTTTACTCAAGCTCTTTAGCCCTCATTAATGTAAACAGTGACCATATAACATGTGCCAAACCTTTAAGCAATGCCTTTAAGCGACCTTTCCATTCTTTCAGCCCTTACCTTAGGCCTGCTTCACAACACATCCCTCTTCAGTAAAGCTGAATGCTGCTTTAAGGCATTGGGCAGAATTTTACGTCCCGTGGGTGGGCGTGTGCCCGACCCGATTGGGCCATAAAATTGCACAAGATGATGTCGGACGAGCGTCCCGATGTCATCGCAAAGTTGCACGATATTTTGCTTGGCATGTGCATGTGGTGTCAGAGCCATGCCCGCCATCAATTAAAAGGCCATTTACAGCCATTAAAAACCAAATTGATCCCAATTTCATGTTGCCTGTGCAATTTTGCGCTCATCACATGGGCAAAACAGGCAGCCCGGCAGCCCGCTTTTTGCAAAACCTCATCCAAGGGCACGATAAAAAGGTTCAGCAGCTTTGCCATTGTAAGTAGTGAGCAGTTTAGGATATAGTTTGCTGCTTGTTGCTTATTGGAACTTGACAGCTTCAAATCAGTCCTGAGCTTCATTCTTAGCATTTCCAGGCTTCATTCCAGGACTCATTGGTGTGTCTAAGGCCCCTAGAGGATTTTGACTGTATCCTCGTTGGCATCAGCATTGGAGACAGCCTGCTGACTCTGCTGTCTTGTTGGCCTTGATGACCTTGGCAGTCATCATCTGGCCAGTGGAGCCTGTGCTGGCCCTGCCTGGGAGAGAGTGGCCAGTGCCACGGCTGGCATCTCCCCAGTCATCGCTACTTCATCAACTGCTACAGTCCTTGGCGGAGGCGCAGAGGAGCTGCTGCCATCATCCAGAGCGCCCTGAGAGGAACCCACAGAGATGACAAGCAGCTCATGCGCCAACATGAGGTTGTTCTGGACCTCCCTGCTCGCCATTGATGGATGGGCACCTAGCTGGGATACTGGGTGCCTTATCCATCTTCCACACTGACTCTGAGCACCTGAGGTCATTGCGTGTGTGAGGGCTTGCAGGTCTGATCGCAACCCCAGGAACCTCTGATTCTGTCCCTGGAGCTGCCTCTCCATGAGAGTCACCACTCTCTATATGGAGGAGGCAGTGTGCTTGGCCATGAGGGTCAATGCAGTGCTCACCTTCCGCATCGACTCCTCCATCATGGAGATCATGGCATGCACACCCTCATGGATCTGCAGCAGATGCTCCCGCACATCCAGCTTGACATCCAGCAGCTGCTGCCTAATGGATGATGCCAGATGCTCATCATCTGCCTTCCTCTCCTCCTGGTCTCCAGCAGTCCTCCTACTGCCGGCGCCCTGGGTTCTCTCTGCATCCACCTGCACCTCAAGCGAGTGTGAAGTGCCCTCACTGCCGTGCACCAACATTCTAGCCGAAGATCTAATGCCCACTGAGGTGCTGATATCAGTGCTGGTGCAGAGAGCAGGTGTGACTCAGGTGCAGCTGAAGCCCAGCGGTCCTCTGGCGTCAAGGATGGCCCTTTGGGGTCCTGCGAATGAGTACCTGCTGGCGAATCTAAAGGAGAACAACCACATGCCATTAGTTTAAGTCAGTACACTGTCACTGTGCATGCCAGGCACCCTGGTGACACAATGGAGATCTGCATCATGGTGCCATCGTCTTTCAATGATCAATAGGAACTCTAGTTTTGAGCCTCCCATCAATTAAGGGACTACACTAGAATGTTTGCACAACCTGAAACTCTCACCTCCATGCACTGCACTCTTATCTTCATCGAATACCCCAACCTCTCCACAACTGGTTGAATGAGGTGTGTGGCAGCTCTCCAACTTCAAGGCGTCCTGCTCAAATCTGGTCAATATTATGAGGTTTGGGGGGCCTCCACCTATCTGTGAATGTGGCTATGGCTCATCTTCTCCTGAAAGGACAGAGGAGCATTGGTTAGTCCACTCTATACCTGCACCGCCATTACAGCCTGACCAACCGCACCTGAAGAACACCTTGCAGGGCGCATCCAAGCCGTGGTCCTTGAGCTGCAAGGCACTCAAACCAAGCAGCCAGGTCTCTCCCCCATGGCCAGCTCTGGCGACATTGCCAGTTGTAACCCGGACTCTAACACCCCTGAGCTCCACGGGGGTGGGTGGCAGCCAGCCCTTAACACTTCTTCACACCGATCCATGCCAACATGATACTCACCCTTCCCGAGCACAGCAGGTCATTGAATCTTTTGCAACACTGCACCCATGTTGGCTGCACAATGTAAAAAATAAAAACAAAAAAACTGCAGATGCTGGAAATCCAAAACAAAAACAGAATTACCTGGAAAAACTCAGCAGGTCTGGCAGCATCGGCGGAGAAGAAAAGAGTTGACGTTTCGAGTCCTCATGACCCTTCGACAGAACTTGAGTTCGAGTCCAAGAAAGAGTTGAAATATAAGCTGGTTTAAGGTGTGTGTGTGGGGGGCGGAGAGATAGAGAGACAGAGAGGTGGAGGGGGGGTTGTGGTTGTAGGGACAAACAAGCAGTGATAGAAGCAGATCATCAAAAGATGTCAACGACAATAGTACAATAGAACACATAGGTGTTAAAGTTAAAGTTGGTGATATTATCTAAACGAATGTTGTGGCTGCTGACCTTGGCTGCTACCTCTTCCCATACTTTGTTTGGCTGTTGCAGAGGCCTCCTCTTTCCACCTCAGGGAATGAGGGTGTCCCTCTTGGCAGCCACCTCCTACTAGATCACTGCAAGGCACTTGTCCGAAAACTGGGGAGCCAAGTGCCCACCTGTCCTGCCCTCCTGCCTGGCGTCTCCAGCCGCGTTAAGGCCACAGCTTCTGTCTCCAGAACGTAAAACATATGACTCTCCCCTGGCAGCCTTCATGGAGCTTACTCTGCAATTTTTAAACTGCGTGCCGGGTCGCCATTGGACCCAGCCAGTCCTTCCTGACCATTGGGAAGACACGTTTCATGCTGGGTGGCCCTCAATTGGCAATCAGGGGCCTGTTTCCTCACCTGTCCCAGGCCCGCCCATCATGTGTGCCCGCCAAGGATAAAATTCAGACCGATGTGTGTTGACCCCACAATGAGCCACATTTGCAACGTGAACGCACATTCCCACATCCTACAATTTTTCCCCTTTTTCAAGCATTTATCCAATTCCAATTTGGCAGTTTATATTTCATTTGCTTCAAATGCCCTTCCAGGCAGTACATTCCAGATCATCATAGCCGTTACGTAAAAAAAAATTATGAAGTGGATGTGTCACAAGCATGTTCCCAGGACTGCCCAAGTATCCTCCAGGAAACGTTAGGAATTAATTGTACATGACTTTTCATTGCAAAATTCCTTCTCTTCTTCAGGAGGACATTGCAGTCTCTACTTCTGACTATGATTCAGCTCGAAAACAGGGATTGAACTAAATTTGACCCTTCATTTTCAGTTCAGAGTTTTAATGCTCATTACATAACAACATCGTGCTCTCCTCATTTGCTTCTTTTTATGTCTTGTTGCAATTGATTATACACAGTCTCAGCCCAGTGAGTGCAAAACTTCATCCAAAACAATATTATTTACCTAAAGATCATGAGCATAATTTAGAAGATAATAATTAATAAACGATTAACTTATTTTTGCCAAAGTGGTTAGTAGCCATTTCACAGTGGTTAATAAAGACTACTAGTTCTATGATCAATCAAAGGATAACTTATGTCTCACCCACACATGGTCATAACGAGAAACAGATCAAAGATGAGTTAACACCCCAAACAAAACTACTGTTTTCACCAGAAAACACATATCCAAGTCTAAAATGATACCTTTGTATTTGGAGATTTGTTGAGGATTAGGCTCCACCACCTCATTATGAATTGAAAGGCCTGGATGTTTGGATTGAATTTTGCCAAGTATTTCAAAGTCTATTTTACCTAAATGCAAAAAAAGTAGACAACTTTTGAATGCTTCCATAAATGCATTACATCACATTTTCAATAAAAATAGGTCAGCTGCATTAAAACTGCTAGGATTTCACTTGTTTTAAATTTCAAAATTTAAAATCAATTTCAAATCAATTTTCCACTCATCTGAAAGCAATGCTAGTTTTGCACAAGTATTACTAGCCAAATGTATTTTCATTGAATTATGCAATTCATTCAAAGTTTATTATTTGCTTTCATACAAGATTAAACATATTAGATGAATAATAATCATTGGAGTTCAAAACTACTCTGATATTAATTGGACAGTAGAGATAGCTGAAGAAATAAGGGAATGGAGTTCATACAATGTGCACAGAGCTCCTTTCTAATCTAATATGTAAAAATTCCAACAAAGGAAGATACAGGATTGAGTAATGGGGAAATGGACCAAAGTAGATAAATGAAGTAAAAGTAGGAAATCATCTAGGTAATAGAGACCACAGTATAAGATGCTTTAAGAAAAGAGGGAAGTATGTATGTATGATGAAAACCAGGTAAATAAATAGATGGCAAAGGAGTGCATGATAAGGGAGAATGCAAAGAGGTCAGGAGAAAAGTCAAAAAACAATTAGGGAGGCAAAGAGAGATTATGAAATTAAATCATCAAGCAGCATAAAACAAACAGTAAAATATTTTTCAGGTGCATCCATAGGAAAGGAAAGGCTGGGATGGGAATAGCAAGACTAAGGGATAGACAGAATAATACCACATGTAATTATAGAGAGATAGCAGAGATATTAAATAATTACTTCCCTTCAGTGTTTACTGAGAAGGTAGAACAGATAGACATGAGTAATGAGATGTGAATTTAAAATAAAAGAGTGGATGTGTTGAATAGACTAATTAAGCTCAAAAAACGTAAAGCCCCTAGCCCAAATGGATTTTATCCATTCATTTGAAAATAATGTTGGGGAGAGGTAGCAGAGGCATTACTGCATATGGTTAATAATTTATTAGAAAAAGGTGTTGTGCCAGAGGGCAGATGGATAGCGAATGTATTTTCTATATTTAAGGAGAGGGACAGAACATGTCCTACGAGATATAGACCAGTCATTTTAATGTCATTGATAGGAAAAATAATGGAATCCCCACAAAAGGAGGGAATGGAAGAAAATCTAGAAGAAAAATATGACAATGAACGGTGAGCATATATTTTAAAGGTAAAATCATGCTTGAGCATTGGGTTGAATTTTTGGAGGAGGTGACAGAGAGATCTGGATTTATCTGGAAATTATCTGGATTTATCTGGATTTTCAAAAATTCTTCAATAAGGTAGACCATTATACACTAGTGAATAAGGGCAGAGAATGCGAAGTCGGGGACTAGTGGCAGATGGATTGCCAGCTGCCTTCAAGACAGAAAGCAGAAAGCGGGACTAAATGGTCTAAATGGTAGTTATTGAAAGTGGTAGAGGTAGGAAGATGTTACACAAGGATCAGTGGCGAGACCACATCAATTTAAAATTTACATTAACAAGTTGGACTTTGGAAACAAAAGCACAATTTGTAAATTAGAGACAGAGATGAAATTGGTGGGGGGGAGGTGTCAGGTGGTGGGGAGAGACATTTAATATTGAGGACTGCAACATATTACAGGAGGACAATGGTAAAATTGAAAAATAGGCAAATAATTGACAAATGAAGTTCAACACATAAATGTTAGGTAGTACATTTTGGTAGGAAGAATGGGATGGCGAATTATTATTTGGCAGGTGCAAGTCTAAGTGGGGAGAGGAACAAAGAGATCTCAAAACACAAATACACAAAATGCTAAAAGTTGTGCTATAGGTTACCAAGGTCATTTAAAAAAAAGCAAATCAAGCACCAGGCTTTATATCCAGAGGAATAGAATTGAAAAGTAGAGAAATTATGCTCAACCTGTATTTAACCTTAGATTATACTTTGAGCAAATGTGCAGTTCTAGTAGCCAGAAATGCATGGGTATACATTCCAGGGAAGGATGAATAGGTTGGGTCTATTTTCTCTTGAAAAAAAAAAGATTGCATATTGACCTAACAGAGATCTCCAAAATAATGATATGTCTGTGGGAATGGGGGTTTAGTGGTTATGTCACGAGGCTAGTAATCCAGAATTCCAGGCTTATGTTCTGGGAACATGGATTCCAATCCCTCCATGGCAGCGAGTGTAATTTAAATTCGGTTGAGCAATCTGGAATTTGTGAGAGAATAGGTATTGTTGGATTTGTGGGTTTTCCTGATGGAGGCCAAGCACTACAATTCTCGGCATGCCTGGGAGTTCCAGCACAAGCACAGAGAGCAGTAAAGGGGGAAGGGGGCAAAGGCCTTGCATATATAAGGATAACTTACCCAGAGAAGGCATGAAAACAGCTACTGCAGGACTGGGGTATGGTGTGAAAACAAGCCCTCGTGACAAGCGAGTCAGGAGAAGACAGGGAGGAGAGTCAGCTCCATGCAACTGAAGTGCTGCAATTGGGTCCGAGCTGCTGAGGTCTGGGGCTCAGAGCAGCCTCAGGAGCCATCGGTAGCTCATGCTGCTAAGAGCTGGGTCTCAGGGAAGCCCTGGAGCACTATTAGCTCAATGCACCTGGGTCTCAGGGAAATCCTGGAGCAGTATTAGCTCAGTGCAGCTGGGTATCAGGGAAGCCCTGGAGCAGTATTAGCTTAGTGCAGCTGGGTCTCGGGGAAACCCTGGAACCTGGATTGCTCCATGCTGTTGAGGAGCCCTGGAACAGTTGTTGTTAGCAGCTGGGGTGCTCAGACACAGAAAAAGCCTGAAGACAGTGTCAGCTCAGTGAAACTGAGATGCAGTTGGCTGTTCCGTGAGAAGCAGTCATCGGCAGCGGTGTGGCTGAGGATCTGGGAACATGCTTGTGTTTAGATGCTGGAATATAGCCTGATCAACAAATGGGGACACAGTCTCAGTAGTAGGTCAGCTCAGCTGGAGAAGAAGACAAAGAAGGCTGGACCTAGGAATAAATTTGAGAGAGATTTGGAATAATGTGCCTTTTTGCAGAATCACAGAATCTTTACAGTGCAGAAGGAGGCCGTTCAGCCCTTCATATCTGTGCTGGCTCTCTGAAAGAGCATTCTACCTGGTCTCACTCCCCTGCCTTATCCCAGTAACCTTGCACGCTCTATCTTTCCAGATAACAATCCCTTCTGAACATCTCAATCGGTGAGAAAAATTTTCCTCACATCACTTTTACTCATTTTGCCAATTATTTTGAATCTGTGCCTTTTAGTTCTTGATGCTATCTTGAGTTTGAACAGTTTCTCACTATTTAACCTGTCCATGCCCCTCAGGATCTTGAATACCTCTATCAAGTCTCATCTCAGCCTTCTTTTCTCCAAGGAAAACAGTTCCAACCTCTCCAATCTATCATCATAGCTACAGTTCTTTATCGCTGAAATCATTCTTGTGAATTTCCTCTGCACTCTATCCAATGCCTTCAAACCTTCCTCAAGTATGGTGCCCAGAATGGACCCAATACTCCAGATGAGGTGAGGGTTGTACCCTGGAAATTGGATGGAGTAGAACTGCTGTCAGCTGGGGATCAAACTAGCTCGTGGAAAGAGAGGAACTGGCGTTGCTCAAAGAACCTCTGTGTCTCACAGAGATGACCGGTGTTTGGGTGGGTTTCTGAGAAATTCGGGGGGCCTTTCTTGGTTGTGTTTGTCATTTAATGTGAAGTTTGTGTGTCTTTGACAACAGTTTGCCAGTTTATTCATGTTTGTCTCATGTTAATTCTGGATGTTAGAGTATGAAATAGATAATATTGAGTGCTTGCTTGGTTGACTCTAGTGAAGATTCTTCTTCTGCTTGATTAAAACCATGGCATATGTGGCTTTTTTACTCTTAGTAACTGGGATTTCCAATAATGTCCACTTTAAAATAACAAGTTACTGGCCCCTAACCGGATGGTAACAAATTTGGGAGTTTCATCTGGGACTGTAACACAAAATTGGGGGTCTAATCTTGGATTGTAACAAATTAAAAGCTAGTCTCAATAATGGTGACCATGAACTGATTGATGTAAAAACCCATCTGGTTCACAGATGCCCTTAAGGGAAAGAAATCTGCCGCCCTTACCTGGTCTGGCTTACATGTGACTCCAGACCCACAGCAATGTGGTTGACTCTTAAATACCCTCTGAAATGGCCTAGGAAGCAACTCAGTTGTATCAAACGACTACAAAGTCAAAAAAGAATGAAACTGGATAGACCACCTGGCATCAACCTAGACGCCGGAAACAACAATGGCACAACCAGCTATGTCGACTCTGCCAACTCCTCCTTGCTAACATGTGGGGTCTTGAGCCAAAATTGGGGGAGCTGTCCTACATACTAGTCCAGCAATAGCCTGACGTAGTCATATTCACCGAATCATACCCCACAATATTCCAGAAACCACCATCACCATCCCTGGGTATGTCCTGTCCCACCAACAGGGCAGACACACCAAAGGTGATGGCACAGTGGTATACAGTTGGGAAGGAGTTGCCCTTGAAGTCCTAACATTGACTGTGGACCCCATGAAATCTCATGGCATCAGGTCAAACTTAGGCAAGATAACCTCCTGCTGATTACCATCTATTGTGCACCTCCCCCTCCCCCTCCCCCTCCTCAAACCCTGCTCCAGTCAGCTGATGAATCAATACTCCTCACATTAATATTGGAAGAAGCATTGAGGGTGGCAAGGGTGCAGAATGGACTCTGGGGTGGGGGAATTCAATCTCTATCATCAAGTGGTGGCATCACCCCTGACTGAGCTGACTGGGCCCTAAAGGTCATAGCTGTTAGACTGGGTTTGCGGCAGGTGGTAACGGAACAAAGAAGAGGGAAAGGCCTACTTGGCCTCATCCTCACCAATCTTCCTGTCACAGATGCATCTGTCTGTGACAGTATTGCAAGGAATTACCATCACACAGTCCTTGTGGAGACAAAGTCCTGTCTTCACATTGAGGATACTCAACATCATGTTTGTCACAACTATCATATTAAATGGAAAGGTTTCAAGCAGGTCTAGCAACTCAAAACTGGCCATCCATGAGGTGCTGTGGGTCATCAGCAGCAGCAGTATTGCATTCAACAACAACCACAATCTCATGGCCTGGCATAACCCCAACACTACCATTAATATTAAACTAGGGGATCAAACCTGGTGCAATGAAGAGTGCAGGAGGACATGCCAGGAACAGCACCAGGCATACCTAAAAATGTGATATTGACCTGGTGAAGCTACAGCACAGGACTACTGGCATGCCAAACACCATAAGCAGAATAGCCCAGCATATCAGTGCTAAAGACAAAGATGAAGTATTTGCAGCTATCCTCAGCCAGATGGATGATCCATCTCGGCACCCTCCGGAGGTCCCCAGCATCACAGATGCCAGTATTCAGCCAATTTAATTCACTCCACATGGTATCAAGAAACGGCTGAAGGCACTGGTTATTGCAAAGGCGATGGGCCCTGACAGCATTCTGGCAATAGTACTGTAGACTTGTACTTGTGCAGAACTAGCCGTGCCCCTAGCCAAGCTGTTCCAGTACAACTACAACACCTGCATCTACTCAGCAATATGGAAAATTGCCAGGTATGCCCAGTTCACAAAAAAAAGCAGGATAAATCCAACCCATTCAATTCCCACCTCTTCATCTACTCAGCAAATTGATGGAAGGGTTTATCGACAATGCTATCAGCTGACACTTACTCAGTAAAGATGTGCTCTCTGATGCTCAGTTTGGGTTCCGCCAGGGCCACTCAGCTTCTGACCTCCTTACAGCCTTGGTCCAAGCACGAATACAGGAGCTGGAATCAAGAGGTGAGATGAGAGTGACTGTCCTTATCAATCAAAGCAGCATTTGACCAAGCATGGCGTCAAAAAGCCCTAGCAAAACTTAAGTTACTAGGAAGCGGGGGCAAGCTCCCCTCTGGCTGCAGTCATACCTAACACGAAGGAAGGAGGTCAGTTAGCCCAGTCGCAGGACATCACTGCAGAAGTTCTTCAGGGTTGGGTCTTAGGCCCAACCATCTTCAGCTTCTTCACCTTCACCTTCCCTCCATCATAAAGTCAGAAGTGCGGATGTTAGCTGATGACTGCACATGTTTTAGCACAATTCCCGACTCCTCAGGTACTGACACAGTCAATGTTCAAATGCAGCAAGAGCTGGATGGCAGTCAGATTTGGGCTGATAAGTGGCAAGTAACATTCACACCACACAAGGGCCAGGCATTGATCATCCCCAACAGGAGAGAATCCAACCATCTCCCCTTAACATTATTGGCATTACCATCACTGAATCTCCCCACTATCAACATCTTGGGGGTTACCATTGACCAGCAACTGAACTGGACTAGCCATATAAATACTGTGGCTACAAGAGCAGGTCAGAGGCTGGGAATTCTGCAGCAAGTAACCCACTTCCTGACTCCATAAATCCTGTCCACCATCTACAAGACACAAGTCAAGAGTGTGATGAAATACTCTCCACTTGGCTGGATGAGTGCAGTTGCAACAACATTCAAGAAGCTTGACAACATCCAGGACATAGCAGCCGGCTTGATTGGCATCCCATCCACAACTTAAACATTTACTCCCTCCACCACTGACACACAGTGGCAGCAGCATGTACCATCTACAAGATGTACTACAGCAACTCACCAAGGCTCCTTCGACAGCACCTTCCAAATCCACCATCTCTACTACCTAGAAGAACAAGGGCAGGAGATGCATGCGACCAATACCACTTGTATGTTCCCCTCCAAGCCACAGACCGTCCTGACTTAGAACTATGTCACCACTCCTTCACTATTGCTGGGTCAAAATCCTGGGACTCTGTTCCTAACAGCACTGCGGGTGTACCTACAGCACATGGACTGCCTGTCAGGTTTTCCAGTGGCCTATTTGTGGGTACTTTTATCATGCACACACTGTGCCCAATCAAGGGGCCTGACATTGGAAAGGTGTGCCTAGAGGAATCCACCCCCTGCCCTTGCTTAAGAACCCCCTCCCCCCAATGACTGGTGACTCCCCTTCCCAGGACCCTCATTCCACTTATACTCACCTTTGAATGGGGAATCCATCAGCGATCCTCATGCTAGGCCCCACTATAGTAATGGCAGTGGCTACTATCTCTAAAAGTGCTGCCATTACTGGAGAACTGCTGGCTTACGATTAGTTGGCACTCCTCTACCTGGGGCTTAATCCAATGGGAGGCCCGACACAACCCAGCCAAGTGCCTGATTACCTTGGAATAGCATCAGGCCTCCTGGAGAAAAGGGACACAGGATTCCCAATGGTTCTCCAATCGGTGGGCGAGACTTCCATTGCCCACATGAAATCCTGGCCTACCTTTCTGTTCTGCTTCCTATTACTCCTATTTGGTGCAAACCCTGTAGCTTCAACAGAGCCGGCGGCAGGCTGCTCGATTCCCTGCTCTGACAGGTGAGATGCTGGTGACAAATGTCCTCTGAGTGTTGGATCCCCCCAAATATTGCACTGCTTTGCACCATGGCAGGAGGCAGCATGAGGAATACTGTCATGGGGAGCGGGAAGTTGAAGGGATGAGCAATGAGAGCACGCTGGGAAGAGTTCCCATTTCCACATGTCTTTCTTCCACCTTCCCTCTCATGACCCACCCTCACTTCCCTGCTAGCCAAGAGCTGCACAGCACTTGACTGAATTTCATGAGGCCTTGAGCCACTAAGGAGAGGTTTGCCTCAATCCTGTGTCAACTGCTGACAGAGTGAGCAGGCTTGCTAGATCAATTCAGCACGAGTAAATGTTATACGCCAAATGCAGTGTGATATTAATGCTGGCACCAGATATATGTGTTAGTCCCTTCTCTCCAGTGCATATGCCAATGGACCATGCATACAAACAGACAGACATATGTAATAGGAGCAGGAGTAGGCCACTTGGCCACTCCAGCCTGCTCAGCCTTTCATTTAGATCATGGCTGACCTGACTGCAACCTCAACTCTACATTCCCACCCACCCCTGACAATCTTTCACCCTCTTGCTTATCAAGAATTGATCTAGCTCTGCCTTAAAAATGCGCCACCCTGATTTCCAGAGCCTGTTCCTGTGCAGCAGTCAATGTGGCAACAACCTGAGCACCAACCTGGGTTCCCCGCCTCTCAGAATTGTAGTAAAATCCCCAGAAAAAGTTACACCTCATTTAATGAAGTTTTACTGGATTTTTAATGGTGTACACTTTTAATTAACTGCTAATAGCATCACTGACCGTGAAAGTTTAATTTTAAATTTGTTGAATGTCAAATTTCTCCAACATGAGAAGAAATTGCACAACTGCTTTTTTTTTTTAAAAGTTATGATATTTTAGCTTCCAAATAAATCCCATGTGTAAGTCCCAATCATTTGGTTCGCTATCCTTAAAATTGAATAGTTGAGTGGTTTTTACTTCCTGGATTTTTTTCTGCCAGAATAAGGCAATGTGATGAGCTGCTTTCCCTGCTTAATGGCACTATTGTTATTTGACCACTGCAATCCCATTGACTTAGTGCCAGATTCAAACTGACATCAGCAAAGGGAAAATTCATGTCACAGATATTGCTATGTTGTGTGATTTCAAAACAGTAAATAAAGCATGTGGCTTTTAAGGGAGTCAAGGGTTAATGGGGGCACAGAATAAAGTGGAGCTGAGGCCACAATCAGATTAGCCATGATCTTATTGAATAGCAGAGTAAGCTCAAGGGACCGAATGACCTACTCTTGCTCATAGTTCTTGTGTTAACTTTAACAGAAGCTGTATCATCTATCTACCCACTAATTATTTGGAACATTTCTTCTCACCAATATTTGATCAATCATATCAGTAATTATGATGATTGCGACTTTGTAGGATTGTTACATGTGATATGTACATAATATTATCATTTTTCTTTTTCAGCCTCATCATACTGCTATATTGCTGATACACTGAGTGAAAATTTATCAGAGTTTTAGCTGTATTACAGGCCATGAGCCCAAGTCCAACTTCCCTGTTATTGTGACTGATGAGTTGATAGTATTCTGCGATACAATAATATAATCAAGCTAAAAAAAACTACAAAAAGTATATTTTATATGTATTTATTTTTTTCATATATAGAAAATTTATATCAAAAAGTTCTATTCACTAAAGTTCAATTTGTGTATCTGTGGCAAATGATGCCTGCAGAGATTTAACAACTTACCCTTCAGCCAGCACCTGCTGGAAGATTTCTGTGTGGTACTGAGCTATAAAGGCTAGAAAGATCCCAGTTTCAATCCTTGAACTATACTGCATTATCGAATGTTAGTCAGATGGTTATAAAGACATTAGAATTAGCCTCGACAGACTTGGTTGGGGTTTCCATTCCCAATTGCTATTTGCCTGCTGGTGGAATGTGTTCTGTAAGGACAACATTCATCTTATTTTTGATTTCCACTCCTCTGTGGTTAAATAGCCTGCTAATCATCTTTATCTTGGCTTACATGTGAGGATTGACCAGTTTACTGGAGTGCTGCCAGAGCCCACCAAACAATCAGGATAGGAACGGAGAAAAATAGGGAAAAGAGAAATGAATATTAAGATGCTAGGAGTAATGAGTCAGCATTGGCTCAATGATAACAGTCTTACCTCTAAGGTGGAAGGTCATGGATTTGAGCCGCTCTCTAAAATTTGAGCACCTGGGCTGATACTTCATAAGCTTATTTACATGGTTCCAAGACAAGCAATTTCCTAACCACTGTGCATGTCTATTCTTATTCATCCAGTGCCACCACTTACTCCTTTCCCCCTAATCTCCTCCTTTCCATTGTGTGGTAATTATAATTTTATCTAATGTGTAACATACCTTTAAGAAAAATTTTGTTAAGGAAGATCACATGATCTTGAGTAACCAATAGAAGAGTAGCATGGGCTACCTCTGTAGTTAGTAGTCGGTAGTGTAGAGATGGGGTTTGAAGTGAAAGCACACATGTAGTTGCTGTTGAGTACTTTTGTAAATAAACGTACTATTTTCCACCTAAGAAGTGTCTGCTGATCAACTCTATTTATAGTGTCAACTTGACCACTGTTTACAACAAGTTTGCGACGAAGATCCACAAGATCCAACACATTGCTTCCCTGGCTCTAATACTGGATAACTTTAGCCCAAAACAGAAGTCAACTGTTAGTTTAAGCTGCCAGCTGCCCTTCCTCTGACCCATGCCAGCTCTTTGGTTTTCTCAGGCAACAATGGATCTTTGTAAACACACATACAAACATATGTGATTTAGGAGCAGGTGTAGACCATTCTGCCCCTTGAACCTGTCCTGCCACTTTATAAGATCATGACGGATCTGACCTTGGCCTCAATTCTACTTTCCTGTCTACCCCCTTTGATTCTCTTGGCAATCAAGATTCCAACTAACTCGGCCTTGAAAATATTCAATGACCTTCCCTCCACTGCTCTCTGAAGGAGAGAATTCTACAGACCAAAGACCTTCTGAGAGAAAAAATTCTCCTCATCCCCATCTCCTCATCTCCACGCCTCCAGTTGAATTAATTTGGTAGCAATCTCACCACTGAGTCAAAAGCTTCCGGGTTTAAGCACCAATCCAAAATTTGATATCAAAAATCTGGGCTGTCACTTCAGTGCAGTATTGTGTGAGTGCTGCATTCTTGGAGGCACTGTTTGAGCTCAGATGAGACATTAAACTGAGGCCAAATCTGTTCCCTCAGCTGGATGCAAAACATACCATTGCACTACTTCAAAGTAGAGAAGGGGAGTTATCCCTGGTGTCCTAGCAAATATCTATCCTTCAATCATCATCAGCTCTGCTCTTATGCTCGTTTTCAAATCCCTCCATCCCGTCTCTTCCATCCCTGATTCTGTAACCTCTTCAAGCCCTACAATCTCTCAAGATATCTGCCCTCCCCTATTTCTGGCCTCTTGCACACCCTTGATGTTAATCCTTTGACTGACAAGGCTTTAAGCTCTGGAGATCCCTCTCTAAACCTCTTTCTGTTTTGTTGGGTGTTCAGAGTCTAGATGGGGTTTTTTGGGCTTGTCTAATGTCATGACGTGGCAGGTGTTGTGTGCCATGCAGACCAAATCCACTAGGAAACTTGGCTACATGATCACAATAGTTTTGCAATTTGTATTTAATTTGAGAAGATTTGGGCACTGAATTCAGAAGTAATGAATCCACCAACACCTTTAGATATTAAAAACTAAATTAAAACATTTATTAACAAAAGAAAAGATTTCAAGCACATACATAAGATTACAGTTACTTAATAATTTCAAAAATCCCAAAATTACTACCTGACCCCCAACTACACAACCCCTTTAAGGCAACTGTCCAAAATAGATTTTTAATTTAAATAGCAAGCCATCACGTTTACCACAACACCCGCTCAACAGTAGCATTCCAAAGGCTTTTCTCCAACTTTAGTTACTGGATACAGCAGACTTTTGCAAACATGGCTATAGGCTTCCCCAAGGCTGTTTCACGCACTCCTTTTAGTTCTTATATGGCCCCACAACATCACCTTCCTTCCTTCTTTATATATGCTTCTCTCTTTAATCTGTAAATTACATTGTTCTATATGTCTTTGGAAATGTACTTTTCCCATAATATCACAATTTTTCAAGTTGCCAATATGGTCAGTACCTTTTGGGAAAAAATAAACATCATAACTTTGCCCTATTTATCTTGTTAGTTGTAAACATCTTACCATCCTTTTGAACCCCAAACAACTTCTTCACTTATCTAAAAATGCAAATTTCCTTCACACCCTACATGCTAAGACCTCATCCACATTTACTCATTAGCATTTCAAGAGTGAAATGTCGATGCTAAAGGCAGAAGATGGTACATCTCTAAGGGGAATTGAGAGCATTGTTAGAGATTTTGCATTTAAGTTCAATTATTCTGGTTAATTTTATGCACTTTTATGCTTCCAATTGATTGATTTTTTTTAACCATAAAGAAAAGGGGATGCAAAATGATAAATGGATTTGCAACTGTCTGGTTCCCCAAAAGTTGCCTCAACAATCGTTCTCCCACATTGAACTTTGTGCTCCTGTTCACTACAGAATTTCACTCGAAAAGCACTGCAACATGATTGAAAAATGACTTGGAATTTACAGGCATAGACTGTACTAGTTCTAGGAGGCATGAATAACCAAACAAAATGAGGGAACATTGTAAATGGGGGAGAGGAACCATATTGTGCTTAGATAAAGTGAAGTTAAACTCATTAGTTTTATTAGGCCACTTTTATTAGGCCACAGTTAAACTATCATATCAGTTTCGATCTGTCATATCTGTGAAGAGCTTTCAAACATATCTGTGTAGTTTTCAGAATTCCCCAGCATGCATTCTGTGCATCACTAGGAGTCAAAATGTTATTAAAATATTACTGCTGCCTGCCCTAAACATGATCTGCGTCATCAGAGGGAGAAAGACTGGGGATGCCAATCTGTTGCTAGGTATTTCCTCAGTTGCGTCCTTTCAGAAACTATATAAAGCGACTCACAATTCTGTCGGTAGCAGCAAGGTGCCGATCAAACTGCCCCCTTGTTCTGTAAAATGGCCTGTCTTACATAGGCTGATTGAGTTCCACTGAAAACATCTCCTTGGCTGGTGATGCAGATCAGTGAGAGGCTTTCCGGTGTTACTTTTCCCTCTTCCCTCCTCTGGTATTCATGGTACCTGCAACATCTATGGAGATGTGGTAACCTCCAATTGACACCAGATACACAGAGAGGTCAATGGCATCCATTTCTCTGCCAGCTAGATGTTTGCCCTGCAAATTAATTCATTAATTTCAAATTGCAGCCATTCACTGCAATGGGTTTCTACCCAATCTTTATAAATTAAATACAAAACATAGTTATTTAATGAAATTAGTTGGAAGTTTACTTTTGTTCAACTAAAGTAATGGTAATTTAGTGCAGTGCACATGTGCAAATATGGTAATTAAATAAAGGATTGAAATATGGCTGCATCAAAATTTATATTAATTTACGTCTCCTTTATTCTTGCTTCACAAATTTAATGCTGCACCTTTAAAATATTTCATGCTCATGAAATATTAACAAACTGCCTGATTGTGTGATGATCCTTTCTCCATTAGACATCTAATATGGAACAACAAGGGGACAATGTCCAAATATTGATGTAGCTAGAAAGTGTGAGCTGAAACTTAAAATTTGCTTCCTCCCCCACCCCCCTACCCTCATCCCGAACACCTGAGATTCCATATTCAGGTGAGTAAATTTTCAAACCTTTTTCATCTTTTTGGTGGCTGGTGATCTTAAGGTCTGGTTTCACTGCCGGTTGCCTCAGGACAAACCAATCTGTTACTGGGAGTCCCCAAACAGGTTTTCGGCCTATACAATGATTTGTTTTTCTTTCCCAATTTTCCAGGAGGTGCTCTTTTGGCTGGTAATGTTTACACTCTTCCTGCTTGCTATATCAAGGAGTTAGTAGGCCAGTTAGCTCCCGACAAACAGGCGCTGCATACCTGAATTTATAAATCATCATCTGATATCTGAGAGCAAGCGCATTACCAACTGCTGCAAGTCAATGTATAAATTAAAGAAAAACATTTATAAGTAACTAAAGGTAGATTTAAAAATAGGTTTCTATTGAATAAGTAAGAGACTATCTAGCTCAACATCTTTTCTGATTTCTCAGTTTTGAACAGGACCCTGAACATGCCTTACCTGGCTACTATATCTGGCAGATTCTCGTCAATCAAATTTTTCATGCACTGATGTTCTGTGGAGCGCTCTATGAAGAGTTCAAATTATTTAAAATACAGACCAAAATCTAAGGAGAGCGATTTCATAGATGACTCCATTTCTAGTTCCCTGTTGTTAGTTCTGTTCACTCTGAATGTTGTTACCAGGATTTGGACATTGCCTTGACCTGACTAGATTTTTATTGCAAAATTTTGAAACACTGCAGCACTGTTTGCTGTTAGCAAACATTAACTCCCACAGTGTATGCTCTGCTCAATTACCTACCTCAACCTTAGCCTCCTGTCTTTGCCTCCATGTCAATTCATCATGCACTTTCACTGTCCTCTTATACACCCTTAATCTCTCCTTCCATGTAAACTTCCGAATCCGTAGTCTCAGCCACCTCCTTGATTTTGTCATCTCACATGGTCTTGCTACTCCCATTGTATCAATCACAGATAAGGCCAACCCTGAGCACTTCCTTGTATCACTGTCACCACATCCATGCTCTATGCCCCAAATCTACCTCCTTCTGGATTGATCCTTGGAAAAAAAAAGCTATCCTTAATTTATTTACAACTGCACTTTCAAAATTCCAGTTGTCTAGTCTTAGCCCTACTTTCGTTACAACATTTCTGAAGCTACTGATTTGCTCAACTGCACCCTCATCTCCACCTTTGATACCAGTGTCCCCAATAAACCCATTACTCTCTCACACCCTGGCCATTCCCCTTTTTATGATCTTCTGTGTCATAACCATTTTATGATTCTATGATTCATCTCCACTCCCTTATGTCCAAGGGATGTAGACTTGAAAGGATATAGTAGACAAGTGGTCTAGCTGCTCACTCCATCTTATCTAACTAATCATAGCCAGATGATCACTTGAAATAGCCCACGCGATATCAATGAGGCGAGGCACAGGAACCACAAGGGCTATCATTCCATCAATGTGCAGCTGATGTGCTATCATGGACAGATCATAATGTCAGTGAATGCCCGTTATTCTGGTCGCAGCCACAATGTCTTCATACTGGAACAACCTGTCATTTGCACCATCTTCAGACCTCCAGAAAAACCAGAGGTTTGCTGCTGGAAAACAAGGAATATTCCCTCTACAGCTGGATGATGATCCTCATTCACCACAAAATGTGGAACAATGGGTGTATAATGAAAGCTACATAGCCACCAAAAGCATCATGGAGTAGAACATTAGCTTAAGCAATGCTTCCACTGCTGCGGCTGCTAAGGGGGGACCCATTCAGTATACAATGGACTGTGTCTCAAATTCATGGTCACCTGATGTTTCCTTCACAATATTGTCATCATGAGATGTAGCCATTGCCATTGGGCATCTAGATGGTACCAGAGGAGTAAAAGGCAGGATGATACAGCTGTTACCCTTTCATTTGAGGTACCTGCTGAGGCTCCACTTTCCTTAAGGGAGCATTCCTTCCCCACCATGAATCCACCATTCCCCACCTTACCAGCTATATTGGATGCCCCATCACTGTGACCTCTTGGCCAAGATCCATCAACAAGCCAACAGCAACAACCATTTAACAGTATCTTTAGCAGATAACACATCACTTGCACAAACAAATATTAATTATTTACCCTAGTGTATTCCCTTAGAATCTGAATTGCAGATGCCTTTGCCTGATCCTCAGCTTCTCTGCTACAGCGTTCACATTGTCTTTTGACAACTGTTCCAAGGCACTAAAGGACAAGTCCTTTCTCTCCAAAAAGGATTGAGAATTAAAAGTGCTCAAGCTGACTCCTGAATGAATTAAGCAAAAGCAAAGGTGACATCTTGTTTGTTTAAATTCTGGAAAATTCCAGTGAACCCGTTTTATATAGCTAAATTCGATTTGGATCCCGGATGAGACTTAGATTTTGTCATGATCCCAGTGGACACCAACAAACTAAGGGCAGAGTCATCCCAGATTTGCACTAAGTGTGGTAATGGGCGGGTAAAATGATGCATTACTTATGCATTCCACGGCAACAAGCTGTTTCCATGGCGGGTGGGCTCTCATTCACCCATGCCATGGCCTCACCGCTTCATCATGCGAGGCACCACATTTAAAGTACAGCCGTGCTCTGTGCTTTCAGGCCAGGACTGCAGCCAAAAAGACATGGCCCCAGAACGCAAGAAGACCGCAGCCCTCAAGCACCTTTTGGATGCCGTGGGGGCCTGCTGTGATGTCCTGTACCCGTGCTCTGGCCGCAGGAGTGGCAGCTACATTACCACACCAGTTTGGTAGGCAATGGTAGCAGTGGTCAGTGCCAATGCTGCACAGAAGAGGTTAGCCATCCAATGGAGATAGAGGAAGAATGATCTCATCTGTGCAGCCAGGGTATGGCAACCACCTCATCACTTTAAACTCACACACTCAGGCCCATCGCCCATTCACTGGCATCTCACTCACTGCCAGCTCCAGAGACATCGCCACCCATTCTCAAACACACACCCTCACATGATCATCTGGCCTCATCTCCTCTGGAGACTGGCTCCTCAGACCTCACCATTTTGAGGCCACTTGCAAGGATCAACATGTGCCTCCCCCCTCACACACCCTGGGACACCCCCCTTCCCCAGTACAGCTCTCATCCTGCAGCCTCTTCTCTTGCCTGAGGCCACTTCTCCCCCATCCCCAAGCAAGACCTTGCCCTCCAGTCATTGAAAAGTCACCCACATATGGCTGATCTGGTAGGTAGAGACCTACCTGTGAGCCCCTTTAAAGGTGATATGGTGCTGCCTGTGAAGCCTGGTGCTGATGACTACGAGTGCTGACTGAAGCAAGGTAGGGAAGCAAACTTTGAAGTCCCGAGCAAAGTGCAGACCATCAGGTGCATGTCGCTTATGTGCTGTTATGAAACACATCGGCGTGTTTTCCCACTGAAGTGGGTGGATGATCCAGTGGGGGGGGTGGGATGAGTCCGGCGGACTGGCCTTCTAACGGTATGCTGATGTATCACAATGAGGTTCCCGATGTATGATGGCAGGAAACGCAGTCCGCCATTGGCAGGCTGAATAGACGATCACAAGCTGGTTTCACACTGTTGTGAAATTGCCATATTGTCTGCTCATGCCACCGAACATGGCCGACGCCACTGGGCATGTCAAACCCTGGCCTAAAAGAATTAAACTGACCAAAAAAAAATGTAAGAAATCAATGGACAATGTTTTATTTTTCTTAACTGATACTTTAACAATCAAATTAAAAGCAACATAAATTAACAAGCAAATTGTATTCAATAGATGCCATGAATCACATTTGAAGTAGCCAATACAACAAAGATTTACCGGAAATTCCCTAAATATACATGGCACCACTTTCAGCCACCAAGTCCTTCACAATTCTGACTTCCTCAGGTAAAGTTCAACTCCTTTTCCTCATGCAGCATTTGGTCATTGAATCCCCTCTGACAACAGCTTTATTCCATTTGAGTTTCACGGATATGGTCATCACCAAAAGGGAGCACTTCTGCAGAATCTCTTTGAATTGGCTCACTCCAAGCTTGATGGTGTGGATTCCCCAAAGTCACCTTCATCCGATACTCAGTGACATGTGCACTGTAGGAATGGCTCTGGCAAAATAACTGAAGCCACAGCAGTAACTTTACCCCACTATCCCTGGTGCTATTTCCACCTTTCAGGTTTCCACAATTTAGCTGTCTCACACACACAAAACTCTCCACAGCATCCCTGCACTGCTCCTGTTGTAACCTGATCTCTGAAAGAGGTGGGTTTGCTTTCAGTTTCAATCAACCTCCATTTCCCCAGCAAACTGAGGTCACAGTTTAATGTCCAAGAAATCTCACATTACAGCTAGGAACCCCAAGTCACAGCCCCCTTGCCCAGAAGCCTGAACTTTTAGTTCCTCTTTCAGTTAGGCACTGTCTCAAAAAATACAGGCTTTGAAACCAAAGTCAGTGTGAATAACAGCCTGCACTTGCTTCCCCCATTGGTCACACATGCTAAAGATCTGCTCCACAATTTTTCCGGTGGTTGCTTTCATTATATGCCCATTATCCTTGTCTGATCAGGTGGTGGAAGTTGGACATCAGCCAGGTTGACAGAGAATATTTCCAAAGAAGAGTTCTATTGGGCTCAAAACATTAGCTATGTTTCTCTCTCCACAGATGCTGCCAGACCTGCTGAGTTTTTCCAGCATTTTCTGTTTTTATGACAGAGAGCATCCCTTTTTTGTTCTATGTTTCTTCTACAAGGCACAAAGATGGAGGAATGGCAGGCTGTCCCAGGATAAAGAGAAGGCGCAGTGGCCGCTGCCAGAGTTGCAATCATTTACCAATAGTTTGTAGGCTGAGTGCAGAGATGAGGGCCATGCAAGGCAGATGGACAGGGTGATGAGGGTAATGGGTAACAAGGGCATCAAGGATGGAGGTGAGAGTGAGCTTGAACAAATCAGTTGCTGCAAAAATGTAGTGGCGAATGGAGAGCCAAAGGCTAGACCATTAGGAGTTTGAAAGTAGAATTGTAAGTGAATTGGGGAATAGATTTTTCCAGGGCTGAAGTCAGAAGGAGGTAGAATTAGGATGTGAAAAGGAGTTACTGGTGTGGGGTCTTAGAGGACGTGATCAGAGATGGCCTTATCTGATTGATACAATGGGAGTAGCAAGACCACATGAAATGGTAAAATCAAGGGGGGGGGATGGCTGTGGATATGGAAAGTGATTAAGGGAGGATCTGAGGAAAAGAGGATCTAAGGATCTCAAAAGAGGGAGCATGACCAGCTTGAGATGGAGGCAAGGAGAGGAGGTTAAGATTGAGGACAATAATCAAGCAGAACCTGCAGCTGCAGGGTTTACGGGAATATTTCAGAGCTTTATGATTAAAGCCCAGTCGGAATTATAATTGCTCCAGGCAAGGTCCACATCTCACTTTCTTCAGATAACTATAACAAAATTCAGAGCGAACTGAACTATTACCTCTGCTTAGACTTTGGACTGTCTTTCAGATCTTTTGAACTTAGAGCGTTCCACTGCACATCAATGCATGAAAAAATTCATTGATGAGCCTCTGCCAGACATAGTAGCCAGGGATGACAGGTTCTGATGAAGAGTCATACGGACTTGAAATGCTAACTGTGTTCCTCTCCGTAGATGCTGTCAGACCTGCTGAGTCTTTCCAGCTATTTTTGTTTTTGTTTCAGATTTCCAGCATCTGCAGTATTTTGCTTTTATCATAGTAGCCAGGAATGTTTAGGGCCTTGTTCAAAACAGAGGCTGGAATTTTCTGGCCCGGCCATGGCAGGACACATCACAGATGTGCGGCCAACAGTCCATTGATTTTCGGCAGGACTGGACGATCAAGGCAGTGGGCATGGCTGGAAAATCCCACCCTGGGGAATCCGAAAGGACCTCAAGCTGTAATCTCTTACTTAATCACTGCAGACTTATGTTTAAAACTATTTTAGTTGTTTATAAATATTTTTC
This sequence comes from Carcharodon carcharias, assembly GCF_017639515.1. Classification (NCBI taxonomy): domain Eukaryota; kingdom Metazoa; phylum Chordata; class Chondrichthyes; order Lamniformes; family Lamnidae; genus Carcharodon; species Carcharodon carcharias. The sequence continues at coordinate 46,708,515 of NC_054478.1, read as the reverse complement.
TGTTATTTTCACATATTTGGTAACATTCCTATTCGGAGTTAAAAGATTATAGTCTTCTAAAGGATTTACTAGGAAGCTCACTCAGCATATATGACACTAATTTCAGCCACAATTGAAACTCCGATCTATCTCAGGTAAAATTCTAGCTCTTTTCCATTCAAAGATTTAGCCATTGCTTCTCATCTGACACCAGCTCCTCCCCAATGAACCTTGACAGGTTTAATCTTCAACAAAAGACCGCGCTTCTCCAGAACCTCCTCAGCTCTGCTTACATTGGCCTTGATGGTGTAGATCCACCTTTAACTGAACCATCAGTGATAACCATGTGCTCTGTATGGCCACTTCTGGTCAATCAATTACTTTAAAGTAACTGAAATCAGTGGTAGCAACCTTATTGCTTTTTTCCCCGCTCCCAGATCCAGCCTTCACTTTTTCCCACAACCCTGGCGATGTGGGCCAGTTTTCATGCCACACCAGGATCATGTGAGCCTGATTCATGCCCTTTTGGTGGCTGGGTTAACACCTTGTCTGCTGTGAAACCCAGCAACAACCAGTTCATCTTCTTTCCTCGGGAGATTGCTGATTGTTGTCATGTACTGACTGAGCACTGCTGATCTCAGAACAGAAAACAGCATGTCTTCAATCTCTTCCTTTGTGGGGCCCTGCTAAAATGAAGAGACTGAATCCCACTGATTTGGTGGTTTTAATTCATTAGCTGCGTGTGTGCATGTGCATGTGTGTGTGTGTGTGTGTGTGTGTGTGTATGGGAGGCATGGCTCTGCTTTGCTGTCAGGCTTGCCCTTAGTCTATTTCATGTTTTGGCCACAATTACTCTGCTTGGATACCGCGAAGCATGAATTCCATCACAGTCTATAAATGCAGGTATACCCATTACAAGGATAGGTAGGTAGGAAAACAAGTTGTGAGGAGGGCACATAGGCCAGGATAGTGGGACCCACCACAGGGAATGCGGCTTCCCAGCCAAAGATCCATCGACTTTTGGCGGGACCAGACGATCCCACCCAAACGTTCTGCAAAGGCATGTCGCTTGGTTAAATGAATACGAAATAATTTGGTAGATAGGGTATAATGTGGGAAAATGTAAGGTTGTCCGCCTATTTTACAGTTACATTTACAATTCTTCTCAAAATATCAAATTTTTTACACAGATAAGTAATTTACAAATTCAGTCTTTATGGGGGTTTCCTTATGCATGTAGAACGTCTCAGCTCTACAGCTTCAGATGTTTTGACAGGAACCTCTTTTTCTGGTGTTGTCTGAAAATCAGGTTCTTTGGTGGGCACCTGCGAACCTGTTTCCTCAATTCTTGCAGGTACAGCCGATCCTTCAAACACATCTGTACTCAGTTGAGTTCTTTCAACAGGAGATGTTGACATAGTCGTGAAGACCGGAGGGATCATTTCCTGATACTTTGTTTTTCTCCTCCTTATATGATCTGTCTGTCTCCATATGACTCGGTCTTCTACTTTCACATGGTAAGAAAGAGGTCCAGTGACTTCACCAAAATTTTTCGCATACACCGCCTGTCCTACTGTAAACTTTCTGTCACAACTATGCCAGTCATGTTCAATTTTCTGACTTCCCTGACTCCTTTCCACCTTCCCCCCTAAATCTGGCGTTACTGAGCTCAATCTCGTTCTGAGATGGCGATTTATCAGCAATTCCGCAGGTGTGACACCTGTTGTCATGTAAGGGCTGGTTCTATAATGGAAAAGAAAACATGCTAACTTGGTTGCTACAGAGCCTCCAGTTAATTTCTTCATACCATTTTCGAACACTTGAACTGCTCGCTCCACTAATCCATTCGAAGAAAGGTGGTACAGTGAAGTTTTTACATGAGTAATACTGTTGAGGCTGATAAACCATTGAAACTCAGCACTCATGAATGCCGTGCCATTGTCTGATACAACCACTTCTGGTAGTCCATTGATGGTGAAACTTTGTTGTAGCTTGTCAATTGTAGCAGAAGATGTTGGTGATTTTACTTCATATATGTCTATCCATTTTGAGTGAGCACCAACAAAAAGGAGAAACATTGTTCCCATAAAAGGTCACACATAGTCAATATGCAATCGCACCCATGGCTTTCCTGGCCATTTCTACAGGTGTAACTGAGCTGCTGGAGGTAATTTTTGTACTTGCTGACACTACATACAACTTCTCACTAAGCTCTCTATTTCTCCATCCATTCCAGGCCACTATAGATAACTGCACGCTATGGTCTTCATTCGGGAAATTACTGGATGTGCATTATGTAATTCAGTTAACAATGGCTTTCGTCCTTTTGGAGGAACAATCTTCTCTAGCTCCCCACAATAAGATACCACCATGGCTGGTTATCTCATATTTTCTGTGAAAGTACGGTTTCATTTTATCAGATTCCTGTTCTTGTGACCAACCGTGAGGAACTTGTTCTCATCCTATGGATAAGACTGGGTCTCAACTTGTCCAATCTCTGATCTGCCGAGCACATACCGGTGATGAATCTAAGAAGTTCAATAATAAAATGAGTTCTTGAGGAACTGGAGCATCCTCACTGTTTTCTTTCAAAGGCAAATGGCTAAGTGCATCAGCATTTACAATCTGATTTCCAGGCTGGTGGTTGAAAGTATACTCATACGCTGCCAGAATCAACACTCCTCTCTATATTCTTGCTGAGGCTATGGGTGTTATAGCCTTGTCCTCACTGAACAATCCTAGCAAAGGCTTGAGGTATGGTCATGTACATACTGGTGAAATTTCATGACATCAAAAATGATTAACAAGCCATCTTTTTCTATCTGTGAGACCTTTTCTGCAGTGTTAAGCATTCTTGATACATATCCAATAGGTCATTTTGAGCCATTGTCCATTCGATGGGAGTGCATTGCTCCCACTCCATAAGGAGATGTGTCACCTGTCAGAACCAACTCTTTCATGTGGTCAAAATGTACTAATGAGGTGGATGAATGCAACAGCTGTTTCACTTTTGTGAAAGCTTCTTTCTATGGTGTTTGCCGAGGGCAGCATTGGTTTCTCTTGAGTAGGTAATATAAGGTGCCAGCTCTATCGACAAATTAGGCAAAAAGCATCCTTAGTAATTGATCATCCCCAAGAATGATTTTAGCTCGGAGGTGTTCCTTGGTTCATGTGCCTCTTTAATGGCTCTCTCTTGTTCTTCAACCAGTTGGAGGACATGTGAATCTACCCTGAGACCTAAATAGAGTACCTCTTTCCCTTGGAATGTGCACTTTTCATTTATTAAACACACTCCAACCTGTGAAAAATGCTTCAAAGCTTCTTCCAAATTTGCCAAATGCTCCTTTTCAGTGAGTCCTGTCACTAGAATGTCATCTAAATGAACCACAAGATGAGGCAATCCCTGCAGTAAATTTTCCATTGTCCTCTGGAATATGGTACGTGCAGCTGATATACCAAAAGGCAAACGAGTTTATTGGTACAATGCTTTGAATAGTATTAATTTGTGACAAACTTCTGGGAGGCTTTCTCTAACTCTAATTGTTGATAAGCATGGCTCATATCAAGCTTCATGTAGGTAGTTCCACCTGCCAACTAAGCATACAAATCTTCAATTTTTGGTATAGGGTTCTGTCCAGCTTAGCCACTTTATTGACAGTCGATTTGTAGTCTCCACAAATTTGAACACTTCGGTCAGGCTTAAGTACAGGGTTATTGGTGCTGCCCATTCCGAGAACTGCACAGGTCGTATCGCTTCTAGTTTCTTTAATCTATCTAATTTGACATCTGCCTTTTCCCACATTGCATAAGATACTGGTCTTGCCTTCATAAATTGGATTAACATCAATTTTTGCTTGTAGTCCTTGGATCTTCCCGAGTTCAGCTTGGAAAACTGAGGTATATTTTTGTCGAAGCGCAGGTAACTCAGTAGCTCTCAATTGGAAAATCTCAGTCCAATCCAATTTATTTTTTTTCAGCCAAGGAGGCTTGGCTACCACCATCAAGGGTAATTTCACCGATTGACTTCTGTACTGTACAGTAACCCCGCTTATGCCTTTGATTTTGATGTCTTCCTCAGTGTTAGTTTTCAATTTGTCATCTGTTTCTTCCAAATTTAATTTACATTCTCCATGATTCAGGTATTTAAAAGTATGCTCACCTATCACCATAGAGGGAACTCCTGTGTCCACCTCCATTCTGACAGGCCCATTATTCACCCTCACTGTTACACAGGTTGGTTCTGTTCTTCCTACCTTTAAATTATACAATGAATAAATATCTGAATCTGTTACTTCAGGCTCTGCTTTGTTATGAATCTCACTAGATATTTTCTTTTGATTGAAAGTTTGCCTGATTATATCCTTGCAATGTCTCATTAGGTGTCCGTTTGATGACAGCAAAAATATTTCACCTTTTTAAACTTTGATTCATTACAAGGTTGTCTGCTTCCACCCCGGTTACCATAATCCCATATTTTTGCCACAAAGTCATTTCTTTTTATTTGTCTGTAAGCTGTGGCTGCTTCCCACTTCTCATCAGAGTTATAAATTTTGCGCCTTTTTGGCTGGGGCTCCCCAACCAACATGGTGGATGGCACCATTTTGCGCTCCCTATATAGCTTTTGAGTCCCTCACTGGACTTTCCATCGCCAGTGCTAGTTCCTGCGCCTTCTGAAAATCCAAATTTGTTTCAGACAGTAATCTCTTTTGAATCGCATCATCATTTATACCGCACACCAAACAATCTCTAAGCATTTTATTTATAGATGTACGAAACTCATAATATTCTGTTAACTGTTTTAGACTTCCACATAACAAGCGGGGCTCTATTTCTGAAGTTAAGTTAGAACCATTGTATCATTACAGTGGGCTTAGGCTGGTAATGATTCATCACAAGGTTCACTAAATCATCAAAACTTTCCAAATCTGGGCCACTGGGTGCCATTAAACTTTGGATCAATACATAAGTCTTACTCCCACACATGGATAAGAGGATCGTATGCCTCTTCTCCTCCCCCGCAAAAAATATGAGCAGGGACATGTTAGAAATTAGTATGAATTTTATTTATTTATTTTTTAATGACTGATCGAAACCTCATCCCACCCATGGATAAGGTTTCGCAAAAAATACAAAGGCCGCTTGGCCTTTTAACCTGCCCATAAGGTTGGATGGGCAGCAAAAAATTTAGTTTAATTAGAATGCTAAGGCCCTTAATAGGCTTTTTAATTGTTGTCGGGTGCACTCTCAACTCCCACTCATGCCCGCCGACTGAAATATCGTGCGAGTGCGTAATGACGTTGGGGCACTTACCCGATGTCATTGCACATCATTTTACATTCATTTGGATTGGGCGTGCACCCTCCCGACGAGCAGAAAATTCTGCTCCACAGTTACCATTGTATGATAGAAGCATAGCATCATCAGGCAGTTATCTAGTAAATATTTTATGAGCATTTAATGTTTTCCTACTGTTAAGCCTGTGAAGCAAGCATAAAAGAGGATAAAAATAATATAAATTTTTCAGAAGCATATTTCTTTTCTTCCTTTAATGTAATAATACGTTTGCACATGCACTTAATTAAATTACTATTATTTTTATTTAATTGAACAAAAGAAACCATCAAACTAATTCTATTAAATAAACATGCTTTATTTATTTTATACAGGTAGATCAGAAGCCATTGCCATACATAGCAGCTATTTTAATTAATGAATCAATTTGCAGAGCATACCTCATTACTTCCAGTGGTAGCAGAGTGATGCCAGCAACATACTCTCAAATTACTCCGCGGTAAAGCTAATCATCATAAAACACTGTTTCCTTCCAATTTAGAGTTTTCAGAATAAGAACATCCTGAATGACATTGAAGGCAAAATTGGATTCAGGCAGAGTGCAAATCAGCTTAGTTTTAAAAAATTATATCCACTTCTCTGCGTGTCTGGTGTCAAGTAGAGGTTACCACATTTCCTAGCTGTGGCAGACACCAAGAAAGCAAGAGGAGAGAAGCTGGAAAAATAGCATCGGAAAGCCACAGAGTTGTTTTCATTGGAACCCAATCAGCTTTATAAGGCAGGCAATGTTACAGAACAAGTGGCCAGTTTGATTGCGGGTCCAATAATAGGGAAGTAATAGTGGGGGATTTCAACTTCCCCAACATTAACTGAGTTAGTCATAGTGTGATAGGTTTAGAGGGAGCGGAATTCTTAAAATGCATCCAGAGAGCTTTATAAGCCAGTGCGTAGAAAGTCCTACAAGAGAGGCGGCAGTCCTGGACTTAATTTTAGAAAATGAAGCTGGGGATGTGGTAGAGGTATCAGTGGGGGAGCATTTTGCAGATAGTAATCATAGCTCTATTAGATTCAAGGTTGTTATGGAAAAGGACAAGGATGGGCCAGGAATCAGAGTTCTAAATTAGGGAAGGCTGATTTTAATAAGATCAGATATGATTTGGCCAGAGTGGACTGGGAGCAGCTACTTTTAGGTAAATCTGCATCAGAGCAGTGGGACTCATTCAAGAAGGAAATACGGAGAGTACAGGGCCAACATATTCTGGTAAAGACAAAGGGTGGGACCAACAAATCCAGGGAACCCTGCGTGTTGAGGGATATACAGGATTGGATAAAGAGAAAAAGGGAGGCTTATGGCAGATAGCGAGGGCTCAAAACATTGGAAGCCCTAGAGGGCTATAGAATGTGTAGGGGGGAACTTAAAAAGGAAATTCGGAGAGCAAAAGAGGGACATGAAGAAACATTGGCAGGTAAAATAAAGGAAAATCCAAAGTTATTTTACAAGTACATTAAGAGTAAGAGGATAACTAAGGAAAGAGTAAGGCCTATTAAGGACCATAGTGGTAATTTGTTTGTGGAGCCGGAAGATGTAGGTAGGGTTCTAAATAAATACTTTGCGTCAGTGTTTACAAGTGAGAGGGACGACGTGGGTATGGAAATCAGGTAGATTTTTTAAATTAGCATAGAAAGGGAGGAGGTTCTAAGATGTCTGGCAGGCTTAAAAGTGGATAAATTTCCAGGCCCAGATGAAATGTATCTCAGGCTGTTGAGGAAGACAAGGGAGGAGATAGCAGGGGCACTGGGAATAATTTTCAATACCTCTCTGGCCACAAGAGAGGTACCAGAGGACTGGAGGACAGTCAGTGTGGTACTGTTGTTCAAGAAGGGAAGAAGGGATAAACTAGGGAACTACAGGCCAGTCAGTCTAACCTCAATAGTGGGGAAACAATTGGAAGCAATTCTGAGGGACAGAATTAATCTACACTTGGAGGGGCAGGGATTAATCAAGGACAGTCAGCATGGTTTTGTTAAGGGGAGGTCATGTCTGACCAATTTGATTGAATTTTTCAAAGAGATGACCAGGTGTGCATTTGACATAGTCTACTTGAACTTCAGCAAGGCTTTTGATAAGGTCCCGCATGGGAGACTGATGATGAAGGTAAGAGACCATGGGATCCAAGGCAATTTGGAAAATTAGATCCAGAATTGGCTGAGTGGCAGGAAGCAAAGGGTGATGGTTGAGGGGTGTTTTTGTGACTGGATGTCTGTGTCCAGTGGGGTTCCACAGGGATTGGTGTTGGGTCCCTTGCTGTTTGTGGTATATATAAATGATTTAGACTTGAATGTAGGAGGGTTGATCAGTAAGTTCGCAGATGACACAAAAATTGGTGGCGTGGTAAACAGTGAGGATGATAGCCTTAGTTTACAGGAGAATATAGACGGGCTGGTCAGATGGGCTGATCAGTGGCAAATGGGATTTAATCCAGATAAATGTGAGGTGATGCACTTGGGCAGGACAAACAAGGCACAGAAATACATGATGAATAGTAGGACCCTGGGAAGCACCGAGGATCAGAGGGACCTTGGTGTGCATGTCCAGTGGTCCCTTAAGCTGGCAGGACACCTAGATAAGGTGGTTAAGAAGGCATATGGATACTTGCCTTTGTTAGCCGAGGCATAGAATATAAGAGCAGGGAGGTTATGCTGGAACTGTATAAAACATTGGTTAGGCCACAGCTAGAGCATTGCATGCAGTTCTGGAATCCACATTATGGGAAGGATGTGATTGCACTAGAGAGAGTGCTGAAGAAATTTACCAGGATGTTTCCTGGGCTGTAGAGTTTTAGTTATGAGGAGAGATTGGATAGACTGAAGTTATTTTCCTTGGAGCAGAGGAGATTGAGGGGGCACATGATTGAGATATATGAAATTATGAGGAGCATAGATAGGGTAGACAGGAAGGAACTTTTCCCCTCGGTGGAGGGATCAATAACCAGGGGGTATAGATTTAAGGTAAGAGGCAGGAGGTTTAGACGGGATGTGAGGAAGAGATTTTTCACCCAGAGGGTGGTGGGAACCTGGCACTCACTGCCTGAAAGGCTGGTAGAGGCAGAAACCCTCATAACATTTAAGAAGTATTTGGATGTGCATTTGCGATGCCATGGTATACAAGGCTATGGGCCTAGTGCTGGAAAATGGGATTAAAATAGTTAGGTACTTGTTTGACCGGTGCAGACTCGATGGGCCAAAGGGACTTTTCTGTGCTGTAGGCCTCTGAGACTCTAAGACTCTATAAGAACCTGCTACTGTTGCTGAGCAGAACGGCGCATCAACTTTTTCAATGTCAGGGAGGCCAGGAAATAGCCAGTGTGGGATTTCCCTCCTCCAGCCATTCTGCCTTTGATGACATAGTTCACATTTGAGGCAGGCAGAGGTTATATCTTAATAACTTCTCAACTCCTAATTGATGCTCATGCTAGGAAATCCTGAAAACTGTATATTTCCAGGTTACACAGGTATGTTTTGCTAAACTCATTGGCCCAGATCTTCCAGTCTCCGGGTGGTCGGAGACTGCACATAGGATCCAAGATGCACGTCAGGAGCCCATGGAAATCCCAATGCACTCATCTCTGTGGGGATTGTCTGGGAAGTTTGAACTTATGTTTGGAAATTCCGCTGCTCCCCGGTACCCTCCATAAAAAACTTTGACTCTGAGCTACAGTCGGAGACTTCGGACAGTTCCATGGGACTTAGCTGAATAGTTACCCAGGAAACGTTAGGCAGAGAAATTATTGTCTAACTCCAGGTAACTACAAAAATGACCCTCTTAATCATTCACACTGACACCCCTGACTCCCCCCTTCGACTCCCCCAACTACCCCCTCGATCCGCTGACTACCCCGACCCACTGACTACTCCCCGAAACCCCAACTACTCCCTTGGTTCCCCGACAACTGTTGACCTGACCTGACCTCACTACCCCCCAACCGCCTGACCACACCCCCGACACCCCCCAGCTACCCCTCAACCAGACCCATCTATCCTCCCAACTACTCTCTGACCTGACTAACCCACCTGATCCAAATTGACTTCCCTCAACCCATCTACCACATCATCTACCTACCACATCACCCACCTACCACATCACCCGCCTACCACCTTACCCACCCACTACTTCACCACCTGCCACCCTACCCACCAACACACTACCTACCTGACACGTCACCCACCTGCCACCCTACCACTTACCCACTTACCTCACCCACCTTTCCCACTTACTTCACCTACCTACCAACTCTACCACCCTACACATTCAATTATTCGTTCGTTCAACCATTTATTCATTGACCCATTCACTAAAATTCACAGTGGACACTTAAACTTATCATACGGCAGCTGGTGCCAAATAAAGGGGGTATGCCTTGTCTTCCCCACCGATGTTGCAGCACTGCGATGGAATTCCCTGAAGGATGCTGCACTCTGCATTTCAGAAGACCTGGCAGGAAAAGCGGAGCAGCATCAAAGCGTGGAAAATTTCAAGCAGAGTGGCAATCCAACAATGAATGCCACAACACGGAAGATCTGGGCCAATGCTAAATAACTTTACACCTGGCATCTTAATATTCATTTCTCTGTTGTTCTTCTTTGTCTCTCGTCCATTCCTAATAGTCTTTTTGGACACTGACCACTTTCCAGCACCAAGTAAACTGGTCATTCTTCATGTGTGAACCGATAATAATGGTTAGTCGCTATTTAGCCACAGAGGATTGGAAATCAAAAGCAAGCCTTCTAATACCCACCAGCAGTTAAATATAAATTGGGAATTAGAGCCCCGACCAAACATTCTGAGGCCAATTTTAATGTCTTTATCACCACCTGATTGATAAGAGCTGTTATGATCCAGTTAGGGACCATGAACATATAAAGAAAAATCCAAACACTTTGTTTTACCCAATTGAACTAAACAACAAAATTTTACATTTTTACACAAAAACAAACTTTATTGTATATAAATGCATTAACCAAAATTAGCAGCCTTAACACTATAAGTTATAACTATGAATATTATGCATTCAGTTTTTCTCCTTACTTCCCCAAGTCTTTCCCTTATAAGACACATCAATCTCTAAGTTATTTACTTTTGTATGGACCACCATAAATATGCAACAGTCCTCTGGAGACTTCTTTAATTCTCCTCAGCTCCCGAGATAAGACTTTCATTTACTGCTTGTTGACTGTGGATGCCTCAGTCCCTGGTTGCCTTCTCAATACTTCCCAGCTAATTCAGCTGATTGTTTTATTTTGCTACAAGACTCTATGAGGGCGACTGTAGATTATTTCCCTTGCTTCAAACTATGCAATCTTGAAGCCTTGTTCCCTCACAAAATTAAACTGACATTAAGCCTCACCCGCGCTCCACAAGGTGAACGATGAAATTTGTTTTACCTCATCTAATAGCTCAGGCCTAGCTAACTATCAGTTACTTCGGCTATCTCTTACTGAGCCTGCAACCACAGCAGGCCCAAACTGCAACAACTGAGCTTGGATGGCTCTGTGTCCCTTTACATCGCCTCACCCAGTTTCACTCTGCCCAGAAGTTTTGGTTTCCAAATCTCAGGTTCAGTTTTTGTTTCCTTAGAAATGGTGAGGGTCAGCTTCCTTTCTATATCTCTCTTTTCTGTTTCAGTTTTCCATTTCTTTTTTCAGTAAGTTAATGCATTAAGCTTCTCCAGCTACTGCTTTATAGCTCTATCTCTTCCATTCTGACCTTTTCAGCAGAATACGTTGCATTCACCTCAGATGTTTACCAATTTTAAGTTAGGTTCGCTCCCACGCCCCCATATTTCTGCAGTTAAAAATTAATTTCCTAATACTAGAAGTCATATTCCAAAACACATGAACCACAAAGTAGGTACTTGCAACACAGAAAACGGATAATAGATTAAGGATTGAGCCGGGGATAATCCTACTCTGTATAGCTCAGTAACATGCTGGGTGCTACATTTGCCAACTGATTATGAATCTTAAGTAATTCTAAGTATATTTCCATGGTACATAAGTATTTCATAAAATATTCATAGTTTCTGGATCATGAATATAAATTTGAAACATGTCCAGCGTTCAATGTATTTTCATGACTTGGTATTGAGAAAACTGCACCATGGCAACCACAACAGCATTTACCAGAAATTCAAACTGGGCTAACATTGTGTGTTATGAAAGATTAGAGGAAAGTGTTACATTATATATGATTTAATGCAAAAATCTTCTAACTGCTTTAATGCGAAGTCTATTTTTTTATTCTTTCACAGGATGTGGACATCGCTGGCTGGGCCAGCATTTTTATTGCCCATTCTTAATTGCCCTTGAGAAGATGAGTTATTAAGCCTTTTTAGGTGTCAACTGTCAGATACAAATTTTGAACTATAACATATACAATCCTTGAAATAAATTGTTCTATATGTGAACAAAATAAATACAAGCTTTTATATATAACACCCATTTTTATAGTTTTCTTATAATGACCTTATTGCTGCATCACATAACACTACTGACTGTGCTGTCATAACAATAAAATACAAGGGAAAGTGGAATCGAGGCACATGGCCAGTGATGTAGTTTAAATGCTAATAAATTCCATTCAGTGTACCAGCAGTATAACAGCTAACAGCGTGATGCAGTTAAAAAGGTAAATGTTAGCTTATAACGTATATACCATTTCTGTGCATGGTTTTTGAATCATTGGCCTTAAACACAAAAGGGATTATTTTCATTGGAGCTTATTATCATAATGGAGAAATTTGATATTCAACAAATATATAGTTAATCTTTCAGGGTGAATTATAATTATAAAATTACTGTACCATTTAAATTTCAGTCACATGTCATTCAGCAAGGTGTACCTTTTTCAAGGGTTTTTACTGCAATGCTCAGAGCTCATGAGCAGAAGTTTTCATCAATTCAGTGATTTCTAATTAATTGCATTCTGGAGGGCCCTCAACAGCGCATCCTTTGGAAAAGCATAGATTCACTGACAGCAACTTCATGCTTAACTCTACAGATGTGGTTTCTGGAAGTTGCTGTCAGTTTAGAGGCATAATGGCAGTCAATAGACAGCTTTATTACTACCACAAAATTCATAGCATTTACTTCTTCATTATTAATATAAATAGTTCAAATGATTTGGTAACATTTGCTTTGCGAGATGTACAAATTAACTGCTAGGCTTTTACATATTAAAATTAAAATCTACATAGCTATGTATTAGTGAATCCATTTGTTGCAAATGTCATTTTAGATTCGTTCATGTCAATTCAAAATAAAACTTTATTTACTATGCAGCATTGAGGGGAAAAAAGAGTTCCCAGTCTTAATATCCTGGGGGTAGCAGAGTCCATTGTTCTGTATTTATTGATTAACCATTGTATTTGTGACATATATATTTTACCACCCAGAGTATTTAATAAAAACACTTTTATTGCACACTCAGGAAAGGGACCAAGTATTGAATGTTGGAGGATCTCCTATAGATTATCTTGTAGCAAACACAGGGATTTCCAATGTGTTGTCTTATTACAAGGGAAGAAGCAGAAAACTACATTTAGAGCATAGGATAACGATTATACTAGAAAAACTAGCACTGCCTACCCATTGACTCCAGACTCATAACTAATTTTTGGCTTCAGCCCCTCTAATTACAGGCTTGCATCTCATTTGATAAAGTATCCTGCAAATAAAACCAAGACTTGATATAACATGCTAAAAGTTACCCATTGGTTTATAAAGTCCTTAATAAATGTTACATATTCATGGTAGGAAGAAAGAACTCAATTTTGTGTTCTAAGCAGAAATTGTTGAAAATGCACAGCAGATGAAGTTTTCCCATGAACATTTCCACTTCTGCGCTTTTGCAAAAATTCACTCAATGTGTCTGGGAGCAAAACTGACTAAACAAAAAATTTTAATGGAACAGACTGGCTCATACAAGCTTGGGGGAGGGGGCAGGTGGAATTGGCAGGTCGTGACCCCATCTGCTTCGTTAGCAGGCTCTGCCATGGGCCTTTAACTCAGCGACCACTGTAGCATTCCACTTCCAGATTTTCCCAGCAATGACAGATTGTGTCCATGCTGATGACAGACATTCTGTCAAAGCTACAGTCTCAATTTAAAGAGACCCTGGCAGGGGTCAGAATTGCTTCAGCTGACCTTGGTGCTGAAGACAGAAGAAAGAAGAAGGATAGTCGGAAGGCATGGGAACATTTCTGCCCCAGTTCTCTAACTCTTGCCACATGGTTAGGTACACATGATATATCAGCAGGAGAAGGTACTGAAGACTGCGACAGCAGTGGAGAGGCCCTGTAAGAGCTTCTGGGCATTCCAAGCACTGTATAGCTGAATGTGGATGCAAATTCTCAGGGGTTATGTATGACAGGGGAAATTGTGGAACAGCTATAGGAAATGTGATTCCTTCTGTCACCATTTCCAGAGGCAGAGCACAGTCTGAGAGAGAGATTGGAAGAGTCCATCTCTAGCATAATTGCCATGATGTGTCAGGCATTTGTGATGATTTGTCCCCAGTGAAAGAGTGGCCACCTGCATGGAGAAACAGACACAGTAAGCAACCAATTGTATGTTGTCCCAGACCAAAGGCCTGCGCACTCTGCCACATTACGCAGGATGGATCCAGATTAAGAGGTGTTTGGGGGCTTTTGTCAAGGCTAGGCTGACAGACCCTGGCTAAGGGGATGTGCGGCTGTGTTTGGGAGACCTGTGGGGAGTAAATGCTGAGGAGGGTGAATACCAGTGGGGGGAGTAGGCAGGGGGAGGGTATGGTGCCTCTGTAGGTCACAGGATGCCCAAACAGGAGGCACAGCCCCCCCACCAGCCCAGACAAGATCACCAGGTCTCACTTGGCAACCTCGCCATGTGACCTGGGTCACCCCCACTGCTGATAAAATACCAGTGGCAGTGTGGAGGAGGTCCTTAAGTGACCATTAATTGGCCACTCAGGACTTCAGTTGGCCTAAGGCTCGGTAGGCCATCCATCCCTCCCCTGCTGCTGTTAAAATAGCAGCAGTGGTTGCTGTGTTATTGTTTTTCAACATAAATGTAACAACATTGTAAAGTGTTTGGTAGGCTGAATGAAAGGCTCTTTACTGAAGGATAACAGGGTTCCAGGAAAGCTCTTCAATACATGTTCTATCTGCTAAATAATGCTGGTCCAAATACATTATCACATGGTGATATACATCACTTCCTATGATGATGTATACTAAACTATTTAAATATTCACAGGTATGTTAATCAATATTAAAGCAATTAAAACAATATCACAACAGCCACCTTTTCTGAGGAGACATGTTGCTGAACCTTTTGTCTTGCACTCATCAGGACAGGAATAGCATAGATGTCCTTCAGGGAAGGAAATCTGCCATAAAAATAAAAACAAAAAACTGCGGATGCTGGAAATCCAAAACAAAAACAGAATTACCTGGAAAAACTCAGCAAGTCTGGCAGCATTTGCGGAGAAGAAAAGAGTTGACGTTTCAAGTCCTCATGACCCTTCGACAGAACTAGGTGAATCCCAGGAAGGGTTGAAATATAAGCTGGTTTAAGGTGGTGGTGGTGGGGTGGTGGGGGGGCGGGGTGGGGTGCGGGGGTGGAGGGGGGGCGGGGGGGGGAGAAGCCGGGGGGGCGGTGGTGTGGTTGTAGGCAAAAGCAGTGATAGAAGCAGATCATCAAAAGATGTCACAGACGGCAGAACAAAAGAACACATAGGTGTCGAAGTTGGTGATATTATCTAAACGAATGTGCTAATTAAGAATGGATGGTAGGGCACTCAAGGTATAGCTCTAGTGGGGGTGGGGGGAGCATAAAAGTTTTAAAAATATTTAAAAATAATGGAAATAGGAGGGAAAAAGAAAAATCTATATAATTTATTGGAAAAAAACAAAAGGAAGGGGGAAGAAACAGAAGGGGGGTGGGGATGGAGGAGGAAGGTCAAGACCTAAAGTTGTTGAATTCAATATTCAGTCCAGAAGGCTGTAAAGTGCCTAGTCGGAAGATGAGGTGTTGTTCCTCCAGTTTGCGTTGGGCTTCACTGGAACAATGCAGCAAGCCAAGGACAGACATGTGGGCAAGAGAGCAGGGTGGAGTGTTGAAATGGCAAGCGACAGGGAGGTTTGGGTCATTCTTGCAGACAGACCGCAGGTGTTCTGCAAAGCGGTCGCCCAGTTTACATTTGGTCTCTCCAGTGTAGAGGAGACCGCATTGGGAGCAACGAATGCAGTAGACTAAGTTGGGGGAAATGCAAGTGAAATGTTGCTTCACTTGAAAGGAATGTTTGGGCCCTTGGACGGTGAGGAGAGAGGAAGTGAAGGGGCAGGTGTTACATCTTTTGCGTGGGCATGGGGTGGTGCCATAGGTGGGGGTTGGGGAGTAAGGGGTGATGGAGGAGTGGACCAGGGTCTCCCGGAGGAATCGATCCCTATGGAATGCCGACAGTGGGGGTGAAGGGAAGATGTGTTTGGTAGTGGCATCATGCTGGAGTTGGCGGAAATGGTGGAGGATGATCCTTTGAATGCGGAGGCTGGTGGGGTTCTATGTGTTCTTTTGTTCTGCCTTCTGTGACATCTTTTGATGATCTGCTTCTATCACTGCTTTTGCCTACAACCACACCACCCCCCTCCACTTCTCTCCCGCCACCCAAACCCTAACCCCAACACCTTAAACCAGCTTATATTTCAACCCTTCCTGTGATTCACCTGGTTCTGTCGAAGGGTCATGAGGACTCGAAACATCAACTCTTTTCTTCTCCGCCGATGCTGCCAGACCTGCTGAGTTTTTCCAGGTAATTCTGTTTTTGTTAAGGAAATCTGCCATCCTAACCTGGTCTGGCCTATATGTGACTCCAGACCACAACAATGTGGTTGACTCTTAAATGCCCTCTGACCAAGGGCAATTAGGGATAGGCAATAAATGCTGGCCTAGCCAGCGATGCCCACATCCCATGAATGAATTTTTAAAAAATTTCAAATGATCACAATTTATATCTTTTCTATCTTTTCAGCAATGTTCAAGTTCTGTGCTACCAAGAAACTGTTAATCCATACTTTCCTTAAATAGAAAGAGTGCATAAGGTATAAGCTATGTGCCTAATGGAATAGGATAATTGTGAACAGTATTTAGGCATGTATGAACTATCGCGTTGACTATTCAAGTGTCTCTGAAACATACAGTCTGCTGACTCTGATCTAGTAATAATGAAGCTTTGTTGAGATCTGGAATTGTCAATTCTTTTCTCTTGACTCGCAGGTATAGACTGATGAATATCTTGCAAATGAGTGTTGCGCATGTTATCTCTTCTAGCTCCATTCTCAAAACTTGAATGTGAACGTGTTCTTGACACTAGGAATGTTAGGTTTGATGCAGTTGGATAACTCTCTCAGCTGATCTCTATTTCTCCTCAGCATCGCTCTTTTTGTGCTTGTAACCCTGTATGACCCTGGCTCATTACAGATCTTTGACACATCATCACAAAGAATCACTCCATCCTCAGGATGTTCCATCATGTTCATGCGCAAGGATAGTCGCTGATTTGTTTACTGTCAGAAGTGATGACTTCTTACCTGTTACCAACTACTTTTCCAAATTTCCTGTCTTTCAACAATAGAGGGATGTATCAATTGCATCAGTAGCAAATATGATGAGTGCAATATTCAGTCCTTTTCGTTCCCCAGTGGAGATAGTGTTGGATAATGTTCAATCATAAGGGAATGATGAATTGCCATAAAGTTTTAAGAACAGGATCTCTGGAAGTCTCTGTTTGGAGTTCTTAGCATTTGTTCTGTCCAAATCACATTGCTGTACACATCTTCTAATTCTACACATATTCTGTTCACTTGAACATCTAATGGAATGGATTCTGTCTTCTCAGGGTTAGTTGGTCTGCTCAATGTGTCAGACATAACCTTAGGGTTTTCAGGTTTTTATTGGACATTGCAATCATACCCCTGCACTTTTACAAGCAACTGTTGTAATTGAGGTGTGCAATGGCGAGTGGCTCCTGCCAAATCATTTCTAGTGGCTTATGATCCATTTCAAGAAAAAAAATGTTTGCCAAATAGCTACATATAAGGGAGAATTTTCCCCATGTCGGGCGGGCCAGTCAGGAGAGGGCATGGATCCGATCGCTGCCAGTGATCGGGTCCACGCTGACATTTTACACGGACGGGCCAATTAAGGCCCGCCGAGCGTACTTCATGACTCCCATGCATAGCGGGAGTGGACAAGCGGCAGGGGCCCCACTCAGCCTATTGGGTCCAATGGTGACCCTGTAACCTGTATTAAGGAAGACTGGCAGCCTTGGAAAGGCTGCTCACAATGGCTGGGAGAAGGGCTCTGCAGAGGGGCAATTTTGGTGACGCACATCCGGAGGGTAGGCCAGCGGGGCAGGCCAGGCCGGAGGGTAGGCCAGCGGGACAGTGTGCCCCTCATTTTTCAGATGAGTGCCCAGCTGCCCTCCTGCAGGAGGTTGTAGCGTGGTGGGAGGTCCCTCTTCCGAGAGACGGGAGGCAGAAGCCTCCCCACCTGATCAAGCGTGCGTGGGAGGAGGTGGCCGAGAGTATTAGCTCCCATGATGTGGTGCGGCGCACGTGGCTCCTATGCCATAAAAAGTTCAATGATCTCCTGCACTTGGGAAGGGTGAGTACCATGTTGCCTCAAGTCACGTAATGCAGCCATCACCCTTTCCCTCAAGCCCATCCCCCCAACACCCCACCAATTCTGAGTACAGTAATGCCATTGAATTCCTCACTGCATGTATCCCTTGCTGGGTGTGACAGCGGAGATTGCCCTTGCCCAGTTTCACCCTGAGAGGGTTGAGCTAGAATGGGTGGTGGGGGGGGGGGGGGGTGGGTGGGTGGGGGCCGCGGGTCAGTCCTGGCTTGTTTGGATGAGTGTGCGGCAGCTGCGGGGTAACAAAGTACTGGGGTCCTGCAATGTCCCACTCTGGCTGGGTTGGCAGGGATATGATGGGAATTCAGGTGCAGGCTGGACTAATCAACACTCCTCCTACGTGCTTGGTGAATAGGACAACTTCATTTCACTTCAGAGCTGCTTTGACAGAAATAATGGGCTTCAGTTCAGGACTCCGGAGGAGTCATAACACTTGGGGCCTTCCAGGTATCAGACAGGCTTCCCTTACCCTGGGAATGGGGATTGTGGTCTCCGCAGAAGGCACCTCCTCTGAGGACTAGACGGAGAGGAGGCCAGGAGCCTATATTCAGCATCCAGAGAAGCCACCTTGTGAGAGGACAGGCGAAGGCACAAGGTGTGCAGGGCCAACAGGAAGTCCAAGGTGGAAGGGGCCGCAGAAGACACCACTATCCTGCTGCCAGGGTTTACAGGAGGTGAGGCAGTTACCTCAATATCTCTGAGGTGTAATGCTGAAGGAGGCTCCGCCTCACCAAGCAGCCTGTCGCCTCCATCTGTCAGATGATTGGCCCTGAGCTCAGCTCCATCTGTGTGGTTGGATACCTCATGCCAGCAACGCTGAAGGTTATGGTAGCCCTCAACCTCTATCCCTCAGGCTTTTTCCAGGGGCTGGTGGGTGACCTTTGTGGAGTCTCCCAATCCGCTGTCCACAGTTGTGTCAAGCTGGTGACAGATGCACTATTCAGGTGTGCATTGACTTTCAATTCACTACCACACGGACGACGCCAGCCAGGCAGAGTGAGCCAGAGGCTTCGCAGCGATTGCTGGCTTCCCCCACATCCAGGGTGTAATCGACTGCACACATGTGGCCATCAAGGCACCAGTGGGTGAGCTGGGAGCCTTCCACAATAGGAAGGGCTTCCATTCCATGAACATGCAGAGAGTGTGTGATCACAGGATGCAGATTCTACAAGTCTGTACAAGGTACCCAGGCAGCTCTCATGACGCTTACATCCTGAGACACTCCCAGGTGCCAGGGCTCCTCAGTGCTCCAGCCCGGCTGGATGGATGGCTGCTGGGTGACAAGGGCTATCGCCTCAAAAGGTAGCTCATGACGCCTCTCTGCCATCCAAGAACAGAGGCTGCGCAGTGGTACAACAGGAGCCACGCCTCCACAAGAGCTGTGATGGAGTGAACCATCGGAGTTCTCAAGATGTGCTTATGATGCCTGGACCGTTCAAGGGCCGTACTGCAATACCCCCCAGGTTGTGTGTTGCTGATAGTGTTTGCATGCTGCACTCTCCACAATCTGGCACTTGAAAGGGGGATGCAGTGGAGGAAGAAGATATTGGCGCAGTTGCTCTGGCAGCAGATGATAAGTCCAGTAGTGAGTCCGAGGACGAGCACGCTCAAGAGAACACTGAGGGAATACGCTGATCTGGGCAACCTCCAAGGAGGCAAGGACATCCGGGAGGCTTTGATCCAATGCTCCTTCTGCTAGCCTACCAAAGATGAACCATCACCACATGTCAGGGTTGCAAGATCCATATTCGGTGCCTGAAAGCAACATTTGCTTGGTAAACAACATGAACTACGCGCCATTTCAATAAAGCTCAATGACAAACAAGAGGCATTGGTGCCTCTTCAGCTGCTTGTCATCTCTGTGGGCTCCTCTCAGGGTGCTCTGGATGAGGGCAGCAGCTCCTCTGCCCTTCTGCCAGTGACCGTGGCATCCGATGTGGCTGCAGCGACTGGGATGCCAGCCGTGCCACTGCCCGTTCCCTAGCAGGCGGGGCCATCACAGGCTCCACGGGCCAGAGGGAACCCGCCAAACACATCAAGGCCAACAGGACGGCAGAGTGAGGAGGCTGTCTCCAATGCTAGTGCCAGCGAGGGGGTAGCATCTTGACATAGCACTTACAAGCGTAAATGTAAAGCACCTTAGGCACAGCACAGGCTTATCACTAGTGGTTTTCTTTTGCCCCACTTTTAATTATTTGTTAAGTTGTTGTGATTTGAACATCTTTTTATTTAGTTTGATTTCTGTATGGTAAGCTGCAAAGCATTAAATGCGTTTGATCTCAACAAACCCCTGGGTCCTTCATTAGTTTTGCAGGTGACAGGTATCCCATGATGTTAGGAGTGACTCTAGGTGTGATCCAGGCCAACATCAGCTCGCTTTGGACCTCCCTGCTCAGCATTGATGTGTGGGCACCTAGCTGGGATACTGGGTGCCAAATCCATCTCCCACTTTGACAGTGACCACCTGAGGCCATTGCTAGTGTGAGGGCTTGCAGGTCCGAGCACATCCCCAGGAATCCATGATTCAACTCCTGGAGCAGCCTTTCCATGAGAGTCGCCACTCTATCTATGGAGGAGGCAGTGTGCTCGGCCATAAGGGTCATTGCATTGTTCATGCTCTGCATTGACTCCTCCATCATGGAGACCATGGCATGCATTCCCTCATGTATCTCTGCTGGATCCTCCTGCACACTCTGCTGGACTTCGAGCATTTGCTGCCTCAGGGACAACTCCAGAGGCACATCATCAGCCACCAGCTGAGCATGTTCCTGGTTCCCAGCAGTCCTCCAACTGCTAGTGCCCCGGGCACTCTCTGCCTCTGCCTGTACCTCAAATGAGTGTGAAATGCCCTCACCGCTGTGCACCGAGATACAAGCCAACAATCTTATTCCCACCGAGGTACTGGTATCTGCACTGGTGCCTGCCTGGCTGAGAGGGTATAATGCTGGTGCGGTCAGATCACCTGTGCCCTCAGGTGTGAGCGGCAATCCCTCAGGCTCCTGAGACCAGGCGTGCTCTGGTGAGCCTGAAAGGAAGAACAAGGGGCATTTGATTAGTTGAAGTAGTTACACTGTTATGTGCATGCCTGGCTCCCGAATCAGGGTGCCTTCATCTTTCCATTATCAATGGGGATCCCATGTTGGAGACTGAAATCAATATACAGTCAACAGTGGAATGGCTGCAGGGACAGACATTGTGACCTCAGTGCACGGCACTCTTACCTCCAAGTGCACCCCAACCTCACTGGCCAGTTGATCTAGGCGCATGGCGCCTTTCCAGCTCCATTGCCCCCTGCTCGTATCTGGTGAGCATCAGAATGTGGGGCTGCCCTCTGCCAGCCCACAGCCTCTCAGCATTATTGTGTGCTGTCTTCTCATGAAAGGAGAGAGGAGCATTGATTAGTCCACCCTGTACCTGCATTGCCATTGCAGTCTGGCCAACCCCACCTGAGAAAAAGCTTGCAGGGCTCATCCGATTCGTGACCCTGGAGCCACCATACATTCATTCCAAGCAGCCAGGGCTCACCCACTTGCCCAGATACTGCCTCCATCACATTTACCACTCACACTCCAAGAACTTCCAAACCCATGACCACTACCACTTAGAAGGACAAGGGCAGCAGATAGATTGGAACACAGACATCTGGAAGTTCGCCTCCAAGTCACGCAGCATCCTGACTTGGAAATTTATCACTCTTCCTTCACTGGCGCTGGGTCAAAATCCCGGAACTCGCCCCCTAACAGCATTGTGGGGGCACCTACACCACATGGACTGCAGCAGTTAAAGAAGGTAGCTCACCACCACCTTTTCACAGGCAACTAGGGATGGGCAATAAATGCTGGCCCAGCCAGTGAAGCACACATCCTGTGAATGAATGAATAAGAAAACAAAATTCTGAGGTGTGGGGCGCTGGGGGGCAATCTAACTGCTAAGTGACCCATGCCAACATGGTGCTCATCCTTCCCAATCGCAGGAGGTCATTAAACTTCTTGCAGCACTGCACCCAGTTGCATCTCACCCTGGGAGCTCACCGTGGATGCCACCTCCTCCCAGGAATGTTTGGTGAGGTGGGGGGCCTCCTCCTCCCGTCCCCTGGGATAAGGATATTCCAGCGTGCTGCCACCTCCTCGAAGAGGGCAACGAGGTGCTCATCGGAAAACTTTGGGGCCGTCTGCCCTGCTGACCTGCCCTCCTGCCTGGCCTGCTCCCCGATGACGTTTTCCATTGCAGATGACTGAACTCTGTGGCAGCCTTAGGACGGCTGCCTGCACCATTTTTGAATAGGCCACCGGGTCACCATTGGGCCTTCCTGCAGATCTCGGGAGCCGCGAATTATGCTGGGCGAGCTTTCATTGGCCTGTCCGTGTAAAATCGTGTTGCGCACCCAATCGCGGGCGTTGGTCAGGTTCCTGACTGCCCCTGCCTGCTCCCGCCGAGCCTGCCCGCCAACTGAAAAATTCTGGCCAGAGGGTATTAAAGCCATGTCAACTTCTCAAGGACAACCTTCGAAGCTATCTAAGTTTCTTTAATTTTTTGTTTCCTAACATTCCCAATTTTGCTCAAAAATCTTCATCACTAAGCGAATTGTTGAGAAAGAATGTGCCTTTCCTGTGGCACGAAGACAACCAATACCTCTCCGAAGCACTGAAATTGTCATTATCAGAATCTTTAATATCGCAATTTTGTGACCCTAGGGAGACAACTACCCTGGAGATAGTTGTCTCACAAAAAAGGCTTGGGAGCATGCATACTCCAAAACGGCTAGCTGATTGTATTTGCTTCAAAATCTTTGTCTGTAGCACAATCCAGCTACTCCAACATTAAGCAGGAAACATTAGCTTTAGTGTTTGGAATCGTGCATGTTCAAACCTACTTATTTGGCAAAAGATTTGTGGTAGAGCCTGACCACAAGCTACTGGACATGATTTGGCGAAAACCGTTGACCAGTGCATCGCCAAGATTGAAATGTCTCTTGATAAAAATTCAAGGTTATGAGATTAAGTGCAAGCCAAGGAAACTTGACGGTCACATTGGTTACAGTTAGCAGATTGCTTAACCCAGAAAAAAACAGTAGATACATCCTTAGATCTACAAGGTGACTTCATTAACATCCAAATTGATCTGGTACATTTTACACAAAGCAAACGCCAGCAGTTACAAGAAGGAACAGCAAAAGATTCTACACAGCAGAAATTGTGGAAAACTATCACTGAATGATGCCTGATTCAGTTCAGCATGCCCACAAGCACCTAAGGCCACTTTGGCTTTATTGGGACAAGGTAGACATCTCTTAGGGAGTCATTTCTAAAGGTAGGCAGGAACTGGGACCTTTGTGACCAGATGCCCTTCAACAACTTCATCACTCACACATGGGCATAGGTTGGGTGAGAAGACTTGCAAGAGAGTCAAGTCTATTGGCCAGATATGAACAATGACATTGAAGTCGCCATCAAGAAATGTGGTGCATGTCAAGAGCATATGCCAAGTCAGCACAAAGCACCACTGATTCGACATGAACTTCCTACACATCCTTGGTCCAAAATTAAATCTGACCTCCTCATGTCCATGGCACTGACTTCATCGTCATTGTCGACTACCTAATCAAGTGCTCCATTATTCAACGATTGCACAATACAGCAAGCGCAACTGTCACACACACTATTTTCAGTTTATTTGGTGTGCCTAGACAGATCATTATGGATAACGGGGTATGCAATTTATTGGTAAGTCATTTCAGGATATATGTCAGAAGCAGAATATTGATCATACTGCTTCTTATCCTCATTACCCTAGATCTAACAGCCTTGCTGAATGGATGATTCACACAGTGAAATCCCTAATTTTCAAATGTAGACAGACCAAGCAAGATTTACACATTGTAATGTTACATCTGAGAGTGGCACCTTTAAGTGTAGCTATTCCATCACCAGCAGAGATAATGTTTAGCAATCCAGTGTGTACCAATTTATCTACTCTTACCCATTCTACTGACTCAGAAACTAGAGAACAACTACAAGAGAAAATGACTGACTTGGGACAATAGGTTCACATCTAGCATCACACAGAAGGTTCATGGCAACCAGCTGAGCTGACAAAGATTGGTTCAGTGCCAAGGTGTGATGAAAGTATTACTCACAAAGGTGCAACAGTGAGATATAACCAAGGACAAATCAAACCCATTCCAGCTCCTCAACCACTATACAGTCCTATTATATCTAGGAAAAGATCCCAAATGCAACCAGGAACAACACCCAAGAATGACAATCCCACAAGTCACTGTAAGCAGTTAATGAAACCTCTAAACAAGATTACTATTACAAGATTTAGGTGTACCAGCAGATTGCCTCTACACCTTAGAGACTCACAGATACATCAGTTCTATGCACTTATGTAATGGTAACTAAACATAAACATGTATTATAAATAGTTATACTCCTTTGGAAGGGGGAAAAATGTTTAAAAAGAAAGGGGTATGTTGTATTATGCTTTTAAGAGATATCAGCATGACATCAGTAGAAGGGAAATGTTTCATGTGATTTAGTCTTAGTTCCTCTTTTGTTTTAAGATCACACACACAACCCTGATGTCTTCAAACTCTCTAGTCTTCATTAATGAACCCACAACATGTTTACAAAATCCCTTATGCATGATTGGTGCCTTGTTCCTTGTATAGTAAATAAGCCCAAGGTACTTATATCTTTACAATAACTCAGCACATAGATTTTCAGAAGCATAATGAAATTTGCTGAAATGAATTCATGCAAAGAAGAACTCAGAAATGTTCTGCTTTTTCATTTAGGTAAGATACTTTGATATACATTGCAAAATTCAGTCCAAATGTCCAGGCCTTTCAATTCATAATGATATGGAGGAGCCTAATCCTGTGCAGGTTTCCAGCTATAAAGGTACTTTCTTCAGTTTAAATATATAGAAGCATCACATGCTTCCAGGTGAAGACAGGAGTTTTGTTTGAGGTGTCAACTCATCTTTGATCTGTTCCTGCTAGTGACGTGAGGCATTATTCTCCTTCTGATTAACCAATAGTTGCTACTAAGCTTTGTTAAGATGACTGATAACCATTTTCCTGCAAAACTACATTCAGTTATGCATTAGTATCTTTTCTGATTATATAGTCATCCATGCTCAAAAAAGTTCATTATCTATAGTAAAATATTATCATTTTGGATGAGTTTTTGTACTCAACCTGGTGAGACTGTGTGTAACCTATTGCAAAGAAACAGATAAGGGAACAATGTTGTCAGAAGTGAACACTATATACCTTTCTGGAGATGAAAAGGAGAATTGCAAGGGAAAGTCATGTCCAAGCAGGTTCCAATGTTTTCTGCCAGATACTCAGAACTGGCCCTATAAACAGGCTCCTCACAGATCCATTTGATATGCTTCCTTTTTACACACGGCAAGTTATGATGATCTGGAATGCACTGACTGAAATGGCATTGGAAGCAAATTGAATACAAACTGTCAAAATTATCGAAATACTTGAAAAGGAAAATAAACTGCAGTGATATGGAGAAAGTTGAAGATTGATACTAATTGAATAGCTCTTTTAAACAACTGGAACTGGCATGTTAGGTAGATACAGACAGTGGAGATTTAAAATATTGGGATTTTCAACGACCTGTTTCTGATATGAAAATTGGTTAACAGACAGAGGAAACACTGGCAGAGATATTGTACACTAAGGGCTGAATTTTCTGGCTGATGCGCGGGTGGCAGAGCCCACACATCAGTGCTTAAAATGTTGCACGGCATCGCAATATTTAGGTGGGCGGGCACGAGCCAGCGCAACGCGCGCCTGCCATTAATTAAAGACCTTGTTAAGGCCCTTAACTCGGCAATTGATGCCAATTTTGAGGAGCCCGTGCAAACTTTGGCTCAGCGCACGGGCCCAACGGGCAGGTGGGTAAGTGATTTTTTAACAAACCTCATCCACTGGTGGGATATGTGGGCTCAGAGGGATTGTTCATATTTTTTCTGAAGTATTTAATGCATAAAGTGTTTTAAACTTGCCTGTGTGATTGTTACCAGTTCAGATCGATTTCCAATAGCTTTCTCTGTACTTTGAAGCTTCAGCTCAGCAGTCTGCAGACAGTAATCTTTACCGGACCTGCAGCTTTCCAGAGGCCTCCATTTAAGCTGGGTATGGGTCCTGACATCTCCACTGCAGGCAGCTCCTCTGAGGAGGAAGGGCGGGATAGAATAAGGAGGAGGCCAGGACTGGACACTCAGCCTCCAGGGGAGCCACCTTTGGAACGCCAGGCGCAGGCACAAGGGGCACAGGGCCAAGAGGTTGTCCAAGGTGGCAGGAGCCACAGAAGATGCCACTATCTTGCTGCCAGGGTATACAGGCAGTGAAGCAGCTACCACCATATGACTGGGGTGCAGTACCGAAGGAGGCTCTGTCTGTCAAGGGAAACGGTCAACAATATCTGTCAAATGATTGGCCCTGAGATCTCCCCTATCTGTGTGGGTGGACACCCCATACCAGCAGCTCTCAAGGTCACAGTTCCCTCCGCTTCTATGCCTCTGGCTCCTTCCAGGGGTCGGTGGGTGACCTTTGCGGTGTCTCCCAATCAGCTGTCCACACTTGTGTCAAGCAGGTCACAGATGCTCTGCTCAGACGGGCATTGACTTTCATCCATTTCCGTTGCGACCAGGCAAGTCAGACACAGTGAGCCAGAGACTGCACGGCTATTGCTGGCTTCCCCCACGTCCAGGGTGCAATAGACTGCACACAAGTGGCCATCAAGGCACCAGCAGGTGAGCCCGGTGCCTTCATCAACAGGAAGGGCTTCCACTCCATGAACGTGCAGATAGTGTGTGATCACAGGATGCTGATTCTACAAGTTTGTGCAAGATACCCAGGCAGCTCCCACAGTACCTACCTCCTCAGACACTGCCAGGTGCTGGGGCTCTTCAGTGCTCCGGCTCGGCTGGATGGTTGGCTACTGGGTGACAAGGGCTATCCCCTTAAAAGGTGGCTCATGACGCCACTCCGCCTTCCAAGAACAGAAGCTGAGCAGCGGTACAATAGGAGCCACGGCACCACAAGGGCTGTGGTGGAGAGAGCCATTGGTCTTCTCAAGATGCGCTTCCATTGCCTGGACTGCTCAGGGGTGCACTCCAGTACCGCCCAGATCGCGTCTCTCTGATAGTGGTAGTCTGCTGCGCTTTGCACAATCTTGCGCTTGGAAGGGGGGGATGCAGTTGACGATGAAGACCTGAGGCACTGGATGAGGCTGCACATGATGAATCCAGCAGTGGCTCAGAGGATGAGGAAGCACAGGGCAATGATGAGGGGCAGCCTGCCGACCCGCTACTACACCAAGGAGGCAGGGACACTTGGGACAATTTAATCCAAAGAACCTTCTGCTAGCTCCGCACACATGGATCAGCAGGACCAGCATTGCCTGGCGCTTCCACACGTGGCACTTAGATGCTACATCTTCCACCTCATCAGATGCAACTAAGGGCTTAGTACAGAAACATCAACTTCCACTCAAATACGCATGATATATCTATGAAACATACAAATGCAGCACAAAGGAAACACCCTCAGCCATGGTCAGAAAAGTGGACTTTACTCAGTCCAAAATAAAGCACAAACATCGCTCAGACGGACATAACTATTTTTTCCCTAATCTAGGGCCGACACAAATTCACCGTGACATACCCATTGAGTGCCTAACGTGCCTTATGCTTACGTTTGCGGGTGCTACGTTTAGGTGCCACCCCATCGCTCGGAGTGGCTTGTGAGGCAGCCTGCTGACTCTGCTGTTCTGTTGGCCTCGATGACCTTGGCGGGCGTCCTCTGGCCCGTGGAGCCTGTGATAGCCCCGCCTGGGAGGGTGTGGCGACTTCCAGAACTGGCACCTCCCCAGTTGTTGCAGCCTCAACAGATGCAACAGTCACTGGCAGAGGGGCGGAGGAGCTGCTGCTCTCATCCGGAGCGCCCTGAGAGGAGCTCGCAGTGACGACAGGCAGCTGCTGCGCCGACATAAGATCAAATTGGACCTCCCTGCTCACCGCATGCAGATGCATGGGTACCGAGTGGTGACACTTGGTGCCCAGAACATCTCCCACATTGGGAATGACCACCAGTGGCCAGTACCGGTGTGAGGGCTTGCAGGTCAGAGCGTGACCCAATCAGAAGAGTCTCAATCCGATCAAAGCCCCTCACCATTAGAGTCGCCAATCTCTCGGTGGAGGAAGCCTCAGGAAGCTCTGTCCTCAGGTTCATGCCTTCACTGACACTCTGCCTGGACTCCTCCACCACAGAAACCAACTGAAGCACACTCTCATGCAACCCTGCCAGATGCTCCCATGCATCCTGCCGCTTGTCCTGCAGCTACTGCATTGGTGACATCACCAGAGGCCCATCATCACTGCCGGACTCAGCATGTGCCTGGTCCACTGCAGTCCTACGGCTGCTGGCACCATCGGCACCCTCTGTACATACCATCTCCTCCAGTGATTGTGAAGTGCCATCTCCATGTGCCCGGGATCACTAACCAATGTTATATTCCCCACCAAAGTGTTTGTCGCTGCGCTGGTGCCTGGTTCGCTGAAAGGATGTGATGCAAGCTGCAAGTCTTGCCCTCAGGTGTGGAGGGGGGGCTCCAGACGTATTGGGGTGGTGATGCTGAAATTAACAACAAGGACAGTGGATCAGTTGGTGTTCAGTCAGTAACACCTTTCATCCCTTTTCCCCCCAGCCTCATAAGTCACTCACCCTTCAAGAACCTAAGGAGACGAACATTGGTGGCGTAGTAAATAGTCAAGAGGAGGCCCAAACATTACATGTGCATACAGACAGGCTGGTCAGATGGCCTAAGGACTGCCACATGGAATGTTATGTGGATAAGTGTGTGGTTAAGCACTTGGGCAAGACAAGCAAGGAACGGGAATACATGAGTAATGGTAGGACCGAGGGAAGTCACGACAATCACAGGGACCTTGCTGGGCAGACCCGTTAAGGTGGCAGAACAGGAACATAAGGCGTGTAAAAAGGTCAAAGCCAGACGTGCCTTCATTAGATGAGGAATAGAATATAGGAAAAGCAAGGTCATGTTGCAAGTGCAGAAAACACTGTCGAGGCCACATCTGCACTTCTGCGTTCAGTTGTGACCTGCACTTCATGGGAGAGATGGCATTGGAGTGGGGAGAGTGCAGAGGTTCCTGACCTGAATGCATGCTGGCCTGGAGAGTTGTCGTGATGGGGAAACATTGCAAACATTTGCGACCTTTGCCGTGGATCACAGGAGATCGACAGGTCACAATATTGACCTTCATACCGTTATGAGGGGCATAGACCAGGTGGACACAAGGCAACATTTCTCCTTGGCGCAGGGATGACTAATGTGGTGGCATTTATTTAAGTTGAGTGCCATGAGGTTGGAAGGAGAGGTGCTGAGCCCTTTTGGATAGAGTAACTGGGCGCACTGGCTGAAAGGGTGGTGGAGGTACAAAGATGAAAAATGTCTTTGGATGTGCAGCAGCGATGCCATGGCATGTTAGGCCATGGGGATAGTGGTCACAAATGGTATAAGATGACTTTGGAAGGTGCTAGAGACACGCATCCTCAAGGGGCCGAGGGACCTTTGTGTATGACCCACACGTCTGACTGTATCAGTCTGTGAATGAGCAGTGTTGCAGCATTAACAGTTGCAGCAACCACCAGTACTTTGGATGGTGGGGAGACAGAGTGGATGGGACTGTGGACCTCAATACGTCTGGCCGCTGCACCCCAGCCTCATCGACACCTGTCGAGCTGGCCGCCTGCCTCATCCCCAGCTCCATGGCCTGCTCCTCATATGTGGTGAGGCTCTGCAGCACGGAGTGCCCATGACCCTCATGTTGTGTTCAGTTTTTGCCTGCAGAACAGAGAAGAGCATTTATTGGGTTTGATTGCTCATGTACTCTGCACGCGCATGCCGCACCCCAACCACAGTGGCCCATCTGAGGCCTCCAGCGGCTCCTGTCCACACTACTGGTGATCAGTCCCCAGAAGATAGTATGGCTGGTCCCAACCCCCTCTCCCATTGGACACCTTGGACACATTCGGCGTCCATCACTTTGAATAACACATGAGTCTTAGCACCCATGGTAAGGAGGCGCAACTAGGTGCGGCGCCGAGGTCAGCAGAAGGCTCTTGGCCACAACACCTTGAGGCTCCCCTTCCACCATCTCATCACCATCAATATGACATGTGTTGGAGTTCTGAGTATGTGTCTAACTGTCTCCCCTGCAGGTTGCCCCCAGACTACTCAAATGCGACAAACACCAACATATGCTGCGGGGAGAACCCATCTTTTCCTCAACCACTAAGGCTCTTGTAAGCATGGTCAATATCTGTTTGCCCACCCAGTGTGCGCCAAATGCCCAATGCAGTAACGACACTAAGACGTGGGGGTGGTGGTGGCTCAAAGGCTAAGGCTACCTGCTGGGTCAAATGGCCAAGGCTGACATGGCACTCACCCTTCCAGAGCTCAACAAGTCATTGAAGCGCTTGCGGTACTGTGTTCTGGTGTGCCGCACTTCATCATGGGCGCCCTACAGCCACCGCCACCTCCTGCCACGCCTGCCTGGTGATGTGGGAGGCCCTCCTCCTCCCATCCTTTGGATACAAAACATCCTAACGGTTGGACACCTCTTGGAGGAAGACAGTAAGACATGCATCTGAGAACCGAGGGGCACAGTGGCCCCCAGCTGGCCTATCCTGCAGCCTGCCCCCCTCCTCCTCTTCTGCCCTCAAACCAGCATGTCCTTCTCTATGAGTGGCCATGTGAACTGCCTCAAGGAGGCCGCCTGGCCACTCTTTATACAGACTGCCAGTTCCCCATTGGAACCAGTGGTCTGAACACGTCCGCCGCCGATTCAATTTTCCCGTTGTACACGGGAGTTGCAAACTCACTGGGTGGGCCTGAATTGGTCCGCCTGCACAAAATGGCGGCATGGCCTATTTCAGCAGCGGCAATCGGCTGCCCTCCCACCACCAAGCCGGGGCAAAATTCAGCCCTAAATGTTTGTCAGATTCAATTTTCTGTTCACTTAAAATCTATTTACCTAAT
Organism: Carcharodon carcharias; assembly: GCF_017639515.1. Classification (NCBI taxonomy): domain Eukaryota; kingdom Metazoa; phylum Chordata; class Chondrichthyes; order Lamniformes; family Lamnidae; genus Carcharodon; species Carcharodon carcharias. The sequence continues at coordinate 46,677,421 of NC_054478.1, read as the reverse complement.
GAACGTGGGACTCTAACACTTTTTACCAGATTCTCCAATTGATAAAACATGCGTTTGTCAAAACAATGAATTATTTTCAATATTAAATATGATATATTGAAATATAAACTAATTGCTTCTTTTTTTAATTATGTGATTTTTTTTTCAGCTAAGCCTGAAACCTCTCAACCTAATTGCAGTTAGCCAACCTGAAAATGACCTATTTATTCCAACTCTCTAAGAACATAGGAAATAGGAGCAGACGTAGGATATTCGGACCTTGGGCCCCTCTATTAGAGGATTGGCTAACTAACAGGAAACAGAGTTATGTCTTTATGTTCTTCTAAGGTGTCTCCCATTTAAGATGGAGGTGAGGAGGAATTTCTTCCCTCAGAGAATTGTTAGTGTTTGGAATTCTCTTCCACAGAGAACAGTGGAAACTGGATCATTGAATATATTCAAGCCTAGTTAGGCAGATTTTTGATTGACAAGGGAGTTAAGGGCTATGTTATGGGGTAGGTAGGAAAGTAGGGATAAGGCCACAATTAACATTTGCCTCTTGATTATCTACTATTCTTGGGCTGCTTTTTGCATCTTCTAATGTAAAGAAATATACAAGATGCCTGTTTAGTTTCCTGTTTCCCATTACTAATTCCCTAGTTGCATTCTCTAAGGGACCAATGTTTACTGTTGCTACTCTTTTCCTTTTCATATACCTGCAGAAGCTTATACTATCTTTTTTATATGTCTTGCTGGTTTTCTCTCAAACTCTAATTTCTCCCTCTTCATTATTTTTTAATAATGCTTTGCTGGTTTCTAAATTTTCCCAATCTTTCATTGGGTGCCATTCTTAAGTTCATTAATTAGCCATGGATGGTAAAACCTTCTCACAGAGTTTCTCTATCTCAATGGAATATATCTGTGTTGTGAGTTGTGAAATAGTTCCTTAAATGTTTGCCCCGCCTTCTCTATCACCTTACCCTTTAATCTATTTTCCCAGTCCAATTTAGCGAGCTCCGCCTTCATGCCCTTGTAATTGCCATTACTTAAGATTAAGACCCACACTTCTCACCCTCAAACTGAATATGAAATTCTATCATGCTATGATCACTTTTAGCTAGAGGATCCTTTAATATGGGGCCATTTATTAATTCTATCTCATTACATATCACCAGGTCTAAAATAGCCTGTCTAGAACATCTCCTTAGAAACTGTCCTGAATACACTCTATGAACTCATCCTCCAGACTATCTTTGCCAATCTGATTTGCTAATCTATATGGACATTAAAATTGTCCACAATTATTGCTGTTATCTTTGTTATATGCCCCCATAATTTATTCATTATTTGCTCTTATGAACAGCATAGCTGCTAGAGCATGTATAAACTACTCCCACCAGTGACTTATTCCCTTTGCTATTTCTTACTTTACCCAAGCTGATTCTACATCTTGATCTTCTAAGCCATGTTGTGTGTTCCATAGTTACTTTTAGAAGTACTATTCATTCAAACAATTTTTTTTCTTCAGGTAAATTATTCCCCATTTTTGATCTCTAGCACTGTCACTATAGCCTTCTCATCTGACCATATTTCAGGTTAGGAATTGAGTGGAAAAGGATAAAGAGCTTGCTTTTACTTGGATGTGCAATAGGGTTGTAGCCTGAAAGGATTATCTGGAATGGGTTAAAGGTCCCATTTCAGCCAAACATATCTTGTGCTGTTTTATGATATAACTATGTTGGAACAAAGCTCATGGCTTCTGACTCTTCACCCCACCCACATTAAATTAGATAAATATCTTCTGATGAAAATTATGCCCTTTGGAAATGTCATCTGGCAGTCCAGTTTGACTGCTGTATCCAAAGCTTTAACAAGTTCATATTTCAGTTAGCTCTACTTGATCTTAGGGGAAAGGACTTCAAAATCAATATAATAATCTCCTTGAGCATGGAATCTGATAGCTTTTTGAAAGAGATGCTGCATGTAAATTGGCCCAAATGTCCTCCTGTGCTATATCATTCTGTGATTCAAGGTGTTCATGGAAGGCAGATTTAAGGTGGAAGCAAGTTAGCAGAAGAAAGAAAATGGAGTTAGAAATAATATGGCTGCAAAAAATTGTCATGAACCTTCAATTTTTGGGCAACTGAATGCCACAGTTTGTTAGACACACTTCTCGGAATTAGGTTCAGATCCATCCCAAGCTAATGGGATGAACTTCTCTTCTGTTTGTTGTTGTGTGTGAAATGTATTTGGGGAATCTCTTCTGAGGCTGGAGATATTTTGTAGGGTAAAATACAGGGAGCCAAAAAGGTCCTTTGTGCATACTGAGTTTCCTGATGCCAGCTGGGATAAAATTAGAGTTATTACAATTGGCCTTGGCAGCGTTTGGATATGGAGGAAAGGAAGACATCAATCAGATTTTCTGTTCCCAGTATCAATCCAGTGACTTCTACAGGAAATTACCTGTTGTGGAAAATGCATCAGGAGAGCAGCAGGATTGGCTGCAAGGACACTTTCCCAAAGTTAAGAACCTGTTTCTGTTCGCTGTTTATGATCACAGATGAAATATAACTGTTTGGTTGTGTGCTTGTCAACCACATGATACTGTATCCCAGCATACATTTGTGTCTTTGGATGAAGGGGGAGAAATTGGGAAGAAAGTATATTCAAATTCTTATTTATTTATTTATTTTACGTAAAATAAAATGATCTTCTGCTGTAATCCAACTCCTTCAATTAGATATCAAAATCTCAAAGATAGCAAACAAAATAAGGTAGGCTTCATTACATCAAAATTTCTATTTGTGCTGTTTCCTTCTAATTGAATTTCTTAATTATGAAATGCATTTTTTGTATTTTACCATGAGTTTTCAAACAGTGCTGGGTAGAGTATGGAAAATAATGAGATTGACAGACTTTCTACCAAGTCTGCAGTGCTAAAGAACAGCCCCAACTGGGGCTAGTCTGCACTGCACGCTGCTGTCTTAACCCACCACTTGTAAATGATGGTGGGAAGGTTTGCTGGAATATCCCACTTCATTCCCTAAATACATGCTAACAACAATAGGGGAGACTTTCAGTTTGGCTGTGAACAGATGCTGTATTGATGATGCACTCACTTAACACAATGGTCTTGGAATGTTCTTGGTATTTCCGCCATATGTGTTGAATAAGGGGTTAACATCAGGACCACCAAATACTATTGATGTAATTATGACGCAATATCACACTAATAAGTATTCATTGTATGCAGATGTATTACAAGTGGGAACCCGCCACATGGCAATGTGAGGTCTGACGTTGCAATAATGCTGCTGATTTAATCTCTGCATTTCAACCCACTGCTGAGAAATCAAACTTTTTCATCTCATTTCATTCAGTTATGTCATGTTTCCCACTCTAGTGGGCTCCATAAAATCCCTCCCAATGTCTCCAGGTTTAAGTGAATATAAAACTTCTCCAAAGTTCTGACTTGACATCAAAGCAGAGCAGAGCTTTAAAACATGTTCGTTTATTAGTTTTGATTCAATGTTATACTCTGTAGAAAGTTTTCATGATACCATCAAGTACTTATACAGCGTTTTGAAAACTAATGGCAAACTTCTAATAATACGTCTTTCAGGTAAGTAATTATCCAGTGCTTCTGATATGCTCAGATAAAGGATACCTGTACAAACTGAAGTTCTACACGGAAAATTATATTTTTTTTATCTTTACTATTCATCTTCCTCCTGACGTTTGGTCTATGCATTCTAGTACATATGAGAAACAGATTATAACTATAAGAACAGCCCCTGGAGCAAAGTGAAAAAATTGCAAAGTACATAGTGAATTGACTATGTGACTCAAGACAGAGGATAGTTCTCAATACTGACCATTATAAGTGAGCAGTTATGATCATTCAAATCGTCTAGCGAATGGCTCTCAAACCTCTGGTCATCGATATATCTATTATATATTTTAATTGCTAAGTGGCCTCAAAAGTCCAAAGATAAACTGCATTTGTCGATGGTGCTTTAAGTGTAACATTAGATCAATAATTGAGTATGAGGGGGTAGCACCAAAGGTTATATAATAGTTATTTTTATATGATTTGCCTCCTCCTGCCATACACACTCACCATTAGGTTACGGCAGTATCTGGCCATCTGAATGGAGAAAGATGTCTTTCCTCCCCACAGGACCTTCCACAGCAGTCAGAAAACTGTACACTTTCAGCAACGCATGGCATAAGATTTTCCACTCGGCGGGTGGGTGCATACTCGACCTGACCAAGCCTAAAATGGTGCGCGATGACGTCAGGCGAGCATCCCGACATCATTACGCACTCGTGCGATGTTTCAGTCAGTGTACGCATGCTGAAGTGGCAGTGCGTCCACCATTTTTTGCTGTCCATCCGGCCTTACGGTTGGTGGGCAGGCAAAAACACCAAACGGCCTTTGCGCTTTTTTGGAAACCTCATTCACAGCCAGGATAAGGTTTCCAAAAGCAAATTAAAATAAAATAAAATCTTTAATTTTTCATTAATAACATGTTCCTGCTCATGTGACAGAGCCACATGACAGGTCATGTTTAATTACATTTTTATTCTTTAAATTTTTTTTCGAATATCTTCAGCTCCTTGCCTCAGGGAGATTATGTAGTGCGCTCACGCGCATGCGAAAAAGTTGCGCTTGCCCCACTTGTCATCCTCCCCCCAGCCCGAACAGGCAGAGCTGAGCGCTGCTGCTCACATTTCACGCTGAGCAGGCCTTAATTGGCTCGCAGTGTGAAATTACCTTCCGTTCCCGATGACGGGTGGCAGTCGGCTTGCAGACCACCCCTGCCCACTCCTGCCAAGCCCACACACCAAGGGAAAAATTCTGCCCATGATTTCCTGAATCAAACATCACTTGATCCACTTCCCACTGCCTCATTCATGTCATCACCCTAAAATGGGTTTGCAGAGGTCATGTAGAACTAGAATCAAATAAAAATGTTTCAAACATTAGTGTTAGCAGGTAGCAGTGGATGATATTCACTTTGGAAAAGATTTACATTCCGGTTTCCAGCCAAGAGCCATTTCCTTGATTTCCACAAAACGTTTGATGAAATGAAAATGAAGTATCAGTGCAATTCCAGAAAACTGCCGCTGCAGATCTGAAGTCTGAAGTTCTTCAATACCTATATCAGCCTTAGTGCTCAAGAGAGGAAAATGACAAAATTATTTTCCAGTGGTATTGATGAGAGCTTGGTTGACTGTTGGTTTGAGTTCAGTTAGCCATTATCTAGCCAACTTAGAATTTCCTTAATAATTGTATATTCTTGCTCCAGATTTGTTGGTGTTAAGATCAAGCAACTATTAGATTGTGTTTGCATTCGTGTTTTTAAGTAATCCACTAAGTTGCTCTCAAAATTATGAAATATTTTTTCACCAGACTAAAAATTAAAATCCATGTGTTAAGTGTGGGTTTTTAAACATATCTTTTCCCAACTTAATTAGTTTGGTGAACCTTACACATGATCATTCATTACTACATTTTCTATTGGTGTCTATGCTATGATCTCCTTGTGGGAAACTCAGTTTGATTCATGTAAGAATCATTAGCAGGGTTTATTATTGCAACAGAATGAATTTATTTGCTTTCATTTCACTTGCCTAAGTATGTTCATATAAAGTATCAGAGCTCACCAAAATCCAAAAACTTTAAAATATTTTCAGGAATCAGTTGGAACTGTAATATATATTATTCTGGCCTATCTGTGTATGCTTACTTGAGGTCCAGTAGCCAGATAGAGAATATTTTTGCTGGCTAGAATGGTGGCTTTCTTTTAGAATGGTGGCAGTTCAAGAACGGAGCTCCACCTTCTCAAGGACAACTAGGGATGGGCAATAAAATGCTGGCCCAGCCAGTGAAGCCCACATCCTGTGAATGAATATTTTAAAAATCCTAAAAGCCTTTGCATATATATTACCACAAAATGGCTACATGAGGCAGAAATTTTCAGTTGGTGGGCAGGCAGGCGCACCTGACCCACTCGAGCGTGAAATGACACACTTTGATGTCGGTTGAGTGTGTCAACCTCAACGCACAGTCGCGCAATAGTTTGGCAGGTGGGTGTGCACCGGAGCCAGCAGTGCACCCACCGACAGTTAGAAAGCCTGTTAAGACCATTAAGTAATGAATTAACTTGACAAATTTCAAATGATCACAACAATTTATAGCACAAGAGAAAAGGGTGTTGATTGGTTGGCAAGTCAACTCTGATTGGCTGAGGCTTTGCCATGGAGACAGCAACGAGAAACTGTACGCTCCCCAAGCTACTGAGTAATTTTTAAAAGGTGCAAGGTTTGAACATATTCCTTCTGTTTGCAAAGACCAGGTCCCTGTGCATGCATGTATGTAGCGTCTTGAAAGTGTAACTAAGCCACACAACAAGTTTGACTGATTATTTTACGTTTATTGTTAATGGAGCTATTAGCACACTCAAGAGGATCATCCACCATCAACATCCATGGTGGTGGAGGTGGTGGGGTTATTACTATTTACTAAAAACCTAACTGGACAAGCCACATAAGTACCGTAGCCACAAGAGCAGATCAGAGGCTAGAAATTCTGCAGTGTCACACTCAAACAATATGGACACATAAATTTATTTAAAATAAACATTTGCCTTGAAAAAAATGGAGAATAGAAACACCGCTTTTGAAACAGAATGGAGTTGAGAGGTCAAGTGATTTTTTTTCTCTTTTCTGTCAATACACATGGCCCTGGGAGCTAGCTTGTAATGCTGGATGTGGCATTATATTGCAAATGGCCTTCTGGGACATTTCATTGAGAAGGAATTAAAATGCAACAAACCCTTGCCATGAATTAATGGCTGCCATTGTCCAAATAGTTACAGGAACAACAGAAAGTTGCAGAACACCTTTGGTCTGTCCGCAAGCATTACCCAGACCTCCTTCTCACTTGCCATTTCAACACTCCATCCTGCTCTCATGCCCACATGTCCGTCCTTGGCTTGCTACATTGTTCCAGTGAAGCTCAATGGAAACTGGAGGAACAGCACCTCATCTTCCGATTAGGCACTTTACAGCCTTCCAGACTAAATATTGAGTTCAACAATTTTAGATCATGAACTCTCTCCTCCATCCCCACCCCCTTTATGAGTCCCCCCCTTTTTTTCCAATAATTTATATAGATTTTTCTTTTCCTACCTACTTCCATTATTTTTAAATGTATTTCCATCCATTGTTTTATCTCTACCTTTTAGCCTTTTTTGATTCCTTCACCCCACCCCACCCCCACTAGGGCTATCTGTACCTTGCTTGTCCTGCTTTCTAACCTTACTTAGCACATTCCTCAGATAATATCACCACCTTCAACACCTCTTTGTCCTTTTGTCTGTGACATCTTTTGGTTATCTCCACCTATCACTGGCCCTCTATCCAGCTCTACTTGTCCCAGCCCCCCTTAAACCAGCTTATATTTCACCTCTTTTCTATTTTTACTTAGTTCTGTTGAAGGGTCATTCGGACTCAAAACGTTAACTGTGTTCCTCTCTGCAGATGCTGCCAGACCTGCTGAGTTTTTCCAGGTATTTTTGTTTTTGTTTTGGATTTCCAGCATCTGCAGTTTTTTGCTTTTATCTTAAATACAATGGTCACATGGTTTCTGATGAAAGACATTTAATAAGACACATTTTGTGAACAACAGGCAGAAAGAAAGAAGAAGAGCTCTAGACCAACAAAGGAACAGGGCCCTGCATAAAATCCATCAGGAGGCAAAGAAGCCTTTACCTCTGTATTTGAATAACCAAACTGGATTTTGCTGCAGGGGTTTGACTGTCCCTCACTGCAGTGAAGCCAGATAAACCTGCTACTGCAAGCAGTAAGCCACTGCAAATCCTTCTTCATAAAACTCCAACCTCTGTCTCTTCAATGATTAAAAATGGAACCCCAGGCCTGTAAGGTTTCAAGACCTCATCTCGAAAGAAGCAAGGGTGACAGTGAATTTTTGGACTTTTATGATTTAAATGCATGCTACCTCTTTTGTAATCACTTTTCCTTGTGTATATGCCTGTGTGAGTGGGTGCTGTTATGTATACATTTCAGATGTTGAGTAATAAATATTTATCCTTTTTAAAAAGTTATGAGTAAACCTGTCATTTGTCTGTTCTAGAGAGTTACAACACTAAGGGGATTAAAAACGTATCTTTTAAAACACATCTATCTTCAGTCAGTTGAGAGATAGAAAAAGAGAGAATCAACTTTCCCCTGCCAGTGACAACAGCAAGTAACTCACCTCCTGATCCTCCAAAGCCAATAGCCAGGGGTGAGAACATGGAGGAATTTCAAAACTAGAATGAGAATTTTAAAATTGATGTGCTGATAACCAGGAGTCAATGTAGGCCAGCGAGCACAGGGGTGACCAGTGAACAGGGCTTGGTTCGCATAAGGACACAGGCAGCAGAGTTTTGAATGGCCTCAAATTTATAGATGTTAGAACATGGGCGGCTAGCCAGGAGTACATTGGAATAGTCAAGTCAAAGGCATAGATGATGGTTTCAGGAGCAAATGAACAGAGACAGAAGTGGACTTGGGCAATGTTACGAAGATGAAAAAAGGTAGCTTTATTGATGAAGTGGACTTGTGGTTAGAAACTCATATTGGGGTCAAATATGACAACACTGTTGCAAACAGTGTGGTTTAACTTCAGGTAATTGCCAGGGAGAGAAAAAGAAAAAAACACTTGCATTTATATAGTGTTTCTCAAAATGCTTTAAAGCCAGTGAAGTACTTTTAAAATATTACTGCTGTAATGTAGGAGACGCAGCAGCCAATTTGCAAACAACAAACTCCCACAAACAATAATGCAATAATGACCAGATAATCTAATGTGGTTGACTCTTGACTGCCCTCTGAAATGGCCTAGCAAGTCACTCAGTTCAAGGGCAATTAGGGATTGGCAACAAATGCTGGCCTTGCCAGTGATGCTCACATCCCATGACAGAATAATTTAAAAAAAATTCAGGTGAGGTGCTTTTTACTTTATTTTGCTGCTGCAGAGTTGGTGGAAGTATTGTGTATTGTGATGTCGGAAGAGGTCTCACTAATGTTTTGAATCAGAAGGGGATGGTGCTGGATCTTTGCCAGAAGTTGATCGAATTTTAAAAGTCTCTGAGCAGAAACTTCTCTCACTCCATCTTAGGCTCCAGCACGACAGGGAGATCGATGGAACACAGACAGCAGAAAGGAGATGTTGTGTGCAAAGAAAGGGGGAGTAAGGTTATTAACAGAATTCCAGGCACACCTAGCATGTTTAAAGAGCACCTCTGCTACCTCCACCTCAGCCAGGAGCAGTGTCTGAGGTGGTTGCATTTCACCGACAATATTGTTACTGAACTGTATCACCTCCTCAAACCAGGCCTGCAGCCACATTGCAGGGTGAGGATGGTGCTGCCAGTGGAGGGGGAGAGGTATCAGGGGGTCACCATCACCCTCAGTTTTTACACCTCAGGATACTTACTGGCTGGAGCCAGCAAAATCACCAACATCTTTCAGTTCACCATATATCACTGCATTAGAGAGTTCACCAAAGCTCTGTACACTCGGAGAAGGGACTTTATGCTTTTCTCACAAAGCTGAGAGAAGCAGGAGGAATGGACTCATGGCTTTGACAAAATAGCGGCATTTCCAATGGTGCAGAGAGTCAGTGGCTCATGGTGCCAATTAGGGGGCAGCTATTGCCACCTTGTCATCAGCAAGCACCACAGGCAGAATAGGAGAAGGATGAAGAGGAGGCATCCAGGAAAATCTTAGCTCTAGACAGTCTGTCCCTGAGTGACTCATCAGACTGTTGGTTCCATTTCATCCCCACCTTGTCACTTCTCCACAGTTTCCATCTTTTCCATCCCTCTCTTAAATAGTGGAAGGTCAGAAAATTGGACAGAATATAAGGAACAGCAAAGGATGACTAAAAGATTAATAAGGAGGGAAAAAAATCAGTGTATGAGGGGAAGCTAGCCAGAAATATGAAAACAGATAGTAAGACTTTCTATAATTATTTTAAAAAGAAATGAGTTAACAAAGTGAGCGTTGATCTTATAAGAAGTGAGTCTGGAGAACTCATAATGGAAAATAAGGAAATGGCAGATGAATCGAACAGGTATTTTGCATCTGTCTTCACTATAGAGGATATAAGTAACATCGCAGAAGGAGCTATAAATCAGGAAATGGAAGGGAGGGAGAAACTCAGGAAAATTACAATCATCAGAGAACTGGTACTGAGCAAATGGTTGGGGCTATGTGCTGACAAGTGCCCTGGTCCTGATGGACTTCATCCTAGGGTCTTAAAAGAAGTAGCTAGTGAGATAGTTGCTGCATTGGTTTTAATTTTCCAAAACTCCCTAGATCCAGGGAAGGTCCCATTAGAGTGGAAGATAGCAAATGTAACTCTATTATTTAAAAGGGGAGGGAGACAGGCAGCAGGAAACTACAGGCCAGTTAGGGAAACTGCTAGAAATTATTATTAAAGAAGCAAGAGCAGGGCACTTGAATAAGTTTAAGGTAATCAGGCAGAGTTAATATGGTTTTGTGAAAGGAAATCTTGTTTAACCAACTTACTGGAGTTCTTTGAAGAAGTAACATGTGCTGTGGATAAAGGGGAACTGGTGGATGTACTGTACTTAGATTTCAAGAAGACATTTGATAAAGTGGCATATCAAAGGATATTGCGGACAATTAAAGCTCATGGTATAGGAGATAACATACTGGCATGGACAGAAGGTTGGCTAGCTTAGAGGAAGCAGGGAATAGGCATAAATAGGTCTTTTTCAAGTTGTCAAGATGTGCCACAGGGATCAGTGCTGGGACCTCAACTTTTTACAATTTATATAAATGACTTGGATGAAGGGATAGATGGGATGGTTGCCAAATTTGTTGATGACACAAAGAGACGTAGGAAAGTAAGTTGTGAAATGGACAAAAGGAAGCTACAAAAAGGTGTATATAGGTTATGTGAGTGGGCAAAGATCTGGCAAATGGAGTATAAAGTGGGAAAATGTGAAATTGTTCATTTCGGCAGGAAGAATAAAAGAGAATCATATTATCTAAATGGTGAGAGATTGCCGAGCTCTAAGGTGCAGAGGGATCTGGGTGTCTTAGTGCATGAATCGCACTATTATGCAGGTACAGCAAGTAATTAGGAATGCTAATAGAATGTTACCATTTATTATGAAGGGAATTGAATACACAAGTAGGGAGGTTATGCCTCAGTTGTACAGAGCACTAGTGAGATCACATCTGGAGTACTGTGTACATTATTGGTCTCCTTATTTAAGGAAAGATGTAAATGTGTTGGAAGCAGTTCAGAGAAGGTTTACCAGATTAATATCTGGAACGGGTGGGCTGTCTCATGAGGAAAGGTTGGACAGGCTAGGCTTGTAACTACTGGAGTTTAGAAGAGTAAGAGGTGACTTTATTGAAACATATAAGATCCTGAGGGGTCTTGACAGGGTGGATGTGGAGAGGATGTTTCCTCATGTGGGAGAATCTTGAACTAGGGGTTACTGTTTAAAACTAATGGGTCACCCATTTAAAACTGAGATGGGGCAAAAATATTTTCTCTCAGAGCATTGTGAGTTTTTGGCACTCTCTTCCTGAAAAGGTGGTAGAAGTAGAGTGTTTGAATATTTCTAAGGCACAGGTGGATAGATTCTTGGTAAGCAAGCGGTGATAGGTTATTGGGGGTAAGGCGGGATGCAGATTTGAGGTTACTATCCGATTGGCCATGACATTATTAACTGGAGCAGGTGTGAGGAACCGAATGGCGTACTCCTGCTCCTTGTTTGTACGTTTGCATATTTGTATTATGACAGTTTCCTCTTGGCCATATGGCTAAAATAAAAGACGCCAGAACAAAAAAAAATTCTATAAAAACTGTATGCAACACCCCTTCCAATAATACATACTAAATTGAGCTATTTTACATCATGTATTCCCTTAGTGTCTATCTTATGTGTCTTTGTCTGGCCTAGTGCTCCAGTGGCTGTAGCATGGAAGGCTGCTGACTTTCACTGAGGTTGACTGCAGGTGGCCTTGCAGGGTTACCTTGAACAACTCTGGCCATTGAGGCCCAATGTTGGACTGCAGCACCTCAGCAAAAATGTCAACAGTCTGAGCTGGCTGACTGAGTGGCAACAGCAGAGGCACTGGCAGAGTGGCATTGGTGGGAGCATGAAGGCATGAAGGGATGAAGCCAGAAAGGATGAAATGTTTCTGTAACACAGGGTAACTGCTGTTCCCCTAACAGTGCTTCAGCAATCGTAGGAATCTGTTGGAGGGCAGATTGCTGGACTGCTATTAGAACATGTAAGCCCCTTTCAGCACTGGTGTCCACAGCCATGATGGCAACAGTCTGAGCCTGCATGGCAACAGGCATGTATCTCATGACCTCAAACTGAGCTTCCATTGCAGCACTCAAACAATGACTGGTTTCTAACTGTGCTGTGATGGAAGCTGAGTCTGCAAGTGCTGTCATAGCGATGGCCAACACATCTGCGCTGGAAAGAATGAGCTCAAACTTTATGATACTTGATAATACCAAACAGGCTCTCTGACAGGCCTGTCAAGCACCAAGTTTCTCTGTATGGATACCCATCAGCCTTTTCCTATATGTTGGCCCATCAAAGTCCTAAGCTTAGCCCTCTGCTACAAAATACATCTGCCACCTCATCTGCCTGGAGACTGGTATATGCCATATCCTTTTGCCTGGCTGCGGCCCATTCATGGCCAATGACTCACCATGCATTGATTCCTCTATAATATCTACAGTGTCAATATCTGAGCTGGTGGCTTCAGGTATCAGATCAAGTGATGATCCTTCTTCATCAGACGTCTGCTTATTATCTCATCCTTCATCATCAGGGTGTGTTGTCTGGCCATATGGCAGTTCTTGAGCATCTGAAAACATAAATGGAGAAGGAGAGTGTTGGTTTGAGGTAAAGGGGTGGGGGGGGGGGGGGGGGGGGGGGGGGGGGGGTGGAGGTGCGGAGTTACAACCACAGCCGATGTTATTTGTTCAGCAAGCCAAATCCCAGAGGGAAACTTCTCTTACTGATCATAACAATTTTTTTTTGTAGTTTGGAAACAAGGGAAAGAACAATTGATCCCAGAAGCACAGAATCTCAATAACACTTTTAGGATTTTAAAATTAAAAAATGTATTAACAAAAAAAATCTTAAGCACTCAAGATTAAAGGTACACAGTTAAAACAGTTTTATAAAACATCCCCCACAAAAAAAAACATTTGGTTAGAACACACAAGTTAACTACTTGGCAACAGCTCCCTTATAGATTTTTAACCATAAAAATCCAGTAATATTACCAAAGGCAAAAACATTTGTCATTTTAGTAAAGGTATGCAACACAACTTCTCACCGTCTTCCAGTCCGCTCTGGAAATCCAAAAGAAAGGCTCAGAAACAGACTGCTTTCCAAAAACAAAGGCTTCCCTGGCCTGAAAACTGCTTAAAATTCACAACTTTCACACATTCTTTCAGCACAGATCTGCTCTCAGGACATCTTCCCCCACACAGCCACATAGCTCAGCCCAATATCTTTCCTTAAATTTCCTTTTTCCCTTTCATTTTAGATTCCATTGCGCTAATTACCTCTTTGAACTCAACTTTTCGAAAATATAACAATCTTTCATGTTTTCCTATTGCCTCTACTTTCGGATCAAATGAAATTTCATAACCTTCCCTCGTTTGCTTATGAGGCCTTTGTAAGTTGTAAAAGTCCCTTGTCACTTCTAAACTCCCTTTTGAATTTTAACAGCTGAAAAGTCAAGTCCCTACCTTTTACCTAATGCAAATTTTAAAACACAACCTATTTACTTATAAATCCAAACTCACCAATCTCTCATTATACATGCATGAACCTAACACCTTTACCTTTCATCTATCAGTTCCCATAGACAAGCTGTCTTTACTAACCTTCCCTCCAGTTTAATTAATCATGCACACACACACACACACAGACACGCACACCCTTCTTTACAGAATGCCACCATATTCCCAAAGTATTAAAAAACATCAGTTTGCAAAGTTTGTACTTCATAACAATCATAATAAATTGCAGGATGAGGACAAAATTCGATTTGAGAAGACGAACAAGTCCTCAATGGCCATCAGTGCCAATAATTCATGCAAGGTGCTCAGGAGATGCAGACATATCTGACCCATGCTTGGGAGATGCAAGCGTACCTGATGCCCATGAGTTGACTGCTACTCCTTGAAATCATGTGTGACCTTCTGCTGCAAGATAGAGGGACGAGTTTCAACGAGCTTGCTGCAAGATGTTTTTGGGTGATGGACTGTAAAGCTGAATAGCCAGAAGTATTTCAAAGTTGTGAGATGTGGGTATGAGGCTTGCAGCAGTGTGTGACAGCAGTCTGAAAATTAGGCATAAATCTTGATTCCTAGAGATTGTTGATGGGGAAATAATGGAAACGTGATACATTGAGCAGTGTTTGAGGCTGGTGGAGTGGTTCGTAGGAGATGGCATTTGAAGATTAATTCACTGATATTGACCATTCACGTGAGGTCATTGAACTTTTTTCTGGCACTGCAGCTGGGTCCTCAGGACCAGTTCCCATTCCTTTCTTAAAGAATGCCTGGATAGTCATCTGGCACCCTCCATTAACATGATGTTGCTAATTATGTCAGCTTTGCCTCAGTTGTTAATGCTCTCCCCTCTGGGATGGAAGGTTCTAGTTTCAAGTTCAACTACAAGACATGAGCAAAAACATCAAAAGCTGGCATTCCAAAATACTATTGAAGCAACACTGCACATCAGAGGTGTCACCTTTCAGATGAGATGTTAAATCAAGGGCCCATCTGCCCTCTGAGGTGGGTGTCAAAGATTCTGTGGCACTATTTCAAAGCATGGAAATTATCACAGATATTCTAGCCAATATTTATTTCTCAACCAATATCATAAAAGCAGATTATCTGATCCTTATTACATTGCTGTAGCAGCTTGCATTATATGAATTGGTTGCCACATTTCTTACCTCACAGCATTGGCTACCCTTCAAAAGTTCTTCATTGGCTGTACAGTGCTTTGATGCATAGATGATCATAAAAGGCAATGTATAAATGCATAAAAGTCTCCAGTACTGCATTCAAAAACTGAGAGCTCTCACTCCAGCCTGCTGCTCCATTCTCCATGTTTCATCTTCTTGGTAATACTTCCAGAGGCAGTTTCAATACCTCCTGCAAGCAGAATGCACCTCCCATTTAAGAGGTGCAGCCTAGCTTTAAGAAGTGTGGGTTAGCTTAACTCATGAAAGTCCTGCAAGCACCTGGGCCTCCTGCTGAGCGTGCAACTAGAAAGCAGCACAAGTATCATTGGGCTGAATGTTCCAATCATTCAGGTGCACAGGTAGCATGAAGCTGTGTACTACCCTTATCACCTTTATCAGGCATAGGTTGCTCTCTCATGGTGTTCTCCATTCCCACAAGCTGACCATACTGAATTTTTAAGTCAGTGAGTTTTTAATTGCTTAGCAAATAATGATCATAGCGAACAAGCCCTCTGGTGCAGAAAACCTAATTTTACAGGTGGTGCCTCATTTGATGAGAAGAAAATTATTATTGAAAATTATAAAAATATAATTAAAATTTAAAAAATATATAGCTGTCTCTTTTATCTCTCTCCCTTCATCTCATGTGCATTTCCCTTTTTTCCACTTTTTGTACATTATTTTAAAGCCAACGAATATTGTGTGCTTTACATTTCCTGATTTGGACTCAAGTCGGTGTCTCAAAAGTAAGCAAGCATGCAAATAGTAGCTATCACTGAGTGTAGCTCATTACTGAGTGAAGCACAAACAGAATCTGAGCTTAAAATTTGGTGAGTGAGGGAATTTTAACAATTAATTTTAAGGGTTGATCTCTTTAGCATTTAACTAAATTTTATTGTGAAATTTCTTTTAGTCTTAGTCAGGGATAATCAAGCTCCCTTTTGGAGAACTATACTTAGTTAATTAGGTAGCGAGTTAGAATTGGTTTCTCTAGCCAGCAGTGCTGACTCATCTTTGTAGATTTTCAGCTGGTATAAATGCAGGTGGTCTTGCTAAGAGCATGGAATAGGAAGCATGAAGATAACAACTCATCACTTAGTGCAGCTCAAAACAGAAGGTGAAATTGGGAATTTGATCAGTGAGGAATTCAGTGCAGTGAGGGAGGAAGCACTATTGTAACCTTTTTCAAAAAAGGAGTGGGCAAAGAAAGGGAGCCAGAGACCAGCAGCAGGACATGAGAGCTGAAGCCTTGAAGCATTACTTAGGTGAGCCATTGATAAGTTTTAAGTTTGTTTTTCTCTCTGACAGACCAGTAATTTAATTTGGTACTGGGGAGATGTAAGTGTTGCATTAAATTTACAGCTTAATTAGTTAAACCACTTGATATAACCACAGATAATCATTGAGTGATATTTCTAAAATTAATTAGTTGAATAAAACATAATAAAGATGGCAAGGCAGATGATTTGTTGCAGCTGTAGCATATGGGAAATGATGGACACCAATATGATCCACAGCAACCACTCTGTAGCAAATCTGTCGAAGAGTCATGAGGACTCGAAACGTCAACTCTTTTCTTCTCCGCCGATGCTGCCAGACCTGCTGAGTTTTTCCAGGTAATTCTGTTTTGTTTTGGATTTACAGCATCCGCAGTTTTTTTGTTTTTTTTACTCTGTAGCAAATGTCTGCAGCTCAAGGGACGTCAGCTAGGAGCTGATGAGCTGGAGTCTGAACTTCAGACACTATGATGCATCAGGGAGGGACAAAGTTACCTGAACATTTTGTTCCAGGAGGCAGTCACATCCTTTAGGCTAGGTACTTTGAAGTTGGCCTGCAGTCAGGGACAGGAGTGCGTGACTGCAAGTGAGACAGGTATGGGGATCCAGAAGAGTGATAAAAGTGTAATAATTTTCATAATATTTTTCTGATTTATTGTGAAGTAGGTTTATGGGTTAAGTATAGGTGGTTCTGTCTGCATGATTTAATTATATTTGAAGTCAAGTAGATTGCAAGCTTGAAATTATCAAAAGAAGCTAGGTCTAGAAATGTGCTTGGCATGCTAATGAGTAAACATGGATGCTGGCTTAATATGTAAGATGTGAAGGGAATTTGCATTTTAGATAAATGAAGGGAGTTTTGGATTTCAAAGGGATCTTAGTCTGTTTACAACTAGCCAGATAAGCAAGGCTAAGGGTTGTGTTTATTTTCTCAAAGGTTACTGCCAATATTGGCAACATGAACATTTTTATATTATCAGGAAGATACAGTTTCAAAGACATATGGAACAATAGAATTTACATATTAAAGACAGAGAAACATATATAAAGGAGAATGAAATGCTATGTAAGGAAGGCCATGTAAGACCTAATAGGAGTGTGTGAAACCGCCTTCAAGAAGCCTCCAGCCATTTGTGCATAAGTTTGCTACATAAAGTAACTGAAGTTTGAGAAAACCATTTGGAATTCCACTGCCAAATGGGTATAGTGTTAACTTACACATTTTATTTTAAGTCTAAAATCTAATTTGGACTGTTGTCTTAAAGGGGATGTTTAATGGGGAGTCAGGTCAGATAGAACTTTTACAATTTGTTATAGTAGTAAGTAATTGTAGGTGTATGTATGTGCTTGAAACCTTTTATTTTGTGAATTAATATTTTAATTTATTTTTTTTTAAACCCTAGAGGTCTTGGTGGACTCATTACTTCTGAATTCAGTGCATACATCTTGTAATAAATACAAATTGGAAAACTGTTGTGGCACCGTGACCAAGCTTCCCTTGTGGATTTGGTTCACCTGGCACACATCATCTGCTATGTCATAACAAGAAGGTAGCACAGAAGGAGCTTCATTCCTTGCAATTGTCCAACAAGTTCAATGTTCTTGCAGTTTGTATGGATAAGAGCAGGGACTGCAGGGTGGGTGTGTGAACTGACCATGGCAGTGTGGTGCATGGAGACATTCTAGTGGATGGAGTTAATGGGAATGTAGTGTTAGTAGAGGACAGTATAGTCAGTTGGATAGATGCACTTCCCTGCAGCTGAAAGCAAGTAGGTTGTATTACCTGCCTGGTGCCCGGGGTTTGGGATATCTGATTGGGGTTGGAGAGAAACTTGCAGTGGGAGGGGGAGGATCCAGTGGCCATGGTCTACAGGGGTAAATCAATGGGACTAGGAAAGAGGTTCTGCTAAGGGATTATGAGCAGCTAGGGGCTCAATTAAAAAGCAGAACCACAAAGATAATAATCTCTGGATTACTACCTGGGCTATGCACAAATTGGCGTAGGGTAACTAAGATTAGAGAGTTGAATGCATGTCTCAAAGATTGGCGTAGGTTTTGATTTATGGAGTACTGACACTGCACTGGGGAAAATGGGAGCCTGTACAGTTGAGATGGTCTTCAGCTGAACTATGCATATTAGTAGTGTGGGAGAGAAGGGTTTAAACTGACTAGGGGGGAGGATGGAAACACATGCAAGGAGATGTGATAAATTAAAGAGAAAAGGCAAGGCAATAAAGCAGAGTGGCAAAATGGGTAATGACAGCCAGAGTGTGGTAGGAAGGACAGAAAGTATAAATGTGAGAGTGCACCAACAGATAAGGTCAGAGTTTGCAAGAATGGTAAAAAGATAAAATTAAAGGCCCTGTATCTGAATGCATGTAGCATTCATAACAAAACAGAAGAATCAATAGCACAAATAAAAATAAATACGTATGACCTGTTAGCCATTTCAGAGATGTGGTTGCAAGTTGAACAAGGCTGGAACCTAAATATTCTAGGATATTTGATATTTCAGAAGGACAGGACACTCAGAAAATTTGGTAGGGTAGCTTTATTAATTAAGCATGGCATTAGACACAATTGAGAGATGATATTTGTTTAGAAAATCAAGACAGTAGAGATAAGAAATAGCAAAGGTACGAAGTCACTTGTGGGAATAACTTATATGCCCCCTAACATTGGTTACATTGTAGGACACAATATACAGGGAGAAAAAAATGTGGTCTTACAATAATCATGGGTGATTTTAATGTCCATATAGATTGGGTGAATATGATTAACAAAGGTAGCCTGGAAAATAAATTCATAGAGAGTATTCTGGACAATTTCTTAGAGTAGTACACTCTAGTACCAACCAGGGAGCAGGCTATTTTCGACCTGAAACAGGTTGAATAATGACCTCATAGTAAAGGAGCCTCAAGGCAACAGTGGTAACTACATGATAGAATTTCACATTCAGGTTGAGAGTGAGAGGTCTGGGTCTAAGGGTAGTGCCTTAAACTTAAACTAAGGCAATTATAAGAGTATGGAGACAGAGTTGGCTAATGTGAACTGGGATAATACGTTAAAAAGTAAGACAGTAGAGAAGCAGTGACAGACGTTCAAGATGATATTTCATAACTCTCAGCAAAAGCATATTCCATTAAGAAAGAAAGACTCAATCAGAAGGATGCACCATCTGTTAAGCATGGTATCAAGTTGAAGGAAAATCATACAATATTTTGAAGAACAGTGGGTAGGTCAGAAGATTGGGTGGATTTTAGAAACCAGCAAAGAATGACTAAAAAACGAAAAGGAGGCAGAAAGTAGCGTAACAGAGAAAACTAGCTAGAAATATAAAAACAATAAGAGTTTCTACAAGTATATACAACAGAACTGAATAACTAAAATGAGTGTTGGTCCCTGAGAGGGTGAGACTGAGGAATTTATAAAGGGAAACAAGAAAACGGCAGAAGCTTTGAACAATTATTTTGCAAAAAAAAATCCCAAGGATACTTGAAAATCAAGAGGTAAAAGGGAGGGAAGAACTTAAAACAATCACAATCACTTGGGTCAGAACTAAAGGCTGATAAGACCCCTGGAACTGATGGCCTGCATCCTAGGGTCTTAAAAGAAATGGCTGCGGTGATAATAAATGTTGGTTGCAATTTTCCAAAATTTTCTAGATCCTGGGAAGATCCTAGCAGATTGGAAAATCACAAATATAACACCTCTATTCAAGAAAGAAGGGAGATAGAGCAGGAAACTACAGACCTAACGTCTGACATAGGGAAAATGCTAGAATTTATTATCAAGGAGGTAATAGCAGGACATTTAGAAAATCTTAATGCTGTCGCGTAGAGTCAACCTGGTTTGTGAAAGAGAAATCGTGTCTGAACAGTTTATTTGAATTCGTTGAGGCTGTAACAAGCATAGTGGATAAAGGGCAGCCTATGGATGTGGTGTACTTGGAGCAGAATCATCCCAGATTTGCTCCAAGTGCGGTAGCGGGTGGGAAAAACGACATTTTACTTTCCAATCCCACCACATTATTTATGCATTCCTGGGAAACGTACCATTTCGATGGTGGGCGCGCTAGCATTCACCCACCCTCCATCACTTTGCTGCTTCATCTCGCCAGGCGCCTTAATTAAAGTCCAGCTGCATGCACAGATCTCAGTGCTTCCAGCCCATGGCTACAATAGGGAAGACATCCATGAAAGGCAAGACTGCAGCCCCCAGATTTAGCGACACGTCACTGGAATGCCTTTTCAACACCGTGGAGCCTGCCACAATGTCCTCTACCCGTGCTCTAGCACTTGGAGGACTGCTGGAGGCCAGAAATCTGCTCTGCCCATGTCAGATGACGAGCCTTTAGACTTGGTCGTACCTAAGCTGCTGCAGCTGCAAAGGTCAGGGACATCAGGAAGTGATGTCCACTGCACTCCCCAGGTTGCAAGGCATCATGGAGGATTTTGTCGGCCTTTAGTCTGAGGTGATAGTGCTGGCACGACGATGCACTGAGGTCAACACTGGTGGGATGGCCGCTGCCATGGAGATGTTGATCCAGGACACTAGTCATGCACTTCTGTGTGCATTGCACTCCATCGCTGACACCATAGTTGGCCTCCAACAATGTCAACATGAGAGGGGTGTGGGAAGCTGGATCTCACTCCAGCTTCCCTTTCTCCTCAAGGAGTCAGCCAGGGGCCTTTGGGCACCCATTGGGAGGAGGGTCAGCAGCTGCACACCCCGGGGCCATCCATCCAGGTGACTCCGTGACTGCCCGGCCCATTCAAATCCATTCCTCCTGTGGCCCCAGCAGCTCCAGCTGCATAGGCTGAGGAAATGTCATCACCACACGCAGGACCCTGAAAGAGGCTAGGGCCCACCAGGTCTCAGCCCTCCAGAGGACACCCGCCAAGGTCATCATGGTCACGGCACAGCAGTCAGCAGTCTGCCTCCACCTCCTGGGGAGCACTAAGATGTAGCAGCAGTGTTAGGAAGGTTAAAAAATATATATATTCACTGTGTGGGCATGGGCATTAATCATTTGTACATGATGTTGACTATTGTAAATAAACTCCCAACAATACCACCCTGCCTGTGGCTCTTTGTTATGATGAGCAGTGTTTGTGTCAGTCTGAAGTGAAGCCTTGGTCCCTGCATATGATAAAGGCAGGTGTCTCAGTCCAGGGCCTCCTCCCTGTGCTTTGGTGCAACCTTCCCAGCACAGTGATGGTGCGTCTTCACAGTCACTGGACACATTAATCATGCCTGCACCTCAATGGGGTTTATCATTGCTGCCGGAATGTCATGGGCCGGTGGCACAGAGTTACAACACTTTCTCTGCGTGCTCGGAGCACCTTTCAGGTGTGGCTGGTCCACCATCTCATCAGCAACTGTGTTCGCTGACAATGTGGTACTGAAAGGTCCAGCTTGCAATGAATACCATAGGATCAGGAGAAGTTAATGTTTCCCCACTGTATCTCCATGAGGAACAATTTTGACCTCGGCGGGTGGGCTTGTTGGGGGCAGGTGGTGGTCAGGAAGCCAACCACCGCCCACAATTGAGGCCGGAAGGTGATTTCATGCTGGCGAGCCAATTAAGGCCCACCTAGAGTGAAAGCCGGCTGGAGAACCTCCGAGAAGAGGCGGGCGGGAATGGAGGCTTGTTGGCCGTCGGGTCCAATGGCGACCTGACGGCCAGTTCAAAAGCGGTACAGGCAGCCCCAGGGAGGCTGCCTGCATCAGAGTTGCAACAGCGACATGGCTAAGACCCAGGAAGGCGAGCCCATGCAGGAGGTGAAGTCAGCGGGGCAGTTGGCCCCGCGTTTCTCCAACGAATACCTCGTTGCCCTCCTGGAGGAAGTGGCTGCCAGAAGGGACACCCTTGTCCCCAGAGACGGGAGGAGGAGGCCACCACATCTCACCACGAAAGCATGGGAAGAGGTCAGAGCCCAGGTGAGCAGCCTCGACATGGTGCAGCACACCTGGATGCAGTGCTGGAAGCACTTCAATGACCTGTTGCACTCAGGAAGGGTGAGTACCGTGTTGGCACGGATCAGTGTGGTGAATTGTAAGGACTGGCCATCCCCCTGTGGAGCTCAAGGGTGTTAGAGTGTGATGCCAACTGTCAATGATGCCGGAGTTAGTCAAGGGGGTGAGCCCTGGCTGCTTGGATTGAGTGCCATGCGGCTCAAGGGCCATAACTTGGATCTGCCTCGAGCTGCTCCGCTGCTGGAGTTGGTCAGGCTGCAATGACGCTGCAAGTAGAGAGTGGACCAATCAATGTCCCTCTACCTTTTCAAGAGAAGATATTGCATAACAGTATTGAGAGGTCACGGACTGGCTGGTGGGGGGATGAGGTGGGGGATACCCCCACGCTTCTTCATCCTCTCCCACTATGAGTAGGAGACCTTAGAGCTTGAGAGGCGCCATGCACCTCGGTCAACCGGCTGCGGTGAGATTGGGGTGTCAGACGATGGTAAGAGTGCAGTGCACTGAGGTGGGAATTTCGGCTTGTGCAACCATTCTAGTGTACTCTCTTCAATTATGTGAACTTTGAACTTGGAATCCCCATTGATAATTGAAAGATGATGGCACCAAGATGCAAATCCCCATTGTCTCGCCAGGGTGCCTGGCATGCACAGTGACAGCATGGTGACTTTAATTAACGATATGTACTTCTTCTGCCTTTAAGGTTCAACAGCAGGCATTCGCCCTGAGGACTCTGAAGGGTCACCCCTGACCCCGGACAATCACCAAGCACTTGCATAACAACCGCTCTGTCAAGCAGGCATTAGCCCAGATACCAGCACCTCGGTGGGCATTAGATTGGCATCTAGTATCTCAGTGCACATTGGTGAGGGTACTTCACACTCGCTTGAAGAGCAGGTGGAGCCAGAGGGTGCCCAGGTCACCGGCAGTTGGAGGACTGCTGATGACCAGGATGATGCTCAGTCGAAGGCTGATGATATGCCTCTGGTGTCATCCATTAGGCAGCAGATACTGGACATCCAGCGGGGTGTGCGGGAGGATCTGGTCGAGAGCCATAAGGGTATGCGTGCCATGGTCTCCGTTTTGGAGGAGTCCCTGCAGAGTGTGAGCATGGCATTGACACTCATGGCTGAGCGCAATGCCTCCTCCATGGAGAGAGTGGTGACTCTATGGTGAGGCTGTTCCAGGGACAGAATCATGGGTCCCTGGGGTTGCATTCGGACCTGCAAGCCGTCACACAGGCAATGACCTCAGCTGGTCAGTGTCCATGTGTGAGATGGATGGGGCTTGTCCATCAATGGTGAGCAGGGAGGTCCAGAGCGACCTCCCGTGGGTGCATCAGCTGCCTGTCTTCTCTGCGGGCTTCTCTCAGGGCGCTCTGGATGACAGCAGCAGCTCCTTCGCCTCTCTCCCAGTGACCGTGGCATCTGATGTGGCTGCGGCAACTGGGGAGATACCAACCCCGGCACTGGCTGCTCCCTCCAAGGCAGGGCCAGCACAGGCTCCACCGACCAGCAGACAACTGCCAAGGTCATCAAGGCCAACAAGACAGCAGAGTCAGCAGGCTCTCTCCAATGCCGGTGTCAGCAAGGGGGGAGCACCTAGACTTAGCACCCATACATATACGTTTAAAGCACCTTAAGCACACAAGGGGCTGGTCACAGGTGACCTTTTGTCCCCCCATTTAGCTTTCTGTTTTTTAATAGTGTGACTACCAACACCAGTTACTGTTCAGTTTAGGAATCTGTGAGTTCCAACATTAAATGACATGTGATTTTGTGCTATTGGCCTCAGTATGCTTCACTTGTTCTGAAGGGAGTTCTGCAGATTTGGCCAGTATTTAATGCTGGACGTAGGTCTCTTGAAACTTTATTGCACAGACACTGAGTGTATCGTGTGGGCCAAGGAAATGCTGCTTTCTGGGATCTAGGTTGGAGGCAGCAGCCCTGGCATAAGGTGGTAGTTCTTATTTAGTAGCCTAGCTGAAAGGGCATTGTATCAGTGTGTCCCTGCCTCCCTGGAGGTTACCCAGGTCTGCCTCCATGCCCTCAGTGTCCTCCTCACCATGCCCATCTTCAGATTTGCTTCTGGACTCATCATCTGTTGCCTGTGGAGTTGTGTCAACACCCTCTTCCTCCACTGGGTCCCCTCTTGCCAGTGCAAGATTGTGGAGAGTGCAGCATGCAACCACTATCAGTGACACACGATCTGGGGGGTACTGGAGTGCACCCCCTGAATGGTCCAGCATCGGAAGCGCATCCTGAGAAAATCAATGGTCCTTGCTACCATCTCCCTTGTGGAGGCGCGACTCCTGTTGTGCCACTGCTCAGCCTCTGTTCTTGGGTGGCAGAGTGGCATCATGAGCCACCTTTTCAATGTATAGCCCTTGTCACCCACCAGCCAACCATCCAGTCGGGCTGGAGCTCATAAGAGGCTTGGCACCTGGGAGTGTCTCAGGATGTAAGCGTTAAGGAAGCTGCTTGGATACCTTGCACAGATTTGCAGAATCTGCATCTCCCTTCTGCCACTCTCTTCCTCAGAGAAGGAGGTGCCTCCAGTGGAGACCACAATCCCCATTACCAGTGTAAGGGAAGGCTGTCTGATACCTGGAAGGGCTCACACAGTCTGGATCTTGTGGGGGATTGGAAGACACCAATGAGTCCTGAATGGAAGCCTAGAAATGCTCAGAATGAAGCTCTGAAGCAAGATGAAGCAGTCCAGTTCAAATAAGCAACCAGCAGCACACGATCTCCAAAATTCCTCATTACTCACATTGACAATGCTGCTGACCCTCCTTATCCAGCCCATGAATGAGCTTTTGCAAATTGTGGGCTTCCTGCCTGCCCATTTTTCTGTACAATGGGTGAGAAATCGCATGAGCAATGATAAATCGCAGAAAATTGGGGTGTCAAGGGCCTTAACTGACCTCTTAATTAATGGTGGGAGCAGCTCTGCCTCCCATGCCTGCTCGCTGACTGAAATATTGTGCAAGCGCGCATTGATGTTGGGACGCTCACCTGCCGATGACACGCATCATTTCACACTCGAGCAGGTCGGGTGCATGCCCGCCCACTGAGGTGAAAGTTCTACCCCATGAAATGACCCTGTTCACAGAGCAAAAGCAAGCTGCAATCAGCCAGACAGGAGTCAGACATTCACATAAGCTATGTGAGGATTTATGGAGTGTCCCAACTGCATGTTGTCATCATCCTTCTAGAATGTAGGGATTATGGGCATCCACTGCATCTTTATGACAGGAAGCTTATTACATAGGGTATGTGCACTACCATCAACCAGACTGGAGTTAAATGTTCACCGATGCAATGTGAGGATCGATGGTGTTTCCTCACTGCATGTCATCATCGTTCTTCACTAATCTAGTGGCCATGAGGGCGTCCAAAATGCATCTGCGTTGTCTGGCCAGTGCGATGGCCTCATCACCATCATCATTGCCTTCGAGGATCTCCTCACCCTCATCCGCATTGACATCCTCCTCATTGGAGGAGACGTGCAGCTCCTCCATCCTCTCCTCAGCGAGCTCCTCCCACTGTTGCAGCGCCAGGTTGTGAAGGGCACAGCAGGTGATGACAATGCGTGACAGCCTCTGTGGGCTGTTTTGCAGGGCTCCCCCAGACCAGTCCAGGCACTGGAAACTCATTTTCAACATCCTAATGGTTTGCTCTACTAGAATGTGCCTCCTTGCTCCTAATGTATTCCTTCTGCAGAATGAAAGAGAGAGACACATGAGTTAGCATTAGTCTCCTCGGGACCTGTCATGGCTACATGTATGGCTCCGACTCCATCTCAAGGCCCCTTAACGCATCCCAGAGAGTGCTGGCCACCACTTGGATGGCCAGTTTAGTGCACTACAAGGCTTCCTGAAAGCCCACCTACCTCCGCCCCACTCCACCCGACTGATTGGCATTAGGTTTGCCCACTAAACTGCATGCTGTGCTCTCAACTCAGGTGCAGGCATTCTCCTAATCTGCATCGCAAGGCTGCATTGTTAGCTTGAACCATGCAGGAGACTGGTCCAAACCTGAATGAAGACATTGCATGGGGCTATGAACACCTCCATCAGTGACTGATCCACAGCCAGTTTTTGCAAAGAGATTGATCAACTTGCCCAGTCGTCCAATCATTCTAAAGCCCACTAAAATTCTCATTAATTTGCAGCCTGCACCTGAACGTTGAAAGGTTCAGAAGCATTTGGTGGCAGGTTCATGCTTCTGCATTGCTTGAGTGGGCAGATAAGCTAGAGGCCCTATTCCAATCACGTCAATGTAGCTGCACCTGAACTGTCTCAGCTGTGAAAGAATGCTCACCTTATACAAGGTTTCTCTAATGCATGGTCACTTCCCTCCCCTCCTTTGCTTGTACTTATAACACCTTAAGACATAGGAGCAGAAGTAGGCCATTCGACCCATCAAAACTGCTTCACCATTCAATGAGATCATGGCTGACCTGATAATCTTCAACACCACTTTCCTGCCTTTTCCCCATAACCTTTGATTCTCTTACTGATTAAAAATCTATCTATCTCAGCCTTGAATATATGTAACAACCCAGCCTCTACAGCCCTCTGCGGTAAAGAATTCCACAGATTGACTACCCTCTGAGAGAAGAAATTCCCCTCATTTCTGTTTTAAGTGGGCATCCCCTTACTCCAAGATTATGCTGTCTGGTCTTACACTCTCCCACAAGGGGAAACAACCTCTCAGCATTTACCCTGTCAAGTCCCCTAAGAATCTTATATGTTTCAATAAGGTTGCCTCTCATTCTTCTAGATTCAAATAAGTACAGACCCAACCTACACAACCTCTCCTCATATCCCTCCATACCCAGATCAACCTATTGAACCTTCTCTGAACTGTCTCCAATGCCAGTACGTTGTTCCTTAGATAAGGGGACCAAAATTGTTCACAGTATTTTAGGTGTGGTCTAACTAGTGCCTTGTATATTTTGAGCAAGACTTCCCTATTTTTATATTCCATTCCCTTTGAAATAAAGGCCAATATTCCATTTGCCTTCCCTATTAACTGTTGAACTTGTATGTTAGCTTTTTGGGGTTCATGCATGAGGACTCCCAAATCCCTCTGTGCTGCAGCCTTCTGCAGTCTTTCTCCATTTAAATAATATTCAGCTCCTTTATTCTTCCTGCCAGAGTGCAAAACCTCACATTTTCCCACATTGTATTCCAGCTGCCAGTTTTTGCCCACTTACTTAACCTGTCTATATCCCTCTGTAGACCCCTTCTATTAGTTAGCCAATCCTCTACCTGTGCCAATATATTACTCCCAACACCATGGGCTCTTTATCTATCCTGCTTGTTACCTCCTCAAAGAATTCTAATAAATTTGTTAGGCATGATTTCCCCTTCATGAAGCCATGCTGACTCTGCTTGATTAAACTATGTATTTCGAAATGCTCTGCTATCATATCCTTTATAATAGACTCCAACATTTTCCCAATGATATTAAGCTAACTGACCTACAGATACTGTTTTTGTCTCCCTCCCTTTTTGAATAAGAGTGTTACATTGGCCATTCTCCAATCCTATGGAACTTTTTCAGAATTTAAGGATTCTTGAAAGATTACTACCAGTGCATCCACTATCTCTGTATCTACTTCCTTTAATATCCTCAGATGCAACCCATCAGGTCCAGGGCACTTATCGGCATTTAGCCACATGAGTTTCCCTAGTACTTTTTCTCTCATGATTGTATTTATTTCCTCCCCTGATTTTTTTCCCCTTGATTATTTAGTATTTTTGGAATGCTATTAGTATGCTGTGAAGACTGAAGCAAAGTATTTATTCAATCCTCTGCCATTTCCTTGTTCCCCATTATTATTTCCTCAGCCTCATTCTGTAAGGGGCTTATATTCAATTTGGTCTCTCTCTTCCTTTTTATGTACTTAAAGAAACTCTTATACTGTCCATTTTATATTACTTGCTAGTTTACCCTCAAAGCTTATTTTCTCCCTCTATTATTTTTTTGGTCATCTTTTGTAGTTTTTTTAAAAACTATCCTAATCCTCTGGCTTACCACTAATCTTTGCCACATTGTATGTTTTTTTTTCAATTTGATACTGTCCATAAGTTCCTTGGTTAACCATGGTTGGTTTATCCCCTTCTTTGAATCCTTCTTCCTCTCTGGGATATATCTTTGTTGAGGGTCATGAGCTATTTTCTTAAACGTCTGCCATTGTTCATCAACCACCTTTTCTGTTAAACTGCTTTGCCAGTCCATTCCAGCCAACTCTGCCCTCATTCCATTACCCTTATTTAGGTTTCGCACAGTCGTTTCCAACCCAGGTTTCTCACTCTTAAACTGAATGCTAACTTCTACCATATTATGGTCACTGTTTCCCGGGGACTATGCACTACCATCAGACCATGCTGCCTTGCCCCACCCCCCCAACCTCACTCCAACCGCAGTGCAGCCTTGGCCCAGCACTGTGCTGTCAGCCAGTTGGGAAAAAGTGACTTGCCTGTGCCCTTGCCTGAATGTACGGCGGCTCTTCCTTGAAGAAGAATGGGTGACCCTCATGAGCACTGCACAACCTTAGTGTGCACGCACTGCCGAGCTCCCCATGAAGTGCAGTACACCTTTTAAAGGCTGCTGTGAATCACAATGTCCTGAAGTCACGCCGATATGGGAGGTAAATTCAATATGGGGGATGATTCCAGCGGACAGGCAAGATGATGAGATGCAAATACATTAAAATGAAGTTCCCGATGTTGGAAAGTAGGAAAGGTGGTCTGCCATTGTTTCTGTTTATGCAACACTCTGCTTTTTTATTCTTCCTGCCAAAGTGAACAACTTCACAATTTCCCATATTATACTCTATTTGCCAGATCTTTGCCCACTCACTCAACCTATATATATCCGTCTGCAACCTCCTTATGTCCTCTTCACAACATACTTTCCTATCTATCTTTCTGCATTCTACCATGCCTTCACTCCCCTCACCAAAGGCATTCATATAGATCGTAATAAGTTGAGGCCCCAGCATAGACCCTGCAGGACTCCACTCATCACATCCTGCAATCAGAAAAAGACCCATTTTTGCATTTTCTGTTTTCTGCCAGCCAGCAAATCTTCTATCCATGCTAATATGTTACCCCCTACACCATGAGCTTTTATTTTCTGCAATAATCTTTGATGTAGCACCTTATCAAATGCCTTCTGGGAATCCAAGTATAATCTGTCTACAGGCTCCCCTTTATCCACAGTGCATGTTGCTCCTTCAAAAACTTCAGTGGTTAAACATGATTTCCCTTTCACAAAACCATGTTGACTCTTCCCAATTACCTTGAATATTTCTAAATACTCAGCTCTAATCTCCTAAAAGATCCATTCTAACCCCTTCCTCACTACAGACATCAAGCTAATTGGCCTACAGTTCCCTGATTTCTGCTTCCTTCCTTCTTGAATAGAGGAGATATATTTGCTATTTTCCAGTCTGATGGAACATTTCCAGAATCTAGCACATTTTGGAAAACTAACACCAATGCGTTCACTACCTCATTACCCCCGTCTCTTAAGACCCTAGGATGTGGTCCACCAGGACCCAGAGAATTATCAGCCCACAGCTCCATCAGTTTGCTCAGTACCACTTCCCCAATGATTATCATTTCACAAAGTTCCTCTCTCCCTTCTACCTCCTGATTTGCAGCTATTACTGGAATGTTTTGTGTCCTCTATAGTGAAGACAGAAGCAAAATGTTGGTTCATTTCATCCGCCATTTCCTTATTATTTACTATTAACTCCCCACTGTCACTCTCTAGAGGACCTACACTCACTTTATTTACTCTTATCCTTTTTAAATATCTCTAGAAACTCTTGCTATCTGTTTTTCCTACTCCTGATTAACCTTTTAGTCATTCTTTGCTATTCTTTATATTCCGACCAACCATCTGACCTGCCACTCATCTCTTTTATTTTATTCTTTCATGGGATGTGGGCTTCGCTGGCTGGGCCAGCATTTATTGACCATTCCCCCCCACCTGCCATGACACCCGCTGCCAACTTTTCCTTATGTTCTTTTTGGCATCAATCAGGTGGTACCTCCATCAATCAAACACCATCTCCTGATTCCACAGCATAGTTGACCATCCCATGTGTAAGGCTATTCATTGTCCTGGCTTGTAGTTCAAGGGTCATTGAAGACAGCAAGAAAAAACATTTTTGACAAATAAAGGACAATTTTTATTTTAGTAGGGAAACAAAGACAGAGACCAAATACCAGCTGTGCCTGGCCAATATGAGAAATAGGTCTTGGGAAAACATGTCTACAGTTAATAATATCACTACTGATTACCATTAATTAATTATTTGACTCAATTAAAGCACAATCACTCTTAGTTTTAAATCAAGGTGTCCAAAGTGACTTTCAAAATTCAATACAGGCTTATAATCATGAGCAAAGCAGAAATAAAATGTGGTAATACAACATTGCAAATATTATGGCTGCAGGCCTCGGGTCTACAGTAGGCATGCATGTAAGGCTTAATGTGTGCTAGTTGTAAACAGTAATGGAGTGTTTCAAAGTATTACCATTGAAGTTTAGTCAGACCATTAAGTGTTTTTTTTAATTGTTCATGGGAATTCCACATCCTACTTTCCAAAGATAGCAAAATCCAGAGATAGATTCATCAATGAAATCCCTCTCCGTAGACTTTGCTTAGTATTTGAAATCATTTATTTGCTTCTTAAAACTCTGCAGTGAGCATCAGAACATGAAAAATTTCATTGACGAAAATGTACTGGATATAGGCCAGAATTTTGCCATCGGTGAGTTGGGGTAGGGGCCCGCTCGCCAAAGCGAAAATGACGCTCCCTGATGTCATCCCGCCCCATTTAAATATTCAGGAAGGCGGGCGGACAGCAAAATCAGCTGTCCACCCACCGACCTGTCAATGGCCCATTGAGGCTACTGACAGGATAATTAAGCCAATTAAAGGCCCTGCCCGTCCAACCTTAAGGCTGATAGGCAGGCCAGGAGCCCCAGCCGGCTTCTGAAAAAACATGAAACCTCATCCACTGGTGGGATGAAGTTTCATGTCTGTTTTAAAAAACTTTATTAAACTTTATGTGATATTTATTAACATGTCCCATCTCCCTGAGGCAGCATTTAGTCTCAGGGAGCTGTGCGCTCTTTCGTGTGCATGCGTGAAAGAGCGCACTTTGACAGTTGGGGAATCCCTCCCCCCGCACAGGGTGGCCCACTGGGCAGGCCTTAATTGGCCCACCCACTTAAAATGGTGGCAGGGCCTGCTTTGGCAGCGGCGATCGGCTGCCTGCCTGCCGCCAAGCCGGTGGGGCCCTTCCGCCCATCAAGGGCAAAATTCTGCTCATGGTAGCCAGGTACGGCATGGTTAGGGTTCTGTTTAAAACTGAGGGAAATGAAAGTGCTATGAACTAAGATGCTCTTAATTAATCAGAAGAACTTGTTTGTTCACTTGTAAATATTTTTCTGTCATTTACACATCAGCTTGAGCACATCACATGCTGTTCTGAGATAAAAGATTATGATCTTTAAATTCAGATATGCAGATCACCATGATCGTATTGAATAGCACACCAGGTTTGAAGGACCAATTGACCTATTCCAGCTCTTATTTCTTATGTTCTTTTATAGGTTTAACATTATGAAACACAATATGGTCCCTCCACTTCTACAATCCATTTAAAAAGTTACCATTTAAGACATCATACCTTTTGCTATTCTTACTTGCTCCACATATCACAGTCTATGCCTGTATATTCCAAGTTATTTCTCACTCATGCTCTAGTGCTTCTCCTGAGTGAAATTTTAGAATGACTTGTGGGGCAATGTTTGGGGAACTGTGCTGTAACCATTCTACGATTATATTCTATGGTGTCTGTTAGTTTTCAGAACTTGTGCATGTGTCCCTGATGTTGATATGTCCATAAAACACTATAACTTGGGAGCATGGCACCAGAAAAAGATTCTGGGCCTTGCAGCACAGAAAATATAGCAAATATTAAATTATAAGCAGAAGAAATTGTATGCAAGATGGTCATTTTCCTCATGGTTACACAGGATGATGCTTCTTTAATGTTTCTGCTGTCAACAGCATGGGCTACTGAAGAATTCTGAGTGAGGCATACCCAAAGGGGCCCTCCAATAGCTCCCAATTGGTGTCTGTCTGGGATGCCCAAAAATGTGGGTCCTAAGAGTTTACTGATGAGATCAGTGTCTGCGCAGGTTGGCGACAGGCAGACCCACTACTACATTAGTATACTTAATCTCTGTCTAACACCAGAGAAGTTGGCACAATGCATATCAATTTCTACTCCAATTTGTTCCTGGTGATGCTGATTAAGCAGTAAATATTGACCAGAACACTGAGTAATCTCCTCTGCTCTTTTATAAATCACACAATTTCTTTTTACTTCCTCCTGAGAAGGCAGGCATGGTTAGGGTTTAACATCTTGTCAAAACGATAGTACTCCCAATAGTGCCACACTCCTCAGTGCTGTATAAAAACAATGACAGCTTGTATTTTATAGCACCTTTAACATAGTAAAACATGCCAAATGATTCACAGAAACAAAGCTAGGCTCCAAGCTATATAAGAAGATGTTATGATAGATGATCAAAAGCCTGGTCTTAGAGGTAGATTTTAAGGAACCTCTTAAAGGAGGAACGAGAGGTAGTGAGGTGCAGAGGTTTAGAGAGGGAATGTAGAACATAAGAAATAGGAGCAGGAGTAGACTGTTTGCCCTTTGGAGCTGCTGTGCCATTCAATTAGATTTTGTCTAATTTTCTACCTCAACTCATGGGGGGAGGTGGTGGCACAGTTGTATTGTCACTGGACTGCCAATCCAGAGACCCAGGTCAATGTTCTGGTGGACCTGGGTTTGAATACCACCATGGCAGATGGTGGAATCTGAATTTAATGAAAATATCTGAAATTAAAAACCTAATGATGTCCATGAAACCACTGTCGATTGTCACTAAAAAAAAACGATCTGGTTCACTAATGTCCTTTAGGGAAGGAAATCTGCTGTCCTTACCTGGTCTGGCCTACATGTGACTCCAGGCCCACACACTCTTAAAAATGCCCTCTGAACGATGGCAATTAGGGATTGGCAATAAATGCTGGCCTAGCCAGCGATGCCCACATCCCACAAACAAATAAAATAAAACTCCACCCTTCTGCATTATCCCCATTTCCCTTAATTGCCTTACTACCTAAAAAAACTATTGACCTTTGTCTTAAATATCCTGATCAACTGAGCATCCACAACCCTCTGAGGTAGAGAATTCCAAAGAGAACCAGTGGATGTGGAATATTTGAATTTTCAGAAGGCTTTTGAGAAGGTCCCACGCAGGTTAGTAAATAAAATTAAAGCACATGGAATTTGGGGATGAACGGATTGAGAATCAGTTACTAGACAGAAAGCAGAGAGTAAGAATAAATGGATCATTCTCAGGATGGCAGGCTGTTACTAGTGGGGTACCGCAAGGATCAGTGATAGATCCGCAGCTGCTCACAAACTATATAAACGATTTGGAAGTGGGGACCAATTGTAATATTTCCAAATTTGCTGATGACACCAAACTGGGTGGTAATGCAAGTTGTGAGGAGTATGCAAGGAGGCTTCAAGTGGACTTGGATGGCTAAGTGAATGGGCAAGAACATGGCAGTTGGAATATAATGTAAATAAGTATGGAGTTATTCACTTTGGTAGAAAAAACAAAAAGACACAATATTTCTTAAATGGTGAGAGGTTGGGAAGTGTGGGTGTCCAAAGGGACCTGGGTGACCTTGTTCATGAGTCACTAAAAGTTAGCATGCAGGTGCAGCAAGCAATTAGGAAGGCAAATGGTATTTTGGCCTTCATGGCAAGGGTATTTGAGTACAGAAGTAAAGACGTCTTGCTGCAGTTGTATGGAGCCTAGGTGGACTTCACTTGGAGTATTGTGTACAGTTTTGGTCCCCTTATCCAAGGAGGGATATATGTGCCATAGACGGAGTGCAACAAAGGTTCATCAGATTCATCTCTGGGATGGCAGGATAGTCTAATGAGGAGAGATTGAGGAGACTGGGTCTGTATCCCCTAGAGTTTCAAAGAATGAGGGGATGACATCATTGAAACTTAAAACGTTTTTACAGGACCTGACAAGATTGATGTAGATAAGATGTTAAGATAAGAGTCTAAAACCAGGGGACATAATCTCAGTATAAGGGATAGGCCATTTAAGACTGCGACGAGAAGGAATTCATTCACTCAGAGAATGGTGAATCTTTGAAATTCTCTAACCCAGTGGCCATGGAAGCTCAATAATTGAGCATGTTCAAAACAGAAATCAAGAGATTTCTGAAAACTAATGACATCAAGGGAAATGGGAATAGCACGGGCAAGTGGAGTTGAGGTAGATGATCAGCCATAATCTAATTGAATGGTGGAGTAGGTTCAATGGGATGAATGGCCTACTCCTGTTACTATGTTCCTAACATGCCAGTTCCCTTCCTAATTGCTTACTGTATCTGCATGTTAACTTGAAGAACTAGGGCCTCAGAAGCTGAAAACATGGCTGCCAGTGGAGGAGTAATTAAAATCAGGGATGCACGAGAGGCCAGAATTGGAGGAGCACAGATATGTTGGAGGGTTGTAGGGCTGGAGGAAGTTACAGAGTTAGGGAGGCACAAGGGATTTGAAACTGAATATGAAAATTTTAAAACCGAGGTGTTGTTTCACTGGATGCCAATGTAGATCAGTGAGCACAAAGGTGAATGGTACTTGGTGCATGTTAAGATATAGCAGCAGAGTTTTGGATGACCTGAAGTTTTTAGAGGGTGGAAGATGAAAGGCCAACCAGGAGCGTATTGAAATAGTCAAGCCTAGAGGTAGGAACAGCATGGATATAGGTTTCAGCAGCGGATGAGCAGAGACAGGACCAGAATTGGGTATTGTGAGGGCAAAGTATCTGAGAGGGGAGTAAGTAAAGGAGGCAAGACAACAGCATAGAGGAATGAGAGAAAAGAAATAAAGGAAGGAAAAAGTGGAAATAGAAGTATTGGCCTTGTGTCCAAAGCAGCAACTGAAATGCACGTGGCCTGGTTATGTAGCAAGAATTGGATACATATATACAAGGTACAACAATAGGATACATATCTCCTTGTAACAACAGAGAATAGCACATTGATAATTGGAGGGAGTCCATAGTTAAGGTTCAGTGTCCCCTGGTGGGATAAATTTGATGTAGGTAGACTGAAGCCATCATGAAGCATTGATGAACTGATGTTTATCTTTGGAATTGCATGCAAGTGAGTCCAAAGCTTTTTGAAGGGTAGAGTGTCAGAGGACGGAGTACTGTAAGTATTTCCATAAGAATGAAGAGAGCCAGTATAGAATTGGTAGTGAAGTTGAAGGTCTCTAAGATAGAGTAGTGTAAAAATTCACTTCAGCCCAGGTGAATGAGCTTCTGGGCAGGCTCCAGGCTGAAGCTGAAAAACCAGTAAAAACAAGAGAGGGGAGGTGGTGGCATAGTGGTAGTGTCATTGGACTAGTAATCCAAAGATTCAGGGAACCTGGGTTTGAATCCCAAAATTCAAATTAAAAGATTGTCATAAAAGGTCATCTGGTTCACTAATGCTGTCTAATCTGCCTCCCTTACCTGGTCTGGTCTACATGTGATCCCAGACCCACAGCAATGTGGTTGACTCTTAACTTCCCTCTGACAATAGACCATTTGGCATCGACCTATGCACTGGAAACGACAATGGCAAACTCAGGCCCTATCAAGTCTGCCTTGCTGACATCTGGGAGTTAGTGCCAAAATTGGGAGAGCTGTCTTACTGTTATGTCAGGGCAGTTGGTAAAGCTGAGTTATTTAAAATCCCAGAGGAAAACTTTAAATAAATGTCATAACCTATATCTTTAAGTGGTATGTTTGAGATGCAGCTTGATTCAGTAATCAGACCACCAGTTATTGAGAGGTTTTTATATCAAACTACATGGACTGTATTTTGCCATCGGCGAGCAGGGGGCAGGGCCCGCTTGCTGATGCGTAAAATGACACGGGATGATGTCAGGGGGAACCCCTGATGTCATCCCGCCCCATTTAAATTTTCAGGAAGGCGGGCCCGCAGCAAAATCAGCTGCAGACCCGCCGGCCTGTCAATGGCCAATTGAGGCCATTGACAGGATTGTTGAAACAATTAAAGGACCTGCCCATCCAACCTTAAGGTTGGCGGGCAGGCCAGGAGCCCCGGCGGGCAATAGAAAAAACATGAAACCTCATCCACCGGCGGAATAAGGTTTCATGTCAGGATTTTAAAAGGTTTATAAAGTTATAGTGTAATTTATGAACATGTCCGATCTCATGTGACATTGTCATGTGAGTGGGACATGTTAAGGATTTTTTTTTCTATTTTCTATTTAACATTTTTAAAACCATCAGCGATC
Source organism: Carcharodon carcharias (assembly GCF_017639515.1). Taxonomy (NCBI): domain Eukaryota; kingdom Metazoa; phylum Chordata; class Chondrichthyes; order Lamniformes; family Lamnidae; genus Carcharodon; species Carcharodon carcharias. The sequence continues at coordinate 46,640,672 of NC_054478.1, read as the reverse complement.
TCCCGGAGGCAGCACTTAGCCTCAGGGAGATGTGCGCTTTTTCATGCGCATGCACGAAAGACCGCACTCTCGCTTTTGGGGAATTACCTCCGCCCCCACCCCCGGCACAGGAAGTGCATAGCACTTCCCGCCATTTGTCACACTGGGCAGGCCTTAATTTGCCCGCCCATGTAAAATGGCGGTGGGGCCTGCTTCCCGGCAGGCAGAAAATTCTTAGTTAAATATATTCTAAATACATTCTAAGTATATCAACATCACTACAAATTACTACTGTCATAACTTTTAACAAATTCCCAAACTAATCTCCGTAAAGGCAAAAGCAATCCTTAGACTTTAAGCAGACACCTGGCAAAGCATTTTCACCTTACAAGTTCAAAATGAGGTTCCTTTCACTTTGGTTCCTTTGCAGACACAGCAGTAGGTTTACAGGCAATATCATAATGCCTCTGCTCTGCAAAAACAAATCTGCTATCTGTTATACCCAGCACATCTCATTGAATGTATATTCTCGTTGTATCACCAGCCCCTTTGAACTCCACCTCTACTAACAATAAAATCCCTTTTGTAGCACCAATTTTATTAGTAATATAAACATATTGCTTGGTCTCTGCTAGCTAGCTGCCAGATTTCACTCCCCTTCTTGAATGCTCTATTCAACAAAATGCAAATGCACTCTACCTCTCTTACATCTCAAAACTAGTATACATCAAAGCACCGAGATTAGTTAGCTTTAATCCAATTAAGGCACACTCACAGACTAAACCTCTATTTAAAAAAAAAACATTTCCAACAATATTATATACATTAATATTTAATGACACAGACTAGTCAGACAACAGCCTGACATAGTCATCCTCACAGAATCATATTTTACAATGACAGACTTGTAGAGTCAGCATCCTGTGATCACACACTATCTGCACATTCATGGAGTGGAAGCCCTTCCTGTTGACGAAGGCACCGGGCTCACCTGCTGGTGCCTTGATGGCCACATGTGTGCAGTCTATAGCACCCTGGACACAGGGGAAGCCAGCAATCACCGCAAAGCCTCTGGCTCGCTGTGTCTGGCTTGCCTGGTCCCAACGGTAGTGGATGAAGGTCAATGCACGCCTGAACAGAGTGTCTGTAACCTGCTTGACATAAGTGTGGACAGTTGATGTGGGAGACATTGCAAAGCTCACCCACTTACACCTGGAAGGAGCCATAGGCACAGATGTTGAGGGCAGCTGTGACCTTTAGAGCCACTGGCATGGGGCTTCCACCCACACAGTTCACGAAGATCTCAGGCCCAATCATCTGGCAGATATAGCTGACTGTTTCCCTTGGGAGATGGAGCCTCCTTCAGCATTGCACCTCAGACATATTGAGGTAGCTGCTTTGCTGCCTGTATACCCTGGCAGCAGGATAGTGGCATCTTCTGCGGCCCCTTCTGCCTTGGACTACCTCTTGGCCCTGCACCCCTTGCGCCTGCACCTATCCTTCCAAAGGTGGCTCCCCTGGAGACTGAATGTGCACTCATGGCCTCATCCCCCGTCTAGCCCTCACTTCCTCCTCAGAGGAGCTGCCTCCAGTGGAGAATTCAGCTCCCATGCCCAGGCTAAGGAAAGGCTTCCTGAAATCTGCAGGCCCAAAAAAGATTCCTCACTGCAGAGTGCTGACCTGAAGGTTGTCAGTCCAGATCAAGCAGCTGATATGCGTTTTGAAGCATTGCACATCACACAGGCAAGTATCAGTAACTTTGAAAAATTAATATTTGACAGAGCACACACGGAACCCCACTGAGCCCTCTTATCCCGCTTGTGGATGAGGTTAATACACGTGTCCTATCCACCTGTCGTTGCGCCCGTGTGCCGACCCGAAGATTGCACGGGCGCCGGAAAATCACCATCAATTGAACAATAAAGGGCCTTCAGCAGCCTGTTAATTAATGGCGGGCGTGCATCAGATATCATCATGCGCCCGCCCAACGAAATATTGCAATGGCGTACGGCGACGTCGGGACACTCGCCTGACATCACTGCGTGTCATTACTACGCGTCGGCGTGCGGGGCCCGCCCCCACATGCCAACAGGAAAATTTAGCCTATTATGTACATAATCCTCCAAAAATTCAGTTGTTATAATTTCCAACATAATTAATCAAATATTGTCAAGAAGAGAAATTAAAGCTAAAAATCACTTGCTTTACTCTTTTTAAATCTCACAATATATTCCATGTAATCTTGTGATTTTAGCGGTGTTTTGGCAAGAACGTTAAGTTAACATTTAAATGAATACATTACACCGTTATCATTTCTCTGTCCATGGAATTGTACTCAGTGTTTGAATCACTGGCTTTAAACTCAAAGGGGAGATTTTCATTCGCGTTCACCTGCTCAACCCTGAAAGACTGGATGGGACCTCACATGCCCAATCTGTGCTGAAGTGTGCCTGATGCCATTTTGGTTCGGGTTTCCACGTAGGTCTCTAGCACACCTGTCTGAAATAATGGGTAGCCTTTCAGTTGTTTTTTTATTCTTTCAGTTGAGTGAGTGCTGCTGGCTAGTCCAGCATTTGTTACCCATCCCTAATTGCCCTTGAAGTAGTGGTGATGAGCCTCTACTGCAGTCCATCTGGTGTAGGCACACCCACAGTGCTGATTGCAAAGGAGTTCCAGGATTTTAATCCGGTGTCAGTGAAGGAACGGTGATATAGTTGCAAGTCAGGATAGTGTGTGAGTTGGAGGGGAATTTGCAGGTGGTGCTATTCCCATGTGTCTGCTGCCTGTGGTGTTAGAGGTTGTGGGTTTGAACATCACAGAAGGGGAAAAAAATCAGTAAAAACTGGGAAATGAAACTACTGGTCTGAACTGTTTTTTCCTTCTGGGATATATGCAAATGAGGTCACGTGTTAGTTTAAGGCCCAAAATGCCATTTCCTACAAGGTTAGCAGAGATAAAAAGCTAAGTATGCAATATATAGAAATAGGCTAATGAAGCTAGAGTAAATATAAAAATTCTATTTAATGACAAACTTGCTTTGTCCGATTTCGCTTAACACTTTGGCTAGATGCTCTAATGGGCTAAGGTCTTTAGTGAACTTCCCTCCTTCTGCCCCTTCTGTTTAGAGCTGCATCCTTGCAACCCGACGTCATCGCCCATCATTTTACGCGCTGGTATGTCGGGCCTGCCTCCGCATGCCGACTGCAGAATCCTGGCCTTGGGTGCTGTGTTTAACTGTTCATGTGTGGAATCCTCAGAGTGCTGTCAGTTTCAGAGGAGTAATGACGTGAACGCTGACAGTCTTGCCCTCATTATTACCACAAATCCCAGACCATTTTCTTCTTGATTATTATTTAAAATTATTCAAATGCTTTGGTAACCTTTGCAGTTGGTTATTGAAGCTGCTTGTTACAAGTGTAACTTTTGGATGGCTCATGTTAGTTCAAAATAAAGCTTTATTTTTTAATTTCACAGCATTGGAAACAAAGGAGGCTCCCGTCTTCATGTCCTGGGGTTAAGGGGTGGTTCAGGTAGGTCCTGCATTGTCTTTTGCTCTGTATCTAATGATTAGCTATTGTACTCATGATGTATGTATCTTATCCTACACAAGATATTCAAGCAAATACACTTTTACGACTGCAAACTAAGAAAAAGGGTTAAGTATAAATGTTAATGGAGACTTTGTATTTATCCTGCAGCTAACATGAGAATAATGCACACTGGATTTCCCATGTGTTGAATGCCCACAAGGGAATAAGAAGAAAACTACATTTAACAAAGATTGTACTGGAGAAACAGCCTCTAGGCAGTTGGCATGTCCCCCATTTCAAGATATGTCTCCACCTACCCTCTATGTCCCCTGATGCCCCTCATGGCCCTATGCCATAGTATGCTTGGCACCCACCCCTATTGCTGCTCATGCCCCTATACCAAATTGAGGCACTTCTATGCCTGCTGACCCACTCTACACTGTGTAGAACCAGTATGTCTTATAGTGACAATAGGATTTGAAAAAAAAAGCTTTAAAACAACTGTTTATTGATAAATTTCCTCTGCTGTAAATTGCACAATGTTTTTTACATTAGGTTAAGAGGTTTTAAGTGCTTGCAGCTTCTGCTGTTGATACTTCAAAGCATCTGGATGATTGACATTGTTATTGCCCTGTAGTAAAAGGACTTTTTAATATACTTAGAAGTTAGTAAATCCTGTCCTTGCCGGCACTTTCTCCCAAGGCAGGTGGGCCAAGCCAGGAATTTTCCCAGCTCCCGCTGCCCAGCTCAAGGATGAAAATCCAGACTGAAATGTTAAAAGTTACTCTTTGGTTTATGAAATCCTAAAAAAAATGTTACTTTTACATAGCAAAAAAAGAAACTCAATTTTAAGTGACAAGCAGAAATTGCTGCAATGCGCAGCAGATTAAATCTTCCAACTGTTACTTCAACTTTTGCACATATGCAAAATTTCTTTTAATGTGTATTACCACAAAACTGATGGTCAACATATTAAAGCCAAACTTGCTTCAGGAGGCAGTTTTATTTCCACTTGGGACTTGCACTACAAGAAGTATAACTGCAGTCTGCTGCAGAGCCATCTCAGGAGGTCCGCAGAAATACCTACAATTGAAAAAAAAAATTGCTGTCCTGCCTCAAGACAACACAGAGTCAGCATTTAGAAAAAAACTGGCCACTGAGAGGTGATGGCAGAAGTCGCATCTCCATTTCTGACTCTTTCCAATGCTTTCACCAATGGGAACAGTTTCTCCCTAGCCATTCTGTCCAAACCCCTCAAGATTTTAAACACCTTTATCAAATATTCTTTCAGCTTCCTCTTCTCTAAGGAGAACAAATCCAGCTTCTCCGATCTATCCAATCAAGTGAAGTCTCTCACCTTCAGAACCATTTTTGTAAATCTCTTCCATACACCCTCTAGCGCCTTTACGCATTTCCTAAAGTGTGGTGCCCAGGATTGGACACAATATGCCAGCTGAGGGGAACCAGTGTTTTATAAACATTCATCATAACTTCCTTGCTGGTGTACTCTATATGTCCAGAATTCATAAGGTCCAGAATTCATAAGGTCAGCCTTTTCTTTTTTTATAGCAACTGCAAAGTCAGAGGTCAGGAATTTTCATGGTGTTACTTCCATTCTCCCATAGTAACTTTGTGAGAAGTGTCTTAGAATCACAGCTGGCACATGAAAACAGGTTTTCTGCTGTACTTCCTGTGAAGTTACAGCAGCAGAGAAACAGCAGCTGTGAGAAGATTCTTGACTACATTTTCTAGTTCAGTGCCCGCCATGGTGGGGTTGCAGAGACAAGCAATAACAGCAGAAATTCTCTAACTCCAGCTGGTGGAATCACTGTTCCCTGGGCTCGATGTGCATTCTTGTGGTGACCAGGAAGATGGTGGAAAGGTATTCACATTTTAAAGTGAATTCTGTTATTTATTTATGGAAGCTCATGTGATTAAATATCAATCTGTTTTCTCCTAACTTATGAAATGAGTTAAAACACTGCATGAGACTGAATGTAAAAGGCAAGACAGAGGGCTAGATTTTATGGGCAGAATTTTCTGCCAGCCGGGCAGGTGGGCCCGACCCAATCTCCGATGGGTGGGGAGCCGATCCCCACCGGAGAATTGGACCCTGCCGCCATTTTACGTGGGCAGGCCAATTAAGGCCTGCCCAGCGTGACGCCCGGCAGGAAGTGCTATGTGCTTCCTGTGTGGGGTGGGGGGGGATTCCCCAAAAGCGAGAGTGTGCCCTTTAGCGCATGTGCATGAAAGAACACGCATCTCCCTGAGGCAAAGTGCTGCCTCAGGGAGGTCACTTACACTTCTAAAAATTAGAAAAAAAAATTCCCTAACATGTCCCCCTCATGTGACAATGTCACATGAATTGGGACATGTTCATAATTTACACTATAAGCTTATTAAACTTTTTAAATCACGACATGAAACCTCATCCCGCCGTTGGTTGAGGTTTCATGTCTTTTCTATTCCTCGCCGGGGCTCCTGGCCTGCCCGCTAGCCTTAAGGTTGGACGGGCAGGTCCTTTAATTGTTTTAATGATCCTGTCAATGGCCTCAATTGGCCATTGACAGGTCGGTGGGCCCGCAGCTGATTTGGCTGTGCAGCTGCCTTCCTGGAAATTTAAATGGGGTGTGGTGACGTCGGGAGTTCCGCCCAACATCACTGCGGGTCATTTTATGCATCGGCAAGGGGGCCCCGCCCACTGCTCACCGACAGCAAAATTCTGCCCTGTGGCTGCAAAGTGGGCAGTCACCTTCCTATGCAAATGTAAAATAGGGTCTGATGACGTTGGGTTGATAATACAATGTCATCACACCAGCTTCACACAAGGCGTGGTTCGGGTTTGAAATGCACTGCCTGGAACTGTGGTGGAGGCAGGTTCAATCAAGGCATTCAAGAGGACATTAGATGGTTACTTGAATAGAAACAATGTGCAAGGGTACGGGGAAAAGGCCAGGCAATGGCACTAGGTTATAATGCTCATTTGGAGAGCTGGCGCAGACCCAATGGGCCGAATGACTTCCTATGTGCTGTTAAAATTCTGTGATTCTGTGATTCAGTCTCCAAAATTATGGAAGGAGAGCCTGTGCAGAAATCGGAAGTCGCCTGCCATTTTGAAATTACTAATTAACAAGTTATTGAGCTTATTAATGACCCAATTGTCTGCAAATTTTTGTTATCCACTGCATTTTACGGGCATTGGGTGTGAAAAGGTTTGTGATTGTTTTACAGCAGCTATGAGTGGAAAAAAAGGAAGCCAATGGAACCATGACTGAATGTGGCAGCAGATTCTGTTCAGGAAGGTGGCAGCATCTTTATGTTTTTTTTAAACCTCATTTGTATCTTTTTTGAGCATGGAGCCTTTAAACTTGTAGCCATGACCGACTTTCGGCTCACACCATTACTTCTCTGTGACACGTGATGTCCCAGCCTAAATTCCCAATTGGGCACAGCCTTTGTCCCTCTATTTGGCCACTGTCCCGCCAGATGGCCAGGCGATGTCTCACTCAATATGGAATCAACACTTGATTCAGCCATGATCTTATTGAATGGAGGAGCAGGTTTGTGGGGCCGAATAGGCTGCTCCTGCTCCTAATTTGTATGTCTGTATGTAAACAAAAACAGAGGGGGTGGGAGCAAGCTGAGTTCAGTTCTGCCTCCCTCACCCCACCAGAAGTGTAAAATCTGGCCCATAGTTTACACAAAAAATTAATTAGCCAACTAAAGAAAATCACATGCACAAATGGATAACCAATTGTGGGGTGTAAGCGCTCAAACTTGCTGTCAAATGCTTTCTAATATGGGCACCAGATGAAGGACCAAGCCAACCGGAGTGCAATTGGCTAAAGGAGCTTAAGTTAGAATGGGCTGAGATTTTCCAGTTGAGAGCAAGTGGGCTACCAGAGATACTTAGAAAGTATGCCACCATCTTGAAGGATGAACTGGGGAAAACCCAGAGCCTGCAGGCCAAGATTCATGTCGATCCGAAAGCAACCCCTTGCTTCATGAAGGTACCATATGCTTTGCAAGAAAAAAGTCAACATTGAGCTGAACAGACTAGAGAAGCTGAACCTTATACAACTTGCTCAGTTCTCAGAATGGGCAGCACCCATAGTCCCCATCCCTAAAACTGACCAAAGCGTCCGAATTTGTGGCGACTACAAGCTGACGGTTAATAAAGTAGCTAAGCTAGACAGGCACCCCATTCCAAAAATTGAAGACCTGTATGCCAAGCTGGAAGGAGGGGCAATGTACACAAAGCTTGACAAGAAACGTGGCAACATGGCCAGACCCAACCTTCGCAACCTGAGGGCAGATAGAATCTCAGCACGTAGTGACGCTTGCAGCAGAACTTTCTGCCAGTCGGGCGGGCAGTGCTGCAGTGGGCGTGGGCAGGCACAGACCCGATTGGCTCCCCTGATCGGGTGCGCGCTGCCATTTTACGTGGGCGGGCCACGCATGTGCGCGAAAGAGCGCAGAAATCTCCCTGAGGCACAGAGGGAGGTTAGTTTTAAGACCAAAAAGTGTAATAAAGTAGCAAGAAAATTTTTATGACATGTCCTCTCCTATGAAACTGTCACATGAGCTGAGACTTGTGCATTAATTTTGATAAAAAATTTTCTGAAATTTTTAAACCATTCGTGAAACCTCATCCCGCCCGTGGATGAGGTTCCATGATAAATGAAAAGGCCACCTGAGCTCTTCGCCTGCCCGCCAACCTTAAGGTTGGACAGGAAGCTCAGCTGATTGCCTTAATTAGTTTTTAAATGGCCTTAAAAGGCCTTTGACAGTTCGGCAGGCATGCAGCTGAGTCCCATTGGGATGCACGCCCAATGTCACCCCGCATCATTTAATGCCTCAGCGAGCAGGCCCTACCCCCGCTTACCAAGCCTGCAGATCCTGCCCTTGACGTTTGAATACCAAAAGTGTACACATAGCTTGATGCGGCCGTAAACAAAGGTGGCCTAAAGATGAGGGTAACATTGGGTATGGTTTTCCCCCTTTATCTAGAGGTTCGCACATTGTGCCCCCGTGGACATGGTTCATTTTCAATCTCTAGATAAAGTGGAAGATGGCTTGGAAGACGGCCATGGCACAGAAGAGGGATATGATCCGCATCGAGCGTGCCTTGTGCCTGATGACCAGGTTCACATCTGCAATGGAGAAGGAACATTGCTGCCACATGCCCAGTTTTTGTTTCACCACGATTACGCACTCCTTCCAGTTTTTGGTACACACTCTGAGCTCCTCTGAACCACATCCCGATGGACTTGGCAAAAAAAAGGTTTAATGCAGCACATGAACAAGGTAGGTGAGAGATGACGGCCCTGACTGATTGCACAATCGATCAGAAAACTTCCTGATTCACACCAATTGATTGAAACTGTGCTACTGATGTTTGTGTGGAGCAGTTGGATCCAGGGGCAGGTTCCCTCCCCAAACCCCATTTTGGAGCTTCATGTAGGTACGCGATATTCTGTCAAAGGTCTTCTCCTAGTTCAAGCTAATCAGGCAGGTCATCTGTCCCCTGTTCCACACATAGGTGATTGTATCCACCAGTAGCTTAAAACAATAAGAGATCTTTCTGCCAGGTACAGTGCAGATCTAATCAGGGTGGATTACCAAAACTAAAGATGACTTGGGCTGATTGATGGACAGCATTTTGTAGACCATGTTAACCAGTGAGATGGGCAACCAATTCTGATTTCCTCCTTCTCCCCGTCCGCTTTCGGATGAAGGTAATGATGCCTTCCCGCATGGATTCTGACATGCTGCCAGCCAGAAGCACACTCTTGCATATTTTCAGCAGATCTGGGTGAATCTAATCCCACAGAGTCTAATATAATTCAGGCAGTAAGCTATTGCTTCCAATAGGTTTACTTGCCTTGAAGAACCTGGCATACTTTGTCAGCTTAACCAGAGTTAATGGTTTGTCCAGACTATCCCACTTGGGGTAGATCTCCATGATAGAGGGCATTGTTATGATCCAGGACCGGACCCCCAAATTTTGGTACAATTCTTAGAGGTCAGTAATTTATTGTTGAAAGTGGACAAAGTTTGAAGTTCCAGATGCTTACTAAGAGAATAAAGCCTCAAGGTTCCACAGTTTGGAACAAACAAAAATAACGTTTACTATACAAAGTCAGAAAAGTAAAACAATTTACAATATCTATCTTACACTGTAACATTCAGAGCGAGAATGAGGTACATGGCCCCGCCAGGGCCACTCAGCTCCTCACCACAATACAGCCTTAGTTCAAACATGGACGGAAGAGCTGAACTTCCGAGGTGAGGTGAGAGTGACTGCCCTTGTCATCAAAGCAGCATTTGACTGAACGTAGCATCAAGGATCCCTAGCAAAACTGGAGTCAAAGGGTATTTAGGGGTAAACTCTCCAATGCTGGAGTCATACCTGGCACAAAGGAAGATGGTTATGGTTGTAGGAGGTCAATCAGCTCAGTCCCTAGACATCGCTTCAGGAGTTCCTCAGGGTAACGTCCAGGCCAACCATCGTCAGCTGCTTCATTAATGGTCTTCCCTCTGTCATAACATCAGAATGTGCAATTATCAGTGAACAGACCCAATGTTCAGCACCTTTCATGATTCCTCGGATACTGGAGCAGTCTATGCCCATATGCAGCAAGACCTGGACAACTTTCAGGCATGGGAGGTAAGTGGCAAGTAACATTCATGCCACATAAGTGCCAGATAATTACTGACTCCAACAGGAGAGGATCTAGCTATCCTCCCTTAACGTTCAATGGCATTACATCGCTGAATCCCCCACTATCAACACCCCTTGGGTTACCATTGACCAGAAACTGAACTGGACCAGCCATATAAATACTTTAACTACAATAGCAGGTCAGAGACTGGGAATTCTGCAGATATGAACCCACCTCCTGACTCCCTAAAGCCCGTCCACCATTTACAAGGCACAAATCAGGAGTGCGATGAAATATTCTCCACTTGCCTGGATGACTGCAGCTCCAACAACACTCAGGAAGCTCAACACCATCCGGGACATAGCAGTCTGCTTGATTGGCACCCCATCCACTGCCTTCAACGTCCACTCACTCCACCACCGATGCATGGTGGCAGCAATGTATACCATCTACAAGATGCATTGCAGTAATTGTCCGAAGCTCCTTCAACAGCACCTTCCAAACCCATGACCACTACCATCTAGAAGGACATGGAGACCATATGCATGGGAACACACTACCTGGAAGTTCCCCTCCAAGTCTCACACCATCCTGACTTGGAAATATATCGCCATTCCTTCACTGCAGCTGAGTCAAATTCCTGGAACTCCCTCCCTAACAGCGCTGTGGGGATATCTATGCCACATGGATTGCAGTGGTTCAAGGAGGCAGCTCACCACCACCTTCTCAAGGGTAATGAGGATGTGTGATAAAAATGCTGGCCTAGCCAGCAATGCTGGCGTTCTGCGAAAGAATAAAAAAAAACATGTGAATCAGCAGGTGAATCATGGTCAAACACACTACATTGCAAAATAAATGGCAGATACAACCAAGACAGAACTCACAGATTCCTTAGCAATCCACCCAGGTGTCAATGTTCATTGTGAGTCGCACAAACTTGTTAAAACCCTGTCACCCTCACCAAGGATTGCAAACTTCTACATTCAAAGCTTTAGCCTCTGAATTCCCTCAAAAGCCACTCCAACTCAGACTGCCTCAGCGATTGCACGCCTCCTGATGGTCCAATCTCTTTTCCTGAGCCTACTTTTCACTGGCTTCCTGAGGCTGTACTCCAGCACCGACTCACAGGCACAACTCCAGCTCTTCGGCCACACAAAGCAGAACACCACTGCTGAAAAGGGTTACATTTGCCCCAACAGCCTGCAGCACGGAGTCAATGACCTTCCACCGCCTTCTTGGCTCCTCCAGAGTTTTCCCGAAGCCTAATCAAATGGAGCCTGCCAAAAGTAGCACTTTTGCTGCCTGGACCAACTTCTTCAGACTGCTCTCCCAGTGGTTTCTCTCCCCAGTAGTTCCTACCAGTAGCCTCCTCCAGCTGGCTCTCTCTCTTTGGGTCCTGTTTCTCTGGGACCTCTTCCTGGTTCTCCCCCTGGGTTCTCTCTCTCTCGGTCCTGGGACGCCCGTTGTTATGGCACCAAGCTGGGCGCTGTGATCATTGGCTTTGCATCCCACAGGCACACTGTCAAAAGAGCTGTCAAAAGAACACTGAAGTACAAGCATGCGCGGCCTGTGACCCTGCTGTGCTCTGCGCGTGCTCCGGAACTCTTGGGCCTGCTGAGAAATGGAGTCCTTAGCCTCTAACCGGAACAAGATAAGTTCACCTTTCTTAACAACCTGAAGGACTGGGAGCCTGTGCAGTCAATGGGTTTATGTCACATAGCCCTTCGTAGATTGACAAATACCATTTGATGAAAGCGATGCCCTTTTAAAATGAAACCTGCTCATCCAGTTTGACTCTTATACCCAAAGCTTTGACAATACCATATTTTCACTTGTCTGTACCCGAGTTGAGGAAGACAGGAACTTGAAAGTAATATAATAAGCTCCTTGAACGGGGTTGTTTCAAAGAGCCAGCATGGACACAATGCTTGAATGGCTTCCTCCCATTCTGCATGATTCCACGTGTCTAGGTTTCAATGGAAGGCAGACTAAAAAGGGGGATAAGTTAGCAGAAGAGAAAAAAAGATAGTTGGAAATTATATGACTTCAAAAATTGTTATCAACCATTGATTGTAGGGTGAATTGACTGAAACGAACTGTTACATGCACTACTGGGATTTAGGTTCATATCCATCCCAGACAAAAGAGTGAAACTATCCTCAATTTATTTGCTGTAAGGATTGTACGTGAAATGTATTTGATAAGCCTCTTCTGAGGCTGAAGATATTTTGCAGGGGAAAGATCCAGGGAGCCAAGAAGGTGTTTCATGCATACTGCATTTTCTGAGATCAGCTAGGATAAGACTAGAGTTATTACAATTGGCCTTTGCAGCCTTGGGATATGGATATACCGTCCCTGATAACAATCCAGGGAATCCTACTGGAAACTGCTTGTTTATGGAAGATGGGTGAGGACAGAAGCATGTTTGATTGGCATTTGTCAATTATCAAATAACTTGTTGACAGTCACTGCTTATGCTCACAGGTGATAATGTTGCAAATGTCTAGTTCATAATTCATCTGTTTAGAATATAACTTCTAATTTTAAGAATTAAAGTTTTAACTATAGATAAATGGAGGGATCTGATTCAGAAACTATAATCAAATTTGCAATTCAAACAAGTTTGGAGTTAATTACAATTAAAAGCTAACTTGTGTTTATCTTACAAGGTTAGAGTTGATAGTGAAAAAAACTTCAGCAATGGGTGACCCATTTGTGGACCTCTTGGCAGAGCCAGGGTGTCTATTATTATCTCCATAAAAGAAACTAAAAGCTAGCAATTCTAGCAAAAAGGGTTGTAAAACTCTATTAAAGATATAAATTATTCATATAATTTCCCAGTATAGGAAAACTTTGGAATTAATAAGTAGTTAGCTTGCATTTCTACCTGGGAATAATCTGTGCATCTCATGTTACCATAGAGATAGTGATTCAGGGTGGAGCCTTGGTTAAAAGGTTCTTTGTTTAATTTATCTGTGTGAGTTTACTGTTAGAAGCAGATAGTTTAGTTTGTATTTCATGAGGGCAAAGCAGCTGAAGAATTTGTTCTAGCCTGCAGCCAGTGGAAGAAATCTACAATGGTCCTCACAGAGCCTTGTGGCAGAAAGCAGTCAGCAGAGTTCACTTGGAAAGTTGGGGGAACATAGATGAATATCTACTGGCAACCCAGACAAGGAGCTGAGGCATCCACGGCTATGAGGTTGGTAAGGGAAAAGGTGGGAATTCACGTAGCCAAAAGCTAATGGAAGCACACCCATTGAATCTTACCACAGAGGAATATCTGGAATACTAAGGAGAATTAAAGTAAATTACAGAAGGCTGTAGCATACCTTTTGGGTTAGTCCCAGGAAAAGTGAATAAACCTTCACGATTTCACAAGAAAAAGGGACACTTGGGGTGAAGTAAAAGTGGAACTGAGTTTATAGCCTAAGATATAACATTGTTAGTGGTACTTGCTTTGTTTAATTTCTCTTTATATGTACAATAAAGTTTTATTTTGTTTAAGAATATGAAATCTTGTAGCGTAGTTCTAATTGCTGTGTCTTTGCGTTCTTCCTTAGATATTAACGGCCCCTACCTGGCTCCATGGGCCAGAGGACGGCCGCCAAGGTCATCGAGGCCAACAGGACAGCAGAGTCAGCAGGCTGTCTCACAAGCCACTCCGAGCAATGGGATGGCACCAAGACGTAGCACCCGCAAACATAAGCATAAGGCACATTAGGCACTCCACGGGTTTGTCACTGGTGATTTTGTGTTGGCCCTAGATTAGGGAAAGTTTCATTATCTGCATCAGAGCGATGTTTGTTGTTTATTTTGGTGGCAATAAAGTCCACTTTTCTGACCATTGCTGAGGGTGTTTCCTTTGTGCTGCATTTGTATGTTTCACAGATATGTCATGAGTGTTTAAGTGGAAATTGATGTTTCTGTACTAAGCCCTTAATTGCAGCTGATGAGGTTAAAGATGTAGCACCTAAGTGCCACATGTGGAAGCGCCAGGCAATGCTGGTCCTGCAGATCCATGTGTGCAGAGCTAGCTGAAGGTTTGTTGGATTAGTGTTCCGGGTGTCCCTGCCTCCTTGGTGTAGTAGCGGGTCAGCGTGCTGCCCTTTATCATTGCCCTATACTTCCTCATCCTCTGAGCCACTGCTGGATTCATCATGTGCAGACTCATCCACTGTGTCAAGGTCTTCATCGTCAACTACATCCCCCTTTCCAGCACAAGATTGTGCAGAGTGCAGCATGCTACCACTATCACAGAGACATGATCTGGAGGGTACTGGACTGCGCCTCCTGAGCGGTCCAGGCAACGGAAGCGCATCTTGAGAAGACCGATGGCTCTTTCCACTACAACCCTTGTGGGGCGTGGCTCCTATTGTACCGCTGCTCAGCTTCTGTTCTTGGATGGCGGAGAGGTGTCATGAGTCACCTTCGGAGGGGATAGCCCTTATCACTCAGCAGCCAACCATCCAGCCGAACTGGAGCACTGAAGAGCGCCAGCACCTGGGAGTGTCTGAGGATGTAGGCATCGTGGGAGCTGCCTGGGTACCTCGCACAGACTTGTAGAATCAGCATCCTGTGATCACACACTATCTGCACGTTCATGGAGTGGAAGCCCTTCCTGTTGACGAAGGTACTAGGCTCACCTGCTGGCGCCTTGATGCCACATGTGTACAGTCTATTGCACCCTGGACACGGGGGAAGCCAGCAATGGACACGCAGCTTCTGGCTCGCTGTATCTGACTTGCCTGATCACAGCGGAAGTTGATGAAGGTAAATGCCCGTCTGAACAGAGCATCTGTAATCTACTTGACACAAGTGTGGACAGCTGATTGGGAGACATTGCAAAGTTCACCCGCTGAGCTCTGGAAGGAGCCAGATGCATAGAAGTGGAGGGCAACTGTGACCTTGAGAGCTGCTGGCATGGGGTGTCCACCCACACAGTTAAGGGAGATCTCAGGGCCAATCATCTGACGGATATAGTTCACTGTCCCCCTTGATAGTTGGAGCCTCCTTCGGCACTGCACTACAGTCATATGGAGGTAGCTGCTTCGCTGCCTGCATATCCTGGCAGCAGGATAGTGGCATCTTCTGCGGCCCCTTCCACCTTGGACAACCTCCTGGCCCTGCGCCCCTTGTGCCTGCACCTGGCCTCCCAAAGGTGGCTCCCCTGATGGCTGATTGTCCAGTCCTGGCCTCCTCCCTATTCTATCCCTCCCTTCCTCCTCAGAAGAGCTGCCTCCAGTGGAGATGTCAGAACGCATACCCACAGGCTAAATGGAGGCCTCCGGAAAGCTGCAGGCCCAGGAAAGATTACTGTCTGCAGACTGGTGAGCCGAAGCTTCAAAGTACAGAGAAAGCTGTTGGAAATCGATGTGAACTGGTAACAATCACACGGGCAGGTTTACAACACGTTCTGCATTAAATACTTCAGAAAAAACATGAACAACCCCTCAAAGCCCACATATCCTGCCCGTGGATGGTGTTTGTTAAAAAATTAATTACCCGCCTGCCCGTTGGGCCCGTGCGCAGAGGCGATGATCGCATCAGCTCCTCAAAATCGGCGTCGCTTGCTGCTTTAAGGGCGTTAAAAAGGTCTTTAATTAATTGTGGGTGCGCATTGCGCTTCATAGCGTGCCCGCCCAGCTAAATATCGCGATGCGATGCGCTGACGTCGGGACGCTCGCCTGATGTCAGCACATGACACTTTAAGCATTGACGTGTGGGCTCCGCCACCAGAAAATTCAGCCCAATGTCTTTTCAATGGGTTTGAAAGGAGATCTGATAGAAGTCTTCAGGGTTATGAATATTTGTAGAAGTGAAGTGTTAACAAGAGCTCACATATTTAAATAATCACAAATAATTAAGAGTTAAAAAAAAAGTTTCTTTTTATAGAATGTGGATTTCTCTGCGAAAACCATGATTGAAGCTGAGTCAAAAAATACTTTGAAAAGCAAATTAAATGCTTGAAAATGTTAAATGGGGATGGGTAGAAATGGAATTCAATGTCGGGGAGGGACATTTGATAGGTTGAGTATTTTCTGTGCTACAAATTTCCATGAATCTCCTTTATTTGCAGTTGGAAAAACTAAAGCAAGAGCATGTTCCTTTTTTTAGCTCAGGAAATCAAATTAATGGTAATCAAACAATAGACCAATTGGCAAAAAACATTTCTAATTTATGTGAACCATTTAAGATACATATACACTAACTTTCTTTGGTTAGCATGGCATAAAAATGTTACAGCAGGCTATTTTCTTTCCCAAAAAGCATAAATAATTTGTAAATGCTATCAAGACATAAAGAAATAATTTACAGAAATATCCTACACTACATGCATTACAACTAAATATTTTTAAATAAATACATTTCCAATATTACTATTAACAGATGGCAGTGGGTTTAATTTATTTTGGAAAAAATGTAGGTCCCGTTTCACTAGCAATATTTTCTTTGATACCCGCAAACTGCTTGTTGAAATGAGAATGAAGTATCGGATCAATGAGCTTTCCTCTGACGTGAATATCACCGAGTGTTTCATTGAAGGAAATGAAAGTGGGGAGCTTCTGTTGGATTTCCTCACAGATACAATGCATTTTATGAAAACTGCCCCTGCAAATCTCAAGGCTGAAGTTCTTCAATACCTACACCGGCCTCAGAGCTCAAGAGAGGAAAATGGGATTATTCTCAACAATAATATAAATGCATTGGTAGTTGACTATTGATTTGCTTTGTAACAGTCAGCCATTATTCAGCTAACTTCACTTAGAATTTTTTAATAATTATATACTCTTGTTCCAGATCTGTTGGGGTTTAGATCAAGTAATTATTAGATTTTGTTTGCATCAATATTTCAAATTAATGCACTAAGTCACTCGAACTGATAAAATAATTTCCTATAAGATGAAAAAATAATATTCGTGGGTTAAGTGCTGGAGCTTTTAAAATATCTTCTTGTAATTGAGTTATTTCGATGAATCTTAGATATGATCATTCATTACTACATTTTCTCCTGGCATGCCATAATCTCCTTACAGAGAGTTCATTTTAATTCATGTAAGAACTGGTAGCAGGGTTTTTTTTTATTGCCGCATGAATTTATTTGTGCTCGTTTTACTTCTGTCATCTTTAAAGTTTAATTTACTGAGTGATAGGGAATCCAGGGACAGGGAGATCTGGATTCTTGCTTTTTTTTCAACAATACTTAAGTTCTGAACAACCAAGCGACTATTTTCTTTTATATTAACATGTTTAGTGATTCTTTAATGCTTATCAAGTCAAGTTTACAGTTTACTTGGGCATAGTTGGGTAAGATCTCCTGTTAATACATTCTGGATAAATCAATTTAGCATTTGTTACATGCAGAGCCACATAAAAGTCTTTCAACCACCTGACCCCTCTGCCCCCTTTTCTGGAGGAACTATTTTTCTTTTATTTAAGTTTCTTTTTTTTTGCTTCATTCTTATTTCATCTTCTGCCCTTTAGTTAAACTCCCACCACCACCATCACATCTATATTGGGCTGGATCTTGCTGGTAAAATAATGGCGTGTTAATGACACACATTATTAACATAGCATCAGCCAGTGAATTCAGGGGATTAAAAGTTACACCAAGAGTTGCAAATCTACAGAACTTGCTTATTGATTTATGGTGCTCTACTATTTGCTTCTCACAAATGGTGTTGTGGCCCTATGTCATCCCATTATGTTTGACTTTGCTGGATTTCCAAATCATTTGTCCATTAAACTCAACATAGAAAGTTGAGTCTGGTAATTACTAAAGCAGGTATCCTTTCAGCAAGTAATAATTATCAATCCATATCAATCAATATCTCTGGCCTAAGTATTCCTTCAAGTACCAAATTGTTCTTAAAGATACCTAATATTTTAAATTACACATATTTTCTTTCTTTTCTTTTCTGTCCCTTTTCTTTTGTCTCTCTTAATCCTGCCTTTCTTCCCCTCCCTCTACCTGCGGACCTCTGATTGCAGGCAGTGCTGTTGCCAGGAAGGCAATCATTGCAGCCGATGGCCCATCCGGGGAGCCCGCACCGCCCAACCCACCTCCCCAGAAACCCACAGGGAAGCCACCAGGGTTTACCTGGTGGTCTCCTCACGTGGTGGAGGGTCCCCCAAGCACTGGCAAAGTGTCAGCAAAGTCAAAAAGAGGCCCTTAATTTGCCACTTAAGTGGGCTCCAATCTGGTGTACTGTTTGCCACCTTTCCCACTGCTGGAAAGATGGCTTGGTGGCAGGAAGACGACGAGCGTGCTGCTCACTGCCACCCTGCACCATTTTGTCAGCCTTCCCATTGACCAGCCCATCCTCAAAGGACTGGTAAATCCCAGCCCAATGTTTATCAAGCTGATGATATTTGTTGGATGTTCCCCGAGCTGGTGAGCATTTCTAACACTTCCGGTTTTTTTTTTCCAGGTTTCCAACAACCACAGTATTTCGTTTTTGTTTCAATTTTCTCCATTTCTGAAATTATATTTCATAATATTTCCCAATTTTGTATGTCACATAATATTTGAGTGAACTAGATTATTTAACATTTCCTAGTAGTTTCCTGCCTATCTTTGTTCATTGCTGCAATTTACAAATATCTTTGTCATAAACAGGGAATGCAAATGTTTTTTTCAGTAACAGTGCATAAGTGCAACCACTCATTGTTAATATTGGTGTGATATTCTAAAAACTGATGACATCAATTGCACATAAATCATCACTAAGCATTGCTGCCACATATATTTTTTCAGATCCATGTCTTCACTACTTCCCATTAACCATAATCTATTTGTAATTGAAATTCATTATCGTCTTTTGTCTTTTATTACTATACTGACTGCATGGCTTACTGAACCTTGTCTGCATAACAAAAAATCCTTACAAAGGACCATCCTATTAAAACTGACAGAACATTTATCATTCTGATAGTAAAGTTCATGGCAACCTATGGAATGTAGTAAATAATGTTATACTTGTACACTCATTCAGAATGGCTGCAGTTAATACAAAAATATTACCCTGTTGCACAACCTTAACCTGCACCTTGTACCTGATCTCTGTTTTCACAGATTATGTAATTTATTACGTCAAAAATGTATTTGAAAATTGAAGGTGATGCAAGAAACTTTTACATATCAAAGAGTGTTTTTAAGAAATTGCCAGTGGTTAATCATTACCTAATATTTGTATTTAATCATTTGCATACATATTTTAGCTAAACCGTTATATGCAGGAGCACATTTTGAATCTCAATGAAAAAAATATCTCTTTATCCAGGCCCTAATCTTATTGCCTTACTGACTACAAACATCCTTTACTATTCCTATCTTTCATGAAATTTATATGGAGAATCGTTATGGCCAGGATTTTCTGGTCGTCGAGCAGACTCAGCAGGAGCGAGCGGGAGCAGCCACGAGATGGACCGTGCTCGCATTCGGACCCCAACCGCGATTTCGCACTGGCTGGCCAATTAAGGACTAACCAGCATGAAACGCGCGCTGCAGCACTCAGCACAGGTGGGGGCGGGAAGAGTGCCAGCGCGAAAGTTCATGCGTGTGCGTGGTAACAGCTCCCTGAGTCACAGAGCTGCCTCAGGGAGCTGAAGATTTTTAAAATAAAAAACAAAGAAATCAGAAATGTTAAAAACATGTCCTCTTATGTGACTCTGTTACATGAGCAGGGGCATGTCAGAAATGAGTTGGAAAAGTTTAAATTTTTTTTTTAACCACTGGTCGAAACCTCATCCCGCCCCTGGATCAGATTTCACCGAAAATGCAAAGGCCACTTGGCCTTTGCGCTCACCTGCCAACTGAACGTCTGGGCGGGCAGTGAAAAATCTCAATCAATTCGTTCATTAAGGGCCTTAAAAGGCTGTTTAATTGTCAGCAGGCACGCTGTCGACTCCTGGACGTGCCCATCAACTGAAATATCGCGCAAGTACGCGATGATGTCGTGACACTTGCCCGACGTCATCACATATTATTTTACACTCATTCGGGTTGGGCGCATGCACGCCGACAAGCCAAGAACTCTGCCCTATGTTACTATATTAGGTCTACAGTGACAGGTGCCTGTTGTAAAAAAGGACAGCTGATCATTTATGACATACTACAAAGAGGACTTTGAAGCCGGAAAGGAGACGTGTCGGTTGCCTCCTCCCTTCCTCCTGTTCCTTCTCCTCCTTTTCCTCCTCCTCCTTTTCCTCCTCCTCCTCATCTGCTCACTGCATTGCTGCTGGCTCCTCATGATGGTAAAGTTGTGCGCAATCAGACAGATCATGATGAATCTTGTCGCACTCTGCTGAGTACTACAGGGATCCTGCTTTGTGGCCCTGGCATTACATAGGGCCAACCCGATTGATCGTAAAATAACGTGTGATGACGTTGGGCAAGTGTCACGACATCATCGCGTACTTGCACGATATTTCAATTGATGGGCGCGTGCGGGAGTCGACAGCGCACCCGCTGACAATTAAACTTAAGCACCCCAATGTTCAATTCAATTACATTTCATGTGGCAGCACGACTTCTGTTAAATGCATGCAGCCAACTTCTTTGGGCTGTGTGCCGAGTCATCAGTCACTGATCAGCAGATAGCCTGTCACCGAGTAGTCAGCCTCTAGTTCGACGATGGTACAGCAAGGTATCACATAATGAAAGTGCCATGACTGCTGCATGACATTGAACATTGAACTGCATGCCACTGAGTATGGTCACACAGCATCTGGGCATTGAGGTGGTGGGACCTCTTCTGGTTGCAACACATCTCAGAATTTACATTAGGGTCCCAGCTAGGTTATGTGCGTGTAGTTAATAGTACCCTGAACGATGGGGAAGCCTACAATCCTCATGAAACTGTGTGTTCAATCTGCCTGCTTCTCACTAACATGAGAGAATGAAAAGTATTCAGATCTTTTTGTGTACAGAATCATAGTGACCTCCATTATGTAACAGTGGACAGTGAACTGAGGGGTGTTTCGAATAATACTTACTTCAGCCTAAAAGGAGCCCGGCACATATAATTTCATGGTGATGGTCACCTTCAGAGCCACTGACAATGTTATCCTTGGCCGACTCAGAAACTGAGTGGAATTCTCCCATTCTGCCCGTGGTGAGTTTTGCGATGGGCGGGAGCAGAGAATCCAGTGGCAGGCAAAAAGTCACAAATACGCCATCGTAAAAATAGGTTGCAATTCTCCTGAAGGTGGGTTGGTTATCCCACTGAATAGCAGTGCAAATGCCATTTGCATTCATTAACTTGTTATGAATGCTCATTAAAACAGCTGCTCATCGGAACGTTGTCAGGCCTGCCAATCTTGCGTCACTCCAGCGGGAAATTACGTTGGCCTCAAGCCCATTTGAAAAGGCGTGGCATGCACAAGTTGGACCTCAGTTCACTGGTAACTTTGAAGTGAGTGGAATATACATAGCCTACCAGCCATAGTGCAGTGCCAGTCTTGTTGCGATGAACATCACTCTGCTGGGGCTGAAGGGTTGGGCTGCTCCTGCTCTTAGCCTACATTGTCCTGAGGAAGACCACTGTGCTGTGGTACTCATGCAGGCCTTCACTGTCAGAAACTAACAATTTCAATTGGGGATAAGCTGTAAGGCAAGAGTCAGGTTGATGAACACAAGGGGGGTAATGGGGAGCGATGGCTGTGAAATGGCAGTGAGGCAGAATGGCAAACACAAGGGAAACATCTGAGAGGGATGGCTGTGAAATGGCAGTGGGGGCGGAAGGGCCTTTCTGGGGTCACCTTCTAACCTCTTGTTGCCGCAGGAGTGAGCAGGAGTCTGCTTAGAAAAAAAGGAGGAAGACCTCCTTAAAGGACTATTCAGAACTCAGTGGCTTCACATCATTGTCGCTGCATCTGAAGAGTAACACATACGAATGTTGAACAAAAACAAAAAATGCTGGAAAAACTCAGCAGGTCTGACAGCATCTGTGGAGAGAAAGACAGAGTTAACGTTTTGAGTCCATATGACTCTTCTTCGAATGCAGAAATTGGGAATTCAGGCACAGCTGTATCATATATGGCATTCCATCAATGAAGGCCTGTCACCTGATCACCAGAATTGACATTCCTAATATGCCAAAGGGCATCCACTCATTCACCATGAGCAACTGATTGGTCATTAATATGCCACATCAAATATTGGAGCATAGAACTAGGTTGGGTCACTAATCTCACTGAAACTTTAGGATTCCCATGCAGGGCTCAAGATGTGACATATCTGCGATGCCATCTTGGTCACCTCAATGTGTGTGCTAATGTCTCAGGGGCAACGCGGCAACAGCCACCATGCAAGTAGGGCAGGAAAATCTATGGCCCCTTACAATTTCCAAACATGTCATCTTCTGAGCTTCACTTTCTTGCCCCTTGAATCATTAATGTCTTCAATGTTTCCTTTCAAGGAGATGGCAACAGCACATATGGATCCAGGGCTCAATGCTGCCATTGTCAGGGTCCTAATGCAATGGAGGAGGTGAAGGAGGGAGAGGCAACTCCGTGCGCAGCTCCAGCAGGAGTGAAATGGTCAAGTGGGTCCAGAACATGAACAAGGGGGTCAGGAGGAGAAACCCGGACAACCGGGGTGACTCACTAGACCTAGGTTTATCGTAGAAGCATCGTCTATTTACAAATGAGTGAGAGGCAATGCCGTGTATGTCTGGTCTTGTCCCAAGCTCTGATACATCACATATGCCACATTCTTCGTGAAGACCTGATGCCACGTGTAGTTGGAGGGTATCCCCCGCCATTGACTTTGAAGGTGACCACAGTGTTAAATTTCTTTGTTTCCGGATTTCTCTGTGGATCATCAGGCGACCTGTGCAGCATCTCTCAGTCTGCAACACATTGATGCATAAAGGTCACAGATGTCCTTTACAGGACGGCCCATCATTATGTTAGGTTTGCTCTGGATGATGTTATGATGTGGCAGGTGATGTGTGCCAGGCAGACTAAATCCACAAGGGAAACTTGGCCATGCTATCACAATGGTGTTAGATTGGAAGTGGTCATTTCATCCTCAGAACCTCCGTCAGCCCCTGAGATCCCTTTTTTAATTCCAGCTTTTTAAGCTAATATTCCTTCTTCCCCTCCTTCTCTTTTTGCTCCCGTGCTAATTTCTCCAGCACCAATTCCCTTTCCTGTTTTCTTTCTCTCTCCTGCCTTTCAACTTGTTCTTTGAATGCCCTTTCTCTTTCCATTTCCTTTTCTCCTGCCTCTAACATTTTCAAATCCAGTTCTTTTCATTTCCATTGCTTGCTCTTGTTCAGGCTTTTTCATCTGTAACTGAAATCTCACTACCTCCAGCTGTGACTCACTAGTTTCAGGTAACCCTTCCAAATTCAAATACTGTGCTATTACTTCCATTATGTCTTTTTTCTTTGCCCCTACAGTTAATCTCAACTGCAACTTATCTGCCAATTCTGCTAACTTATCCTTACTCAATAATTCTTCTTGTATGCTTTGTCCTACATTGTGGTTACTGTTAGGGGGCCTGTAGACCACTCCTAGTAGTTCTTATCGCTATCCAAACCAATTCTACATCCTGACCTCCTGAGCCAAGGTCATCTCTATATGTACAAATGCCATCTTTGATTAACAGTGCTACCCCTCCACCTTTACCTAGCTTCCTATTCTTCTAGACTGTCATATACCCCTTAATATTCAGGACCCAATCCTTCTCATCCTGCAGCCACATCTCCGTAATAGCTATCAGATCATATTTATTTACTTAAGTATGTGTTATCAGTTCATTTACATTGTTATGAATGCTACGCACATTCAGATACAGAGCTTTTAATTTTTGTTATCTCTGTAACATCTAGCCTTGATCATTGGTGCATTCTTAAGGTTTTTATTTGCTTTCATTTCCTGCCATTCTCTGACCTTCATTTCCCATTTTACTATTTGGCTCTCCTGCTTTGACTTACCTCATGATTTGCAACAGCTGCCTAAACTTGATCCCTCAACCCCCCTTGTTTATTTTAAAGCCTTCTCTACCTCTTTAGTTAAGCAGCTCATGAGAACACTGGTCTCTGTACGGTTTAGGTGTAGGCTGTCCCAAAGGCTCCCACTTTCCCCAGTACTGATGCCAGTGCCCCATAAAGCAGAACTCACCTCTCCCATGCCAGTCTATGAGCCACACATTCATCTCGCTAATCCTATTTGCCCTATGCCAATTTGCATGTGGCTCAGGTTATAATACAGAGATTATTGCCTTTGAGGTTCAGCTTCCTAGTTTGATGCCTAGCTCCTCATGCTGACAATGCAGAACCTCGTTCCTCATTCTGCCTTTGCCTTTAGTACCCAAATGGACCACGACAAGTGGATCATCCCCCTCCCACTCCAAGATCCTCTCCACAGACTTGTTGTGCTGATGAAGGAGAGTATCGTCTAACTACTAATCAAAGGTCTTTTAGTTACGCAGATAAAACCTGTGAGATATCCTACCCCACCTGCTGCTTCACTCCGGAAGTCCTGGTATCGATTGGGCACAAGGAACTGATTAACATTTACTGTTGAAACCCCATGGAGACACAGGAGCAGGATGACCTTAAAGGTGACCTACGGGACAATGTCAACATGTTTGGCTGTGAGGTGACACCTCTGCCAGAGCACCTGACTGAAATCCACAAGGATATTGGCAAATCTCAAAAGGTTTACTACAATCTGTGGAAAAGAATTAGGCCATTAAGAAGGAAGTTGAGGACATTAAGACCACAACTTTGGGGCAGGACTTGTGGAACTGCGTTCTTAATGTACAAATCCACTCTTGGATAAAGATCACCTCACATGTTGGTAATCATATAAATGGCAATCATTTTGCATCTGTTTCTTGAAGCTTATGGTGGGAGATGGCAAAGGCGGGTTGAGAGGCTGACCAAAGCAGTGGCCAATGAACAAAAAAAGGGGGAGACCATGCCCCTTGTGCCCCACCGACCACAGACAACCAAATATCTACCTATGCATATAAACAAGAGAGAGATACTGTTACTGGTGTATGGGGTTGGGGAGGGGTGGTTTGGGGCGGTGCACTTGAAGGGTCTTAGCTGTGGGCATTAGAAAGCACAGGATCCACCCTATCACTAGGATACATGTCAAGCCGTAAAAGGTACAAGTTAAAGGCTTAGGGATGTGACACCTGTGGAGTCCAGTAGGATCCCTGGACATCCCTCGGGTAGAGTATACAGGTGAGTGGCCTATCTGGCTCAGAGGGTTCTGGCCACAGCCAACAGGAGGGACTGGTGTGGGACAACTATGGGTCAATAAATTGTTTGCTGATTTTACAGTTGTTAATGGGCTAATTGTAATTGACTGAATTTTACAGTCATAATTTGGGTTAGCCGGAATAACATGGTTACAGAAACTCTATCTGGTTCAGGTTTTGTAATGCATAGCTTCCTCTAGGGGGGAGTATAATATGGCTATTGTAACCATTGATTCTTTGAGAAGGACTTAGTTCACTAAGTATTTCTCCCGTGCTTTTGCTTGAATAAATCTATGATGATACAAACTTGTTAGATTCTAGAGTGGTGTTTAAAATTCTCCACAACATCTTGTACTGAAAAACAACCATGGATAATAAATCAACCCTACTAGATCAATTTGGGTTGATACAAGGGTCAGATCAGGTGCAGAATTGGAACTTTAGCAAAAATATTTTTTAAGATACGTGATAGCTTCATGATTAGATAAGAAGACAGAGGCTGAACAAGTGAATACACTACTATACAAAGTAGGCCTGATAGCTGATGACATCACTATGAGGCAAGGAATAAATTAATCTTCAGATAAGTTTGAAGAGGCTCTGAAACCCTTCAATATTTATGTTAATTTAAGAAAGAATTAAGTTTTAGAGCGAGCAAAAATTAACAAATGAATCCAGCAGCCTGGAGAACCCACTGACTCTTTCAGAAATTAGTTATACAGTTTGGCTGAAAGCTGTGACCACAGCAACATTAAGTCAGAGCTCATAAGAGACAGAATAGTGGTTGGAGTGACTGATGGTGCCCTTTTAAACATATTACAGACAAAGAGAGATCTGACTGTAGAAAAGGACATTCAAATAGTCAGGCAGTCTGAAATCCACCAACAACACTAGTCCATTTTATATGGCCAGGTTAAGCCATGGTATAGAGTAACCCCAACTTCCAGCTTGGAAAACAACAAAGTGAGACACCAGGCCAAGGAAGGTAATGCCAAACAGATGACAAGATGGGAGACTACGTCAGTGCTATGGAGCCAAAAGACCTCACAGACAAGGGCAATGTCCAGCAATCTCTGCACAATGCTTCAACTGCAACTTGCTGGGACACTTTGAAAGCTGTGCAAGTCTAAGACATCGAGACATGTGGAGGATTCCAAAACAGTCCACAAGATTGAGGTACCAGGCCAGGAAGAAGTCCAACCGCGTTTCTTAGGTGAGATCAAGGATCCCGGATTCTCCTTTTGGAATGCTGACATCTCTGTAAATGCTCACCTCATCAACTTCAAGTTAGGCATGGGAGCCAGTGTGATGATCATCTCGGATAAGGAACCATGGCTGAAAGACCTATAGCTACAAATGACAGACATGCCTCTCCATGGTCCTGGTCTTCCAGTGATAGGTATGATCCTGGAGCCAATACAACATGGCGACACGCAAATATTCAAAATCTCTACATCATCCAAAAACAATCCTTTTCTCACTTAAGCAGGGATGACCGTATTGCCCTTAGCCTCCTCAAAGTGGCTGCAGATGTCAAAAAAACCTTTGTTATCAACTACATAGAACTTCAAGTTCCCAAGCGGTCCACCAGCGAAGATACTCTCGACTGGGACTTCAGCTCGGAATTGTCTTCACTCTTTGCAGGCGGCAGGAGCTCTTCTTTGGTCAGACTGGCCATAAATTCAGATAAGCACCAACATGAATCGACGGGAATATGCACATGAGAACAACAAGCAGCAGAACAATGAGCCTAACTTCAGAGTCCAATAGTTGCTGTCACACAACCAGGAAACACCAAGGCAAAGAAACTGAAATTTTCATCTGAAATGCACAGCAGCAAGGCAATGTTAGAGCAAGAGAGTAGTGACCATCAACTCACCAGCGCACACCTCAGTGAGTTACAAGGGCACAGGAAGGAACACAGTGTGGCATTGGAAGCCACACTGCAGGTTGAGCTCATGGATGAGACACATTCAAACGCACAGGAGATACACCTTCAACATCCAGGAAAATCATAGCAGACCCCACAAATAAAGAAAACCTAAGTCCATACCATGAAGGAATGAAGTGAACACTCCCTCTGAAAGGAATAGGACAAGCCCATGGTGTCTGAAAGCAGACGGGTTGTTGATAAAGAGAAATTTAACTCCAAAGACCAAAAAATGTGAGTCAGATGGAGACAACCAGGCATCAGAAACACAGAATACTATGATTTCAACTCCAAACTCCAAAGTTTGTCCAAAACAACTGAGCCCATCACTTCTCTAAATGTGACCAGAAGGAGATCTGGTAGAATTGTGAAGCCACCAGACCATCTGAATTTATAAAGTCTGAAACTTGGGGTGGGGGTGGGGTGGTGGTGAGGGGGAACTAAAGGAAATATTGTAATGTAAATATGTTGGGTAAAGGCTTGGGGGGAGTGGTATAAGGGTGTACAGCATAGCAAGGGTTAATGTGGAGCTGGAGAACAGTACCACCCACAGTATGATGTAGAGAGTCACATGGTAATAGACATGAGATAGAAATGATCAAAAGACTTGTAAAACTCAACATGAAATTAGCTCCTGGTCTGGCTATACTTTGTACAAATGCAAATGGTTATGTGTTAACAAAAAAAAGTTAATGTTCAACTTTACAAATCTCTGAACCTCTTCCTGAGACCTATAGGACAAGCCATTACAACATGTCTAGTCTTTGTTCTTTGTGAGCTGTTCTTCTCAATGTAATGAAATAACTCTTGGACTGATACCAAACGGGTAACATTTCAGGCTGTTTGATCACACATAAAATGATATGGCTGTTGGTTTTAGAAACTTATTTGATACACTCTGAAATTGCTGGATTTCAAGGCATTGAACAATGAAGTGGCCATTTAAATATTAGTAATTTATCTCCAAAACAATTATTGGTTGAACAGAAGCTTTTTTGAAAATGTTCCATATTTGCATATAACAGAATGATCATGGTTATTATTTCCTTTTGTGTTGAATAAAAATGCAATGTTCCTAAGTTTGAGCTGAAATACATGGACAGAATATTTCTGGTTACTTTTCTCAAGGCCTGTCTGCAGATCTTGGCAGTGGTTGAACAATAGTCGATCCATTGATTTGTTCGATCCCTTGAAATCAGATTAAATTTCAAGCTTCTAGATTTGTTTACCTCCACCACCTGTTGACTTAAATAATGCACAAGACCATCCTATATTTCTTCCACACAATGGCAGTTGAACATTTAATACACTGGGAGTTCCTTGATTGCACATGTTCAACTCCATAATGCAGAAGAATGTACCATACTCTTTGTAAAAAAGGGACATTCAATATAAAGAATTTTATGTTGCATGATATCCGCATGTTTAATCCTAATCCTGTGATCTTTTTACGCAACTATTCCACAACGTTTGGCTGCTCATGTGAGAAATTTTTGATTAGCAAATGGAATAAACCATCTTGTGACAAGGAAGTGCTCCACACTAATAGATAGTTTCTGAGGAGCCTTCTTTCCATTCTCTGTAGATTTCACAGTAAGTATCACACTTGCCTAAGAGTTATTGCACGATGTATAATTGATTTCTGTAATCATATATTGAAAAGTATTTATTATTAAGTAAAACTTTTGATTGGAGCTTTTAGGAAACAAAATTGTTGAGAATTACTCCTGTTTTTATTCAAAGTTGCGTGATTTCAAAAATGCATTATGTTTGTAGATTCAATGATTTAATTTTAATTATGCTTCAACAGTTTACATGGTGCTAATAGGTACATATTTTAAGGTGGTTAAAGCTGCTAGTTGACAAGAGGCTAAGGCTGAGGAAGATTATTAAGCAGGGAAAGCAGATGGGTGTTAATGTTTGCTAGGTGTAGGCAGATTTCAAAAATTTTTACCATTTAAGTCCAGTCAGGTCAAGGCAAAGTCCACATCCTGCTTTCTACAGATAACAAAATTCAGGGTGAGCCATTACTTTTTCTTAACTGCAGGAAACCAGATGGAATCATCTATGAAATCCTTCACCTTAGGATTTGTTCATCATTTGAAGGCTTTTAAAGTTTTCTTGGAATGCTCCACTGAATATATGTGCATGGAAAAATTCATTGATGAGAATCTGCCAGACATAATAGTCAGGTACGGCGTGGTTAGGGCCCTATTCAAAGCTGAGGAATCTTAATGGACGATGAGATATGGAAACTCTTACTTAATTGGCACAAACTTATGTTTAAGCCTATGTTAACTACTTACATATATATCTTGTGCCATTTTCACAATGGCTTGTGATATATGTTAACTCTCTTATTCTGGTTAAAAGATTATAATCTAAATTCAGGTATGCAGCACTTGTTTCTTGGTTACTAACTGGCCCACTAATCACTCATGATAACAGGCAGGAAAACTGTGCACATTTCCAGCCAAAACTGCACTATTTGCCATATTGGGAAAGGAGAAAAAAAAGCTTATCTGAGATTCCCCACGACGAGATTCGTTTCCCCGTAAAAACAGTAAAGTCAGACCTGTGGATCACCTACTACCAAAAAGATCAGGATAGGAAATTTATTGACCTGAATGTGGAATATCAGGGTATCTGTTCACATGGGGGGGAGTGAGGATGATGGGGAGTGGTTCAATTTTCAGGTTCCCCTTGCACCTCTTAGCTACATTAATGTTTGGACATTTTGGCCAGGGTCTTGTGGTCAGTGGCAAAGCAGGAGCACTCACTGTTAACCACAAAGTGAGTCTCACTGAGAGATCAAGCAATCTCTATGGCTTGAATTTTACTTCTATCAGTGTGCAATGGTAACTACAGCTGATTGCAGCATTCTTTACTGGGCATTCATAGAATGGAGCAGTAATGCTAAGAGGTTTCACATGCTACCAATCGCATTAAAGGGTTTTCACAGATCCCCTAAAAACAGTAAAGTAAAATCACTTTTACATTTTTTACATGGAAATATTTACAAGTTGAGACATACACTTGGGGTGAAGGTAAAATTTAAAATGTTCTGAAAAAATCTCCTGCTCTTCTTCAAAAGAGTGCCATTGGGTTTTTTCACCTCCACCTGACAGAGCAGTTATTGGGGCCTTAGTTGAATGTCCCATCTGAAGCATGTTACATCTCAAAATGCAACAATCCTTCAATACTGCACTGACGTATCAGCCCAGAATTTTGTGCCCAAGTCTCTGAAATGCGACTTAAATGCACAACATTTTGACACAGAGGTGAGAGTACTAGCAATTAAGTTGCATCTGAAATCACCCAATGATCACTTAGGAAAACAAGGAGCACGCATGGTTAGAGGATGGACAATCGGTAGTTTAAACTAGCAGTTAACGTGTAGTTTGGGCTAAAATACAAAAAGAAGCAGGCGAGCTTAAAATGTGGAAGGAAGGAGATTGGGGAGAATGGACAAATGGCGGCAGCAGATGGCCAAATATAGAAGTGCACAATGAGGAGTTCCCTAAGAAGCTGCTGGTGCAGTAGCCATCAAGAGCAGGCATAAAGAAGTATCAGCCTAGGTTAGGTGCTCAAATCCTAGAGTGAGGCTAAAATACATGAGCTTCTGATTCAGAGGTAAGAGTGTTACCATTGAGCCAAAGCTGACTCATTGGTAAATGGCTTTACATCTGACATCTTAATATTCATTTTTTTTTCCTACTTTGCTCCCAACCTTACCTGATAATTCGATGGGCACTGGCAGCACTCCAATAGCTCAGTAAACTGGTCATTCTTCCTGTGTTAGCCATGATAATGATGGTTAGCCTTCCAGTTAACCACAGAGAAGGGAAAATCAAAAACAGGTTGAATATTGGCCTCGCAAAATACATTCTGCCAGCAGTTAAATAGCAATCGGGAATGGGAACCCCTGCCATGTGCGCTGATGCCAATTCTAATGCCTCTACCACCACCTGACTGATATCAGCAAACTCTGTGTGGATGAAGCATTGCATCTGGGCTCTTCCTTGTCTGTGTAGCTCAGTACCACACTCGGTACTGCATTTATTATCTGAGTATGAACTTTAAATAATTATAGGTATATTCCCATGGTACAGATTATTCCCTGTAATATTCATCCTATCCCAGTCATGAATATAAATTTAAAAAATGCCCAGCGTTCAATGTGCTTTCATGACTCAGTGCTGAGAAAACTTCACCATGGCAACCACAGCAGCATTTATCAGAAATTAAAATGGTGCCAGCACTCTGTATTGTGAAAGATTAGATGTGCCATTATATATGTTTTCATGGAGAAACCTTCCCCAAGTCTTTCTTGCACTGTCTGAAGGATGAGTCATTAAACCTCTGCAGGTGTCAAGTACCACAGATACACAAGTGGAACTTTAGTGAATACAATCTTTTGCAAAATTTTCAAAAATGTATATACATCATCCATTTTTTATAACTGCACCTTACCTTTTTTAAATTACTGGATCACAAAACACTATCGACTGCGCAGCCATAATAATAACACAAAAGAAGCTGAACTTGGGCTATATGGCAGGTAATGCACTGAAATGCTGGTAATGTCCACCCAGTGTAACAGCAGCAAAGCAATGTGATGCAGTTAAAAAGGGGGGGAAAAAATCAACATACTGGTCCTGAACTTCTGCGGAGTGGCAATCAGAATTGGGGTCGGGCCTTGGTGGGAGTGGACGTTTTGGGTCAGGCCTTGGCGGAAGGGGGTGGGGGGTGCTTGGGGTGGGGGGGGGGGGGGGTAGTCAGGTCTTAGCGGGTGAAGGAGTAGGGTCCAGCAGGGTAGGGGGTTGGGCGGGTTGGGCCTTGGGGGGGGCCAGGGTGGTTTTCCTATGGGGGGGTGTCCCCATGAGGCAGTTGTCCCCACTGGAGGGGTGGGGGGGGGGCTGTGGAAGTAGACAGGGGGAGGAGGGAGTTCTGTGGTGGGGGGTAAATCACCTGGGTGTGGGGAGTCCCCGTTGAGGTTTGGCGAAGTTGGGGGTGTCCATTAGGGAGGGGGGTCAGTGTGGGTCTCTACAGTTGTTACCCAGAAGTTAGAAGTTTCTTTAATTCTTCTAGCTTTTTCTGGGTAACTATTGATGTAACACAATCAGAACCATCCGCATTTGCGATTCAAATTGCATTTTCGGGTGGTTCCCGGTGCAGGGCAATTGCCCATGGAAAGTTTGCACTTCCCAGGCAATTGCTGTGCAAACCTTACCTGGGGACTTTCAGGTGGAGGGAAGGTGGGGCAGGGAGGAGCAATCCCCGGCGCATCTTTGGGGTACCCCCCAGTTAGATTGCCCTGGAGCTCGGAGGTTACAGCCCATGCATATAATGATGTGGAACAGTCCTGCAGAGTTCTAATCATCATCATTTCTTTTCTGATTGCTCAAATATTGTTAAGAAGAAATATTCTCAATGATTAGTGAGTAGGTGCATCATACAACTTCTGTTAATGTTAAAAGTCACTTGCTTTACCGTTTGTAAATCTTACAATTTAGTCCAAGTAATCAGTCTGATTTTTGTGGTATTTTTGCAAGAACTGAGTTAACAAGAAAATTAATGAGTAACACATTTATCATTTTGGTGTCGAAAACCTTGCACAATGTTTGAATAATTGGCCTTAGATTCAAAGCGCATGATTTTCAGTTTGTTTTACTCTAAAAAACATAAATGGAATCTCACCCACCCATTGTATGCTGAAGTGCACCTGATGCTATTTCGTATAGCTCTCCTCATAGATATACAGCACACCTGCCTAAAATCATTAGGAGCCGATTTACAATATGCAAATGAGTCTTGTTTAAGGTAGCAAATGTAATTTGCATCAACCTTACCAGACTATTCTTCAGTTCTGCATTAGATGACTTTTTGTGAGTGCGAATATTCTGGAGGCTGCCACTTCTAAACATTCTATTCAAGGATTGTCATCTGCTCTCAATTAAATCACAAGTTTATTCATTTTCTCTGCCAATGTGCTGTTTTAATATTTTGATGTGTTATTCAAGTGAAAATCAAACTGTCCAAAGAGTTATTTGACTAAATTTTGACTACCAGCTTTTGGATTTGGTGACTGCTGTGCCATTGTGGCAAGAAAATGAGGAGGAACAGGCAAAGTCCTGCAATTCTAGAGAGAAAAGGCAGGAGGGAAGCTCACTGAAGGCCTCAGAGCACTAGATTACCACAGCCAAACTATTAGTCAATGGATCAGTAACCTTTTTTAATCCATTCATGGGATGTGGGCATCATTGGCTAGGCCAGCATTTAAAGTCCATCCCTAATTGCCCTTGAGGAGATGTTGGTGAGCTGCCTTCTTGAGCTGCTGCAATCCATGTGGTGTAGATACACCCACAGTGCTGTTAGGGAAGAAATTCCAGGATTTTAACCCAGCGACAGTGAAGGAATGGCGATATATTGCCAAATCAGGATGGTGAGTGGCTTGGGGGGAACTTGCAGTGATGGTTTTCCCATATGTCTGCTGCCCTTGTCCTTCTAGATGGTAATGGTTGTGGGTTTTAAAGGTGTTGTCAAAGGAGGCTTGGTGAATTACTGCAGTGCATCTTGTAGATGGTACACACTGTTGCCACCTTGCTTCTAGGGTAGATGGAGTGAATGTTTGTGGATGGGATGCCAAATAAGCAGGCTGCTTTGCCCTGGATGGTGTCAAGTTTCTTGAGTGTTGTTGGCACGTGAGGAGTATTCCATCACACTCCTGACTTGTGCCTTGTAGATGGTGGACAGGCTTATGGAAGTCAGGAGGTGGGTTACTCACAGCAGGATTCCTCATCTCTGACCTGCTCTTGTAGCTGCAGTATTTATTTGGCAAGTCCAGTTCAGTTTCTGGTCAACGGTAACCCCAAGGATGTTTATAGTTTACCAACTCTTGACCTCTCTGCCCTGCCAACTATCATCCAATCCACAATCTCCCTCTCCTTCCCAAAATCCTTGAATGTGCTGCTGCCTCCCAAATCTGTTCACATCTTTTCCAGAACTCCATGTTAGAATCCTTCTAATCAGGTTTCCAAGCCTGCTATCGTACCAAATAACTCTTAGCAAAGTCACAAATGATATCCTGTGTGACTGTGATAAATGTAAACTTTCCCTCCTTGTCCTACTCAACCTATCTGCAGCCTTTGATATGGTTGACCACACCATCCTCCTCCAACACCTTTCCATTGTTGTCTAGCTGGGTGGGACTGCGCATAGTCAGAGAATCACTTGCAATGGCTTCTCTTCCTCCTCTCATGCTGTTTTCTCTGCTGACCCCCAAGGATCAATCTTTGGTCCCCTCCTATTTCCCATCTACATGCTACCCCTAGGCAACATCATCCGAAGGTGTGCTGGTTTTAGCATGTACGCTAGTGACACCCAGCTCTGCCTCACCACCACCTCTCTCGACACTCTACTGTTGCAAAATTAGCAAACTGCATATTTGGCATCCAGTACTATATGAGCAGAAATGTCCTCCATTTAAACATTGGTAAAAATGAAGTCATTGCTTTCACTGCTGCTCCAAACCCTGTTCCCTAACTCTTGATTCCATCCCTCTACCTGGCAACAGTTTGAGATTAAGCATGTCTATTCACAACCTGCTTGTCATGTTTGACCGTGAGATGAGCTTCCAGCCTCACATTCATACCATCTCTAAGACAGCCATTTTACATCTCTGTAACATCGCACAACATCACCCCTGACTCAGCTCATCTGTGATTTGTTATGACGCAGCAGATGATGAGTGTCACGTGGTTCAAAACTCGATTGTGCTATCGCAATGGTTTTGCAATTTGTATTTATTTCTAGATGCGTGCACTGAATTCAGAAGTAATAAGTCCACCAAGACTTTTAGATATTTTTTAAAAACTAAATTAAAATGTTTATTAACAAAAGAAAAGATTTCAAACACATACATAGGACTACAAATTACTACTATAATAACTCCTAAAATCCCTAATTAACCTCACTCCCAGTGACATGCCCCTTAAAGCAACAGTCTAAACATAGATTTAGATTTTAAACAGCTCCAGCAAATGAACACAATACCCTGGACAGTGGAATTCCAAATGACTTTTTCCCCAGCTTTAGTTTCAGTAGATAGCAGACTTCTGCAAAAATACTGGAGTCTTCTTTAAGGCTATTTCACAACTTGTGTTAGATGTCACAATGCCTTCTTCTCATATACACAAAGCCTCATTCTCCTTTATACATGCTTCTCTCTTTTTAATATGCAAATTTTATTCTTTCATATATCTTTGAAATTTTGGGCAGGATTTTTCCCTTGGCGGGGGGGCTCGGTGGGGGTGGGGGCACCGCGATTTCATGAGGGCAGGTCAATTAAGGTCTGCCCTGCGTGGATCTTGAGTTACAAGTACTGAGCATTGCCTGCATGGGCAGGGGGAGGGAGAGAAAGCCAGGCCAAGCATGCAGTTCACACATGCATGCGAAAGAGTGCCTCAATCTCCCTGAAGCGCTTTTAAAAAAATTAACAAAGACAGCAAAAATTTAAAAAAACATGTCCCCTCTCTGTCACATGAGATGGGACATGTTTTTAATTACAAAATAATGTTTTAAGTTAATGGTTATTTGATTTAGGAAACCTCTTCCCGCTCGTTGATGAGGATTCCTAAAAAATGTAAAGGCCGTTTGGCATTTTCGTCTGTCCGCCGACTGTTAAGTTGAAGAGGCATCATAGATTTGAATTTAATTAGCATGTTAATTGCCTTAACAGATCTTTTAATTATCAGCGGGCATGCAGCTGACTCTGGCACATGCTCGCCGAGCAAAATATCCCGTGAGTGCATAATGACATCGGGACACATGCCCAACATCATTGGACATCATTTTACGCTCAGGCATGTCAGGCACGCGCTCACACACCAAGCGTAATGAGCATAATATTCTGCCCTGTATCTTCCTCATAATATAAAAACTTTCATGTTGCTACTATTTATTGTCAGTAACTTTGCTTATCTAGCTAATTTGTAAACAGACTGAGACCGTTTTGAAATTCAAATCTCTATTCATCTCTCTAAAAATGGAAATTCCCTTCACACCTTACATGCTAAGCCAACATCCATGTCTACCCATTAGCATATCAAGCAGCTAGCTTCTTTTGATGAGTCAAAGCCTACAATCTACTTGACTCCAAATGTAATTAAATCACACACAGGCAGACCTAATTATACTTAGCCCCATTAACCTACTTTACAATAAACCAGAAAAATATTATGAAAATTATTATGCCTTTATGACACCTCCCTCCTTATGAGAAAATGAACCGTCATCATTTTAAAAGTCGGCTTTATTTTCTTAACCCATCTTACACTATCTACAATACTTATAAAATACCCACACTATTACATTACCAGATACATGCATGAACATAACAATTTATATATATACGCAAGTACTTGGTATCAATAGAGGTCATTTCGATCCAGTGTCCAGGTTTTAAATGTCCAATTTCCCTTTGAGCTTTAAACTCTTGACAGTGCACCTGCAATTAGATTTTCTCCTCCATCCACATGCATAATCTGTAGATTAAATGGTTGCAATAATGTATTCCATCTGAATAGCCTTGCACTTCAGTCTGAAAATCTGTTCAGAAATTTTAAAGGATTGTGGCCTGCATAAACAATTATTTTTGGTCAATTATTTGGAGCATAAAGCTCGAAATGCTGCAACGCTAACACCAGACCCGGAGTCTCTTTATCGATCATTGAATATTTTATCTGTTGTACATTCAACTTTCGTGAAAAATGCCCTATCGGTTTCTCAATTCCAGTTTCATCTTTTGCAACAGTACAGCCTCAATGCCTGTATCATTTGCGTCAATGGCCAGATAGAATACTTGACATAATTAGATACTGCCAAAACTGAAGTCATACTCAATACAGTTTTCAAACTGTCAAATGCCTTCTGACACTCATCTGTCCTCTGAAATTCCTTGTTCATTTTTAATAGTTCAGTCAATGGAGCAACCACACTGCTAAAACTTGGTACAAATATCCGGTAAAACCCATTCATGCCCAGAAATCTCAAAACTTCTCATTTTTTTGTTAGCACAGGGAAACCATGATGGCTTTGATTTTCACATCTCCCGGAGCCACCTCACCATGTCAAATGGTATAGCCTAGATATGTAAATTGCAATTTTGCAAATTCACTTTTAGCCAAGTTCATCGCCAAGTTAGCTTCTTTTAGTTGATTAAATAATCCTTCCAGATGTTGTAAATGTTCCTCCCATGTTTGACTGAAAACTATCAAGTCATCAATATAAACAGCACAATTGCCAAGTCCTGCAATTACTTTGTTTGTCAGTCTTTGAAATGTTGCTGGTACATTTTTCATAACAAATGGCATGACTTTAAATTTATATATAGCTTCACAAAAGCAGATATTTATTTTGCTGTCTCCGATAATGGTACTTGCCATCATCCTCTCAGCAAGTCAATCTTTGTGATAAACCTTGATTGTCCCATTTTCTCAATACAATCTTCCAACTGTGGTATAGGATATGAATCCACTTTTGTCACTGCATTCACCTTTCGATTGTCCACACGTAGTCTTTATGTTCCACCTGGTTTCAGTACCATCACAATAGGCAAACACCAGTTACTGCAACTAAATTCAATGATGTCATTTTGAAGCATGAATTCAATTTCTTTCTGTACTTGTGATAAGTTTGCTGGACTTAATCGGTAAAGATGTTGCCTTATTGAAGTTGAATATTCTACACTCAGGTCATGTGTAGCTACACTTGTCCTCCTCAGGTTATTCCCACAAATGGCTTTGTGTGACTGCAATAGCTTCTCCAAATCACTTTGACACATGCTTGGAAGATAACTCAATGTTACATATAAATTTTTAAGTTATCCAATTTGATTAGAAGAAAATCAATTTCAGAATCCTTTTCTTCTACCTCTTTCTCCTTATCTATCATCACTAATACCTGCTTTTGGTCCTATTCCCTGTCAAAATACTTTTTAAGCATATTTACATGACACACCCTTGGCTTCTTTCTTCTATCTGAAGTATTTGTTAAATAATTTACTTCACTCAATGGGCAGAATTTTGCCCTCGGATGGTGGGCGGGCCCCATCCGCTTGTCGGCGGACGGTCAGCCGAACTCTGCCACTGAAAGAGGACCGGCTGCCATTTTGAGTGGGCGGGCCAATTAAGGCTCGCCAGTGGCCTTCCCGACAGGAAGCGCTATGGACTTCCTGTGCAGGGGGTGGAGGGATTCCCCATCTTTCAAAGTGTGCTCTTTTGCGCATGCGTACAAAAGAGCGCACTGCTCCCTGAGGCAAAGTGCTGTCTCAGGGAGTTTACTGTCAGGTAGGAAAAGTCAAAAAATAAAGCGATATTAAAATTATTAACATGTCCCCCTCATGTGACAATGTCACATGAGATGGGACATGTTAATAAGAAACACATAAAGTTTATTACATTTTTTTAAATTTGTACATGAAACTTCATCCCGCCAGTGGATGAAGTTTCATGAATAATCTGGAGCCCACTGGGGCTCCTGGCCTGCCCGCCAGTCTTAAGCTTGGATGGGCAGGTCTTTAACAAGGTTAATTAGCTTGCCAATGGCTTTAATTGGCCATTGACAGGTCGGCAGGCGGACAGCTGATTCCGCTGTCCACCTGCCTTCCTGAAGATTTAAATGGGCCGGGATGATGTCGGGGGTTCCTCCTGACGTCATCCCGCATCATTTTGCCCACCGTGAGTGGGCCCCGCCCCCAAATCGACGAGGGGAAAATCCTGGCCAATCTCTTTTCAATCCTGTAATGCCCACTAAACCTTCCCTTTAATCAGCCACCCAGTATTGGTAACAAAGCTAACACTTTTCCCCAACAACAAAACTACAAGCTGTGGCTCTCCTATCTTCCTTCACTTTCATCACTTGCTGTGATACCTTTAAATGTTCCCTAGCTAACTAACATGCTCTGTTCAATCTTTCCCTGAAATTTGATACATAATCCAGGAGAGTAGTTTCTGAATATCTCATGAAGCAGCTCTAGTGGTCCCCTTACCTCATGACGATAGACTAATTCAAAAGGACTAAATCCAGTCAATGCATTAGGAGTAACCCTAATAGCAAATAACAAGAATGAAATTCCCCATCGCAACCCGGGCCAACATTTTCCCCCACCAATGGGGGGTGGGAAGTGCAGGAGTGGGCGCGGGTGGGTGGGTCTCCAATCGGCGC
Organism: Carcharodon carcharias; assembly: GCF_017639515.1. Classification (NCBI taxonomy): domain Eukaryota; kingdom Metazoa; phylum Chordata; class Chondrichthyes; order Lamniformes; family Lamnidae; genus Carcharodon; species Carcharodon carcharias. Next base: position 46,601,123 of record NC_054478.1, on the reverse strand, counting down.
CCACAATGAGGGGAATACCACCATTTTACATGGGCAGGCCAATTAAGGCCCGCCCAGCGTGACGCCCGTCTGGAAGCGCTGTACGCTCCCTGTGCGTGCGGGGGGATTCTCTTAGGCAGGAGTGTGCTCTTTCGCGCATGCAGGTGAAAGAGTGCACAGATCTCCCTGAGGCAAAGTGCTGCCTCAGGGAGATCGGCTCCGATGTAAAAGTTGAATTTCAGGTAATAAAAAAATTTCCCTGCCATGTCCCATCAGGTGACACTGTCACATGAGTTGGGACATGTCCTTCACTTTGATTCAAACATTTGTTAAAATTTTAAAAACCCTCATCCCGCCGTGGATGAGGTTTCATGCTTTCTCCGAGGCCCTCCTGGGCTCCCGGCCTGTCCGCCAGCGTTAAAGTTGGACGGGCAGGTCCATCAATCAGGTTAATTAGTTTTATAATTGTCTTAATATACCATTGACAGTTCGGCGGGCGGGCAGCCGAATTGGCTGTGAGCCCTCCGAGCTGAAAATCTAAATGATGTGGGGTGACGTCAGGATGCACGCCTGATGTATCCCCGCGTCATTTTATGCTTCGGTGAGCATGCCTCTCCTCTGCTCACCAACGGGAAAAATCTCCCCCCTGTGGATAGTCCTGACTAAACGCCCTCATCATGGTTTTTAAAGTTTGATGCCATCTTTCCAAAGCCCCTTGTGATTCAGGATGGTAAGCTGTTGACTTAAACTGCTTTATCCCCTACTGTTCAGTACTTCCTTAAACAGCTGTGACATGAAACTTGAACCCTGATCTGATTGTATTTCTTTTGGTAAACCATATCTTGTAAAAAAATTTAGTCAACTCTTCTACAATTGTCTTTGTTGTAATATTTCTCAAAGGTCTCACTTCAGGAAATGTTGTAGACACATCCATTATTGTCAGCAAGTACTGATTTCCACATTTAGTCTCAGGGAAGTGTCCTACACAATCAATCCTGACCCTAGTAAAAGGCTCCTCAAATGTTTGAATTAGAAATAAAGGTGCTGGCTTAATCACTGTTTGTTGTTTCCCTATCACCTGACATATGTGACATGTTCTACAAAGTTTGACTATATCTCAATGCAATCCAAGCCAATAAAAATGTTTTTGTCTTTTTGCCTGGTCTTTCTAATTCCTAAATATTCCCCTAATGGAATTTCATGAGCTATTCTCAGTATCTCATTTCAATATCTAGATGGTATAACAATCTGATCAACTTCCATCCATTTTTCATCTGCTAAAACCTGATACAGTCACCACTTTCTCAGGGTGACTGTATCAGGTTTTAGCAGATGAAAAATGGATGGAAGTGGATCAGATTGTTATACCATCTAGATATTGAAATGAGATACTGAGAATAGCTCATGAAATTCCATTACCCCTAAGGACATTCTGGAATACATTCTGCCTCTGTTTCTGAGTAAGCTGTCTGATATAGCTGCTTTATTCATGGATCATTTTGCTCTAGCTCTACCAACTGCCTTGAGCTAAACAGTTCATCTGCATTCTCTTCCATTCTTTCTTCCCAAACAACCTTATAAAAAATTGTATCAGTTAATTGAACTTAGCACCTTTCCCTGCTTTTTAATTTCCTCTTCTTCCTGTTTCAGCCTGTGAGCATATGATCTCGTTACTACATAATCTGGAAACAATCTAGAATGCTCCTCTTGTAACATTTCTGTTGGAAGCACCTCTACAGGCTGCTCAAGTACTGTAGACATCACACACATCTGTGGCCCAGCTATATCACTACCTAAAATAAATTGAACCCCTGCAATGGGCACTTTTTTACTACTCCAACAATCACCTCCCCTGTTTTCCACTTACTCTTTAAATTTAGTTTCCACAACGGAATAAGGTCAGTATCTCCATGGACCCACCTTATTATCACCTGTGCCTGCAATACTTTCTCTGAAGAACTAGTATCACTATCCCATAACATTAAGGCTTGACATGTGCCTCTTAAAATTTTAATATCTTTACCTGCCCCACCCTATACACATGGAAAGACTTCCCCTTTACATACAAATTCTTTAAACATTTCTGCAACCTGCTCCTCAGAATTCACTTGGGTAAATTGTAAACACATTCCCACTTCTTTACCCATCACTGATTCTTCCTGTTTTACCTATACATAAACCACTGTTTTGTTTTCCTGTCCTGGACCTCAGAACCCAGTACTCAGTACTTTTACTTCCAGAACTTTTCTGTATCCCAATAATTGCAACAGATTTTCCCTGCAATTTCCAACATATTGACTTTGTGTCCAACTTTATTACAATGAAAACACTTCAATTTCCGAATGTCAATTCTACCCTCAGCAGCTTCCTTTTTAGTCTGAGAAAAAACTTCCTGGGAATTTCCACCTTCTCCTCCTCTTCTACCTACATTCCTTTCAATTTCCCACTTTCTATCAGATCTATGAATTGATTCATAACTATCAGACATCTCCGCTACTTGTCTTACTGTTTTAACCCTCTGTTCTTCCATGTGAGTTTTCACTACTGAAGGAATTGAATCTTAGAGCTGTATATGTTGTCTTTACCTCATATGCACTCAAAATAGTGTTCTGAACACATCATCGTCTACCAACACTTCTTCTGATGGTAAAGCATAAACCTCATGAGCTCTACCCACTAACATAGACCGTAAAAGCAATGTCCAGTTTTTTTGGCCATTTAATCTGTTTAGTTATCTTCTCAAAAAACAGAAAGTTGTGATAGTAGGAGATTTTAACTTTCCACATATTGATTGGGATTCTCATACTGCAAAAGGGCTGGATGGCTTGGAGTTTGTCAAATGTGTTCAGGAAAGTTTTCTAAATCAATATATAGAGGTACCAACGAGAGAGGATGCAATACTTCATCTCCTATTAGGGAACCAGACAGGTTAGGTGACAGAAGTATGTGTAGACGAACATTTTGGGTCCAGTGACCACAATGTCATTAGTTTTAAGCTAATTATGGATAAGGATAGGTCTGGTCCTCGAGTTGAGATTCTAAATTGGAGAAAAGCCAATTTTGTGGAAATGAGAAAGGATCTAGGAAGAGTGGATTGGGATAAGTTGTTTTCTGGCAAGGATGTGTTCAGTAAGTGGAAGGCATTCAAAGGTGAAATTTTGAGAGTGCAGAGTTTGCATGTTCCTGTCAGGATTAAAGGCAAAGTTAACAGGCATAGGGAACCTTGGTTTTCAAGAAATATTGGCGATCTAGTTAAGAAGAAGAGAGGTGTATAGCAGGTATAGGCAACAAGGAGCAAATGAGGTACTTGTAGAGTATAGAAAATGTAAGAAAATACTAAAAAAGGAAATCAGGAAGGCAAAAAGAAGACATGAGGTTGCTTTGGCAGATAATGTGAAGGTAAACCAGAAGGGTTTCTACAAGTATATTAAGAGTAAAAGGATAGTAAGGGACACAATTGGTCCCCTTGAAGATCAGAGTGGTTGTCTATGTGTGGAGCCTCACGAGATGGCGGAGATCTTAAACAGTTTTTTGCATCAGTATTTACTAAGGAAACTGGCATAGTGTATAAGGAAGGAAAGGAAACAAGCAGTAGTTTCATGGAACATTTAGAGATTAAAGAGGAGGAGGTGCTTGCTGCTTTGCAGCGAATAAAGGTAGATAAATCCCCCGGGCCTGACATGATATTCCCTCGGACCTTGAGGGAGACTAGTGTAGAAATTGCAGGGGCCCTGGCAGAAATATTTAAAATGTGAGGTGCTGGAGGATTGGAGGGTAGCTCATGTTGTTCCGTTGTTTAAAAAAGGCTCCAAAAGTAAACCAGGTAATTACAGGCCAGTGAGCCTGACGTCAGTAGTAGGTAAATTATTGGAAGGTGTTCTGAGAGATCGGATATATCATTATTTGGATAGCCAAGGGCTGATTAAGGATAGTCAGCATGGCTTTGTGCGTGCTAGGTTGTGTTTAACGAACCTTGTAAAGTTTTTCGAGGAGGTTTCCAAGAAAGTAGATGAAGGAAAGGCTGTGGATGTTGTCTGCATGGACTTTAGTAAGGCCTTTGACAAGGTCCCACATGGGAGGTTAGTTCAGAAGGTTCAGACACATGGTATCCATGGAGAGGTTGTAAGCTGGATTCGAAATTGGCTGTGTTGGAGAAGACAGAGAGTGGTAGTGGATGATTGCTTCTCAGACTGGAAGTCTGTGACTAGTGGTGCGCCTCAGGGATCTGTGCTTTGGGACCATTGTTGTTTGTTGTCAATATCAATGATTTGGATGATAATGTGGTGAATTGGATCAGCAAGTTTGCTGATGACAGTAAGATTGGAGGCGCTGTGGACAGCGAGGAAGGCTTTCAAAGCTTGCAGAGAGATCTGCACCAACTGGAAAAATGGGCCAGAAAGCTGCAGATGGAATTTAATGCAGAAAAGTGTGAGGTGTTACATTTTGGAAGGTCAAACCAAGGTAGGTCATACACAGTAAATGGTAGGGCACTGAGGAGTGCGGAGCAACAAAGGGATCTGGGAGTTCAGATACATAGTTCCTTGAAAGTGGCGTCACAGGTGGACAATGTTGTAAAGAAAGCTTTTGGCATACTGGCCTTCATAAATCAAAGTAGTGAGTATAGGAGTTGGGATGTTATGGTGAGGTTGTATAAGACATTGGTGAGGCCAACTTTGGAGTATTGTGTGCAGTTCTGGTCGCCTAACTACGGGAAGGACATTAGTAAGATTGAGAGTGCAGAGAAGATTTACTAGGATGTTGCCGGGTCTTAAGGAGTTGAGTTACAGGGAAAGGTTAAACAGGTTAGGACTTTATTCCTGGAGCGTAGAAGAATGAGGGGAGATATGATAGAAGTTTACAAAATTATGAGGGGTATAGACAGAGTAAATGTGAGTAGGCTCTTTCCATTTAGATTAGGAGAAATAAACATGAGAGGACATTGGTTTAGGGTGAAAGGGGAAAGGTTTAGGAGGAACATTGGGGGGATCTTCTTCACTCAGAGAGTGGTGAGAGTGTGGAACGAGCTACCATCTGACGTGGTTAATGTGGGCTCACTCTTAAGTTTTAAGAATAAATTAGATAGATACATGGATGGGAGAGGTCTGGAGGGTTATGGACTAGGTGCAAGTCAATGGGACTAGCGGAATAATATTTCGGCACAGACTAGAAGGGCTGAATGGCCTGTTTTTCTGTGTTGTAGTGTTCTATGGCTCTATGGTTCTAAGTGAAATAAGGAATGCCTCTGCATACTTTTCTTCAAACTTTGGAAGAGCTTGCACAAAGTTAAACATTTCTTCACTGGGTTTTAGGTTGAAAGTTTTTTCATCAGCAGAACCTTCCTCAGCATCTGAGGTCTCTTTTTCAAAGTCCACCTTTTTAAGTTGGTACTCTCTGTCTACTTCCCTTTCCCTCTACTCCATTGTCAACTTTTCCCTCTGGAGATCAAGTTTTTGCTTGTCCATTTCTCTTTGAAATACTTGATCTTTTTCTCTTTCTTTTCCTGCTGCCTCTAGTTCAATTTTTTTCATTTCCATTGCTTGTTCAAATTCAAGCTTTTTCATTTGTAGCTGAAATCTCACTACCTCCAGCTGTGACTTACTAGCACCAGGTATCACTTCCAGTTTGAAACGCTGTGCTATCACTTCAACTATTCCTAATTGCTTTGCCCCTACAGGTAACTTCAACTGCAACTTATCTGCCAACTCTGTTAACTTACCCTTGAACACTTTTTGTAACACAATCAGAATTATATCTTCTACTTCCAAACATGTTTTAGCCATGGATACAGCCATTTTTGCAGTCTCGCCACTTAAAAAATTTCTCATACCAACTCCCGAATTCAAAGTGCTTCTCGTACTCATAACCTTAAGTTTCATCAACTCCAAACCAATCAAGGAATTTCAAATATTCCGCCGGGAGCACCCAATTTGTTATGGCATGGCAAATGATGTGTGCCAGACAGATCAAATCCACGAAGGAAAGTTGATCATGTTATCACAACAGTTTTGCAATTCATATTTATTGCGAGATGCATGCACTGAATTCAGAAATAATAAGCCCACCAAGAACTTTACAGACCTTTTAAAAATTAAATTAAAATATTTGTTAACAAAAGAAAAGATTGCAGGCACATACATAGGACTACAAATTATAATAACTCCTAAATTCCCTAATTAGCCTGACTCCCAGTTATACCCCCTTAAGGCAACAGTCCAGACATAGATTTTAGATTTTAAACAGATCCAGCAAATTAACACAATACCCTAGACAGTGGAATTCCAAATGACTTTTTCCCAGCTTCAGTTTCAGTAGATAGCAGACTTCTGCACATATACTGGAGGCTTCATTAAGGATATTTCACACCCTTCTGTTAGATCTCACACTGCCTTCTTCTGACACATAACTTCATTCCCCTTTATATATATTTCTCTCTTTTTAATATGTAAATTTTAAATATTTTAAATAAAATTCTAAAAATGCAAATTCCCTTTGCACTTTACAGTCTAAGCCAACATCCATGTCTACCCATTAGCATATCAAGCAGCTAGCTTCTTTTGATGAGTCAAAGCCTCATATGTATTTCCAATCATAATTACTCCAAAATTCATGCTGGCGCCTTTAGTTGCCTGGGCCCAAGGCTCTGGAATTTCCTCCCTATAGATCTCCACCTCGTTACCTCACTTTCCTCTTTCAAGACACTTCTTAAAAACTACCTCTTTGACCAAACTTTTTGCCATCTGACGTAATATCTCCTTTGTGGCTCAGTGTCATACCTTGTTTTATAATGCTTTTGTAAGGTATCTTGGGAATTTTAATTACATTAAAGACACAATATAAATATAAGTTGTTGTTGTCATCATGCAATACAAACTTTATATTTCTTTACCTTAACTAACACATTTCCATTTATTACAAACAGAGATGTTTTATCTTTGTCATATTGTTCATGACAGGAAAATTAAAAGCTGTAACCAATTTCTTTGTTTTTAGATAAAATAGTTCAAATACGTTGGTAGCATTTGTTTTATAGATGTACAAATTAATTGCTAAGCTTTAACATATTAAAAATAAGATCTACACAGCTGTGGGTTAGAGAAGACGTTTGTTACAAATGTCATTGTAGGTTAGTTCCGGTCAGTTCAAAATAAAACTTTTCTTACTTTGCAGCATTGGTAAAAAAGGAGGCTCCAGTCTTAATGTCCTGGGGGTAGGAAGTGGTTCAGGTAGGCCCTGCAGTGTCCATTGTTCTGTATTTACTGACTAAATATTGTATTAATTCATCGTGTATTTTATCATCTACCCAGGGTATTTAATCAAATTATTATTCCATACTAAGGAGAGGGATGAAATACTGCATATTGATGGATCCCCTATTGTTCAGCAGAGACAAATATAAAGCACACTGGATTCCCAACCCCCCTCCCCCCGTACCATTCCATTATTCCAATGCCATCCATCGCATATCCTTCCCATTCCTTTCATTGCTCTCATATCACCCCTATCCCACCCTTTCCTCCTATGCCATCTCCATCCCTCCCATGCAACTCCATCCCCCCTCTGCCAACCAATGCCATCACAATTGTGCCTGCCATGCACAGTGCTTTACATCTAGTGAGGTTCTTCTGCAAAGCTCTGTTGGCCTGCATCTGTGGAATGACAATTGTTTAATTAGATATTTCGAAATATTCGGGTGCTGGGTGTACCCAGGGAACGCCCACCACTAAAATTCACCAACAGATGCACTCCTTAAACAGACCAATCAAAACATTTCAGTCAGACAAGAACTGTGCATTACTATTATAGATAGCTGATGTGCTGTTACTTTCTGAATATTTTAGCTCATTTAAAACAAAATTCAGGTAAAATTTTATTTCCTTGAGAATTGTATTTAATAAATGGTTGTTTTTTAATGTATGTTCCAGTTGATATTTCAAATAGTAACAATTTTTTATGTGGTTTATGAAAACTTGTGTGATAAGGAAAAACAATCTAAACATTTGAAATGAGTTTTAAAAGAACTGCAGGAGGCTGAATGTGAAGGACAAGGCATAGAGCCTAAACAGATCTGCAGAAAACAATTAATTAGCCAACTAATTAAGAACATGGTGTTTTGTCCAAATGGATAATTAAATGTGGGATGTAAAGGATTAAACTCACTGTTGAATGCTTTAAAATATGGAAAGCAGATGAACTGTGTGTCATCAGCATCAATTTATTCATTGACTCCAGTTTGATTTAAAATGATTCCAAATGACAAATTAAATTTGGAAAAGGTTTTGGAAATTGTTTCAAAACATTTTCCCAGAAGACAGCAGGCTGCAAATAAACAATGGTAAATTCAAAAAAATAATGATGGAATTATATCTAACTTCAGGAAGGAAATGTCAATCAGTCATCAATCAGTTAATCAGTTCCCATATCCAATGCACCTTTGAGAAGAAGCAACCTGTTCATTCATGCAAAATGATACTTTTTTCTAATGTTCATTTTCCATAATTCAGTAGTGTGTTGTCTTATTTCAATGTATTCATTTCATTTCCTTGTGTGGAAACAAATAATCGACTTGTGAGCGAACAAGAAAAAACAATGAATGTGCAATAAGGTAGTGCTGCCTTCACAAAAATAGCCATGCTTACATTTCAGTTAAAATTGATTTGGAAGGTAAAGGAAAATTACAATGAGCAATACAAGAAGTGAAATCCTAGCAGTTTTAATCAAGCTTACTTAGTGCTTTTGAAGGTGTGCTGTAACGAATCTGTGCAATGAGGAATTCAGAAGTGTTCTTTTTTTTCCATTCAAGTAAAATAGACTTTGAAATACTTTGCAAAATTCAGTCCAAATGTCCAGGCCTTTCAATTCATAATGAAGTGGTGGAGCCTAATCCTGAACAAGTCTCCAGCTACAAAGGTATTTTTTTAAACTTGAGTTTCATGACCTTTAGTAAAATATTATTGGTTTGGATGAATTTTTGTGCTCACTGGGATGAAACTATGGGCTGAATTTTACTTGCTCCCAGTGGGCATGTTTCCCATCGGTTGGGGGGACACATAAAATGGGATGGGTACCCATCCCACCACCTCCTCACCCACCCCCAAGCTCACCCCATAATACTTTGGCGGGCAGACACCAAAATTGGCAGATTAAGGGTCATCTAGGCTTGTTAGCAAGCCAATTAACCTTGTCCATGCCATAAAATGTTTGATGTAGGCAGCAGGGCAGGAGCAGGAAGCCCAATGTTTTACCCTAGGTGCTTAAAGGGTGGAAAGGAAGTGGGGGTCTTTGGGGTCTTCCCTTTGGTGATCGCGGGGCAGCACCCCTTAGGTTGGACCTCATCCCTTCCCTCCTAGCGCTCCCTCCCTAACTCACCCTCTCCGCCGCCCCCCCCCACCCCGCCCGCCCGCCCCCCCCCTCCTCACTGCCCCTCTCCCTAACCTACTCAAACCCTCCTGGCCCAAGAGCCTGGACGTACCTGCTCTGGGGATCCAAGGCCTTGGGGTCTTTTCTTCTCCAGCGGTCCTGGCAGCGGCCACTGACACATTCCTGGCACTGTCAGGATTGATTTAGCTGCTGACCAATCGGTTCGGCTGGCAGCTCCAGAGGACAGGACTTCCACCCCGATGAAGGGCGTAAGTCCCACTCGGATCTCATTAATCTTCTCTGCAACGCTTTATGGCTAGAGAGCGGATTGGTGTGGAATGTGTTGGCTCCATGCCAACGTGGTTTCCGACAAGGGCGTGTCACTCCCCCACCTCACCATATTGTTCAGCCCTATTTATAACCAATTGCAGAATGTTGTTGAAAAAGACCAAAATTAGTGCTAATTTTCCTTGGCTAAACCAAATATACCAATGTTCTCTGTTGTTGCAGAAGTCAATGAAATGAGTGTTCACATTTGGCCTTCTAGAAACTGGATATGATGAAGTGACCAACAAAGCTATTGTTTACAGCCACCTTATTAACAAGGGTAATTTTTAAATAATTCTATCCATGTCCCAGAGCTTTTGAAAGAAAAGGGTCCAGGACTTAACATCTCCTCACTTGGAACCAGATGCGCTCAGAAGAATCTGAAAAGCAAAACAAGGAGAGAAATGAAAACAAAAAGTTTGATTTCATTCACATGATCCAGGTAATTGCAGCTGAAGATAACTTTACAAGCAGCAGACCGGGGAGATATTCAAATATCATCGGGGCTGGATGTAAACCCAGTTCTAGCTATCAAGTACCTAAATGTGCCACATAGTGCCCAAAATATTGGTGGTCGTATGTAGTGTAGTCATTCTTAGAAGTAATATTTTTTATGACATTTTTTTCTTTAGGTCAATTATTCCTCATTTTTGATCTGCCTCCTCTGGTCCCAAACGGATGTGTGGGTGCACTGCTCATTTACTTCAAAGAAAGTTCATGAACACCTTCCTGGTTATGTTGGAGACAACTCAGGCATGACCGTCTCCTGTAATTTTCCTTCTATTTTGGAGGAATTCACTACAGCCATCATATTTGATCATAGGCCAGATCAGGAATTGAGTGGAGCAGGAAAAAGTGATTAATGACAGGATAAGGGACTTAATTTTTTTGAACAGAAAGGTGCAATAGAGTTGATTATCTGAAAGGATATATATATATAAAGATATATATATATATATACATGTATATATCCCATATATATCCCATATTAAGATTTTCCAAACACACTCTGATAAAAGTGATACCCAATCACCTGACCGTCCAGTTTGACTCTTGTGTCCAAAGCTTTGACAATGTCATATTTCAGTCACTTGTACCTGAGCTTTTGGAAAAGTAGAACTTGAAATTAATATAACCTTCTTAAGTGTGGAACTGATGGCTATTTTGAAACAGCAGGCACAGGTATAATGGCATGAATGGTCTTTTGTGCTGTATGATTCTATGATTATAATTATCAATGGGAAATAAATTAACAGGAGATTTAGAAAAGTTGGAAATGATAAGACTTCAAAAATCATTATGAACCACTGTTTTTTGGGATGGCTGAGTGGCACAGTCTGTTTGATAGGCTCCTGGGACCTGGGTTCATATTCATCCCAGACTAATGGGTTGCAACTCTCACCTCTTTGACCTGAATTTTGCCCTTGTCGGGTGCACTTGATTGGCAGGCCCAGAAACAGCCACAATTTCTGTGTTCAGCCGCACACGATCGGACCTCAAACGTGATTTTATGCTGGCTGACTAATTAACTGGCAGCCAGCATGAAACGAAGCTGAGAGAGGCTCAGAGCTGCCGGGCGGTTGGGGGGTGGGGGGACAGGGGGGTGGTGCGGGAAGAGGACAAGCACCTTGAGAAGTGAGGGTACAGGCAAGCATTTCCAACTAGCTCCACTGCTGTGGGGCTGCCTCAAGGAGCTGCAGTATTGTTCCAATGATATTTGCACAAAAAAAGCCGCAAACCCTCTCCGTGATGCAAATTCAAGCAACAGATAGCAGAACTCATAAAACCTCAACCTTCAAACTTCTTTAATTTCATCCCGGACATTTTATCCTGCCCTGGATCGAGTATGAAGTGAAAACGTGAAGGCCACCTAGCTGATTGGCCCGTCCACCAACCGTAAAAGCCCACGGGCCACGTAAAATTTCGAATAATTGCCTCATTAATGGGTTTGATTGCCCACTTAATTGGCGGTGGGCACACTTTCGCCTTCCACACACGCCCATCCAATGTCTTCTCATGCGATTTCAGATCAGACATGGGCCCACTCATTCAACGTAAAATCCTGGTCTTTGTTTCTGTAAGGATTGTTTGAGAAATGTACTTGGGAAGTCTCTATTGAGACTGGAGATGTTTTGTAGGGCAAAATGCAGAGAGCCAAAAAGGTCCTTTGTGTATGCTGGTTTTGCTGATGTCAGCTAGGATAATACTAGGGTCATTACAATTGGCCTTAACAGCCTTGGGGTATGGAGGGAGGGAAGAAATCAGTCAGGATTTCTGTTCCTGGTAACAGCGACTGACTAGAAATGACCTTGCTTGTGAAAGTAGAGTAAGGACAGGAATTGGCTGTGATGGCACAGGCCCATAGTTACTGATCTGTTGCCATTCACCGTTTTGTTCACAGATGAACTATAACCAATTAGGCGAATTGCTTGTCAACCCAATGAGACTATCCCAGCATACATCAGTCAATGCCTTTGGAAGAATGGGGAGAACTCAAGAAGAACTTAGATTATGGGCAGAATTTTGCCTTGGTGGGTGGGTGGGCCACACCGGCTCGGTGGCGGGCGGGCAGCCAAACTCCGCCGCCAAAACGAGGCCCACTGCCATTTTGAGTGGGCGGGCCAATTAAGGCCTGCCCAGCAGGCTGCCCGACGGGAGTGCTATGCACTTCTTCTGCGGGGGGCAGGGAGAGGGATTCCCCATCTGTCAAAGTGCACTCTTTCACGCATGCGCACAAAACAGCGTACTGCTCCCTGAGGCAAAGTGCTGTCTCAGGGAAATTACTGACAGGTAAAAAAAACTCCAAAAATAGAATAATATTAAAATTATTGACATGTCCCCCTCATGTGACAATGTCGTATGAGATGGGACATGTTAATAAGAAACACTTAAACTTTATGGAACTTTTTAAAAATGGACATGAAACCTCATCCCGCCAGTGGATGAGGTTTCATGTATTATCAGAAACCCGCTGGGGCTCCTGGCCTGCCCGCCAGCCTTAAGGTTGGACGGGCAAATCTTTAACAATCTTAATTAGCCTGTCAGTGGCCTTAATTGCCATTGACAGGTTGGCAGGCGGACAGCTGATTTTGCTGTCTGCTCGCTTTCCTGAAAATTTAAAGGGACTGGGATGACCTCAGGGGTTCCTCCCGACATCATCCCCCGTCATTTTCCCATCAGCGAGTGGGCCCTGCCCCCAAATCGCTGACGGGAAAACCCTAGCCTATACTGTGTTACTTACTATGTTTTCTCATAAAATGAAATTTTCTTCTGTTATAGTCCAACTTCTAAAGTTAGATTCTGTTGTTCCTAAAACTTCTGAGATAGCCAGTAAAAATAAATTGATTAATTGGACTGCAGTCTCTACCATACTTGTTTCTGTCAGGTGATTCTCTTGTAATCTGATTTCTTACTTGTGGAGTGTATTTTTCTTTCTTGGACCATGAGGAAAAAACTTGCACAATTTCTGTCATTCATATTCGCAAAACTAATACAAATTTTAAAATGGGGATGTAGCATTTAAGAAAATATATATGCATATCTCAGTGTCTTTTTTCTTGTCTAGATGTTGTATTTTGTGGAAAGTATGCATGATACCATTAAGTACTTCCATAGCCTTCTGGAAACTAATGGCAAATTTCTCATAATCACCGTTTCAGGTATGTGATTGTCCAGCGTTTCCAATGTATACTAGCACTAATGATATTTATAGAAACTCAAATTCCACAGGGAAAAAGATAATATTTCTTATCTTTGATATTCACCTTCCTCCTGATGATAAGTTCGATAAAATCTTCTACATACACCAAAAAGATTATGACTATAGGAGCAGCTCCTGGAGCAAAGTAAAAAAATTGCATAATGCATATTGAACTGACTAAATAATAGAAAGCACAGGGTAACTGTCAGTGCTAAATGCTTCTAAGTGAGCAACTATGATCACTAGTGATTGGCCCTCAAAGCTCCGGACATTGATATGTTTCTTATGTGTTAAAAATAATAAATATCTGTTGTAATATGGGTTCTTTAGAAGTCTCAATGATAAGATCTTGAGATTTGAATATTTAAACATGAATTGTTAATCGTTAACCATTTACAGATCCTAGGTTAATGTCATGCATGGCACTGTTACCTCCATGCAGGCTGGTTCCAGAGTGTTCTATCTATTCTGTTCTCTCAATCTATTACCATTTGACTCTATACATCATACCATGGGCAGGGCTATTCTCCAGTCCTTCATTACCCTTGCTCTGCTAAGCACCTTTACATTACAATAGCATGCAGGCACATCATACAATATCATGCAACAATAGTCTCAAGAGCTTAAAGAGGAAGCATTAAGTTGCATGAGTAATTGAGTATGAAGGGGTAACACCAAACATCATAGTCCCTTTTATAAGATGGATCACCTCTGACCATACACATTTCCAAGTTTTCTAGAGCAGCACCTGACCATCGGAGTGGATGAAGTTGTCCTTCCTCTCTACAGGATCTTTCACAGCAGAGTCAGAAAACCTGCTTCAAGCAGCTCATGATTTTCTGCATCATGCTTCACCTGACTCACTTCCCCACTGTTTTCCCACATTAAAATCAGTTCACAGAGGTAATGTACTTGAACAACAATTTTAATTACGTCACACTCAGGATATTGTGTGCGATTTGAGGGCACTTTGTTCTAGGAAGAATATAATAACAATGGAAAAGTTAAAGCAAAAATTCATTTAGGTGGTGATGAAGGGTTACAGTTAGGAAAAAAGGCTTTGCAAGTTAGTAATACAAGCAGAAAACTACTCAGCAGATTAGGCAGATCTGTAGAGAGAGAAACAGAGTTAATATTAAGGTCGATGAACTTTCATCAGAACTGGGAAAAGTGACAGATGTAATAGGATTTGAGCAAGGGTTGGGAAGGACAAAGACAAAAGCAAGGTCTGTTATAGGGTGGAATATAGGAGAGATTGAGTGCCGGAAGCTTACTGGGCTAAAGGGAATGGTGATGGGGCAGGTGTGCTGCTGTCTGAGAGCAAAAAAAAAGCAAAAAGAAAGAGAAAAACCAAAACAAGTTATAAAATTGTATTGGCTGCAAACAATGTGGCCTCCTCTACATTAGGGAAACCAAATGCAAGTTGGGTGACGACTTTGCAGAACATCTCCATTCAGTCTGCAAGCAATACCCCAAACTTGCTGTGGCCTTTCATTTTACTTCTCCACCTTGCTCTCATGCTGACATCTCTGTCCTTGATCTGCTTCACTGCTCCAGTGAAGCTCAGCATAAGCTTGAGCAACAGTCTCTCATCTTTCGATTAGGCACTTTACAGACTCCAGGACTCAACATTGAGTTCAACAAATTCAGACCAGAATGCTGGTGCCCATTTTGTTTTCTTTGCACGTTTCAGTTTTTCTCTTTTTTGCTTTCAGACAGTGGCACACCTGCTCCAGACACCTTTTGTTTCTTTATTTCTTTTAATACCCTATCATCATTCCCTTTGGTCCTGTAATGTTAACTCTTCTGTCATTCTTCTGTTTTCCACCCTGTTATAGACCTTCCTTTTGTCCTTGGCCCACACACCTCTTGCTGAAATCCTATTACATCTCCAACTTTTCCAAGTTCTGGTGAAAGATCATCAACCTGAAACATTAACTCTGTTTCTCTGTCCACGCATGCTGAGTATTTCTGGCATTTTCTGCTTTTATTTCAGATTTCCAGCATTTGCAGAATTCTGCTTTGTGGAGGTTAGTGTTTCTTTCGCATTGGAGTGAGAAAAGATGATTTAATGGAAGTACTCAACGTTATGATAAAACAAATAATGATCGAATGTTCTCTTTGCTGATGTGGAAACAAGACACCACATATTTAAGACAAGTGAAGAAGGCACTCAGTAGAGCACATACCTCCACCACTCTGTGTTGACTCAAAGTTATTAGGGTGGTGTAGCTCTTCCCTTAGGTTCTTCGCTGTTGGCTGATGCTCTGAAACTACAAAGCTCTCAAAAGAAATATTTTTGTTAAGAGCTTCTATCTCACTGAAGCCAATCCACATTCAAAAGCCTACTCTGAAAACTCTGCTCACATTTTTACAACTGTGACAAATTCCACCATAGCAAATTAAACAATCCACAGCATTTTAAAGCTGTAACAACATTCTAAATAAAACAACCCACAACTTACTAAAAAAAAAGTCAATTCACCCTATCTCGCAATGTTAACAGACCCTTTAAAAAATTCCAGGATCAGATCTGCATTTTTGCCAAAAACTAATCATTTCTTCCTTGGGCAATATCCTATCTGTGTACCATGTTTCATTGAAATCCATCCATTAATTTGTGAGATATATTGTTTACAGACTAGCAAACAGGGGCAAAAACATGACCTCCGTAATATTTTGCAAATGAATCCTAATTTAACAATTTTGGCACTATCAACATTTGAATCTAACAAAGTGTTCCAAATATTATTATTAACAGATAACAGTGGATGGCGTCCACTTTGGAAAAGATTTGGATCCCGCTTTCCCAGCAATAGTCTTTTCCTTGATGTCTGTAAAACTCTTTTGATGAAATGGGAATGAAGTGCCAGATCTATGAACTTCCCTCTGACATAAATGTTACAGAGTGTTTCATTGAAGGAAATGAAATTGGCGAACTTCTGTTGGACTTCCTTACAGGAACAGTACACTTCAGGGAAACTGCCCCAGCGGATCTGAAGACTGAAGTTCTTCAATATCTATATCAGCATCAGTGCTCAAGAGAGGAAAATGGGAAAATTATTTTCAACAATAATTTGCATGCAATAGTGATTGATTATTGATTTGATTTCTAACAATCGGTCATTATCCAGGTAACTTCACTTAGAATTTTCATAATAGTTATATATTTTTGCTTCGGGTTTGATGTAATTATTAGGTTGTGTTTGCACCAATACTTTGAATTTAATCCAATAAATTGCTCTTGAATTTACAAAATAATTCTTAAGATTAAAAATTAATATTCATAGGTTAAGAGTTGGAGCTTCAGAGATTTCTTCCTGTAACTAAATCATTTTGATGAATCTTACACATGGTCATTCATCACAACCTTTTCCCCTATATGGGAAGCTTATTTTGATTCATTTAAAAACAAAAGCAGGGTTTTTTTTTGTTGCGACAGAATGAATTAATTTGTTCCCTTTTTACTTATTACAAGATGCATTCCAAGATAAATTTAATTGACTCAGTGATATTTCTGATGCAAAGATCAAGAACTGAAATATAGATAACTATGAACTATTTTCTGCATTTTGCATAGGGTTTTATATTTAGGTAGAATTTTTTTGCTGGCTAGCAGAATTATTTTGTATAATTTACCGCAACTTGATAAATATAATTTTTATTTTCTGAGCAATCTCATGTAAAGTATCTACACTCACCAAACTCCAGGTAGTTTTGAAGCATGTTCAGGCATCAGTTGGAATTGTAAGATACGTTATTCTGGCCTACTTTTGTGCACTTGCTTAAAGTTCACTAGCCAGATAGGAAACACTTTTGCTGGCTAGAAGGGTGACTATTATTTAATGCTACACATCTTTTCATATATATTACCAAGTAATTGCTACATATTAAACATTTCAGAAGATATCAGAGATATTGATTTTATTGTCTAGGAACGACCATGTAAAGTTGGCGGAAGCTACCATACTTGCGATTAGGAAGGCAAATGGAATATTGGCCTTTATCGCAAGGGGCCCAAATTATAAAAGTAGGGAAATCTTGCTACAACTGTAGAGAGCAATTGGAAGTAAACAACTTGGGCAGGATTTACCGGATGGCAGGTTTCCATCATACTACCCGAAGAGTCAGTGCTGAAACCATCTCCACTGACCACAGCAGCCTCGCAGCCACTTAATGCTTCAATGAATATTAATTGCCTGGAGGCTTGACTCTCATCCTTCACTCGGGTGGGAGTCCTACCTAGGGAACTGCTGGCCAATTTGATTAGTTGGCAGCTCTGTAGACCCAGCAGCTCCAGTGGCAGCAACGGCCAGGACCAGGACTACAAACAGTCCCCAGATTCTAAGTTCCAGAGTCCAAGACCGGGTAAATGCAGAATGTCTCACAATGGGGAGGGGAGATGAGAACTGGGAGGGGTGGAAAGAGGGCTGTGGAGGTTTTGATGGAGAGGTCAAGGTGCGAGGAAGCAGCCATGGGCAACAGAGCTTGGTAGGATCACCCAATGTGGAAAGGGAGCCCTTGAGGGAGGTGCCTCCCCTCCCCCACAAGGCCCAAGCTGGATGACCTGCAAGGTTTCCCCCCTGCCCCTGAACTCCTCCCACCAGCCTCAAAATTGAGGCTGGGAAGGAAGGCGCCTTAAAGTGGCCAATTAGAGCCCCAATTTGAGTGAGGGTGGACAAGTTGCCTTAGACCTTGCCCACCCGACATAAAATTGTGGACAGGTTGGGTGTGGGTGGGAGGGCAACTGGAAGATCACCTAGGGAATTTTATTGACATTCCATGCCTGCAAACCCACTGGTAAGGGACCATAAAATTCTGCCCCTAGAGTACTAATGCGGAGTTTTGATCTCCTTATTTAAGGACGGATGTACTTGCCTTGGTGGAAATTCAGAGAAGGAGCCCTAGGTTGATTCCTGGGATGAAAGGGCTGTCTTTTGAGGAAGGCTTGAGCAGGTTGGGTCTATACTCACTGGAGTTGAGAAGAATGAGAAGTGATTTGTTGAAACATATGAGATTCTGAGGGAGCTTGACATGGTAGATGCTGAGAGAATATTTCCCTCCTGGAGGAATCTAGAACTAGGGGGCATGGTTTCAAAATAAGAGGTCTTCCATTTAAGACCGAGATGAGGAGTAATTTCTTCTCTCAGAAGGTTGTTAACTTTTGGAGTTCTTACTCCTGTGAGCAGTGGAAGATGTATGATTGAATATATTCAAGGCTGAATTAGACAGATTTTTGACCGGCAAGTGATTCAAGGATTATGGAATCATGCAGGCAAGTAGTGTTAAGGCCACAGCGAGATCAGCCAGGGCCCACTGTTGCTCCTATTTTTTAGTTTTAAAAATTTATAGGAAGATAATAAAAGAGCAATTCTCCATGTTTTGTGATATAAAACAATCTGGACGTCAGTGCATGTGAAAAGTTTGTTTGACTCATAGGCTCATCGACATTTACAGCACAGAAGGAGAGCATTCAGCCCATCGTGTGCACGCCGGTCAACAAAGATCTGACAACACTAACCCCATTTCCAGCACTTGGCCCATATCCCTGGAGACTATGGCAATGCAAGTGAATAACCAAATACTTCTTAAATGTTACAAGAGTTTCTGACTCAACCACCCTTTCAGGCAGTGAGTTCCAGACTCCCACCACCCTCTGGGTGAAAACATTTCTGCTCAACTCCCCTCTTAGGCCTCTACCTTTTACCTTAAATCTATGCCCCCTTTTAATTGATCCCTCAACTAATGGAAAAGTGCCTTCCTAGCCACCCTATCGATGGCCCTCATTATCTGATTTTTGATGGGAACTGGATTAAAATAATTTTCTTGGTTGAATGGCGTAACAATCACAGCTTTTGCATAGCATCCAGAACCAGTGCCAAACTGAGCTCCAAAATTCTTCATTTGAAAATGCTGACATTATGACCCATCAAACTAAATACCTGCACCCAGTATACTTTAATTTTTTAAAATGCATTTGTTCATGAGGTGTGGGCATCGTCGGCTAGGACAGCATTTATTGCCCGTCCCTAATTGCCCTTGAGAAGGTGGTGATGAGCTGCTGCCTTGAACTGCTGCAGTCCACGTGGTGTAGGTACACCCACTGTGCTGTTGGGGAGGGAGTTCCAGATTTTTGACCCAGTGACAATGAAGGAACGGCAACATAGTTTCAAGTCAGGATACTGTGGCTTGGAGATGAACTCGCAGGTGGTGGTGTTCCCGTGCACCTGCTGCCCTTGTGCTTCTAGGTGGCAGATGTCAAACGTTTGGAAGGTGCTCTCAAAGGAGCCTTAGTGAGTTGCTGCTGTGCATCTTGTAGATGGTACACACTGCTGCCGCTGTACATCAGTGATAGAGGGAGTGAATAAGGTGGTGGGTGGGGTGTCAATGAAGCACGCTGCTTTGTCCTGGATGGTGTCAAGCTTCTTGCATGTTGTTGGTGCTGCATCATTCAGGCAAATGGAAAGAATGCTATCACACTTCTGAACTGTGCCTTGTAGATGGTTTACAGGTTTGGGGAGTCAGCAGGTGAGTTACTCTCCACAGAATTCCCAGCCTCTGACCTGCTCTTGTGGCCACAGTCTTTATATAGCTGGTCCAATTCAGATTCTGGTCAATGGTAACCTACAAGATGTTGATATCATAAATAGATGCAGGAGCACTGCACTCATTTCAATCTCACCTGTGTACAAATTACACCATTAAAGTTGAAACTCCAAGCTTGAACATAATATATTGGGATAAGAATTCAAGAATACTGAAACACTGAAGATTTTGAGTTGCTGTGTTTTTGTACAATACCATTAAAATGCAACACAATAGTGTCATAGAATCATAACACAAAGCAAAATGAATACTAAATTTATTTTTTATTTTTTAGCCTTAACATACAAGGGCAGCAGATAGATGAGAACACCACCACCTGGATGTTCCCCTCCAAGTCGCTCACCATCCTGACTTGGAAATATATCGCCGTTCCTTCACTGTTGCTGGGTCAAAATCCTGGAAATTCCTTCCTAACAGCACTGTGGGTGTACCTACACCACATGGACTGCAGCAGTTCAAGAAGGCAGCTCACCACCACCTTCTCAAGGGCAACTAAGGATGGGCAATAAATGCTGACCCAGCCAGCAAAGCCCACATCCCGTGAATGAATAAAAAAAAACCTTTTGAATATATTGCCCATCCACTAGAGGGAGCTGCATATAGGATTTTCCTTCATAGTTTCTCAACACCACCACTCTAGCTATATTGTAGAGCTGGTTTTAGATTAAGCTGTTCTTTCTCACTGCTAAACTCCAAACTACTTCAACAATGGGATTTTAAGGAACATCCTCTGAGAAAGAAAACAGAACTAGAGCGATATTTGCAGATACTCTTTCAGATATGTCAGAATACTGTTTATTTTTTGCCATTAACTTTTACCCTACACTGTGGGAAATTTTAGCCAGGTTTATTTGCTGATTACTATCTGTGAAAATGCAATAAACAATTGATCAATGTGGCAAATAGCAACTTTTGGCATAGCTTGACTATATCTGTAGTAAAAGTTTGTTAATTTGTGATTATGACATTGTGTACTTCAGTAATAACGCATCTTCACATTTTACCAAAAAATGTGGCAACTTTGCTTAATTTCAGATATCGCATTGCTTTATGATTGTCAATGAAAGTGCAAGAAATAAGTATTTGTAATTGTCACACTTTTGAGACACGCATCACAATTTGCTCTATAGTGACCTATTCTTCAAGTTAAATTTTTATTTATTATTTTAAAGTATCAGCTGTTGATATTGATAAATATCTTGAGGCAGTTCACAGAGGATGTAAAGGAGACTTTGGGATTAGTTAGGAGAGGCTTCAAAAGGCTGCCTCCCGCGTGTGTTCATCCCATCTCAAATATCCCTACCAATGACCTTCATTGCATTGGCACTTCACTGATTGCAAAAAAATCACCCTGCAACTTTCATGAAATGCATTTCCAAGTAATGCATTTTAACCACTGCTCCATACAAGGTTTATCTGTCCTCTTACGGTGCTGGAAATAAATTACTTTCATAAAGCTGCTGACAAAATGGTCCTCTCTTCCTTATAGAGATGGCTGAAGGTACATCAGCAAAATACCAAAGGGCATCTGATTCCAATTAATTTAATATTTTATATAATATTAATGTGTTTAGTGATTCTTTAATGCTTAGCAAGTCAGGTTTAACAGTTCACTTGGTATAGTTGAGGAAGATTTCCTCTGTTCCTCTGGATAAATCAAATTAGAATTTGCTATACGCAGAGCCAGATTCAAATCTTAACCACACATTCCCAAGACCCTGTTTTCTGGGAGAATTCTTTCTCTCTTATTTTACGATTTTTAAAAAAATTTCATTCTCATTTGCATTTTGCTCTATAGTCAAACCCCCAGCTTACTGTCCTCCACTACTATCCCCATCTATATTGGGTCGGATATTGCCAATGAACTGACAGCATGTTAATGACACACAATGTTACTAATGTACAAAAGCAGCCAGCAGGTTCAGGGAATTAGAAGTTACATCAAAAGTTACAAACCCCAATTGCTGTTTGATTTATGGTACACCAATACTTGCTTTACATGAATGGCATTGTGTTCTGATGCTCCCCCATTATTTTAAAGAATTTGCTGGATTTGCACATTACTTGTCCATTAAACTCACTATAGAAAGTTAAGTCAACAATGTGATAATTGTTAATCTATGCCAATTGACCTCTCTGCCTAAGTGTTCCTTCAGATAGTGATTTGTTCTTAGAGATATTTCACATTTTAAATTCATTTTTATTTCTTACTTTCCTTTTTGTCTCCTTTCTTGCTCATACTCTTAATCCAGTATGTATTTTCCCCTGTTTACTTGCTTTGACTCTAATTCACCCCATTTCCTTCTCCAGTTTTTGACTGTCATATTAAAACCATCTATTAATTTTATCTTTTTTAAATAGATAATATTACTCAATTGGCAAATTGCTTAACTAGATCAGGTTTAAGTTACTACTATTATTATTGCTTTGAGTTTCAACGTTCTCTATAAAATGAAAACAGAAAATGCTGTAAATACTCAGCAGACCAGGCATTTTTAGAGAGAGGAACAGTGTTAACGGTTCAGGTCGATGACCTTCACCAGATGATCCCTGGGACTCTGAGAATTTCAAGCACTTTTTATTTTTATTTCAGGTTTCTAGCAATCACTATATTTTGTTTGTGTTTGATATTCTCTATTTCCTAACATATATTTCATAATTTTTCCCAATTTTGTATGCAAAATTATATGCGAGTGAAAAAGATTTCCACGACCAACAATTTCCTAAAAACTTCCTACATATCATTGTTCATTGTTGTAATTTATAAATATCCTTGTAAAAAACATGGAGTGCAAATTTTTCCTTCAGTGACACTGCATAGGTGCAACCATTGGTGTGGTATTCTAAAATCTGATTAAATCAATTGCACATAAATCATCACTAAGTACTGCTGCAGAAATCATCTTTTCAGATCCATGTCTTCACTACACGTATTTCCCATTAACCATAATCTATTTGTAATTGAAATTCATTGTAATCTTTTGTATTTTATTACTATACTGACTGCATGACTTACCGAACCTTGTCTGCATAACAAAAAATCGTTACAGAGGACCATCCTATTAAAACTGACAGAACATTTATCATTCTGATAATAAAGCTCACGGCAACCTATGGAATGCAGTAAATAACTTAATATTTATTGTAGGCTCATTCATGGCTGAAGTTAATACAAAAAATTACCCTGTTAAACAGCCTTAACCTGTGCCCTATTATGTGAACTCTGTTTTCAAAGCTTTTGTAATTTGTTACATCAAAAAAATCTGTTTATAAATTGTAGATGATGCAAGAGACTTTTACATGTCAAAGAGCATATTTTGTCAGTTGCCAGATTGATCATTATCTAACAATTATATTTAACCACATATGTACACACATTTTTGACAGACTGATATGAGATTTTTAAAACTTAATGGGGAGAGTTTTCTCCCCAACGGGGTGGGGTGGGGGTGGGGGTTGGGCATGGACAGGAGCGCAGCCGATCACTGCCCACGAACAGCTGCGAGCCGCCACTTTACCAATTAAGGCCCGCCCAGCATGATGAGGACCCGGAAGCATTGAGCGCTCCCTGTGTGGGCGGGGGGATAGGCTGAATCGGGGCCTGCGCTCTTCCGTGCATGCACACAGCTGCCTCAGGGAGATCAGTTAATAAAGAAAAAAAATTAAGACATGTCCCCTCATGTGAGAGTGTCACATGAGCTGGGATATGTCACTGAATTTTATTAAAAATTTTTATTAAACTTTGAAAACCTTCATGAAACCTCATCTAGCCCGTGGATGAGGTTTCATGATAAATGCGAAGGCTGCTTGGGCTCTTTGCCTGCTCACCAACGTTAAGGTTTGATGGGCAGCTCTTGTCATAATTTTAATTGGTTTTTAAATGGCCTTAATAGGCCTGTGGCAGTTGGGTGGGTGCGCAGCCGACTCTGGTGTGTGCCCGCCGAACTGAGGATCTGAATGACGCACGCCGAACGTTACCCCGCGTAATTTTACGTGTCGGCAAGTGGGCCCCATCCCCACTCGCTGAACAGAAGATTCTGGCCAATGAATAAAGTATCACTTAAACCAGGCTCTAAATATTATTATCACACTACAGTCAGCTTACTTGATTATTCCTATTCTTTATGAAAACATTTTGGAGAATCATTATGACATTATATTGGATTTATAGTGATTGCTGATCATTATGAGGGTTCCTAAGCCAAATAGGAAATAAAATGTGTTTCATTACCATGCAGTTGAATAGTAATATCAAAAATTATGGTTAATAAAAGTACTGAAGACGCTGGAAATGTGAAACAAAAACAGAAAGTACTCAGATCTGACAGCATCCTTGGAGGAAAAACAGCATTGTATGACCTGAAGTGTTGACCCTGACTTCCCTTCTGCATGGATATTGTAATGATCTGCTGACTGTTTTCAGTACTTTACTGTCAGTTGACTGAGTTTTGTTAGTTCCTGGTCAAATACCCCCAAGAGCACTTTAAATGACCAACGTTACATAGTAACATGGAAAAACATGACTCATCCTGCTTGAATGGGAAGAATTTTCCCGTCAGTGAATGAGGGCAGAGCCCGCTCACCAACATATAAAATGATGCATGGTAATGTCAGGCGGGCGTCCGGATGTCACCACGCGTCATTTAGGTTGTCAGTTCGGCGGGTGTGCAGCCGTGTCAACTGTGCACCCGCTGAACTATCAAAGGCCTATTAAAGCCATTAACAAAGTAATTAAAGCTGTTAAGATTGCTGCCCATCCCAACCTTAAGGTTGGCAACACCAGA
Organism: Carcharodon carcharias; assembly: GCF_017639515.1. NCBI lineage: Eukaryota > Metazoa > Chordata > Chondrichthyes > Lamniformes > Lamnidae > Carcharodon > Carcharodon carcharias. Next base: position 46,576,370 of record NC_054478.1, on the reverse strand, counting down.
TACTGGGCTGGCAGCTCACTTATAAATTCAGGCAAAACAACTGGAAAAGTTATATTTGAAGTTCCTTTCTTGAGTCCAGTGAACTATGGTCAATATTTGTACTGGGTATGTTACCAAACCTGCAAATAAGCTGTAGAGGTTGTGTAAACAAGATAACATTCCCTGTAACGTTGGATTATAACCATTTGAAACCTGATTGATTTGGCAGTTGGCGGGCAGGTGAAGAGCCCAGGTGGCCTTTGCATTTTTCATGAAACCTCATCCACGGGCAGGATGAGGTTTCATGAAGGGTTCATTAATTAAATAAAATTTTTTGAAAAAATTAATGGACATGTCCCAGCTCATGTGACAGTTTCACATGAGGAGACATGTCCTTAAATTGTTTTTTTTACCTTTATTACATTTTTCATAACTTAAACTAATCTCCCTGAGGCACGAAGGTGGCTCAGGGATACTTCTGTGCTCTTTCATGCGCATGTGCGAAAGAGCACAGGCCCCAACTCAGGGAATCCACCCCCCCCAACTACCAAAGTTTCTCCACAGACCTCCTTTCCAAAATAATGTCAGAAGTGGGGATGTTCGCTAATGATTGCCCAATGTTCAGCACCATTCGCGACTCCTCAGGTACTGAAGCAGTCCATGTCAAAATGTAGCAAGAGCTGGACAATATCCAGGTTTGGGCTGACAAGCAGCAAGCAACATTCATACCTCACAAGTAACAGGCAATGACCATCTCCACTAGGTGAGGTATTCATTTGGAGCACTGGTACAGACACAATGGGCCAAATGGCCTCCTTCTATGCCGTAAAAATTCTGTGATTATGTGATTACAATAGACGTTACAGTTACCAGGTGAAGAAGATAAGTTATACATGCACAGGTGTCTTTGAGAACAGGTAAATCTTCAAAGCAAAAGTGTTGATGCAGCAACAGATGAATGACCAGGAAACTGAGAATAACCATTACGTTTACAGCTGGAAGAAAAGATTGTCAGATTTTTTTTGCATCACCTTGCTCAATCTGATCGTCAGTCATTCAGCCTTATCTTATAATTCTGCCCACTGTTAGAAATTACATGGAATTTACAGAATACAAATAGGCCTTTAGGCCCAGCTGATTTATGCCAGTGTTTGCTTCACACAAGCCTCTTCCCAATCTACTTATCCAACCATATCAGCAAATCCATCTATTCATTTCTCCCTCATGTAATTACCCAGCTGCTGCTTAAATGCACAGTCCTATTCACTTCAATTACTTGTGGTTGCAAGTTCCACATGGTAATCACTACCTAAGTAAATAAGTTTCTCCTGAATTTATTAGATATGTTAATGATTGTCATATTTTCGGGCCCCCTTGCAAGTGAAGACATCTTCTTGCTGATGAATCAGTCTTGATTCTAAAGATTAATGTGGACATACAAAAATGCAAAAATCACATTCAAAACCTGCAAAGTTTTGTGGTCCCAGCAACCACAGTGTGCTGAATAGGTAAAGATCTCTAAGCAGACAGAAAAATCTAAAGTATTACTTAATCACTGGAAATTTGCCAGTTTCAGTCATATACTTACACCCTAGATCCAAAGATTCTGAGCACTTTTTAAGCAGTTCTTCTTGTGTCGAAGGACCCAGTGAAGAGGCTGGTGAGCAAGAGTGTTGACTCTTAATTAGATTGGATCATTCTAATAAGTTAGCTGGTTTCAACAGTGTGTACCAAATAAACATAGGTTGGATGATCTGACTTTCTTTAAATTGATAAAAACAACCTAGGGCAGGATTGTTAATGACACGTGATGACGTTGGGCGAGCTTTCCGACATCATCGCACACTCGCGAGATATTTCGGTCAACAAAGAGAGTTAAACAGAGGCAAACAGAGATAAACAGATTTAAACAGAGGCAAACAGAGTTAAAAAGAGTTAGACTGAGGCAAACAGAGTTACACAGAGGCAAACAGAGGCAAACAGAGTTAAACAGAGTTAAACAGAGGCAAACAGAGTAAAACAGTGGAAAACAGAGTTAAACAGAGGCAAACAGATTTAAACAGAGCCAAACAGAGGTAAATAGAGGCAGTCGGCAGCGCACCCGCCAACAATTTAAAAGCCTATTAAGGCCATTAACAATGTAGTTTAATTAACGTTTTTGCAGCCCGTCCAACATTACGGTTGGCGGGCAGACGAAAAGGCCAAGCAGCCTTTACATTTTTTTGAAAAACCTCATCCACAGGCGGAATAAGGTTTCAATCCATCATTTAAAAAAAAAATGAGAAATGTCATCCTAATATCTAATATGTCCCTGCTCATGTGTGGGACATATTTTTTAACATTTTAAAAATCTTTATTTTTAATTTTCAAAACTCTTCATTTCCATGAGGCAGCTCTGTGCCTCAGGGAGCTTTTCCAGCATGCACCCACATGCATGTGCGAACGTGCACTCTCGCTCTCCTCCCCCACCCACACAGGCAGCACTGAGCGCTGAAGCATGTGTTTCTCGCCGGGCGGGCCTTAATTGGACCGCCGAAATTACAGTCCGGCACCGATCGCAGGCGGCGGTTGGCTTCCCAACTGCTCCCGCCCACCCCTGCCAAGCCAGCCCACTTAGGTAAAAATTCTGGCCCAAGATTTCAAGACAACATCAATTTTCCATCCAACAGAAAACAGTCTGGGAATTTGCCAACAGCTGGAAAATTCAAAAAGCATTCAACACTCCTATTATTGTACACTCCAAGTTCCACCAAATCATTTATGCACAACTTAAGGGAGAACATTTCCAGGCAGTTTGACAGCATTCTAGGTTGGGTTCTACAGTCTATCACAATTAATCAGATTGTTCTTTGCTGTTATAGTGCAAGGTTTTAAAAAAAAAAAAATTCTTCAGAAGAAAAGTGATCAAGGTCAGGTGAAGTCTTGTTGTCTTTAAGAAAATAAATTCTAAACATTAGCAATTTTGAGATTTCTACGCTTCATGTTTATGGGGATGAAAAAGAGGTTCTTTTTATGAGACCAACAGCTGGAATCTTAGCTTTCTTGAAGTAATGATCCAGGAGTTTATAGCTTTGGATTTGCTTAAATTTTCTGCCTGGCAAGCACTTTTTTATGCTTTACAATTTAATGTTATTCCCAGCCCTGATCAGGTCAGTATAAATTGCAGAACTATTGCAATCTGTACAAGCCAATGTCTTGAGTTACTTTTCTAGCTGAAGTCAGCTCTTGCTAGGAAAGTAGAAGTTCTGCACTGGGATGATATACTGTGCAAGTACATTCTGGCTTTCAGTTTGATGTTAGTTACCACCAGTGTGCTCTCAGGATCATTGAAAGTAGTGATGACAGAAATCAGAGTGGATTCTCTAAAGAACTTGCATTTCTTACATTGCTTATATTCAAAAGTGCTAATTATGTAAACCATAACCAAATAATTATAATTTTTCTGTCTTTATTCAATATCTAAAACAATGCAGATTTTCAGCATCTCTATTGCTTAACTATACTACCTTCTAAATATATTGATAATTGCAAATTATTGTAACCAGAAACTTTTATAGCCAATATTTCACTTTATAAATGCCTCCATTTATTGGAAAATATCAAGGGCAAGTTGCACATATGTCAATGAAAACTACTTGTTTTTTTAACCTTGCATGGAGTGGAGCATTTAATAAGATTTCTAAAAATGTAAGTGTTATCTTTGCAGATTATGACTAAAGAATCACCCAATGTTACTCACTCCACTGGCATTTAACCCCATCCAGCCTAACTGAATTTGTTTTGTTTCTTACATGGACACTACCATATAATGAAGCCTGGGGTAATTTCACCTTAATATACAACATGAGAAGACAATGGAAGTTAAATAGTGAGAGATGTACAACAGGCTGCCAATTTGCAATTGTCTGTTTTACACTATTGTACAGAGTCAAAATGGTCTCCCCTCCCTCTCCCAGTGTATTCATGTTGTGATTTTTTGACATGCTTCCCAATGAGATCACTTATACTCAGGGACTGGGATGTTATCTGATGTATGATAAAATGATAGCCATGGTGGTAAATATTATCCAGATGTTAGTGCATGATAGTTTTTGGCTCTCGGTTAGTGCATCTAGGAATAGCCTAGGGTGCCTTAATTGTAAACACAAACAGCAGCAACACTCTCACATTTCAGATTTCCTTTAAGTCAACATGATTGGAAAAATACTCGTGCATTTTCTGCCCACTCTACAATGTTTGAAAAGAACATAGATCCAGAATTTTTGTCTTACTGCTGCTTAATATCAAGGTCCCTGAGCATAAAGCAGAGCATGTATCTCTGGAGATCACTCTGCAATGTACATTTTTTATTAAGGAGATACTTGGCTCAGAATATATTACAATGAAGATTTTTGATCATTACTTCACTGGAGGGAAAAAATTTGCATTGAAATCAAGGGTTCCTGGGCAAAACAATAATGTTTGAGAGGCCAAATGGTTAGTAAATCATAGTTTATAAGCCAATTAGTATGTTTATTAAAATATTAGTTAATTCTCTCTCTGGAAATATACATATATAAATTATTAAAATTAACTCTAAATCCACATAACTCAATTTATATATACCAGATGAAGGTGCCACTTATTCTCATTACTCTTACTGACCTAAGGGCTTAGCTGTAAGGTTTCTTGTTTTGTTTAAAAAAGTGATACTCAATGCAAAAACATATAGTTGTTAAGCTTCCTTTTCGTCTTTTCTTTGGATTAGAAAGGCCTTATATATATATATATATATATATATATATCATTTTTTTTTGCACTCCTATGAGACTTTTGTCCACTGCATCTACAACTGTGTAAGTAACATACAGAAACCAAGAGCAGAATTTTGCCCTTGGTGGGTGGGCTCAGCGTGGGCAGTTGGAAAGCCGACCACCACCTGCGATTGGCACCGGACCGCGATTTCATGCTGGCGAGCCAATTAAGGCCCGCCCAGCATGAAATGCGAACAGCAGTGCTGAGCGCTGCCTGTGCAGAGGGGGTGGGGGTGGGGGGGTGTAGGGCGAGTGGCAGAAGCGAACTTTGCGCATGCGGGCAACTGAGCGCTTCATAATCTCCCTGAGGCACAGAGTTGCCTCAGGGAGAAGAGATGTGAAAAAATAAAAATAAAAAAAATAAAAATGGAATGGAACATGCCCCCTCATATGACTCTGTCACATGAGCAGGGACATGTTATTAATGAAAAATTAATGTTTTTATTTTATTTTTATTTGCTTTTGGAAACCTCATCCCACTTGGCCTTTCTGCCTGCCCACCAACCATTAGGCTGGACAGGCAGCAAAAAATTTAAGTTAATTGATTACTTAATGGCATTAATGGGCCTTTTAATTGTCGGCGGGCATGACTGCGTATTGACGTTGGCGTGCTCGGTCTATGTCAATATGCGTAATTTTACGCTCAAGCAGGTCAGGCACGCGCCTGCCTGCCAAGCAAAAATTTCTACCCCAAGTATTTTTGAATATGCTGATAATGCCTAAATGAAGAATAAAACCCTGCCAATAACAAAAGAGACTGTGTCATTGGAAAAAAATAACACCAAAGAGAAAGAGAACCAGTATTTGCAATTATTGTTAGTTTATAAGTCTCCCTTTTATTCAGACAATCAATAGTTTCTGGATAATCTCACAACAGAAAAGGAATGTGTTCTATTCAAGTGCTGGATGTATCCTCATCACTCATCATGGTCAGATCAATGGCTTTTTGACCTCAGCAGGTTTTCAATTTGAAAGCCTAAATTTTCCACTAAGGCTCGTTGGTTGAAGACTCACAATAGTTCCTATGAAGGTTGATTCAAATACAGTTTATCATTTTAGCAAGACCTGACCCAAGGTGCGAGTGAGTTCAGTGTCCATTTCAGCTGAAGAATCTGTTTTTCAGAGAACAATATAAAATACAGAAATTGAATCTACAATCCAATTGCAAACATGTTTAAAAAAAATCAATATATTTCATTTCATGAAAGCTAACTATTCCTCCTGACAAACAAACAAGTCTATTTGTCAACACTTCACATTTAACACTTGTCAGCATAAGTGGAACCTGCAGAGAGAAGACGATCTGCTACATTAGTTTGGATTTTTGTTATGCGACAAACTACCTGCTTTGCCTTACTGCACATGCATGATGAATATCTGCGCTAGTGCCCTGGCTTTCTCCTCATCACTCAATGTCCCTCTGCTGCACTCAATCACGGATTCTTCCATCAGCTACTTGTCACTTCAGAGTGGCTCATCAGAACACAATATATCAGAACATGCATCCTATGCAATGTGATAGCTGGCTGCAGAATAGACAGTAACATGGCCTTGAATTGAGGCCATGGAATGAGACAAGTGACTAACTCACTCAGTAGTTCAGACTATAACAATATTTCACCATAAGAAATCATAGGCAAAATTTTATACTCAGCAACACCAATGCCAGCATGATGTTTGATGTGATTCATTGTGCTAGAGCACAAAATGCTATTTGATTTCATGATGCCCTCCGCTAGGATTTTTTTTTCATTTCAATATTCAATAAGAATCTGTATGAACTTCTTGTATCCATCAATGTTTAGGTGACTGTTACAGAGTTCTGGCGAGGAGTGTCACTTACAATGATGGTAACTGAATTCAACACATCAAATTAACACAAAAAGAAGTACAGTGGCTTCAATTGCCTTTGCCTCATTGGACCTTTCCTTATCCAAAGTTACCTTACATAAGACATTGGATATTAAAAGGCCATCATGCCTATCACGCTTTCACTATGCCATTGACCAAATGGCTCTGTCACTAGAGTTGCAGGGCAAAAGTCTTCACACGAGTGAGTTTATGATAAAGTGACAGCAGTGCTGGGAGCAGCAAAAAATATTATATTCCAGCTTTCCAAGTGATGAACATGAAGCACAATGGCTGAAACTTTGCAGTGATAATTATGGTGAGACTATTAGGGCGGAATCGTCCCACATTTGCTCTAAGTGCAGTATTGGGCGGGAAAAAGAACGTTTTACCCTCTGGCCCAATGGCAGCTTTTCACGCTGTATCATCCCAATCCCACCTCACTAATCATGCATTCCCAGGAAACAGGCCATTTCGCTGGGGGACAGCCTTCGATTCACCCGCCATACCGTCACCTCACCGCTTCATCACGTCGGGCGCCATATTTTAAGTGCAGACACACTCCTCTCAGTGCTTCCAGCCAAGGACTGCCACACAGAAGCCATGGCCCTGAAGGGCAAGAAGACTGCAGCCCCCCCAATTCAGTGATGTGACCCTGGAATGCCTTTTGGAATGTGGTGGAAGCCTGCCATGATGTCCTCTATGCCTGCTCTGGCCGCACGAGGGGCACCAACATCATCAATCCAGCTTGGGAGGCAGTAGCAGCAGTGACCAGTGGCAATGGCCCTGCAAAAGAGTACAGCTACCCAGTGCCGAAAGAGAATGAATGATCTCCTCCATTCCGCCAGGGTAAGTCACTCTTCTCATCATTCGCAACTCACACACTCACAAACCCATCACACATTCACAGGGATCTCACTCACTGACAGTTTAAGGGGCATCACCATTCACGCTCTCACACACACATTCATGGGGCAACATTTTCCCCCCCATTGGGGGGTGAGTGTGGGAGTGGTTGTGGGCGGGCAGCCCTCCGATCGGCGCGCCGCCATTTTTCATGGGGCGGGCCAGTTAAGGCCTAGTCATGTGCTTGCTGTGCAGGCGGGGTTGGGGAATGCCAAATGCGGAAGTGCACAAAGGAGCATTCTGATCTCCCTGAGACTAAGTGCTGCCTCAGGAAGATCGGTTCCCAAAGTAAATAAGTTATTCTGTTAAAAATTTTGTTTACCATCCATGTCCCCTCATGTGACAATGTCACATGAGTTGGGACATGGACATAACTTTAAATAAAAGTGAATCTTAATTTTTTAATTCAGTCGTGAAACCTCATCCTGTCCGTGGATGAGGTTTTAACGCTTTTTCAGGAGGCCGCCAGCACTCCCAACCTGACCGACAACCTTGAAGTTGGACGGGCAGGTCCACTAATCGGTTTAATTGTTTTTTGAATGGCCTCAATTGGCCATTGACAGGTTGGCGGGTGCACAGCTGACTCGGCTGCACCCCCGCCGACCTGAAAATGCAAATGACGCGGGATGACGTCGGGAGTTCCGCCCGATGTTATTCTATGTTAATTTATGTGTTGGCGAGCTGGCCCCGCCGCTGCTCACTAATGGGAAAATTCTTCCCGTGGTCCTCATCCTGTCCATGGGACCACCCACCACCCACACATGCCAGGCATACTTACCATCTGAAGACTCTGAAGAAGAGTCATATTGACTGGAAATGTTAAATGTTTTTCTCTCCACAGATGCTGTTTGACCTGCTGCCTTTTTCCAGCATTTTCTGTTTTTGTTTCAGATTTTCAGTATCTGCAGTATTTTGTTTTTATACTTACCATCTGGCCTGACAGGCATGCTGCTTACACTCTCTTCATCTGTATTCATGCAGGACAAGCTGGGACACAACAAAAGGGAGAGGTCGAAGACTGGTGGTGTAACACCTGGAATCAAGGTCCTCACAGACTTTGAAAATAGTCATCCAGCTGGCTAACAAAGATCTGGACCATTCCTTTGCTGAGGGTGAGGTTGGCAGTGCTCAACCAAGTGAGGATCCAGCAATGCAACATCCATCACACAACCATACAGTGGGTGATGTGTCCTGTTTCACAGGCCACTGCCATGCACTAATCTCTCTTTGCTTTTGCTGGCACACCTGGGAAACAGTCGAGGGGGCACACGGCCCAAGACTTTGACTCAAGCCTGAAGGTACCTCAGAAGAGGTGAAACCCTTGTTGAAGACCTGTCACAGCGCTCACCCACACCCTCCACTGGTGCAGAGATACACATCTTGATGCAACCAAGCTTTAAAGTAGCCTCGGGATCACAATCTGATGAGCACATCGCGCTGTTTGATCCACAGCAGGTGGCGGCGGGGACTTCCCAGGTTTCCAGCCCTCAGAGGACTGCTGGAGACCAGAAATCTGCTCAGCCCGAGTCAGATGACGAGCCTCTGGACTCAATCATACCTCAGTTGCTGGAGCTGCAAATGCAAGCTCGGGAACATCAGAAAGGGATGTCTGCTGCACACCTCAGATTACAAGGCACGATGGAGGAGTCCATCTGCCTTCAGGCTAAGGTGATAGTGCTGGTATGCCAATGCGTTGAGGTTAATACTGGCAGGATGGCGGCCGCCATGGAGACCTTGGTCCAGGTCACCGGTCCTGTGCTACTGTGCAGGCTGAAATCCATCGTTGATACCATAGTTGGCCTCCAACAATGTCAACACGAGAAGGATGCAGGGCAGCTAGATCTCACTCCAGCTTCCCCTTCTCTTCAAGGAGTCAGCCAGGAGCCCTTGGGCACCCATTAGCAGGAGGATTAGCAGGTGCATACCCTGGGGCCTTCCACCCAGGTGACTCTGGAAGTGTCCAGCCCATCCGAATCCCATCTTCCTGTGACCCCAGCAAATCCAGTTCCACAGGCCAAGGAGGGTACCACTGCCACACAGTTGAATGCTGAAAGCAGGTCGGGGCCCTCCAGAGGACGCCCGTCAAGATCATCACAGACAGGGTGTAGCAGCCGACAGGCTGCCTCCACCTCCGCTATGGATGTTGGGGGAACACCACGTTGTAGCGCCAGGGTTAGGAAGGTAAAGAAAATATAGTTGCACAGCCTTGGCATGCGTGTTAATCACTTGTACATAATGTTCACTTTGTTAATAAACTCCCAAGAATGTCTCCTTGCCTATGGCTCCTTGTTCTGATAAGCGGTGTTCATGTTGCTCAGATATGACACCTTGGTTCCTGCACGAGATAAAATCAGGCGTCTCATTCCAGGACCTCTTCCTTGTGCTTTGTGCCACTTTCCCAGAACACTGATGGTGTGCTTTCACAGTCACTGGTCACATCAGTCATGCCTGCCCCTCGATGGGGCTTATCATTGCTGTCAGAATGCCCTGGGCCGGCATCACAAAGTTCCGTCATTCTCTGTGTGTACCTTTGAGGTGCGGTTGACCCCCATCTGATTAGCATCTGTGTCTGGTGACAGTGAGGTCCTGAAGGGTTCAGCTCACGAAGGATGACATAGGATCAGGAGAAGTTAAAGTTCCCCTGTTGTCTCTCCACGATATGACTCTGTTCACAGAGCACAGGCAAAGTGCCATCAGCCAGACAGGAGTAAGACATTCACATAAGCTATGTGAGTATCTATGGAGTGTCCCCACTGCATGTTGTCATCATGGCATGTAGGGACTATGGGCATCCACTGCATATCCACGACAGGAGGCTTATCACAGAGGGTATGTGTGCTGCCATCAGCCAGATCGAAGTCGAATGATCACAGAAGCAACATGAGGATCTATGGTGTCTCCTCACTGCATACTATCATCACCCTCCATGAATCTAGCAGCTACGAGGGCCTCCTGTGTGCACATTCCTGCAGAGTGATGGCCTCATCACCGTCATCCTCACCTTCAAGGACCTCCTCACTCTCATCACCATCAACACTCTCCTCATCGGAGGAGATATGCAGCTCCTCCATCTCCTCAGCCAGCTCCTCTTCCCATTGCAGTGCCAGGTTGTGAAGAGCGCAGAAGGTGATGACAATGCGTCACATACTCTGTGGATTATATTGCAGGGCCCCACCTGACCGGTCCAGGCACCACAATCTCATTTTCAACATTCCAATGGTTTCCTCTGCCAAGGTGCAAGTTGCAGCATGAGCCTCATTGTACCTTTGCTCTGCTGCCGTCTGAGGCCACTGCATGGGTTTCATCAGCCACGTCCTCTGCGGATAGCCCTTCTCTCCAAGGACCCAACCTGCAACCTCTCTTGGCCCTGGAAGACATTAGGGACCTGAGACCTACTGAGAATGTAGAAGTTGTGGACACTCCCTGGGAACCATGTGCAGACCTGCAGGATATGTTTGTGCTGGTCACACACCAGCTGAACATTCAGTGAGTGGAAGCCTTTGCGGTGGATGTAGTTGACCGTTTGTTGCCACAGAGATCTGAGCACCACGTGAGTGTAGTCAATGGCACCCTGCCACCTGTGGGAAACCTGAGATCTGGGCAAATCCCAGTGTCCTTGCTTCCTGGCTTTCCTGTTCCTGGGCAAAATGCAAAAAGTTGTATGCTTTCGCGAAGATGGTATCTGCGGCCGGCCTCTTGCATGCATTTGGGCATGGAGGCTTGTGATATCCCAAAGAGGTCACCTGTGGAGCCATGAAAGGAGCCACTAGCCATGCAAAATTGAGCACCACGGTCACCTTCACGGCCAATGGATGCCCTCCATGTCCCCATGGTGCCAATTCCTGCAGTTGCTGGCAGATGTGACCAACCAGTTCCCTGGACATGTGCAGTCTTTGGCAACACTGGTTCTCAGTCATCTGCAGGAATAACAAGTGCCATCTGTAGACCTTGGGACTCGTCAGGCGCCAACCAGTGACGGCTTGCTGTCGCTCTTCAGCAACAAGCGCGGGAGTCTCAACCGCCCCTCTTTCTGAGAGTGCTGCTCCTCCTTCTGGCCAGCCTGGCACCTCCATCACCCTCTTCTCCTTCATCTCTGCTCTCTGTATGCCATGAGGCATACAGCTAGTTCACTCGGCTCCATGCTCCTGATGTACTCCTCCTGCGGGATGAAAGAGAGATGTGTGGGTTAGCTTGGCTGTAGTAAGAACCTTTCTTGTTTGAAGGCACCTTAACACATCCCAGAGGGTGCTGGCCACCGCTTGGCACCTCAACCTTGAGGTCCAACAGGAGACCCTCGCTAGCGCTATTCAACATTACTGTGCACTCACCTCCGAATTCTCCACAAAGTGCAGCTCGCCAGGTGCACGACTTACAAATGCTGTTGTGAAACACGTTGGTGTGCAATTATGCCAATGTGCCTGGATGATCAAACGTGTGGTTATGATTCAGGTGAGCTGGGCTTGTAATGATATGCAGATGTATTAAAATAAAGTTCCCGACATGCGGCGATGCGAAATGCAGCCCCCCATGGATGGGCAGACCAGACGATGCAAATTGATTTCACGACGTCATGAAGCCAACATTGTTCGCTCACACCCAACTTTGCGCCTGATGCCACCGGGCACGGAAATTTAGCTTTTGCAGTTATTAGTCAACTGAAATTGACAGTAACTTTTGGAGCACATGCAAGCATAGAATAACGTGGAAATCTGGAGGCTCTTGTCAGTGATTTTACCCTGTTGAGGACCCCATTGGTGCAATCCCTAAGTGATCAATGAAGTGACAACAACACCCACTCCTCCACTATTAGTGTCCCTGTAAAAACCCTTGAAAAGGTTCCACCATGTTGAATGAGATATAACTGGGTTTCTAATGATATACTCAGTTCATAATTACTGCTAAACACCCTCAGAGGCCCCAAGAGCTCATATTTTATTTGTGAAATGTCAAATTTGTCCATTATGAAATTAATTACACATATTTTAAATTTTTTAAAGTTTGTTTATATATTAGCTTCCAACTTAATCCAACCAATTATTTACTTCACTCTCTGAAAATTTATATTTAAAGCGAACAATTAAATTGCTTTTAACTTCCTGGTTTGTGGTCTGTGGGAATGTTTGAAAAGGATTGGCTTTTTATCTGATGGCTGACATCACTGCTGTTGCATATCTATGGATCCCCTCGAATTGCGCCAGATTTTAAACCGCGGTCAGGAAAGGGGAAACCCAAACCACAGAGTCGCTGAACATTTGTGTGCAGTTTTCCACAAGGTCAGGTGCAAGCACAAAATCCGATATCAATTTTCACTGCCTCCTCCAGTTGTTAATGGGACAATACTGTCTCAAAATGAGGTCACTAGCCTTACTGGCCTGTTAACATCAGCAGTGTAGCTAGCTCCAGTTTGAAGGAGGCCCATTGACTGGTGTCCAGTTTGCGTGCCTTCTTCAGCTGATAGGCCCCACCACAATTCTCTATTGACTTTTATGCTTGTAAAATACTTCACTATTCTTTCTGATGATGATTTCTTATCCCACTTATATACTTTTTCTTTATTTTTATTTTGTCATCCTCTTCTCAAAAGAAAATAAGAATTTTGTGGGGCTATGGGGAAAGAGCAGCATAGTGGGAATAATTGAACAGCTGTTTCAAAAAGCTGACACAGGTAGGATAAACTGGATGGTCTCTTTCTGTATTTTGTGATTCTATGATCCCTTTTTTTCATTATTATTCATATGGTCCTTATGGATCTCTTTACAATTCTAATAGTTTAATCTTTTAGTGGTATCTCCTTATTCTATACTGTTGCAATCTACACTCCTTTTGCTATTTCTTTCTTCCACCTCAAAACATATGTACATTTTCACCTATGCTTTAGGTACAGTTGAACCCAATGATGCTTTCTAGAATTTTTTTTAAGCAATTGTTAGGACCTGTGTAGAGACTGATGACTTTTAAAAGGGATATGAATTTCCCAGTCACTAAAGGAAAGAATCATTGGACAAGATTTCAATTTTTATGACTTCTACTGCAACAAACAAACTAAAATCAACATACAATAGACATTATTTAACATGCAAATAATACACTAAACTAAAGAAATGGTACCTCCCCATTAACTAACTAACACAACCAAAATATTTTATGAAATATTTGTACATTGCACTATGCTCCCAGCAGATATGTAACCATGGAGATTAAATCCCACAATCCTCCAGGCATTTCAGTAGGCTCCTTTCTCTCTGCCACACCAGGGTGTGTCTTCCACTGTCCTTTGAAAGTCGTGCTACTCAGTCTTCTGTGTAGCCCCCAAACAGTCTTTATGCAGCAAGGATTTCCTCAGTCACTGTCTGGTCTTTAAGTCTCCACAAATACATTTCTTCAAACAGAGAACCAGTTCTCACCAGCATTCTGCTTGGTGGCTACAACAAAAACAGTCTCTTCCTTTTTATTTCACAGCAGTAGCTTTTGCAGTCTCCTTCTCTGGGGGCCTTCATGATCTGAAATTGTTTAAATCTCCAGCCCTTTAAACATGAAAAAGCAGGCTGAAGCTGTCAGAGTGAAAAGAAGCACTGGCTGCTGGACTGTTTTGATTGACACACCATCTGGTTTAGCTTAGAAAAAACATTACCATCTGTTCTTGCAGTTTCAATAGACTTCATGGTTGACATTTCCCCAAGGGCTGTTATTATAGTTGAGCTTATTATGAATGCTTGGCTCAGTTTCAAAATCTCAAAAAAGCATTTAACTCAGCAATCTGGGTAATCTGGAGTGAATCTCCAGTCCAATTTTCCTCCTTCCCTGGGCAGGAAGGGCTTGTAATTGCAATGTATTCTGTGTAGCTCTTATCAAAGGTAGCCTAGTTTAAAAAAAGAGCTTGCACTAAAGTCGTGCAATGAGTTACCCAGAAAATGTAGGTGCAGAATGTTATGAACCACTATGGCCTGAATTTTTTGGATGGCAGGGTGTCCCTTCCCGCCAGTCAAAGAATCAGCAGGGTACACATCCGCAGCCATTTCATGCTTGAATGAGCATCAGTTAGCAGCAGACTGGACTTCTGCCCCTCACTCAGGAGAAAGTCCCACCTTAGAGAGCTGTGGCCTGCAGCTCTCCAGTCTCCGAGGTGACAAGAGCTGTAGTGGACTGAAGAGTAAGTGCCTGAGCCTAAGTCATGGGACCAGAGACCAGGTAAGTTTAAGAAGTCCCAGGGTGGGAAGGGTAGGGAAGGCCTAGGGGAGGGGGGGTTGTACAAAGGCAGCGATCGGGATGCTGGAGGTGAGGCTGTGGGTGGAGGGGAGGGAATTTCAGCAGCCACTGGACCTTAAGGGGAGCGGGTGGGGGGAGGTGGCTTCTGATGGAGGGGCCCCCCCCACCTTCCTGCCCAAGATCTAAGCTAGTTCTTTTTAGGGCTTTTCCCATGCCAGATAGATCCTTCTGCCAGCCTAAAAATTGAGCTGTGAGGGGGTGGGCAGGAACCTGCAGGGAGTCCCGTTTCTTCAATTTCATGCTCCCACCTAAAATCCCACCAGCAGGGAAGGCCGAAATTCAGGCCTATATGTCCATGTGGGGTTCTGCTGGTGTTTCTATTGGTTTGAAAGAAAAACAGAAAATGCTGGAAAAACTCAGGAGGTCTGATAGCGTGTATGGAGAGAAAAGCAAATTAACATTTTGAGTCCATATGACTCTTCTTCAGAACTACAGAGAAGCAGAAATGTGATGTTTTTTCCGCTGCTCAAGGTGGGTAGAGCAGATGAAGCTGGATAGAAGACCAGTGATTGGTGGGGGCAAAGGAAAGATTGACAAAGGTGTCATGAACAAAAGGACAAAGGGAGTGTTAATGGTAGCGGTAAGGGCTGAAAAGGTGCTGATAGTGGCAAATGTAAGAAATCAGAATGTGATAGCAGCAGAACAGGGGTAAACGCTCTGGAAAGAACAACATGAACAAGTAACAGATGGCCCTTGTGGGGGTGGGGTAGGGGGACAGGGCGGTGCTGGGGAAATAGGATTGAAATTAGGATATAAAGGGGGAATAAAAAAGGGATAAAACAATGAATAAATGAATAAAAATGATCAAAGCTGCCCTTGTCCCCAGTTTCATCTTTTTCTTTGTCTCACCCGACGCCTGAACAAGAAACTTTTTCTCTTCTTTTCAGACGCTAAGGAACGCAAGCTCCAACAACTCATTGGTACCAACGCCCATCCAGGATCCTCCACCCCTTCCCATCCCTCTGACCCCATCCCATCTTCCAATCCCAGCCCTTGCTGTGTATTCACCATACCCCCTGGCCTTCCCCTCTCTGATGCTGAACATTCTATACTCAGCAATGGATTCAGTTTCATACCCTTACACCTCACCTCAATGATTTTCAGGCTCGACATGATGCTGAGCTCTTCTTCTGCCTCTTTCGTCTCCGTGCTCAGTTCTTTGGGCAGGAGTCTTCCCCCCGTTCAACAGATCCTCTCACCCAACTCCAGCATTCTCCCTCCACCTGGACCCCTCCCTCTGGCCTCTTACTGCTCTTGATCTTTTCATTGAGAACTTCGATGTGACAGAGGTGGTCTCAATTTCTGTGCTCCTCTCAGCCTCTCTAACCTGACTCCTCCTGAACTTGCTGCACTGCGTTCCCTTAGGTCAAGCCCTGACTTTGTTATTAAACCTGCTGAGAAGGGTGGTACCTTTGTTGCCTGGCATACTGACCTCTACCTCACAGAAACTGAATGCTAACTCTCAGACACTTCTTCCTACCTTCCCCTGGACCATGACCCCATCACTGAACATTAAGCCATTGTTTACAGGACTGTCACTGACCTCATCTCTTCTAGAGATCTTCCCTCCACAGCTTCCAGCCTCATAGTCTCCCAACCCTAAACAGCCCGCATCTACCTCCTTCCCAAAATCCACAAACAGGACTGTCCCAGTAGACCGATCATGTCAGCCTGTTCCTGCCCCAAGGAACTAATTTCTTCCTATCTTGACTCTGTTCTCTCTCCCCTTGTCCAGTCTCTTCCCACCTACATCCATGACTCCTCTGATGCCCTATGTCATATCAACTCTTTCCAGTAACCTGGCCCTAACCGTCTCCTCTTCACCATGGACGTCTAATCCCTCTAAACCTCCATCCACCACCAGGATCGTCTGAGGGCTCTCCGCTTCTTCCTTGAACAGAGGCCTGAACAATCCCCTTCCACCACCTCTCTCCTCCATGTGGCTGAACTTGTTCTTTCACTGAACAATTTCTCCTTCAACTTGTCTCATTTCCTCCAAATAAAAGGTGTGACTATGAGTACCTGCATGGGCCCCAGTTATGCCTGTCTCTTTATGGGTATGTGGAACTACTCAGGGCCCCTCCAAAAACTCTTTTTTTTGGTACACCAGTGACTGTTTCGGTATTGCTTCAGGTTCTCTTCTGGACCTGGCAAAATTTATCAATTTTGCTTCCAATTTCCACCCCTCCATCATTTTCACATGGTCCATCTTCGACACTTCCCTCCCTTTCCTTGACCTCTCTGTCTCCATTTCTGGTTATAGACTGTCCACCAATATTCATTACAAGCTCACTGACTTCCACAGCTACCTCAACTACAGCTCCTCACACCCTGCTTCCTATATGGACTCCATTCCATTCTGTCAGTTCCTTTGCCTCCATCACATCTGTTCCGATGATGCCACTTTCCAAATTGGCACTTCTGACATGACTTCTTTCTGCCTTAACCAAAGTTTCCCACTCACTATGGTTGACAGGGCCCTCAGCCGTGTCCAACCCATCTCCAGAACCTATGCCCTCATACCTTCTTCTCCCTCCCAGAACCATGATAGGGTCCCCCCTTGTCCTCACTTTTCACCCCACCAGCCTCCGCATTCAAAGAGTCATCCTCCCCCATTTCTGCCAACTCCAGCATGATGCCACCACAAAACACACCTTCCCTTCACCCCCCCGTCAGAATTCCATAGGGACCGTTCCCTCTGAGACACCCTGACCCACTCCTCCATCAGCCCCAACACCTCATCCCCTTCCCTGGC
Source organism: Carcharodon carcharias (assembly GCF_017639515.1). Taxonomy (NCBI): domain Eukaryota; kingdom Metazoa; phylum Chordata; class Chondrichthyes; order Lamniformes; family Lamnidae; genus Carcharodon; species Carcharodon carcharias. The sequence continues at coordinate 46,558,823 of NC_054478.1, read as the reverse complement.
ACCTTCCCATGCAATCACAGAAGGTGCAACACCTTCGCCTTTACCTCCTCCGTCCTCACCGTCCAGGAGCCCAAACATTCCTTTTAGATGAGGCATTGCTTCACTTGCACCTCCTTCAATTAGGTCTACTGCATTTGCTGCTCCCAATGCGCTCTCTGCAGACTGGGTGACCGCTTTGGGGAACATCTTTGGTCTGCCTGCAAGCATGACCCAGGCCTTCCTGTTGCTTGATTAGCCCCTGGGCAGCCAGGTGTCACAGATGCATCTGTTCATGACAGTATTGGGCAGAGTGACCACCACACAGTCATTGTGGAAGCGAAGTCCTGCCTTCACATTGAGGATACCCTCCATCGTGTTGTGTGGCTCTGCCACCGTGCTAAATGGGATAGATTTCAAACAGATTTAGCACACAAGACAGGGCATCCATGAGGCCCTGTGGGTCATCGGCAGCAGCAGAACTGTACTCGAACACAATCAGGGCCCGGCATATCCCCCACTCTACCATTACCATCGAGCCAGAGGATCAACCCTGGTTCAATGAAGAGTGCAGAAGGGTATGCCAGGAGCAGCACCAGGCATACCTAAAAATGAGGTGTTATCGTGGTGAAGCTATAACACAGGACTACTTGTGTGCCAAACAGCAGAGCAGCAAGTGATAACTAAGCCATCCCACAACCAAAGGATTAGATCTAAGCTCTGTAGTCCTGCCACATCCAGTCATGAATGGTGGTGGACAATTAAACAACTCAATGGAGGAGGAGGCTCCACAAATATGCCCGTCCTCAGTGATGGAGGGGCCCAGCATAGCAGTGCAAAAGATAAGGCTGAAGCATTCGCAACAATCTTCAGCCAGAGGTGCCAAGTGGATGATCCTTCTCGGCCTCCTCTGGCAGTCCCTAGCATCAAAGATGCCAGTCTTCAGCCAGTCTGATTCATCCCACGTGATATCAAAAAGTGGCTGAAAGCACTGGATAGTGTAAAGGCGATGGACCCTGACAATATTCCAGCAATAGTGCTGAAGGCTTGTGCTCCAGAACTTGCTGCGCCCCTAGCCAAGCTGTTCCAGTACAGCTACAACACTACTCTCCATCATCAGTAAAGTAATGGAAGGTATCATCGACAGTGCTATCAAGTGGCACTTGCTTAGCAATAACCTGCTCACTGATGCCCAGTTTGGGCTCTGCTAGGGCCACTCAGCTCCTGACCTCATTACAGCCTTGGTTCAAACATGGTCAAAAGAGCTGAACTCCCAAGGTGATGTGAGAGTGACTGCCCATGACATCAAGGCAGCATTTGACCGAGTGTGGCATCAAGGAGCCCTAGCGAAACTGGAGTCAATGGAAATTGGGGAAAAACTCTCCGCTGGTTGGAGTCATACCTAGCACAAAGAAAGTTGGCTGTGGTTGTTGGAGGTCAGTCATCTCAGCTCCAGGACATCATTGCAAGAGTTCCTCAGGGTAGTGTCCTAAGCCCAACCATCTTCAGCTGCTTCATCAATAACCTTCCTTCCATCATAAGGTCAGAAGTGGGGATGTTTGCTGATGATTGCACAATGTTCAGCATCATTCACGACTCCTCAGATACTGAAGCAGTCCATGTCCAAATGCAGCAAGAACTGGACAATATCTAAGCCTGGACTGACAGTTGGCAAATAACATTCGCACCACACAAGTGCCAGGCAATGACCATCTCCTACAAGAGAGAATCCAACCATCGCCCCTTGATGCTCAATGGCATTACCATCACTGAATACCCCACTATCAACATCCTAGGGGTTACTATTGACCAGAAACTGAACTGGACTAGCCATATAAATACTGTGGCTACAATAGCAGGTCAGAGGCTAGGAATTGTCTGACGAGTAACTCACCTCCTGAATCCCCAGAACCTGTCCACTATCTACAAGGCACAAGTCAGGAGTGTGATGGAATACTCCCCACTTGCCTGGATGAGTGCAGCTCCTACAACACTGAAGAAGCTGGGCACCATCCAGGACAAAGAAGTCTGCTTGGCTGGCACCACATCCACAAACATTCACTCCCTCCACCACCGATGCATAGCTCCACCACTGACGCACAGTAGCAGCAGTGTTTACCATCTACAAGATGCACTGCAGGAATTCACCAAGGCTTCTTAGACAATGTCTTCCAAACCCACGACCACTACCATCTAGAAGGACAAGAGCAGCAGATAGATGGGAACACCACCACCTGGAAGTTCCCCTCCAAATCACTCATCACCCTGACTTGGAAATACATCGCCATTCCTTCACTCTCGCTGGATCAAAATCCTGGAACTCCCTTCCTAACAGCACTGTGAGTGTACCTACACCACATGGACTGCAGTGGTTCAAGAAGGCAGCTCACCACCACCTTCTCAAGGGCAACTAGGGATGGGCAATAAATGCTGGCCCAGCCAGTGAAGGCCACATTCCTTGAATGAATAAAAACAACAATCTGCCATGTGCCTTGTGGATGATTGGAAAGCTTTGGAAAGTCAGGAGGTAAGTCATCTGCCACAAAATTCGCAACCTCTGACATGCTTTTGTAGTTACAATGTGCATAGGGCTGCTTCAGTGACTTTTTTTTATATTCATTCATGGGAATTGGGTAGCACTGGCCTATCCTTAATTGCCTTTCTGGTCAATGATGATCCCCAGGATGTTGATGGTGGGAAATTCAGTGATGTGAATGCTGATGAATGTCCAAGGAAGTGGTTAGACACTATCTTGCTGCCTCTACCCTTCTGGTCCATGGCTACCTTCCAACATGGCTACTGTCTGCCTTTGCCACTGGCACCAGGCAGGTAGCTCCAGCCTTCTAGAGATCCTCAGCACCTCTTATTGGAGGCTGAGCTCATCTCCTGCCCCATTAGGCCATTTGAATTTAAAAATAGCATTGGAGCTCAGGTGCAGGGTCGGGACCTGGAATTCACCGAGTTTCCCAACCCCAGAGTCCAGAGTGTGGGGATAATAGGCAGATACTCTAATTGGCAATATTTGACCAGTGGCATCCCACAAGCATCTGCATTGCAGCCTCAACTGTTTACTGTATTCGTTAATGACTTACATGATGGAATCAAAAGCTACATTTCTAAATTTGCCGGTGATGCAAAGATGTGGCAAGCTGTGTAATTGGAAGCATGAAATGACAGAGTTATTGATAGATTAAATGAATGGACAACACTATGGCAAATGATTTTCAGTGTAGGTAAATGGGAGGTCATTCACTTTGGACCTAAACAGGAAATTTTCAAAATGGTGAAAGGCTAGACAAAGTGGAGGCCCTAAGAAACCTGGGCCTCCAGGTACATCGATCATTAAAATGTCAAGAATGGTCAGAAAATAATCAAAACGGCAAATGGAATGTGGGCCTTTATATACAGAGCAATAGAATACAAGGGGGCTAGAAGTCATGCTTCAGCTGTACAAAAGCCTGGTTAGACCTGGATTACTGTAAGCAGCTCTGGGCACCACAGCTTAGGAAGGATCTATTTGTCTTGGAGTGAATGCAGCGTAGATTTACACGAATAATACCTGAACACCAAGGATTAAGCTATGGGGAGAGATTAAGAAAACTAGTGTTGCATTTCTTGGAGCTTAGAGGATAAGAGTTGATTTGAATGTGGTTTTCAAGATATTAAGGGGAACAGATGGGGTAGATTTGGAGAAACTTTTTGCTGGTTGGTGACTTTAGGACTAGGGAGCATAAGGGAATTAATTTTAGAGAGTCGGGGTCGGGGGGGGTGGTGCGGCTGGCAAAGGAGGTATCCCCTTCCTTCCTGCTTTTTCACTTAGTTGGTAAAAAAGCTGCCTGTCCACTCTCATCCACATTCCACCACCAACCATAACCTTTCAAAGCTCCTTAATTGGGCAGTTAAGGGCCTCAATAGGCCCAAGGGCAGGTGGGCTTGCAGGAGTCTTACGCACCCACAGTATTATGGGGAATGGGTCAGGGGTGGGCTAGCCACCCAACATATTCTTCCAACTGCCAAAAACATGCCCAGTGGGTGGGATGGGTTGGGAGGTGAGCATTAAATTCAGCACAGTTTAAAAATTATAGTCCAATCTTTCAGAAGCAAAATTGGGAAATCTTCCTGCAAAGGGTGGTAAAAGTTTGGAACTCTCTTCCACAAAGGGCAGTTGATGCTAGGTCAATTGTTAATTTAAAACAGTCATTGATAGATTTTTGTTAACTTTAAGTATTAAGGTATATGGCATAGAGGCAGGTATATGAAATGGTGTTGCAGATCAGCCATGATCTTATTGAATGGCGGAACAAACTGACACAGCTATTCCTGTTCCTCATGTTCATATTTTCCTATTTTTTTATATATGTAAGAATGGTTATTGTTGATTGATTATATGTATAATATATATTATGTCATGTATATATGAATACTATGATAGAAATAATCCATTCAATGCCAACTAAAGAAGGTATAATCCTCACTTTTGATGAATGTTTCATGAAGTAGTAACTTTGTTCTAATAAATTTAGCTTCTGCCATAACTATATGATGGACTGCCAAAAATGATGTATTGCAGTAATCTTACAGACACTGTATTCTGATAAAAGAAAGATGAAGCGGGTAATCATTTTAAGGAATCAAAGTTGCTTTGGTAGTTTTGAATCCTTTTGTTATGAGGCACAGGTGAAACTTATTTTGTATACCCATCAATATTTTGTCATTTGAAGAATACTCAAAGGCTGATGAGGAAATGATCTTGACAAAAAATAAAAAATATCAATCAAAAATGCAAAAAATAATAACTTGCAATATTACTATAAAGCAGCAGCTGAGCAAAAATTGGAACATTGGAGTTAAGCAAATGTCTCACTTTTTTTTGTTTGTGTTTTATTGCAATTGCACAGTTGCTGAGAAGCTGTCAAAAGCAATATTTGAAATTAACATTTTATCACAATAGGTAAATGAATAAAAGCATTTATTTCATTATTAAAACATTCCCAGCCAAAGCTTCAACATTAAATCCTTGTTCTTTAGTTTTTAAACCGTAAAGGCAAAAGTCAGACAGTTCGCAGGCATCAGGGCCAGAGTTGTCTGAACTTAGTACCTGACTGAGTGGCTGGGCCATTTATAGGTCTGGAACCTGGTTTATTAATTGGTGGGCTTAGCCAAGGTTTTTACCCAGGGCTACATTACTGGAATCTGGCCTCCTGGTTCCCCAAACAATCAGGGAGCCCAGATGGGATGATGTGTCCATTTTGTCAAAGGAAGAATTTCTAATTGAATGGGCCACATAGCATTGGTTACAGGGGCTCACCTTTTTGAGGCTGCAACAAGCACAACTATGAACATGAGACCTTGGAAGGCTGCTTTCCGGGGTCTTACTCTTACCTGGAGGTCCTGCTGTGAATCTGAGGACTGTAGTGAAGCAAACTCTACCAAGGATGGGAAGAAGAGGACAGCCTCTCCAACCAAGATATTTGGATGGAAGTGCCTGCGAACTTGGAGCTGCCTGCCAAACAGCATTTTGAGAGCACCTTCACCACACAGGCTGCAGTGGTTCAAGAAGGACTACAACCACCTTCTCAAGGATAACTAAGGATGGATCATAAATTTCAGTGACACCCACATCCCAAGAATGAATTCTTAAAAAACACTTAAAAATCAAAATTCAAATGTGTAGCACTTAAAATTTGCAAATTTAGAGAAGTTAATGATGCCATGAGCAGCACATTGATTAAGATTGTTCAATCCAATGATATAAAACACAATTTAGAATTAACAATAAAATGCAGAACATGCCAAATCCAACACCAGAAAACCCCATGAAATCTAAATGCAAGTGTTGCATAACATCTAGACTAAAATCAAACTACACCTTGGAAAGTGATAGAAACATTCTGTAGAGTCCAAAAACTCACTCAAACAGTCGTGTATCAGGCAAATGAGAGGGTAACCAAGACCTGTGATAGTATAAGTCAATTACGAATGGTAATGAAATTCAGTTGAAATAAGATAAATAATTTATTGCAGCTAAAGGATTACCAACCTATATAAAATTATGAATGCCTATAAAAGACCAAGGATTTGAATCAAGAACAGTATTGATCAAAAGCCAATTCTCGGCAATACAATCTAATTGTGTAATACCTGCATCTAGGTCATGTTTTCTGAGATGGATTGGAAGAAGCCAGTATAACCTTGAGCTTTTGAAGCAGGCTATTTTTGACTGCCTGCAATGAGGTCTATTCAAGAAACTCCCTAACAAGGGACACATTCTTTTTAAGTTTGGAAAACCCTTTGTTATAAGTAATGTGAAATTTGACTGACTACATTTTGCACTAGTTGTACAATTAAATAGTATCATTAATAAAAGATCAACAAAGCTTGGCTACAACCTTACTTTCTGTTTGTGACACATATAATGTCACACAAATTATTTTTCACATCTTTTTAATTCATTTTACACCCTCTAGGGAATCCTAAAAATGTATTATTTTCTCTTTGATTGCATTATAAATGAAAATAATAATACTTCGAAACTAATTTAGTCATGGTGCAATAAAGGGGTGACAAAATTAGTGGCTCAAGTTATGTGTGTTTAAGTATTTAATCGTACATCCTTTATGATCAAGAAAAACATGAGGCAGCATTACTTGCCTCAGGGCAAATCAATCTTGGAGAGGGAGCCTCAAACAGGCATTAGGTCCTTTATTAACATATGCAAAGGATCTACTGCTTGTTTCAAACATGAATAAAAGATACACATTTTTTCCTGACCCAATGTGGCGAACTGCGCACTTTCAGTTGGAAATGGGTGCATGCTCCCTCCTGGCATATTGAGGCTTCCGTAGGCCGAGTCCCATCCAAGAAACAACCAATTTCAAGGTCAAGAAGTCTGATAAATAAAAGCTGAACTTCTGGACAGTCTTCATGGATGGTTTGGGTCTGAAACATGGGCCTGAATTTTCCAGGCGGTGGGCGAGCTCGGTGGGAGTGGGTGGGGGCGGAGGCAGTTGCGGAACCGATCGCCAGCTGCAATCGGCTCCACACCGCCATTTTACGCGGGCGGGCTAATTAAGGCCTGCCCAGCATATGATGAGAGCCATCAGCGCTTCCTGTGAGGGCGGGGGAGGAGCTGCCTCAGGGAGATTGAATCGCTATTGTAATTAATGAATAAAAGGTTTAAAAATTTATTTAAACATGTGCCCTGTGTCACATGAGATAGGACATGTTTTTATATTTGTGAAAATGTTTTTATTTAATTAATAAAAACTTTAGGAAACCTCATCCCACTCACGGATGAGGTTTCCTAAAAAAGGTGAAGGCCGCTTGGCCTTTTCGCCTGCCTGCCAACCTTAAGGTTGGACGGGCAGCATTAACAATTGCGTTAATTAATTCCTTAATAGGCCGTTTCCATATCGGCGGGCGTGCAGCCGACTCTGGAGCATGCCCGCCGATACGAAATATAGCGGGATTGCGCGATGACGTCGGGACACACACCTATGAGCGTGTCAGTCCTGCCCCCCGCACGCCAACTGAAAAATCCTGCCCCTGGTCCATGGTCCCAATATTTGCAGGTGGAGGATTTTCAAAGCTGGGTTGGGGGAGGGGGAGTTGGGGAGATTAAGTGTTGTGATGGGGTCGGTGGGGGGGCGGTGGTTTGGAAGGGAGCCTGGAAGTTTGGACTCCCTGAATTGTATTTTTTTTTGTTTAAACAGGGCCCCTGCCCAAAAGCCAGCCTCTTTGATAGGCTTGTCTGCCTATTGGGCAGGGAAGACTGCAACAGAGGCAGAAGCCAAGGAACAGGTAGATTTACTGCTGTTGGGGGTAGAGATTGCCGGGTATGGGGATAGGTGGGTAAAAAAATGGCTTGTGGGATCAGGGAATCTCTGGGGATCAGAGGCAATTCGAGGCAGAGATGTGGTTTGACAGGGGGTGTTCCTGATCATGAGGTCACGGATGCCATCTTTGTGAGACCACACAGCTTTGTGCATTTCTCCCGAGCTCAATACAACCAGGGTGCAACAGCGATTGGATTTGCCCAGATCTTGGGTGCAGGTGCTGGGAGCAATTGGCTGCACTCACAAGGCTCTCAGGTCTCCATCTCAACAAGGGGTCAACTATGTCAACAGCAAGGACTTCCATTTGCTAAATGTGCAGCTGGTGTGCAACCACCACAAACGCATCCTGCAGGTCTGCACATGGTTTCCACTGAGTGTCCCCAGCTCCTACATTCTCAAGATGGTCACAGATCCCTGACATCTTCCAGAGTCCACAGGAGCTGCAGGGATGGCTCCTCAGGGACAAGGGTTACCTGCAGAGGACGTGGCTGATGACACCTCTGTGGTGGCCTCAGGCTGCAGCAGTGCAGACGTACATCGAGGCTCATGCTGCAACTCACAACTTGGGCTGGTCCTGTGGTACCCTGCCATATAGTCCACAGAGGGTGTCACGCATCGTCGGTGTCTGCTCCGCCCTTTACAACATGGCACTGCAACAGGGAGAAGAGTTGGCTGACGGGGGAATGGAGGAGTTGCACGTCTCCTCCGATAAGGAGGACATCGGTGCTAATGAGGGTGAGGAGATCCTTGAAGGCGACGATCATGGCGATGGTGCCATTGCACTGGCCAGAGGAGGCAGTCGCGCTCGGAGGCCCTCAGAGCTGCTAGGTTTGTGGAGGATGATGACAATATGTAGTGAGGAGATACCATAAGATCCTAATATTGCATCTATGAACAATTGACTCCAGTCTGGCTAATGGCAATGTACTCTAATGGTCCCTCGATTGCAGGAGGATGATGACAAAATGTAGTGAGGGCATTCCATAGATCTTCACATGGCCTCTGAGAATGTCTGCCTCCTGTCTGGCTGAGGTCAGCTCACTTACGCTCTGTGATCAGGGCCATTTCATGGAGACACATCTGTGAAACTTTAAAAGCACCTGATCCTTTGTCCGCTTTCAGCGCCTGACCCCTCCAGGAGCACAGCATCACTGCTTATCAACGCTGAAGAGATGGGGACCAGTCCCTACTTAAAGGTGCTGAGAGCAGACAGTGAAACGGACAGAACTTTGTGACACCTGCCCACTACATTCTGGCAGCAATGACAAGCACCACTGAGGTGCCGGCATTGCTAACATGTCCAGGGAAGAGGCCCTGGAATGAGACACTTGCCTTTATCTTGTGCAGAAAGGTTTCACATCTGAGTGACATGAGCACTACTCATTAGAAAAAGGAGCCATAGGCAGGAAGGCATTCTGGGACGTTTATTTACAATAGGGAATGTTATGTACAAGTGATGAACACCCATGCGCAGGCTATGCAACTACATCTTCTTAACCTTCCTGACCCTGCTGCTACATCTTGGTGCTCCCCGGGCATCCACAGCAGAGATGGAGGCAGCCTGCTGACTGCTACACCCTGTTGTTTGTGCTGACCTTGGCAGGCGTTCTCTGGAGGCTGAGACCGGAGGGCCTCAGCCTGCTTTCAGGGTCCTGCTGTGTGACAATGGCACCCTTCTCGGCCTCTAGTGCTGGAGCTGCTGAGGTTACAGGAAGAGGGGATTCGGATGGGCCGGACACTCCTGGAGTCACCTGGGTGGATGGCCCCGGGGGCTACACCTGTTGAACCTCCTCGCTATACGTGCCCAAGGGCCCCTGGCTGACTCCTTGAGGAAAAGGGGTAGCTGGAGTGAGATCAGGCTGCTCACACCCCTCTCAAATATACACTGTTGTCAGCCAACAATGGCATCGGCAATGGAGTTCAGCCTGCGCAACAGTGCAGGAGCGACGTCCTGGACCAAGGTCTCCATGGTGGCCACTATCCTGCCAATGTTGATCTTGGCGCTTTGGCATGCCAGTGTTATCACCTCAACCTGAAGGTGGACGGACTCTTCCATTGTGCCTCGCAATCTGAGGAGTGGAGGGGCGATCCCTTCTTGATGTTCCTGAGCTTGCCTTTGTAGCTCCAACAATTGAGACATGATCATGTCCAAAGGCTCTTCATCTGACTCAGACTCAGCAAATTTCAGCCTCCAACAGTCTTCCGAGTGCCGGACACCTGGGAAGTCCCTGCCGCTGCCTGCTGTGGATCAGACAGTGCAATGTGCTCATCAGATTATGATTCTGAGAGCAGTTTAAAGCTAGGACCCACTGGGGTGTGTGTCTCTGCACTGGTGGAGGGTATAGGTGAGTGCTGTGACTGGTCTTCAGGGATGGTTTCAGCGGATTCCTCTTCTGAGCTTCCCTTGGGCTTGATCGGAGATCCTGGACCAGGTACTCTCTTGGTTGTTTGGCAGGTCTTTCTGCGGAAGCAAGGAGAGATAATTAGCGCATGGCAGTGGCCTGAAAACAGGACACCTCACTCACAGCATGGTTGCCTGATGGGTGTTGCACTGCTGGATCCTCACTTGGTAGAGCACCGCCAACCTCACCGTCAGCACAGGAATGGTCCAGACCCTCACCAGCATGTTGGATGGCTCTGTTTTCAAAGTCCATGAGGACCTTGATTTCAGTTCCACCATTCTGCAACCTCTCCCTCATGTTGTGTGCCAGTTTATCCTGCATGAATAGAGATAGAAGGAGTGTAAGCAGGATGCCGGCAGACCAGATAAGTATGCCTGGCCTGTGTGCACAGTGAATGGTCCCATGGATAGGATGAAGACAATAAATGTGTGTGTGTGTGTGCGTGTGTGAGAGAGAGAGAGCGAATGGTGATGTCCCTTGAACTGTCAGTGAGTGAGAGCCCTATGTATGTGTGATGGGTTTGTGAGTGTGTGAGTTGAGAGTGATGAGAAGAGTGACTTACCCTGGCAGAACAGAGGAGATCATTCATCCTCTTGTGGCACTGGGTGGCTGTCCTCTTTTGTGGGGTGTTGGTGCTGACCACCACCTCCCCAAGCCGGATTGGTGAGGTTGCTGCCCATCCTTCGTCCATTGCAGGGGTAGAGGACATCACTGCAAGCCTCCACCACGTCCAAAAGGCGCTCAAGGGATGCATCACAGAAGCAGGTGGGCTGCAGTCTCTTTGTTTTTCCAGGCCATCCTCTCTTCCTTGCAGCAGTCCTGGGCTAGAAGCACTGAGAGGTGTGCGCGCAGCTGCACTTCAAATGTGGCGCCCAGCATGATGAAGCAGCGAGGTGATAGTGTGGCAGACAAATGAGAGCCTGCATCCACGAAAATGACATGTTTCCTGGGAATGCCTAATTAATGCAAATTAATTAATTTGGGACGATATGGCCTGAGAAGCTGCCATTGCGGCTGGCAGCTAAAATGACATTTTACCCGCCCGCTACCGCACCTAGTACAAATCTGGAACGATTCCGCCCATAGCCTTTGGCAACAGGCTGGCAAGCTGTTCTAGGAAAAACAACTATGGAAACAGACATAAGCACGAGCTTTGGCTGCCTCATGTGTCATTAAAAGTGGGAAACTTCTAAATCTAAGTTCAAGTGAAGCTCCAAGATCCTGTAAATGAGTCATCTCTGTGCAATAAACCGGTGAGAAAAAGGGGTGGACATTTCAGTGAGGGTCTTAGAGAGGCAATGCACAATGCAGATGCTGAAGGAGAAATATGAAGGTTCAGTTAAAAAGCACCAGAGAATTTGAAGATACCAAAAGGTAACATGGAATTGAGTCCCCACTACCTTCAAAGTGTTTTGGAATTTAGACTGATTACCATCTATCTCTGTTACTGATAAAAATTCTGGCAGGGAGAGAAATTAAACTTACAAACTGCTAGTGTTGTCGCCAGGCTAACTTGGCATATTTACATCAATTTTCTAAGAAAAATCACACAAAACCAAGAAGCATCGAAGTGAGATTAGGCTGGGTAGCTCATTTTCAGTCAGTACAGACACAATGGGATGAATGGACTCCTTCTTTGCAATAAATTTTCTATGCTTGCTATGTTTTCAATGGGAGGGATGTGGTCTTGGAGGGATTGCAGGGATATCCAATCGTGGAGGGGTCTGATTAGAGGATGAATGGGGGTGGATTCCAATTGGAGGAAGGGGTTTCAATCATGGCGAGGGAAGCAGGTTAGCTTGGGAGGCCTGAGGGAAGCAATGCTGACCCTGCTGGCCCACAGGACATGCTGGAAAAGCACTTCACTCTTCCACACGACAGTCCTCACCTCCTTTTAACCGCTGAGTTTCTGGAATCTCAGGAATCCAGTTGATCAAGGATAAATCCTGAGCCTTGCAGCCTCTTGGGAGTAAGTTGGTCAGTTGCCCCATCTCGCTTCCCTTAAAACCAAATGCGGGTTTGAGTTTGAGATTTCAAAAAACTTTACAATCCATTCTTAGGGCTTAGAATTCCCCTCATGGCTTCTAACGTTTAGCATGATATCATTCTAACAGGAACAGAACTTGATTGTTAAAATATTAAGCATGATCCTAAGAGGGAAAGAATGTTCCTACAAATATTGATTACAATTATTTGTATGATAATCTTAAAAAGAATATGTTTATCAACATACTGCTTCTTAGCTTATTTTGGCATTGTCATTGATGGGCGGAGATATTTATTAATTTCTACACAGAAAACAACGTGCTAGCTTTTCTTGTCATGCTTTCAGGCTGCATTAACTGATACTTTCCACAACATATCAACTAATTTGGAGGATGGCTGGATGGAGCAAATGTCACACATTGGCAAACAAAATGAAATAAATAAATTCAGTACTGCAGACTGACCATATTGTTTTTCCAAATGAAATCTGAAAACTAACATTCTGTAAAGAATGGCCATACTAAGGTGACTGATGATAACCGATGATTGACGCTTCTGGGTTGTTAAATGGATTGCCTCTGCATTGCTGTGCTGGATAATAGTCGGATTATCACTTGCAGGATTCATTTCAAGGTCTGTTCATCAATATAAGTCATACAATTTAACTAGCTTCTGGTTTTGCAAAAAAAACCTATGTATAAGTTCAAGATCGCAATCTAAACCGTTGGCTGTGAGTACAAGCAAGGAAATTGGATTTAATATCAATAAACTAAAGCCTAAAATATCAAGATCTTAAATGCTTCCATAAAATGAATCTGTGAATGATTTTACCACCAAGGGAAAAAAAGATTGAAAAAGAAACCCTTTTTAAAGTGTGAACCAGCCTGTTGAGTTTGTTTATTCAGTGAGTCATAGATATCCTGAATGCAGGAAATACAACTGTGGACAGCTGGGTGGTGAGAGCTGGTTGTAGGCAAGAAGGGGACAAGTTGGGGGAATATTGGAAGCTTCATATGGAACCTGTACATAGAGCAAACAGTCTGCTTTTTTGATTATATAATTATTTTAATATGTAATGATGCAAACATACCTATAAGAAGGATGCCAAATTTGACTTGGCATCTGCAGGCCTAAATAATAGAATATGCACCAAGCAGTGGAAGATTACTTATGTAGCAATACCTTAATGTACAGTGAGATTTAGAAGAAAGTGTGACACTTTGCATGTGATGGGTGTCTGCTAATCATGGACTTCTGGAGTTTCCACTCAGGGTTTCCCAATCTATCACTGTAACTTCATTAGAAGAGCAACAGCAACCATGGAGAAACACCAAAAAAGAACGTTTGAACCATTTTTGCAGAGCTTCTACTGATTCCACTGTGCTCTCCAATTCTTTCTTAAATAACTCCAGCATTTTCACCTCCACTACCCTGTCTATAAATCCTTTCCAAGTGTTGATCAGTTTAAAGTGCCAAAGTTCCTAAGTAAAGAGTATAAGAACATAAGAACCAGGAGCAGAAGTGGGCAATTCAGCCCCTCGAGCCTGCCCCGCCATTCAATATGATCATGGCTGATCTCATTTTGGCCTCAACTCCAATTTCCTGTCCTCTCTCCATAACCTTTCAATTCGTTACTAATTAAAAATCTGTCTATCTCCTCCTAAAAGTTATTCAGCGTCCCGGCATCCACCGCACTCTGAGCCAGTGAATTCCATAGATTCACAACCCTTTGAGAAAAGTAATTCCTCCTCATTACTGATTTAAATCTTACCACACCTTAACCTAAAACTATGGCCTCTCATTTTAGAATGCCCCACAAGGGGAAACATCCGCACCATGTTTACTTTATCTATCCCCTTTAGCATCTTATATACCTCAATTAGATCTCCTCTGATCCTTCTAAACTCAAGCGAGTATCGGCCTAAACTCCTCAATCTCTCCTCATAAGACAAGCCTCGCATCTCTGGAATCAATCTAGTGAACCTCCTCTGAACCGCCTCCAATGCAACTACATCCTTCCTCAAGTAAGGGGACCAAAACTGTACACAGTACTCCAGATGCGATCTCACCAATGCCTTGTACAGTTGCAACAACACTTCCCTATTTTATACACTATTCCTTTAGAAATAAATGCCAAAATTCCATTTGCCTTCCTTATTACCTGCTGTACCTGCATACTAGCTTTCAGCAATTCATGCACGAAGACACCCAGATCCCTCTGCACTGAAGCATTCTGAAGTTTCTTTCCATTTAAATAAGCCACCTTTTTATTCTTCCAACCAAAATGGATAACCTCACACTTATCCACATTAAACTTCATCTGCCAAATTTTGGCCTATTCACCTAATCTGTCCATTTCCATTTGTAAATTTCTTTTTTCTTCATTGCAACTTACTTTCCCACCTATTTTGGTGTCATCTGCAAATTTAGCTATAGTACTTCTATCCCTGAATCCAAGCCATTAATATAGACTGTAAATAGTTGGGGTCCAAGGACCGAACCCTATGGTACCCCACTAGTTACAGCTTGCCATCCAGTAAAAGACTCTTTGCTTTCTGTTGGTTAGCCAATCCTCTATCCAAGCTAATATATTACTCCTAACTCCGTGTGATCTTATCTTGTGTATTAATGTTTTATGCAGTACCTTATCAAAGGCCTTTGGGAAGTCCAGATATACTACATCTACAGGATCCCCATTATCTACTTTGCTTGTCACATCTTCAAAGAACTCTAGAAAATTATTCAAACACAATTTACTCTTAATAAAACTCTGATGGATTGCATTTTGACTTTCCAAATGCCCCATTACTACTTCTTTAATAATAGGTTCCAACAATTTCCCAATGACAGACGTTAAACTAACTGGTCTATAGTTACCTACTTTCTACCTTCCTTCTTTTTGAATAAGGTTGTTATATTAGCATTTTCCAATCCACTGGAATCTTTCCAGAATCCAGGGAATTTTGGAATATTATAGCTAATGCATCCATTATCTCCACTGCCACTTCCTTTAAGACCCTGGGATGTAGATAAGTAGGCCATCAGGTCCTGAGGACTTGTTACCCTTTAATCCCAATAGTTTGCTCAGTACTTTTTATCTAGTTATGGTGATTGTTCTAAGTTCCTCCTTCCCTATACCCTCTGCTCTACCTGTTACTATTGGGGTGGTATTAATGTCCTCCACCATGAAAACTGAGGCAAAATATTGATTAAGCGTCTCTGCTATTTCGGCGTTCCCCACTATTAACTCCTCAGTCCCATCCTCCAAGGGACCAACATTCACTTTAGCTACTCTCTTTCCTTTTATATACTTGTAGAAGTTTTTGCTATCAGTTTTTTACATTTTGCGCTAGTTTTCTTTCATAATTTACCTTTGCTCTTTTTATTTTTTTTTTTAGTAATCCTTTGTGGATCTTTAAAAGTTTCCCAATCTTCCAGCCTGCCACTGACCTTTGCAATTTGGTACACCTTAGTTTTTGCCTTTATGTTATCTTTTACTTCCTTGCTTAGCCATGGATGCCTTTTCCCCCTCTTGCCATCTTTCTTCCTCTTTGGAATATATTTTACTTGGGAGGAATTGAACATCTCCTTAAATATCTGCCATTGTTCATCAGATGTCCTATCTTGTAGTCTTCCTGCCCAGTCCACTAAGGCCAAATCTGTCCTCATGCCTATGTAGTTACCTTTGTTTAACTCCAGAACACTAGCGTGGGACTCAAATTTCTCGCTCTCAAACTGAACTTGAAATTCTAGCTATGATCACTCTTCCCTAGAGGGTATCTTACTATGAGATCATTAATTAATTCCATCTCATTACACAAAACCAAATCCAGAATAGCCTGCTCCCTGGTTGGTTCCACAACACATTGCTCCAAGAAACAATCTCTAATACACTCAATGAACTCTCCCTCAAGACTACCCTTGCCAATTTGATTAGTCCAGTCTATATGCATATTAACATCATCCATAATTATTTCCGTGCCTTTCTTACATGCTCCCAGTTTTTCATGGTTTATGCTGTGCCCTACTGCTGAACTACTGTTTGGGAACCTGTAGATTACTCCCATCAGGGACTTCTTTCCCTTGCTATTTCTTATTTCTGTCTTGACTGACTCTACATCTTGTTCTCCAGTGCCTATATCATTCCTCACTATAGCACTGATCTCTTCCTTTACTAACAAAGCTACACCACATCCAATTGCTTCTTATCTATCCTTCCAAAACACTGAAAGCCCTTGAATATTCAACTCCCAAATCTGTTCTCCCTGTAAACATGTCTCATTAATTGACACCAAATCATACCTATTTATCTCTATTTGCGCAGTTAACTCATTAGTTTTATTCTGAATGCTACGCGCATTCTGATACAAAGCCTTTAAGTTTGCCCGATTGTCAATTTTCCCTACTCTTATATGATTCTTTGATGCAATATGGCGTTCACAGACTCTGCCCCTTCCTTTCACTTTTTGGTAACAATCAGCCTCGTCACTAACCTGCGCTCTTACCCTCTCCTTAAATTTTGATTTTTTATATTTTCATGCAACTGAACCATCCCCTCCATTATTTAGTTTAAAGCCCTATCTACAATCCTAGTTATGCAATCCGCCAGGACACTAGTCCCAGCATGATTCAAGTAGAGCCCACCCAAACGGAATAGCTCTCCCTTTCCCCAATACTGGTACCAACGTCCTATGAATATGAATCCATTTCCCCCACACCAATCTTTGAGCCATGCATTTACCTCTTTAATCTTATTGATCCTCTGCCAATTAGCTCGTGGCTCAGGTAGTAATCTGGAAATTATTCCCTTTTTGGTTCTGCTTTTTAATTTAGCCCCTAGCTGCTTGCATTCCCTCAGCAGAACCTCTTTCCTCATTCTGCCTATATCATCCTATGTGGACCATGGCAACTGTATCTTTCCCCTCCCATCCTAAGTTCCTCTGCAGCCCAGATGAAATATCCTTAACCCTGGCACCAGGTAGGCAACACAGCTTTTGGGACCCTCGATCCTGGCTACGGAGAACAGTATCTATTCCCCTAACTATACTATCCCTGATTACAACTACATTTCTCTTTACTTCCCCAACTTGAATGGCTCCCTGTACCATGGTGCTATGGTCAGTTTTCTCATCCTCCCTATAGTCCCAGCTCTCGTCCACACAGGGAGCAAGAATCTTGAACCTGTTGGATAAGGGCAATGGCTGAGGTGCCTGGAAGTGCTACTTCCTGGCTCCCTCTGCCTGCCTCAATCATAGTCACACCACTGACCACTGGCCAAATTTAAGGTAGTTAATCTAAGGGGTGTGACTGTCTCCTGAAACACAGCGTCCAGGTAACTCTCCCCCTCCCTGATGTGTCGCAGTGTCCAAAGCTCAGACTCCAGCTCATCAGCTCTGAGCCGGAGTTCCTCGAGCAACCAACATTTGCTACAGGTGTGGTCACTAGGAACCACAAAGGGGTCCATCTCTATTTTATTTAATTAGTTTTTCAATTGGTTTTTAAATTTCCTACTGGTCTTTGGTTTATCAATCTCAAAAATATTTCTCCTATTTGCCTTTAATCTGAAAGCAAGTTAGAATAGAGATTCAAAATACACATTTTAAAATCAACTAGAACTCACTCTCTCTGCTGAGTTGAAGATGAAGTGTTAGGCCTCCAATCCTGGGCCCCAGTAGTCTCCTTTAATCTGAAATCAACTTGGAATAGGTAGTTCAAACTAGCAGTTACTTACCAATCAAGGAACTTATGGTTTTCCTGTGATGTCACTCTTTGTTTTTTTTTCACTTGGCAACAGTAACTGCAGGGGACACCTCTTCCCAGACTGTTTCACGGCGACGGTGACTGCAGAGGACACTCTTCCCAGACTAAAGTCCAAAACCAAAACGAATTACCTGCAAAAACTCAGCAGGTCTGGCAGCATCGGCGGAGAAGAAAAGAGTTGACGTTTCGAGTCCTCATGACCCTTCAACAGAACTTGAGTGAATCCAAGAAAGGGGTGAAATATAAGCTGGTTTAAGGTGTGTGTGTGGGGATGGGGGAGCGGTAAGGATGAGAAGGTAAGAATCCAGAGGGAGGGGTCCAGGTGGAGAGAGAATATTGGAGGTGGGTGAAAGGATCCGTTGAACGGGGAGAGGACTCCTGCCCAAAGAAGCGAGCCCGGAGACGAAGAAGGCGGAAGAAGAGTTCAGCATCATGCCGAGCCCGAAATTCATTGAGGTGAGGGCGTAAGGGTATGAAACTAAGTCCTTTGCTGAGCACTGAATGTTCAGCATCGGAGAGGGGAAGGTCAGGGGGTATAGTGAATACATGGCTGGGGCTGGGATTGGAAGATGGGGTGGGGACGGAGGGAAAGGCAGGGGTGGAGGGTCCTAGATGGGTGTTGGTGTCGATGAGTTGTTGGAGCTTGCGTTCCTTAGCACTTGAGAGAAAGAGAAAAAGTTTCTTGTTGAGGCGTTGGATGAGACGAAGAATAAAATGAAACTGGGGGCACGCGCAGCTTTGAAAAAGGGTACGGTGGTGCTGCTGGAGGGAGAAGTCGAGTGTGTTCATATGGCGGCGCATGGCACTGAGTGTGGATCTCAGAATGTGACGGGATGTGACAATCCCCATCCACCACTACTCTCCTCCGTCTGGCTGAACTTGTTCTCACACTGAACAATTTCTCCTCCAACTCCGCTCACTTCCTCCAAATAAAAGGTATGGCTATGGGTACCCGCATGGGCCCCAGCTATGCCTGTCTCTTTATGGGGTATATGGAACATTCCTTGTTCCAGTCCTACTCCGGCCCCCTTCCACAACTCTTTCTCCAGTACATCGATGATTACTTTGGTGCTGCTTCATGCTCTCGTCGGGACTTGGAAAAATTTATTAATTTTGCTTCCAATCTCCACCCCTCCATCATTTTCACGTGGTCCATCTCTGACACTTCCCTTCCCTTCCTTGACCTCTCTGTCTCAATCTCTTGTGATAGACTGTCCACCAATATCCATTACAAACCTACCGACTCCCACTGCTCCCTCGACTACAGCTCCTCACACCCCGCTTCCTGTAAGGACTCCATCCCATTCTCTCAGTTCCGTCGCCTCCGTCGCATCTGTTCCGATGATGCTACCTTCAAAAACAGTTCCTCTGACACGTCCTCCTTCTTCCTTAACCGAGGTTTTCCATCCACGGTCATTGACAGGGCCCTCAACCGTGTCCGGCCCATCTCCCGCGCATCCGCCCTCACGCCTTCTCCTCCCTCCCAGAAGCATGATAGGGTCCCCCTTGTCCTCAATTATCACCCCACCAGCCTCCGCATTCAAAGGATCATCCTCCGCCATTTCCGCCAACTCCAGCATGATGCCACCACCAAACATATCTTCCCTTCACCCCCCCTATCGGCATTCCATAGGGATCGTTCTCTCCAGAACACCCTGGTCCACTCATCCATCACCCCCTACTCCTCAACCCCCTCCTATGGCACCACCCCATGCCCATGCAAAAGATGTAACACCTGCCCCTTCACTTCCTCTCTCCTCACCGTCCAAGGGCCCAAACATTCCTTTCAAGTGAAGCAGCATTTCACTTGCATTTCCCCCAACTTAGTCTACTGCATTCATTGCTCCCAATGTGGTCCCCTCTACATTGGAGAGACCATATGTAAACTGGGCGACCGCTTTGCAGAACACCTGCGGTCTGTCCGCAAGAATCTCCCAAACCTCCCTGTCGCTTGCCATTTTAACACTCCACCCTGCTCTCTTGCCCACATGTCTGTCCTTGGCTTGCTGCATTGTTCCAGTGAAGCCCAACGCAAACTGGAGGAACAACACCTCATCTTCCGACTAGGCACTTTGCAGCCTTCCGGACTGAATATTGAATTCAACAACTTTAGGTCTTGAGCTCCCTCCTCCATCCCCATCCCCTTTCTGTTTCTCTCCCCTTCCTTTTGTTTTTTCCAATAAATTATATAGATTTTTCTTTTCCCACCTATTTCCATTATTTTTAAATATTTTTAAATCTATGCTCTCCCCACCCCCACTAGAGCGAAACCTTGAGTGCCCTACCATCCATTCTTAATTAGCACATTCGTTTAGATAATATCACCAACTTTAACACCTATGTGTTCTTTTGTTCTGTTGTCTGTGACATCTTTTGATGATCTGCTTCTATCACTGCTTGTTTGTCCCTACAACCACACCAACCCCCTCCACTTCTCTCCCCCCACCCAAACCACACCACCCCCCCCCCCCCACACACACCTTAAACCAGCTTATATTTCACCCCTTTCTTGGATTCACTCAAGTTCTGTCGAAGGGTCATGAGGACTCGAAACGTCAACTCTTTTCTTCTCGGCCGATGCTGCAGTTTTTTTGTTTTTAAGTCCAAAAGCTATCTTTTACCAGTTTGAATCTATGTTCTGTTATTACCTGATGAATATATGTATGTAGTTCACAAAACTACCAATGTATTACTAGACAATTTAAAACATTATTCCAGTTTGCCCTTTTACATTCCCATTAAACATCTTAAAAAGTGCTATAACTATTCAATTACTATGAAGCAAAAAGACCCACCAATACGTATTTAGGGCAACTAAAAGTGAACGCACATCCTGAGAACATTTTTTAAAAGTACCTGCAAACCTGCATTCACTAACTTTCTACCTTAATACAGGTAAAACTCAATACCTGTACCTGTTGTTCTGGCAACAAAAGAATTATTTTTTTGAAAATGAAT
The DNA here is from genome assembly GCF_017639515.1 of Carcharodon carcharias. Lineage (NCBI taxonomy): Eukaryota > Metazoa > Chordata > Chondrichthyes > Lamniformes > Lamnidae > Carcharodon > Carcharodon carcharias. The sequence goes on along the minus strand of NC_054478.1, from coordinate 46,537,906 downwards.
GAAAACCTGCAATGTACCATTTTCTCTTCTGCAATACATAATGTCACTATTAAGCTAGCATTGTTTCCATCCTGATTTGTTGTGAGTTGTCATCAGCCAGTTAAAAAACAGCGAATGTTTGACGATGGATTTTGATAAAAGAGAAATGATAAGAGTATTTACAACAAGGACATGAATGGCAGCTTTTGAAAGTGTTGTGGGTATGGTCACACCTTAAAAATAAATCATGTTTACTTATATTCATAGGTACCATAAGATGTGTGTAGAATAAAAATCAGTTTCCAAATTGTAATTAACACAAGAGGAAAGTCATTCCCAAAATGTCTTAAATTAGATATAAATCTGAAAAATCATGTAAATGATTCATTGTCATAAAACAGACAAGAACATTAAGATTAATACAAATGAATGTATAGAACTTTACAGTGGCTGATCATAAGATTGCAGAAGAGTAAAATGAACATATATTGTTACCATTGAACTTTAAATTTTCACTGAAAAATCAATATGTTCTTGCAAACTTGCTTTCAAAGGGAACCAGCAAATTAAGTGGACAGTCTTCAAATACTTGATTGTTTAAAACTCACTGATATTTATTAAATCAGTGCAGCAAACCAGTTTATTTGCAGCTGAGCAGGTGAAAGAAGCCCATAACAAAATAAAACAAGTTCAATATTTTCTAATCCCAGTAAAAGTCAGTAATGGGTAGGTGGTAGCATAGTGATATTGTCACTGGGCTAGTAATCCAGAGACCCAGGGTAATGCTCTGGGGAGCTGGGTTCAAAACCCACCACAGTAGATGGTGAAACTTGAATTCAATAAAAAGCTGGAATTAAAAGCCTGATGAAGACCACCAAACAATTGCCAATTGTTGTAAAAACCCATCTGGTTCACTAATGTCCTCCAGGGAAGGAAATCTGCCATCCTTACCTGGTCTGGCCTACATGTGACTCCAGACCCACAGTAATTTGGTTGACTCTTAAATGCCCTCTGAACAAGGGCAATTAGGGCTGGGCAATACATGCTGGCCTAGCCAGTGATGCCTGCATCCCACAAATGAAATTTTTAAAAGTTCAATTTTAAGATGTACAAGACCAGTTCAGCCAGGTTTTACTGGTACCCTTCATTTCCAGGTTTTACTGGTTTTTTCCTTTGTTGTGATTGAAAATCCACTGAACAAAGCATAAAACCAGACAGCAACATGACAGGACTGCTGTTGAAAATGATAGACACTAAATGTGATCAAGGAATACACAGATCAAAAGGTCATTTATTGTTTTTGAACCTCAGTGGACTGGATCACACTTTAAATGTCAAGTAAAAACGTGAAAAGTCATACTTGATTAGTTACACAACGTGACTTCACTTCATGAGCTGTGAGAAATGTTGTTCCCTGAGCATTAACGGGTTGTAGCATATAATTTTTTTTTTGGGGGGGGGAGTGCGAGGGTGGAGAGGAGTTGAAAAAGACCTTTCTAGTTTACATGGTTAAATTCAAGAATGGTCCTTATTTTAGAGTTACCGAACATGTTTTATTTCATTAAATCATTTTGTTACATTGTTAAACTTGTGATGGGACAGTGAGCACTACAAAATTGTAGATAATTATTGAAAAGGTCTAATTAACTGATAGAATAAAAGCAGCAAAAGGAACCATTGTGTTCTCCATAACAGCACCATCTTTTTCCATTAGTTATAAAAACAAGACCTGGGGCAGAATTTTACATTGAATGAGCGGGCGCGGGCCTGACCCCAAATCACGTGAAATAGTGTGAGAAGACTTCGGCTGTGCATCACAACCTCTTCACACTTGTGTGCAACATTACAGTCGACAGGCATGGGCGGGAGTCAGAAACACACCCGCCGGCAATTAAGCAAGCAATTAAGCCCATTAAGGAAACAATTATTAGAAATTTTACATGGCCCGTGCGCTCTGACGGTTGGCGGGCAGGTCAATTGGCCAGGCAGCCTTCATGTTTTCACTTCATACTCGATCCGGGGCAGGATAAAATGCCGGGGATGAAATAAAATAAAAGAAGATTTTTGGGGGTTGAGGTGCTATGAGTTATGCTGTCAGTTGCTTGAATTTGAATTACAGAGTTTATGTTTTCTTTTGTGCAAATTTCATTGGATCAATGCTGCAGCTCCCTTAGGAAGACCCACAGCAGTTGTCAGACTTCAGGAAGTTCATTGGAAACGCCCACCCGCAACCCTCTCTTTCCATTGCCCCCCAACTCACCCCCCCACGCCCCAACCCCCCCCAATTGCCCCCACCCCCGAAAAAAATTCACTGCTTAAAATTAGTGCAATTTTTAGCCCAATTTATACTTAGATCGCCAGTTGTGATTAAAGAGGAAACTCTTGACTTACACATTTTGCAGAGGGACGAAACATTCACAAGTCCCCCACAGAAATCACATCTATTATAGTTGACACGGAATGCATTTGTTGTTGACAAAATATTATACAATTATTGTTATGAAGCATTGCAGGACATAACTTCTAAAAATAAAAAAAATTGAACATAAGATGTGAAGGCACGTGCAAAACTAACACTTGATGATGAAGCTGAATATTAAAATTATATTTATATGTTTAGAACAGTCATGTGCTTAAAAGTTTCCTTCCACTGTAATTGGAGGTTTTGAGAACTCAACTCATCAACACTGAAACTTTTCAGTTCAAATGTATGTTTATAGACCAATTTAAACAACTTCAGTTTTATAACATCATTTTTTTAATTAGTTTTTTTTTCTGGACCATGCATAGAAATATATAGAAATGACAACGCAGAAACAAGCCATTCACCCTGTCTGTGCTGTACAGGCATTCACCCTCCATACAAGCCAATAGTTCTAATCATATTTACTCATTCTGTTCCCTTCAGCCCATTTTCCTTCTTAAACTGCCCAATATAGTCTTGAATGTTGATAATGTTTCTTCTTCAACTACTAATCTGGAATTCCATAGCCTTAGCTCTCTGTGTAAACAAGTTTCTCCAACCTTTGTATCTAAAACTCTTAACGTTTAATTTCGTACCTATAGCTCCTCATTCTTGACTACCGCAAATGCTGATTGAATAAACCCTACCTTATCTTTTCATCATTTCAAACCAAGGGCTCCCAAACTGTGGGTCACCACCAGAGGTCACATTAAGGGTCACAAAATCCCTGTCCACAGAGGCAGCAATGGTAACTGGTGGAGAGGAGACTGCCCAGTCTGGAGGCTCTGGCAGGACAGCCAGCTTGGACTGATGCCGCTAAACAGCAAAGGGTGGATGGTGAGCACAAAGCACTCTAAATTCAGAAAGCACTTTCAGTGGTGAATTTGACCAGACTCAGGATATTTGTGCACCGACTTGACGCAGGCAGGGGACCAGCAGGTGTAACTCAGTCACTGGCTGAGCGTGGGATAAAGCAGGAAGTCATGTGGCTGAGCCGGGAAGGTGAGTGGTGGCTTCAGACTTTACAGCCTTTGTGCTCCTGTCTGCATATTGTGCACACTTCTTACCCTTAAACAGCTTCACAGGCACTGGCAACTAGTCCAAAAGGGGGTCGAGAAGAGGGGCTGTTGAGTGTGTGAGTTGGAAAGAGAGGCTGGTGTGTGTATGGGGGGAGGGAAGTTGGGAAGAAGTGCTGCTGAATGAATGGGGAGGGAAGGTTTGGGAAGTGGGGTTGGTGTGAGTGTGTAGGTAGGAAGGGGATGGGAAGAGTTGTGTGCGTGAATGTGTGTGCGTGTGGTGGGGGGAAAGGGTCTGATTACAATGTGTAGGCGGGGTAGGGAGAAATAGTTCTTCATGGAGTCTTCAGTCACCAGGGAATATGGAGAGCTTGGTTAAAACTTCCATGAGTATATAAAATAATAAAATTTTTACAAAGTATTTTGAAAACTCAGATTTTCATATTATACATTGGTCTATAATACATGAAGTTTAATAATTATATGCTGTATGTTACTATGCTCCTTTATTGCTGTTTTATTTTTGGTGGCGTTTGGGGTCATGTTAATTTTCAAATGTTAAAATGGGGTTACGTTTGAAAAATACTTTGGAAATCATTATTTTAAACACTCCTAATTATATTGCCCTGTAATCTCCATCATTCTAATGAAGAAACACACAATTTTTCAGTTTCTTCATATTTGTATTTCCTCATATCAGGCAGCATCCTAGTAAATCTGTGATGTACAATCCCTGAAGCTTCAATATCCTTCCTATAATGTGGAGCAGAATGCCGCACATAGTACTTAACTGAAGTTGTGATAAGGTTTTATATAGACTCAACGTTACCTCTGGACTTTGATGTTCTGTACCTTTGTTTACAAAATAGAATTCCATTAAATTTTTTTACGGTCTGAGGTGATGCCTTTAATGCCCTTCTGCTCTTTCACAGCACTGAACCTACTTCTTTTTAGAGTAAATAAACTGCAATTTTTTTAAATCAAAGTACATCTCCTCCCATGTACTAAAATTGAATTCTATCTCCCACCTTTAGGTAAAGGATTGTGTCAGTGATTATTAAATCATTGCTCTTCACAAATCCAACTGAAAGAGAACTAATAAACTACTTATACTGAGGCTTGTTCAAATGGAAATGATTTAAAATGTTGAAGGACATCAAACAAACATATTTTAATTGTTACTCTACAATAGCTAATCAGTTGTATAAAGATTGTTCTCTTTAGTATTACATCCTCCACAAAGTCAGTGGAGTTAATGGAATCAGAGTTCAGGGATAAAGATTTAACATTGTGACAAAGATTTAGAATTTACTTGGCAAAAGGTTAACATTGCAGGTAATAAACAACTTCACACATCGATTTCCAAGTTCTATAGAATTCATTTGGCAGGGTTAATACCCTCCTATGAATCTCTGAAAAATCTGGAAAGTAAATTTGCCTTACTTTATATTCTTTGAACAGAAGATATGGGGCAGAATTTTTCACTCAGCATGCGGGTGCACCTGACCCGCTCGATCGTGAAATAGCATGTGATGACATTGGGCGAGCGTCTCAACATCTTCACGCACTTGCGCGATATTTCAGTTGGCAGGCGTGCGCGAGAGACGACAGCGTTCACGCCAACAATTGAGGTCTCTTAAGGCCATTAACATTGTAACTCACGTCGATTTTTCATTGCCCGTCCAACATTAAGGTTGGTCTTGATTGGCCCGCCCACGTAAAATGGCGGCGTGCCCCTGACCGGGGCTGCCAATCAGGAGCCCTCCTGCTTGCGCCCGCTCCCGCGCTTCCCTCCCCAACGGGGGAAAATATTTCCCAAAGGCTGTCTCCACCCCTGCTGTGGCTGTCAGGAGGTGATAGGCCTTCCTCCGTCACACTCACCTCACTGTCCCAAACATTTTCATTGCTGCCTGCTGGGGTTCTCTTTCAGTTGTCCATCTGAGCTCTCCTGCGTTCCCATCCAACCACTGATCACACTCCCATGCAGCTCCTGTGCCCATCCAACATGAGGCTCCACTCACTTTCAATTTCTAAAACATGGCCCTAGTCAAGTTTCTGCTCAGCCCCACCCTGTCCTTTCCCCTCCCCCAGTTCCCCATGCGCTTTCCCCCATTACTGTTGACCCCCTTGGCATCACCTTCCAACTCCAAACCGTCACCTACCAACCCGAACCCTTGTCTTTCCAGGATGTCCAGGTGAAGGTGCTCATTCCCTACTTTCCTGATAATTCCACCCACCCCATCCACATTGACCTGCCCAATATCCTCCTTCCCATCTATGTCTGCCTCCAAGCCCTTACCCACCACCCTCACCACCCCTTCTACCACTACCATCAGTGTTGTGCTGTTCAGTGCTGTGGGAGAGCAGCTCATTCTGCCTTCTTCCCCCAGACTCCTTCGTCCCTCTGGAATCCTTGCACTTTCTAGGCTCCTTCCTCCCCATCTTGCAACTCCTTACCCTGGACTCCTTCCTCCCCTTGGACTCCTTTCTCTCCTACAACCCATCCCACCTCACCCGCGGCGCCCCCCCCCCCCAACCCCCCACCCCACCGGTACACCTTCCTCTCTCACTCACAGCTGGACCTTCCACTCCCCCCCACAACTCACCGGTCACTCTGTAGCAGCCCATAGCCAAGACTGTGATGTTCCAAACGAGACCACAGGCATCAGCGGAGGGCTTCCACCTTCTGTGAGCTGCTTCGCAGTGGAGCCATGTCCATTGGAATCCACCCAGCATATGATGCATATGTTCCTCCAGGGTCCGGTAGCTGTAGGGCTCCAGCATCTTCTGCTCCTCAGATATCCGCCATCTGAGCAAGGCCCTAATGATAAGTCCTAACATCTGTACGTCACACTTGTCCAGACATGTTTTGCTGCCGGCGTAACGGTAAAGCTGGAGTCAGAGGATAATTCCAGTCAGGCTTTACTTTGCATCCCATTACAGTATCATAGTATGACAGTGTCTTTACAGTGTAGAAGGAGGCCATTCAGCCCATAGAGCCTGCACTGGCTCTCTGAAAGAGCATTCCTTATCCCCGTAACTGTTTTCAGGTAGCAATCCATTTCCCTTTTGAACACCTCAATCGAATCTGCCTCCAGTACCCTTTCAGCAAGTTTGTTCCAGACTCCAACCACTCTCTGGATGAAAAATGTTTTCCTCACGTCATATTTATTCTTTTTGCCAATTACTTTGAGTCTGTGCCCTCTCGTTCTTGATGTTCTCTTGTGTGGGAACAATTTCTCACTATTTACCCTGTCCATATCTCTCAGGATCTTGAATACCTCTATCAAGTCTCCTCTCACCCTTCCTTTTTCCAAGGATAACAGGCCCAACCTCTCCAATCTATCGTCATTGCTACAGTTTTTCATCCTGGGAATCATTCTTGTGAATCTCCTCTGTACTCTCTCCAATGCCTTCACATCCTTCCTCAAGTATGGTGCCCAGAACTGGATTCAGTACTCCAGGTGAGGCCCAACTACTATCTTATACAAGTTCAACATGACCTCCTTACTCTAGTACTCAATGTCCCTATTAATAAAGCCTAAGATGCTATATGCTCTATTAACTGCTCTCTCAACGTGTTCTGCCATCTCCAATGACCTACGTACATATACACCGAGGTCCCTCTGTTCCTGCACCTCCTTTAGAGTCTCTCCCTTTATTTTATACTGTCTCACCGTATCTTTCCTGCCAAAATGAATCACCTCCCACTTCTCTGCACTGAACTTCATTTGCCACTTGTCTGCCCAATCCACCAACATGTCTATGTCCTTTTGAAGTTCAAGACTATCCTCATCACAGTTGACAACATTTCCAATTTTCGTATCATCTACAAATTTTGAAGTCATGCCCTGTACACCACAGTCTAGGTCATTAATATATATCAGGAAGAGCAAGAACACTGACCCCTGAGGAACTCCACTACAAACCTTCCTCCAATCTGAAAAACAACCTTTTATCACTACTCTCTGTTTCCTGTCACTCAGTTGATTTCTTATCCAAGTGCCTACTTTTACTTTTATTCCATGACCTAGAATTTTGCTCACAAGTCTGTTGTGTGGCACTGAATCAAATGCCTTTTGAAAATCCATATACACCACATCAACAGTGTTTCCTTTATCAACCTTCTCTGTTACCTCCTTGAAAATTAGTGACATGCAAAAGGGTTTCATGTCAGCCTCCAGCAGGACTGGCATTCCACTATGGTGGACACCATTGGATGATCCCATTGTGTTTTCACACCGACGTGAAACCAATTTTTGGCCTTTTTGCCAGAATGTCATTTCCCCCAAACCCCTCCTCCCCACCTGCCATGACACCCGATGTCAACAGGGCTGGAAAATTCCAGCCTAAGTCCAGTGGCAGACTGGATAGATGATGTGATTCCCGCAAGCTAGTGGGACAGGTGAACACGTGTGATCTTCCAATTTTTAGCTCATTAATTATGCAACTGCAAGGAGCTCAGCAAAATCTGTTGTGGGGTAGGCAGGAGGCCACCTGCCATGCCATTACTTCATGGGGTCAAAAGTCCTGGCGCCGTATTCAAATGGCACCCAGACACACATTTGCTCAGTGTGGGCCAAGAGCTCTGCAATACACCTCCAGTGTCCTTGGCTGCAGTTTGTACTGGAGAATTTCACAGAGGTGGGCAAGAAAGGGTGCCTCCTGCCTTCCCTTTCACTCATCTCTATATAAGAGCATTGCCAGCGATATACACACGGTCGGGCCAATGCTCGCTGTTGCAGTGTTCCGTCTTTGCCAGCCTCTTGAACTTCTAGAGGCCCCACTGCCTCTTGTGCTCAGGCCCTTGCTCCTCCTGGCCCTGTGCCACCCGGCAACAGGCCCTCCTCCTCTTCATCTGGATGAGAGCCAATATCAAGGCAGAGTACTCTGCAGCCTACATCGTCGCCACCTCAGTGGATGTATGAAAGAATTGAAGTGATAGGTTAAGTGGGCATATCCTTCACAGGGTTCCCCCCATATCAAAGCCAGCAGGCCAGTTCTAAGCCCTTTGCCTGATCTCTGTCTAGACATGGCATCCCCACCCCACCCATCCTAGGTATAGGGCATCCTAGAGGACCTGGCGTTCCTACCATTTATACATGAATGCCTATGGTGACAGGACAATGAGAGCCATGTGCAAGCTGCCTCACTTGGACACTTTTCCACTTGTCTCCATGACCCTCAAAACTCTACAGAGAGTCCATTGCCTTGACTGTATAGTAAGACTAACCACATGATTCCTTGTCAGCCATGACCATTCACCTGTGCCTCTTGGAGACATTTCACTACCTTTCATCCCTGCCTCTAACTGCAGCTGATAGCAAGTGGCACAGAATGAATGGCAGCTCCACACCTGGCTGGGATCTTGATGTTATGAGACCCATGAGACAGGAAAAAACCTGCTGCATTGTGGGTGTCAGAATAGAGAGGAGGACACAACGGAGCATCTTTGACATCCAGTTGCCTCATACTTATTAGTGTGTCCCTTTAGTTGGCCACTTGTGCTCAGCTTGAACTTCAACCACCCAAAAAGACCCTCCTCCCACCTTGAGGGATTTCACTGACTGACTAATTGCATGGTCAAGGTCAGTTTGGAAAAATGCTGTGCGTCACCTTTTAAACTCACTCCACAACCTCCTACACCCTACACCCCCCCCCCCCCATTATGCTTGAAACTACCCCCCATCACCATAGACCCACCCAATATCACCATTCCTCTCCCCACTGTCACCCTTGAACTTCCCCCATTACCCTGGATCCTATCACAATCCACCTCCACATGCCTTTCCTCCCCTCAGAGCAGAGACGCATTACCGTCCCCATGCCCATCCTGACCCCACCCCCTCCTGTTATCCAAGTCAGCTGTATTTTTCCCCTCCGTGACCCACCTGAGGAGACCCCCACCTTCCAGACTCTTACCCTGGACTGCCACCCTACCGTATCCAAGTCCACTCTGACAGTGACAGTTCCTCCTATCACCAGTGCCCTGAGTTCATCCCTCAGGATCCCAAGCTTGACCCCTAAGACACTTCCCCTCCATCTTCCCTGGACATTCTCCCCCACCCTTCCCCGTACACTCTCCCCACCCATCCTCAATAAGCCCACCTCCCCAGTCGAGCCTTCGCTTCACCCTTCCACCCTACCCCACTTCTAGTCTTTGCCTGTTTTTCTTGTCCAGCCTTGGCACAGTGTTTGCTAACAGCACTCTAATGAAGTTATGTGAGGTCCCCAAGAAGGAGAAAGCAATATCAATGGACCTCAAAGTCATGGAAGAGGTGAAGTTCATCAGGTGCATGCCACTTATATACCGTTGTAAAAACGAATGTTTTAAATTGCCGCTGGCAGGGAACTTAATATGAAGGACAAACTTAATTCCGGTGGGGTGGCCTTTTAATTAGCATGCGTGAGATGCTAATGAATGAAATGAGGTTCTCGACATTGTTCGTTGAGAAACTTGACCCGCCTTGAAAGCTGAGAGAACAAAATTTGTGCACTTTATCCTGCCATTGGGAAACAGATTTTTTGTCTCCTGCCAAATTAAGTATGCCTGCCCACCATGATTCCCAGTGCTTGCAGGAGCAGAAAATTCTGCCCATAATATCTGGCAGTGCAGTATTATTCAAAAGTCAAACAGAAACATTTATTACTGGACAATGTGATCTCCTCGGCTTCAGAATGTGGAATGATAAATACTTAATCAGGATAGTTTAAGCTGTAAACCACAGAAGAGATTAATTAAAATTAATAGTTTAGCAGTAATAAGATATAATACAGTTGTTCTTACAAAGAGTTTCAACTTCCACTTGTCTTAAATGTAAACATAATAAGGATAAATACTTCACTAACTGTTGATAATAGAAAGCCTGCATCAACAACTTCTACCTAGATATTTGTCATGGCCAACTGAGCTCCATGAGTAAAACCACCAGTTAAGTTGTTGTAACTTGACACGAAACTGGTGAACTCCGGAAGAAAGCCCCAGGTATGCTTCCATTTGGTTATTGAGCTGTCATCAATTCCTCTGCCTCAGAGCCACCCTTTGCAACCATTCTGAGAATAAGCTAGGCCTTTTACACTTCTGTACAAAAGGCCCCGCTTGGCTTCCATTCACCTCAAACAAGATAAATAATGTAGGAGAGGCAAGGGCCAGGGACTCATAAGATTATCCTAGATGTAGGAAACTGTTCTACCAATCTCATTTCATCCATCCAGATTGGTCCTAAAATTACCCCCATTGCAACATGCATTTGTTCTTAAATGCTTACAGTTTTTTCTTGCTTCCATTACTTTTCTCCCAGAGTCTATTCATTAATGGAAGGCTAAATTTACTAGTTAAAACTTCTGACAACATCAATTTAATTTAAAGTAATTCACTGGATTTACTTGTTCCATACCTGGTCTACTATAAAATCGCTTTTCAGACATCTTTTACAAATAACAATCTCAGGTTTCTCCGATATTCCTCATAACTGATACCCCTTACTCCTGGGGGATCAGTTCATACTCTTCTTTGCACTGCCCCCAGTGTGTTCTCTGGTGCCTCAGTGACCAGAACTAGATATTGCTTTCAAGGTAGTTTGATCAGAGCACTGAAAAATTTGAACTGACTTGCAATGTACTGTGTCACCTGGATGGTTCAACATTTCATTGGCTTAATTCATTGCTGCTCGACACTGTTTGGTCACTTTGAGCAAGTAGCATGGTAAGACTTTCAAGTCTTTCATCAGTGACATCTTTACCTACTGTGACATAATTCACTAAGCATGCGCTGCCCTTTTTTCCTTCCAACATCCGTACTTTACGTTCGTCTGAATTAAGTTTAATCTGTTATTGTCTGCCCACTTACATATTTTATCCAGCTCATTCTACAATTTCTGTGTTCAGCTGGAATAGAAGTGATTAAATGGCAGAATTTGACCCATCTGGTGCCCACTCCGAGGATTATTGCGCTGCAACCCCAAAGACTTGAGGACAGTATTTTTAAGAATGATTTTTTTACTGAGCTTGCTCATTGAGGGGGCTAAGCAGGATCATTGAACATCCATATCCCACTCCCCCACCCCCTCCCCCAATGGATCAGGACTAGTGCACTACAGAATGCATTGCCTTGGGGGCAGAGCAGGCAGGCACCCACAATTAGGATTAACCTAAAAAGCCTGCCTGTTATCCTGTAAAGTCATCAGAGACAGTCAATGTTTCAGACAGAGACCTCAGCACTAATGCTGCGATTTACATGCATTGCTGAATTTTCAGGCTTGATGGATCTGAACTGTGCAAATGAAATTTATTAAACTGTATCAAAATAGAATTAGATATTAACCTGTGCCTGATTAGGAAATATGAAATAACAAATTAAGCCTTGTTGAATCGTTTTCCTATAATTCCAAATTTCTTTCCAAATTCTGACATTTTTAGGTGAGCAAGAAGCTTGACATCATATAGGGAAAAGTAACTAGGTCAACAGCCCATCCACCACCTTAAACATTCACTCCTTCCACCACCGGCGCATAGTAGCAGCACTGTGTACCATCTACAAGATGCGCCGCAGCAATTTGCCAAGCCTCCTTTGACAACCCATTCTAAACTGTGACCTCTACCACACAGAAGAACAAGGGCAGTAGGCACATGGGAACACCACCACCTACAGGTTCCCCATCTAAGCCACACGCACCATCTTGACTTGAAAATATATTGTCGTTCCTTCACTGTTGCTGGGGTTGAAAACCTGGAAATTCCTTTCTCACAGCCCTGAGGGTGTACGTATAGGGCATGAATGCAGCGGTTCAAGAAAGAGGCTGACCACCACCTTCTCAAGGACAATTATGGATGGCGACAAATGCTGGCCTTGCCAGCAATGCTCACATCCCATGAACAAATAATAAGAAAAGGTAGAAGTCCTTTTTAAAATGAATAAATGAAAGACAGAAAAGTGTGACAGGATTGAATTTCACCCATGAAATTGAGAGGTCTTGATTTAATCAAGACATTTGAAAGGCATGGTACCTATCACCCATGCTAAGTAGAATGTCATATTGACTTAAGATCTCCTTGAGTAGAGAACGTGAGACTGACAGCTAATAAGACATGGGCAAAACTATCGAGATAAGAATGAAAGGAAATTCACTGGCTGTGGTGAGAGAAATGTCTGAAACTCATGATATAGGTCTGGAACAAGTTTGATAATGTAGAGATAAAACATATTGATTAAAGCTGTTGACAAATGCCAGAACCAAAAATTACAAGCAAGGGCAAAAGGACAGCTAAGACAGCTTCTTTGGTATTTGCCCAGAACGTTCCAGCTCTTGCAGTTTGTTTGGTAAAAATGAGAGTGATAGATTTCAGTTATAATTCAATGCTTGTTTTTGCATCAGTAAATTTTTCAGATAATCAGCTTAGTGGATTATAAGCCTAAATTATGCATTTCATAGCCTGGATTTTTTTTCATAATTTTTATTGCTGCTGTTTCTGTGCTTTTTTTCAGTAAGAATGCTTTTTAATCAATATACCAGAGGAAACTTACTTGGGTAATTTTTAAAACTTTTAAATTTAAAAATGGCCATAATTGTCAGGCTACTATCCTGGCCCACTGGCCTGTGGTTTCAGCTGTGGTCAGGTAGGTGGGGGAAGCCTCAGGAGGTGGCTCACAGACAACTGTCCTAGTTCCCGTGGGCACCCACAAGTCAATTGGAAAATTCCTCTGTAGATGACTAATTAAGACCAATTGCTTACCTTCTTACCTTACACGGTTGCCTGCCCTTCTGCCCCATCTCCCATCCCACTTCTGGGAAAATGACCGGAGGACAGAGTTGTGCCAACACCCTGGCACGCTGGCTGGTGGCTCAAATTTTTTGTGCCTATGCATCCGCCTCTGTACTCACCCCGTATAAAGGCAAAAATTCTGACCTCTGAGTTAAGCTCCACTGAAACTAAATCAGTAGATAAAATTAAGCCAACTAGATTATAAACACTTTTTAACAGTTCCACTTCACACATTTAAAATGACAACAAAAATTTGCTTTTATATATATTACCAAAGGCTTATCAAAGAGGTACATTTTAAAGAGGATCTTAAAGGAGAAGACAGATATAGAGTACAGGAAGGGATTAGGGACGGAATTTGAGACTGAGCAGCCTAAATGACAGAAGGCACAGCTATCAATATTGAGGTGAAGAAAAGCGTGGATGCATATGAGGAGTTTGAAGAATGGATGATTCTGGAAGAGTTGTATGGCTAAAAGAGGTTAGTGATAAGGAGGGACAAGGCCATGAAGAAATCTAAGCGTAAGGATCAAAATTTTTGTTGTAAAATATTAGACAGGCAGGCTTCCATAGATTAAACAAAGAACAAGATAAGTTTATTGAAACTATTTCCTGAACTAATCAAAAAATAGGTAAATTGCAATACATCACATGCATTCACCTGGGCCCACACACATACACCAGTACAGATGGCAGAGTAAGAAGATAGGCTTATGGGAGTGTTACAGTTCAGGCATGAAAAAACGAAGGAACTGTTCCTTGACCGGTCCTGATGCAGTGGTTCCACGTTGTAGTCGTTTTATTCCTGGGTGTAGTCGTATGGAGCATATTTCCATTTTTTAAATCCTGTCAAGATCTCGATTTTTCTTCTCAGGATGGCTACTTTGCAAAACTGGACACAGCATTTCCGGGAGAGAGAAAGAGAGAGAGAGACAAAGAGGGCACATAGCTTCAAAAACCTCTGTTCAGTACAGCATTGCCTTTTGTTCTCTCTGCTGCTTGGTAAAGGGGTCCTAGAAGTACTTTGCCGGGTATATATCCCATAGAAATTCTATTAGTTAATGTCTGCTGCAGCTATTGTTTCAGAACAGGTAATTGCATTTTGATGTCTCATTTTAGAAACATTTGAAAAGTCTCAGGATGGTGTGTATCAAGAGATGTCGGGTCTTTCAGGCTCCCCAGGGGGTTGAATGTCTGTGCTCATCCCTCTTGCTGGAATGCAAAATGATATCTATTGCAATAGTCTGGGCAGTTTTCCCATGGCCTGTAGAGATTCCAAGTTTTTTTCAAGTCCAGACAGAGAAAGAAAAATTAAAATTTGTATCTTCAAACAAGTACATGCTCATAACATGGACAGGAGGCGCACACATATTTAAGGCCAGAGGTGCACCACTTGCCATATTGAGGAAGGAAGATGAACAAATGTACATTCTAAATGAGGTACCTAATGCCTCTTAGAGGTCCCCACTTCAAGATTGGTTTGGCCGATGCAGCCCATTCTACCAGCATTCGGTAGCCAGGAAAATAAAGCAAGCTCAATGATCATAAAAAGCTATACTTTTTATCTCAATGTTTTATCAACAACCAATAAGATTAAGATACATAATAAAAATAGTGCATATATGGGTATTGAAATTATCTGAATGTCTACTGCTCAAGTTTTATTTATTAATCAGAAATGTAATTCACCATATCTGGACTCCCAATTAGCCATGTGACAAATGCCATGGACAACTCTGTGCTAACTCACAATTGGCTCTTGCAGGGGCAGGCAGTTCCGCACAACTGGTACACGCAAATTGGACTACAGATTCCTCATAATATCCTCTTATTTAAATTATGAGGCATTATATTGCAAAATGCCTCATTGCCTTCAGACTACTCATAAAGAGCTTTTCTCTGTGTGATGTGCTGCCAACACTATTGATTATCTTGTTACTGACCTTGTTTAAAAGTCTTTAATAAAAAGAAACTTAAAAAATTGCTTCTTCATGCAATAAAAAAACACCTTAGCTGGAAACTGGCTGCAATGAATTATAACAGGATTCTGGAGAAGACTCATTTATGCAGATTGCATCAGTTATAGATAAAGTGAGCAAACAGCTAGCACCAAAGCAATTTGTTATCGCTGTGGAAGAGTGCAAGTATTTTCAATGAACATGGAAATATTTTCAGCTGCCTTACTGTGCCATGTCAAGTAAAATATGTAACATACTTTTATTCCAAGAAAAGGTGTAATTGTAGAAGAAATTATAATTCTTTAAAGATTTAATGCTGTCTGTTGCATGCAGAAATTTATTCATCTTAGAAAGATGAAATTCAAATTTATGACCCACTGAAGATCACTTTTGCATGCAGTTCATTTTGAAGATTTCTTCATTTACCAGGTTATTATTGAACTCATACACTTTTATTTACAACTTCAACTATAATCTTAAAATGAAACTGAAGTTTGATTGCATAATTTTGGATGAACTGGAATCATCAGGTTATAGTTATGGAGATTTGATGATGAAACAATATGAAAGGAATTTCAATTAGGGTGTGAAAATGCAAATATCTTCACGAAAATGATGGATAGGTTCAAATTCAGTAATTGAGCTCTCGAACTTGATTCATGATCCTTCCAAAAAAGATCATAGCCATAGATGGAGTTGATCAAAAGCAATTGTTTGAATTTTGGATAAGTGTGATATCTATGGCTGTCTATTCATTCCTAAAATCTAACTAAAATTTTCAGCATATTTAAATATCACATCCATGAAAAAGCAGGTGTTATGATACCCTCTTCAGCACATTTTATGACTGTTATTGCTGTCATAGCAGCTGATATTTTGCTCTATTTTCTTTTTGTGAAATTAGATCTTACCAAACTTAATCCACCCTGTCCCCATTTCCACATACGAGTTAGATTTTTTAAATTTATTTGTTCATGGGATGTGGTCATTATTTGCAAGGCCAACATTTATTGCCCAATCCTAATTGTCCTTGAGAAGGTGCAGTAAGCAACATTCTTGAACTGCTGTCATCGATAAGGTGAAAGTACTCCCACAGTACTGTTAGCGAGGGAGTTCCAGCAACAATGAATGATTGGCAATATATTTCTGAGTCTAAATGGTGTATGACTAGGAAGGGAGCTTCCAGAAGTTCCCATGCGTCTGTTGCCCTTGTCCTTCTAGGTGGCAGGTGTCGCAGTTTGGAAGCTTCTATTGAAGAAGCCTTGGTGAGTGCATCTTGTAGATGTATGCACACCACTGTTTGATGGTGAGAGAAGGAGCGAGTGTATAAGGTGAATAAAAAAAAATCCATCAATCTTTGATTTAACATTTACAATTAGTCTAGCATTAATTACCGTTCATGGAAGAGAGTACCAGCCTTTGTGTGGAGACCTGTTGCAGAAGTGCTTCTTAATTTCCCTCCTGAAAGGTTTGGCTCTATTTTTTAGACTTTATCCTCTCATCCTATACTCCCCAACCAAGGTCAATAGTTTCTCCCATTCTCTTAATTTGTTAAGGTCTTCAAAACTTCAATCAGCTCACTCATTAACCTTCTAATAACAAGGACTATAATCCTAAATTGTGTAATCTCTCCTCTTAATTTAACCCTAGCAGTCCAATAATCATCCTGGTAAACCTAGGTGCTCTCCCTCCAGGACAAATCCAGGACCAATATACCCTTTGTTATGATTCCCACAGAGACCGATAATTTGAATTTCTAGTGACTCACTGAGAGGATTGCCACAAGATTTCAAGTTTTAAAGCTTTTATTGTAATAAACAAACTGAAACAACATTGCCTAAAAAATATTCAGTAGACAATTTAGACTCTAATTTATAGAAAAGATTCCCAACTTAACTTTTAAATTGAAAAAAATCATCCTCCACAGTTATACTTTATTCTGTCACTTAAGGAGATGCTTCATTCTCCAGGAGCCTGATAGCTTGGTTCCTTTTTCTTTTTCCAGCTGGATAACTTCTAATCCCCAAAATGACTTTCACAGTGAGGATTACCTTGTAAATCCCTCCCTCTAGCCAAAGCTAGGTGAATCTTCCAACCTTGTTTAAATCTTCACCAACTTGGTCTTTTCAATCAGAATGTGAGCCTCCACCTGCATTTTACATGGTGAACAATAGAGACTGGCTGTCTTATTCTCTGCTCTCTCTCTCTTTCTCTTCCTCTCTTTCAGATTCTTGTAGACTGACCCATCTGTAAAGTTCAGGAATATCTTAGGAAACCCTGCAAGCTGATACTACAATGGCTTCATATGGCCTGTTCCCCTCCCAAAGCCCATCATCATGGCAATGTCAACCACATGGGCCTTGTATCTAGGTAGAAAAGATGACTAACTCTCTTCTAAAATCCAAACTCAATCCTATCTTGGAATTAAATTGACAGTTAAGGTATAGCTGTATGCAAAACCTAACATTCCTAACACCTTCTAGAGATTTGGACACTAACAGTCTGTCCACTGTCATCACAACTGCCCTTGTCATTGATTACAGGTGTGAATATCTCACACCTTCTTCCCAGTAAGATAAACTGAACCACCCCCCAACCCCCGGCCCCCATTTAACCTTTAGCAGCCAAACTACCCAAGCTAATTGTTGGGCGGAATTCAGAACAAGTCATATGACCCCTTCATTCATCCATTTTACCCTAAATTAAAGAGATGGTTCTAAAATATAACAATCTTACAAACTTCATATTTCTAATATCTTGCTAAGGTGTAGAGCCCAGAACTGCTCACATTACTTCAGCTGTGATCTAACCAGATTAGGAATAGCTAAAATATGACTTCCACCTCCTTGTATTCCAGTCCACTAAATATAAAGGCCAGCATTCAATTAGCCTAGTTAATGATTTTCTATACACGTTCATGATATTTTAATGATCTACATACTTGGACTCCCAAGTCTCTATTGACTTCCACAGTTTCTATCTTAGCAGAGCTACAGCATCAAACTAACATATTTATTTTTTATCCTATGCCTTTGTATCATTTTAGCAATTTTCACACACTTCAGGGCATTAAACCTATTTCAAAAAACAACAAATACCCAGTGAGTGAAGCTATCAGTTAAAATCTGATAAGCATCTGCTTGCCTTTTACATGCAAAACATGTACATCCACCTATTCACATGAACTAATTTAGCAATGACTGCTGGTAGCCTGTATAATTTATCAGGCCAAGTTTGACTCAAGCTGAGATGTTTCATGATTTATGTATCTATTGAAAATGAACTGAGAAACTGTATAATTCCTTGCATTGTTCCTAGATGAAGAAATCTTTCAACTTATTTATTTTTGCTTGATGATTAAGGCAGGAAAATTTTGACTTTTTGCAAAACATCCTGTTAGCCAGATTTGCCAGGCATGATAATGAACCAGAGTACAAACTGAGGCACTGCCAGTGCAGCAGTTGGTAGATGACTTACCAATTATAAAAGTAATATACGGCAGGTACTGGAAATCTGAAATATAAGTGCTGGAACTGGTGAGCAGGTAAAGGGAGAAAGAGAGTTAATGTTTCAGATCAAGATAACTTCTTCAGAACTGAAGGAAGGTAGAAATAAAAACAAAAAACTGCAGATGCTGGAAATCCAAAACAAAAATAGAATTACCTGGAAAAACTCAGCAGGTCTGGCAGCATCGGCGGAGAAGACAAGAGTTGACGTTTTGAGTCCTCATGACCCTTCGACAGGAAGGTAGAAATATGATGGGGTTTATGCCCTTGAAGTGGGGAGGAGAGGAAGAACAAAAGGGAAGTCCAGGATAGAGTAGAGGGCAGGAGAGATTAAAGGATAAAGATGTCGTAGAACAAAAGGCAAAAGGAGTGGTAATGATTGTAGTGAAAAAACAAACATTTGTCCACATTGAGTGTGAATGGCAGAATAATGAACAGCTCTGTCTGAAAGCAAAAAAAAAAAACCCCAAAATAACTCTTCTCAATCCTAAATGAGACTGTGCCCCCGTGTTCTTGATTCCCTAGTGTGAGGTACAACCACTCAGTGCCTAACCTGTCAAATTTCTTCAGTATCTTGTTTGGTTCATTCTTCTAAACTAGAGAGAGTATAGGCCCAATTTATAAGCCTCTCATCATAAGCCAACTCTCTCATCCCAGGAACCAATCTAGTGAACCTTTGCTGTACTGTCTCTAACGTGATTATGTATAGAAACCAAAGCTGCGCATAGTAGTGTGCGTGGCTCACTACAGACCTGTACAATTGCAGCAAAGCTTCCTTATTCTTTAATTCCAAACTCTTTTCAATAAAGGCCAACATTCAATTTGCCTCCTACTGCTTGCTGTACCTGCATGCTAACTATCTGTGTTCCTTGTATGAATATACCCAAGTTCCTCTGAATTTCAACATTTACAAATTTCATACCATTTAAAAATATGTTCTCCTTTTCTATTCATATGACCAAGGTGAATAATCTCACACTTCTTCACATTATCCTCCATCTGTGACCTTTTTACCCATTCATTTAACCTATCTATATCTCTTTTCAGCATCTTTGTGTCCACTTCACAGCTTACATTTCCACCTAACTTTGTATGGTCAGCAAATTTAGATACATTACTCTCTGCCTCTTTGTCTAAGCCAATAATATAGATTGTGGTCAAAGCCTGCCATGTTGAAAATGCCCCATTATTTTCTTCCTGTCTGTTACCCAATCCTCTATCCATACTAATATATTATCCAAAAGAGATGAGCCCTAATCTTGTATTTTAATCTTTTGTACGGTAACTTATCCAATGTCTTTTGAAAATCCAAGTATATTATATCTACTGGTTCCCCGATTTAATAAATCCTCAAATAAATTCTAATAAATTTGTCAAACGCAAATCCCCTTTCATAAAATCATGGTCTGAATGCTGTGCTTGTTGGGCGCGCTTTATTGGCGGGCCTGGAAGTAGTCACGATTTCTGCTTCCAGCCATGATCAGACTCCAAACATGATTTGGCACTGGCTGGCCAATTAAGGGCCGGCCAGCATGAAATGCGCCCGGACATTTACGATGCGCTGGCAGCAGGAGCAGGAGCGTGGTGGGTGCTGGGTCCAATGGGGACCCGGTGGGGCATTTAAAAACAGCAGAGGCAGATCCCTGAAGGCTGCCAGGAGGTTTTGAGGAGCTTCAGGGAGCTGTCTTGGAGAGACTTTTGAAATTTGCAGGACTTATGGCCTCAGCACCCACTAGACATGCAAGGCAGGAGGGCAATGCTGGTGGGCACTCTGCCCCAGTTCTCAAATGAGTGCCTGTGTACTCTAGTGGAGGCAGTGAGTGCCAGGTAGGAAATTCTGATGCCACAGGATGGCAAGAGGAGACCGCAACATAACACAAGGAAGGCCTGGTCAGAATTGGCAGCACAGGTCAGCAGGCATGATGTACTGTGTTACTCCTAGATCCAGTGCCCCAAATGGTTTAATAATCTTCTGTGCTTGGCATGGGCAAGTTGGCATAGTACTGTGTGGAGATATTGTGAAGAGTCGCCATCCTTCGTGGCATGCAGAGTGACAAAAGACACATTCACCTGTGCAGGCCAAGGCTGGGAGATGTGGCTGCTAGCCTTGAAACATCAAAGGGTGCGATGTGCAAATTTGACAAGCCCTTCAACCTGGTTATCCGGGGCGGGGAGGTACTGGTGGAAGTGTGGCTGGTATGGTTTTGGACGTAGAGGGTGGACTAATGAATGCACTTTGTTCCAAACAGAAGGAAAAACCAGAATGCTGGGAGGGCAGACAAACAGGTGTTGGGGTGGCCAACATGCTCATACTGACCAAATTTGGGATGGATAGCCTCGAGCTAGAGTGCCAGTGAGGAGCAAGGCCCTCAGATCATGGAGAGGCAGCGGTGCCAGGAAAAGGTAAGGATCCTGTGGGCATATGCGAGATTGGTGGAGAGTATAAACAATGTAGTGTTGTCTCATCTCAAATGAGGACTTCTAAGCAAGAGTCTGCAGTGATCCAGCAATCACAATGCCACCATGGTGCAGTTCTCCCTAGTTTCACCCATCCACCTAGCATGCACATTGAATATGCGATGATTGTTAATACTGACATATTGTCTTCCTTCCTTGGATTAGCCAGTTTCCAGAGCTGCCAGCACTCCGAGGACCCTCCCTTGACACCTGAGGAGAAGCTGCAGGCAGATCCACAAGTGTCACACCCTCTATTGCTACCAGGCGCCAGCACAGATACAAGCATGTTGGTGGGAATTAGTTCGCTGGCTCAGATGGGAGTGCACTGTGGGGAGGGTACAGCACACTCTCATGAGGAGCTGGGGAGGCAGACAGTGCCCAGGACGCCAGTTGTCAGAGGGCTGCTGGGGACCAGGCTGATGCTGAGTCTAAGGCAGATGATGAGCCTCTGGAGTTGTCCATCAGGCAACAGATTCTGGATGTCCAGCGGGATGCGTGGGAAGATCTGGCAGAGATCCCTGAGGGTCTGCGTGCCATGGCCTCTGTCATGGAGGAGTCTGTGAGGAGCTTGAGTACAGCATTGACCCTGTGCACTGAGCATATAGCCTCTGTGACCTCAGGCCAGTGTGAGAGATGGACGAGGCACCTAGTCACTCTTCCACGTGCCCGTCCATTAATGGTGAGCAGGGATGTCCAGACATACGTCATACTGGCGGATGAGCTGCCTGTCGTCTCTGTGGGCTGTGCGTCCTCTCACAGTGCTCTAGATGAGAGAGGCAGCTCCTCTACCCCTCTGCCAGTGACTGTGGCATCTGATGAGGCTGCGATGACTGAAGAGTGCACAGCTATGTCGCTGGTTGCACACTCCCAGCTGGAGCCAGCTCGGGCCCGGCCGGCCAGAGGATGACTGCCATGGTCTTCAGGGCTGACATGACAGCAGAGTCAGCAATCTGTCTTCAATGGCGCTGCCAGTGAGGGAGGGCACCAAGACGCAGCACTCGCAAGCATAAGTTTAAGGCACCGTGAACACAGGATGGAGTTTTCTCGGGTGACATTCTTTCATTTCATCAGTGTTATGTCTTGTTTTTGTGTGACTGTAGCAACAAAATGATGTTATGTTCCTTTTTTTGCAACTCTGGAAAAGATATAAATCTAGATTTTCTTTCAGTGCCCTGAGTGTCTTTCATGTTTTCCAGTGGTGCAGACCTCATTAATGCCTTATGATAGATGGCAGGGGCAGCAATCTCTATTACATTTTTGTGAAGGGACACTGGGGTCATGGGATTGACTGCTCAGAAATGTGTGTGAAGGAGGCGGAGCCCTTGCCTTGAGCTCAAAGCCATGCCTTGGCAGCCTAGCCTAAGGTGCATTGAATCAAGCCTTCCCTCGTGTACCTGCCTCCCTGAAGGTTCTCAAATCTTCCTCCATGTCCTCACCCTACGTCCAGCCTGGGCTCCTCATCAGATCCATCAGTAAAGTCATCCTCTGAAGTCTGTGGAGCTGCCTCGCTGTCCTCATCCTCCAGTGGTTCCCCCCTTGGCAGTGCCAAATTGAGCAGAGGCAGCATACAGCAATTAGAAGTGACACATGCTCTGGAGGACATTGCTGTACACCACCGATCAGTCCAGGCAGTGGAACCTCATCTTCAGCAGCCCTATGGTCCTCTCAGCCACTGGCCCTGTGGAGGCATGACTCCTATTGTACCT